>NC_140592.1:993576597-994947014 GCF_964204655.1 Triturus cristatus
ATCTGCCTCTATCATTGATTAACGCAGATTCAAAGATTTATACTTGGGTTTTTGCCAATAGGCTTTTTAAGGTGATCTCTGAATCAGTTGATGAGAACCAACACAGATTTGTTCCAGGGTGGGACACCACTTCAAATGTCAACACGTTTATCACTGACTTTGAGGTAGGCTGCGCTCAAGGAAACCCGGTCGGAATAATAATGTTGGATGCAGAAAAGGCTTTTGACTGGGTTTTGTGGCCTTTTCTTTGGGCCACTATGGAGCATTAGGGCTCGGACCATAGTGTATGTTACTCGTGTCCAGCAGCTTTACCAGAATCTCATGGCCAGAGTCCTCTGTTTGGGTAGCTCGATTGACATAATTCAGATTTATCGCAGTAACCGCTAGGGATGACCGCCTTCACCTCTGCTGCTGTATATCGCACCTTATATCCAAGTGCTTAAGTGCTCTAGTGACATTGCCCCACTGGGGATTCACCTCCCTACATGCGCTGGTGTAAAATATTGTTTTGTTTTTTAGCTGCTGGCTCTAAGCCAGTGGGACCACGCTCCTCCGCTGCCCAGATCCATCTTTCTGCATTCAACTCACTATTCATCCAGGGGACACTCAAAATATTTGCAAGCCCGCGAGGATCATCCTTACCCTCTCATGCAAGGTGGTAGAGATATAAGCGTACATGGGCAGGAATCTTTGTCCGTAAACTTATCTTTCTGATTGTGGCACAGTATGTGCCATGGGGATACTCAGAACATTTGCAAGCTATCCAGCATTGTACAGCTCAGAACATTCACCTGTCTGCCTGCAATGTACAGTTCAGAATACCCTCTTAATACACAGATCCCAAACTATCAAGGTCCATGCGTGATGTGCTGCTCCAGTCCACGGTTTTTAGGTCGAGCCTGGGCAGCGCATGCGCTGCGAGGCATGCTGGATTGGAGTATGCAATTGAAGTTCCTACTCTCCTGTCATATTTTCCATTGGCTTGTGTCACTGTTCTTCCTAAATACAGGCTTCTGATTCCTTAATAAGCTTGTTAGTCCCTCCTAAATACCCCCTTGTCTTTATTTGTAACCTCCCAAGAGGACTGACCGTTCTACTTCTGTTGTTACAGGGTATGTCTTATTTAGTCTGTAAGCACTACATTCTTTAATATGTTTCTCCTACTGCAGGCATGACATGTTTTTCTGCAACCTCTGCACAGCTCTCTAGTTATAGTCTTCACTGCTGTTTTCCATGATGCACTTCACAACCCCCTTCTGATTCGCAGCTTCACCTCCGCCCGTGCTGCTTATTTTACGTTTGCAATCCACCCGGAGGTGTTGGAGACTTTACATAAGCACCACTTACATTATACAAGGACATATTCCGGTTTTTGGACACCGGGAGATTAAAGTGATTTGTGCAGAATCGCGGGATGTTGAGCCCACGCCAAGACTCGAACCCGGTTCCCCAGTCCCATAGTCGGCAGCTCTTGTTGTTATGCTACACCCTCTCCCTGTTCTACCAGGTTTCTGTGGAGCGCATTAGGCATTCCAGTGCTTTAGATGGAGAAAAGACTTCATGGCGCAAATTCCCTTAACCTTACTTAACCAATTGTTGCTCGCCTACCATATTAAACGGGGAAACTTTACTGCAGAGTTAGAGCTCTGCTGTCCTTTGCAGGCGGAAGCCACAGCGCTTGCTGCGGGGTGCACTGAGGCGCACAGACCATTCCTGACATTATGAATATTAATTGAGCATGGAACCCACGCCTCAATGGGTGGAGCAATGGGTAAAGTAGGCGCTCTGCGCAGCAGACTGATAGCATGTTCACTGCAGTACAGAGGGCACGTCAGCTTGCAGCTTTGTAGCAACAAGCATTTGCAATGAAATAGGTCTCACATTTGCGAGAGTTTAAGCTATTAGCATTGCAAATGACAATGCCTTTTATTTATGTTTTAAAAACCAAACATAAATAAAAGACATTGTCATTTACAATGGCAATAGCTCAAACTCGCACAAATGCAAGACCTATTGCATTCCAAATGCTTGTTTTCTTTGAATTCTGGGACTTGTAGTCCTGGTTTATAAGGGACCAAACAGGACTACAACTCTCGGAACTAAAAACAAAAAAAAACCTGGACTGGAGCAGCGCATTACGCATGGACCTGGGAAACTTGACAGGACTTTTAACAGCACCTTGCATTCTCAACTACCACGCGCCGACTTAGGGGTCATGTTATTACTGCACAGTTCGTAAATAATGCTTGTTGTCCAACACGAACCCCACGGTGCATATGTTTATAAATGTAAGTAAAATATACAGGCAGCCCATGCCCTCACACATTCACCCATGAAAGATGCTCAGATCTTTATCAAAAGAATATTCCACAGTGTGACAGCATCGTGATTAAGAAGAAAGCTTTATGCTAACTGCAAGGCGGTAGCATAGCAACGGGACCGCACTGCGGCCAGCCCGGATTCTTCAGTGACGTCATCCTTGTCATTATACCTTTGTGCAGTTTATTCGTTTGTTGATACAGACAGTGGGTCTGCCAGTGCGGTAAACAGATTACAGCAAGCAAAACACGGAGAGGGCGTTGCACATGGTGCGGATTACTGTAAAATATCTCTTGCAACACTTCACCCAGAGAAGTGCAGATATTTAAAAGAACGTTTTGCAGTTTTGGACTTCCCATGAGGCCACGCGACAGTTCTTAAACTTTGCTCAATATTTGGCGACCAAGTAGAGCCAGGATCTTGCCAATTTGGTATATTTATTAATTATTTGTATATCTAGCTCATGCACATATCCTGAAAATATGTCAGGATCCAGCCTTCCAGGGCCTGTGTTGGACACACCTGCACTAACAGATGTTATGATCCGGAGGTGTGGTAAATTGCGTTTTTGTGATATGTTTATCATACTTCTTATGAAAAATATAGTTTGCTGGTATCTTGCCGACTTTGTTTTCATGCGCAGGCAATCCCAACGTAAAAACGTAGTGCGAGATACTGTCAGGGGGATGGTTTGTGCAGAAAATGTCTCTTTTCAAGTCATTTCCCACCGAACTAGGTCTGGTGTGTGTAAAACTAGAAAAAAAATCACGTATTGGAGAGTTTCTAGCAATGTTGCACGTAACGTGAAATTCGGGAATATCATTAAATTTCTCTGACATAATTTAAATTTCACCCACGCCTAATAGTATCCGAAACTTACAGAAAAAAACGTTCTCACTTGACACGGGAATGAGAGTCACTGACCATTATGGTAGGGAGATGCTTGTGGGAGTGAGGGTATTGTAAGGAATGGGATGATAGTGAAGAGTACAGGTGAGCAAAGACCATGGACAAGGAAAGAAACTGATGACACTGCAGAATTTGGACAAAGTCCCAAAGTCTGCATCATTTGAGAGCCAACAAGTAAATCCAGTGCAATTGTTCTTTGTTTTTAATTTACGTGCCACAGTAATACTTTCATATGCAAATATATTCACACTTCAAATAATACATTCTGATGCTTGCCGAACCAGACACAGCAATTAAAAACAACTATTGATAACAAGTATTTGATCTATATAAAAAAGGGCCTAGTGTCCAAAGGTGGAAATGCTGAATGTTGCCATGGTAACAAGGGTCGATTTCTATCAGTCCTCAGAGAAAATCTTTCTTTCAAGGTACATTTATTCAGGTGTCCTTTACTTGAAAAATGAGTGCTGGTGGTGGGGATCGGAAACTGTGCCTCCATCTTAACTGCAAGCTCTTTCATGCCATTCAAGTGACATTCTATTCATACCTACCCCCAATATGGCTGCTTAAGTGGGGTGTTACCTAGGCCTCCTCCAGGAGCTCTACTGTTAGATGCAGAGGACATACTCCTCTCAATTATAACTTCCCAATTCTTTTCTTGGAGTTATCATTACTGCTAATATGTTGTAGGGATTATTTTCATGATTTTAAGTTGTAAAACAGACCAATGTGTCGACGATCTGGAGTTGAGGGCATGGGTGGACAAAAGATGCCATATTGTGCATGACGTGTGCGACCCCACTCTGGTACTGATGCATCCTTGTTGGGATAGATGGATGCAGGATCTAGGGATTAAGGTCAATGTTGCAGTGGAAAGGTTCTGCTCATATGAAGTCCACTTCTAGCATGTGGGAACTGACGCACATTTTCTCACAGTTTAAATGCCCCCTAGGATGGGCCACATCCTGTGACAGAATCACTGCCGATCCAACAACACAAGAGAAATACTAATTGCATATGGGATTGGTGTGTGGTAGAAGGTATTTGAAGCAATTTACTTACTAAGTTAAAGGGACAAGGGGTAGAACAGACTTTCTTGAAGGTTAGATATGCCTGCTATGACTGCTTCCGAAGAAGAATTGTATAATGCAAAGGATTCAATTATAAGCCCTGTGCTGATGCCAATGAGGAGGAACGTAGTCACAGAAGGCAATTCTTAACACATCGGCAGATTCGCCACACTCAAATGACTACCAATTGAAGCCAGATGCCGGTTCAAACTAGCCTTCATCGCTTTCAGAGCTCTCCACTTGGACTCCCCAAAACCCCTGGCCTGAAACATGAGAATCTCTCACAGCCAGCATTCTATGACCAGTTCAAACACCGTGCTTCTGGACATCCCTAATTTCAAAAAATAAAAATAAATAAAACCTGAAGCAATCTCTTTCTGGAAGTGCACTCAGGATCAGGTGTCCACCCTTCCGGTCCACTGGGAAAACGCCCGGTGCATGCTATGGCCAGTCCGCCCCTGCCTGGAAAGCTAGCCCACCGATAATCAGAATTCTGATTTCGTACGGATCTCTTAAGAAGTCAATGAAAGTCCAGCTGGTGTCCTCATTTAGCCCTGGAACAGTTTCCCTTTGAGTCTTGTCATTGAAGGGCAAAGCCAGTGTAGGAGATCTCATTGCTGCAAATATAATAAAATGAATAAACCAACAACTGAGTTCCTTGAGGAACATCAGATCTACAAAGGAGCGTAGCTTAAGGAGGTGTTTGAGGTGCTTCACCCTCCCCCCCCCCGTAATAAATGTATATTGTGGTAAATAGTTGGATACAGCTGCTTTCAGTCGGGTATGGTGAGGTGTCTGTCGGAATTCACCAGGAATTTTTACGTACACACAGACAAAAATGCACTCACACTTTCTGCCTCTCCCTGTTTTGAAAGCCTTCAAAGATGTTGGTAAAAATGTACAAAATATTGTGTTTTTTCTCTCGTAATATCCCTACCAATTTGTGTTGCTCTCCCTTTCCACTACATTTTAATTCCCCTCATGCACCCTAATTATCATTTAATGTCTTAAAATTGTCAACATAGTTGTTGGAAAATCAGAATTCGCTACACCCCCACCCCGGCCCCAATCTTACTAACCAGGCTACACCCCTGGATCTACACATTTGATTGGCTCAGTTGTATTGCTTTGTTAAAGATGAATTCTCTGTTCTATGTTCCGACCTATTGTTATTAACCTATTTAAAGAGCTGTGTAACCTTTTTTTGTTCTAGCGTGTGCAATAAAAAGGCTTAGAAATAAAATAAAAATAGATACATAGAGATGGAAACAGGGTGAGGGAGGGTTAAAGCAGATGTGGTTATGTCTCTCATCCCGCATGTAGTGTTTAAACATTTGATTAAAGAAACATTGAAGCAAAGGCAACATATTCCATCGAAGGAGGTGGTAACATGTATCAAAGGCAGCAGCTTGTATCAAAAGTAATGATAACTTCTACTAAATGCATATCCTGGGTTCTTTCCAGGGGTGCTCTTGCAACTTTTCACCCTCCTTCTGTTCCCAGCATGGCTGGTTCAAGTGCCTTTTTACCTTGATGTTTGATTGACGGAGAAAAGAGAACAAACCCACCTACAATGAATACAGTGCGCACACACTGACACAATCAACAGCAGGTTGTTATTTTGTGACTTAAGGTTCTGTCCTCATGCTTCAGCAAACGGTGTGGGATATCTTGAGTTCAGTAACACAGAATGAGGCCGCCCCATCATTCCTCTTAGCAGTAGGGGCGCAAAACCGGCCCCTGCGGTGCAGGGGGAGAGTGCAGCCCGCTGGAGGGGCCCCATCCCTTCAAAGGGGCCCCATTCGGCGCAAGACCAAAGCATACCCGTGAGAAATGGGAGTCTCAGGGGCGGCTCCTCCATGTAGGCGGGGAAACATCGCCCCACTGCTTTTTCACAGTGCGAGAAGCAGAAACATAAAATGGTATTATGAATACCATTTTGTTTCTGCTTCTCACACTGCGAGAAGGCAGAGAGACGGGCTTGGTTTGGGGCGGCCGGGTGGGCTGTTCTGCTGCAGGCAGGGGAGGAGTGGCTTGTCCAATGCTGTGGGCCCTGACTGTTTGGTCAGCCCCAGGGCCGACCAAACCAGTCACGCACACTCTCCATTTTCTCCATGTAGGCTGCATGCAGCCTTTGTGGAGAAAACAGCCTCCCCATAGTCGCCTGTGCGGTCGGGGTCCCAGCCAATCCCAACGCTGCCATTGCAGCTCCTGTGTGGAGGAGAGGACGCGGGAGCAGACCGGAGTGGCCCATGAAGGTAAGTTACATTTAAAAACAAATTCTTTAAAATTGACACCGCGTGCGCGACTCCCTCCTCGCGTGACCCCGTCCCCCCACCCACGAGTCATGCCGGCCGAGACTGCTCAGGGCCCTCTCATCAGCTATTGTTGTAGGGGGGGGCTCCATCATTTTGCGTTGCGCCACTGCTCAGCAGCACACAGGTTTCAGTTGCCCAATGAAAGGCTACACATGATATATAAATGAATTAAAAATATGTGTTTGCCATGTGTGTTATGTTTATGAATGTTGTTGACAATGATAGTAATACACTAGCAAATACTTAGGGGTTTATTTATGAGTGGCTTGCCCCACCAGACCTTCACTTTTTGTGACGCTCCAGCAGCGTAAGCCTCTCAATCATATCTATGAGGCAACTCAAAGCCACTCTGCATGGCTTTCCATGGCCTCATAAATATGGAGTAAAAAAAAAGCAGCTCAAATCGCTGCGTTGCCTTACTCTGTGTCAAGGAAGCGTACCGTGTGCGTTGCGGTGGGTTTTCCCAAGCAATACCCATAAATTTGTAGGCTGCCCCAGATTCAGTTAATCACGTAAACCTGGTGCAGCGCCAAATCCTTACACCTCCCCAGAGCAGGCATAAAAAGGAGAAATATTTGGATTTCTCTTAGTTTTTTCCTCTTTCTATGTGTGCTTCAGAATGCAGCACAAGTAGATAGACGAAAACACCACTCGGGATTGTTTTATTGCAAGAAGGTGCCACTGCCTGCACAAACACAATCCTGCCTGCAATGAACGCGCCTATGTTGGTGCTAGTATATATTAGGTGGTCCCAGTATTAGAACATCATAATCGTGTCAAAAGGGAAAAAATACAATAACATTCAAATCGAAGAATCAGAGCAAAAGTAGATTGTAGTTACAGTGTTATTTAATCACACTGAAACCAGTTAATCATTTTGTCAAAAACGCATTGAAGGACAAACATTTTTTATAAAAATATCATCATTGCAGTGCCCAAGGGGGAGTGTGGAGAAGGGGAAGGACAGTGATTCAAGTGAGGTAGTGAAGTAAACAAAGTATGGGTAGTGATGAAATCACAAACATACATTCAGGCATATACTATTCATATGCCAGGAAATCAAAAACTATTCGATATTCATCACAGTACATAAGATCTGTACAAGTTTGCCATGTAACACACAATTCCACAGTAAGTACTGTTGAAGAGACTGGCATTAACGAAGTGCGACGTTTCGACCCCTGTGTTTGCGTAGGTTCTTCCAACCCTTACTAGCGGGGTCTTCCTCAGGACGAAGGTGGTGTTAGTGGAGGAGGGGCCTGGCACCTATGAAGGACAGAAAGGGTGGTGTGTCAAATCCAAAATTACAGTAGGAATAATAAGAGTTACACAGGCGGTACATGGCCTATATAATTACCATGAATGGGTATCAGGGGATCTCTCACAAATCAATGGTGGAGGGTCAATGGACTCCTTGGTTCCCAAAGAAATGAAGGTGCTAGGCAACACATGGTGCACCAATACAGGGGGTAAGAACAGGAATGCACTGGGCCACAAAATGACTAACCCTTCGAGCACTGCCTGGTTGTCCTGTAGCCCAGTTCGACCCAGATTTGGTAAAAAATAAATTAAAAATGTATTAACCATGTACGCTTCACCACAACAATGAAATGAAATGGAAATTAGTGCAAAGGGAGCAGTGCTTATAAAGTGCGGGAGATACGAACAATTGGAACCGATCCAAACAATGGTTGTATTACAGATCAAATTTGAATCCATTGAAAGGATTCAATCAAAAGCAACCCACAGTTGTATTGTAGACGTTTCGACAGTAAGACCAAGAGCCAGAGGGTCTCATCAGGACAGTGAGGATCTCTGTCTAAATAATCTGTAGGGATATAAGTAAGAATGCGCCTATTAGACATGAGATCAAAAAGCATGCAGTAGCATCCAAGGAAATGTGAACTTATATCCTCACGTTGGACTGGCCCGGGACTGGCCTGTCACTCATCATAGGTCTGTAGGAAGCTTTGACTAAAATATGAGAACAATAAACAAATGCTCCATCCAGTGTCATTTATGTCAAATGAGAGAAGACCAGCCAACGACACCCGCATCAGTTATCAACGTGAGTGATGTAGACAGACTTCTACTCATGGACCCTGAAGATGAAATGCAATTGCATTTTCAACATTTATCATAAATGTGGCAAATAGTAAGCTAAGCCTCTCCACCCACACGGCATACTTACCGATCAGTACTTAGCTTCCATGAGTGCAACAGGTGCAGTGGCACCAAAGCCCTTCAGCTTTGCGACCATTTGGTTTCAGGAGGATCTGTTGTATCTAACCTCAAATAGCAGGGAGATACAACAAATGTTTCCCAAAGCTAAATTGGTCAAGGGCTAAGGTAGACTTGAAGTAGGGCAGGTTTTAAAGGAGAAGCCTGCGGCACCCCTCAAGTATTGGTCTGCTCCAAAGACGAAAAAGCGTGGATTGAAGCTACTTTTTGTGAAAAAATCATAATCCAATTTAAAACCAGGTCTGAGACCCCCAACCCTGTTGGACATTAAAACAGAGTGGAGTAGACAATGGTGCCTGCTCTCTGATGTAGATCATCAGCCATGATGACTGACTTGTGACCTGACCTAAATCTAGGGAAAGGGTTTCAGCAAATGCTTAAATTACATATATTTTGACAACTGAGTGTGAAGGAAGTGACCCGATTAGGGCCACCCGCGTGACTCGCGACCACCTCTCAGCCTTCCATACAAATGAAGAGTCAGTCATACAGTAGAGAATACAAACCAAGTATATATTTATTCAGATACACTCGAGTGGAGGCCCGTCTGCCCAGTCACTTAGGGGTGCTGTAGAGAGGACTGACATCAGAAAGCATAGCAATACATTATGTACATTTCAGAACCAAGCAAGATCCGCTCATAATGGAAATTTCCAGGCAGGTGCAGCTAACACAAAGAAGTACAGTAGGATGAGTTTCAATTCTGAGGCCGGGCACGCACTATCTCTATGCCAAGGTTGTTCTGCCTGTACCCATCGCTGGACTAGTGGGAGCAGGCCTCTATCTATTGGAAAATGAATGCTCTAATAAGAAAAGTGTATTCATTAGCAGGGCAAGGCCTAACCTTGAAGAAAGTGAAACTTTTCACAGCGTGCTCCACGAGGAGACAATAAGCAGCTAATGGCATGATTCAAAATGGCGGCTAAACACAAAATAGTACCTTACATGGAACAATGCACGAACAACATAGCAAAGACATATTTATTTCATCAAGTGATAAAAGCACTTTTCTACATAGGTGTACCTACAGTGGATTGGAGGTAGGGTGATATCTGCTCATTTCACTATGATTTAAGGGGACTTCTTAAGAAAAGAGTTCACTGCATACCTCTTTAGTTCAAGGAGAAGAGAGATTCATTGATAACATGGGAAACAACCATGGGCCACCACATTCCGGGTTCGCTTATGGATTTTTCAAGAGAAAGTGTTGGGTGAAAATAGACACCACACTTTTATCTCAGTCAGGATAGCGGAGTCCTCAATAGGCGAATGTGATAACTATTTCTCCATCAGTGTAATAAAGGTGGAATCTTCCTGCTGGCAGTCAAGCTTGTGTGTTTGGACTGATTCTCTGTTTGAGGTACTTTATCCAAGAGGGATCTTCTCAGTTTCAAATCATTGTTCCACTGATCTCAGAGCTCCTTACAACATTTAAAATATTTATATACATTATACCAATGATTTTCGAGATGACAGTTGGTTTGGGTACAACTGACAGGAAAAAATAGCTCAGAGCTTCATGGATTGAGATTTCCAAAGCTTCTTTTTTTGCATCAATATTTCTAGGGGCATAATAAATGTCTGAATTTTTTTAAACATGAATTTAAACAGCATTAATAATGTACAATCAATAGATAATTTAGGTCACAATTACATTTTTAGCTCTGGTCTAAGAACTTTTTAATTTAAATTATAAATATATAATATGTTGCCAACAATTGATTCCTTTAGCGGCGCGCAGCTTGACCGGTGCAAGTAGCGAAATGGAATCAATTTTGCAATTAATTTACCAACAAAAAGATACTCACACTGCAGGAGACATCTAATCCAGGCTGTTTTATTCCATTATTGCCATCACCATGAACAACCAACTTGTTTCGACCTCAACGGTCTTGATCGCGGTTAGATGTCCATGATTCATCAATCACAAAGGATTCCATGTATAATAAATGTAAGGGTATCGATCAAACCCCAAACACGGCACCAGAATCAGTGCCTAAGAAGATGCAGCAAAGCAGACAAATGCCAGCCAGCCGGTCGGATTTACACATGGAATCCTTTGAGATTGATGAATCATGGACATTTGATTGATATATCTCTATGTACTGTTATCTTTGCACAAACAATTCCTACCCAGGACACGATAGAAGTATAGCCCGTGACCTTTCATCATGCCATGAATAATGGTCTACTATATGGATAGATATTATTAAGTCACACTCTGACCACAATGTACTAAGCCCTGAAGAAGTCTACTGTGTTGGATGAAACGTGTTGGCTGTCTTACAAACTTGAGCTCCTGAAACAAGAAAATAAATAAGAATAAGATTGGCATATGAATTGGACACCCATCGTCTTTGGACTCTGGATTCTGTTTAGAAATGTTGTATGGTGGACCTTATTGTATTTCTTCCCTCCATTGCCTTTTTCTGTGTCTACCTTGGTATTGAGAATGTAATCCATGATATTATTACCTGTTTACTCCTCATTCTCCATACTTACAATTTTTTTTAGATCTACCCTCAATAATAATGCTGTTATCTGCACATCTGCACTCACCATGGAGGGTGTGTCATCTCACCATTATTTAGACAGCTGTCTGATGTTCAAAGCCCTGCTGTGTACAATACTGGTACTTGGCTTTGGGTCAGCCCGTTGCTCGTGATTGGTTGGCCTTCTGGTGTGTCGCATTCGCTTGCTTCTCATTCAAGGGTGTCCCTTCCTCTTCTTGTGCTGCTCCTCCCCTGGAGAAAGGCTGGTTTACCCTGATTCTAAGTGGATGAGTTGTAGGCTGCCACTGATTACATTCAGGGAACAACTTTTTTCTGTTTTATCACTCTATTGGTGTGTGTGTGTGTTTTCTTGCTTGATCCTCTGTTTGCTGCTTCCTCATCCCAGTCCCACGCACTGCACTCTCTGCGTCACAGCACACTGCCTGCTTGTGAGTTGGCTCCCACACACCTCCCTGTCCCACGTGCCTTGTTTTATATGTTATACTCCTCCTCCAACTGTGGCTCAGTGAGCAGAGTGTCCTGGTACAGAGATTAAAGTGTGATTAGATTTGCAGATCACACTTTTGAATGCCCTGCAGGGCTTGTTAAGCTTTTCATCCGTCTGAGGTAGATAAGAGAAGTAGCACGGAATCGGACAACAGCACCTGATCTTCAAGAGCCCAGACAGTCTGTGCTGCCTACAGTGTAAACAGTCAAGAGTTCGTTATTTCATTGTCTGCCTTCTCCCCTTGTGGCACTCGCGTTGTCTCTCGCTTTCACAACCTGTCTCTCTCCCGCTCTGCTGCCGCTTCCTGCCTCGCTTCATTTCCTTCTCCCTGGCTTGGACGGAGCCTCAAAGGATCGTAACCTGGAGGGTTTTTTCGTCACTTTGCCCTTCCCACCCAGACAGGAGTTTGAGAGGCAGGCGGGCTCGGCTCCTGCTGAAGCATGCACGGCGCATACCTCGTCGGACAGCCCTCCCTCACAGGCAGTGCATGCCTCGTCGGACAGCCCTCCCTCACAGGCAGCCCGCGCACATGCACACCGCGCAGTCACACCCGGGGAGCCGGCCGAGCAGAACTTACTCCAGGGCTTCACGCGCAGTAAGTCTTGTTCGGAGAGTTTATTCCACATACAACTAGAAACCAAACTGCAAAGTAAAGGGCAGAATTTATAACGCGGGTACAAAATGCAAGGAGTTTGCATGAGAGCGAAGTAAATGGTTGAAGTTTGCTGCTCGCGCCCGCCTCTATAGCTGCGAAGCATGTGTGGACTTGTAACCGGAGAGGATTGGCCAGGCATAGCGCGAGACATGACTTGCAGATTAATATAAAATAGGAGACGGCGGCTGGGGGGTGGGGTGGGACGAACCTGGGAGGTGCGGGGGCTGAAAATTCAGGCGTGGAGAAAAGGTGGGCTGTTGAGAGTTCCGAACCGTGGAAAGAAGTCAAGAGGGTGGAAGGTGTGAGGGAGTGAGTTGGAGGACATGGCGGTGGAAGGAAGTTGGATGAGGTGGTGGCCTTGACGTTGGATGAGGTGGTGGCCTTGAGGGTTCTGCTGATCGGTGGGGATTGGCTGCATAGAGCAGTGATTGTACAAAGTGTCTGGACTACAGGAAATGGTGGGTGTGGGGAAGGGATGTTCACATCACTGGGTGCATGACATAGGAGGGGGTTGGGTAGTAGAAGGTAGTGGGGTTGGGAGTTCACGGTGATGAATATAAGATTTGGAAGTGGGAACCCCTCGTGCAGGTAGGGGGCAGCCCATAGACCTTGCAGATGGAGGATGCATCCTTTCATGCCTGTAGGGTTGAATGCAGGGATTTACATGAACTGCAGGTTACAAAGGTTACATTCGGGTGGGGCTGACTGTGTGTTTCATCCTTTCAATGTTTTTAATGTATCGTATTTTATTGTTTTGCATAGCTGTAAAATGTCTTTGGCTGCTTAAAAGCACTTTGTGTAGCCCGGAAAAGGGGTGATAACAGCGGATAGTTTATCATTGCACACATAAGCGTATTATAAGTTTATTTCTCAAAAACACAATTATTTGAAAAGCATCAACCAACAGTACATTCAAGGCAATCAAAAGATCTATGATTCGGTGTTGGCTCAAGCAATATAGTCACATCAAGCGTGATATAGTTATCACAGAAGTTGTTGAGTAATTATTGTGCCAACTATAAATTCCAAGTTATTTTAAACATTTAATGGGAGTTATTTCTCTTCGACGTGAGAGGGCAAGTATTGAATCTCCTTGGAAAGAGTTGAATAACATTACTTTTTCCATAGTGGTCAAAGAAGCCAGTTGCACGTTTTTCCTAAAAATATGAGACCTGCGTTTCGGTCTCTCCCTTCGACGATCTATTAACGCCGTCTGTATGTGTTGCTGTGTGAACACGGTGTGGGTGTAGGGCAGAGTCTCACCCCTGCGGAGCACGCGCAGTTTTGTACTGCCTATACGTCAAGTGGCACTGCGTCATGAGTGGCACTGCGTCATGAGTGATACTCGTTAGCAATTCTGACTTTCTAGCCACAGCGCTTTTATGCTGGGATTTTTTCGAGACCATATTTTCGATGACAAAAACGAAAGTACGATGACCATTCTGTAGGCTAAAATGCTAGATAGGCCTGAAGGTGTCGTACAAGACCTGACCTGGGTCAGTAAGTAGGCAGCTAGTTTCTGCTCAGAAGAATAGTAAATACTGCATCTAATGCTGGTGCTTTTTTCAACCCCGTTACTGAAAATGAAAACAATGCACGTTTTTCTAGTAAACGTTGGATGACACTGGAGTGATATGTGTATGAGTTTTTAGACGGCCCCTTCCCCCCTTTCCTCCAGGACCACGGCGTGCCCTTTGGGCTCCCCCCTCCCTCGTTTCCATGCTGCGGGGGATGGGGGCGGTCGCTCCGCCTGGGGTCAGTGAAAAGTTGCACTGGGCCGCTGAACGGCGTGAAGTGTTTCCGGGACGGCGCATTGTGCAGGTGCACCCTTCCGTGTGTAACTCGTTCGCCCGAAGCACGCACGCCCGTCCTGATGGAATTTCAGGCCCCAGAGCAGCGCGCATCACTGCCACGTACGCAGGGGCGCCTGCTATGTCGTACACACGTCTAAAGCCGAGGCTGCGTGACGCAGCACATTGGAAGCCAAGGTGTACTCAAGGCAAGTCTAAACACACACGACTCACCCCGAGGCAGGGACCGTTAAGCTAGCGTCAGTTGTGTTTGAACAGCAGGATGGGTTAAAGGACGCCCTTGTACCCAGAACTGGACTTTCCATTCACAATTATGCACTACAAGGGCACCTGTGTATACCCGCCATTACTTTGTCATCAAAACGATGTAGGGTTTAAAGATTCCATAACAACAAATTTGCTGAGTGACAATATTAATGGACACGAAACCTAATGACCTTTGACCCGAAGCAAACATCTGAACACATTGAACGCGGAAGAGATAAAGTGACCCTGTGGCGCTGACCCAGATGACATCATGAGAAATAAGTGACATGACCGAGGCGCGTGACCTTTGCACACAATAGCCAGCCCCAACCTCACAAGCACACATCTTCTTGAGCAAACAAATCTGTGCAATACAGTCAGAGCTCCCAGCGGCAGCTGTCGGGGGAGTTGTTTGCCTTTCTGTTTTGGCTCAAGGAGCTGGTGTTTGCCTCTAGGATGACTCAGGTGTACATGAAGGCTGTAATGCGATGACTAAGCTGAAGATGTAGGCTGTAATACATGCCAAGATTTTGGTAACACCCAACAAATAATCCTATGGTCCCTAGGAACACGATCATAGGCCAGGGCCTGCAGAGTGGAGAGAACAGACTTGGTCACACGTGCCCTCTTAATGGCCTCATCATAGGTGAGGTCAGTACCGAGACACACAGTCACACCTGCCAGAGACTGCGCGGGCAATTTGTAGGTAGACTGTGCTTCATATACCCAGTCTTGTAGGGAATTTGTAGGTAGGCTGTGCTTCATATACCCAGTCTTGTAGGGAATTTGTAGGTAGGCTGTGCTTCATATACCCAGTCTTGTAGGGAATTTGTAGGTAGGCTGTGCTTCATATACCCAGTCTTGTAGGGAATTTGTAGGTAGGCTGTGCTTCATATACCCAGTCTTTTGGGGAATTTGTAGGTAGGCTGTGCTTCATATACCCAGTCTTGTGTCTACGGTTCTTTATCATGCACTACTCGAGTGCAAAATATGTGTTGCACGATTATTGCGATAATGGTTATACCATTAGCAAAGACACACTTTAGAAAAGCAGATAAAATGTACATATTAAGTGCAGCCTTAGTAGGAATCTCACCTGTCATAGAGTCGTACGAGAAAACTAGCATCTGCATGTATGTATGTATGTATGTGGTACTTCTAAAGTGCGAACCAATCTAAAAGGCAGCGGAGCGCTGTAGTGTAGAGGGTCAGAAATAAGCATAAAGTCAACGAGTGAGAGGAGAGCTGGTTGGTTTGTGCTTTGTGATACAGAGTTCAATAAGGAGGCGCGCCTTCAACTCTTTCCCACATTGGAGCAGCATTGGGTGGTCCTGATGGATCGGGAAGTTATTGCAGATCCTGGGAGAATAGATGGAAAGGGCCTGCTGCCTTGTTTTTTTTCTCATTACCAATTCCTAGTCGGCCATCTGATGGTGTCCTGGCTGCAGGTGTGCGAAGAACGACAAGAAATGATGACCTTCTCTGTAACATTGGCAGGGGTGTTGCGCATGATGGCTTTGTACATGATTATACTGGTTTTGAAGATGGCACCGCCAGCTAGCAGAGACCATAGGGTTTCATCAGGATTGGGGTGATATGATCATAGTTCTTAGGTTCTGGATGAGATGTGATTTGGCGTGTGGGATGCCCATAAGGAGCACCAGTGTGGAGTATTCGGCATGAAAGTGTTATATGACAAAGCATTGTTACACATTTGCAGAACACCACAAATACACAACATACTGTATTAGAAGAAAGACTACAATACATTTTTATGCAATTTAATAAAAGTTACAGGTTATAAGCCTAGATAGCAACATAGGAAAATATATTGTGATTATTCCTATTAGTGTGTACAACATGTAACATGGAACACAGGACACTGAGTTCAGGTATTTTTGTTTTAAGTGAAATGTGCCATTAAAATATTGCCACGTCACAGGAAAGGCTCACTTAGCTGGGCGCTATTTTGGCAAGGATGAGCTGTAACTTCTTTGAAGCATAGACTTGTGTGGCAGACAAGCAACACTTTCTTGTGGGCATTTCCTGCCCATCCTTGACACCTAAACCGTACATGGACTCCAGCTTTGTGCACCTTCACTCTCTGCCTGGTCAGGCATTTTTTTTGCTTGAACTCCAAGCGTTGTTCTCCGGCACCCACCTTGAAGTTGGAATGAATTCAGAGTATGGTGTTGTTCGAATCAAAATAATAAGTTGGTAATAATTGCTGGTACTCCTCTTTTATGCACCTTTTCTTTGCTGCCTCTGCACACCATGCTGTATTTGGATAGCTGTTGCTTGTTCCTTGCAGTTGTTCACCCATTTATGCATCAAGCCGTACCAACAATTAATAACAGTAGTAATACTAATAATAGCTATTTGCAGTGCTTAATTTGAGCCGGTGCTTTCCAGTGCTCAGCACCGGCACCTAATCCTCAGCAGCAGCGCTTACAGCACCAGTCAAGGACACACTCATTTGGAAGGCACAGGATTTTCCCCAGAAATCACAGGATGTTTAGCCACGCCGAGACTCAAACCCTGTTCACCAGCTCCGAAATCGGCAGCTCTAGCCATTAGGCCAAGTCCTCTCTAGAATAATAAGTGCCGGGGCTCTAGACAGGATGCAGTTTGCACCAGCACATTTCTCCTGTTAGCTCTGCCTCCTTATGAGAGCCCCGGCAATTTTTATTTTACAAATTAACCACTGGCTATTTGTATGGCACTTATCTCATACATGTTAATTAACCCTCAAACAGAAGGTAAGCATAGTCAAACTTGGCTGGTGGTAGCGTTTGATAGGCAGTAGACAGCAAGAGTAGTGCCAGGATGCCAAAAGGCATGCTAGGGATAGCAGCTGCATGGCAGGCAGTGCTTAATTTGTGCCACTGGTTTTCAGTGCTCGGAGAACCGGCACTTAACTGTCAGCACTAGCTATAGTGACAGTCAACCACATGGTGGCGCTGTCTTTTTAATTTTGAGATGAGCACAATAACCGTGTTTATTAAGTCAATATACATTGAAAATAAATAATACCAGTCTCTCATGCCATTATTATACCTTTGTGTGGCCTGAAGTAGTCTGGATTGTCACACTTGCATGGTTATGTGTTATGTTGGTACTGCCATTGACAGAACTGGCAGGGTATTGGTGATGCAGGCTAAAGTGGCCTTCCAAGGAGGGTTCTGACACTTACACTTTTTTACAAATTAAGCACTGACGGCATGGGCTATGACAAGACATTTCAAAGCACACTGCTCATCTATCTCTCTCAGCCGGACTCCTACCAACACAGAGGGGCAGACAAGGACGACCATCTACTATTGAAGGTTAGTATGTCTGCTTAGTGAGTCAAGAGAGGTGGGGAGTGGATGGGCATTCCTCGTTCGATAGGGTTTGACCAATCCATGTAGCCTGTAAAATAAAAATAAAATGTTACCATCTTCAGTGTTTGGAAGCTGCGTATTGCTGCCTGTAAACTGCTGTATTATGCGGCTATGTATGGGATGGGGTGTGGTGGTCCAGCACAGAAACCACAGATCAGAATGCAGTAAGAAGTTGAGTGCCAGAACTGCCGAATTTGGAACTGGGGATCCAGGTAGTCTCGGCGTCGACTCAACATCATGTGATCCTGGGCAAATCATGCAATCTCCCGATGACATAAAATGAATGCAACCTTGTTGTAATGTAACTAATGCTCATGGAAACCCCTTCAATACCTTGGTGTTGAGTTTGTGCTAAATTAAACTGAAGAAAAAAATACCATTATAAGTCAGAATTGTCATCCTAAAGATAGCGGGAAACAGACTCTCAACAAACAAAAACCTCAGTACAGGGTCACTCCCATAAGAATTTATGAGCACAACCATGACCTCCTTACACACAATAATCAGTAGTTGTTTAAAGCGCTTACTGGGGATTAAGCATTCTGCAGCATGGCCTTGCATGCTTTCTGTATTGCACTGTGCAAGTAACTAGTGATTGAGCAGAAACACCTTGATGGTCACGTGTTGTATCCTACCCAGGCATCCTGTGCAAACCAGAAAAGGCAGACTTCGGGCAGACATGTCACCATTTCAGACTCTACCAGCAATAGTCCATTTGCTTGATCTTCTGACAGTGACCGCCATGATACAAGCAATAGAGTCCACGTGCCTGATCTTCCCCCAGTGGACACCATGACTGTAATGATCAGCCCCAATGATGGGTCCAAGGGTGTACAACAGGCCCTTGCAAACCCTTCCCGAAAGTGGTCTCATGCCTCTCAGAAGCCCTCCATCCCACATCTCAAAAATAGTCTTTGTATCTGGGAAGCGAGAATCCTAAGATACATTTTAAGGGGTCTTCTGTAAATTCTGCAGGGGGTCCCACCATCGCACCATTGTGTTTTACTCCACTAGCATTGCCACAGTTAATGCAGGTAGCTCTTCTCCTGAAAACCATGGATAAGTGGACGCCATGCTTTGAACACAAATAGATGCTTTCTGAGCAGAGATAGGTATGTCTTGACTCTCTATTGGAAGTGGTTTTTAGTAAGTTGGAGTGGAGAGTGTTTGTGGAGTGTCTTAAAGAGGTAAGAGGACAGCCTCCTTAGAATGTGCTGAGATTAGCCTGTGGTCGGCATATGATGCCATCAGAGGGAGGCATATAATAGAAAATCTGTAATGTGCGGCAAGCCAGATGTCTTCAATGATGCCAATGCTAGACATGAAGGGCTATCACATCAGATTTAACTGTGTGAAGCTTCCCAACTTCCCCACATAACTTCCTTCCTCCACGCAACACTGATGTGACCTGGGCTGGACTTACCCACTGGGGGTTTTGGGCGACTAAATGTTATTGGCATTATTGGTTCTGTAGTTTACCTGGTCTGGGAGGAGTGACTGGCCAGTCAGTACCCGAGCCATTTTGCTCTGTGGTCCTTAAAATCTTCAAGACTCATGAACCCAAGACACCAGGCCACATGCAGGTTAGTCATAGTCCTAAGAATGCATCACTGTATAAATAGTGCATGATTCCTGCCATGCAATGAACCAACCTTAAAGAATGCAAAGATGTGCACGCCTTACACGGTCATCCTTTTCATATAGTTCTCATCAAATTAAGGTCATTGATGTATCATGCTGAGTGCATTTATTTGTGCAACATTGAACAGTGTGTGCCATTGAGTTCGACTGATGCTTATCATCAAGGGATTGTGATGATGCCCTGTTTAGGTCTCGCCTGACCCAGCGCATGTGCTGGTCTGGCGAGACTTATTGAGAGGGCTCCAAAAAGTGCTACCAGGCCAGCCTAGAGCTACAGTGCATGTGCGCGGGCTCGCGCGCCACGCTTGACCGCGATTACTTTCACTTTCGCGGCTGCACGGCCACTTTGATGTTTGATCGCGATCGTGATCACTTTCGCGGCCGCACGGCCATTTGGCATAACCTTGGGACCTTATAAGTATTTAGTTATGCAACTGTTGCATGGCTAAACACTTATAAGGTCCCAAAGGCGAAACCTATTGGCTATGCCAATGCTTGTTTTATTAGTCCTCTGAAGCGACCTCGTGATTGTGTGAGTGCTTTAAAGAATAGCGAGCTTTAAAGCGAGACTCCATTGATTTGGGCCAATCACCGGGCGCCATCTTTGTTTGCGCTCTAGTGGTTGGGTCTACTTAAACAGGGGAATGCAAGCGCGCCAGACCACGAATTGAGACACCCAGCCAATGTAATCAGCTGCTGCTGTAGAACGTTCGCTACTGATTGGGGAAGACTACGGGGGTCTGACGCATAGCAATATCGCTACACTTCGCACCTTCTGCTGATGCGAGGACAGGCATAAGCATTGCGTTTTTATTTTTTTGGAATTGCTGCTAATCCGTTTTAATAGTTGCGTGTTAGGAGATTATCTTTTAACCTTATCAAAATTTGCACTGCCCACTCACTTGCACTTTAAAAAACAACTCACCTCGCTATTAGCGAGACTCCATTGATTTGGGCCAATCACCGGGCGCCATCTTTGTTTGCGCTCTAGTGGTTGGGTCTACTTAAACAGGAGAATGCAAGCGTGCTGCGCGCGCGTGCAGCGGGCGCACTGATGGCGCGCCGGAGGCGCGCCAGAGGCAAGCCCGTCTGCGCCCGTCTGCGCCCGTCCGTGCTCCGGTCGCGCCTGGTGCCAGAAATGCTGCCAAAAACGCTGCCCAAATCCACATGGCCAGAATTAAGTACTCCAGGGAGGCCCTACTTAACATTGACAAAGGGCGGCGAGGGGAATTTCTGCAGGCTTTGAACTGCGGTTTGATTAACAGCAGATCATTGATAAAACATTACCAGGAGATCAATGACCTGCTGGAGGATTTAGATCTTGATCTGCTGTACATCACGGAAACCTGGATCAACCCTGACTCCTCGGTGGAGCTGGGTCTTGCGTGCCCAGCAGGCTATAAAATCCTTCAGAAGCCGCGCCTGACGGGGAGAGGAGGAGGGGTAGGGATCATTTTTAAGGAAAAGTGGGACTGTGTCCCATTGCCGATAAATGATATAGCGGGGTATGAACTCCTGGGCTTCTCTTTACAGGAGCCCAAGGGGAGAATGTTGTCAGGCATGGTTTGCTATAGGCCCTCGGGCCTGGATTTCCAACATCAGGCCCTACTGGATACTATTATTACCCTAGCATTATCACACTCCAGACTGTTGTTCCTAGGGGACTTAGGTTAGAAGTACGCCTTCGGCTCCCTGTTTTAATGAGGAGTTGAGAGCGCTACGTGCAGCTCGCCGGCAGACTGAGAGAAGGTGGCGCAGGGCCTACCTAGAAACAGATGAAAAAGCTTTAAAATCTATACAAGCCCAATATAAGCAGGCTATTAGGGAGGCCAAGTCACAATTCTATGCAAAATCCATTCTGCATGCACCTAATGGCACTAAGGCCCTCTTTAATATTGTAAGAGATCTTAGTAACCCTGGATGCTTGGCTAATAGAGTCCAGCCATCGCAAAACCTGTGCAACGAGGTTGCCACCTTCTTCATTGACAAAGTCACTAAAATCGTGGGTGAACTTGACCATAGCGCAAGGGTAACTCCGCCTCCCAGTGAAGCTGTCCGGAAGGACATCTCTCTGAACTACTTCCCACCCCCCACGGAGGATGTTTTCTGCAACATAGCTCGGAAGATATCATCTGGCTCGCCCCTTGACCCCCTTCCTCACAAAATCTGGAAGGAGTTTGGCCCTGATTTGCTTCCAGGCCTGTGGCAAATCTGTTGCCAATCCTTGAACGAAGGGGTGGTACCAGACTTCTGGAAAGGGGCGATAGTCACCCCCCTGCTGAAAAAGCCATCTCTAGACCCTACGTTGCCGGTCAATTTCCGTCCCATTTCTCTACTGCCATTCCCTATCAAAATTCTGGAAAAAAATGGTCAGTAAGTCCCTGTCAAACTATCTGGAAGAAAATCAGTTTTTGGACAGGGACCAGTTTGGATTCCGGCCAGGGCATGGGACGGAAACTGCCTTAACAACAGTGTTAGACAAACTTCGAATGCGAGCTGACAGTGGAAAGTCCTCAGTACTAGAGCTGCTAGACATGTCGGCCGATTCGACACGGTCAACCATGCCGTACTGCTGTCAAGACTGAAAGGTTTAGGGGTAAAGGGCTGCGCCCTGAAATGGATACATTCCTATCTGGCAGACCGGCAACAGGCAGTTATGCTGACACCGTTTACCTCCCCTTGGTCTCCGGTTCGCTATGGAGTACCCCAGGGCTCGGCAATCAGCCCGATTCTTTTTAACGTCTATCTAGGCCCACTGAACCCTATTATAAAATCCTACGGGATCAAAGTGGTCAATTATGCGGACGACATTCAATTGCTGTTTTCCCTCGAAGGAGAGCATGCTGTCCCTATGAGCTCCTTTCAAGCATGTATGGGGCAGGTCTCAGACTGGCTGAAGGCCAACTCCCTACAGCTGAACGCTGGGAAAACAGAGCTATTGCACTGCCACACTGCTAGAATGTCTAATCTTCTCCTGGGCAAGTTTAGGCTCAGACCAGAGGATGCCCCTATAGAAGCCGCTAAAACAGTCCGCAACCTGGGGGTCATGGTGGACGAAAACCTCCAGATGCAAACCCAGGCCAACAAAACAATCAGCACCTGCCTTTCCTTGCTGAGAGCTCTTTGCCAAATTCTTCCACTTCTACCAAGTGAGGCTAGGCCCTTAGTAGTCCAAAGTGTAATTCTGAGTAGACTGGACTACTGTAACTCCTTGTATTTGGGTGCTCCCCAATACATTGTGCAGGGTTTACAACGAATCTAGTCCATGGCAGCTAAAATGGCACTGAAACGACAACGTGGATCCTCTGTGATGCAGGCATTGAAGGATCTACATTGGTTGCCTGTGAAAGACAGAGTTAGCTTCAAGTTCCTGGTCATGGTCTACAAAGCCTTACACAACACAGGCCCACTACCCTTGCGAGAGCGTTTCTCATGGTATGAACCAAAAAGACTCCTCCGCTCCTCCAGTCAAGGCCTAGTATCCGTCGCTAGAATTAAACTAGCAAGGATGGGAGGCAGGGCCTTTGGCATGGCAGCCGCTTGCCTCTGGAACAAGATCCCCCAAGAACTGAGACGGGCCGAATCTTTGCTGGGCTTCAGGAGAGGCCTTAAGACCTGGCTATTTGCCAAGAACAGGTAGCAACTTCCCTAAGTAGCTGACTGATCGTCCTACATGCTCTATATCATCCTTGTCTCTAGCGCCAGGATACCCGTTGGGTGACAGTTGCGCTATATAAAAGAGTTATACAATACAATACAAATAAGATAATATCACCCTTTGGAATTGTGAACAGAACTTTCAAAGGTTAGTTTATCTGTTGTAAAGTTGTGTGTACCGTTTCCATATAATAAGGGGTTGCTCAGCCTTTAAATTACACGGAGTAAGCACATTGTACTCAAAGGGGAGGTAAGGTTGTTTGATTTATTTAAAAATGTGTTTTTCCTGTAGAAAAAGGCATCGTCAGCGAGTTTACTGAAAGTGAAAATGCTAATGTTCTGATAAGTGTCCAAATGGCTTTCAATTGCTGCAATATATGCATTTCCCCTGAGGCCTGTAGACATGAAGGAGCTTCCTTCTGGCTGCCTGAAGTGTCCCGCCCTAGTTTCATCATCTTCAGCTCACAATTAAGAGATAGTGAGCGCCTTACCTCAGGTTCTATTTGTAATGAGATCTGGCGGTGACTGGGAACAGGGGTGCACCCAGAGTATAGGAAACATCAAGCTTGACAATAAATCAGAATACAAAATATCTGCTCCGCCAGGAGAAGGGAGAGCCACCAATTCTTCCCCTGCTTGGAAGGCATCCTGTTGAAAATGGGCTGCATTAAAAACAAAAAAACTGCTTAATTTAAAAGCAGTCCCAGACATGGTGGTCTGCTGACCCTCAGCAGGCAACCATCCCTGGGAGTGCTAGCCATTCCTAATGGGGTTGCAAATTGCGACGGCTTCATTAATAATCATGAAGCGTGCAATTTGCGACCCCATTAGGAATCCCTCACGGTGTCTGGGACACTGCTATACATCCCAATTTGCGAGTCGCAAATTGGTGGGTCGTACACCAGGCCCTTAAAGTTCATAGATCCTGTCACCTGGGTAAGGGACTCAGTTTTCATCACATGCCCAAAAAGTTAGCATGAGTAATTACAATCCCTGATGCTAGTGTGTATTACTTTATAAAACAGAGGGCACCAGTCATTAATTCCAAAAGCCACGAACAAGTGATTTTCAAATTTTAAAGTATAAGCGCCTACAATATGTGCCTGTGTGTCTCACGACTACATCCTTGTGAGACACACAGGCCCATATTGTATGTGCTTATACTTTAAACTGTGAAAATCACTTTTGGTGGTTTTTAACCCCTTCGCAGCGCTGGGGGGTGCGGGGGGGGCAGCGCGGTGGCCCGGTGCTCATGACGGAGCCATTCCGTCATGAGCCACGGTTGGGCTGTGCTCATGACGGAGTGGTTCCGTCATGACTCCGCCCACAGCGCTAATCGCCCGCACAGGCGGGGAATTTGCGCCGCGTGGGCGGCGCGGCCGCCAACGGCTGCAGCATGACGGAACCACTCCGTCATGAGCACACGGCAACCGTGGCTCATGACGGCGTGGTTCCGTCATGAGCACGGAAGGAGTTAAAGGAGTTACCAGTGAATGGATGAGGGTAACTGGTGCCCTCTGTTTTATAAATTAATACACCCTAGCATAAGGGAATGTGATTACTCACCCTAACTTTTCGGGCACGTGTTGAAAACTGGGTCCCTTACCTCAGCCTCTAGCTGGACAGGCAAGATTTAACCGACACCAATACCAGTTATTGCTGAGCCACGAGAACCTGGCTTTAGGGTCTCCAGCACGTAGACCACTAGGTGTCACGTCAGTGGCGACCAGCAGCTTCCACCCTGCAGTCCCTACAGTCAGAGTTTAGAATGTTGCAGGTGCCACTGCTTTGGCTCACCAATTACAGACCACTTTAGCAAGGCCTTTCTTTGTGCAAACCATCCTCAGGATTCGCTGCACTGCAGTCCTCCTGCTGCTGCATGCTGCAGTGGTCTTCTATGCTCTTTTAGTGAAGGCGAGAGGGCATGCCTGTTGGAGTGATGGCGGCTATACCTACTTTACTGTATCTACGACACCTCTGCAGCATGTGGGTGAATGCCACAGGGCTCTCATTGGATAGGCACAATTATTTCCCTCCCTTCACATGATGGTGCGGATCAGCCGAAGCCTTTTGGGATTGTGGGAATGGGGAAGTAGTAGGCAGACTCCTAATCTAGGGTAGTTTAGGCAGATTCCTACATAAGGCCAGATTAGGTAGACTCGTCAAGCTAGTTTAGGCCGACTTCTAAGTCAGGCTATTGTTCAGGGTGATAAATGTACAAGTTTTTTACCAATGTTAAAAATACTGTTCTCCTGGTTGTAGTTGACTGAGAAGGGTCAGGGTACCTGGACGTTCTCTAGGCAGAAGCTGCATGTGATGTCTGTGGTGCCGCCTGCAGGGTGCGCCACCCATGAGCTATTGGGCAGGGATAGTGCCAAAAGGAAACAAGGATGGGGCAAAATTGTACTTCACTTAAACCACTTCCTTGAGAAGGCCCTCCAGTGTGTAGGAGGTTCTACCTGAAATTCATCATATACAAACCTATAGATGCTCACACTACTGCAGATGAGGCTTTTAGAAGTGGACACGATAATCCACACGTGGCCACAAGACCGAGACACAATATTGTATAAATGGCCTTCGAAAATGAACATAGTAAATAGGAACAGAATCGTGTAACATGCACTTGGTGTTTCATAGCCAATGCCAGTGATGTCAAGTGCTGCTTCTTTCTAGTTTTTGAGGTTTGTTGCTGTATCAACAGCAGTACAGTGATGTAATAGGAGCAACAGCCACATGCCTTTAAAAAACCTGTTTTAAATGTATTTTTATATTTAGTATAAGCCTTTTTGAAAGTGTGCTTTGACACTTAAACTTTAGCCTGCTATTATTCGGCTCCCTTAGTTCGCCCGAAATTAGTCTGTCCTTTAGGAATTTCATGTTTGAGATTGTTAGCCACCCCTTCCAAATCTCTTGCCCTTCATCTTAATGTAATGCACTTTCGAAGTTTACAAACGGTTCACTAAAGCGCATAACTTCTGCATTCCTGTGCTACTTGTGTTTTTTGAAGATTAGGTTAATAGTTTGGTTTTGTATTTATTATTTGTCTCCTCTTTGTCATTCGTATGCTTATTGTTTTATGTGTGTTACATTTATTGTGTGCATGAATTTTTAGGAAAATAGTGATTGTGAAAGATGATAAATGGTACATCTGTGCGAGGTCGGCTGAGGGTGGGGTGATGTGAATATACATGCTTCTCTCTCAAACACACCCCTTTATATATATTTGTTCTCCTTTTGCTACAACATTCAATGTTGTTTCTTTCTGTAGCTTACATCCTCCAATTGCTTGCTATCACAGAAAGCCTCCTCCCACCACTCTTCTTAAATCCTGCATGAAAAATTGACCTTGACTTACTTCCGCTTGATCCCTCTTCTTTCTTTTTTAGTGAACCTCTTCTTACCGTCCATCCTCTTCATACTTTCTATTTCTGCGTATAACACCCCCCTCCCATCTCATGCCGGCCTGCTTTAATGTCTCTTATTGTAATTTTGCAATTGTCTGACAACCTCATTTCATAAATCACAACCTCTCCGCTTTGAAACCCTATCCCTGTAACCTAACATTACGTAATCTCCGCCAGTTTATCTATCTCACCCACCATTCACCTGAAACCACAAAGCCCCACTAATGATCACATCCGTATTCATATATTCTATCACTAAGTAACTGGAGTAAATGCGTGCCATTTTTTCTTTCGTCACACGACTAATCGCAATAACCACTGGATTAACAGCGAACGGTGGGTTCAGAGTAGCGTGCTTGTCACCATAAAGTGCATTGACGCTTCATCAGGGGTAGCAAGTGCTATATAAATACAATTATAATTACAATGATGTGGGTCATTATGTTAATGCCATCGTATGACTACTCAGTATATTATGGATACATTTGTTTTATGGTCTAGCAATGCCCTTGGGATTCTGGTGACAAAATGAACCATAAGGCCAAAGTCTGTGTGGGTTTTTAATGCCACCAGAAAGCCGCGATGGCCTTATTAGACCATATTACACGTAATCAATTATGATTTTTTATACAATATAATATTTTTTGTTGCAGTTCCATAGAAGAAGAAACTTGAACCTGCATAGTATTTTTTAAACAATTAAATGCTAGAGTATAAGTATGAGGTTTGTTGGTCTGCAGTATTAAAAACCTATTTAATTGCATAGTTCTAAAGGTTACCTTTCCGGAAAGATATTCCTTGCTGTGACAAGAAAAACATTCTGCCAGTAAAAGTGAGGAGCTTTGGATCCAATGTCTAGATGCAGGTAATGATGGGCCACGATGGAAATCAGTATTTTCAGGTTTTTTTATAGCCTTCCTGAAGAGGAATCTGATTAAACAAAGAGCAATTGTGAATCTCCATAGAGTGGTTTGAAGCTGCCAATGCTTAGAGACGAAATTAGCCGAAGGGGATGAAATCCATCTGAAACAGGCTCCCACTGAAAGAAATCTCTAATTTACAGGAATGATGCCACTTCTATGAATTATGGAGATTATTTCACAGTATGACATCATCCATACGAAATAAGACTTTGAATACCTTTTGTATATGTTCAATAGCAACAACCAAAAGCAACATAAGTGTTTATTGTTGGGCCTTGTTTGGAACGCGAAATTTGATATGAATGCTTTCAATAATGTGAGCATTTTTATGATTGTATGAGTCTTAATACACTTCTTATCTGAGGTGTGAGGCTTAATGCTGGTGTTAACCTCTTCCATGCTCATGACGTCTCCCGGCCCTCATGAGTCACGATGGGCGTGTGCGGACGACGGCCGGGAGACGTCATGACCACGCCCACGAATAGAATGTCCAGCACTGCGGCAGCGCTGCGGCGGAATTTGCGCCGCAGCGAAGAGGTTAACTAAGTGTTGTGTGTTCATTGGCAATACCTTTGATAAATAACAGACTGAGCAGTAAACGACTGATGAATAACTATGTTGATCTTTTGATAGATGAAGTAAATGACCGATAAAGTGACAGACACTTATAAAGGCAGGGTGAATAGGAGGTAGACATTCTTATCATCAGATGGCGAGAGTGACAGACAAAACTTTTTTTCTATATTGTATGTCTCACCTTTTTCTCCACTAGCTGTAGGATATCAACTTCTTTGTATCTCTTATTCCCACCCTTCATTCCTCACCTCAGGTAAGCTGGGGAGTTACCAGGGATGAGCCTTGTGAGTGTTGCTGTGACGTGATGCTTTGCAACAGGCAAAGTGAACCACACTGGCTAGTCGCCTCTCGTGACAGGCAACCCTGATTCGGCTTCTGGTGACCTTAGCAAATTCTGGTTGTGCAGATCCAACAGAAAGTAATACTGCTGGGATATGCACAAGCCGAACTGTGCAAAAACAGGAAACACAAGACAGCTCGCATATAGACCAATAGTGTCTGAAAATATACCTTTAGTAGTACAGCTGGAAGAGAGCATTTGTATCCTTTTTGTGCTTCAAAGTTATTTGTATACAATAAAGGAGACATGGGCAGTGACGGACTGTCCACGTGTGCTTGTAATGCAGTCCTATCCACAAAACAGCTATCTGCTGCACAGCAAAGGCAGAATCATTAACATAAAAATATATCCATTAAATAACACCCATGCCAGCAGCGTCTTCACAGCGCTATTAATTACCCGACTCCCCTCGTTAAGGCAATGTACGCTGTCCATCAACAGTGGGGCCTGAGTGTGTACAATCAACAGCAAAGGAAAAGTGTGTTGGCTTAAAAAGGTGTGTATTGGAGTCATAGGTCTAGGGGAGACGCACCTGCGCCAGCTGTCATTGGGGCCCTCTTGCAGAATGTGATCTGGGCCCCGAGCCTCCCATATCCCACAGATATTTATTAATCTGGAGAGTTGGGGGAGGGTGGACCTGTTGAATGGATAGCAGCCCCCCTCCTTTGCACAGATGCCTGTTTTACACTCCTGTGCAAGGTCCTAGGCCCTGCCCGGGTCTCTTGGTGCGGAATTCCTCTTGGTGGGTTAGCCTTGGTTGGCATCCGCGAGCCTCGCGGCCCTGCGCCAGCTCCGGGGCCGCGCGCACGGCGCTACTATAGCAACAGGTTGCAACGCGCCAGGCTTTTGTGGCCGCCTCCGCTCGGAGCGGCTTTGAGGCGCGGCGGCCTCATTGTCTCCCACACAACGGGCGCCCTATTCTCCATGAACTTTAAATGAAGATATTTTCTTCGCGCTTGACGGACAGCGAGGGGGACAATGGCCGGCTCGAGTGAATGGCGAAAGCATTGATGTAGAAAGTTCCAGAATCCTTTTATTGTGAAGTCTTTGGTGTGGGGGCCTAAAAAAGCACAAAAACAAGGCGCCCGAATCACACACGCACCCAAGCATGCTAAGCAGCCCTTAGGAATGCTCTTCACACCTACAGGATGGATGCTTGTAACTTTCAAGAAGTGCTGAGTGCCGGAATCCAGACTAGTGTGTGTACAGCGTGTAATGCATTCTTGCTCGAATATGAATTAGTACCTTTTTATGCATTGCTCTAACGTGTATTGTTGTACAAGAGGCCATTAGTCGAGAGTGAAGCCAAGAGCGGCGGAACATTGATATGACAATATGAATCATGTTTAAATAACCAATCCAATAGAGAGTTATCGTAATATGCTTTAATATAGTAGATGTGTGTTTGGTCAGTTGTTCTCATTTTATCGATGCTGGAAGGATAAAAGAGTGAGTGGTCCCTCTTACCTTTCAACCTTACGAGGCAATGCAATCTCTCTGCGACATCCATTCACTCCAGAAGATGCCCTCTTTTGGAGAAATGTGCGTTTTACGTTTCATGAATGCCGTTTTGCTACAATCTTTTTAGGATCACTGTTAAATTGTGCATTTAGTTTTTTTTATCATCGTCTGTGGAAAATTGCCCACTCACTAGCCAGAAATGTCTAACTGTGAATGCGTCACACAGGTCTGAGGATAGAATAGGTGAGTTTTGATAGATATGTCTGTTCGAAGTAAAAATAAAATTCACCTGGTTCATACCGCAATATAAGTTTGCCTTTAGAAAGTGAATTTGGATTTAAAAAAATTGGAACCCAGCCTCCGCCTTGGGATAGAAATGGGTGGAGATACCGAGAAATTAAATTCTTAGGCATCAGGTCACATATCTGAAAGGTCGGTGGGGCTTGGAGAGAGCCATCAACTTAGCAACCAGGCAGCGTCACATGGCCATTTATGCACCCTCCCACTGGTCATTTCATATGCATTGGTATGAAATCTCCCAGTTTTCCTGCAGGCCAGGCCATCACGAATGATCAAAATACAGAGGAAATGTGTCAGGAGTTAGCTGTTTTTCTGTTTCCTACACTTTAAGGCCTTGCTGCCCTATCAATGTGATGTTAAATGAAGGCAGGTTCATTCATAGCTCCTAACAACAACACGTGTGCCTGCAAGTGGATTCCTTCCTTGAGATGTGTTCCTGTGGCCAGTTCCTTCATTGTGTATACCCCATCCCAAATAAACAAATCCACTTTGCTTCTCCTCCCAAACTCACAACGTCTGAGCTTAAATTCTGCAAAGCAAGGGAATGACCAGAAAGCTGCATGTCACTTATGTCTCTGATAGCACAGCCCAGAATAGCTGAAATAAATGAACAAAATGAAGGAGTACCGAAAAACACTTCAGACACCCCAAAGAAAACCATAAGTCACTGAAAAAGAAAAGAAGAAACCAATTACAAATGGAAAATCCGAGGAAATCAATGTTGAAATCAAAAGTTCAAGGTGATGGAGCTGTGAATCCAATTTTCCATCTCGTATGTCACAGAAGTCTTGGGCCTGACAACAGCCATTTCTACAATAAATGGGGCATTTTCCCATCTAAAAGCAGGCACCAGTTGTTCTGCAAACAACTGTTGAACAACCACAACAAGCATTGGCATAGCCAATAGGTCTCGCCTTTGGGACCTTATAAGTGTTTAGCCATGCAACAGTTGCATAACTAAATACTTATAAGGTCCCAAAAGCGAGACCTATTGGCTATGCAAAGCGGCCCTTTGGCTGCGAAAGTGAAAGGGATCGCAATCGCGATCAAACCTCAAAGCGGCCGTGAAAGTGAAAGTAATCGTGGTTAAGCGCGGCGCGCGCACCCGCGCACATGCTCTGTAGCTCCAGGCTGGCCTGGTAGCACTTTTTGGAGCCCTCTCAATAAGTCTCGCCAGACCAGCGCATGCGCTGGGTCAGGCGAGACCTAAAAATGACCTCAATAATGTCTCCTAGTTAGATGTAGGCTAACACCCACAAATTCTCAAGAGACTAAATCATTTCGGATACACCATAGGCGAAGTGATATTACATCTTTTCACTTCAGAGCCCTACAAACTTAGCCAAGTCGCCCTGGTAGCCTGAGATGTGTACGCACCAAAGGATTTGGCTTACACTTGCCACTGAAATTTGAGAAAACTAGAATCTCACAATCTAAGCCGAAGGAGACAAAAAACAGAACAAAGATATTCAATTCACTGAAAAACACAGATAAAGTCCCAGAGGAAAATAAAATGATACTGAGTGCTAGATAGAAATGACACTCCAGGAGAATATCTTAGTGAAGAACCTTAAAATCAGTTGCTGGCGTCTCTGTGATGACAGATTAGAAATTCAATAAAGTGCGGTGCAGACAGACTGCGAAACAGCCTGGATACCCTCGCGGGTGATTAGTGCGCTCTACAAATTGACATAACATAACATAAACCTGAGCCAGATCGAACCTATCAACGATGTAAACTGGGCATTGTGGATTGATACACTTGCTCGCTCATTGCTCTAAGAATGAAGAAACGTCACTGTGAGTAATTCTCGTGCAGAAGCATGAAAAGTGCAACGTTGAAAGTCAGCACAAAATCTTCTTTCGGCTAGGGGAAATCCTAGAGTCTGATTAATCCGCCAAAGAACACTTGTCAGCTTGTGACACCATGAAAGACCCCAAAATCCTTTCATAAAAGTGTGGCAAACGTTTAGCGTTTGCACAACTTTGCGAAATGCTCGTAAGCTGCCACGTCATTCCAATAAAGCATAATTGTATCATATTATAGTTGCCATCACTTGAAAGGCATTTATTGACTCTCTCGTCCTTTAAAGACCTCATGTAATGCCGTAGCGAGTGGTGATGTTGCCCCATTGGCTGTATGTTACCTTCCGCTGGAGTCAAATTTGACAATTACCGCACCATTTATGATTATCTTCTTCGTCCTGTCAGTTAGAAGGTCTGAGGCAGGAAAAAGCACCCCAACTCTCTCCCCCAATATCTGACAGCACTTTTGCCACTGAATCCGCTGCTGACATAGAGTGGAACTGCCCCAGCATCTACTCTTATGCCATATCTGGCCTACAAAATCATCCTCCATCTAGGTGAAGTGCGCAGACCCCAGAACCCACATCGGCAAGAGATGCAGGGCCACCCGCAGACTTTCAGTGCATGCTCTACCAGGCTGAACAGGGGCCTACAGGGACCATGGGGATGGAATGGTCCTTTTCCCTTGGCTCCAAGTACCTCACTGGAAGGATTCCGTTTGTCCGAGTTGTCGTCACTGGGAGCAGGTGTTGGGATTTAAAGGCAGCCCAGCTGGATAATGCCGACCCATGCCCCAGACCCAGCAGCTCATTAGGGGAAACATTGATCACCTTTGCATTTCACTTCTAAAGTTTGTCAAGTGATACCTGGAGATTCAATGGCATTTGACTTTTCAAGCACTGCTCTTTCCTAGTGTGTATTTGCCTATGCGTGCAATTGTAGTAGTATACATTTTATATAGCAAACAATACAAATTGAATTACCTTTTGAGACCTAACTATATCTGTAAGTTACTTCCCATCTCAATGCTGTAGATTTTATCAACCTTAGAATGATGAAAGATTGATTTGAAATCCACCAGTATTCTAACTTTTGACTCGCAGGCTGAGTGCAAAGTTTTCAGTAGGTTTATATCCCTCTGTGCTGCTCTTTTACCAGGATTTGAACTTGTTACCCAAGGATTAGACAGTGATCTCTGCAACAAACAGATTAACCCACTGACCTACTTTACTAGGATAGAAATCTGTGACTTGCAGGTCTGCTGCAGCAAGAAAATTTACTCTGAGATTTGTTATCACATTATGCGCAATAAGCCTGAATTATCGCACGAGTGATTAGTGCACTTTACAAACCTACTTAACATAACATCACGTTTAAACCTTTAAGGAGCAGATTACATTCAGATCTCTGCTACTGGTGCGTTAACCGCCTAAGCTATTTGCTAGTTTTTCACCTGAGATTTGTTGGATAAGCATAGACCTCTGTGGCTGTTGGCATATCAGCTTAAGCTACTCAAGCCAGCCACGGCCAGTGCCAGATCTTCCTCCTCTTAACCTTGGTGACTTCCTATCTGGTATAATGTTAGGTATTTATGGGGACCCACACGCCTGCTCGCCGGTGTTTTGCTGGTGTCCAAAGTTCTTCACCGACAGTGCTCTTAAAAATCGTCACGCCGAATACCAAGTCTATGCAATGCTGAATTCACCAGAGGCCTCTTTATTCTACTACTACACACTGCTGCCCCTTCATCTCACTCTCGCCTGTCCCTGCGCTCTCGCATTGCACCCTTTTCTGTCTTTTTCTTCCTCCTCACTTTCCATTTGTGTTTTCTCTCTTGCTCTCGTTCAATATCTGGTGAGGAAAAATAAGTGCTGGTCCTCAAAAGTGAGTGCCAGTAGGCCCCACCTTCAACCACTCACTCAAATTAAGCACTGCTGCTCGCCCTTGGAAGCAATGGATGTAAAACAAACTAGGGGTGAGCGGAACTCGTGGAATTTGACTCTGCGGAGTGGGCGGATATAGGCACGTGGCGCTGCTCGCACTCTGATTTAGTGCCAGTAACGCATTCCACTCTGATAATCAGCACGAACGGCACCACACAGCGCACCAGAGGGCACAGCTACTCAAATTTATTTTGCTGCTGCTTGAGTAGATTTTCTACCGAACTGCAGCCTTCTGACTGTGAAGGGTCGTTACCGCCTGCGTTACAACAATCTCACCAAACGCCGTCCTAGCAACTGGAAACCGTGTCACAGGACACCAAATCTCGCTCGCCAACTTACTGGACCCGTGTGCAAAAATAAATTCCACCATACAGTGATTGACAGAATTTGGGCCAAACTGAGTCACCAAAATTCCACCAATTCTGCCAGCAGAACGGAATATATCGCCCACCCCTGAAAAAAAACTTCCACCCACCTAGTGCATACTGCAATGAGTAAGGAATACTCTGGCTGTTTCTTTTCAACATCGCAAGTGTAGTTAGTGGTCGATCCTAAATCATGAAACACAAAATTGACCCAAAGATGGGAGATGGGACCACAAGCTTGATGTCTCCAGGCCATGGGGGACTTGAAAAGAGCATGATCGCAACCCTTTTATCCCACAGAACAAAGCCGGTGTTTCGACAACTAAAGACTTGGATTTCGTTTACTCTGTGTTGACACAGGTGCAGCAACCTGAGCATTCCATGGGGCTGCAGTTCCAATGTTTAACAACAAGCACTGGTTGGAGAAATTCTACAAATTGCTGTGATCCCCAGTGGTCCTGGTTTGGTTTCAGGGTGGGTGTCGTCCATAAGTTAACCCTACCTGTGCATTGCTGAAACGTCAACAGGCTTGCAACAGTTTTCTCCCAACAAATGAGCATGTGGGCTGGCTTGTGATGTATAAGTTGGGCATCTCCGCACGAACACGGATGACAAGGGGGGATAGGTGCAATCGCTAAAGAGTTTGGGAGATATTGACAAGGGGTGACGACAGGGCTGAGCCAAGTACGCAAACACAAAGGATTAAGCTAGAGCAGTCTGTGTGGAGAATGGGAAGCAGTGCATTGGCGTCACATCCGGTGACTCAGTTCCTGAGTACTCATCATATACATTCCAATATTAGCACAACAAAAAAAGACGAGAGAAAGGAAAAACATCTCTCTAAATGTCTGGCTAAAAGATAAGAGCCCAGTTATCTGCTGCTTCTCGCTTCCTGCAGTTGTTGGACAGTGCAGGGTTGGTGGAAGCTGCCTGGCTTTTGTTTGCTGCTGCTCTGTATCAGTGAAGGAGACAATGTGCAGGCGAACTTCCTGAGCGCTGGCCAAAATAGGAAGAAAGAGAGAGAGAGAGGCTGCTCAGAGCCCCCTGCAGTTAATCAGACAGCGAAACATTAATATCAGTTTTGGTGTATTCAAACAATTTATCACAAAAAGTAATCGAAATGCAGGCTGGGTCAGACTGGTCTATATGGCACTCTGGCAGTGCCCGAAGTGCTGATCTCAAAGACACAGTGTGTGGGCTGGATTTGTGGCTGTTTGTGGGGCTCTTTGTTGGTTTGGTGGGCTGGTTTTTACTGTTGATTTCGCTGATATTACCACAGCTTTTGCTTGCAGCCAGCTCAAATGCGTGCAGTCTCCCAGTGGCTAATTTGTAAAATAAGGAGTGCCAGTGCCCAAAGCACTGCTCAGAAGTGCAACTAAATGTCAGCCTGCCGAGTAGCAAGTCTACATACTCTTAAATCCAGCTCATGCCTCTTTAACCCAATATAAGACACTCCCTGCCCCTCTATCTCACTCTTGCAGAGTCCTACTTTCTCTCATTATGAAGGTTTCCCCGTCTTCCTCAGCCTCCATCTTTTCACAGTGTTTTTTTTTCCGTCTCTTGCTCTTGGCAAATATTTGATGAAGAAAAATAAGTGCTGGTCCTCAAACATGAGGACTGGTGGCTCCCATCGGCAACCACCGACTAAAATTAAGCACCGCAGTCTCCCATGTCCTGCAAAACACTTATAGAGCTTGTTTTCACAAGTTTGAAACTGCCCTGATTTGCAAATGTGGGTCATTTTTTTTAGTTATGTGTTGCTAATGAGTGCAAGGATATAGAGGTTTTTTTTGCTAATACATAACTTGTCTGGTCATTTAGCCAGGATTTTAGCCCCGATTTTCTGGTGCAGAAGTCTGTAATTGAACCACCCATTTGACCGCGTGCTTTGCCGGATGCTGTTTATTTTGCTAGCTTGAAGTTAATGAGCCATTACACCTATGAGGGTATTTTAATTTAAGCCTCTCTCCCGTACCTAATCTAAACCTAGGCCCTTAAAATGGCACTTAGGGCCTCATGTAGGTAGCGAAATACCGGTCGGTAACGGCCGATTTTCGGTAAATATGCCGTTACCGACCGGTATTCAGACAAGTGAGATGTAGGAGTCCAAAAACCACTTTTCGGTAAATATGAGGCGGTAAATACCGATTCATAGTTACCGAATTCTAAAATACCGATTCATATTTACCGAATACATAATTAACGAATCGGTAAATATGAAGTGGTAAATATGAAGTGGTAAAAATTTAAAATGACATGTAGGAGCAGTCGGTAATTAAGAAATCCAGGAAAATCGGTAAATAAGAGTCGGTAATTAACACGGATTGAAAGCAGGTGGTAACCATCAACAATGCACATAAGCAATCCCAAAATGCAACAGCGTGGACAACATGGCCGCCATGTACGTCATTGCAAGGCGCCTACGTCTACAGGCAGCAGGACTGAGGGTGTGGCGACGGGAGGAACAAATCTACAGACAGCGCATCACACTATTACAGCTGACTGATGCAGAGATACATGAGAGGTACAGGCTACACCCCGAAACCATCATGGACCTGATAAGGGACCTGCACCCACTCCTGGACCAGCCAACAAGAAGGGCGCACGCCATACCACCACATGTGCAGGTGCTCTGCAGCCTACATCTACTGGCATCCGGCAGTTATCAGGTGGTGATAGCTGCGGTGGGTGGTGTATCCCAGAGTTGCCTGTCCCGTTTCTTCAGGAAGTTCCTGGATGCCATGATGCAGAGAATGCACCACTACATAAGCTTCCCAAACACACAGGCTGCACTGCAGAAAACAAAAACAGACTTTTATCACATGGCACAGTTCCCCCATGTCATCGGCTGTATTGATGGTACACACATCCCAATCTGTCCACCAGCTGATACAGAGCACATCTACAGGAACAGGAAGTCCACCCACTCCATCAATGTGCAGGTGATCTGTGATGCAGGGAACATCATCACAGATATTGTTGCAAAGTTTCCTGGGAGCACCCACGACTCTTACATCTTCCAGAATAGTGGGATCTACACACGACTGAGTGCCGGCGAATTCGGAGAGGGATACCTGCTGGGTAAGTAACAGTGACACCCCTTGAAACCTGCAAATCAGAGTGTATAGAGGCATGTAACTGATGGTTCCCTTTTACTCATCCAGGCGACAGTGCATATGCATGCCGTTCATTCATCCTCACTCCCTACCTACACCCAGCAACCCAGAGTGAGAGACGATACAACGTGGCCCACAAAACAACACGCAATGTGGTGGAGCGCACGTTTGGACTACTGAAGAGCAGGTTCCGCTGCCTCCACAAGAGCGGAGGCGCACGCCAGTACAAACCCATCACCTGCTGCAAGATTATTGCCACTTGTGCAATGCTGCACAACCTTGCCACGAAAAAAGGTACAGATGTGGAACTAACATATTTTGAGGACAACGAGGATGAGTCAGGCCAGCCAGAGGGCAGCGCAGCTAGAGTGCCAACTGCAATCGATGGGAGAGAGAGACGGGCAGAGATCACATGCAACTATTTCTGAGTAAGTGAGGGGACACAGCGAGTTGTGAGAAGTCATGACGTAGTTTAATGTGGCACCACGCCATGAACACATGAACAGGCCAATCTGGCAATATACCATCTATACAAGGAGTATGTCCAGGGTTACGTCACCCAATGGGAAGTGGCTAAGCAGGGCCACATCAATGTTTGCGCATACGCGCTGCAGTGGTGGATTGCACGGCCTGTGCATCCTCACTAGAGCCAACCCCAAGCCGCCTGCTGCTCCTGCGTGCTTCGGGGACGGGGGGTGTGATGCTGCTGCTGGTGTCGATGCTCTCCGCAGCATCCCCTGCAGCAGTTGTCGACGCCTGACTAGTCAATAGCACCCCTAGTGCACTTGTCACCTGCACCATCCCCCGAGACAGGTCGCTGCAGCACTGTGTTAGGCCCTCCTGCATCGTCACAGAGCGCCGGCAAAGTAGGGAAGTCGCAGTTGCCAGACGGTTGAGTGCCCTGCTGGTAGTGTCCCTTCTCTGGCGTTCCCGGCGCCGTGCTTCGATGTCAGCATCTAATTTGCTGCACAACTGCTGGATTGACTGGGACATGTCCCGAATGCCCGCAGCCATGCCGCCAATGTTTGTGTCCATGTTGACTAAGCTTGTCTTCATCACCCGCATGTGCCTCTGGACTGACATAACTGCCTTTGATTGCAGGCGCTGTTGCTTCAACATTTGGCCCTCGAGCCCCAAGAAGACACCATGGCCGTCAGTGGGTGCTGGTGGACTCTGGACACGCGACCTGCGGCGTCCTCTTGCTCCCGTCTGTGCTGCCTGTGAGGTGTGGGGCACAGTGGGATGGCTCCCTTCCTGGTGCCCGGTGCGGTCTTCTGGGCCCATGCTGTCGTCTGACGAGGTGTCGAAGGCTCGTAGCCTGGCTGCTGGACGCCTCCTCATTCTCACACCTGCAAGCGGAGATGTGGCCGGTGATTCGAACATGAGTGGCGATGCTGGCTGTGGTTGTGGTGATGCTGGCTCTCGGTGAGGTGATGCTGGCTCTGTGTGCGGCGAGGCTGGCTGTGTTGGTGGTTCGGCTGCCAGTGGGCCTGCTCCCTGGTCTGAACTCGTGCTGGCTAGAGGTGATTTTTGTGGCCGGTGTGCCGTCTCCCCTGCAGCATGCCCTGTACTGCATGATGTCACATCTGTGGACAGAAAAACAACATTGGCTCAGTGTCCCCGAAGGGCTGCATTGCAAGCGTCACAATAAATCATTTCACATTCCAATCTGTCCTCTGTCTCCTTGTGCCTCGAGTGCGTGACATGCCTTGTTGCCCTGTGACATTTCCGTCATGGTTAGTGTTGCCCTGACTACATCTCCCGGAATGCATTGCCTGTCTGCACTGACACGTGTGGACTGCAGTGTGATTCTCGTTTCACAATGGGGGATGTGGGATAGGGGTAGGGGAGGCTACATTGCTGTGCTTTCGTCTTACCTTGGTGTGTTGCGGCTCTGGCAGAGCTGTCGGCGTCCCCAAGACCCACGACGCTCTCTTGCTCGATTGTGGCCGCCACCAGCTCCTCCAGTTCGGTGAGGGCAGGTGCCCTGTTGGTTCCACCTCCGGTCTGGCTGGCCTCCTTCTGGATGTCGCCCATCTTCCTCTTGGTCACAATCCTCAGGTCATACCAGCGCTTTTTGAGGACCTCAATGTCCCTGTGGGTCACTCCCACAGCATTGACCTGCGCCTGGATGGCCAGCCATATGTTGCGCTTTTCGGCCTCAGGCACTTGCAGGGATTGCCTCCCAAACAGCTTCTGGTGCTGCTTCACCACCTCCTCCACCAGCACTGGAGTTCCTTGGGGCTGAATTTGAGCTTCCTCCTCCTTTCCCCTCCGTCTTTCTGTGTTCTCTGGCTGGACATGCTGTTCGTTTCCCGCTCGCACATGCAACTGCTCCCTGCCTCTCCTCTGCACTCCAAGCCTCTCCAGGGTCGGCTAATTATGTACACCTGCCTGGGTGTGGCCACGTCGGCTAATTGTGTACACCTGCCTGGGAGTGGGCAGTTCCTGGTTGGGTGGGCTGTCGTTGCACAGGATTAGCTGTTTCGTCAAGTCATGTGATGTTATTTACCGAATCCGTACATACCGATTCGGTATTTTCCGATTCGGTAGATACCACCTCGGTATTTTCCGAATCGGTAGATACCACCTCGGTATTTTCCGATTCGGTAATTATCACCTCGGTATTTACCGAATCGGTGAATTCCGATTCGTATTTACCGAATGTTACCGAATCGGTAACTGTTACCGAATTTTTACCTACATATAACTTACCGATTCTAATTTACCGATTCGGTACGGCTCGGTATTTAAGAACCGGTAAAATTTATTTACCTACATGAGGCCCTTAGAGTGGCCTCAGAAATATACACAAGATTTGTACCGAGCGAGGACTATGGTGGCGGTATCCTGCATGCACTGCATTACACGCTGTGTCTGCTGCAGCTAACACTTGTGGAAGGAGACCACACCGTGTTGTGGCAACTTCACACAGTTGAGTCCATCACATGGCTCAGAGGAGACAATCACTTCAGTTCTATAGTCTTAAATTCCTCCACATCATTGTTGATTTTTTTTTTTTTTTAACTGCGCTGTGTTATTTTGGAGATGATTTGGGTGAAGGTTGAGATGAGCTTTAAAAAGTTTGTAGATAAGCTAAGAATTAGAAACACCCTCACTGTTTTCCACTGTAGGGGGAGGTACTGTATTCATGGCAGTGTCTGCGTGACGGGTAAAAGGGAAGATTTCCACCTGCGGGCACCCAAGGTCTCAAGCTTCTCTTGATTACTTCAGGGCCTGTGAGTGGACGGGCTTAGGTGGCACCTCCAGTACTGTGACTCTGATAGGTTAAGAGCAGGGGAGATAATAATGGATCAAATTGAGGAGAATCTAGAGGTAGATGAAGGACTCTATAATCTCTCTCCTGTGCCTGCTCAGATAAATGTACTTGAATGCAGACCATGGAGGACATTCAGCAGGAAGGACCCACCATTCTACAACTCTGGAATTGTCTGTGTGGCCTGCAGTCCAGAGGGCTGTTTTCACAGCTGGATGGTCTACTGTGATCCAACTATGCAAGCTCCAATCTGCTGGTTCCAGTCACTGCCTCCTACAGAGTGGGGCTGGTTTGAGCATTTTTAGTTTCCAGCGTAGCCCTGACATATAGTAATATATACAGAGATATTCAACAAAAGCACGTACTGCAATGGTTGTGTATTCACCCTATGCACCCTGGCTATAAGAAAGAGCTAACTGTGCAGCGTACCACTATTCATTCGGTATTCTGAATTAATGGGTGTCAGGAACCCTCCGCTATAGCAGCTTGAGCAGGGGTCGGTGCTGGTGAGCAATGTGTGTAACATGTTGTTAAAATGTGGTCTTTGGCTTCTTTGACTTTAATACAAATTTTCACTACAAGAAACTAATGGGCTACAGCTGTGGGTCGGAGAGCAAAGGAAAGGAGGAAGGAAGGGAAGGATGGGATGATGGAGTGAAAAATGAGTGCATTGAGATATCGATGGAAGGTTGGATGTATGGGCGGGTGAATGGACAGGTGGACAGATGGAAGATTTAATGAATGGAGAGAAGGAAGGTGGTGGATGGAAGAAAGGTGGCTGGATGGAGAGAGGGAAGGCTAGATTATGCAGAGGAAGAAGGATGTCTGATGGAGAGAAGAAAGGGTGAGTCAAGAGTAGAAAGGATGGATGAAAGGAAGGAAAGAAAGAGCAAAGATGGATGGATGACCATGTTCACGTGAAGTGAAGTGTGAAAGGCTCGATTTAGTTACATTGTGTTACGAATTCCCACATGGAAGCAATCAAACAAGTGCTGGGCTCACTCGCTTCATTCGCACACTCAGGATATATTTAGTTTACTTTTCTCCCTACGCCCTAGTTGGAGTTTGCAAGATTAATGGATAGTGGCCTGCTGGCGACAACAAATATTAAGGCCCTAGTGTACAGTGCAAAAATACATAGGGCGACCCATCCTCAGGATTTCCACAGAGCAATGACATTTAATTTAATTTTTTCTCCTTTTTTGAAATGGAGCAGGGAGGCCAGACTAAGGGCCTAATTACGTGTTCAGCGGTCCATTGGACCACCGATCCTGTGGTGGCGGTCCCTGGACCGCCACACTGGTGGCCCACCCGCCGTGATACAACTCGGTGGAACCGCTGCAACCGCCGGGAATACCTGATCCCTTAGGGGTGGTGCAGCGGTGTGAGGCTGTAATGTGCTGGCGGTGCTGCTGCGGCACTGCCAAGCATATTCTGAGTTTCCTCACTGCGACCCTTATCATGGCAGAGAGCCCGCCATGAAAAGGGTGGCAGTGAGGAAACTTAAGGGGGCCTATATGGCCCCCTTTTGCCTCTGTGCATGGGGGTGCATGCAGGGGGGGCACATGTTTTGCCCCCCTGTATTTTTGCATCCCCTGTTCCTGCACGGACAGAAATGCACCTCATTAGGCATTTCTGTCCGTGCAGGAACGGGCTGAGGCGCTCTGATGGCAGTACTTTTCTAAGGCTCTAAGGCACAGTGGACCCTTAGAAAGGCACCGCTGTGAGACCGCCGCCACAGGACCGCCCGCCAGGATTACAACTCTTAATCCAGCAGACTGACTACGGATTTGTCGATTTTGGAGCAGGACGCTGGTGTGGGGGTCTGCTCCAAGACTGCCAAACTTATAATCAGGCCCTAAGACAACAAACGCGAAAATTTGCCCCAATGCCAAATGAGGAATTGTGGGTGACAAAAACCTTTGTGCCAACCCAGCAAATTGTTTTTCTTGTAACTGAATATTTGTTTGAGTGCTCTGTATCCCAGCCAGGATATACCAGAGTATTAAAAAGCAACAGCTTGAAATTAATTAATGCACATTACTGAGCGGAAGTGGTTTCTTTTGTCTGAGAAAAACCGAATATCTGAATTATGGCTCAGTCTTGGCTGCTTGAGCCAAAATATCGGAGCATCGCAGACACCCAATGGTGTCCCTCGTCTCATCTCCTGCTGCAGACGCCTGCCCCCTGCCCTTGGCCAGTGTCTGTACTCGCCCGGTGACGTAGATGGCCTTGCATGCCTGCGAGGTAAACACAGGGCTAAGAGAAAGCCAAGCGCGTCCCTGTAATTATGGGCCTGTTCTTATGCTGTAAATTGCACTGTATTGTGGGCAGACATTTTCGCTTCACAATGAATATTTTCCGTATTTTGTTCTCTCCTTGGCGCTGTGAGGTAATCATGTGATGGTCTGGAATAAAGGTATCCTTCATACCAGCAGTTTTCAACGCCCCCAAATGATTACACTTTCAAAACCGCATCCATTTTGACTTGTCAGACGTGAGACAGAGATACCAGCCTGTCTGCAGGCTGAGCTAACTCCCTCTTAAGGTCACAGGGCCAGTAAGGGAGATTCTTTGTGCCACATCCTCAGTTTATCTACAAGGGATTTAAATGTAAATACAATGAGCTTAATTCAGAAAGAAGATATTGGTAGTTCTACACCAGAGGTTTACAGCTGTGCTTGGCTTAGATTTAATTGTCTTGGTATTAACAGCTGCACATTTTCAGGGAAAAAGTTGTGTCTTGGCAATTGCTGCTAACAGAGACACCTACACAATTGTACTTAGTATTCAATTGCATCTGAGGAATTTCATTGATTTTGTCACACTGCCCTTTCCATGAACAGCCTCAGTCATAACATATGACTGGCAATCTACTTGGAAGGATGGAAAAGTGTAGAAAGATAGTAAAAATATTTTGAAAAACATTTGAGCATGTTGCCTTGAATTGCGAAATTTCATTAAGTGCCTGCATCTCTTTAGTTACCTATTAAGGGAACATTTGTTGAAAATGTAATTGTTTTACTACCGTTTTTTAAAATATTCCTTGTCAAAGGTGAATCATAACACCACTGGTGAAGGGTAAGGTTTGCTTGGCACACCAAAACATTATTCAAAAATGTAATTAGTTCCAGTTCAGAATTAGCCCGACTTTAACAATTTTTGTCAAGATATGGTGTAAAATGATACATTTGACCCTGGCTTTTTAAATTGTTTTGGTGGAAATTCCACAAATGTCTTCAAAGAAGGTCATGCGTGTTTCAGTCACTAGTTCGGTGCAATTTGAGTAAGATACTTACACCCTACCATTTTCCAAGTTTACCAGCTGCCACCAATTATACCCATGCCAAAGTTTATCTTTCAATAGGAATTAGGCTGAAGTGCAGCCAAAATTCAAATATTCAGCATGAGCCAAAAGTTTTATATTTATTTAGCCACAGCTGTAGAGTTGAATGTGGTATTTGTCAAAGTCGGATTCCATTTGAAATTGATTTAGTTCCAAAAACAGTTATTTTTGCAAATTGAACTAAAACTGTTGCTTGCGGATAACTTACAGTTTTCCAGGTTTAAGGTTTTAAGTTTGTTCAGTTTTGCTAATAAAATTTGGAGTGCAAAAGGAAACATGCTGACAAAATGCAAAATAGTGATTTTAATTAAGTGTGTTTGGATTTTTAGTTATAGACAACAACAATTCGACTTAGGCCTCCGCTGAATGCTTTGCCAACCATTAGGTCTCCAGCAGATTCCTTTATTATGCTATTTGGTACAGTCCTAGGACAGAAACCAGTTAATCATTCAACGAAATGACTACAGCGGTGTTACAGTACATTAACTTTTGAAATCTAATGGAACAAAAATCTAATGTCCTTCACCATATTTTTCCTTCCTGCATTTCTGCATTTAAGTAGGAGGTAAGTGTTTTTTAACCTACTTCCAATTTTTTTAAACATTTTCCATACTTTTTTTGTACACTTTTAGCTGGTCCAATCAATAATATTTTTATTAGTTATAATATGAAAAGCAAAAAAGTGGTGCATGGTATGCTTGAATTATTTTCAGTCACTGGTAATGACTTTTGCCACATTCTAGTCTCCCTTTTTTCTCTTTTTTGTTTGCTGACTGTGCTACGAGGGGGATCAACCTTACACACATCAGCCCTAGACTGCCATTAGGTTTATCACCCCAAGTGCCCCCTGGATCTTGTGCGGACACAACCATGCTTTTAACCTGATCCATGTGAAATGCGTTGGATGCTGAAAGCCGGAAAACTATTTTTAGGAGTTAGTTTGTCATCAATAGCAGAAAAGGTAAGGCGGGGGAGGGGGCATTGAGGGGAAAGATTATCACGTCTGGAAGTCTCTGGGTCCAGAAATAGATGCATCTGTCCTGTGCCCTTCTGTCAACGGTGGATTGAGGGATTTTGTCTTGTTAGCTTGTTTGTGAGCTGAGTAGAAAAACAGCGTTGGCCTTATGGATCCATGAATCAATATTTGAGAGAAAAAATACAAAAAGGAATTTAAGTTGATTGAATAGTGCATTGAGTTAAAGAGGCTGCTTCAGATCTGACGGTTACCTGCAGAACATACTTTTTAAATGCCTGCAAGGCCACTGGAATTATGTGATTCTGTGGCTGTACGTTTTTTTTATTTTTTATTTCAGTATATTTTTTTATTATTTTCTTTCTTTTTTACAACATATGACATTTAACTTATAACATATAACATATAACATGTACTCTGCATCGCTTAAATTGGCTGGATTAGTTAGTAGAACAGTTCCTGTAGGTTGGCCGCCCCCATCCACTGTGCTCGTATGGACAAGAGAAGAATGGGAGGGACAGGGATAGGGACTAGAACAGAGAGAAAGAGGAGGAAATAGCATGCAGGGAGATTTTGTCTAAACGCTATTGTCGTATGAGGGTTGCTTTCGAGGTAGATATACTAGGCCTATTCATGGCGGCTCATATAGGTCTAGGAACTTGTCCATGGATGCCCACATCTGCCTATTGGGATGTCTCCATGGTGAATCACGTAGGGCCACTGTGCCCGCTCCTCTGAGATACGTCACCCAGTTGAGCCATCCCTTGAACGTTGCTTTGGAGGTGTCTTTCCATTTATTTAGTACCATTTTGACTCCTGCTGACAGAAGGAGGTCTAGTAGGTCCACGTCTTGTTATGAGTCTGCATCTGTCTTAATAAAGGCAGTTATCAGGGTGGAAAACTCTGCTTTTAGAGTACAACCTAGCATTTTGTTTAAGAAGGTGAAGATCTTCTCCCAGAATACTTTGACTTTGGGACAGTATTAAATAAGATGGGCCAGGACCCCTATCCCTTATTGCAATTCCAGCACTGGTCATTGGTCCTCTGGCCTAGGGTCGCCAGACGCACCGGGGTCTAATAATAGATTTTGTGTAAAGTCCAGAACTTTGTCTGAGCTAGTATCGGGGATATTTTGCTTTGTGTGGGGGAGGTCCATGGCATCTGTATCTCTTTTTCACTGAGTGTGTCTCCAAGTTGGGACTCCCAGTATTTGATTGTCTTTTCATTAAGTTTAGTTGAACTGGGGCATAGTAGTCTATAGAGGTGTGATACTTGGTGGCCTATTCTACTAACCTCTTCCATGCTCATGACGTCTCCCGGCCGCCATGAGTCACGATGGGCGTGTGCGGACGACGGCCGGGAGACGTCATGACCACGCCCGCGATCGGAATGTCAGCACTGCGGGAGCGCTGCGGCGGAATTTGCGCCGCAGCGAAGAGGTTAAGGTTGGTCATATATTGGATGATTGAAGGCTTGACGTTAGAGAGTTTTGCTTTGGTCAGTGCTGTTTTGATTTTAAGGAAATTATATAGTTCTATGTCTGATAATTCATGTTTGTTTTTTAGCATACTGAAAGTGGTGGGATTCCCTCCCTCTTCGAGTTGGATAGGGTGGGAGATACCAGATTTTCTCCATGAGTACATAGAAAGCGGTTTGCCTCTGTATTTTATCTTTGTGTTTGCCCACAATCATTCCCATCTTGAGTTTTTAATGCTGTTTTCCATCTTTTGATCTACTTTCAGTAGGGCGTTCCTCGTATTTTTGAGTATTGGGTTTGCTGCTAGCAACTGGTTTATTGGCTGTTAGGAGAGCTAAAGGTTCAAAGTTATTTAGAATGGCTCTCTCAAGTCCCAGCCAGACCGGTGTGTATTCCTAGCTGGGCAGGATCCAGTAGATCCCCTGTTTTGCCAAAAAGGCCGTTTGGAAGGTTTTAAAATCTGCCAGGTTTAAGCCCCCCAGTTTTTTTTCTAGTCTTAGTTTTTTAAGACTTATCCTCGCTTTTTTGTCTCGCCAGATGAAATTATTTAGCATCTTATCTAGTTTGCGATGGAAATCGTCTGTGAGAGTTAGAGGGAGCATATTTGACAGGTTGTTGATCATTGGGGTGACCATCATCTTTACTGTCTCTATCCTTCCCCACCATGTTATGAATTTGGGCGACCAACCTTCCAATAGCGTCTTTGTCTTGTTCAGCATTCGTTTTTCATTTTGTTCAAGTGTGCTTTTAAGGTCATTCCCAAAGTGCATACCCAGGTATTTAATGAAACCGGGTTGCCAGGCAAGGCCCAAATCTCCCAGTATGTCTATAGTGGTGTATATATTAAGTGGTTTACATTCTGATTTGTCTTTATTTAGCTTGTAACCGGAGAGGGATGAGTACTTATCTATGGATTCCATGAGAGCCGTGATAGAGGATTTAGGGCTTTCAGTGACAATGAGAATGTCATCCGCGTAAGCGGCTAGCTTGATTGTGACCTCATTGATGGTGACCCCTTTCATATCTTCGTTGGCCTCGATGTCCCTGATCAGTGGCTCTAGGGCTGTACGTTTTTTGCAATTTTGTTTCAAATTTGCTGTTTGCCTCATAATCCATGATTTGTTGCATAATCTTCAGATTTTAACAAAAAGAAGTATTCTAGCCTAAATGGATCGAAAGTTACAGACAGTATGGCAACATGTGTCTCTATATAGTGGAAAGCCCCTTGCTAAAGGTTAACTCACCTTTCAACTGCTTCTAACTGTATTTGGGTCTTAAACTGGTAGTAATAAGGTGGAATATTTGACAGACAGTTTTGCCTTGTGTAAACAAAAAAGACAAAATACTGCAGCAAAATGTGCTGCACTGTGCCCCATAATTTGCCTTTTCTTTCTGCATAATTTAGTCAACCCTGCCGCATAATTTGGCCCTACCCTGCCCCATAATTCCAGTGGCCTTGAATATCTGCATGCCAAATCATCCTTTCATTCTTCGGACGTTTATGAAAGTTCTAATGAGTAAAGTAACAGTAACGCCTATTATTTGATTTCCGATGCATTTCGAGTTAAGTGTGTTGTTGAAAGTCCTTGGCTTTGTAGTGGTCCACGTACAGAGCCTCTCCTCAAACCATGATTTGCTGTTGCTTTGAGGCACAATGGAAACTAAGGAATCCTCTTTTTTCTTCACAATACACCCTCACACCCAACTACAGCGGTGCAGCAAAACGCCCCTATATTCCTAACAGGGACCTTCCACCAGTGAAACCATGCACACTCACGTATGTGAGGAGAGGCTGGAGTGTAGCTTCCATTGGTGCAGCAAGTGCAGTAGCACCAAGGCCCAGAGGCCCGCAGGGCCCACTGAATGTTGATTATTGATGTATTTCACAGTTCAAACAACTGCTAGGGGTTCATATCAAGGACGCCATTACGGCAGTGCGACTGGTGCGGCTGCACTGGGCGCTGACCTGTGGAGGGGGATACTGACCTCGGGGATGGCGCTGTGTTTAGCAATCACTTATGATTGGAGAGATGAGGGGTACTTTTGCCTGGTGGTAGTGAGAGAATCTGAGGAGACGGTCATGGGGTGTGGGGGCGCCAAAAATGATAGTTGCACCGGGCGCCATCAGCGCTAAAACCGGCCCTGGTTTATATCCTCCCTTGCACAAGGGCTTATGACACCACTGGGCGGAGAAAAGATGGTATCCACCCTTCTGTTCAAATAGTTAGGTAGGTTAATGCATTTGCTTCAGAAATCCATACCCTACAGGTCACAAGCAGGTCCCTGAATTTTTATTACTAATAAACCCCAGTTGATTTCCAGTTATTGGGTTACTTATATAGCACACCATGTCTGTTTTCCCCTGGTTGTGATTTTTTTGCAGGAACTGTGAAACTGTATGAGGCCTTCAGATGCATGCATTGCACTAGTAAAGTTCATGGCGTGACTTTAGCAGTTGTATGGGCAATACTTGAACAGGTATCTCGTGTGCCTTTTGTACGCAAGGGCATACATAACAATCCTGGCATGGCCATTGCTACAATACAACAAGCCGCAAGCGCCTAGAGACGATTGAGATCACCGGACATGATACTAACACAAATAAAGAACTCTTATCCCCTAGACTGGTCCCAAAGCAGTTGGTCTCCTGCTCCCTGAACTATCACAGATTGTAACGGGTGAAAGGATGCAAGCTCTATTCAAGCTTACTGTGCATAGTTCACCAATTGTAGATACTGGCCTTTTCTTTCAGTGGATCAAGGCAATCAGTACATAACTTCTGCAGGACAGTTTATTGATGGAAAATATTGAATAAATATTAACCACTGAGAATTTCTCTGGTTAACATTCCATTCCATCGTTTTTGGCTTGTGTATATCAATACACAAGAAGGCTAACCATATGGAAATCAGTCTCGGCCCCACCCATGAAGGTAGGGCTCCATCCCAGACTGATAGTACCTCTTGCAGTCACAATGCTTAAATCTGCAAATGTGCATGATTCCTAAAGGCGTCACTGGAGAGTCCATATGCACATAGAGCTCAAGCGGCAAGCTTGGACATGCCTCTCTCGTAGACTTCAGAGCTTTGCAGGCGTGTTTACTGATGCCCCCCCAGAAAAGAACACAAATGATACATTTGCGCACATAGGTGTTGGGATGTGGCTTCGGTCCAGTTGGGGAGTGGAGCGGTCTTCAGTTGGGCATTCCCACATCGCACCATCACGGCGCTATTTCAGATTAGTATATGGAACTCCAGCAACCACGGTGCAGCGTGAGCACACTTCTACTTTTTGTTTTTTTAACCCATTCTAAAGGTCCTGGAAACTCAGAGGAGGAAATATGCTGCAGTGCATTTTTAACAATTAGATAATTTATGCTGTTTTTCTCTGGCAGCAGCACAGATGGAAGAAGGGCAGTCATTGACCTACATGGATTTTAAGCCTGTCTTGTCAGTGCGACGGTCACCTGAACCTTTAGCCTACACCTAGCATTATTCTACAGTTCTTTGGTTTCACACAAATGTATATCCATTCCCATGCGAATTAATTGTAATACCTCACGTTGCCATACAACCTTCCTATAAAGCCAGAGCTATTGGCATTGCCAATGCTTGTTTGGTCTTGGTTTTGATAGTGCAGCTGTCAAACAGGCCTACTGCTTACTATATACATAGAGTGGACTTTACATCTATCAAGCATTGGCTTTCTTCGAGGAGCATCTTTCAGTGATTGATTAAGACTTTCTCAATCACGTAGTAGCTCAGCACAACTAAACCCTTCAGGTTTGTCCTAGTACTATTGACTGTTTTGGGTGTATCCTTCCACCACCATTCCAGTGCTTGCACTGAACTACTTAGTGGACTACTTTACAACTAAAGTCCTCTCTGGTCACTCCTGCTGGCTCCTTCTTGTATGTCTCACTTTAACGTGCTAACACTGCCCTCTCTTTAATGCAAATAAGTCTAAATGTTTTGGATTTGCCAATGCCTGTTTTGAATGAAGGGATTTGAGCCATTTGGATCATTACCAGAGAGTAGATATGTGCCTAATTATATGCGTGTAATGCACTCATAAAACGGAAATTGCCTTAGTGACTTTTAAAAGCAGCACGTGGAGAATGCCTACAGATATTCGGTTAAAAATTGTGAACATTTTCTTTAGTCATAAGAGGTCTCTCAAAGTAACATAGGCGTCCGTTCTGTATTTAATCTTAGAGATGAGAAATGCTTTTTTTCTATATATTTTTAAACCGCAATTATCTATTTTTATATCACTTGCACCCTTCCTCCCACCATATACGGCAAGCACATTTGGATGAGAACGTTCTGTCTCTGGCGCACACACTGCCAGCACCCACACGCAGTGACACAGAAACCTGTGCTCACATGCACACTCCCCCACACGGGTGCATCCTTGCAAGTGACAAGAACTGCAGCTTTCAGCAAGAGGTCCGGGATAATGACTGCAGGTGGAAGTCTGCAGTTAGCACGAGCCAGCAGCTGGCAGAGGGCAATGGCCCAGAACGGGTAAAGAGGACCTGACCCATCCGATCCTCTGCCATCCTAGAGGTTGGTACTTCTGAAGTTATTCCGGGGCTGAAGCATGCTAGGGAATGACGCCGCCCTGGCCCTGGCAGAGCTGTGCGGCAGTGGCCTGCACGGAAGCCATTTGACTTTCCTCTGGGCGTGGCCACATGGCTTGACCCACACAGGCATTATGGTGGCGCTGGCCTGAAGTTATGTTCATTTGGTTTTACAAGGTTATCACTTGGCCGCATGATGCAGACAATGATGGTGTGTTGTGATTGTGCTGGGTTTTCCTTGAACAGCCCGGTGCATTCTGGGCGGGGGTTGTTATCCTCATTCCTACGGGTAACAGAAATTGGTCTAAAACACCTAAAAACGTTGATTTTCAAACGAAAAACAGAAGGCTGCGTCCTTATTAACATGGATTCATCTAGTAACCTTGGATTTTATGAAGTGTCACTTTCACTGCCGATTGGAGGCTCCTGGGTAAGGAGGACAGACAAGGGTATCTGATCATGTACCAATGGTCCTTGGAAACTTGTTTAGGCGGGATAGTGATGAGGTGGGCGTATTTCAGAGGGAGTCTGTCAGTGTATAGAACGCCCGACTTCTGACATGTCTTTTTCTCTCTTCACGTCACTCTTCCAGATCTCCATGGGTCTTTTGTAGGAGCAGATCTGCGGGGAAATCTTTAGAGTTCCCTGTCCTCAAATCCACCTTTGTTAACATGGGCCACTGCAAGACTGGGGCAACAAGGCACCTGTTGTTGAAGACTTCACCAGCAGATCACATCAGTTGAATATGTGACTGATTTAACAGTATCACAAACAAGCCGCCATGTAATCTGTCAGTGAAGGAAGATGTAGAAAAGACATCCTCTGTGTACGGAAGCGAGCGAAGAGCTGAAGACCAGTTAGGGCCTGGTTAAGAGTTGCACCACAGAACCCATGGTAGAGGTACAGTGGCGGTTGGGGACCGCAGCACCAGCGGTCCAACTGCCGTATTATGAGTACGGTGGTTGGACTGTTTTTGGTCCGCTACAATCGACAGGGATTCGCGATCCCTCACGGTCTTGCCGCAGTCTGGGGAAGCAATAAGCTCGGCGGTGCCGCTTCAGCACCGCCAAGCCTATTACGAGCTTCCCACCCCCAGCTTTTTCATGACGGTGAGCCCGCCGTGAAAAGGCTGGCGGTGGAGAAGCAAAGAGGGGCTACAGGGCCCCCTATTGCTCCTGTGCACGGGGATCCATGCATCTGCATGCACTCCCTTTCATGCTCAGCATGGGCTGCACAGTTCAGGCCATGCAGGAACGGCCTTAGGTACTCCCGTAACGGAGCTGTTTCAATAGGCATCGCAATTGGACCGCCATGCCGCGCCACCCACCCGCCAGACAAAAAGAAAACTCAAAATCTGGTGGGTGGCGTTCGACTTTGGCGGTCCAGGAGCGGGGTGCTGGTATGGCGGCCCTCTCCCCAAAGTCACAATCAGGCCCAAAGTGTCTCTGAGTATTCAGACCTCTTATTAATTGCAGAACCTATCTAGTTGGAATATCATTACCTTTACCCTGTAAATAATTAGTGAGGTTGGCGGTAAGAGGAAGAATTAAACATAAATCATGCCTGGATATTGGAGCGAACGTGCTGAAAGCCAAAGGCCCTAAAATAATAAAACATTATTGCCTTCTGGTACGGGCTTTATCGGATATTAAATGGATGCCCACATTTTTAGCCCAACCCAAAGTTGAAGGCGTTTGTTGATGGGAAAACATTTGCATAGTTGTCATGCCTGGACCGGTACAGCAATATGTTAATTATCACTTATTATCTGCAGCACCCCCTGCCCACTGTCCTGCTCTCCCTTTGTTCCACTTTGTCCCCTGCAGTTTTCCACTCAACCTCCTGCCCCTGTACTCTCCCTGCTGTCAGTCACCTGATCTCCACTCTCTACCTACTGCGTTACCAACTCACGGAAGTCCCTCACTTTTCGCATTATTATCTTCCCTGCAGACTGGTAGGCGGTCCATCGGGGCTCCCTGTCACATCCCTGACCATCTTCCTGCTGTCAGTTGTCTTGTCCGATTGCTAGCGGTCACTCAGCGCCTCCCTCACCCATGCATTATTCCCAATGTCAGTGGACCAATGGCTGTCCATAGAAACACAGTTGATCTCACTGCTGTCCCAGCCACTCTCCTGCAGGTAGATACTTCAGAAGTTTTGAAATCAGTGTGAATAACATTAGTAGTTGTCCAACTTCTACGTTTTTGATTCTTACCCATTCTAAAACTTCTCTCATTTGCTAATAAGCGGTATTGCTCTCTTCCCAGTACACCTATCTGTGTTTCCTATCTGTATTTATTTTTTTTTTAAATTGAAAAATACAGAAAATTGTGCTTCTTGTGAGTGACTTTTCATGCTGCTCATCATGAATTCCAGGCCAACAGCTGAGCAGGTAAACACCATGGGTAGTTGAAAATCAGAATAAGATTTCCTTAAATATAGGCATATTTTCACATACGTTTGTACATAATGCTAATATTTACCCTTGGGTGTATTGTTTTGCTATAATGGCTGCTAAATTTGCTAAACACAACGGGCATCAAAGTATGAGTGCATGTTTATCAGTTAAATAGATTTGGAACTTTACCATTTTCTCACTCCATTTGTTCATACAACACAAAAGAAATATGGATAAATGCCAATAAAATGGGTAGAAAATAAATATGAATCGATACAGTTGGAAATGTTTAAATAAATACCATAAATCTGGAAGCCCTGATTATAATCCCTTAACCACTGTTAAATGCTCGGCCCACAGTTATGAGCCCAAACTGAAGGTGGGGGCACCTAATGAAGGAAAGTGCAAACATCAGCTGGTAATTCCAGATAGCATTTGGACATCAAGGCTATTTACATCTGTCTCCCTAATATAGCATCAATGCAAAGAACCACAGTCCTTGCCAGAGTTCTAATCATTCCGATTGCTTGAGCCAATCACAGACTTTCTTACAAGAAGCTAACTAATGGCATCAGTAATGGGACATTCAATGATAGCAGTTGTATTGGATATAAATAAGGCTGAGTAGGGCATGCGACATGCATATTTTACACACACGCATATAGTTATCGTACTTTCAAACTGTTTCCAGGTGAGATCTTTGTTTTAAGAGCCAAGTTTCTTTTACACAAAGTTTACTTACTCTAATTAGATAGGGTGACCAGGCGTCCCGAATTTGCCCAGACAGTCCCGGTTTTTCGCCAGCTGTCCCGGCAGATTTCAAGAAATTAAGTTCAAGTTTTTAGAGAAGGCCGGCTGAAAACGGTAGGAGGTATATTTTTATGTTTTGCAAAGCAGGGATAGTTAACAGCACTGTTTAATTTGTGAAATAAGAAGTGCCGGGACTCCTGTCACGAGGCAGCTTCGGCCAGCCCATTTCCCCTGTTGGCACTGGCTAACATAGAACCAACAAACACTACAAGAGGGGAGGATATGTAGCGTAATGGCCAAAGCTGCCGACTTCGGAGCTGGGGAGCCAGCTTCGAGCCTCAGCGTGGGCTCAACATGCTGTGATTCTGGACGAATCACTTAATCTTCTTGTGCGCACCAAAAATGAATGTTTCCTTAACTAGTGGTCAAGCGCCGGTGCTGATGATTAAGTGCATTTTTGAGAAATGTCCAGGTTTTTGGCTGTAAAATTCTGGTCACCCTATAATTAGAATGTAAGCTCTCAAATTGTGTGAGGGTAGGTGAGGCCTTGGGAGGCGGGAGCAGAGCATGCTATCACTTTACAGTTCTGGGTGAGAAAGGTAGCATGCAGTGACCTCCTTCCTCTCACCCCACATCAAGTGCTTCTCTCCATTTATTCTGCACATCTGTACACATCTCTCTCGGGTACAATAGCTCATTGTTGCTTTCTAACAGAACAATTGAGGTCACGCAGGGATTGCTCTACTTTGCACTCGTTATTTTCTCTCCATACTGCTTTTCTACACTGACACTCATAACTCGTAAACACTGCAGCCTGCAAAATGTCTGTCCACCACCAAGATTAATGCAGTGACCCCTGGCAAAAAGAGAGTAGCCAGAAAATTAAAATATCCCCACTTTGAACCAAAGATCTGATGGCACCAAACATGCAACCAAGTGAGCCGGACTCTCCAATATGAGCTCCCTTGTCTTCTCCATCTAAGCATCATCCTTACACACCTTCATCCACGCGTTGATATTCATCCTTTCACCTTTGCATTCTGTCATCCATTTACTCATTCATCCATAATTCATCTTTCACCATTTCATCCATCATTGGCCATTCCATCTATCCATCCATCCATCATCTATGCATGCGTTCACTATATCCATATAAACTTCCAACCTGACATTCATCATTTGATGTACCCATCCATCAATGAAGCCTTTCATCCATCAACTGATTCTTTTTTATTCCTACTTTCTCTCAGATTTCCATTTACTCGACCATCCATCTTCTTAGATTTCCATTTACTCTACCATCCTTTTATCCAACAACCCAACCTCCCAGATTTCCATTACCATAATTTCACCTACCAATCTATTCTCTCATATTTTCATTTAACCTGCCATTCTTTCTTCCACCCATCATCTTACCCACCTACCCATCCACCCACTTACTGATTCACCCATCCATCCTTTCACCCACCCATCCGTCCTTTCACCCTCCTATCCATTCATCTTTTCATCCCCTCATCCTTTTGCCCACCTGTCCATCCAGCTTTCACCCACCATTCCTTTCCCCCTCATCCATACACTCATTCGCCCTTTCTTCCTTCCATTTTCTATCAAACCATCTTTCTTCCTATTAGCATTAACTATGAGCTCTTATCTGCCAAGTTGCAGACAGAAGAGGCCCATAGTCTCACCCCTCTGTAGCTGGTAAAGTGTGTGTGTGGGGGGTGGGGGGTGGGGGGTGTTCACGACGCCTCTGCCTGGCACAGCTTTAGGAACTGTTTCAGCAAATGTATAAATCTGCCCCTTCTGACATTTTACTATATGTTAATAAGAAGAATAACATATCCACTAGCATAGCCTCTCCTTCATGTGACCTTTAAGACTGCTACTTATGTCCTCCTCTGCCCTACTGAATCTCTCCTCAAAGCGCCTAGTGCGGGGCTTCCATGGGAAACAGAAAGATGAAGGATGTCTTTCTGGGGAGGGGGGGGGGGGGGTCTCTGCACTGCAGTTTTTCATTGCGGAGATTCTGCCACGACTGTGGAGTCTCTTTGTGAATCGAGCCCCATAAGTGCACAGCTTTGGTCCTCATGCATGACATCAAAACATGACACTTGTGAACTTTTACGCCCTAACTAGCCCCCGCTGCACGATGCTGGGTGCGCGGCAAGGGGTACGGCCTGCGGTGCCAGTCCTGCCCTGCGCTGCTTGTCTCGGCTCTACGTCCTTTCTTCCTCCTACCCCTTTAGCCTATCCCCTTACCCTTCCTTGCTCCATTAACCTTGTCCCCTATGTTCATTAAATGCTTTTCGTGATACTTATGTAACTTGTCACTGTTGTAAAATTGTAACATTAGTGTTCCTCATGTAAAACGCTCGCTCCTATCCCCTCTCCCCCGAATGTCTCCCCTTACCTGCTACACCGCCTAGCCCCCTGTCCTTTGTGCCCTTTGACTAAGCACTCCTTCTCCCCTTGTTGGGGAAAGATCCAATATTTATACTCTGGAGTCTCAGCGAACCCGCTGAGAGAGTCCACAGTGCCATGGGAGCCACTCACAACTGAGGTATGGCCCCCCTTGCCAAAGCACTCCCTCTCCCCTTTTTGGGGAAGGATCCAGTATGTAGGCCTTGGAGTCTCAAAGACCCCTCTGAGAGAGTCCACTGCGTAAAGGGAGCCTCTCGCAACAGAGATGGAGAAATGATACCACTTCCCCTATGATCACAGCTTACTGGACTTTGGACGCAGCTTTGACTCGTCTTCTGGTATGTGTCCCCATCGCCCCCCCCTCTCTTTCCATGCTGTGTCTCTCCCCCTCCCCTCCTCTTTCCCTCCTTCATTCTCTGTCTACTTCCCCTGCTCCTTACCCCCTCCCCTGAATCTCTCCCCTTGCCTGCTTTTTCCCTTACATATATGTGCTTATTGTTTATCTCGACCTTACAAGTAGCTATGTTGCCATGCTCTAATAACTGTGTAACCTTTGTAACAATGTAACCTGCAACTATGACCTTATACTCATGTAAAGCGCTCTGATACCTCCGGGTCTAGCCAATGCTATATAAAACCTTTAAAATAAAATAAATAAATAAAAATAAATAAAATAAATAAATAAAAACTCTTCAATTCTTAGCAGCCCCCCCTTCCCACCTCCGAAATGATGTATTACCCCTCCACAAACTGCTTCTACGCCTCGTCAAGGCTTCGGTCCGCTCTACAAATGCAACAACAGTACAGTGCCACTAGATAAAGATGCCTTCACCTCTCCATCTCCCATTTTCGACATCATTGCTTTCTGGGAGTTGTAGTCTTGGATTCATTTGTACTCATTGGAGTATTACACTTGAAAACTATAATTTTGTAAATGATAAACTGATAACAGAACTGTCCTCATGACATATAGTCCTAGGTTAAGTTAACTTTTCCACATGACCGGAAGTCCTGAAATACAGCATTTCACAAAACAGGATGTCCCAGGATACAGCACTCTATCCTGTCTGCACGTGTGTCTCCGTGCAGGAAGAACATAATGAAAGTGGTATAGTGTTCACCGTTTATCTTTGTCTGCAGCAATTTCATGAATCGTGCAGTGCTTGCAGGCTGTGCCAGAGCAGTGTTTACAGTCCCTCTTTGTCTGTGTACACTAAGCACAAGATACAGATTGTGCACTGTGTGTCTGGGTGCAGGATGGAGAGCATGCAACAGTGCAGTGTTTACTGTCTGACTTTAGCTGCACTCATCACGTGGTACAAATGGTTCAATGAGCTAGTGTGTCTGCCTGCTTAAAATACATTATGGAAAGAGTACATTTTTTCAGTCTCTATATGCACTAATCACATGATACACATAGTACAGTGTTAGCACACTGTGCCTAGCAGTGTTTACAGTCTCTGTGTCTCCACGTGATTAAGCCCAAGATACACATGGTGCACTGTTTACAGGTTCTGTGTCTGGCTGCAGGAAGGGAAGCACAGCATGCAACAGTGCAGTGCTTACAGTTTGACTTTAGCTGCACTAATCCCATTTTAGAAATAGTGGAATGTTTTCAGACCGCTCATCTGCTTGCATGAAGTACATTATGCAAAGAGTGCAGTGTTCACAGTCTGCACTAATCACGTGGTACAAATAGTACAGTCTTTACAGACAGCCTGTCCGCCTGCATGAAGTGCATTATGTAAAGAGTGCAGTGTTGACAGTCTGTCTGCACTAATCATGTGGTATAAATAGTACAAGGTGTACACACAGCCTGTCTGCCTCTATGAGTTGTGTGTTGATTAGAAAAGCGTTTGCCAGGACCCAGTTGGACAGGACTTATTCCTGCAAACAGTAATAGTGGGGCTTGCACAATTCACAAAATATGCACAGGTGCAAACGGTACATGTAAATAGTATTTAATTAGATCACGGAAGATTCGTGGTGCTTCTTATTTGACATCTGAAGCAAAATTAACGGTAAAAAAACAAAAATATTAAAACAGTTAAACATTAAATGGAAACTTTTTTTTAGAGATTTCCTACTGAAGGCGGATTTCTTAAATGAAAAAAGCAGTGTTCATGTCCTGACTGTATTGCTTTTTCCCAGCAACACAAAGACTCGCCCATGATCAGGTGAGATCACCAAGGGGATCCACACAGTGATGAGAGTATGGTGAAAATAAACATATGCCCCCATACCAAGTTTCTTTTCCTCTTCTTCTTTTTTTTAGCACTAAGGAGACACTAACTGGCTGGTATGGTGCCACATTTTATAAAATGTATGTATATATATATATATTCACTGAAAAAACCATAGGTTTCACACATGTTATAGTTAGCTGGACATTTCACTCGTAAAAAACCAATGAAATTCCCCCGTTATAGTTAGTTCAGCTAACTATAACTCGCGTGCCCGCAATCCACTGCTGATGAAGTCACATATTACATCACTCATGACATGGTCAGTGACATCACTCATGACATCACTGATGACATCTCAAATGACATCACTGATGACATCATCCATTGAGTATGTGTTTCTTAACAATTTTAATATGTTTAATATATATAGGGAAAGACCTGTTGAAGAATGAGTGGGTGTACAAGTGTGTAAATGGATGATTTTCTATGGTGTGTAACTAACTCTATAAGTGAGTCATTAAATGTATCTTACTGCAGAGTAGTGACTAAACTGTGTAAATGTCTGTATGTTTCTGTATGTTGGTGTATAAGTGGCTGCATGGTTTTGTGAATACCTTATATGAGTGTCTATATGAGTTATTGATTGCTTGTCGCAGTATCTGTATGGGTTCCTGAGTGTTTGTGTGGGTAGGATGTGTGTGACTCTATGCATAGATGTGTGAGTGGGGGAATCTATCGGTGCATGGTTTTAAGAGTGCATCTGTGATGGACTGTATGGTTGAGTGAGTGTATGTATGGGTGTGTTAGGGATTGAATGTATATCTCAGTGGTACATTTGTGACTAACTACATATGTGAAAGGCAGTATATATGCATGTAAGAGTATATAAGTGGGTAGATGTGAGAGTGTGTGATTGTGAGAGTGACTGTATGGATGAGTGTGTGCTTGTATCAATGATTCTATAAGAGCGTAAGAATGTGATACTATTTTTATGAGTAAGTGAACTTGAGTGTGTATAACCGCATAGGTGAGTAAATGGGAGTGTGATTATTTGCATGACTGAGTAGGTGTGAGAGTACCTCTATGGATGATTGGTAGTGTGTGAGTGTCTATATAGGTGTATAAATGCATATGATAGTTTTGTATGGAGTGACTGTAAGTATGGGTGACTGTACAGGTGAATGAGTGGAGGTGTATGTAGACCTAAGAGTTAATAAGTGGGTATGTAGTTATTGGTATTGCAGTATGTATGGTTTTGAGAATGGAACTCTTAAATTTTGAGTCGGTGTATCAAAGGTTATATTAGGGTGTGAGAAGATGTGGTAATTTATCACATGGATGACGTCATCAGTGATGTCATCAGTGATGTAATTTGAGATGTCATCAGTGATGTCATGAGTGATGTCACTGACCATGTCATGAGTGATGTAATATGTGACATCATCAGCAGTGGATTGCGGGCGCGCGAGTTATAGTTAGCTGAACTAACTATAACGGGGAAATTTCATTGTTTTTTTACGAGTGAAATGTCCAGCTAACTATAACATGTGTGAAACCTATGGCTTTTTCAGTGAATTTGCAAGGTTTCTTAAATGCTAATTCCTAACTATAACGTGTGTGAAACCTATAGTTTTTTTAGTGAATTTCAAATGTTTTTTAAATGCTAATTCCTAACTATAACGTGTGTGAAACCTATGGTTTTTTAAGTGAATTTGCAAGGTTTTTTAAATGCTAATTTATGAATGTATTATTATATTTTTAAAATATTTATTTTACAATAAGCTACCTATATATATACTTATAGATTAACTTTATCCTGTAATATGGAATGGCTCAGTTTTTTTTTTTTTTATTTGGCTAGAGTTGAACAGCACAGTTAATATATTCTATAAACGTATAAACACTTTTTGTCCGTGCGCGCACGGTGCGCGCACGTTGCACGCATGCGTCCGTGCTCCGTGTGCGCATGCGTACGTGCTCCACGTGCACATGCGTACGTCGTGCGTGCTCCGTATGCGCGTGCGTACGTGCTCTGTGCATGTACGCGCATGCGCGCGTGCTCCGTGCGTGTACCGTGCACGCACGGTGCACGCACGGCAAGTCATGTGATTTAGAAACAACACTTTTCATTGGTTTATAGTAGTTTCAGGTCATGTGATTAAGAAACAACACTTTTCATTGGTTTATAGTAGTTTCAGTTCCAGAAACTTCCAACACCACACCCACTCCCCTCATTATTACTTCTGATTCCCTGGGAGAAGGAGCTGAGCAGCTTTTCCAGTACTCCAGTACTTGAGAATGGCAGAGCAGCAGTCATCTTCTGGGAGTGAGCAGGAGACCCTTGTGAGACAGAGACAAAGGAAACAGAAAGACTCTTTTATATGGCAATTTTTTACATTTCCAGACGGGCAGAAGAAGGTGAATGCTCCAAAAGTCACCTGCACTCTTTGTGATCGTGTCTTATCAAGAGGAGATCGTAAAAAGAAATACTCTTTTAGTATCTTCACTATGATCAGGCACGTTAGAGATGTACATCCTGTGGCTTATGCTCGAGCTGCTAGAGAAAACCCTCCAGCAGCTCAGCCGAGCACATCCGCAGCAGCTCAGCCGAGCACATCATCGGCAGCTCAGCCGAGCACTTCATCTGCGGCAGCTTCACCTGCTTCGGTTCCACTGGATATACACCCTCTGTTTAAGAGGGTGCATATACGGTGCAATGCGTGCAATGCTCTTCTCTCTTATGGGGACACCAGCATTCCCCTAATAGAGAGCAAGATACAGCAGCACACGTGCGGCACCCTAGAATTTGTGCCATGTTTTTTGTTCCTCTGTCCCTCAATTAACACAACGGCTCTTTTTAGAGCCACCTGACATCTAAACACTTAAATTTGATTTTTAATTCTATTTTTTTTATGATCTTTTTTCTGCCGTGCGCGCACCCCGCGATTTAAAAAAAAAAAAAAATGTTTTTTCACCCTTCATGGTCCTTCACGGACCCCCTGACAAGAGCTAGGGGGTCAGGAACTCTGTACCCTGCCCCCTTTTCACGTTCTCCACCTTTCTTTTTCACTGTCACACACAAAATGGCAGACAACACTTCCTGATTTCGACCGATTCGAATGTTGACTGACATGTAACCACCAATCAGAATTACGCTCGCGCACGGCACCGTGCGCGCTCGGTGCGCGCACGGTGCGCGCACGGTGCGCGGCTATAGATATTTATGTACTTTTAACTGCAATTTTCTCAGGAACCACTGAACAGATTGACACCATATATGCAAAAGGCACATCCCTGACCGGAGGACTACCTCTTTGCCAAATTTCAAGTAATTCTGTTCAGCCGTTCGGGCTGTACCTTCGACTAAAGGTCCTATGGGAAAATGCATGGGGAAAATGCGTTTTGGGACCCCCCTTTTTTCTCAGGGTACTAGCTGAGCGGAGCGCCCCATTAGTTTTGAAAATTTCGCGAGGATCCGTCAACCGGCGCCAAAGTTATTCAAAATAGAATTTTCAGATTTCCTATGGAAACACGGTCCTAACTATAACTATCTACTGGCGACCGCCAGTAGATAATGTTTGTGTGTGTTTTAAAATATATATATTCTGCCGTATGGAGTATTCATATAATTCCCTTATCTGCTAGATTTTCCTCACTTTAAACTGTTAATTTTGGCCCCGAAGAAGATTTAATTGAATTAATTGCTCCCAAAATGGAGACGAAACGTGTAGGTATCTCTGAGGAGTGACTGGGTCCCACATACATTTTAAAGTTTACTGCACCAGGCATACTTACGGATACCTACATTAGACCTAGACATTACTGCAGTACCTTCATATGGCACTTTATTAAATGAGGCACTCACATATTAATTGAAGGTGTTTTAAAATGATTGAATGATTAACAAATGTAAGTGATTCAGGATTTTTGATGTATGATGTAAATATGTAAAAAAAAAATTATGTCAACACAAGTTCGAGCACATATATGTTATATCGTGTTTGCTTAATGGCAACAATCATGTCCACGGTTATGCTGGCTAAGTCATTCCATCAGACTGAAGGGCCAATGGGTCCGGCGGCGTCATTTGTTTACCGATCTTAAGATCGATAAAAAAGCAGAGCTCAGAAACAATAAGCATCTGTCATTTAGCGCCAAAATGCCTTTCAGAGTGAACAAGCGCTATAAAAATGAACAAGTTATTTTTATTGTAGTTCGTGCATGATGTAGTTCACGGTTACCAGTCCTTTTTGGACTGCTTGTTCTTTCTCTGCCGGTATTGAATTTTAATATCGCTTGACGCCTGTTTACAGCTGTGACTGTTGTGACCTTTGGATTACCCTATCCAACAGGGAATGTTCTGTGACGAAGCCTCAGACACAACAGGTTTCCAACATGGCAGTACTGTGGGGAGGGCACGCCGGGACCTGCTCTTTTGGAAGGGAATCCTTGGGATGAATTCTCGGGGAAGGCGGGGTGAGGGGCCCAGACACCGGGGCACCGTTTGCAGGTGTGGGAGATGATTAAAGCGGAGCAGGTGACCCAGACACCCCCAGGCCTGCTTTGAAGGAGTCTTGTGAATGTTTTTCTCCGACCTTTTGGTGTTTCCAAGGTTATCGAGTTCTTTCCCGGGAGGGACGGCTTCAGGTGATCGCGATGCTTTGAAGGGCGCCTGTGAGAAAACAACACAGTTGTGACAAGATGTGTGCTACTGTCTAGCTTATGAACTTAAAGACCAGAATTCAAGTCCCAGATTTGGAAATTCTTCCAACTATTGTGTGATACTCGGCAAGCTATGTCATTTCGCGGTGCCTCAAAGTGTAAATATGTATTATGTAAAAACGAATCCTACAGTGCTTTGTCTGTTGCTGCCTCAGTAATATACCAAAAACCAAAGGAAATGATGGACGGAGCGTTGAACATTGCAAGCACTCACCCCCAGTCAACTGATCTGGGTTTAATCCATCACCGTTCTTTAGCCCACTCTGCCACCCCAGTTCAGACATGGCCATATACAAATCAGTCTGACCCTGTGCCTCATGGGAACAGTCCAGACCGAACTGCCAAGCCATGTCCTCCCTGGACCAGAAACAAGCATCCTGGGACCGGTTTCTGGCATTTCGCACTGGATGGACAAAGTGGGTGAGCTGGGGAAGATACTGAGGGTACCCAAACCCATAGACCCGGGTTTTGTCCTACTGGGCATACCAAGCAGGTCAACATAAACAGGACCCAGTTAATTTTTTCAGCATTAAGCCTGGCCGTGGCTAAGAGGAATGTGGCACAGTGGTAGGGAGTGGCAGAGATTCCCACGATACAGGAGCAGAGGAGGTAAATGGATCTCTACATGGCCGCTGAGCGTACAACATACACCAGCAGGGGATGCCCATGTAAATTCCATAAAGTATGGGGTCCATGGAGACGCTATTATGGGTTGGACGTGTTGGATAGCACACCCTCTTCCAAACCTTTCACCACCAACCACATTGACACCATGGTTAAGGGAAATCATTACCAGACTCACTAAGCATATATATAATCCTGATGAATATCTGGTTGGGATATGACATCGGGGTCATTACACTGTGGAGTTATCAGCGATCACTAAATGGATTTCATCAGTGTTAAAAGAAGGTTGTCCTCTTTGACTGTACCTCATGCGAAACCAGTTATTGTTTTTGTTGATGTAATGTTCTCTCTTTGCTCTATGCAAGATGCAGAGTAAGGTAAATAACATACAAAATATATTTAAAAATAATAACTTTTCAACACTAGGGACAGATCTGAAAATATCAATGGGGCAGAACGCTCATGGGGTGACATTGGTGCTTAAATGAAGGACAAATTGAACCTCGGAACAGGTTCCTAAGCATAAAACTATTTACTTGAAGAACTTGTAATGACAGGGCTCGAGATTGTAATTCTCACTTTTCTTACTAATATTTATTGTGCATTCTAAGGCATTTATTAAAGTGTTCTTTCATTTCTAAATAATAACCCAGAAAGTACATAGGTTATGTGGTTTATAATTGCGTTCTTCTCTAGGCCACCGGAATTATATGGTTTTGTGCTTGTGCAGCATTTTTTACCCAATCATGGATTAGGTACATATTCCAATATAATTTGCAGATTTTACCCAAAAATGTATTTCTAACTCAAACGGATCAACAGTTACTAGATAAAAAGCATTATACAAAGTTCCACGCAGAGGTGGATGCTTTGCAATGGTTAACAGCTCATCTTGAATTTGTTGATTGTTATATTCAGATTTAAAACTGGTGCTCAGGAGGGGAAACTTTGACAAGACTGAATTGATAGTTTCAAAATAAAAAAATAATACCAGATTGTGCCACATTATGCTGCCAAATTTGCCTTTTTACCACATAATTTAATCAACCTTGCTGCATAATTGGTTCCCCACTTCCACATAGTTCTAGGGACCCTGGTTATTCTTTACCTAACAGGACTTTCACCACTACAGTATATTAGGTTTTGACACTTGTTTTGTATACACATATATTTAAAATATACAGTGTGTGTGTGTGTGTGTATATATATATATATATATATATATATATATATATATATATATATATATATATATATATATATATATATATATATATATATATGCCAAAACAATGGTAGTCCTTTGCTTGAGAAGCACACGAGCATACGGCGAGGCTACCAACCTCAGTCATCAGGTCTGGACACAGTTAACAAAGCCAGTATGTTAAAAGCAGACTTGCGTGATGCCTTACGCGTTTCGTTTCCACTTTTTCAAAGGCACTTCACGGTAAGTGACGTACTTCGGTGTGCAAACTCCCTCATATATAATTACCCAATGACACGCCCCTGATTGGGGCAGCTCAGATGAGACAGTGCGAAGGCATTATGGGGGTTGTAGTGCAATGATTTCACCTTTTATTAAACTGTACAAATGACTGCTTGCGATAAAGTCCTGATTGAACCCCAGCCATTGGATCGTGTCCTAAATCCTGCGCCGCTTCTCCGTATTGAGGTTCGTGCATCTCACCTCACGGCCCCCTTGGAATCCTGGAGTGGTGCTTTCTCGACGGCCGGACCGCCGTCATTAGATGCCAAAACAATGGTAGTCCTTTGCTTGAGAAGCACACGAGCATACGGCGAGGCTACCAACCTCAGTCATCAGGTCTGGACACAGTTCACAAAGCCAGTATGTTAAAAGCAGACTTGCCTGATGCCTGACGCGTTTCGTTTCCACTTTTTCAAAGGCACTTCACGGTAAGTGACGTACTTCGGTGTGCAAACTCCCTCATATATAATTACCCAATGACACGCCCCTGATTGGGGCAGCTCAGATGAGACAGTGCGAAGGCATTATGGGGGTTGTAGTGCAATGATTTCACCTTTTATTAAACTGTACAAATGACTGCTTGCGATAAAGTCCTGATTGAACCCCAGCCATTGGATCGTGTCCTAAATCCTGCGCCGCTTCTCCGTATTGAGGTTCGTGCATCTCACCTCACGGCCCCCTTGGAATCCTGGAGTGGTGCTTTCTCGACGGCCGGACCGCCGTCATTAGATGCCAAAACAATGGTAGTCCTTTGCTTGAGAAGCACACGAGCATACGGCGAGGCTACCAACCTCAGTCATCAGGTCTGGACACAGTTAACAAAGCCAGTATGTTAAAAGCAGACTTGCGTGATGCCTTACGCGTTTCGTTTCCACTTTTTCAAAGGCCCTTCACGGTAAGTGACGTACTTCGGTGTGCAAACTCCCTCATATATAATTACCCAATGACACGCCCCTGATTGGGGCAGCTCAGATGAGACAGTGCGAAGGCATTATGGGGGTTGTAGTGCAATGATTTCACCTTTTATTAAACTGTACAAATGACTGCTTGCGATAAAGTCCTGATTGAACCCCAGCCATTGGATCGTGTCCTAAATCCTGCGCCGCTTCTCCGTATTGAAGTTCGTGCATCTCACCTCACGGCCCCCTTGGAATCCTGGAGTGGTGCTTTCTCGACGGCCGGACCGCCGTCATTAGATGCCAAAACAATGGTAGTCCTTTGCTTGAGAAGCACACGAGCATACGGCGAGGCTACCAACCACAGTCATCAGGTCTGGACACAGTTCACAAAGCCAGTATGTTAAAAGCAGACTTGCGTGATGCCTGACGCGTTTCGTTTCCACTTTTTCAAAGGCACTTCACAGTAAGTGACGTACTTCGGTGTGCAAACTCCCTCATATATAATTACCCAATGACACGCCCCTGATTGGGGCAGCTCAGATGAGACAGTGCGAAGGCATTATGGGGGTTGTAGTGCAATGATTTCACCTTTTATTAAACTGTACAAATGACTGCTTGCGATAAAGTCCTGATTGAACCCCAGCCATTGGATCATGTCCTAAATCCTGCGCCGCTTCTCCGTATTGAGGTTCGTGCATCTCACCTCACGGCCCCCTTGGAATCCTGGAGTGGTGCTTTCTCGACGGCCGGACCGCCGTCATTAGATGCCAAAACAATGGTAGTCCTTTGCTTGAGAAGCACACGAGCATACGGCGAGGCTACCAACCTCAGTCATCAGGTCTGGACACAGTTCACAAAGCCAGTATGTTAAAAGCAGACTTGCGTGATGCCTGACGCGTTTCGTTTCCACTTTTTAGGACACGATCCAATGGCTAAATAGCGCTGAAATACCTGGCAATGGAGGGGGCTTGATGTAGTGAAGAAACCCCATGAATAAAAGTCCAGGACCCCCTTAGGTCCCCAACGTTCTGCCCCAACATCTGAAAGTCAAACCGGGCCATGAAGCGCAGATATAGTGATCCTGCCTCTCTGTGCAGTCACGGACTGTCACTGACAGCAGTCACATGCCTGGCTTGATCCTGAGGCGGTCCTGCGGTATCCGATGCCTCGGAAAAGAACAATCTGCCACGTTGCCAGCAAGCTGCAGGACACTTGAAGAACGGGTCCTCTGAAACGCGCTACTGCCATGCGCGTGAAACATGAACAACAGACCCCTCCATAAAAGAGACCAGAGGACACAGCGGAGCGCTTCTGAGGTTCCTTTAATGACAATTGCTGCAAGGCATGATGCATTTCGGCTTAGTGCCTTTGTCAGATGCCGCCAGCCAAATGAGGTTCCTTCTCCTCCCTCCATTGTATTTCTATGGCTCTCCCGATATTGGGATATATATATCGTTAAAACCCCGGAACCCCTCAACCGGTACCCACCCTAAAATTACCCCTGTCAGCTCAAAACCCGTCCCCTCCCTAAACCTTAAAATGACCTTTACCACCCCAAAACCCTTACCTACCCTAACAATTCTCTTGCCATCCCAAAACCCATACTCACCCTAAAAGTACCCTTACCACCAAAAACCAATACCCACCCTAAACCCTAAAATTACCCTTGGCAATCAAAAACCCATACCCACCCCAAACCCTAAAAATTTTCTTGCCATCCCAAAACCCATACCCACCCTAAACCCTAAAATTTCCCTTGCCACCCATACACCCATACCCAACCTAAACCCTAAAATTACCATTGCCCCCTCAAAACCCATACCTACTCTAAACCCTAAAAATTCCGTTGCCACCCCAAAACCCACACCCACCCTAATCTCTAAAATTACCCTTACCACCCCAAAACCCGTTCCCACCCTAAACCCTAAAGTTACCCATGCCACCCAAAAACCCATTCCTACCTTAAAAATGCCCACCCTAATCCCTTTAAAAAACTTTCCCTAATATATATACCTAAAACTTCAATTTTAAATGCAGCCCATACCCATCCAAGAAATGACGCTTAATGTCTGTTTCCCATGACTGACCGTACAGTAATGGTCTTAAATGGACACCACCCTCTTCAATGAAGAGCGTTTGACTCTCCTAGGGCCTTAGTGTGCCATACATGCACGATATGTCCTGTAAGCAAATCAAAAGATTTTCTCTGAATCTCTGGAAAGTCATGTAGGGCTGGGGCAGAGTAAGTCACATTTCAGACAGACCACTTCTTTATAATAATATGTAATTACAGGAACTTGGCTAGATGTAATGGACATGTGTTACAAAGATGCACACTGAGAACAAACGAGATAAGTGTGGCACCAGGGAATCCGGGCTGGTGATGTTCACTTGATATTCTAATGTAATATTCCTAATGAGCATTCTCTCCAGCGCCACAACTCTGTAGAAAGCTTTAGAAAATCGAACGTGGAGGCGCCACCTGCCCTCGGAAAAAACACGAGGTTGCATTTAGCAGCTCTTCACGACAGTGGGCGGTGAGATGTGTGTAGGAGAGATGGATGAACAGTTTAAATAAACTCAAGTGGGATGAAGACACACGACCCAAATATATCTGTCTCCTTGCTAAAGTCTCAGTGATGAAACACCAATAGGTTGGCAAGCTAGTGTGATAATTTCATTGATCTATTTATTTAATGCAAGCAAATGCTGCAAAATCAAGGAAAGTGAATTACAAAAGAAAACATGTAACTACCTAAAAAATGAAAATGAAAAACAAATTGCCATCACTTCTAATAATAGAACGTAGTACACTATTCTTAACCGTCAGGTGAACTTTGAACAAGTATAAAAACAATTTGTATTTTTAATGCACTTGACAGGAAATTTGACTTTTATTGGTGTAAAAATTGCTCCCTTAACTTTGAATTATTGTTACCTGAAGACTTATTTTAACCACACAAGGAAGAATAAAACACGAACAGGGACAAAGAATGGAAATCAAACCCATTGCCAAAGTAAAATAGTAGTCCAACGTCCCTGCCACTGAAGGCCAGTTCTTTAGAGGTGGATGTGCACATGTAAAAAGGGAAAATGCAGTCACCCACAGAGCGAGAGAGCCAACAGTTGAAGTGGGATGACCCACTGCTCCTGGCTGCTCAAGGTAGCATGCTGTGGCGAGCAGAAGTAAAATGTGAATGCAGCCCAGTATTAAACAGAGTTTGAGTTTGGCTTATAAAACATTTGTAGTGAGATGCAACAGTGTGCACCTGTGCAATACACTGCACAGCATGCTGTCAAAGAACAGCTGTAGTGTCTGCCGCTTAGTGAAGGTGAGTTTGTGTTTTAAACACTGTATGAGTTAAGTCGCTCAGGTCCACCCCTTGGGAGATGGGTGTGTGGACACACTCATCTTCAGGAAATATTAAGACTTTCTTCCAGCACCATAATGAGATCCTTGCCACCTGCAGTGTAATTGCTTAGCATCTCTCTAACTTCAGACACTGCCATGGGTGTGCTTAAGAACGCGACAGTACTATCACTTTAAATGATGTCCACCTTAGACCTTAAGAATGTGGGCAACTGTTACCCCGGTACTGGATTGCTGTGGCTGCAAGGATTCTGGAGAAAGTGAAATTCATTGAGCTACAGACTGTTTTTTGGAAGAACGAGATAGTTAGGATCATTGTCAGTTTGGCGTTAGGTCTAGACATGGCACAGAAATGAGACTTGTGAATGTGTGCAATGATCTGCTTGATATCTCTGTGAGGGAGTGATATTTCTCTTAATAATGTTGGACCTCTCACTGTCTTTTGATACTTTTGAACAATGGCTGCTGCTTGAGCCCCTGAGATATGTCGCTTGGGGTTGTCACATGCATAAAGTCAGGCAGTTTTGTTCCATCATCTCAGGGAATAACTTGTGAAGTCCCTCAATGCTCTAATCTTCTGCCGCATTATTCTAATGTTTATGTTATGTTATGTTTATATAAACTTATACCGCGCGCAGATACTCCGAGGAGTGTCCCGGCGCGAGCCTGAAAAGGGTCAGAATCAGAGTCAGAGGACAGAGCTAGAAAAGAAAGGTTTTCAACTTTTTCATAAAGATCATAGGATCCTTAACGCCCCGTAAGGCCAATGGCAATGCATTCCATGCCAGCGCAGCTATCCGGGCAAAAGAACTCCCACCAAGCCTCTGGCGATTAAACCGAGGGGTCTGCACCAAAAGTTGGGAGGAGTAACGCAGCTGTCTCACCGGAGTATAGAAAGCAAACCTCTTCTGCAAGTAAATGGGTCCCAGACCATGGAGGGCTTTATGAGCAGTAGATAAAATTTTAAATTTTATTTGAGCCTCCGCTGGGAGCCAATGCAGAGATCACAAATGAGAGCGCACACTGCATCTGCAGGAAAGGCCCAGCAGGATTCTGGCGGCCGAATTTTGAATCACCTGCAATTTATTCATTTACTTTAGACTAACACTCCAATTGATAAATAGCTTAAATGTCACTCCTGTGCTGACAACACGCATATCTACTTTTGGGTGGCTAGCTTATTAAACATCTTTGAAGCAGTGAAAGTAAGCCTACATAAATTTGTTGACTGGTTGACTCTTTGGTGGATGTAATATGGAAGTCATACTGCTATGAACAAAACATGTATGTGACCAGTCAATGATCTGTCCTCAAACGCACCTTATGTCCCTATGACATTTTTAAACATAGTAAAAAACCATGGTCCATCTTCGACTCTAATATGAGTCTCACTGCCCAGATCAATAAAGTAGTGAATCAAGAACTGCATTTTGTTCCTTAATTTCTTAATTTGGGTTCATGCGCGGTTGTCGTGGGAGCTCTAATCAACTTGAAAGTAATGCCTGTTATGTGGATCCACTGGCATGGCTGCAGTGCTTCCAGAACACTGTGATACCTCTGATATTTGGATTCCTAAAAAAGGACCGTGTTTCCAATCTTAGAAAATCAACGTCCTGTGAAAGCTAGTATTAATATTAATATTTTGATATTGGTTCACAACTGTATCTAAGATGTTGCGCCCTGGTACCATGTATTAATGCCTGCCCTACAGATCCTCTCAGGCAGCTTCTCTTGGGTTCCCCCGCCTTAGTCCTCTCTCATGGATTGGGGTCTTTTTGCACTGAGAGAGGAACCAAGTGCGCTACTTTCATCGTGGTGAAAGGTTACTGCCTTTGCCAGCAGTTAAGTAGCACAAAGGCGGTTGTGGTTGCATATCACTAAGTGATCAGTAGGTGTGAACAGGCGTTTTACCTGTGTTACTGGAGCAAGGCCTAAAGGCTCACTTATTTAAAGTTCCGCTGTTGTTTGCTTAGCTCACCTTTGGCCTACATCGGAGTGGTGTGCAGTGCTGTGCGGTGTGTATATGTTATATACACTTGCTGGGTATATATGTGCCTGTGAGCTGTAAAATATAGGGATGATGCAGTGCGTGTGTGTAATATACATTTGCTGGATGTATGTGTGCCTATGAATGGTACAATACATGGAAGATGTAGCACTGTGCAGTGCATGTATTTTATTTGTATGTGCTGGGAGCACGTGTGCCTGTGAATGGTTCAATACATGGAAGATTTTGGGTTTCATTTTGGGAGACCCAGAGCTAACTGGATGAGCATGAGGAGGTAGGAAGAATTCCCCCAGATTTGGGCATTGCTGCATTCCTGCGAGTTGAATGAAACACACTAGAGGAAGGGAGAGCCAGGCTCTTCAGTGTAGTTCAAAGGGTGCTCTTTCATTCACAGAGGTCACTGGGAAGGGGCCTAGCACATCTCATGAAGGAGAATCATAAAGAGTAAGGCTTAGGCCCTGGGTTTACCTTTTGATACACATATCATTGTGACTGACATCCAGGTGGGAACTATTAGTCCCGCCCATGGTCTGTGTTGTGGGGCTATCGGATTCATTCACTCCTGCTGTGACAGACTGCCTTCTGGAGGAAGAGCAGGGCAGAGGGCACTTCAAAGGAAGCAGACTCCTATCGTAAACTTCAAAGACTCAGACTCTAAAACGCATTTGGTGTCCTGATAAGAAGGGGAACCTGAGGCCCCCAAGATTGTCAACTGTCAAGCTGCCAGTTAAGCTATGCAAGGAAGAGTAGCTCTGCAAGGTGTATGTCTGTGCTTAAGACTGGGGGCAAAGGCATGCCAGTCTTCCTGCTAGTTGAGGGGAGATCCCCCATGGAATCCAAGACCACCTGCCCCTAGACCACTGGTGCCCGTCTTCTTTCCAAGACCAGTGTCCACTGTGAGGGAGAGGAGAGCATTCTCGGGAGCCAGGTCCAGTGGGGATCCTGTCATTTGGATTCCTGTAGCGAGGTGTGAGGAGACTGCTTCTGCACCAATTGTGTCATGGTCCGCGTGCAAGTTAAAGTCAGCAACCCATGTATGAGTCAGGAGGGCTGCTGTGAAGTGAGCTGTGATCTCTGGTGCACCAATTATTTTGTTGCCACTGTGCATGTTTGAGTCAGTGAATGTGTATGCCAGGTGGGGCCGCGGTGAAGATTACCATACATGCCAACATTTTAAAAGGGGGAAGTGGGAGATTTTGAAAGCAAAATCGGGGGAATTTATTTTCCCTATTGAATTAAATTGAAGCAGAAGCACTTTTAGGCGGGAGATAGGTAAAATCAAATCATTTTTGGCTTTAAAAATTGGGAACTCCTGCCCGAATCAGGTCTGTTGACATGTATGGATTATTGCTGCATCAATCGTGCTGTAGCCCGCACGTGGAATGAAGTAAGTGACCTCATATGTCACGTGGGCAGGCCATGAAGAGTGCTGCCAGTGGCTGTAGACCATGTGTGGAGCGAAGTTGGTGTCCCCTTGTGCCAGGTGGAGCTGCAGTGAAGATTGCTCCTGTACCGTCTGCTTGTTGCCTGTGTGCAGACCAAAGTTGGTGGCCCTGTATGCCAGGTGGGGCCAATGGGAAAAAGACAAGGAGCGTGGTCTGATTGAGACCATCTACAAGAGGAAGAGGCTGCCTTGGGGACTCATGTGGGCCCAAGCCCCAAATGAGGGCCAGCACCAGGAGTGTTCCCCCCACGCCCCCCCCCACCTGTGGGGAGGATACAAGGAAACTTACCAGCATTGGAGGAGCCTCGAGGCAGCCCTCCCAAGCTGCTGTCCCTGTGGGTATAAGAGGGAGGAACCCACAGAGACAGCCGCTGCAGCTTGCAGCGTCCTTGAATGGTGCATGCAGAGAGACTCTGGTCGTACAGGTCCTGCTGGTGCCTGCCATGTAATGGTTCAGCACTTGAACACTGTTGACTTAATAGGAGTCGGAGTGGGAATCCTGAGACTCAGACTACTAGTATGGCTTAACTTGAATGTCACCTATAGTGAATGGGGAATAACCACTACTGCTTGCGATAGGGTAGTGGGACTTAGGAACCTGCCGGCTAAAACACTAGAGCCCTGACATAAAGGTACTCTATGTATTGTTTGTGAATGCCATATTAAATAATTACGATTAAATATTCCTATTTAGGTCTCGCCTACGACAGTGCATGTGTTGCATGCACTCTTGCTTGCGAGATATACTATATACAAGGGGCTTGCAGCCTGCTCAGTGCTGAACATACGCTGGGTTCTTTTCACTCTTATTTTCTGCCTCCAAATACTCCAGCATGGGCTGGCTTCACTTCCTCTTCTTTCGGTTGTAGCATAGACCAAGTACTAATTGCTTCAACGTGATTTTTGTCCTTCAGCTGATTGCACTGTAATTGAGGTTCTACGTTTACTTTATCTTCTTCCCTGTTGTCTTGGTTCAACCTCTTGCCATTTGTAGCTATGTTACTATGCCACACACACTTAAAAGAAGCCCTTTTATGGATGTTTATCATGAAAACAGATGTTATCGGCTTTTATTGTGACAGCAGATGTTATCTGCTTCTAAATATATTTTCATTAAGACGTGGTCAGAGACACAATTACTTTTTTATATGATAAGCTATTTTGTTAAATGCCATATTTTTTTTTCGTGCATGAGGAGATTAACTGATTTGCCCAGACTCAAAGGGGTGTTGTGCTGAGTCCTTAAAAGCATTGACAAAGCCAATAGATTGCACCCTTTAAGACTATTGGCTCTGCCATTTCCTTTTGGTCAATGCTGTACAGTATGGGCATTGCCGCCTTTGGAAATGATTTGTAGCCATGCTGTATAGCAGTGTGGCTAATAATAATAATAATAAAAGGACAATGATGCCTCCAGGGCGAATTCACTTTAAAAAAAAAAGTGCAGTTGCCCTGGCAGTGGCAGAGCGCTTTTTAAAAATTAGTTTTAGCCACACTGCAGTGCATCTGCACTGCTGTATGGCATGGCTACAAAACATTTCCAAAGCCAATAGCTCTTATAGATGAGACATAATGGCTTTGTCAATGCTTGTTTCATAAAAACAAATATTTGGCTGGACAATCATCATCATAATCAAGGTAACTTTATTCGGTTTCAGAGAAAAAACCCATAAAAGTGCATAAAATCAACTATACATTTTGTAGTTACCGTAGCCCAATTACATACACATGGTAATCACTTCAGTTATTTCAATTATTAAAAGGAATAAAAATGAAGAATACCATCCTTAAAATTAGTCTAAAACAACACTAAAAGGAAATTCATTATTAATTCTAAATAATGTGAATCGATAACAGATATCAATATTGTTTTCTGATAGCAATTACCACCTTAATAAAATTGGAAGCCCCACTACATATGTCTGATGTGGCCAAAGAATACAAGAGATTAAAACCTTCAGTATAAGAGCTTGGCCTAGAGCTTTTTAAAATTGGGACTAAAAATCTGCTGCTAGGCTCCTTATATAGGGTGCAAAAAAGCATAAGGTGCAATGTGCTTTGAACTGCCAAATTGTCGCAGGGGCAGGGCACTAGGTTGTCTGTCCACCAGCTTGTGTCGGAAGAGCTTCTAAAGAATGCAGGGTCAATCATTTATTGCTGCTTCTGAACGTTTTTTGTTCACCCTCCAGTACCTACCTCCCCCCGAGAAGCATTGGACTTCTCAAAGTGCGCTACCAGTGAGAGTCAGTGCTGAAGGAGTACTTGACCCATTTGCATAGAATTCATAGTTCGTCGGGCCCCTGGGCCTCAGGAGTAAAAGGCCCAGTAGCTCCTGCTTGCCTCGTGGCCCTTTTATTGGGGTTCTGAAACTCTTTTGCAAGCATGGCAGCCATCCTGAAATGATAAAACAACAAGAGTATTTAGAATACTATTGCCAAGAGGACCACTTTATCATTATTTATTTATTTATTTATAATCAGTTGGCAAGAAGCGTGGCAGCACTGGCGAACCATTTCTGACCAAAGCGTCTGAAAAATGAATGCTGCAGAAAATAAAGCAGTCTTTTTTTCTGTAGCATCCATTTTTCATATGCCTTTGACTTTCAATCACCAGTGCTACCAGGTCTTTCATAAACCTTAAATGAGTCCCTCATTCCTGAAACTGAGGTTGAATGACACAACAACACAACCAATAGAAACGTAGTGTCAGAAATACTCCAAGGGCGGAGCATAGATGGACTGACAATGTCTCCAGCCAATGGCTGAAGGTTCTGGAGCAAAAGAAGCCTTTAACCCAAAGAGGCTGGCTGCCCACACTCCCTTAAAGTGAGTATCACATAAAATGTGTTTGCCATGAGTGGTGCCATTTCTATACATTGCAAACCTTTAAAGAATGCAGTAGAAAAAATGGTGGACGTTGGTAATAATCCCTAGCAAAAATGAAGCAGTAAAAACAGACTGAGAGACAGGGTGTTACTCCTATTGCCGATATAACAAAGTGTGTATTTTTCCAGATTGGGGGGGAGCGGCAGGGGGTGTTGGTTGGTGCCCCGTCTGATTCATGTCATGAACCAATGAAACGGGTTAAAGTATTAATCTCGAACCGCACTAAGAACCATGAAACGGGCCTTGGTGATTTCCCTGGAGGGAGCGCATAAATTACCTCCCAGCGATCCTATTTTCACAACTTCCCTACACATGGGCACACAAAGCTTTCCATCTCTCAGCGAGTGACAGCCAACTGCGCAGCAGAAACCATTTAAGCAGTTGCACAAAATATGATAGTCTATTTCATTTACTTGGTTGTTATGGAAACCAGTTGCATGTAACAGGGTTTGTCAATTACTTTTCGGCAAGTCGTCTTGGCGAGTAATCAAAGTGCGTTCTATATGTAAGGTTAATAGAAAAAATCCATCATTCTCTCTGCCGCCAGCTGTATGCCCCGCCCACTCACTATCAGTTTATTTATGTACTAATTCATCTAACTCAAGCATCCTTCAGCAAGGCACAGTGAACAGTCGTTAATACCATTAAAAACTAGTAAGAAAATGCAACCGCATGATAAAATTCAGTTGTTCTCCCAGGAACTAGAACTACTAAAAAGAGAATTTAAAAAATATAAAATAAATTGGAGAATTAATTACAATGACGCTTGCCAACAGGTCTTCAAAACCTCGCTGAAAAAATATCAGCATGCCTTCCATAGAGCCTAAAAAAACGACTTTGCAGAAAGGATTAATCAATCCTCAAAATCCTCAAAAGAAATGTACAAAATAGTAAATTCTGTCTCAAAGCCTGATATCCCAGAAGCCAGTCCTCCCCCATCTGTGGGACGCTGGGAACTACTTGCAAACCATTTTCTCGGGAAATGAGATATATCTGTAATGTTTTATCGGGTTCAGTATGTAATAAATACAACACAGATGGAAGACCCACAATTCATAACACAAAAGCTGAACTGTCCACATTTTCTCAACTGGTCAAAGAGGAAGTCATTGCTGCAGCAAAGCCAGTCAAATCAGGCTCGCCACTTGACCCCGCTTCAATGGACATTTTACTGAAAGGGGAGATGTGATGCTTTCGCTTTGACAGTTATTTATAACCTGTCCCTGAATAACTGCAGCATTCCAGGGGAAAGGAAAACTTTACTTAAAAAACACACCCTGTGGATCCTGAGGTGGTAGAAAACTACAGACCCATATCTTTACTTCCTGGAATCAGTAAAATCTTTAAAAAAACAATAAACAGGCACCTTGCAAAATGTTTGGAAGCCAATAATATTCTTCATCCCACTCAAACAGGCTCCCGTTCAGGTTGTAGCACATAAACAGCGCATTTAATGGCCACATGTCCTGGGTCAGCAGTGCTTAATTTGTCAAATATTAAGTGCCAGGGCTCTGACCAGGAGGCCACTGCAGCTTGCACCACCCATCGCCCTTGTCATTGCTGCCAAAACAACTACTAACCATCTCCCCCCACCCCCCCCATGTAAATGCGCCAGTTCAGATTATTCCAGGTCCCCAAAGCTAAAGGAATGGTTGGGGAGGCAGGTATTAGCACTATTTTCATGTATATTGTATTTCTAAACAACTAAACTAGTGCCAGAAGCTGCAGCAAGTGTGGGAGGGGGTGGACCAGTACAAAAATGGGAGATGCATGACTGGCAGTGTATGTTCAATATGTGTAATACATTCCTAAGTCAGATGGACAGCAGAAAGAGGTTCCATTTGCAAGTCCCATCTAAAAGCATCATAAGCCATAGCTGATGTTGAAGTGATGTTGGTTTTTTGACATAGCGGCTCGGCCTGTGGATGGCATTCTAGACGACGGCCATGCAGCCTTCCTTGATTAGGGGTGAAGTCCAGCCGAGATTGCGCCTGATATTACTTAAATGGTCGTTTGAAATGGGGTGGTGCCTCCGATGTGATAGGATGCAGCTAGGAGCTCTCCTGTGTTCACTAGGGAGGATTTGGTAATTTACAACCATTGGTATAAATGTGTTGAAGTCAGACGACACTTGTATGCCACTAGTGCCATGTGATCTTTCAAACTCCCTTGCATTTTATTAACCTATTAATGTGTGAGTTAATTAATTTGATTGGCCATCTGGCAATATTTTCAGTCTTATACATTTTGAATACTCTGAAGGTCAGGTCAGCCCTTAAACTCTCTGGCTTGCATATTTCTATTGAACATTTGAAGAAGGCCCACTGAATGAGCTGTTTATGGAAGACATTTTTTGGCCTTTTTAGGTCAAGCCTAGACAACGCTTGCACTGTCTGGAAGATTTGTTGTATGTACTTTATGTGGGCTTTGGAACATTGTCCCAGGACTTGTCTGCTTTCGCTTTTTCATAAGGGCTACTTTTTTCTAGCAACTGGTGCTATTTAACTCTCTTGATAGAAAACGGCCATCAAAGGACATTAAGATACCAGATTCGCTTTACCTAGGATAATGTGCTTCATAGCTAAAAACGTATAAGGTATCAAAGGCGAGACCTATTGCGTTGCAAATGCTTGTTTGCAGTGTCATCACACTAGAAACAACCAATCACAATCTGACATGCTCGAACACTAGGATAAAAGGTGAAAGCCTTTCTATGTCCCACCACATTTCTACCACTGACTATTAGGTTCTACCAGGGCTGGAGCGAGGTATCCACTTTTGTTTTATTCATTAATTCAGCTTCCAAAAATATTGCAATCTAATTCATTTCTGTGTATTGCCTTCGATCTCTAAAAATTCTCCTTTGTTTGTGGCGTATCTGCCACCAAAAAATTCCATCTTCTCAACCTCAGTTCATTCCATCAGAGAGTCAAGCTTACACCATTTAGTGCACTTGAGCCACGTGCGATGTTGCCTCAGTGATAATGACCTTGATCTCCTTGCTTAAGCCTGTCCCTCAGCCTGTTTCTATGTTAAGTGCTTATCGTTTCTGCATGTGAGCCAGTTTCCCACTGACTTCCTGTACATTGGATTCTACTTGCATTGTTTTCAGAGAGTCAGTCCCTGGACAGTGCATCATGGGAGAGAGGGCTGATGCTACTTATCCTCATGACTAGTACATTCCTAAATCTAACTGAGCAACTGCGTACCTAAGTTGTGGACTGAACGCAGGCGTATTCATGTTAGAAAAGTCTGAAACTGAAATTTGGTAGCATTGTGTAGAATGATTAAGGCACCCACGCCATGTTGAATGAGGTTATTTTGATTTTGGTGTATATTATTTAGTCAAAGGGATATGGGACTTTGGCATGGGAATTCCTAGTAGGAAAAAATACTAATCTGGAGAATTGTTTTTGTGGATAATTAAATTGTGTCCCTACTGATCATATGAATATGTTGACCATGTGAACAAGAGAGGTGTGTTTTTCTTGTCATAGAAGCACAAAAAATATTAATAATATATATTGATGATGAATAGCAGAGTATTCATATTGACAACATCCACAGATCATCTTTAAAAAAGTGCATGTTACGTACCAAAAAAGCTTACATTGTTTATAGTGATTAAAGATAAATGTTTTTACCACTTCTGAACATGTTCTTACCATTTCATGTTTCTAATTTTCAGACAATTTCTCATCTTTTCAAGAAGATGATGAGATAGATATGGATGCTGTCAACTGGCAGACCAACGGCATACCTGTTAACGGGCATGCGACTGCCCCACGATCTGCTCCTTTTTCTAGCTGGGTCACTTTTGAAGAGGATGACACCCCCTCCTCACCCTTACGAAGTGATCTTTCTGGGAAGCCCGAGAGCCCCCAACCTGCATCAGTACCAGATGCCAATCGAAACTTTGTTGGATCATTCAAGAAGCGAGAACGGCCTAAGAGCATGCTGGTGGACCTTTCAAAAGTCCAAAAACTTGATCTTTCATCGTTGAAGAAACCTCTCTCCCCAGTGAAGGCCACAAATCCATTTCTTGATGAATCCTTGAAAGATGTCCTGCCATCTCCCATAAATCCTTTCAGTTCATTCTTTGAAGAACAGGAGAAACGCTGTCAGACCTCTTCAGTCACCAGTGCACCACAGAGGGACCAAAGAGACTCCTTCTATGTGATCTGCCAAGAACTTGACACTATCAATTTTGAGGACTACAACAAAAGGCGTTCCCAGTCGGAGGCCCTTGAGCAATTGAAGCAGCTCCAAATCGGGGATCCAGATCTTCCAGGAAGTCCAACATTGCCGGATGACCCCATAAAACCTAATGAGCCCATAGGCCCTCCTTTAACATTTGCCCGGCCTCAGCCGAAAGATGGTTGGACTCTGATGTTGAGGATTCCTGAGAAGAAGAACATTATGTCCTCTAGGCATTGGGGACCCATCTGTGTCAAACTGACAGAAACTGGATTTATACAACTTTTCTATGAAAAGGGACTCGAAAAGCCTTTCCGGGAATTCAAACTGGAGATCTGCCATGAGATTTCTGAGCCAAAGTTGCAGAACTACGATGACAGTGGTAGGATACACACTGTACGGATTGATCGAATCTTCTACAAGGAGAAGAGAAAGTACCAGCCAAAGCCTATGATTTCACATGCAGCAGAGAAGGAACAAGTGATCAAATTGGGCACCACAGACTATGAAGAGTTTGTCAGTTTTATAAACGTAGTTCGTGATGCACTCATGAACTTGCCCGCAACACTGGATCTCAGTACTGTCGGCTTAAATTACATTGAAGAGGAGATTACTGTTGATGTCAAAGATGAGTTCCATGGCATTTTAGCTAAAAAAGACAATAGAATTCTCCAGCACTCTGTGATGACGCACATCTATGTGCTGAGCTTTCTATCTGGACTTGCCTACTGTAGGTTGGGTTTGAACGATATCCTCATTAAAGGCAATGAAATTGTCTCCAGGCATGACATCATGCCTACCACGACCACGAGGTGGATCAAACTGTTTGACTGCCAGTTCCACGGATCAGTGGATGAAGAAGTGTTCCACGGTGCTAGGATGGTTGTCTTTAATCCTCTGGACGCCTGTAAGTTTGAACTGATGAGATTTAGGACGGTTTTTGCAGAGAAAACACTGCCTTTTGCCATTAGGACTGCGGCTTGTGTGAAGGGGGCTGAGGTCGAGCTCCAGAGTTGGCTGGTGATGTCAACTGGATTCTCCTCCAATCGCGACCCCCTCACTCAGGTCCCTTGTGAAAATGTCATGATCCGGTATCCTGTGCCTGCGGAGTGGATCAAAAACTTTCGCAGGGATAGCATGCTGGGAGAGAAGTCCTTGAAAGCGAAAGTGAACAGACAAGCCAGTTTTGGCTCAACCAGCATTTCTGGGTCAGAGCCAGCCATGAGGGTGACTCTGGGAACTGCCAAATATGAACATGCCTATGGCTCCATCGTATGGAGGATAAACAGATTGCCTGATAAGAACTCGGGTGAGTACCCTTTTACCAGTTTGTTTTCTTTCTGCATCCATGTGTCTAAGATCTCAGAGGAAGAAACCTCTGCTATTTAGAATTGACTTATGAAATTGCTTTTTGGATTTGCCTGCGCTACATTTCAATGTTACAGTTATCCATCAGATATTATGTACATGGCTGCAGTTTAATATGGCACTTGGAAGAACACATCAAATTGCTCCTGGAAGCATCAAATATCGACCCCTGGACACACGTGTCAAATGTCATTTCCCCTGAAATCTTTAAGCCACGCCTCTTCCCATCCACTCTTTCAGCAGCCAACACCACCATAATATGTGTATTGCTGCTCCCTAACTTTTTCCTCCCAGTACCCAGAGCCATTGCCGAATTGTAAATGTGGTGTATATTTGCGTGCAATTTGCAAAGTAAAGGTATGTTTCCAGCACTCTGGCTGCTTTCTGTAAGTGTGGAAGAGGAACACTGATGTGCAAAGCCTTGGAAGGAATGGCGACATTTTGTTGCTGACTGCCAGGATAGGCTAAAAACACTCTGTGACTGCGAGCAATTGGTAATCAGGGAGTAGAAATGTGCCCTTCCCTTGAATAGCTGGGGGCATTTTTACTGCTGTGTGTGGGTGTCAAGTAGGCCGAATATGGGTGCCTGGATGGAGTGTATGTTTGCACTGTACAGAAGCAAGAAAACTCCTACTTTGCCAGAGCCTGTACATCATGTCGCCCACACTCCATCCATCTTTCTCTTTACCTCTGTCCTATTATGCCCACCGCTCGTTCTCTTCGCTCTACAACCACGGTCCCTCTATTAAATAAAAATAATCTGCTGCACTTTAAGGTCCAAGATTTCTAATTCCATGCATTTCTTTATTGCTGAGTATGTTTTATTCAGTGCACATGCGCCAGCTGGTTTGTTGGCTCTTATAGAGGTCTGCAAGCAAGAATGTGTCTTCTCTGCTGCTAAAACAATCCACACTTCCTTAATTTATATATTTGGTACTGACCTTCCTAGCCCTGTTAAAAAACACCAACGAGGCCCACTCAAAGATAAACCAGTGTGATCTGGTTCAGCTTGAAGGCTCAAAGAAAGATAAATATTTTGTGTTGAACTGTGGCTTGGGTAGGACTTTGTGAGGGAGGGATAGTTTGTGCTCTGCTGTTTTGAAGGAGAGTGAATGGTTCCCACATTCTGCATACTCTGGCTTCTGACCTTTGCTCCAGGGAAGGATATACCATTTGAGAGAAAATGATAAGTCATAACATGGAATTTCCTCTGGATTAAAGGTCTTTTAAGCTGTTTAATAAACAGATGTCTGAACTGTTGATGGGCCACAAGAAAAAAAAGCAAGAACAATATTGCAACTTGAAAAAAGCACTTCCATATAATGAGTGCAGTTTGTGAGAAAAACATAGAGAAACTCCTGCATTAAAATAGAGACACACGATGTACTTTAAAGCGTGTATTAAGTATACAGTAAATATAATTAAATATGAACCATGGCTTCCCAAAATGAGGGAACAAGAGCGCCCACTCAGAGCCAGATATGAACAGCCAACAAAAGGGGAAACCCAGCAGCAAAGACGGTGGAATAGTGCCCATTCCCACCTCAGCAGAGATTCTGCCCACTGGATAAAGCACACAAGGGAAAGAACAAGTACGTTCCAGAGGAAATTACACCCCACACAAAGGCCATGACGTTACAAGCCATTGAGTTCATAAGATAAAGATGGATACAGACTAGCACATCCCATACCAGTGCATGGCTATGCCCCCATGGAGCACAGAGCAGGCTGTTCAAGCTCAGAACCTCTAGCAACCAAGCTCAACAGGGCCAAGAAACACAGGAGCACCTGAATCCAAGATCCAACTAGTCCCAGATATGAGCAGGTTCAAGTCCATGCACTGTCCCCAAAAGGGTGCTCAGGCAAGAAGGTGTAACCATATCCCATTGCAAATAAAAAATAGGATAGAGGACTTATAAAGCCAGAAAGCCACACAATAGATTATAAAGCATGCCTGGGGCAGACCAAGCACAAAAAGGAGCACAGGAGGAGGGTCATCCAGAATGCCCACACCAAAATGGAGACGAGCAAAAGTCCCAAATGCCCCATGGCCCAGCAGACAGCCAAGACCACTGAACTCCACGAGAATCACCAGAGGCCTCCAAGGGAGGATTATAATGAATACTGTTAAAATGATCTACTGGAGAAGCCACCTCCAGCAGCACTAAGAAAGGACACCAAACAAGGAAAGGCAGGGCTCCCACTAAAGGCTCCAACACGCCAACCAAAGCACATGCCTGGAGCTGTGGCGGTCAAAGTGCCCCAGGATCCATTGGGTAAACCATACCCTGACCCATATATTCCGTCTGATGGCCCCTCCGCACAAAAGGAGGGTACAGTAGAGTGCTGGGGTAGCAAGGCACCAACAAGAAGGCCACATGAAGGACGCCCACCCCACACCCAAGCATTTGGAGGCAAAGAGCGACTTGAGTGCCGAGAATCAGGACGTAACCAAAGTGACCAAAAACACCCAAGACCAGTGCAGAGCAATGGCACAGCACAAAACCTCCAAAACACAGTGGACATAAGCGCTCATACCAGGATCGGAAGTACCCAGCCTAAGGCCCACAAACAGTGAGGAGGTTGACAAAGCAAGAATCACACAGCACCGAGCCAGTTTGCTTGAACATTTATCAGGTTCACCATTAAAGCAAATCAAACCCAGGTTACCAGGCACCTGAGCAGGTAGAAGCTTGCAATAGAAGAGCCCAACAATGCGTCTTAATTCAAGAATGCTTCACTACCCCTGCAGAGACTAGTTGTGTGGGGAACAAATCAGAGGAAAAGGCTGCCTGGACGAACTTTGTGCCAGACAGCCTACCAGGGAGCACAGTAAGCATCATTAGAGAAGTAGAGAAAGCCAACTCCAAGGAAAAACACATGGACACTTTGAAGCAAGCAACTCAAAAATGGTGATTACAACAGTAAGCAAGCAGAGCATCCCAAAAGTAGGTCAAGCAATGCACTGGCCTGTACCAGGACACCGGTATCCACATTTAGGTTCAGACCTAGGCGCAGCAGAAGCACAGGGTGCAGCCAAACAACAGATGCCACACAAAATAAAAGGGCACAAAAGGCCTTGCCACGGGTCAGCAGCCACACACAGAGAAGAGACATTCACAGCAGCCAAGGGGGTGTCAAACACGCACAACCACATTCTAAGCATGCCGAACCAGAACCCACAACACAACAGGGCAAATCTGGCAGCCAGGCCCGGCTCTATAATTCTGCACATGTGAGAGCCGTGAAGTAGCACACGTAGGCCATGAAGATGCACGTGAGAGCAAACAAAAAGAAAAGAAGGGATGTTGTAGCATCTGTAGGTTTAGGCTCTGGCATCGGTCTAATTTTGACAAGTCAAGAAAGTTACTTCTCTTTGTAATGTTGAGTCTCATGTAGAGGACCGTTCGGCATGTCCTGAGCTCAGTGCCTAATTTGTCCTGCAGGGTGAAGCATTTGCCACAGGGCATGAGTGCCCAATGGGTACTGGATGTAGGGTACTCGAGCCCCAGGCCTGAGCGCTAGCTGTTATCGCACCAGTGTCCACTAGGCATAACCATGTCCCATTGTTAACGCAGGGTATGACCTGTGAATTATGGCACCACACCTAACCATAAATAGTAAAAATTAATGTTTTAAAAAAAATTCAGAATCATAATTATAATGTCCTTTTGGCAATGGGTTCAAATACATGTTTCACAGGAATTATGTCAAGCCTGTGGGTTATTTGCTTTCCATAATTCTTTGGAAATTACACTTGTCCTGTGAATTATAGATTTCAATTAACAACAAGGATACAAGGTGTTATAGTATTACACAGCATACAGCAGTAGGGTGTAGAAGTATTTTAAATGAGCATTTTACTTCTCTAAAAATTGCAATATTAAAAAAATGCATGTCAGATAACATGTTATTATGTTTCTTAAATTCACAAACCACTCTTCGTCATGATTGTCATGTCACAGGAACCCAAGGGTGTGCAAATTGTAAACTTTGCTTGTGTGGTATCCCACTGCATATCCGGCTGCAAGACACAGTTATACTGTGCTCTCACTCTGGGAAGAGTGACGGAAGGGACACACAATAGCCACTGCCCAACGCATATTTGAACCAATAAAGTAAATCTGAATTTAAGATTGCACAATTGAATTAAAGAATGTCTGTTTAGACCAATGAAAGTTAATTCACCAAAATAAATGCACATTAATTAGAATGGCGTCCCACAGCATCACATTAACAGGATTAATCTTAACATGTACCAAGTCAACTGATCATAAATATTGCATGCACCTGCCCTCAACTCAGCAGATGTGGAAAGGTAACTCTTAATTGTGTTCTTTGTAGTTCCACTTAATCACTATTGCTCACCCGATTTATCATCATCATTCACACTTTATTCGGTTTTTACAAGGAAAACCATAAAAGTCAAGCAAACACAATTAAAAAACCCCATCCGATATGCGGAATAAGAGTACAGTGTAACCACCATGGGCCTGTAAATACATAGTTAAAATACATGGAATAAGTCAAGAACAAAGAGGTCCAAAGTTTGAAAAGACATCATCAAAGCACCATAAAATGCAAATTTAGTAGTAAGGACTATATCAATGGCAGTAAAACCGACCATCACGACCCCATAAAATACGGAATTGTACACATCACCCAATTCATCATTATTTAAGAGTATTAATGGTACAGACTACAAAGCTGAAAATTTGTCTCTCAATGGCACAGAAATTAAACACATAATAGTGCTATGCCAAATCATTAACTCAGCCTTTCCTTCATCCAAAGTGGGTAATAGTAATATCTGTGAATGTTACAGCACTTGGAAGTGCCAAAAGTTTGTTATTTACCACTACATATAAAATGGCATGCTACTATATTTTTAATACTTTGTAGCCAGTTGAGAATTGCATTAAAACAGGAAGACAATAAATCAAACCACTACGAAGTTGCACATGTTCTAATTGTGTGTGTTTCTCGGAAAGACAACATTCTTTGAAGAATGTTTTTGTTATGTCACTGGTTTTGTCATTGAAGTAGCTTGTGAGATAAGCTTGTCTCTTCAGCTATAGTGGGACTGTCACAGGATACACCTACTATTCATTTGTGCATGAAAACATCAGTTTCACAGCTGCACATGATGGCCAGTCAATGCTTAGTTTCCCTTAAAGACTTAGGCAGATTAAGCCCACGATAGGCATCACATAAAGCATTACAAGAAAAAACAGGTTGGCTGTTAACTTGTGAATGGCCTTAGGTGAGCCAGGGGGCTCCTGTGGGAGGGACTGGCCCCTCGGGACCCTAGTCAAGGGGCAGCCCACAAACAGCTCTCAGACCAAACAAAAAAGCGGGTAATCAGGATATGCTGCAGGGAAACAGGGAATTCATTTCTCCACTGCAAAATCACTAATTGACCACATAGTGCTTAGGAAGAAGACCATCTCCAGATCCCCTTCCCCATCATAATCAAAGATCTGAAATGTGGAGGTTGGCCAAGCCAGGAGTTGGACACACAGAGCTGACCCCAGAGGACAGCGCATCACAAACATAAGCACCAAACAAGATCGGTCTGCAGGAACGACAATGGTTCACTGTAGTGGAGCCAAACCTCACCCTTAAACACAAGGCCATGCATGAGCAAGCCTCTCAGGGCACAGGGGACGGCCCAACTCCACACCCTGAATCTCACGAACAAAGGATGGAGGGGGAAAGGAAATCCAGACAAGACAGTCTTTCGAAGATGGAGCCTGTGAATACATCTCGATAGCCCAAGCCCCGCAGAGGACAAGGAAAAACACAAGTCCAGCCTGCACCCCAGGCATATAAAAACAAGCATTTACACATGCATACGGTTTGCTTTGTCCTACCCTCTCTTCAACACTTGGGCATTGTCAAAGACAGAGGTTTGACCAAGTATGTACGCAAGTGAACATGTTATTGGTAATAATAACATCAACCTCAGAATAGGGTTTCATACAGAACTCTACTCTATGCAAATATACTGAGCTACTTGAAAGAATTAAAGGAACCAATAAGCCAGCACGCTCATCGAGTACAGGCGTAACAAATCTGGGATTGCATCCTTGTGTACTGTGCTAAGCCCACCAGTACAAGGCATCCTTATACCCACAACATACCCCACTATCCCCCAGAGGACAAACATCTGTACTTTAGCTGTGTACAAGAAAGGGTCGCTCCTCACGTCCCTTATCACAGAGCGACGTCCATAGTGTTCTGCCCAAGCCCCAATGGGCACAGCATGGGACGCAAGTCCCATTTCTTACCCATCATTTCTGACGCTACAGTGATAATCCCCTTTCAATATTCTTTTATCAGATCACATTTGCACACCATGTAGAAAACAAATTAGCCTTTACCCAATGACATCGGGGCATTGATCTCTCGCATTTGGAAATATATGAACTCTCTTGCTGGGGCGAGATAGATCAGATGTAAATAATTAAACCGTGTACATTTGCTCTTTTTAATATATGCCAAAGCCACAGTCCACTCACTTCTTGTCAGCTCCCTACTAATCCTTTCATCCCATTTAATTTTCAGTATAGAGGTATCTGGGTAATAGGCAAGAGCCAGTCCTCTGCGTGTTTGGCGTTCCCACGTGGTAGGGTCATGGTTTGTGTCTCTGTGTCTTCGAGTAGCCGAGCGCGTTACAAGTGGAACTAACATAACATAACATAACATAACTCTGATTCTTTATCTCCCATACCCAAGTGAGCGCTGCACCTCTGATTAAAGCGTTATATGTGATTAACTGACCTGGTCCCAGCCTGTTATTCTCCCTTAACCCTTCTTATTTACCAAGAGATGCATTTTTATATAAATGTCTAATACTGCATACACCCTCTTCTTGCCAGGAGCAACTATTATGTACTTTTGCAATCAACTGTTTGCAATCAACTGAAACCCGGGTGAAAACCACAGGAGGTTCTGGGGTGCATAACCACCCTTTGCTCTTATCCACTTCAGGTATTTCTGTAAAGAACACCTCGCCATGCGTACAGCTCTGAAGCTCGCTCTCCCTAACAGCACTTCATATATAGAGCTGCCCCTTGTCATAGTCAAGCATCGCGCCCCATCCAGATCTTCACTATCCCCCATCCACAGCATTGCCCACTGTAGTTCAGCAGCCATATAATATATCTCAAAATTGTGGGCCCACAGGCCTCCTACATCAACAGGCCCCAAACTTTTCTTCACAGATACACGTTTACCATATATCTGTCTCATATTAAACCCAAGAAAAGTGAGCTCCGTTCTTTAAAAAAAAACTCGAAATTGCTATGGGCACTGAAATAAGAAAGTATAGCATTCGAGGGAGTAACATAATTTGTGCTATTGTCACTCGACCCATAGAAGATAGCGGGAGTCATCACCAAAAGGGAATGGACTGCAGAACTGCTGCAATTGCTCTACCCAAATTACCTGCCATTAAAGTCTCATCTGTATGGTTCACTTGCACCCCTAAATATCGGAAGGTCTCCAATTCCCCTTTCTAAACATTCAAGTATATCCTGGGCTATCTCTGGGGCATACCTGAATGTAAACTGGAACAAACAGGACTTGTCCCAGACGACTTGGAGTCCAGAGGTCCTCCCAAACTCTGATAATTCACTCATTATCATCCACAGGTAGTGACACAGCGGGGAGCCCATCTGGCAGGCTACCCCAGTCTCTGCCACATCTCCTCAGTGCATACACCAAGGACTCCATTGCTATCATAAATAATGGGGGGTGGGCGAGCTGACACCCCTGTCTTATCCCTCTACCTATGTCCCATTGTGCTACCATGATCCGCCACATTCCTACCCTCGCCAGCATCTCGGTGTATGGCAATGCAATTCATTTTCTGATCATTTGTCTTAACCTCATCCTGGGAAGAATCTAAAACAGATACGTCCTGATAAGTCTATTGAATGCCTTCTCAATGTCAATCTAAAGATATCAAGACATGTTGATATATTACAGTGGTGCCTCCTTCATCTCTGAGAACAAACATTGCAGACTGTGTATGTACAGCATTTGTGGATTAATCCATTTGGATCATGATGGACCAGCATCTTAATCATTGGCGGTAGCCTGTTTGCCAGGATGTCCCCAATATCTTGTATTCAGTATTTAACAGGTAAAGTGACCTGTAGGATTTAATATCTGGAGGACTCCTGTCCTATTTTGGGACTCTAACCTCCAGGGCCTCTTTTGTAGACCTAAGTGGAATCTCATTTTCAAAGGCCTCCATATAGGCCACTAATAGTCTGGGAGCAAATATTGGTTATAGGTCCTATAAAAGGTGATGCACCATCCAATCCGGGCATTTTGCATGTCGCTAGCTGATCAATGGATTACACACGTCCTAGATCAATAAAGGAGTGTCTAATTGTGCAGTTCTTTCCTGCACCAATCTGGTCACAGTAATGCCCTCCAAGAATGCAGCAATCCTTCCCAGGGAGCACACAGCAGGAGCAGCACATACAGAGTCTGACAATATGTAGTGAATGCTTCATTAATTTGAATTGTGCAGTAGTGACTGTGCCCCTCCAAAACACACTGCGCAGATGTGTTGATTGGGAGCAGTTTCCCACAGGAGCCAGGCCAGTAAGCGCCTCGCTCTATCACCCTCGTCATCTTAGCATGTAATATATCCACTGTAATACACTCCCTGGAGTAGCTCTACCAAACCATCCATTTTCTTCTTCGTGTAAACCAGGGACACACATTTGGGGGTGGAACTGCGCCAAAGATTCCAACTCATTAATCATGTGCTCTTCATCTGCTATATGTTTATTCAATATCAAGATTACTCCACGCATGGTTTTGATGCATATCCCACGCATCACCATCTAAAATGCATCTCATTCCGTACTCCAACTGCCTATAGTATCATCGTTTACAATAAAATAATATTCTATTTGGTCTCCGATTCCGGTTCTAAATGGTCCGTCATGCAACACCGCTACCTGTAGCCTCGAGGTAGGTACATCTGCCCTTGCTCTGCCCCATACCAATGCTGCCCGAAGGGGATTATGATCCAACTCTGTATGAGCCATATATGCAACCTCCTCCATCTTACTGTCTATTTCTCCACTCACCATGAATGTACATAGTCTAGTACAGGCTTTTCCAATGAGTAGCTTGTGAACTAGTGGTAGCTCTCCAGGTACCTCTAAGTACCTCTCCTTTGTGGAGCCTGGCCAAATAAATTAGAAATTTTTGCTTAGCTAAATTTATATATGCATACCAACATTGAAACGTGTGCATGCCAGACGAAAATGTGTGTATATTCAAAACGCATAAGCTGATGTTTGGAAAAAAAAAGTTGCATTTCTAAAACATATTTATAGCTGACATTGGAGTGATAAATCATGTGGAGTTGGGGAGACATATTACTAATATTACCTTGTTGCTAGAGGCATTGCAGCTATAGCTCCTACGTATTACCCTTGTAAAAACATTTCAAATTTCCGAACCTTTTTTGACATTATTGCTGGTAACCTTGCCTGATGCACCGAGGTGATCACTGCTGGTAATCTTGCATAATGTGGGCACTAATGCATTCTTGTCTGATGTGGTCACTATTATAATACTAATAAGATCAGTTGCTCAGGATGATGTTCATTGAAAATAAGTATCTCTTACTACAGAGAAGGTTGGAGACCCTTAGACTAGTATAAAACTTATGTGTTGCGGAGTAATAGAAGTACTCCAAAGTGTCAGGAGTAAGCATGCAACATGCATCAATCAACTTCCATTGCTGTGTTCACTCTTTATGTGTGATAGGGCACCGCCCTGTGATCCCAGCAGTAGGGGAACAGGTCTACCCCACTGACAGTCTACGACTACATTAAAGTCCAGAGCTGTGATGTATACTGGGCTTTGATCAGAGCGGCCATCAGGGCATCAAGGAACTGTATTTGATTCGTGTTTACACAAATTTACACCCTACTGCCACATCCTCACCATTACGTTTCCCCTCCACTACAGAATGCATGCCCCCTTCATCAAGATATCTATTCTGAACCTCGAATGGCATTCCAGGGGTTATCCAGATAAGCACACCTCTTGGAAAAGCTCAGTAGGTAGGGTCAGTTATCTAATTGGCCAAATGGGTTTCCTGCAAACACACTATATGCACATTCCAGTGCCTCAGTTCAGCATGCACTCTGTGTTGTTTAAAAACATTGCCTTGCACTCTCACTTTCCATGTTATAAATTTGAACTTGCCTTAAGTGATACACCACAGTATGTACCTTCTGTTGGTGGCCGACCACCTCCCCAAGTGCTTCCCCCTTCTTGTTCTCAACCATCATTAATCTTCCATTTAGTGAGACGTGCCCTTCTCAGTCTCATCCTCTGTTATCTATGGTGTACCACTCTTGTGGGCTTTGAGGTTTCCCTACTCAAATTTTCAGCAGAAGTCAACAGGATCTTCCCGCCACAACAGCATAAACCCACTGAACAAATTGCGATATTGCTCTTCTGGACACTAAAACCATCTAGCCATGGGAGTCTCAATGATCATCCCTATCCCGAGAGACTCCCGCCCTGTCCACATATATAAATCATTGCACCAACATGACCAACGTTGATAAACCGGTGACTAAATCTACCTCATGATTTTCAAGTGAATACTCATATCTATTTGCAGCTAAGTAAGTATAATGAAACATTGACAAGATGGTGTTCCAGTTACTACCTCAGGTGAGGTCGTCCATTCATTGGTGGCTAATAGGGGAGTCCTCAGTCGGGCACCCCGAATCTGCGCCCTCTCCTTTTTCGTTTAACTCTGTACCAGCTTCAGAATCTTGTACCTTAGAGTGTCTATATTTGCTCACATTTTTGTCCAGGCAAGCTTTTTCAAGAGCTGCATCCTGTGTACATTCTTCATGCTTCTGTTGTTTCTCCTTGATTTCCGCTTAACTGGCTGACTTACTGGGTGTTCACCTGAATAAATCTCAATTTCCTCCATCTAGTTCCACACATCTGTTGGGGTGGTGAAGAAATGCATGGATGCATCAGTGGTGATTCCCATCTTGGGTGGAAACATTAAACAATACTTGATACCAAGCTGGAAAGACTAGCATTGCATATGATATATATGTGCATAATCAGGCCCAACCACTGTTCTTCGTACAAAACCTCTTTTATTCTGGCAGAGAAAGTAGCATTACGCATTTCGACTCCACTGAGTCTTAGTCATATGCAAAAGATCATTTAGTCACCACCTGATCTGATTTTATATCCGGTATTCATGGACAGTGACAAGGGACAAAATACGTATTTCCTAACGGCAGTTCAAAAGCTGCGAGGTATGACTGCAGTTTATATGTAAGTTCACTTTGTAGGTTTCTATGATAAAACAGTGGCTATTCCTTGTTAATACTTGATGCAGGGATTAAACCACATTTTTTCTTGTTTTGCATCCTCTTTTTACAGTGCACTGTTTATAGTTCATTAACTACGAGTGTTACCGAACCATGTCCCAACTGTCACAATGTTCCAATACATATTTCATAACAGCAGTTCAAAAGCTGCGAGGTGTGACTGCAGTTTAGACGTAAGTATATATATATATATATATATATATATATTTGTTTTTTACCTACTGGCAATTGCCAGTAGGTATTTATAGCTAGCACCTAGTTTCTTTGGGAAAAGCCTTTTTTGACTTGCCTATAACTTTGGCATCGTTTGCACAATCTTCATGACATTTTCCAAAATAAAGCGTCAAGGTAGGTTCTGGTTGTCATGGAAAGTTTGAGGGTGATCCATGCAGTGGGGACCGAGAATTTGGGGTACAAAATAAGGGTGCATTTGTAATGTTAATTCCCATAGGAGCCGTTAGCCACAGCTACAGCACGAACTGCTGAATTGACTTACACCAAAGTTGGCAAAGAGGTAGATGTTGGTTCAAGGAAGTGCCTATTGCCTATTTGGTGTAAATATATTCAGTAGTTTTTGAGAAATTTAAGCTGAAAAATATAGTGATAGCTCTGGCCGCAAAGTCCTCGTAAACAAAGACGAGCTTGTGCAGGAAAATGCACTGCTCTGATTGGCTGCCAACACTTTAACCAGGAAGTGTTGGCAGCCATCTTGGCAAAAATAAGTGAAAATAAGGAAAAGGGTCTAGAGTAGGAATACCCAGAACCCCACGATGGAATAAAAGCATTAAAAAAAATACAAATTGGCATGTGTAAGCGGGTTGGACGGAGGACGCAACAGAAGGCGGTTGTGGAAGAGGGGGTTTATTCGTAAATAACACTTCAGCTTTGTGAAAGGCTGGTTTAGTCAATCAAAGCTAACAACTGTGTGGTCGGCAGGTGTTGGGATCTCTTCTCCTATCGCAGCGGTATGGTGTTTCTCTTCACCTCTCAGGAGTCGTGGGGTTCCCTTCGTAGCTCGGCGGGGATTCTCCGGGGGCCGTACCATACAAAGAGAGAAGCGAGTGTTAGTATTCACATCCGCTTTTAGACTTTTGCGAGGGTTTGGGGGTGAGGAGACCACACTTGTGCACAGGTGAGCAAGGCGACCGTAAGTGAACTGGAGTGGAGTGCAAGGGGGGGTTTCGGCTATGTACAAGGCAAGGCGGCGAGGCGGCGGCGTCTAGTAGCGCCCTCCCTTCTCCCGCTTCCCGACCCAGCCCGAGAAGCGATCCCGTACCTGGGTTAGCCACGCTCCTCCGTGGGCATGGCTCGGCGAAGCGTGGTTGTGGAGTCCTCCTGTCTCCGACTTCCCGTCCTCCGTGGGGCTTCCGCTGCTCGTCTGCTGTTCGCTCGGCTCGTTTTCTCGCTGCAACTCCGTCTCTCCGTCACTCCTCTCCTCTCTCCTTCCTCCGGAGTCACCGCACATCCTGCTTCTCACCTCCGTGAGTCTTATTGGCGGTCTGCCACCAGCATCAGTATAGGGGGCGGGGTTGTCTGGAAGGGAGTCCCAGTTAAAGGGACATGCTTCACGTTCTGAGAGTTCCGTAAACGATGTTGTCCATGGATCGTCCTGGGGGGCACAAAGCACAGAGCCCGTCAGTTCGTGTGGCTTCCACTAGTCACCCCCTGCAACGTTGTATTCCCCACTGTCCCTGTGACACTCCTCCACCATGGGTTTCTCCCGATCGGGGAGAGGGGACGTCCTAGATAAGTAGTCTGCGCTGCCGTTTTCTGACCCTTTGCGATGTTTAAGGGAAAAGGAAAAGGGCTGGAGTGCGAGGAACCAACGGAGGACCCTTGGATTGTTTGAGATGTTGTGGCTCATCCACTGGAGTGGGGCGTGGTCGGTGTATAATGTGAAGTGGCAACCCTCTAGATAATACCTTAGCTTATCAACGGCCCACCTGATAGCAAGGCATTTTTGGTCAATCGTGGGATATCTCACCTCCCTTGGGAACAGCTTTCTGCTGATGTACAATATCGGATGCTCCATACCGTCAGCTAATACCTGGGACAGGACCGCTCCCAGACCGTGATTTGACGCATCGGTGTGCAGAATAAATGGCCTCAAAGTCTGGGGAGGATAAAACGGGGCTGGAAGTGATAATGTCTTTTAAGTTACTAAATGCCTCTCTCATTTCTAAGGTGGGAACCCTGAATATCTGTGGTTTTATGTTTTTAAGAAGGGTGTCTGTCAGAGGAGAGGCCAGCTCGGAAAAGTTTGGTATGAATCTCCTATAGTAGCCGATCAGGCCTAAGAAAGCTCTCATGACCCTTTTGTTGGAGGGGAAAGGGGTGTCGGTAATGGCTTTCACTTTCTCCTTCTGTGGGGCGATGAGACCATGACCTAGGACATACCCCAAATAGTTCACTTTGTGGAAGGCCACCCTTGATTTTTTTGCATTCACATGTAGGCCGGCTTTTCGTAGGTCATGAAAGAGCGTGTGTAGGTGCTGGAGGTGTGTCTTCCAGTCCGGACTGAAGACCACAATATCATCAAGATAAGCTGACGAAAAGCCCTGGTGTTCCCTCAAGACAGTGTTCATCAGACGCTGAAAGGTGGCCGGGGCACCATGAAGGCCAAAGGGCAATACTGTGAATTCAAAAAGGCCGTCGGGTGTTGAAAAGGCGGTCTTCTTTCGGTCCTCTTCCCTTAAGGGCACCTTCCAGTAGCCCTTGGTTAAATCCAGTGTAGTAATGTATCTGGCTTCTCCTAGTTTTTCGATAAGCTCATCAATACGGGGAATGGGGTACGCGTCGAAGGAGGAGATTTCATTGAGAGCACGAAAGTCCATGCAGAAACGGGTGCTTCCATCCGGTTTCGGCACCATCACTATAGGTGAAGACCATTCACTTCGGGAGGGTCGTATCACCCCCAGTTGTAGCATATCCCGTACTTCTTGCTGTATCGCTTCTCTTCGGGCCGCCGGTATTCTATGAGGTCGTTGTTTGACGATCTTCCCTGGTGTTGTCTCAATTCGGTGTTCTGCGAGATGTGTCTTCCCAGGGACATCCGAAAACATCGAGACGTGTGACTGCAGTACTTCCGTCAATTCTCCGGCTTTTTCCTGACTTAATTCGGGGTTGACGACCAATTGGTGTAGTGTGGTCGTGTCCTTCCGTCGCGTGGGTAACGTGAGGCTGGTTGTCTTGGGTGGGGGTCCCATCCATTTTTTTAACAGGTTTATATGGCATACTTGGGTCCGGCTTGGGGTGATCTGTAGTTTGTATGTGGTCTTCCCAATGGTTTCTATAACTCTGTAAGGACCCTTCCACTCACTCTGGAATTTGTGGGTGGACGTTGGCAACATCACCAACGCCTAGTCGTTTACTTTTAGGGACCTCCACCTTTTCCCTCGATTGTAGCACAGTGCCTGTTTTTCTTGCTTTTTCTCGAGGTTGGAGTACGCAAAGTCGCAGAGTTTCCCTAGTTTTGATTGTAGTCCTTGTGTATACTCCAGCATCTCTCGGTACTCCAGTAAGTCTTCCTTTTCCCACGCCTCCTTCGTCATTTCCATTAGACTTCTTGGCTGGCGTCCGTATAACAGTTCAAAGGCCGAGCAGCCGAGGCTGCTCTGAACCTGGCTCCTTATGACGTATAAGGCCAACGGTAAGAGCTGGTCCCACTCTTTTCCCTCAACATTTAACATCTTCTTGAGCGTTGTCTTTAAAGTCTCATTGTAGCGTTCCACCAAACCGTCTGTTTGCGGGTGGTATACCGACGTTTTGATCTGACGTACGTCCAGGATCCGGCATACTTCCTTCATCAGTCGCGAGACGAATGGTGTGCCCTGGTCCGTTAGTATTTCTTTGGGGAAACCTACTCTTGAAAATAGCTCCAAAAACCGGTCTGCTATGTTGCGGGTAGTGGGGGCTCCTAAGGGAAAAGCCTCTGGAAACCTAGTGGCGTAATCTACCACAACCAGTACGTACATATGGCCTTTTCTCGTACGGGGCAGAGGTCCTATAAGGTCCATCCCTACTCTCTCGAAGGGAGTTACTATCACGGGAAGTGGCTGTAGGGGAACCGCAGGGGGCCTGTGGGTATTCTGTCTCTGGCAGACCGTACAGGTCTGACAATGGGCTTTGGTGTCTTTGTAAATGCCTGGCCAGTAAAAATGTCTGAGTATGTTCTGCGTTGTCTTTTCAGACCCTGAGTGTCCAGCCGTGAGGTGAGAGTGGGCAAAGAACAGGATTTGCTCTCTAAAGGATCTGGGAACCAACAGTTGGTGGGGATCGGAGGGGGAACCTTGCCGATATAAGAGAGCGTCTTTAATGAGAAAGCGGGGATACCTAAACGAGTCAGTGCCCAAGGAGCTATGGGCTTGTTCCCATGCGTTAAAGAGTGTGGCATCGTAGGCCTGGGCGAATTTGAAACTACGGTCTAACAGCCAGGGTTCCGGGGTTATCAGGGCAGGGGCAGTGGTGTTAGTATTATTACCCGGGGTTTTGTTCCCTCCCTCTGTTTTATTCAATACAAGGCAGAACATCTCTTGGAACTCAGGATTATCAGTCCCGATTATGAGGTCTTCGGGGAGACTATCCAGGACACCTACTCTTATTTGGCTCCTGGCCCCCGTGGAGTGTATGATAGGGATGTCGGCTATCGGATACGGCTTGACATCCCCGTGGACACAGCGAATGCGAACAAATGAGTCAGGTACTACCTGGTCGGGAGTTACCCACAAACCCTTAATGACGGATTGTTTACATCCTGAGTCTAACAGTGCGTGTAAGGGTTTGCCATTCACCTGCACACTTACATGAAACGCGGACCCCATCTCCGTGGTGTATAGGATGGACTTAGGAATATATCCTACTTCCATGGGTTCCTCCATTGGTCTCTTCTTGGGACATGCCCGGGCAATATGGCCCCACTCCCCACAATCAAAACATTGAGGACCCTTTAGGATGGGCATTTCGTATCTCGAGGGACGGGGCTTTGGCTGTTCGGGGAGCTTAGGTCTTTTGTCAGTCCGGAAGGGTGTGTTGCGCAGTTTCTCTATCTCCCCAACATATCCCTTTGGTTGGGCTCTGGAGAAGGTGGTGGCCATCTCGACGGCCTGTTCTGTCGCTAGGTGAGTGTGTTGCCTCAGCCACCTCTGAGTGTGATGTGGTAAGGCTTCCAAATACTGCTCCAGATAGATTTTCTCCATTATTTCCTCCTTTGAGCTTGTACCGGGGCTTAACCACTTATCAGCTGCCATTTTAAGTCGGAAGTACAAGGTCTTTGGGATTTCTCCGGGCGCTCCTTTCTCCTTTCTGAACCGGACATGGTAGGCCTCTGCGTCGAGACCCAAGTGATCCAAAATAAGAGTCTTAATTGACCCGTACGGTGCATCCCCGGTGGCGTTAGCCACTTGATAGGCCGCTTGTGCCTCTCCCATCAGGAGAGGGGCCAGAAAGAACGGCCACTTCTCCAGAGGCCAACTGGACGCTCTGGTGACCCTTTCAAAATTCGTGAGGAACGTGTCCGGGTCTTCGCCGGGCACATACTTCTGCAGAGAAATCCCGGCTGGGGTGGGGTGACTGGGGCTACGTACCTCTCGCCCGGTGACAACCTGTGGATCTGTTACCGCTTTTTGTAGCCCTTCCAGTTGCGCGGCACTCGTGTCCTTGAAGATTTTGCGGTCTGCACTCGCGGAGGCCATCTGCCGCTCTACCGCCCATTCAAGTTTCTCCTGCCCCTTGATCATGTGTTGAATTAGCGCATCCATCTTTGATGTACAGATGGGGTTTCCTATGCCCGCATTCTCCACCACTATAAGCGGGTTGGACGGAGGACGCAACAGAAGGCGGTTGTGAAAGAGGGGGTTTATTCGTAAATAACACTTCAGCTTTGTGAAAGGCTGGTTTAGTCAATCGAAGCTAACAACTGTGTGGTCGGCAGGTGTCGGGATCTCTTCTCCTATCGCAGCGGTATGGTGTTTCTCTTCACCTCTCAGGAGTCGTGGGGTTCCCTTCGTAGCTCGGCGGGGATTCTCCAGGGGCCGTACCATACAAAGAGAGAAGCGAGTGTTAGTATTCACATCCGCTTTTAGACTTTTGCGAGGGTTCGGGGGTGAGGAGACCACACTTGTGCACAGGTGAGCAAGGCGACCATAAGTGAACTGGAGTGGAGTGCAAGGGGGGGGTTTCGGCTATGTACAAGGCGAGGCGGCAGCGTCTAGTAGCGCCCTCCCTTCTCCCGCTTCCCGACCCAGCCCGAGAAGCGATCCCGTACCTGGGTTAGCCACGCTCCTCCGTGGGCGTGGCTCGGTGAAGCGTGGTTGTGGAGTCCTCCTGTCTCTGACTTCCTGTCCTCCGTGGGGCTTCCGCTGCTCGTCTGCTGTTCGCTCAGCTCGTTTTCTCGCTGCAACTCCGTCTCTCCGTCACTCCTCTCCTCTCTCCTCTCTCCGGTGTCACCGCACATCCTGCTTCTCGCCTCCGTGAGTCTTATTGGCGGTCTGCCACCAGCGTCAGTATAGGGGCGGGGTTGTCGGGAAGGGAGTCCCAGTTAAAGGGACATGCTTCACGTTCTGAGAGTTCCGTAAACGATGTTATCCATGGATCGTCCTGGGGGGCACAAAGCCCGTCAACCTTGTATTCCCCACTGTCCCTGTGACAGCATGCAATTGTTATATTCGCAAATTTGCGGCAAATTTGTTCTAAAAAAAGCATGTGCGGGCTCCCGCACATGCTTTTAAATAACCCCAGAGTGGGTCGGGTCCTAGGGGCATGTAATAAATTTAGGAGGGGTCACACAAGGCTCCCCTCCTATGGCTTATCAAAGCCCCACCACCTTTTTATTATTAATGAGGGTAGTCCAGCCCGCCGCCCCGGGGAGATGCCGCCATCTCCCCGGGGCTATTTCTAATTATGTTGGGGGGCCTCGCCCTGGGACCACCACCTCTGCTCATTAAAATAATATGGGGGGGTCTCGTAGTTAATTTCAATAAAATGGGAGGAGCCTCGTGGAGCCCCCGTGCCCTGGGGACCGCCACCTCCCCGGGCTAAAATTAATTCCAGCTTTATTTCTCTCATCTTCACCCCTGTTCACAAAATAAAAACCATGCTGGTGCATGTGTTTATATGTAAGGCCCTGTTTAGTATTTTTTGGAATACATCCTTGAGCACACAAACAAGTATGATACTTTTAGCAGGTCTAAAATCATGCACAAAAGGGTTACAATCATCAGTCACCAGAGAGTCACTTGTAGTGGAATGGCTTGAAGTCATATGTTCATGGGGTTTTCTAAAGCCCATGGATACCCAGAAGGGCCTCCCAGTGCTAAACCAACAGCAGGAGATGTCTTAATTATCCTAATTAACTAAATAGGATGGTTTTTAGCAGTTTCCTAAACTTAAATTCAGAACCTGTTTTCTTATATGTGGTGGAAGCGCTTTCTAAGGCTTAGGGGACAAGAATGCAAAGGATCTTCCTTCACTCCTAGTTCTCTTTATCCTGTGTCCTGTAAACAGCTGCTGGCTGATATAATGCAGTGTTCTTAAAGTGTTGTAGTGTGAAAGTAGTCTCTGGATTAACGTTGGGCCCTTTTTATACATTGCTCAATGAGCTAAGCAGAGTGCTTTGTAAATGTATTGTTTTACTCATTGGTAACCAATGCAGGCTTGCCCTAGATGGCCCTGTGGCCGGCTCCAGCAATGTCCCGTAGTGCCCACCCCCGGTACATTGCAGTTTGCTATGGCATGGCGGGAGCGGTGCTCCCCCCATGACATAGCAAAGAGTGTGCTCCGCTTTGAGCAGGCAGAGTATTTTGCCCTCGTTGCTCAAAGCGGACCACACTTCGCTTTTTACACCCAGGGAGCTGCATGGCAGCAGTCTCCTGAGTCCACAACGAGGTGGCCATGCCTCGGGGGATAGGGTCCTCAGGGCCGAAAATGGCACGAGGCGCAGAGCTTTTACAAAGAAAATAAAAATAAATGGCTGAGCCCCGGAGGATGGGGTACTCGAGGCCAAAATTGCCTGGGAGGGGGGCCATATGGCCTCCCTCCCCTTAAATTAATATATATATATATATATATATAGATAGATAGATTCACTTAAAAAAACATAGGTTTCACACATGTTGTAGTTAGGTGGACATTTCACTCGTAAAAAACCAATGAAATTCCCCCGTTATAGATAACTATAACTCGCGCGCCCGCAATCCTCTGCTCATGACGTCACATATTACATCACTCATGACATGGTCAGTGGCATCACTCATGACATCACTGATGACATCATCCTTGTGATAGAGTGGCGGTCGCGCGAGTTATAGTTATCTCAACTAACTATAACAGGGGAATTTCATTGGTTTTTTACCAGTGAAATGTCCACCTAATTATAACATGTGTGAAACCTATGGTTTTTTAAGTGAATTTGCAAGGTTTTTTAAATGCGAATTCCTAACTATAACGTGTGTGAAACCTATGGTTTTTTAAGTGAATTTGTAAGTTTTTTTAAATGCTAAGTTATGTATGTATTATTTTATTTTTTTTGAAGGTTTTTCACCGTGCGCGCTCCGTGCGCGCACCCCGCGATTTAAAAAAAAATAATAATAATGTTGTTTTCACCCTTCGGGGTCCTTCAGGGACCCCCTGACAAAGGCTAGGCGGTCAGGAACTCTCTACCCTGCCCCCTTTTCACGTTCGCCACCTCTCTTTTTCACTGTCGCACCAAAAACAAACAAAATGGCGGACAACACTTCCTGATTTCGACCGATTCGAACGTTGACTGACATGTAACCGCCAATCAGAATTACGCTCGCGCACGTTAGGGTGCGCGCACGGTGCGCGCCTATAGATATTTATGTACTTTTAACTGCAATTTTCTCAGGAAATACTGAACAGATTGACTCCATATATGCAAAAGGCACATGCCTGACCTGAGGACTACCTCTTTGCCAAATTTCAAGAAATTCTGTTCAGCCGTTCGGGCTGTACCTTCGACTAAAGGTCCTACGGGAAAATGCATGGGGAAAACGCGTTTTGGGACCCCCCCTTTTTTCTCAGCCCCCGCTTGACGAATCACAACGAGACTTTAAGGGTAGGAGCTGAGCGCAGCGCCCCATTAGTTTTGAAAATTTCACGAGGATTGATCAACCGGCGTCAAAGTTATTCAAAATAGAATGTTCAGATTTCCTATGGAAACACGGTCCTAACTATAACTATCTACTGGCGACCGCCAGTAGATAGATAGATAGATAGATAGATAGATAGATAGATACACATACATACATACATACCTGGACCCAAGGGAGCTGAAAATGGCCCAGGGAAGAGGGGTCACACAGCCCCCTCCCCTTTTTTAATTAAATGAAAAAAGGGTCAGGCCCTAGGGGATGGGGTCCCCGGGGCGCAAAATGATCCAGGGATGGGTGGCCACGCAACCCCCTTCCTAAAAAAGAAAAAAAACTGCAACTCGCCGGAAACTCTGCCCCCTTTTTCCAGCACTCTGCAAATGCACCTCCTGGCGCACTCCTGGTTGGGGGATGAAGTCTCCTTGGCTACTGAGGGTCCTTAGAGGCCAAGAAGGCCTGCTGTTACCTCCAGTAAGCCCCACCCAGTGGGATTGCTGACAGTTGATCGGAAGCCACGCTCCCTTTCTCCACCACCCTGCAAAAATGCCTCTTGGTGCACTGCTGTTGGGGGGATGAGGTCCCCTTGCCTGCTGAGGGCCTCAGGACTAAAGTGGACTTCCTCCCCGAAGCAGTAGTGCGCAGGATCTGCGGAGAAAGGGGGCATAGCCTCTGATGATTCTAAGCAATGCAGCTGTGTGGGTCTTACTGGAGGCAACAGGAGGGCTAGTGGCCCCCCAAGCACCCTGAAGAGCCAAGGGGTCTTCATCGCCCAACAAGTAGCACGCCAGGAGTGGATGAAGTCTACTTTAGTTCTGAGGGATCTTGGGGGCCAAGAAGCCCTCCTGGTACCTCCTGTAAGTCCTACACAACGGAATTCCTGAGAGCTGGTCGGAGGCCCCGTCCTCTTTCTCCACCACTCTGCAAACGAGACTACTATTTTAAAAAAACATAGAAATTCACTAAAAAAACACAAAGGTTATACAGACGTTATAGTTAGGAATTAGCATTTAAAAAAAAAAACCTTAGTAATTCACTGAAAAAAACAAACATTACAGAGACATTATAGTTAGGAAATATAATTTTTAAAAACCTTAGAAATTCACTAAAAAAACAAAGGTTACAGGGACGTTGAAGTTAGGGTGACATTTCACTCGTACAAACTAGAGAAATTCAGCAGTTATAGTTATTTGAGCTAACTATAACTCGCACCCCCACAATGCACTTCTTATGACCTCACATATTACATCACTCTGGACATGGTCACTGACATCGCTCATGACATCTCAAATGACATCACTGATGACATCATCCTGTGACCCTGAGTATTTTACTAAAGATTATGAGTGTTAAATATATCAAGGTGTATTGGTGAATCAGTGGGTGTATAAGTGCCTGTATGGATGATTCAGTGGGTGCATGACTAACTGTATAAGTGATTGTTTAAGTGTCTCCATGAATGTATGGGTGAGTGGGTTGTGCGAATGTCTGTATCAGTCTGTCAGTTGGTGTCCAAGTGGCTGTATGGGTTGGTGAGTGGGTACGTGAGTTGTTGTATGGGTGATTGATTGGTTGTCTGAGTACCGGTATGAGTGTCTGTGTGGGTGGGTGAGGGGGTGTGCGACTGCATGGCTGAGCAAATCGGTGAGTCAGTGGCTGTATGGGTAAGTGAGTGTGTCTGTGAGGGGCTGTATGGATGACTGAGTGTGTGTATGGTTGTGTCGGTGAGTGAATGGATGTGTCAGTGGTATATGGGTGAGTAACTGCATAGGTGAAATGCAGTATAGGTGAGTGTTGGGAGTACATGAGTGACTGTATGTGTGACTGAGTAATTGTAAGAGTGGCTGTATGGGTGAGTTTGTGCTTGTGTCAGTGACTGTATAGGTGAGTGAGTAGGTGTTAGTATCTGTACGAATAAGTGAGTGTGTGTGTATAACTATAGGTGAGTAAGTGGCTGTGTAATTCACTCAATGAGTGAGTGACTAGGTGTGTGATAAGCTCTATGGGTGACTGGCAGTGTGTGAGTGGCTGTATGGGTGTATGAGTGGATGTATTAGGGCTGTATTGGCCAGTGAGTTGGTTATGAGTGGCTGTATAGGTGAGTGTGTGCTTGTGTCAGTGACTTATAGGTGAGTATGTGTTAGTATCTGTATGAATAAGTGAGTGTGTGTGGCATTATGTGTGAGTGAGTAGGTGTGTGAATAGGTCTATGGGTGACTGACAGTGTGGGAGTGCCTGTATGGGTGTATTAGTGGATGTATCAGTGGTTGTATTAGTGAGTGAGTTGGTGTATGTGTGGCTTTATGGGTGACTGAGTGGATGTGTGTGTAATCCTATGAATCAGTGAGTGGGTGTGTAAGTACAGGGATGGGTGTGTCAATGGGTTTGAGAATGCTAGTGTGGACGTTGGAGTGGGTGTGCGAAAGGTTATATTGGGGTGTGAGCGGGTGAGTCAGATTCTGTGGATGATTTCATCAGTGATGTCATCAGTCATGTCATTTGAGATGTCATCAGTGATGTCACTGGCCATGTCATGAATGATATATGTGAGGTCATAAGCAGTGCATTGTGGGGGTGCGAGTTATAGTTAGCTCAGCTAACTATAACTGCTGAATTTCTCTGGCTTAATATTGAGTGAAATGTCAGCCTAACTATAACGTCCCTATAACGTTTGTTTTTCCCAGTGAATTTCTGAAGTTTTTTAAATGCTAATTCTTAACTATAACATCCCTGTAACCTTTGATTTTTTCAGTGACTATATATATATATATATATATATATATATATATATATATATATATATATATCTCCATTATAAGTGCTCAGTTAAATAACAATAAAACACGCCACGGCTCTGGCTTGATTTAATTAATAGCAACAAAGTACTCACTGAGTTTCGGAGCTCCTGGCTCCTTGCTCGCGAGTAAAGTAACTGCCCATTTGTTCAGCTTTAAAATACACCATGTGATTTCCAATAGATATAAACAAAGTGAAAAAAGGTTTGTACGAGCTTAGTTGTTACATCATTTCCATAATTCATTTCAATGATATCTAAATACAAAAAATTTCGCTTTGTACTTTAAATTGTACATTAGAGATGAATTCATGCATTTTTAATAGCCAATTTTTAATAGCCAATGCAAGCCGATTGTTTTACATATGGAAATATTATCATCACTGCCTAGATTATTTATCAAACATGATTAGGTCTCTGTATGGCACTGTGCACCTTATTTAAATAACCACAAAACCATACATGGCAGCATACAATTTAGCCCCAGTGGGCATATTCAACCCCTACAGCTTTGTACAGTCAGCTTATTAATTTGTAAACACAATTCTGCCCCAGTGGGCACTCTTAATCAGTGCAATGCCATGTTTTTAAACACACAGAGATCTCCTAATGTCAATTCTATTCATGTTACCTCAAAAAATACTCAAACATCTAACTAGTTGGACCTTGTCGGCTTATAATTTCTAATGTTACCTTCACCATCATTTTTAGGTCTCGTCTAGCGTTGTAGCGTATGCTCGCACAGTGAGACCTAAAGTGAGAGAAGAGATTTCAGAACGGGACGTGAAGCCCCGCCCATCATTTTCATTGGGTCGCGTCAGCATATATGCTAAACGCTGGCTTCCCATCGAAGATGATGCTTTTTGGCCACTGCCCTTTCTGCCTTTTGGACGGCCCATCCGGACTGGGCCATCTGCTTCAAGGCTGTTGTGAAGCACTTTCTTATCTTTAGGGGGTCCATCTGTTTCTAAATAGCATGGCCTTAGCTTGGCCATGCTAATTAGAAACAGATGGCACACCCTCTTAAGATAAGAAAGTCTGCTGGCACTGCCCTGCACACTGAGGTCTCCTCGCTTCAGTGCCCCCCCGCCCTCGGAGCACACGTCTGCTCACGGAGCCTCTCCTCGCTTAAGCCCCCGCCTCGGAGCACACGTAACTTGTTTCATTTAACCCCTCGGAATCCACAGTGAGAATCTGCTGGTTTGTGTAGAACAAATTGTACATAATCAGTGTAAGTGTTGGTGAGGCAGCCGAGACTTACAGTGTGTGATGTTGATTACCGCAAGGGACTGAGAGTCGCTGTGGTGTGAGGAGACTTCCAGCCAGTTCACTGCCTCCACTGGTGTCAATCACATCTAAGGTGCCTCGAAGCTGCCAGCCCCGGAGTCGCACCAGTCTGCCCTAATGCCTGCTGGCTCAGAAAAGTCTGTTTAGCCCAGATTAAAAAAGGCTCCGTGCCACTCAGCAGAGTGCAGGTGCAGGTGGGTAAGTGGAGAAGAGACAGACTGTTTTAGCTGTGGGTCGGACGTAGAGATGTGTCTTAAAGCTACACATCTCAGACAGGAGTCGTGGCGAGTCAACGTGGCCTCTCATCCGTGCAAGGCGGCTGCAGTCACCCTAATCTGGACTGCGGACCGACAGCAGACGTGCTGAGTCAGACGTGTCTCACAAACAAGGCCATAAATCGGGTATTTGTAAGCATTTTTGCTGCTTTCCTCAGTACCACGGTCACCGGTCGAGTGCTGCTCACTCCAGCACCAGTCGCTGGGGAGTGCGGCTATGAATGGCCCAACGACTCCAGAGGCAAGAGTCACTCACGGTGAGTGCTGCTCTCATGCATGAACCCCGGGGCGGCACCTGTGTCCCGTTAGCAGTGTCAGGGGGAGTGGGACCCGCCTACCACACACTCGGAAGCTCCAATGACAGCCCCACAGTCCATGAAAGCCACGCTCCTCCGTCGGTGTCATGGGGCAGACAAAGCGACTCCGCTCTGCAGTGCACCTCCCCTCCAGGCTTCCCTGGCCACTGAACGACAGTCCACCATCGGTTTAGTCGACAGGTCCTCCGCTACTCTGCCTCGGAGTCCGCAATCCAAGGTAGTAATCCTGCAACGCCAGCCGCAGGCCCGGTCCCCAGCCCAGTCAACCAAGGCCTACAGCACCGCCAGAGCACTGCTCACAGCGGCATTTAGAGCGGCAGGCACAGCGGTACTATCAGGGAGCTTGGGATGGTATTCCCGGGCGACGGATGTTGGGCTCACCCCAGGATAAACAACGGATAACCGGGGTTGAGTGCGGAGCTCGTTTAGAGCACATCCATCATGTTCGATGCGCAAGCCACACCCAGTCAGGCCTTCTGCCTTTTTAGTAACTTTTCACAATAAACAGATTAGGCCTATGCCCTTTGTTGGAAGGCGGACCTCGGGGGAGTCGGAGAGACCACCCAGAGGGGCCCCCACACTGCACAAAGTAGCCGAGCGCTGCTGAGAAGCCTCCTAGGAGAGGTCCTTCTCCTATAACGTCCTAGCACAGTAACACCACCACACAGGACTCGAGGAGGTTTATCAAGAGCTCGAGCCGCGACGACGTCAGCAGGGCTCTTAAGGTGTTTCAGTTCAGCTCGAGCCGCGATGACGTCAGCAGGGCTCCGAGGGAGGTTTCAGCGAGGTTGGGCCGCAACAGCGTCAGCAGGGCCCCGATGTTCCGTGAGGTTCCTTGTCTCAATAAGGTGGAGCCGCGACGCAGTCAGCAGGGCTCGTGGTATAGTCTCAAGCAAGAGTTCTTCTCCGTAGGGTCAGCCGCGATTCCATCAGCAGGGCTCTTGACTCCGGGATACAACTCCTGTCCCATTGCGGGGTTGCCCCAGATATAGGTCTGGAGCCCTTTGATGTCCGGACCCTTGCGCTTGGGGGGCGGAGAGCAGTGCTTAATTTGTGCCGGTGCTATCCGGTGCTCAGCACCGGACCCTTTTTATCAGGGCCGGGTCTATACTGCCGGTGCCTAACTACATCAACAACATGACTGCACTGCAGTCTGCACGTCACGGCCAAAGTATAGTAAATATAATTGCCTTACTGCAGTGTTTCTCACTTCGCAGGCAGTCTACAGAATCCTCAGTCGGTGAAGAAGAGTGTTTCTCTGCATGGCTGCTGAGAGAGCGAGCCCGATAAATCCCTATCCATTATGCAAATTAATTTGCATTCAGTGTTGCTGTTGGTGGGCGGGCCACTGATTGGGCTGTATTTGGTTGTATAGGGTAGGGGGCTGCGCGCGGCAGCGTGCCGTGCGTAAACTTTTTTCATTCCAGGGACGGTGGACCATACCCCAGCACACACGCACTGGATGAGTCACCAGCGCGAAGTCGAGGTGGGCATTTTGAAGCAGCAGCATGCCTCTTATAAAGTCAGTGCCACCAGCAGTAACCGCAGTAAGTAATATAAAAACAATGCTGCTGCTTTTACTGGCTCGACGTGACAGTCATCTGAACTGAGGCTGAGGCCCCAGCAATCATTTTACCGGCATGAGCGGGCGGGGCATCGTGTGAACTGCTATCCGAGGCTTCTGGAAGCTCAGGGCCTTGCCCTTAATTTAACCCCTGTTTACTAAAGTGTATACTTACTTTTGCTGGCAGTACTGAAAAGAAATGTTAAAATCCTCGAAAGCCAAATGGATTTAAAAAAATGTGTGATTTGCACGATGTGGGAAGAGCCACCAGCAGTAACCGTGGCGCATACAGTCAGTAAATAAAATCCAATGCTGCTTTTACTGGCTCGAGGTGACGGTCACTTGAATCGAGTCAGAGAGGCCCCAGCAATCATGCCACTGGCGTCAGGCGGGGCACCGTGTGTAGTGAATCGACACAACGCAAAGAATCGTTCTGGTCACATACATGCCAAATCACGTCTCACTTGTCCCTGATTTCCAGTGTCCCCACGTTACGCACTCCTCTATGTACAACACTCCCATGTTGAGATGACCCTTCCAAAATAAGAATAATCCTTGCACAGCCCCCTGCAGCTGGCTGTAAATCCATTTGTGACACATCAAACACAGTAAAGAACACTTTTAAGCACGAGGAGCCTTCAGAAGCACATTTGCTAACTGACATATTATGAGAACGGTGCTGTGAATAAAATACACAACTCAACAATCAATCAATCAGTGACACTTATAAAGCGCGCTACATACCCATAGGGTCTCAAGGCGCTGGGGGGGGGGGGGTGCCGCTACTGCTCGAACAGCCAGGTCTTCAGCTTCTTCCTGAAGGAGAGGTGGTCTTGGGTCAGGCGCAGGTCGGACGGGAGGCAGTTCCAGGTCTTGGCGGCCAGGTAGGAGAAGGACCTTCCTCCTGTAGTCGCTCTTCGGATGCGGGGGACGGCGGCGAGGGCGTGGTTGGCTGATCGGAGGTGGCGTTTGGGAGCGTAGAAGTTGACTCGGCTGTTGAGGTAGCTCGGGCCTTGGTCGTGTAGGGCTTTGTGTGCGTGGGTGAGGAGGCGGAAGGTGATTCTCTTGTTGATGGGGAGCCAGTGAAGGTCTCTCAGATGTCCGGAGATGTGGCTGGATCGTGGGATGTCGAGGATGAGTCTGGCTGAGGCGTTTTGGATCCGCTGGAGTCTCTTCTGGAGCTTGGCGGTGGTCCCGGCGTAGAGGGCGTTGCCGTAGTCCAGTCGGCTGGTGACGAGGGCCTGGGTGACGGTCTTCCTGGTCTCAGTGGGGATCCACCAGAAGATCTTCCGTAGCATGCGTAGGATGTTGAAGCACGCCGAGGAGACGCTGCTGACTTGCCTGGTCATGGAGAGGGAGGAGTCCAAGATGAAGCCCAGGTTTCGTGCATGGTCTGTCGGTTTGGGTGCGGTGCCCAGGGCGGGAGGCCACCAGGAGTCGTCCCAGGCGGAGGGAGAGGAGCCCAGGATGAGGACCTCCGTCTTGTCCGAGTTCAGTTTCAGGCGGCTGGTCGTCATCCACTCGGCTACCTCTTTCATCCCTTTGTGTAGGTTGGCTCTGGCGGCGGCGGGGTTGTTGGTCAGGGAGAGGATCAGCTGGGTGTCGTCGGCGTAGGAGATGATGCTGAGGTGGTGTTTGCGTACGATGGCCGCGAGGGGGCTCATGTAGACGTTGAAGAGGGTGGGGCTCAGGGATGATCCTTGGGGGACGCCGCAGATGACTTCGGAGGCCTCTGACTTGTACGGTGGTAGGCGGACTCGCTGTGTTCTTCCGTCGAGGAAGGAGATGATCCATTCCAGCGCCTTGTCCTGGATTCCGATGTTGCTGAGGCGCCGTACCAGGGTGCGGTGGCAGACCGTGTCGAATGCCGCGGAGAGGTCTAGGAGGATGAGGGCCGCTGTTTCTCCATTGTCCATCAGGGCTCGGATGTCATCGGTGGCGGCGATGAGGGCGGTCTCGGTGCTGTGTTTGGCTCGGAAGCCGGACTGTGAGGGGTCGAGGGATCCGTTCGTCTCGAGGAAGGCGGCCATCTGCTTGTTGACGGTCTTCTCGATGACTTTGGCTGGAAACGGGAGAAGCGAGATGGGGCGGTAATTCTTGAGGTCGGTGGGGTCCGCTGTTGGTTTCTTGAGTAGAGCGCTGAGTTCGGCGTGTTTCCAGCTCTCGGGGAAGATGGCGGTGTCGAAGGAAGTGTTGATGATGTCTCGCAGGTGGGGTGCGATGACAGCGTCGGCCTTGTTGAAGATGTGGTGAGGGCAGGGGTCGGTTGGTGATCCGGAGTGGATTGAGTTCATCGTGCGGATGGTGTCTTCGGTGCTGATCGGGGTCCAGGCGTGGAGGGTGGTGGTGGGGGGGGGTGGCTGGTCGGTCGTGGTGTGCGTTGGCTGGTTGTTGAAGCTGCTGTGTATGTCTGTGATCTTGTTGTGGAAGTAGGAGGCGAGGGAGTTGCAGAGGTCTTGCGATGGGGTGATGTCGTTGTTTCCTGCGTTGGGGTTGGAAAGCTCTTTCACGATGTTGAAGAGTTCCTTGCTGTTGTGTGCGTTGTTGTCCAACCGGTCCTTGAATGCTGTTCTCTTGGCGGCGCGGATCAGCTGGTGGTGTTTCCGGGTGGCAAGTTTGTAGGAGGTCCTGTTGTCCGGTGTCGGATTCCTTTTCCAGACTTTCTCGAGGGCTCGGCAGTTCTTCTTGGAGCTCTTGAGTTCGTCGGTGAACCATGGGGCCTTCTTGCTGCCGGGTCTGCTAGGCGGGGTCCTCAGCGGGGCGAGTTCGTCCGCGCAGTTGCTGATCCACTTCGTGATGTTATCGGCGGCCTGGCTGGGGTTCGCTGAGCTGGCCGGAGGGTGTTGGCTCAGGGTGGTGGCGAGCTGGTCTGCTGTGATCTTGTTCCAGCTTCTGCGGGCGGTGTGTTGCTGGTGTTGGTGGGTCGTCGTTCTCTTGAAGGTGAAGTGGACGCAGCTGTGGTCCGTCCATTGAAGCTCTGTGGCGTGGCTGAAGTCGATGTCTGTGCAGGATGAGAAGACGGCGTCGAGTGTGTGTCCGGCGAGGTGGGTGGGGGTGGACACCAGTTGCTTGAGTCCCAGGTTGGCGAGGTTGTCGAGCAGGGTGCTGGTGTTGTGGTCGTTGTTGTTCTCCAGATGGAAGTTGAGGTCTCCGAGGAGGATGTAGTCAGCGGAGGGGAGGGCATGCGGGCTGACGAAGTCGGCGATGTCCTCGCTGAATTGCGTGCGTGGTCCAGGGGGTCGGTAGATCAGGGTGCCTCTGAGGGTGGTGTTCGGGTTGGTGTGGATCTGGAAATGCAGGTGTTCGGCGCTGGTCAGGGTGTTGTCGGTGCTGGTCGTGACACGGATGGTGTTCCTGTGGATGATGGCGATGCCTCCTCCCATCTGGTTGGCGTTTCGGTCCCTCCGGACGACCTTGTAGCCCTCTGGGATAGCGATGGCGATGTCGGGAGCTGAAGAGGCGTTCATCCAGGTCTCCGTGAGGAAGGCAACGTCAGGGGCTGTGGTGTCTAGAAGGTTCCAGAGTTCGATGGCGTGTCTGTGGACGGAGCGGGTGTTGAGCAGGATGCACTTGAGGTGGGTGCTGCTGGTGTTCGACTTGGCGGGTGCTGGTGCGGGGCTGGTCCGGATGCAGGTGAATTTGCAGGCGTGGCAGCTGAAAGGTCCGTGGGTATGTCTTGGAGTGGCTTGATGGCATTCCGGTAGTCGGCCGGTGTTGAGAGCGAAGAGGGTGGCGGCGGAGTACGTCTGGCGGGTCGGTCGGGGTCTTCGGGGGCCAGGGGTCCTGGCGCTGGTCGCGATCCGGTCGCGGACGGGCGCAGACGGGCTTACCTTTGGCGCGCCTTCGGCGCACAATCGGCGCGCCCGCTGCGCGTGACCGCTGCGCGTTCGCACGGTCGCCATTTAAAGGCGAAGTGCGCGGGTGGGCGGAGCAGCTGGGAGGCGGGAGCGGGGAGGGAACAGAAGAGAAAAGGGGCGGGGCTGATGGCGGTGGCGGGAGGCGGGAGCGGGGAGGGAGAGCGGAGGGCGGCGAGGTAGGCGGGCACACAGGAAGGAGACAGGCACAAATGAAAAAACACGAAGAAAAACGGGGCACTGGGTACAGGCAACAATGCAGGTCAAAAACAGAGGCAAAACAGTAGACAAACGCTCTTACGGCAACCAAAAAAAAAAAACAAGCACAAATTTCCGACAGAAATCGGCAAACCAAGGGGAGCGCTCAAGGCGGCAGCGAGGCCGGCGCTGGGGCAGAGGCAGGCACAGGGGCACACGCAGCAGCTGGTGGCCGTGCGGCGCGGGGGTGTCCCACAAGTGGGTCACACTCACCTGCGTCGCACGGTCGCCATTTAAAGGCCAAGTGCGCGGGTGGGCGGAGCAGCTGGGAGGCGGGAGCGGGGAGGGAACAGAAGAGAAAAGGGGCGGGGCTGATGGCGGTGGCGGGAGGCGGGAGCGGGGAGGGAGAGCGGAGGGCGGCGAGGTAGGCGGGCACACAGGAAGGAGACAGGCACAAATGAAAAAACACGAAGAAAAACGGGGCACTGGGTACAGGCAACAATGCAGGTCAAAAACAGAGGCAAAACAGTAGACAAACGCTCTTACGGCAACCAAAAAAAACAAGCACAAATTTCCGACAGAAATCGGCAAACCAAGGGGAGCGCTCAAGGCGGCAGCGAGGCCGGCGCTGGGGCAGAGGCAGGCACAGGGGCACACGCAGCAGCTGGTGGCCGTGCGGCGCGGGGGTGTCCCACAAGTGGGTCACACTCACCTGCGTCGCACGGTCGCCATTTAAAGGCCAAGTGCGCGGGTGGGCGGAGCAGCTGGGAGGCGGGAGCGGGGAGGGAGAGCGGAGGGCGGCGAGGTAGGCGGGCACACAGGAAGGAGACAGGCACAAATGAAAAAACACGAAGAAAAACGGGGCACTGGGTACAGGCAACAATGCAGGTCAAAAACAGAGGCAAAACAGTAGACAAAACAGTAGACAATGCTTTCTTCTAATTGCCACTTCACTGGTGTCCAGCAACATTGTCCCTGCCTCCATTAAATAATATACTTCATTTCTTTAGCACCGTCTTGCTACGAATTCAATTCAAGGAGCAGAATGACCATCAGCGCTATAATTAAGGCAGGCCGACAGGCACACTGACATTCTGCACGCACAAGTGTTCTCTTTTTTCAGCAGCACCCTTTTCAAGGTACCGTTTCCTACTTTATTTTATTTGTGTAGAGAGTAGTTTCACCATAGTGGTGTAACCTCTTCCAAATAATCTCCCCTGAAGCGGTAGGATTATCTCATGGACAAATTTCAAAATCTTTCTATTGCTCTGCACTGTATTGTTTGCACAAGCAGTTTATTCATATTTATTTTCAAACAAAAATATTGCTTGCACAAAATACCGAAATGTGCAGTCTAACATGTACAATTTCAAAACTAAGTTGCGATAATCGGGTCACAAGAAAGGCAGAGGAAATAGACCCAAATATCCTCTCAACTGAGCTTTTCACAAGCATACATCCATAGTGTGCACAGGATCAGGAGGGCTAGCCATGCAAGAATGTGCCTGGCACAAATTAAGCTCAAGAACAGTGCAAGAATCTCGAGGCCTCAGTCCACGGACTTGGCTGCAGCCTCCCAGGGGAGTTTGAGGGTCAGTGGGGGTGAAAGGTTTGTTGCCAGGCATGTCCTGGTACATGATGTACATGCTTGTGAGTGGTTAGCCTGTAGAATGGGGCCGTGACTTAACTTCACATTGGGGCACGGCACCTCCCTGCAGGGGGTGTGCAGTGCGTTCCTACAGAAGTTTGAAAATTGGGGTTGCGGCTGGCCTGGATAACCCCCCCCCCAGTATGGACAGAGGAGAGAGCAGGAGAGATAGTGGTTTGGAGGCCTGCCTGGAGAGGGCTGAGGAGGGCAGGTGATGTCAGCCTGGGGAAGAGTACAGGAGGGCGTGTGGGGTCGATCCGTGTCAGTCTAGTACAGGAGACCGGAGACTAGAAGGGAGTGGGGGTGCAGCCCTGTAGGACAGAGCAGCAAAGAGGGGCGAGTCAATGTTTCGCAAGCCGAAGAGATGAGCAAGTGTGCAGGCCTGACGGAGGTAGGGGGTCAGAAGGGCGTGTAGGATGGGGAGGTGTCAGGTATATCGAAAAGACCGGAAGGAAAGTAGGGGCCAGCCCGGCGAGAACTTGACATAGGGGAGGGGGGTCATGCTCATGGGTGAGAGGGGAGGAGGCCTCAAGGAGAGATCAGAAGAGATGGGGCCTGGCAGCAGAAGAGGGTGAGTATGCAGGCCTTGGAGACATCAGAAGGGGGTGGGGGGTTAGAGCTGGTCTAGATAGAGGCTGAGGGCAAGAGGGGAAAGTGCGCAGGTGTGTGAAGACGGCAGTAGGGAGGAAGGCACAAGGGCGTTTGCAGGTCGGTAAGGGTGGAGGGTGGAGGAAAAGGGTGGAGTCAGGGGGAAGTGGGTGTGGCCTCCAACAAATATTTGAGCACCTGGACTTCATATTTTACAAATTAAGCACTGGCGGAGAGGCCGGGCTGGGAGAGGCCAGACGCCCAGCGGGAGAGGCGCCAGGCCCGGGGAGGCCGGAGGACGATCGCACCTAGGTGTTGAGGGACGGTGGGGGGTCCCATCGAAACTCTCCTCCTCCAGGAGTGGTGAAGTGGCCATGCAGTGCCCCCTGGCCAGATCTTAGTGCCTCGATGTCGGGGCTTCGCTGGGGCCGAGGCCGGAGGGAGCCGGGCTGCGGGGGCCGGTGCGTGGAGCAAGCATGGGGGGGGCCCCAAAGGGATGAGGGGTCCCTGTGCGGCCCGGAAAAGGGGGCCGCTGAGGCGGGTGTAGGAAAACAGGTACAATCCAAAGGGGGCCTCGAAGGGAGGAGGGGTCCCTGGCGGCCTGAAAGGGCGGCCCGTGTAGGCCGTTGCGGGGGACGAGCACAATCCAAGAGGGTTAAGACCACGCCACGAGGCCGGGTCCAACACCCTTGATCAATGGTTTCTCACAGTAACCAACTCAATCCTCCTTTCTTTTTATATACTTATATAACTCACATTTTCTAGAAGTAGACTGTCATGTCTGGAGCGGAACCAGGCTTCAGCCAGGTTTGAACGGGCCCATTCAGACCCAAAGCTTCAGTGTGCCTGTGACTCAGTGTGCCTGCGAGTGTGATCACGTGCTTTGGTGCACCCATGCGCCTCTTTGTATTAGTGTGTCTGTCTCACGGGGTGCATGTGTTTCTCAGCGTGTGCATGCATGTGTGCTTGTTTGTAATGCGGTTTCTATGTATGTCTGTATGCGGGGGTCAACAGGGGGTAAAAGACATTGTCATTTACAACGCCATTACTTGATTAATGCTCACAAAGGGAAAAAAAAACAATAACATTTTCAATGCCAATAGCTCAAAACAATGTCATTGCGAGACCTATTGCATTGTAATTGCTTGTTAGCCCTGCTAGTGGGTTCAATGTCTCAAACTCCCCAATAATTTTAGATATTATTAACTCTCTTGCATCTCGTTTTCTTCTAAGGGTACCCCGTACAACTTAAAAAATTAAATAAAATTACATAAAAAAACACATCTCCTAGTGTGAAAATATAATGTACATAATCATGTGGTAGCAATTTCACTAATATACTCTTATTGTTTATCTTGTTACATAATTACCCTAAATGTACGGCTAATTCCTCATCGAGGGTGTGACCTGAGGGGTACTTGACATTGTATTTAATGATTAGTCTGGAATCCAGATGCCACAATTCTTGTATCCTATTACGACCTCTTTCTCGAACTTTAATCTAATCGAGGTCACAGAATGATACCAAACTGGTGTTCTGATTATGAAATGTTTTAAAATGTCTCGCTATGGAGTATTGTTTGTCTTCTTTATCAAATGTTCCAGAATTCTGGGACTCATTAGGATGGTGGGCGGTAAAGCCTCCCGACCGCTGTGGTCGCGGTAAAGTACCGTCCGCAAGTACCGCGGCAAAACAGGCAGTCACATTAGGATGCACTGCCTGAAACACCCTACCGTAGCGGTCGGATTCCAGGATTCACAGGCGGAAAAGCTGAAGAACTATCCGCGGCGGGCGGGTTTGCTGCGGAAAGGCCAAAGACTGCAGTTTTCCCAGCGGTCAGGAACGCATGCAGTTATCCGCAGTATTGCCACCGCCAACCCCGTATGGCTGGATTCTCCGCTGCGGTGTGATGGGTTGTTTGAGGCATCGTGATATGACCGGTGGTCTTCACCGCATTCCACACGGCGGTACCTCTCCATTGGCTCCGTCTGCTACCGGTGCGGATGGAGATTTCTGGCGGAACCTCAAACACCGCAGGAGACGGGAAATGGGCTATCTATGCCCATCATAATACGGCGGTCGTAATGACCGCCGAAGGAGTGCGGAAAAGGGCATTTTCCGTCTCCGCCAGCATGGCGGTTGTGCCTCCGCCCGCCATCCTAATCAGCCCCTCTGTTCTTTGCTTTGTGTACAGTGCTACCATTGTAATATTTTTCACATGGGCACCATAGTGCATAAATTACATAATCAGAGTTGCCCATGAGTAAGGATTTTAGGTTTTCTGATAACTTAATACTATTCACATTATGAATGTTCTTGCACGCTTTGCAAGCCCCACATTTGTAGGATACTTGTATGTTGCTTCTTTCATTTATTTGGGTTGTCAGGCTTTGGCATAGTGTATCTCTCAGTGACTTGGCTTTTTTGAGAGTAACTTATGGGTTACTTTCTATGTTTCGCTAAGTCCGGGTCTGTTTGTTCCTCGTTTCATTTCCCCCTCCGGACTGTGAAACTGCATGACGAATCTTCTGGTGTTCTCAACTGTCTGCCTTTTAACAGCCCGAGTTAGGAGTTTTTTTCTTGCCTGTCTCTTAACTTTATCTCAGGCTTGTTTGATTACTTTCTTTGAGTAGCCTCTGGCTATAAATCTTTCTGTCATAATTTACTTTTCTTTATCAAATCCCTCTTTACAGCAACAATATCTCTTAGCTCTCAACAATTCCCCCAAAGGGATGCTTTGTATCAGACTTTTGGGGTGACAACTTTTCGCGTGTAGCAGACTGTTTCCTGCAGTTTCTTTACGGAAAAGGTTACTTTCGAATTTGTTCCCCTTCACAGTTAATAGCAGGAAACAGTCTGCTACGTGCGCAAAGCTGTCATTCCAAACGTGAGAGGAACGCGTGTGTTGTTTCGGTATGCGATGACTGGCCTGGCACTCTGCACTAATGTTGACCTTTTCTACAGCTGTTCATCAAGTGTGCATGTGGAGGGTGACTTGAAGTAAACAACTACGTTGGCAGTAGTGTCTGGTTGCTATACAGACCAGTCCTGACACCATGGGGTCACGTGATGCTCGCCACCAGCAGGAAGCAGGCGGGAAGCCCAGAAAATGCGTTCTTTGTTTAACACTTCCTTTATGGCCGCTTAGTAACAAAATATTTCTTTCTTATATAAATCTTTCATTCTGATACATGCACCACAGCAGCCGGAAAGTGATACCGGTAGATTGAAAAATAGAACGAGACAGCCCTGCTGGGACAAGTCTCAAGCATTCATCACACATATATAACAGGTTGCAGAGAAAAGCCAGGACCGTTCTGATAAAAGTGCAACCACTTAGTGGGGAAGTATCGTATTTTTAAAGGTGACAGCGCCCTCCAGTAAAACTGCACCAGCCTTGTGTAAATACAGGCAGGTGTGACTCCTCCACAGTGGTCTTTGGCGGTGGAGCCCTCCCGGCCCAGTAGGGGGAAGTAAACTGTCAGAATGGTCCGCAGCTCTCCTGCTCTGAAGTCTAGCTGTAGAAGTGCAACATACGTGTGTATGCACACACACACACACTCTCTCTTTTCCTCTTCGTCTTTCTCTCTATGTTTCTCTTTCTATTTGTCTCTCTCTCTTTTTCTGTCTCTCCCCAAATGTTTTTTTGGCAGCATTATCGAAATGCCTGGAATGGTAGTGACTAGTTCTTTATATAATGGGGTTATTCCTGGCAACATTTGAGCTATCTCGAAGATAATCCTTGCACATCGGGTGCGTATAGTGTGGGTATTTTTGAGACAATACTGGCATAATAGTGGTGCACCGTTGACATGTTGACAACACGGTGGTGGGAGAAGATTAACTAGTTTGTGAGTGTAGAAATTGATTATTTTATTATAATACTATCGTGTTGTATGTGTTCATGCTGTACCACATGTTGTGCAATCCCTGTGATCCTAAGTCTGTCATTTGCATAAGCCTTGAGGATAATGATGTATTGTGTGCACTTTGCTTCCAAAAATACCATTCATTATTCAACAACAGATCTATCTGTCCCAGCAGGGACCATGACTCACACATATTTTCCCCTCTTCTGAAAAGTACTTACAGATCAATGGTCTTTCTGCCCTTATATACCTGTTTTGACCATCCTTAACAGTGTGAACATTCTGAACATAACTGTGATTTTCAATGGTGTAATGGAGTCCTGCATGGCAGTAGGAAGTGAGCTAGAGACCAAACGTGTTTGGTAAAAATTAAAATCTGGTATTTCAGTGCAAAACTAGTTTTTAGGCATTACAATGGCAGGCGTTTGTTTGGAGGAATTGCAAAGTGTAAAGTGTGTTTTACTGGCCAATTCGTTCCAGAAACTTATGTTTAGAGACAAAATAGTTGCATTCCGAAAATATGTTTTAAATTGTTGATTCATTAATGATTTTCTGTTTGGGAGATTTTTTTTCGGGCCTATTTTCCCTTGTTCACATGCAGAACCTAAGGGAGACGTTTCCACTCAATCGCCGCAGTACTTGGCAGGATTCAAACATGGAAGATGCCGGGCACGGCGGCGATTGATTGGAAACTTCTCCCTTTGCTTCTGCATGTGGCCTAAACTTCTCCCTTTGCTTCTGCATGTGGCCTGCCGGTATAATCCACAAGATAGCCACATGGTCCGTTGCATCCTACAGGTGGAATGGGGTCCCTGTGCCCTGATGAATTTGCCAAAAAAGTGAAGTGGCAATGAAATATGTCAAGCGTTCAGCTTAAAATAGTCTAAAGTTGCTATGGTTTCTAATTATGAGTAAGGGCTCTACAAATTAAAGACAAGTGCAATGTGCTCCTCCGTAACTCATTTTTAAGTGTTTATGAGGAAGAAAGTTCTCCTATCTAAACGCGGATCTATAGGGAACATATATGTTTAGTTGTGCACTTAACATTTTTTAGGGCACACACACGGACTTCTTTTTTTACCCATGTTATGGGTGTTGGTTTTTGTTCCTTTCTAGAAAGTGCCAATGATGAGAGAGTGAGCAAGTTGGCGAGAACCTGCCAATCACTCCTTGGTGGTTGCTTACGTGAAGCACTTCCTATACACACATATTTTACTTATCGTAGCACATGTAAGAATCACTTTTGAGCATAGGACCTGTATTTTGTATTTTACATACACACGTAGGAGGTTTCATTAGTAGATATTAGACCCTTCCCCACTAAAGAAGAATAAATGGGGTTCCCCCCCAAAATACCGATGTGATGTGTAGTGTGCAATAAGTATTTCTTTGTATATGGTATTGTTGAGTGGAGGGCACCATTTTTTGTTTCCATTTCCCTCTAAGGCTCCTCCTTGATGAATAGTAACTTAAGTGGTGCCAATAGTGGTAAAGTTTTTGAGAAAGAACACTGGTACTGGGAGCCTGGTTGGCAGGGACCCAGTACACCTCAGTCAGAGTTGCACCAATAACCAGCAAAAAGTGGGGGAGTACAGCAACAGACACCTAGGTTCTCACAATTGTCAAAGCCAATATCTCACCCATTGGCAAGGAATATATGACGTTACAACGCATGCCTTTACAACGCGGTCAGTACAACGGCCACATTGTTACCACGTGTACCATTATAACACAAGTCATCACAACGACTTGCTGTAGGGGGGGTGCTGGAGTTTGGAATAGTATAATTTACTATTCCAACTCCAGCCTTTGCAAAAGTAGGGAAGGTATTGGATTTATAATCCAACACCTAGAGCCCTCTACAGCAAGTCGTTGTAATGACTTGCATTGTAATGCTATGCGTGGTAACAACACTGTCATTGTACTGACCGTGTTGTAATGGCACAGTGTAGTACCAACAGCTTTGTAAGCGCTGTTTCCCATTGGCAAGACCTATTGGCTTTGCCAGTGGTTGTTTAAAATGCAGGCAGCATGCCGCCTGCACTGTGAAACACAGAGTGACTTCTAGGCAGCCACTCCATATTTCACCAATTTATTTTAATAGGGCATTCTGTCCCTTTTTTACATCTGGTGCATGTTTAAGGGTGCGCAATGGGGCATACAGGAAAAGTGCACCCTTTCCATAATACAGCCCCTGATTATGCAGTCTTCTAAATATATTTTTGAGCTTTTATGATGGCCCCGTATAGACCACATTACAGTGGTCCATCTGTCCTTTTATTACGATCCTTGTGCAGTCATCCTGATTATCCTGAAAGTATGTCATCTACTATGCGAACCAGGGGTAGGAGGATATGGAGAACAGAGATGAGACGGGCTTCAAAAGAATCTAAATAACATATGCAGATTCAATGCAAAGAGCAATGCACTGAGGTAGTGAAATCAATAGTGAAAGGCGGGTGAACTTTAACATAATAGAGTTAGATGAATTTCAAGTACTGTTGGTAATTACCACACCCTCTGCAATATTCCATTAATACATTTGAGATCTACATGATAAACATATTTGCTATTTTCTGAAACATGAACAATTTGGTGCAGAAAATATCTGCCAGAAAAAAAATTCTAAATGGGTATTTACCACACCCTATAAATACCACCCCTTATGGTATCTGCATTAACTAGCTGCAGAAAATACCATCATTCTTTCCCTGTCCACTCTTAATCAGTGCAAACCTACTTAGAATCCAGTCTGCAGTGGAACACTGGAAAGTCATCTCTGGTCTACTGAATGGGCTGCCATGCCATAGTAAGAGCTGATTGTGCACTACACAAGTGAACAATAGCATCATGGATAAAGTACCCCCTGCCATACATGATAAGGATATTGCAAGTCACTGGGGAGTTCGATAACCATACAGAGGAATGGGCCGAAGGCCGAGTTCCTTTATAAGGTTATGGAACTCCGAGATGACATGCAATATCCTTATCATGTACGCTAGGGGTTACTTTATCCTATACAATAAATGGTCACTCTGTCACCTTTTCCACAAGCCACTTGAAAACTCTGGTGCGTCGCTCTTTCATATGAAAGAACGAGCACGTTTATAAGCATGAAGAATAAAAATAAAACCTCTAGTGCAAAACTAAACACATTAAAAACCTGTTAGTTATTTGTTGCAAACAGATATTAGAAAAAGTTCAATAGAAGTCAGTTAAAAAAAAAAAAGATACACTTGCTTGGAACGTGTAGAAACATGCAGAAAGATTCTAGCTTTTCTCTATCTAAAGAGTGCAAAAGAACCATGTGTTCTCTGCTTGTCATAGTAGGCTAAAAATAGAGCAGACCAAAGAAAAGCAACATTTTATTTTCATTGCTTTAAGCTGTTGCTTTAAACTGCTACTCTGGCAGCAGGCATTGTGAGGTCAGAACTGGACTGTAACAACTTATAACAGTCGCGTTCTGACGTCTTTTCTGTATCGATGATTGGGTGCGTCCTAAGTAGCCAATTTTAAAGAAATTAGAGACTGGCATTTATACAGAAATTACAGAATCCCATCTATTATAATAACAATAATATTAACAATGTCCTTCAACGACAGAATCCTGGTGATGTAAGGACATATAAGTAATCTAAAATCCAGCAGCATTATGGAGACACGTTTAGGTGCGTTGTTTAGGATACATCCTATACAAAGAAGGAATGTGATGCGATAATACTGCAAATTGGGGAGAGGAGTTGGCCTAACGGCTAGGGCGCTCGACCTCGGAGCTGGGGAACTGGGTTTGAGTCTCGGTAATGACGCTGAACTTCCTGTGATTCTGGGCAAATCACTTAATCTCCCCGTGCCTAACAAAAAAATAAATTAATTAATGTGTGTCCTCATGTAACGTAACTGGTGCTATGTAAAGCGCTCTGATACCTGATTGGATTCAGGTCAAGTTTGCACTATATAAAACTCTGCAAAAAAAAAAAAAAAAACATTACCCAGATACTGTGGGGTGCAGTACTTACCGTGTGTAGTGTTCCCGCCTCAATCTGATTTACTCATCTAGGCAGTGTGTGATAAAGCTGTGATATTGCTTTGTTTTCCCTAGCTCAAGCTGTGCAGACTTACAATACTGTGTTTTTGTTATGCACAATGATTTCCTGTTTGGGCCTGAATCACAATTACTGAAGGGTTTGTAGAGAGCTCCTTACTTCAAATGCAGAGTTCCCACGTTAGAAGGCTAAGCATGAGAAATATGACGTTGAACCACGAACCAAGATGGCCAGTTAGCTTTTGCAAACTGTTTGACTTAGCATTGGAACCAGTGTGCAGCAGTTTTAATACATCTGATCTGTTCGCGCTGGAAACACATTTTTTTGTTAAAATCTTAACATTCTGTAGTAGATGATGAAATATATGGGGAGTGCAGCACATTTATACCTATGTGGAAAAAAACTATTGTTGCATATTCGCCTGAAAACTGATAAGGGTATAGGGAAAGAGAGATTTTCATGAGAAAACAATTTCCTCATATTAAAGAGACAAACTATTTTTTATTTCACATACATATTTGTGTCACATTTCTACATGTAGAACTGTACACTTGTTGCATTTCCATATCAGGAAATAGTTATGCATGTGAGTACTTCTGCAAATCTGAGACAGTTGCAGATTTCCAACAGTCGGGGAAAAAGGTTTTCGTAAACTCCTAAAAAGTAGGTAATTCGCTTAAAACACAAGAGTTTGCTTATGGGAGCAAATTAGCACATTGTTTATGTTTACCAGGGAGCTTTGTATTGGTCTCTACTCACAACAGTGTATCCTGACCCTGAATTGGTTCAAAAAGAACTTCTCAACTCCTTAGGTGGAATATACGCAAAAACGAGAAGGAAAGAATTCCTTTTGTTATTTAACCCTCACACACCCTATTGGTGTCATGCTTCATCATTGGGTACACCCTGACTCCTAAAGGTCAGGGTGGGATCCAACATATTTCAGGGAGCACTTAGGAGATGTAGGCCCAGGGGACTTAAAGATAAAAATCCTACCATACCACCCAGGTATCCCTTTATTAGTGGTGATGTAGTGGATATTAAAAAATTAAATAAAAGTGGGTCTGTATCGGAGGTTATGGTCCTAAGACCCTTAGAGATAGCTAACATGTTTCAGCCCGTAGGAGTGTGGCCAAAATTGGTCTTGGGCTTTCGTCACGGCAAAAAGAAAGAAAATCCTTCCCTGGTAAAGATCAAAAAAATAATTCTCTTTGGATAACCTATATATTAGTTTTTGAAGGTGCAGAAAGCTGCAACCATTCGTGGAAAATAGTGACAGTGCATAGGTCAAGCCAGTGGCAAAGGCAAGAAGCCTTATTGGTTCACTTTTAAAAGTTGTGTCAGATTGCTTAGATGTGATCTGTTTGTAATTAAACGGTATGACAAAGCAAGTTGGCCTTACTTATAGTGATAAGCATGTGGAAAACGCAATAGTCTTTTTATAAGTGTGGATTGTTATTACACTGTACTAAAGCCTGTAGGGAGGTATTTTGTTGCATGGAATCTTGCAGATTAGTGTGCATTACCACACGAACTACGCATTTTTTTTAGAACGGATGGTCATTTACCACGCATGCCTTTACAACAAATTTTGTTGTAAAGGTATGTATGGTAAATGACCATGAGTTCTAAAAAAATGTAGATGATCCATGTTGTTGTAAGGAAACAGATGCTGTTCCGTTTCCTCACAACGACGTGCACCGCTCCTCAGAGACGACATGAAGCAGGAACCATGAGGAGAGAGGAACCACGGGGAGTGAGAGGTAAGGGTTGAGGGTAGTGCAGTGGTATTTGGGTAGTGTAGGGGGTCGTGCTGGGGGTAGATTTAGGGTGGTGCAGTGGTGTTTGGGTACTGTAGGGGGTCATGCTGGGGGTAGTGTTTTAGGGTTTAGGGTACCGCAGTGGTGTATGGGTAGTGTAGGGGGTTGTGCTAGGGGTAGTGGTTTAGGGTTTAGGAGAGGGCAGTGGTGTTTGGGTAGTGTAGGCGGTCGTGCTGGGGGAAGTGTTTTAGGGTTTAGGGTAGCGCAGTGGTGTAGGGGGTCGTGCTGGGGGTAGTGTTTTAGGGTTTAGGGTAGCGCAGTGGTGTTTGGGTAGTGTAGAGGTTCGTGCTGGGGGTAGTGTTTTAGGGTTTAGGGTAGCGCAGTGGTGTTTGGAAAGTGGTGGGGGTCGTGCTAGGGGTAGTGTTTTAGGGTTTAGGGTAGCACAGTGGTGTTTGTGTAGAGTAGTGGGTCGTGCTGGGGGTAGTGTTTTAGGGTTTAGGGTAGTGCAGTGGTGTTTGGGTAGTGTAGGGGGTCGTGCTGGTGGTAGTGTTTTAGGGTTTAGGTTAGCGCAGTGGTGTTTGGGTAGCGTAGGGGGTCGTGCGGGGGTAGATTTAGGGTTTAGGGTAGCGCAGTGGTGTTTGGGTAGTGTAGGGGGTCGTGCTGGAGGTAGTGTTTTAGGGTTTAGGGTAGCGCATTGGTGTTTGGATAGTGTAGGGGGTTGTGCTGGGGGTAGTGTTTTAGGGTTTAGGGTAGCGCAGTGGTGTTTGGGTAGTGTACGGGGTAGTGCTGGGGGTAGTGTTTTAGGGTTTAGGGTTGCGCAGTGGTGTTTGTGTAGTACTGGGGGTAGTGTTTTCAGGTTTAGCATAGTGCAGTGGTGTTTGGGTAGTGTATGTGGTCGTGCTGGGGGTAGATTTAGGGTCAAGGGTAGTGCAGTGGTGTTTGTGTAGTGTAGGGGGTCGTGCTGGGGGAGTGTTTTAGGGTTTAGGGTAGTGCAGTAGTGTTTGTGTGGTGTAGGGGATCGTGCAGGGGGTAGTGTTTTAGATTTTAGGGTAGTGCAGTGGTGTTTTTGTAGTGTAGGGGGTTGTGTTTTAGGGTTTAGGGTAGTGCAGTTGTGTTTGGGTAGTGTAGGGGGTCATGTTTTAGGGTTTACGGTAGTGCAGTGGTGTTTGGGTAGTGTACTGAGTCGTGCTGGTGGTAGTGTTTTAGGGTTTAGGGTAGTGCAGTGGTGTTTGTGTAGTGTAGAGGGTAGTGTTTTAGGGTTTAGGGTAGTGCAGTGGTGTTTGTGTAGTGTAGGGATTTATGCTGGGGGTAGATTTAGGGTTTAGGGTAGTGCAGTTGTGTTTGGGTAGTGTAGGGGGTCATGCTGGGGGTAGTGTGTTAGGGTTTAGGGTAGTGCAGTGGTGTTTGGTTAGGGTAGGGGGTCGTGTTTTAGGGTTTAGGGTAGTGCAGTTGTGTTTGGGTAGTGTAGGGGGTCATGCTGGGGGTAGTGTGTTAGGGTTTAGGGTAGTGCAGTGGTGTTTGGTTAGTGTAGGGGGTCATGCTGGCGGTAGTGTTTTAGGGTTTAGGGTAGAACAGTGGTGTTTGGGTAGTGTAGGGGATTGTCGTGCTGGGGGTAGTGTTTTAGGGTTTAGGGTAGTGCAGTGATGTTTGGGTAGTGTAGGGAGTCGTGCTGGGGTAGTGTTTTAGGGTTGAGGGTAGTACAGTAGTGTTTGGGTAGTGTAGGGGTCATGCTGGGGTATTGTTTTAGTGTTTAGGGTAGTGCAGTGCTGTTTGTGTAGTGTCAGCGCATGCGCTGCGTCATTAGGTGAGACCTAAAAAGCATTGCACCAAGATGGCTGCCAACACTTCCTGGATTGAAGTGTTGGCAGCCAATTAGAGCCAAGCTTGTGCTTGTGTAGTTAGGTCCCGCCCAGATATATAAAGATTTTTTTCCTTTAATATCTCAAAAACTACTGAACGTATTAACACCATTTTAAAACAAGCATTTACAATGCAATGGTCTCGGCATTGTTAAAGTTAGAGCTATTGGCATTGCTCATGACATTATTTTTGTTTATGTTTTTGTTTTTAAAACATTTAAAGAAACGCCATTGTTATGTGGCTCCATATAGCTCTAACTTTAACAATGCTGAGACCATTGCATTGTAAATGCTTGTTTTTTCTCACTTTATTTTGTGGTGCATGTCGTTTTGCTTATCGCATTATTCCGCCGGACTTCAAGTACCAGAATGCCAAGTAGCAAGACGGGACTGGCTGAGCAGCTCACAGCTGACCTAGGACAACCAGGGATCCCTTCCGTCCCTCAGAGGCGCCTCGTGATCTGCACGTGAACTCACCTTTGGCCCAGGCCCCGCTCCTGACAAACCTTCGGCCTCGCTCTGGCTCCTCCCCCTGCAGGTGCACTGTTTGCTGGGTCCAACAGGCAGAATGTTCCCACAATAATGAAGGTTGGAAGGAGTTGATGCTACTTGTGACGGAGGCGGCGGCTGGACGGGGTAAGCGAGCAGAAACTTGAAATGTTTATCCTCACTCCACGCCAACAACGAAATTGTTGTTGGAGAGAGTGAGTGTCCTGTGGTGCAATGTTTTGGTTCCATCGAACTTGAGCTCGCGCTGTGTGGGCAGCTGAGCTACTCGGAGTTCTGTCCGTCATTTTTTTTTTTTGCTGGGGCAGCCTGTGGCTTTCCTGGCACTGACTGAAATGCAAATTAGGGAGCTAGCCTGCCTGTCATGGTTTCCATAGAGAACTGGTCAATGTAAACGGGCTTCCTTTCTTAGGCACTCTCTTTTGTGGAATTCTTTATCAGCGCCGTTTGTTTGAAGCACGCTTTCAATTAGCATGTACATGCTCTACCTTAAAATGTATTTTCACCCTCGTTTTGGAAGCGTGTGCCCCCTTATGTCAGTTTTGTGCCCCCCTTTTTTGGGCGACTCGTGATTTTAGACCCATTCTCGCACCTGCCTTACGGAGCTCACTGACTGCGCTAATGTTTTTGTTTGAAATGCTGCTTCCTTTCTTTGATGGGCTTTTTTCATGAAGTGGCGCACCTGCCATAAAGGTCTGAGCTGGCTTTATAGAAATACTTTGTTTTGCTAAAGCGCTTTACACCATATAGCTGCGCTCTATAAATAAGAGGTGAGTATTTATTACCCTACGTATAGTGTTCAGTTTCTCGACCTGGGGAGGGTGGACGGATGAGTTGTCTTGCCAGGATTCAAACTCGTGTCTCTCAGAATACCCCATGTGTCAGTGGAGAGTGTAGAGCCGAGCTGTGTGACCCGGAGAGAGGCGGCCGGCCGCGTTGGCGGAGCTGAACGCTGCGGGTGCAGGCGGCTCCTGTAACTCGAGCTCGCGGCTTCACACGTGGTGCGGGCCCCGGCCGCGAGTGCAGGTGGAGAGACTCGCACCTTGCTGACCCTCGGAGCGGCTGCGGTGAGAAGTACGGGAGAAGTATGCCGCGTTGGCCACGAGTGCAGGGGGAGAGACTCGCACCTTGCTGACCCTCGGAGCGGCTGTGGTGAGAAGTACGGGAGAAGTATGCCGCGTTGAACGGGCCGAAGATCAGGAAACCAGGAGTTGAATCCTCCAAGGAACGAACACGGGAGCCAACAGCAGGGTGAGAGGACGCCATTAACACCACCGCCTTTCTCAGAGGGGAAGCAGAAATGCCTCGGAGAAAGGCAGCTGCGGTTACGGATTCGATTCGGGGGCGTGTTTTCCTTTCTCTCCTCTTGCCATTGGCTGGAGGAGAGAAAAACACGCCCGGGCTAAAAGCAACGAAAAAACACCCCCCCGAATCCGAAAAGGACGGGGCCTGTTTGGAGTGACAAACCTCTTCTCCAATGGCTGGCCAGCATTTAAGAGGCCAGCCAGGGGAGAAGAGGGGCGGGTTCAAGCCCCTCTTCTCCAAGTCATTAAATCTCGCGAGCGAGACTGCGCAAGCGCAGCCTTCGCTAGCCGAGACCTAAAAAGGACGCTTTTTGAACCAAGCACCAACTTTTTTGCCAAATTTGGTGTAATTCTGTTCAGCAGTTTGAGCTGTAGCCGTGTCTAAAGTTTCCTATGGGAAATGCATTTTTCAACCTCTTTTGCCAAGCAGGGGCCGAGAAAAGAGGGGGGACCCAAAACGTGTTCTTTCCATGTTATTTTCCATAGGAAATTTTAGACACGCCAAAGTTATTGGGAAAACAAATAACGCTTTTCCTATGGAAACTAGGTCCTAACTATAACTATCTACTGGCGACCGCCAGTAGATAATATGCATATATATATATCAGCAATCCCGGCTGGGTAAAGGCTGTCTGCTGGGGCAGTCCGAGCACAGGTTGCCGGAAACCGCACACTTACAATCTTCTTCTCCACTGGTCTTAGAAGAAAAGCTCTGAACAAAACCAAGCATTATTTACTTGGTTGCATAAGGATATTGTGAATCTTGATATTATTTCTACATTTAGGAAGTATTAACTTTGCACATGCATTTTGGACACATAATGTGTTAATTGTCTGTCCATGAATTGAGACAATTGCGCTGGCTTTCTTGGCAATGTCAGATAACTCCCGAAACATGCAATAGCAATATGGGATCTGTTTGAAACCAGACGTAGGCTTCCTGACTGACACATGGTTAAAACCTAGCTCCATTCCTGCTATTACTATAGCACTCCCTGAGGTATATAAGATTCAAAGGCTGAATAGACAGCACAAAGTGGGAGGAGGGATAACCATTGTCTAGAGACCAGGTCACAGTCAACATTCTGGAGCAACGTAGTAATGCAAAAATTGAAATCTTAGTTTTTCGGATCGATCTATCTCCACAGCTTAGTTGGAAGGGAGCCCTAGTTTATCGCTGAAGACACATCTTTTCTCTTCTTAACCCTGGCTTGTTATTTCCTCTGCTCTCTGTTTCTTGAGTTGCTAGCGCCGGGACGCCCCGTCGGGGCAGCTGTGCGCTTTATAAAATACACAAAATAAATAAATAAATCGTCCCCCGGGCCCCATCGCGGATTTCTCGGTTCAGCTGATGGAATTAATAGCACCATATGCGGTTTCCTCCCCCAAAATTCTCCTATTGGGAGATTTTAACGTGCATAGCGAGTGCATGGAGAATGTGGAGGCAGTGGCTTTTCTGGTCGATCTCGCAGCATTAGATATTACTAAGATCAATGATGATCAATGATGGTCCTACTCATATAGCTGGCCATACTTTGGATATTGTTTTTACTAATTCGCCCCTTATTATCTGTGAACCTCCACGACCCGTTAGCTGGTCAGACCATGCATTTGTTGACTTTAAGATGCAGGGACCCAGAGGCCAGGAAAAGATTGGCTCTTATTCCAACCATCTGTTTAGACAGTGGCATAAAGTCACTCCTGAGGGCTTCTCAGCTATTTTCCCAGCGTTATGGGATGGAGGACATGAAAAGGTAGAGGAGGGATTAGTCCGCTTCAATGACCTGGCAAAAGCAGCAATTGACCAACTCGCCCCCTTAAAAACCTCTAAGGGCAAGCCTAGACGGGTTGAATTACGAATTGGGAAAGGCCACTGCAAAAATCTTGAGAGGCTGACCCACAACATTAGGGACAGAGAAATATATAGTATAGGACATCTCTGTCACAATATCATAAAAATATAAAAATAGCCCGGAAGACTTTCATTGCCCAGCAACTTTCCCAGGCAGGGAATGCTCCTAAAGCTTTGTACCTGATCCTTAAATCTTTTACGAACCCCAAAGCGTGTGATCTGAAAGAACTTCCATCTCAAGCTTTATGCGACACCATAGCCGATTATTTTGAGCAGAAAATCGATTTGATTTACAATAAGATCTCTAAAGTGGGTAATACGAAGTTGGTGACGACCCATGACCACCTTCCATGTAAGCAGGGCAAATCCTTAATGAGCTTTCCCCCTCTGACCTGCAAAGAGACCTTACTACGTACTGTAAAATCAGGCTCCCTCATCGATGTTATACCTGCCAAAATATCTGCCGGTCTTGCAAAACAACTGACTGCTCCCATTTGCTCTCTCCTGAATGCATCATTAAAGGAAGGCCCTCTACCATCTGAATGGAAGGCAGCACAGATCATCCCACTACGCAAAAACACCAAGGCGTCTATGAAAGATCTGTCGAATCTGCGTCCGATATCCCTCCTCCCACTCCTGAGCAAAATCTTGGAGAAGCACATCAATAAACATCTGTCAGCCCATGTCGAAGCGTCAGGTAGCCTGGATGTGTCGCAATCAGGCTTTAGGCCTAAACATAGTACGGAGACAGCCCTAGTGGCTGTCACGGACAACATCAGGCTAGCACTAGACAGAGGGCAATCCACTCTACTGGTGTCGTTGGATCTCTCGGCGGCCTTCGACACGGTCGACCACCAGTCTATGCTTAGGAGACTAGAGGAATCTGGGATAAAAGGAGAGGCCCTGCGGTGGATGACTAGCTTCCTCTCTGACCGTTCCCAGACAGTCAACCTGGGACCTTATAGGTCTAAGACCAGGAAGTTGACCAAGGGAGTACCGCAAGGATCTTGTCTAAGTCCTACGCTATTTAATATCTATGTTGCTCCCTTGGCCGATCTCATGAGGACATATGGGTTTGTGCCAACATTATACGCGGATGATACCCACCTTACCTTCTCTTTTAATAAATTGTCCACGCGCGCGGAAACTCCCGCACCGCGGCGGATTTTCTGCCACGGTTAACGGGTTAAAGCAGTGACAACATACTTGCAATACGTCTGCAAGATGGAAACCTGCTGCTATGTTTATTGTTTTAAAAGTGGAAGTGACCAGGAATACCATTTTAAGTCCATATGCTAGGTACTAGTTAAACACGAGTTCCACAGCTACATGATGGCTTAACTGAAACAAAGGATGCTTGGTATCAAACATCCTCTATTAATAAACCCCCACTGATTTGAGTGATGGATTTATTAATACATGCACCCAGGGGTCACCTAAGAGTTGGCCCCTGAAAACCTACTAACTACTAGTGTGATGACGGACTGGTCTCAGCCAGCCTGCCCCCACAGACAAGTTTAGGACCCCAGGGTCCTTTGCTCTCAGGAGGTGAGGAAGAAAGCCTGCTTGGGCAGAGAGAGTTTACACCCCCTTCCACACAATGACTTGCAAATTAGAATTCCAAAGCAGGGAGCTTTAAAGAGCCCACCGCCTTTGGTATGCCAAACTTCCCCCCTCCCCCCCCCCATGTCCAGGACACGTTTGGCACCTGCTCAGGCGTGAACATTAGTAGTCAGAGAGGTGTGTTCAACTTCAGGCTAGGATAGGTCCAACCCTAAGGTTGGCTATCTGATGTGTTCACAACATTTCAGAGCCTGCCTTCTTTGTGATGGCAGAATTAGGAACTGCGGGACTGGGTTATGCCCACTTCCCATAGGAAGTGGTCATATAGGGGGCATAGTGACTCTAGGGGTAGATAGCTCTTTGGCTACTACCCTACACTCTCCTAATGCCCCTAACTTTAGCATTTAGGGGAGCCCCTGGCCCCAGGAAATCAGATCCTGTGAACCTAAAAGAATAAGGACCAAAGAGACACGATAAGCAAGAACTGAGGAAGAAGCACACAATTTGGTGCCAACACAGCCAGTCTGTTCGCCTATTCCCGACAATTGCTCCAAAGTTGACTCATCCTGAAAGCTGCTAGACTCCAAAAGCCTGGGGGACTGGCAGTACTTCTACAAAGATTCAGGAACGCCTGCTTCCCTGCATCCTGCAGGCACCCCAAGAGACCTGAGAACAAACCGCGCCGCCAAAACCTTACACCGTAAAGCACCACTGCACCCAAGCTGAAGTGGGTCAGTGGTGCCAGCGTGGTCCCCTGGCCTTCCAGAGACAAAGGCCGCCTTGGACTTACCCTCTGTGGACTTCTCAATGCCGCCTGCAGCCTTCTGTGTACAGGCCCCCACAACCTCGAGTGTCTCCGGTGACGAATACCCGGCACCTCGAAGTACCTCTGCACCCTACATCCCCGCCCCAAGCAGAAGAGGACTAAAGGCATCCCCAAGCATCGTGAGACCTGAGCCCCCTTGTAGGTTCAGCCCGACTGGCCTCCAAGTCCAAACCTGCAGCCTCTCTGTGACCGGACTGATCCCCATTGACTAACATTGGTTACCCAACGCTGTATTGCACCACTGCACCTGGCAGCACTAGTGCCTCTGGAGGTGACCTGCTAGTGCTGCCTTGGACTTTGCCCTGTACTCACCTGAAGTCCTGAGAACTGGTCTCTTATGTTGCTGTAAAAGAATTTTTTTTTAAACTAAAATTATTTCTATTTCAAAACATACTCACCTCATCGTATTGATTCTGGTGCCTAAATATATATAAAGACGTGTTATTTTTATACATTTGTGTGGATCTCCTTATTGAGTCATGTGTGCCATTTTATTGACTGGGTGTGTATTTACAAATATCTAACACTCCTCTCTGGTATGCCTAAGGCTGCTCGACCACATTACCCCCTAGAAGAGCACATTGGGATTGCTAGAGCAAGCTCCTGTCCACTCATAAGGTAAAAACTGGATTCTTTGCACAGTGTGCCTCTCTTTGGTATATTACATAAAGAGCCAGCTTTCTGCAACGTGACATAATTTTCTTAATTGTCACTGAGGAGTTTACATGGACATTACCTTCTCCCATGTTTTATATACAAGATAAAGTACCCCTGCCACATATAAGGAAATTAGAAATCAGCAACAAATCCTGTAATCACATAGAGCACGGATACTCAAAGTATGCCGCATGGATACTCATAGTACGCCCGGGAGCTGCATGCGGCCCCCCTGACCTTTACATGCCCCCCCCTGATCAACAGAAGCACTAGGCTGCTGTTTACTCGTCTGAGCACTAACAATAAAACATATATGAAATAGTGTGGCAATTATTTATTTCAAGGTTAATTGGTGTTAAAGAAACAAGTAACTTGGGAGTCCTGTGCTTAACTTTAGAAACACCTTCGCTTTTAGACATCTTGCAGCAAAAGTGTTAAATTATGAGTCTTTTCAAAATTCAAAAGGTGTATTTAATTAACGTGCACAACATTTTCATCTTAGTATAATTAATTATATCAGTGCATTGAGCAGTATTAATTTAAAAGTGATAGTTTTCATGCATGAATTTAGAAACGTTACTTCTTCCCCCTAACCTGACAACAACGCTGATATTGAAATAAAGAGGCAAGTCAGTAATGAGCATTTGTGGGTGGCCTGGGTTCCTTGTACACATGAACAACATTATAGTTTATGAAAGCAGTGAGTAGCAGGTTTTGTACAGCACACACACTGAAATCATGTATTTCAAGGTCCTCTTATATGTGATAGTGAAGAAAAAGGAGGGAATGTGAAATGAAACAATTGCTTAGGATCACACAATTTGAAAAAGTGGAGAACCCAGGATTAATCCCAGGTTTTCTAGTTTCACATTGTTCAATCCAGCCACTGCATGTATATTCTTTGCTTCGTCTACACTTACCTTACCGCCAATCTCTCCCAACAGCCTCAGCCGACCTCCACCAAGTTGGCATCAGAGCATCCCTCGAGCACATCACAGACCACACCTTTTGGCTCCTGGGAACATGTTTGCGAGTACCCATGACATAGAGGAACGAGGCTGGAGTCTGAGTTCTGTTGTGTGCTCATGGAATTCTGAAGTTACTTACAATACATTTTTAACATACAACACATGTTATTTTATCCCTTATAATACATGGTCACACCAGCACCCATCCCACAAGCAGTTAAAACCTTGCTGTCTTGCTTCTGCATATGGAACAGATCTTAAGGTTGCAGACATGAAGAAGAATAAAAGAGAAATGCATTAGACACATTTATGAAATGTATTAGAATTAGTTTAATGTAAAAAAGAAATCAAAACGTGTATAGCCGAGAATAAGACTTCCTGTAATGAATATAAAGTCAAACAGGTTGCTATAGGTCTCTCTTTTGTACTAAACAATGTTCTTTCAGAAAAACAGGTCATATAACTAAAAGCCAGTTCTCAAGCAACTGCTTGGTGCGCCGTGCCCTGCCTTTTACCTTGGCATCTGCATCATGATTTCACAACTAACCCGTAATAAGTTGTTACAGTTAAACAGCCATGCCATTTTTCTTAATACAGGGGATTAGACAAGTCACAACTCGACTTTAAAAAAGAAATTAGAAAACGGTTTTTGTACTGGGATTTCAGGCTTACTTGTATTTTGTACATTAATTTTATGATGTGGAATGTAATTCTATTTTGGGGGTCCATGTGGCCAGTAATGTATTTGATAATTGTAGCTTGTGGTTTATATGGCCAGTGCCCTAGAACACGCTGTTAATTCTTGTCAAAGGCCCTCATTATTAGCTCTCTTGATGAGGGTGTGATGTTTGTCTCACTCGATAAAATCCGACACTAGGGTTCAGAATTTATGGGGGGGGCAGTAAAAAGCAGCAGTTACAAGGTCTCTGTTCATCACAATTCGCTAGTACTGGTTTTTACAGAGCATTTATCACCTAGTAAATTTCAACAGGAATGAGCTGTCAAAATTTACCTTAGGAAAATGACTATTCTGCAGTGTTTCTCTGGTAAGTCAGTGCAGTAACAGGAGTTGTCACACATATTGGAATTGCTTGAGGCATTAATGATCGGGTGCAAGTTCTTACACCCATTTCTGAAGAGATCTGTGACATCAGCGATCTCCAAGATGACCGCAGCTCTGCTCCTTTCATGGTACAAACTCTGTGAGTGATGAGCAGTGTGCCTCTGAAGCTTATGGGGGCAGAATCCGTGGAAATTATAGGCAACTCGTTTGAGGTGCTTGGTAACGGTGCTGAGAGTTTCAGGATTACTCACTCCCTGCGAATGACATGGAAAAGATGGGCAGTTCCGCTGATATCCCTCCCTGGATAGCTGTTTTCACCCCCATGATGAAACTTATTAAAATATAAATGAGCATGGAAAGAATGGTGTGACTGATGGTGGCACCATTGATGTCTTTGAGGTGCTAAAGAGAACTAGAATGCCTCTTTTAAGGTTCATGAGGACAGTGGTGGGTGAACGATAAGCAATTAAGGCTTGCCTAGCAGCATGCATGCACTGTTGATGCAAGGGGTACTGTATATACAGTAAAGGGCTTGGAGCCCGCTCAATACTTATCATTAGTTTGCTCCATCTTCACCTTTCTTTGGTGCCTTTTAATGTTTGACATTGTGCAGCATTCTGTCCATCAGTTGTTCTTTTTGCATTTGTCACCCTGAGTGGGAAGTGTATGCCCAAACATGGGTCCTGTGCTCTCCATGCCACTGGAGTCAAGCTGGCCTGGCTGTTGAGGGGCTATGCTCCTAAACTGGTCCCAGGATGCTTCTTTCCCGTCAGGGCCTGGCCTGGCAGTTCGGGTTGGACTGTTTCCATGGGGAACAGGGGCAAGACTGATTTGCATATGGCTGGGTTTGAACTGGAAAGGCATGGGGAGCAAAAAAACGACTGATTTAGGCCAAGATCTCTGTACTGGGGTGAATGTTTGACATTGAACAGCATTCTGTCCATCAATGTTTCTTTTTGCATTTGTCACCCCGAGTGGGACAGGTATGCCCAGACGTGGGACCCATGCTCTCCATACTACTGGAGTCATGCTAGCCTGGCTGAGGGGGTGATGCCCCGAAACCGGTCCCAGGATGCTTGTTTCCAGGCCAGGGAGGACCTGACCTGGCAGGTTGGGCTGGGCTGTTCCCCTGGGGGAACAGGGTCAAGACTGATTTGCATATGGTTGGGTCTGACCTGGAAAGGCATGGGGAGCAACAAAACGATAGATTTAGGCACAGATCTCTGTACTGGGGTGAATGTTTGACATTGTGCAGCATTCTGTCCATCTATTGTTCTTTTTGCATTTTAAAAGGGCAGCACAGGCCATGTGTCAGTTCCGTTCCTTCAAGTGGAGCATGGACGAGGCACAGATTACTTAAACTTAATTAGTCCCCATCCACTGCTTGCGCAGTCATTCAGGCAATATTCTGTTCACTTCCACGACCTGGATTCATATTTGCCTTTCAGTGCTTGCCTATTGTTGATTGCCTCCCCTACCCACCCAAGCCTTTGCTGCTATCACCTCCCACATTGTTGCCTCTTTTCCATTGGACTGGCAACATAAAATGCTTCATTGGGGCGATGTTTCATCTCGGTATGACCCCTTTTGGAGAGGTATTGTAGCCCTTCACTTTTTACACCCTACACTTCAGCAGATCAGATTGAAATCTAACAATATTTTGTACATAATTGTTTGCATCCAAAGATCGCTTTCCGGAGTGGAGCACCACCCCAGCAGTGCTTTTGTCAGTGCTTTACTTTGGTGACATAGGGACTGGAGCAAGCAGCAGACTTAGTGAAGCTGCTTCATGTGTGTTGCTCCTTTTGGTCTCTGGGAGTTTCTGGGCTTACAGATGTAAAAAATCAAAAACCGCTGTAACTGTGGTGATTTTTTCTTAACTGTTTCTTATTTCTGATTGTTATAGATCAATAGCCTTTCACTGCTCTTTTCAAGACATTACCTTCACTGTTTAGGTCAAGCCTAGGCTGCGCATGCGCTGCTCTGTGAGGCATGCTGTATCCAGAATATGTGCTTAAAGCACCTCCAATCTTTTCTATTGGCTTCTCTTGGTGCCGTTCCTAAATGCCTGCTTTTGTTTGGTGAATATGCTTAATTAGTCCTGCTTTTTGGTGTTTCAAACCCACCCAGCCGACTGTCCCTGTTACTTGTGGTTTTATTCTTTTTTTTTTTATGTATGTAACTTCCTGGGCACTCTTTTTTTTGTTGCTTTCCCTCGGCTCGTGTTTCAGCATGGTGCCTGCTTCACACATGCAGCGCTTCATGTTATGCACAGTAATGCAATTTCGTACTTAGCTGACAGCATTGGGTTTGCTCATCGGCTCGTGTATCAGCACAGCACCCGCTTTACGGACGCTGTGCTTCATGTTTTGGATGGCAACGCAATTCCGAGCTTAGCTGAGAGCATTAGGTTTTCTCCTCAGCTCATCTTTGGTCCACACGCAATAAATCCAATCATTATAAAGCTGCCTATACAAACATTCTGAGGTTGGATGACGGTGATTTAGTTTTTCGTGTGGGTTCCTTCTTGAAAGCGACAGTTCGCTCATGTGCCTCAATGCTCACTCACTGACGGCTGCTTTTCATCCTATCAAGTGCATTAACCTGCTATTTTATGTTTATTGCTAAACACTTGGACTTTCTGGTTCATTTACTAATTTATATACTCACTTTTGATAGCTTTATTCACATTTTATAAATTCATCCTCTGGATTATTGTAGGATGCCTTATCGTTTTTATTTGATTGTACTTTATAGACCATCACATCACCATGCTGCCATTTGATCTATGGCCACAGGTTCCAATTTGGGAAATATTTTTATGAAGTGTGTACTTTTTAAAGTTTTATGCAATTTACTGATGTTATTTGATCTGTGCTTTTATGGGTATATTTATATCAGAATAAAGATTAATTGAATAAATCCAACCGATTGCATTGGTTTATCTGCCTCACCAGTGTAGGGCCCCTCCTCTGAATATGATGAATCCCCCTCCTCCCCCCCACCACACTCATATCACACTGCCCACCTCCGTACAGTGCTCATGTCTCCTTCTCTGCTGCTGGCACCTGCCCCCCTTTCTCTCTACCTCTATCTCTCTCTCTCTCTCTTTCTTCCTCTTCTCCCCTCTCTTTCTGTTTCTGTCTCGCCCCTCCTCACCTGCTGAAATCCATGACATCAACAAACGGCTCTCCTTCCCTTTATTTGTTCCCTTGTGAAATGGATCCAAAAAAGAAAGAAACACTTTGGCTACAAATGTCATCTCTTTCTGACATTTTCTATTCCAACGTGCATCCTCAGGACGGAGAGAAAAAAAAAAGTTCATAATACGAAAAAAAAAAAAAAAAAAAGTAAGACACAGTGGTCGCAAAGTGGCCAGATTGGTTTTATTCACAACCACACACATTTGCGCCACTTTACAGAGTTTGGCAGTGAAGCGCTACTTTTGTTTTCTCCTCTTTCTTTGAACAACATTGTTTTACCCAAGTGGGGAAGTGCACCATTCCTGGAGCTATTGCAATACCTGGTTGATGCGTAGAGTGGAAAATGTTTAATGTGATCCTTATCAGCTGTTTTCCTTATTTTAGTTAATAAAATGTGCACCGCCTGTTCAGAGATGTGGTCTTTGTAACCATACTTCTTATGTTTTGTATGGATATAAGCAATGGACATTTAAACGGGTCCCTTCTGGGCCCTGTAGTCATGTCCTTAAATATTCAGGCGAAAACACTCATTGATTTCTGAATAATAAGTGTAAAAGCATTAAGGTAACCATGTTGTTCCTGCTTAAATTTCACATGCTTTTCTTAATCTTGCATGTTTGATTTATCCAGGATGTTATTACTTTTTTACAGCCAGCATATTACTCTTGTCTCCTCTCTCTCATAACCTATTTCCCATTTTCTGGTTCTCCAGCGCTGCAAGGTCGTATGAATGGCAGTAGTGCTATGCAGATATCATCACTCCACTGCATACAAAAAACCATTGTCATTTTCAACGCCAAGAGAGCTAGCTGTCACCAATTGCATTGCAAATGCTTGTTTATTTTCTTAAAGTATGTCTGAAAACACATTTGCCATTAATTGTGTTTTTATGTCTCGCAGGGTGCTGCCTTTTGATTATAGATGCTTGCCTTCTTGATGGTTCTGTTAAGACTTGCAATTTCTGTCTCAGCTGTTTGTGTGCTCTCTGCACATTGCGAGAGCTCTCTGGAATGCAAGGCCGTAAAATAAATGCAGGGTTTTACATAATGACATATTGCCTGTGGTTTTTTTCTGATTTGATGTAACCACATCGTCCATAACAAATAACATTGTCCTTAAATACCATGAAGTAGAGAATTACGTTTTCTCAACAACTGCTTTATGAATGTTATATCTTTCTACAAAAGCGGATTCTGTGCTCCTAAAACCGTGCTCAGCTAGGATTGGCTAATTTGCCTGGACATCTTTTGGCTTTTATATTTCCCGTTTACTTGTGTGCATTGTGATGGCATAGTGCCCTGTTTCCACTTAATTAATGACTCCGTCGCACGCCGTAAAACCTCAGATCTGAATAGTTAATGCAGAATCTATGGTTATTCTGTGATTACACTGATGATGTCGCTGTCAGCAGGGCACGCAGCCAAAGATGCACAGATTCCTTGTATGACTGTTGTCGGTTTAGGCACCAAGATGTATAAGCTAAAAACAAATGCATTTCATACCTCTGCTACCTTCTAGCCCTCCAACATCCCGGGGCTGTTAGCTTACCCCATGTCCTGAGAGTGATATTTAGTCCAGCAGCTGCCCGTGCAGATAAGAGGGGGCGGGGGTTTGGGGGGGAGTTGATTTCGACAGACGACGATGAGAAAAAATTAATTATTTATGTAATTTTCCCTTGTGGCCCCACCAACCCGCCTCTCTTTCCTGCACGGGCAACTCCTGCTTCAGTCACTCCTGGTTTTCAGCTAACGCTGAATAAAAGGCATGTAGGCATGAAGTATAACGTGCACAAAACCACCCACATGACGTAGGATCACTAAATGCCAATTCCTCAGAACTGGGATAACAGAACGTCAGTATGCAGGTACTGAGTCACCATTCCACATCAGTACCTATGGGCCCAAAATCCTGACTAGCTCATAGTGCCTTACCTGCCCTCTAACCTTCCCAGAGTGACAGGTATGTTGGCTCCCCAGAAAATAACACTCTAGCAGTCGCGGCCCGTGCAGGTAAGAGCAGTGGGGCCGCGTTGGGGGAGTTCGACAGACGACGATGGAAAATTAATTATTTATTTAATTTTCCCTCGTGGTCATCTGTCGAACCCCCCCCCCCCCCCCACCTGGCCCCACCACTATTACCTGCACGGGCCGCTCCTGCACTCTAGTCCCCGAGGGAAACCGCAGTAACAGGGCATCAACTTTCATTCTCTCACTCACATATGTCCATAATAAACAAATGAAGGACACGAGGAAAGTTTACAATATTTATTGAAACTATTGTGCTCTATCATGTAGCAACTGTGCTGCAATTAGAAAACATATGCTACTGAGCAGAGTAATTAGCATGGTCAATAAACTGTACATAATGAAAAGCCTTATCATGGTGAATGATATATTTTGCCTAAGCCTAACTTCACTATGTGAGCACAGTGATATATCAGTGATCTCTGGGATTAGAGACAGGCCCCAAACCTGGTATTTGCTGTTAGCTGTCTGAATCTCAGATTGCTCAGAGCTGGCAAAGCTTGTCCCGGACCTTTCCTCTGCTAGAAATCCTCCTCTCTATTTTCAAAATGGCAAGTCTCTGATTATATGATAATAAGTGCCATGCTAGAGAACAGCAGCTGGGTCTCTCTATTATTATGTCTATCTGTAAGAATGTCTTACTTTGTAATGTGTGCAAAGCAGAAGCGGCCTACAACCTACAATTTGGTTTCCTAGGGGAGAACTACAGTGGGCCTTATAGGGAACTCACGAAAACACCATAAATTGAGACAGAAAACTAAAAACCTCTCATGTGAGCTGTAATTGGGTGTTAGAATGGCAGTTCTGTAAAAAGCAATCCCAAGCTCAGACTTTGAGTCACACAAGCAGTTAAGCCACTCCACTCTGTGCCACTCCACTCTACAACAACTCTATGGCACTCCACTTTAGGACACTCTATTCCATGCCACTCTACTCTATGCCACTTTACTCTACTCCACTCTACTCTATGGCATTGTACTCTACGACACTCCACGACCCTCTAATCTATTCTACTGTATGATCCTACTCTGTGACACTCCACTCTATGACACTCTACTGCACTCTACTATGTGGCACTTTACTCCACTCTGACATGCTACTCCACTCCACTCTATGGCACTCCACTGTACAACAACTCTACTCCACAACACTACTATACACCACTCTACTCTGCTCCACTCTAGTCTGTCCCACTCTCAGCCACTTTACTCCACTATACTCCACTCCACGCCACTTCACTCCACTCCACAACACTTTACACCACCCCACGCAACGTTAGTCCACTCCACTCTATGTCTCTCCATTCTACACTACTTCGCTCTGTGCAACTTCGCTCTGTGTCACTTTGCTCTATGCCACTTCACTGTATGCCACTCTGCTCTATGCCACTTCGCACTACTTTGGGCCACTCTATGCCGCTCCACTCTCCTCCATGCCAATAAAGTTTAATCATGCTGAACAGCAGCCACACTGGTGTACAAAATGGCTAAAACACATTTCCAAAGCCAATAGCTCTTACAGAAGCAAGACCTATTGGCTTTGCCAATGCTTGTTTGTCTAATCCTTCCTTATTTAAATAAGATCAATCATGGTGAATGTGTGGTCTACTACTAGAGATGAAGCAAATACATGTGCTACTAATGACATTCTATAATGTGTTGTTGAAATAGGTGTCCTCCAAAGGAGACCTACTCAACCAACATTGAGAACAAGATTACCTCCTTTAAGGTTTACTACATCAAAAATGACCCTAAGAATGCATTGCAAGGCCAAGGATGAGAACATGTTCTCCTCAATTGAGGTGTCCTATGTCAAGTGTCAGAAAAGACGTGTCTTCAGTAACGTTCCTGGAACAATGGTAGGAATAAGCTTGCCTCTAGTATGAGCCTCTACCAATGACGATGGGCAAGTATTCCCATATTAAAGTCAGCGTGGTCAGTCATCACAATAAGCACACCTTTACTGAAGTCACTAGATCATTGATGAGAACAATCATGTATCCAGTGAGGCCTGCTAGGTTATTGATGAGAATAAATATGTCTCCCATGAGGGACACTACTGCAATGATGAGAATAAGCATGCCTCAAATAAGGTCCATGAAGACCCAATGGCAATTATCATGGTTGACCCAGGCCAAGGACGAGAACAGGATTGTCTCCATCTTGGGTTGCTGCATATATTACTGTAAGAGAGTTGAGATCAGCCAGGGCAACAATGAGAATAAGAAAAGTTTCGTTGAAACTCTCGGTAGGTGATTTTTTTCATTCATTGGAAAAGATATGCAAATCCTTGAGCTAATTTTCCTTTTTGATATGATCCGCATCCTCTTACTGCACCTGTTAAATGCAATCACACTCACAGTCTTTAGGTCTCACAGTAAGATGCTTTCACTTTCATTCTCATAATGACAAAAGAGAGATATCTTTTCGCATCAGTCCATTTCAGGAGTGGTTCCCAAGTTTGGCTGAGAAAAGCGGCCTCATGGGTGAACCATAGTTATTCACCTTTGTATAGTACTTTTAATGCGCCCACTACATTTGCCCTAAATCATCCATGAAAACCCTTCTAAATGTACACCATAACTTCTCATTGTCAAAGCATCTGTAACTTGGATAGTGCTCAGTCTGGAAACGTTGTCCGGAATCTTTTTCCACATCAGGAAGTTTCATTAATTGACAGGAAATATCAAAAGTCATTGTAGGGGCTACAAGCTAGACCATGCCAGCGCCTTGTATCCGGGATGTCGGTCTACAAGTAGATCAATCACAGTACACTCACAATGCTACTGCTGTTCTGGTCCGGTCATCAGCAAATGTGTTTCCATTATACAAGTATGAGAGGACTTCATGGAAAAGAACCATCTTTCAAGAAACCCTTCATGACTCTGTACTCACCTAGTGAAAGAAAAAAAAATCAACCTTTACTCAGAGGGTCGGGATCTCACATCCAGTGACGAGGTGCCTTTTTGGTCTCTAAATCCTAGTTGAAATGGATCCACTCTCCTAGCACCAGAGTTTTAGAATGTACTCCATACTCACCTAAAGCTACTGCTGACGTTATTGAATGTAGCAGAGGCAGAGCTATTTTATTTTTTCTTTATTGTTGTTTCTGTAGATGTTCTCTCTCTTCTGCCAGTCTCAAAATTCTGCGTGTCCTTGTGTTATGGAGGCGTCATCAAGAGTCGATACAGTTCGTGGCATTCACCTTTTTGAAAAACATTAAAGTCTCCCCCCAAAAATCTACTAGGCCAATAATGTATGTATTTTGGTCTCTCGTGAGATGGTCTTTGGCAGTTATTTTTAGCATGCCTGAATCGGGAGTCCTTGAAATTAGCGGTGAGAGTGTGGGTGACTACACTGACTGAATTCACCTTGTCAGTGGTGTGAAAATGGTAGCTTTAGTGAAGTCTGTTGCTTCAAAAAAAAAACAAGCATTTACAATGCAATGGTCTCGGCATTGGTAAAGTTAGAGCTATTGGCATTGCTCATGACATTATTTTTGTTTATGTTTTTGTTTTTAAAACATTTAAAGAAACAGCATTGTCATGAGCAATGCCAATAGCTCTAACTTTAACAATGCCGAGACCGTCGCTTTCCCTGTGTCACCCGGCCTGAGCCTCCTCTGCGGTTACCTGGGGTGAGGCGTCGCTCCCCAACGAAAGGCGAGGTGGTGGTGCTCCTTGGGGCTGTTCGTCACCGTGGGACATCAGTCCGCACCGCTGCGGGGAATGTCCCCCAGGGGACCCAGGCAGCGGAGCGCACCTCCTGCGCTTAGGGGACTGGGACTGCGGGCTAAGCAGGGCCTCGAACTCCATGGGCCGCTTCAGAGTGGCACCGCACGCCATGTCCGCCGCCGCCGCTTACACCGAGCCCCTGGGCAACGAGAGGACGGAGAGACGCCCGGACACAGTCAAGGGAGCGGAAAGAGATAAATCCCCACGCAGCCTACCGCCACCCTGAGCAGCACTTTCACTTTGACGAAGAAACAGCAATGGCGTCTCTCTCCCGGCAGCCTGCCAACCGTCTTCGATTGGGACTTCACCTAAACGTCACACAGGGTACGCCTACAACAGTAAAGCAGGGGGCTCCCCAGGGTCACATGCTCGTGTTTCCTATGGGACCGGCTTTTCTCCGGCCAAGACACTGGTACTTTTGGCAGAGGCTTATCTTCCATTACTTGCCAGTAATAGGTCATGGGGCTCACTCCTCCACTTTTTTTTTTTTTACATGGATGACGCCTTCGTTACAGTTGTATCGGCAATAGGCGAGACTTGTGATCCGTAGCGGCCATATTTAAACGACCAGGAACCTTTTCAGTGTCATACTGCCTGAATTTTTTTTAAGGTGTGTTCAAAATCCATGTACTTAATTCCTTTTGATTTTTCACATTCATCTAGTTTGTATAACAATTCAAGGAATAGATTTGGTCGCTTTCAAAATACAATTCCTACGAGTAGACTGACCGTTCATAAGATTAATGTATCCTTACAAGCTTTGCAAATAAGTAGCTGCGGTCTACTGTGTCTGTAGGCAATGCATTGCATACAAACAAACCAGTGGCCTGCTAATCTGTCCTCCCGTGTGTTTGTTCCGCCGGCCGGTGCCTACTCACCTAACCTTGCAGCTTCGTTGGCACTGGCAAGCAAAGACTGCTGTCTGGCGCCACATAAATTAAGTTCCCAGCTCGTCGTGTGTGCAGTTTAAACCGCGCATGACACAACACATCCACCCTGCCCACCCTGAAGGTCACGCATCAGCGCGCACCAAAGCAAGCACACAAACAGCTGAATCCGAATAAAGAGATCAGGTGAGGGAGCAACGCCGGGACACCACCGCCTTTCTCCGAGGCACAGCAGAAAATGCCTCGGAGGAAGGGAGTGTCCTTTTCGGATTGGGGGGCGTGTTTTGCTGTTGTCTCCTCCCTGAGACTTCTCGCAAAAAACACGCCCCCCGATCCGAAAAGGACGGGGCTTCAACGGAGTGACTGGACCTCTTCTCCAGTGGCTGGCCAGCATTTAAGAGGCCAGCCAATGGAGAACAGGAGAGAAGAGGGGCGGGTGCAAGCCCCTCTTCTCAAAGTCACTCAAACTCATTAAATCTCGGAGCGAGACTGCGCAAGCGCAGCCTTTCGCAGCCGAGACCTAAAAAGAGTGGTAAGGAAGGAACTCTGTATTTTGCTAATGGCGTTTAAGTGTGCTGGTTGTATAATGGAACAACGTATGCAATTGCTTTGCATGCCTTAACAACGCGATCATAACCACGACTGCATCTTTACATGTCTTAACAATGAATTTTGTTTTAAAGGCATGATTGGCAAATGTAAATGAGTGGTAAAAGTTACATCCGAGCCCCCCCCGCCCAGGAGCCCTAAAACCCGGCTCCAACCCTTAAAACTATCCCTACCCCAGCCCTGAAAACACCCCAGCCTCCCCACACTGAGCCCTAAAACTGGCCTTCTGTCCTAAAGCCTACCCGACCCCAGCCCTAAAAACACCCAGCCCTTCATCCTGAACCCTAAAACTGTCTCCAGCCGCAAAAAACAACCTGATCCCTGCCCTGAGCTCTAAAACCCAGCACCCTGTCCTCAAAGTTATCCCAACCCCAGCGCAAAAAACTACCCCGACCTCCTGCCCTGGGCCCTGAAACCCAGCCCTGAAAATATATTCTAACCCCCCGCCCAGAGCCCTAAAACCGGGCCCTTTGTCCTTCAGCCCAACCAAACCTAAAAATCTTTAAAACTACTCACCAAGCAGCCGTTCCTTTCATTGGGCGTCCGCAGAAAGTCTCTAACACCTCCCACCCTGACAACTCACTCCAGTGCTAGACCGCTGACTGCTTTTACAATGCATATGCCTTTACCGCCTTTACAGTGGAAATTGTTGTAAAGGCATATGTGTGGTAAAGGCATATGCATGGTAATGCTTGCATTAAAATAGCAAGCATGGTTTACACCATGTCGTTAATGCCGTTTCCCAAATGTTTCATTGTAGGTGTTAGACCAGGTGGTTTCTGGCTGGCTGGGACGCATCGAAGCCAGACAGAATCCCCCATCCTAGACAGCATGAGTATGATACACTTGTCCGACAACCTGTGGTCAACCTTGGGTTGCTTGACACAGAACACTCAGGCATATCTTCAGGGTCAAAGTGCAAAGTGCAAGACACTGCATAGGCTACAAAAAGGCTCCACACTGTGTGTATAAAACACTTTTCTTCGTATTACACGCACATTGAAATCAACACTACATGCACATTAGATATATGCTTTACAGTTATATGCCATGTAGAACTCTCCCATTAGCAGCAGAATGGCATAAACATGAATGCACTATTCATAGGTATTCATAAAACATGGCAATCCCAATATTGCATACCCCATACAGTTGCAATGCAATGGTCAAGAAATCACGTGTTTTGACTACGCTTCGTGACCTAGCCCCTGAGTAGCTCAAAGGGCACCAGCCAACGATATACGTTGCCCTTGCTGGTGACACTTTGAATAGATTATTGAGACTACCTAAAGTGTAAGGAAAAAGTTGCTGGGTTTTGTCCATCCAGATTAGGCCTTCAGGCACCTAGTGGCACCTTCACGAGTGTGGGATTAATACCCCCCATAGGCAAAACACTGTGACACCAGAAGCTGGCACACTTCACAATTGGAGAAACTGCAGTTGCTCCAGGCAGTCAGCTGTGGGAGCCCACAAGGTACAATGAGACCCCTCAAGTCCAGTCACGATATTCTCCACAAAAGAGTACCTTGTGGCGTGGGTCCGGGGAGAGGGAACCAGCAGCCTCGGATGGAAGCCGCGATGTCAGGCACTGTCCTTCTTCCGATCTGGAGATTGGAGACAAACTAGGCTTTCAGCTCAGGTCCAGCGTACTCAGCAAACATTCCCCAACACTCCCTAGACACCACGCGCTATGGAGTGCAAGCTAGCGCAGGTTTCCGGTTGAAAGCATGGGTCCCTTGGCCTCTGCAAACTTCCTGGCACTCCTCGAACTCCTCACGTTCCGTCACCCCAGGTGGGCCACTGGTATTTTACGAGCACACTCCTCTGCACAGTGTGATTAAGGCATACCTCAGGACGGTCCTTCTCCCAACTGACGATCACTTCCATCCGTTTCCACCGTACCCTGCATGGTCCTTAGGATCTTGTGGCAACATGGAGATCCTTTATGTCCCTAGGATCTTGTGGACATGAGGCCAGCCAACCGCCCCCTGGAGAGTGCTTCGGAACCCAGGCCAGGACCGTTGGCAATTAGCTGCAGGTCAGCAATTTCCAGGCAAAATCCACCAAGTGATGATCCCCTTCCTGGAGCACGACAAGCCCAAGTCTGTGGATAATCCAGTTTCAGTCTATCCTGCCCCAATATTACCTCCTGTTGATGTCCGAGCATCGAACAAGTGTAGTATGGTTTCAATCCCAAAGGTGTCTCTCACTCCTGTGGCTAGAGCCCCAATAGTTAAACCCACAATGGCCTTTGAAGATGAGATCAGTTCAAAAGGCCACCTTTGTACTGCACGGACCCTCTCTAAATGTTGTCCTGTCTGCCATCCTACCCCGGAAGGCTTGATCAAAATCTTTACTGGGGCCAGGACCCTGCCCCTTGGAATTCAGGTGCCAATTCCACCTCCACGTATCCATCCCAGGAAGGTCCCTTTGAGTCAGAGGTTTGCAGTTTCTCTTGAGCCCCTAGTTTATGGTGTTTTATAAGGAATGCACAGATGTAGCTGCCCCCCAGCACACAGATGTGGATTGGAGAAAGGCTGACAGGCACACAGCCACGAACACAGAAATGCCCACTTTCCCAAAGTGGTATTTCCGGAGAGGATTTGCCACTACTAACTCATCAATATCAAACACTATACTGCCACTCTTCTGCACATAGGAAGCACAGCCTTTTGTAGGAAATATAGCCTTTCCACAGATTCCTTATTTCAATGCAATGTGAGAAGCAGGCCCTACTGTACCGAACACACCATCCGGTGTCATTCACTACCAGTACATGTGGTGCACCCGCCCATGTGCACTACCAATTCCCAACACCGCATCCTGCCCCCAGGGAATACTCGTATGTGGCGAGAGACATGTAGAACCTTGGCAAGTAGCTTTTTAAATGCCAAGCCGAGTAACAGTAACCTATACACACAGGTCCCACCGTGGCAAACCTGTGGCATATTTGAAGAGCTACCTCCGTGGGTGGCACAACCAGTGCTGCAGGCCCACGGAGGAGCATTTGAATTACATGCCCTAGGTATATGTCTTACTTGTAGACAAGGGACTTGCAGCTAACTCATGTAAAAACCAATCACCAGTATGTATATGACAAGCACAGTGCTTTGGCACTGAATGGCAGTGTCAAAAGTGCTCAAAGTCCCAAAGCTAGCACATAGATCAGCGGAAAACCAGTAGGGACAAGAGCAAAAATGTTGGGGGAAAGCGCCCTAAAAAGGGCTATTTCCGACAGTAGGTATGTACGCTGAATTATGCAACAACAAAGACATAGGGAATGTGGTAGAACAAACTGGAGAAGGGCATGTGAGAGATTTATAGCCACCTACTTGTACGACACACAGGTTTTTGAAAATAATTCATAGACATGGTACTTACTGTTGCTTGGTATGGAAGCTAAGCTCTTTTCTTTCAAAACAATTATTCATGCATTTCATATTTTTTTAAGTTTGCAAATTGAAATGTGATATTAGAATGTATCTCTGCTTTATAAAATCTTGTTAGTAGTTTGGTAGCCATCTGTTACATGTTCATTTTTTTTTACTGTACTCATGCATTCCATATGGCTATCTTGTACCATCTGTGTCTTTGTGCTACACTGCCTTCATGATTTACAGACACACACCCAATGTGATGATTTTTCACTCCCAGGTACTTGGCATCTCTCCTGTTTGCAAATATCTGCATTTCATGGCTGTCCTAAGCATATGCAATCGCTGATATAGAGTTAAATTATCCTGTGGCAATCCCTTGAATATTAAAACGCTAACCTGTCTAGCCTATGGCACTTCCTAGAATGCAATATCTCTAACGGTGTAAAATTAGTAACGTTTATGAATATCCCAGAACGATGGGTTGGGATGCTACCTCAAGCAATTGCCAGTAGGTAAACAAATTGCAAGCATTCCTCCCATCACCTTTTGTGTTTCAATCCCAAAAAAGTATAGCTAAAAGTGTACACTACATACATGATATGGTGATCTCCTAAATATATAAAAAATATACCTACATACTGTGGCAATCTGTTTATCATGCTATATCTGATGCTATTAAATACCGCCATACGTTTCAATGTCCATCACTCTGTGTTGGACCTGTCACTTTCTGTAGATTCACCCCCAAACCTATTTGCCTTCCTCCTCCTCCTCCTTTTTGCTAAGTTTGTTTTGTTGGCCTTAGGACTCTAACCAGTGCTCTAAACATTGATTGATTGGTTTACACCTGATTGACATATTTAATTACTTATAAGTCCCTTGTAGAATGGTATACCATGTACCCAGGGCCTATAAATCAAATGCTACTAGTGGGCCTGCAGTAATTATTGTGCCACACACTTAATTAGCCCTTTAAAACATGTCCCAGGCCTATCATTCCCACCATGAGTGCAGTATTAAACTGCCATGTCGGCTTGGCTTTGAAACCCTCTTCCCAAACTTTAAACTCATCTTTTAATACCCATAGGTCACCCCTGGAGTAGGCCCTATGTAGACCATAGGGCAGGGTGCTGGGTAATTAAAAGGTTGGGCATGTACATTTAAGTTTTATATGTCCTGGTAGTGAAAAATTATTACATTTGTTTCCACTAATAAAAGGCCTATCTCTCCCATAGGATGACATTGGAGTTGCCTTATTACATTTTATAAGTAATCAGTTCATGTTTGGTGTCTCAGGAATCCTAATTTAAAATCCTAATTTATGATGAATTTGGATTATAAATTACAATTCTGAAGATGCCAGTTTAGTTGGTTTTTTCTTGCCTCAGCCATTTGGTGCCTGCAGCCTGTCACTGGTCACATGACTGGGTGTAGTTGGCAGTTGGTCTTTGTGTTGTATACGTGCATATCCTTTGGTTTTCCTTTCCTAGACTGGTGAAGTATTATGGTGCGATTGATTGAATGATAGTGCATTGAGTGGTTATTCACTTGCCAAGAGTAGCTGTTTTTGAATATTGATAATAATCAGTGCCATTTGTTTCATTCTCATGGATTCTATAATAGTTTAAAAGCACACAATCTTGTGCCAATCTGGTTAGCAATTGTTGGTCGCCTGAAAGACCACACTGCCTGCAAAATATTTTGTCCTAATCTGACAATATTAAACAAACAGGAATTCAAATAACAAATTTGCACTTTTGGAGGATATCACTTGTGCTTCTAGTGCTTTCCAGTTCTGAATTCTCTGCACAATTGCCACTTTATATCTTGTCCTCCCATTCTGTATTTTTTGGTGTGTTGAGTCTGTGTTACCCAGAAACCATCATTTGAGACATCCATTTCTTTCTTCCCTATGATATGTCTAAAGCTTCAGGTCACCCGCACTGCTTCTTCTGCCACTTGGAGCTGGGATCCGACCGGGAAGTGCCTTCCAGCTTTGTAGGCCACGTGGAAGTAGAATTCGACATGCCCACTACCTCTGCTTCGAAAGCCACTGTCAGGTCCATCTCTGTAGAAGACAAGACCGATGTCAGGAAATGGGTCAACTATTCGGCGCACTACAACTACAAGGTACAGTACAACGAGTGATTGCATAAACACCCAACTATAAGGTCCAGTCTTGACAAGCACTTATAAAATATATACAGCTGCACGGTTCAGTAATGAGGAGCATCTGTTTAATTTCTATAAATATAGGCTACAGTTCAAAAAAAGGTAACGTATATATTTAGCGAGAATGTTTGTAAAACTACAAGGTACGCAATAATGACCAGTTGCTCAGTGTGTAGATACAGTTCAACAAGTGGCAACATACATGTACAATTATAAAGTGCAGTGTCCACGAGCACTTTATACAATAGATATTTCTACAAGGTATAGTAATATCGAGTTGCATTTAAGGTGCAGGGTCCCAAATTACAACGTCAAAGTAAACAGTAAAGTGAAAAGTAGACAGGCTGTATACAAGTGCAAGGTACAGTGAAATAGAGTAGTTAAATGTAAGTTCGACAATAGGGTGTAGTGTCCACAAGACGTTAAATAGTATGAACAACTACAAGGTATTGTATATTGTACTGCATTGGTCCTTTTAATGCACCTTTAAAATGATCTTTGAAAGGCCTAAAGCACTTTGGAATGTTTGAGGAAGGACCTTCTTAATATGCATCATTTACATAGCATTTCATAAATGTGATAAGGTCACAGAGGGTGTACAGTAAATAAGAGCAGTTGCATGTTGTTTGCAAGTACAATATACAATAAAAGAAAGACATTTCACACACAGTATTTACAACTGCAAAATATAGTTCAACAAGCAGCTACATAGCATGTACAACTATACCTAGTAATATTAAATATGATTGGTTGCATAGTAAATTGAACTGCAAGCTACTTGTACATAGTGTGTATATAAGTAGAAGCTACAGTGTGGTGTGCACTTACATGACATGTTTAACAAGGCGGTACAGTTCAATCCGTGGTACGTACACTGTATAACTACAACGTACAGTGAAAATTATCTCTTACCCAGTACATTAGATAAAAGAACCCATTCTCTACCGCCCTTAGGCCGAGCATCACTTTAATGGCCCGATCCACAAAGGTATATTTATGTGCATATGTCTACTCCCATGTAGATCTACTTCTACACCTGGGTGTACATCTCCAAGTTATTGCTACTCACTATTTCCAAGTGGGGATTTACATCTAGGTGTAGAAATCATTTTCTCCACTCCCTTAAAGCAGGTGGTGGAGACTCCTATGACTGAATTTACAAGTGTTAATATGTGAAATTCCAACCTGTTTGTGGAGCTCTCCTTCGCTCCCTGTAAGAAAATATAGGTGAAATAAAATAAATATAAAATAATATATATGATGAAATTGATTTTTTTTAAAGAATAAATATTAGTTTATTCTAAAATAAAAATGTTAATTGAGGTTAAGCAAATCGTTTTAAGCTGTGACTAATAGAATATCTTGCAGCACAAAAAAGGAAATTTTGCGGTACACTTTGGTGGTTTTTGCTGCATTTTTGTAACACTTTATTTTAGTTATATTCAATAAATATGCCATCTTTCATCTTGTGTTTAATGGTGGACTGCTTAAGTGCTGCAGCTGGTGTTCACATTTTATTTTTAGAAAAAGGGAGTGTGGACTGGGCGGATGTGACGGAGGGTGGTTACATTTTAGAAATAGTGATGAACTGGGGAGATGCTATACAGCCTTATGCATGCATGAATTACAGCACGCATCTTTTTACACATTTTGTGGCAGCCTATCTTATACTGTGTGTAATACAGTTTTAAAATGTGACAATTTAACTAATTCACAGTGCCATCTTTCACGGGCTTGGATTTCATAGCACTATAAATACACCAGCCTCTACTCCCTACTGTGCCTGCCAGGATTGTTCTATGACTCTCTGGTTAGACTCAGACATCACCAATGATTGTATTCATCAGTTGGCATCTCATAACTAAAATCGTGCATTTGCTAATAATTAGATGAACTTGCATTCATTGTGCATTTAAGGTGTGCGTTCTTTCAATCCATTTACATGAAATTAAAAGATCAACAAAAGAGTGACAGAATACTCAGTTCTGTTTTGCCGGGTCTTTGCCCTGCCCCCACCCTCATATCACTCAGGATCATAATACTCGTATGTTTTTTAAGCATTTCAGCCACTGACCTTGTCCTGCTTGGAAGAGAGGAACTTCTGTTGAGCTCTTTAAATACACTGTATTGCCCACATGCAAAACAACAGAGATCTCACCCGGCTTATTTGCGCTAAACACAACAATGTTTTATTGCCAAGTTAACTTGAATAAAAAAGAAAAAATAAATAGCAGAGCGTGGGACAGGTGCATGCTCTTGAGAAACTCTTCAGGACACAACCCACAGACCTGCCTTCCTCGCTCTCCCCAATCCAGAGAGGTGGAGGAGTGGGGGTAGGCCTTCAGATTGGCATAGGTTAGGGGGGGTGGGGTGGGGGGGGGGGGGGGAGTTTGAGAGGCCACTACAAGGGTAAGTTAAATTAATAATAAATTTTCCCTCGTGATCGTCTCTCTAAATCCCCCCCAGCTGGCCCCACCGCTCTTACCTGCAGCAGCCGCGGCTGTTTGTGAAATCGCGATAAGCTGGAGGGTCTGAAATTAAAGAAAAAGTTATAAACCACTAGCTCCTAAAATTAGCATTGGACTTAAATTGTAGGTTAAATTAAATTAAATATTATTTTTGAACAATATCCAAGTCATCTCCCTCACTAGCATATTTTTTTGTTTTGTAACCAAAGTTATGTTTTTAGATAATTTTAATATCAGCCGCGGCCCGTGGAGGGAGTTCTGTGGGGCGGAAAGGCGGGGCCGGGGAGGGGCAGGGTGGGGGGTACTAAAAACCGGAATATGGATAATTGGAGGTAAGTAAACAATTAAATAAATTAAACGAATTTCGTAGCGCGCGTTGCATTGCAAAATGCAATGCAGCGCGCGCTACAAAATTCGTTTTATTTATTTAATTGTTTACTTACCTCCAATTATCTATATTCCCCCACCCTGCCCCTCCCCCTCCCCGCCTTTCCGCCCCACGGAACTCCCTCCACGGGCCGCGGCTGGGGTGTTTTCTACTAGCATGTCCATCCCTAAACCTCCCCTTAAATTTCACTTTAGCAGCAATTATCCCCCATTTTCCCACCACTCCCCCATATCGCGCACATATTTACATGCATGCCAACAGAGCCAAATCAGGCTGGAGAATCCTGACTTTTAAAGCAAAAAGTGGCATTATTTTACCTGCCTCCCATCTGAAGTTGCCTCTGACTCAATGAAAGTCAGTGGAGAGAATGCACTCCCCCAATTGTTTTTCAAGATCTCCTACTTACCACTTGTAAAATGTTGGCATATACTTATTTACTACTATAAAGTATACTTACGTGTGAGTAGATCTGAGCACAGAAAGATAGCAGAGGCCGAGATCTCCAGCCCAAGATTTGAGAAATGTATTTTGTAGTTTGTGAAGTAGCACTACTGAAGTCAAGCATTATTAAAACATTGAAATGTTGGTACCTCTATTGAAGATAATGAAGTTTCTCACGGCTTGTAGTGGCTAATGTAAGCCTTGTGTTTCAATATTCCAATGATTGTCTTTCTTTTTCTCCCTTTTAAATTTGAACATTCTACCCTCAGTGGATGAAATGTTCAAATAGATTTATAGCTCTTCTGCCTCGGGCTATACCGGTTGTTAATGGCTCTCTCCCTTGTTATAGGCCCTCGCCTGTGGCTTGGGCTTATAACTCAGGTCCAGTGCCTTTAAAAACTGATATAGCACTCGGCAGCGGGCTATACGGCTATATTACAGTATGAGCACACGTTTATAACTTATGTCCTTAGTGAATGTCAACAGGGCATTTGGTCAAAATGAAATCAGATATGGTCTAATATAACTTCTGTTCTATTTTTAAAATGATGATGCACCAGGTGGTGCATACATAATCATCCCACTGTTCACAGAATTTTGTATGACTAACGTTTGGTCATTAGATCACTGCTTACCTGCTTGGCTAGGCAAAAGATATCTTGGGAATTTCAGAAAGTTGACCTGGAAATGCTTTTTTCCCGTGGCGTGCTATTGGCTTTGTGGTTTGTTACTCAAGTTTTCAGCCTTTCCATTTGCTGCCTTTATTTGCTTTAGGCTGTGCAGCTTGAGTTCGTACCGCGCCATGCTAAAGCCGTGTTTACAGTATTCTTCCACAAACTCGTTTTCTGTACTAAACAGGCCTTTAAATCTTGCTCTTATCTCATGCGTTTTTGAGGGAGCCTGATGTTTATTTTGCTTTCGTCTGACTTCAAAGTGAGAGCATTTACAGGAAAGAGGAATGCAGCATAATTTCTTCATGGAGCCTGCTTGTGCCCTTTTTAAAAAACAAATATTTTAGGCATAGCCACCTCAAAAGGTATATCTTTCTTCAGCTGCACAAAACATTTGCACATTTTTGGCAAAATTCCTCATCTTCGATGAGTCCATTTAATTGGTGAAACTGCCTTTTCAAGAACAAAGTACAAAACCGCATTTCAGTCTGTGTCAGCCTAACATATGGTGATCTTGGGCAATTTACACTGTTTATGGCCCATTCACTGTCAAGCACAGGATAAGATATTTTCACAGGAACGAGCCAGCCATATTGTAAAACAATTTAACAAAGTTGATATTCACTTTGATGAGTAAAGCATATGCTTTATTTATGACATGTGTGGCAACTTGCTTTGGTGAGCTGGATAAGTTCAAAGACACTTTTTATTCAAGCATTTGAGCTTATGTTTAGCTACACAATTATTATGTATTCCATCTGCAACTGTGCCTTTTTTTGGAACATATATTACTGGATATAAATTATTTATTTCCTCAGTCGTCCTAGCAGGCACTAGGTTCATGATTTCAATGGTGCAGCAGGTGCAGTGGCACCGGGGTCAAAAGGTTTAGGAAACCCACTGAGTATTACAATATTATACTATTAAACAAGCAGTCACAAGGGCAGTTACCTTGCAGATACTAGAGTCATTATTTGAATGGTGCAACAGGTGCAGTGGCATAGGCGCCAAAAGGTTTGGAGACCCACTGAACACTGATTATTGCAATATTTGACACCAAACAAGCAGTCACAATTGCATTTACCTTGCAGGAACAAGGGCCATGAATTGAATGCTGCAGCAGGTGCAGTGGCACAGGGGCCAACAGCTGTAGGAAGCCCACTGAACACCGATTAGTAGATTTCCGAGATCTATTGTCTTTATCAATGTTTATTTAGCCACATTATACACCAAGGCTAGCTTCATTTAAGCATAACTGAAAAAACATTTTTTTAAACGCTATAACGCGAACAACGCTGGCTGTGTCAAACAGCTTTTTTACATTACTTTCAGCCATTTGCAACATAGCTAAAAAACCTTAGCAAAGCCAATAAATCTCACATAGCTTGATTTGAGCATGCACCAGTCCCTGGAGCATTAAATTCAAAGTATAAATAGTTAATGCGACAATCACTATTTAACGTTGTGATAATTGCATTCTTCATGGTCCTCTAATGTATTACAATGTGCACAAAGTCCAAGCTTGCACCGTCCTAACACCATGGTGCAAAACGGATATGGCTAATCCAATGATCGGAGCTTTCCCCTTTTACGGTGCCTCCAGGTTGTTAAACAATGCAAAGGCGTCCTCTAGTGTCCACTGTGCAGTACTTCACTATAACTATTCAAAATCTGAGGTGGACTTTCCACTGCTGGAGGATCGAAATTTGAGACGCGTAATTGTTATTATAGGAAGCAAAGGCAGCAGCATGCTATGAAACTTAGCTGCGACCTATATTGTATGTGGAAAAATGACCACCCAGGTGATAGAAACCCGCTAAGTAGTGGCTGGTAGCATACCTTAAAATAACAATTGTAACTTGCATTTTGATACAGCGCATCAGGTCACACACCTCTAATTTCTAGCCTTGTATACATCACGCTTTACTGTTACCCATCTTAAAAATGGCTCTTGTGCCAGTTTTTATGTCCACGGCCTGCAGATCACGCCAGATGCCCACAGCGAGCATTTATCTAGTTGCACCATCTTCCTAAGCCTAATTAGGTTGAATTCAATCTGCCTTGCATGATGTCGATGTTTTTAATAACTCAGAGAATTTTGTTTGACATTTTCGTGTTTCCAAGCAGTGATCTCGCTTCTTCAAAATCTTAGGGCGCTAGATACAAGTGTAAAGTTACCTGAGAGTAAATCTACATGTGTATTTTTACTCTTGCACTTTGTAGTGAATTTACTACTTTTGGCTATTCACCATTTCAGTAATCACAAGGAGATGATGGACGGAGTGCTGAAACTTTTCAGACACTCATCCCCAGTCACAGATCTGGGTTGAATCCATCATCATTCTTTAGCTCACTTCGCCACCTCAGTTCAGATCCAGTTATATGCAAATCAGTCTTGACCCTGTGCCTCACCATTTTAACCTGTAAATGTACTATAAGTGTAAGCTTACATGACTCCGCCCCCTGAAACAGGTGGTAGAGCCAAATTTACAAGTGAAACTAGTAACTTTTCAGATGTAAGCAAAAGTCTCTGCCACTGGGGTGGAGATCATCCAGTGCTAACATGTATGGAAATTTTAAAAATTAGTACACATTTTTGGGTGTTAAATATTAAGGTAGATTAATTTTTAAATAATTTAAGGTATTTCCATAAAAAAATTTTTTTTCTTTTTTTAATTTTTTTTTAAAACTCTCACCTAAAGTAAAATGTTTATATTTATTATGTAGTAAACATTACTATCAGTTGTGTATATAATTTATTGGAATTAATTCAATTAAAGTTACACCTATTTTTAAATTTAAATCATTTTTAACATATTTATGAATAAATAATATATTTTTTTATGTATCATTTTTAACATTAAATTATATTTGTATAATTTTTAAAGTAAAAATACATGAATTTATTTTAACGTTATTTTCTATGGAGGGTTATTTTAAGTCTCTCCCTACATTATTTTCGATACCAGTGGTACTTCATGTGTTTCACTGGACATGTTCCAGTTCTGAGCTGGAGTATATTTACAGCTGTTTGGTATCTTTTTGACTGTAGTAACTATAGAAGTGCAAGTTGTAAACAGCAATGGGTGTAGGGGCCAGATGTACGAAGCATTTTACCGGTTTGTGATCAGTAAAATGCATTTTTCCGTGTACAAATGGCAAAATGCGACGCAGTAGCTTGTTACCGAATCACAATTTGCTTTTGCGATTCAGTATTAGGAAGGGACATGTTTAGGGCATCCCTTCATAATTGCGAATAGCACTGGAATGTATAAATGTTTTGCGACTGAAATGCGGTCACAAAGCATTCATCATTTACCGACTCTGTAGGTGAAAACATCTTTAAGAGCAGGCTTTGGTCTTACAGACCGCTGCCTACTCTTAAACAAGCATTTGCAATGCAATAGGTCTCGCATTCGCAGGAGTTTGAGCTATTGGCATTGTAAATGACAATGCCTTTTATTTATGTGTTTTGAAAACATGCAAGGGGCGTGAAAAATGCATTTTGTACTTATTGTCCTTGCTTAGGAGAAGCAAGGCTGTCAGTAAAAGAGACGCAGTTACTGCCAGCTTTGCTTCTCGTAAATGACTGTAAGTGGAAAGTATGTGTTTACGCATTGCTTTCAGGTTTTCTAAACACGTAAATAAAAGGCATTGTCATTTACAATGCCATTAGCTCAAAGTACCGCAAATGCGAGACCTATTGCATTGCAAATGCCTATTGAGCATATTCATCTGAAGCTGCCATTGTAGAAGCCTTTGGAAAGGGAGGGGAGGTGTGGGCTAAATATGTGGCTCCGGGTTTGTATTGTGCACAGTTCATAAAGCAGTTTATAAAGCCGTACTAAAGTACAATTACTTGTAAGTGTGGAAATTAATCAAAAAGGGCAAAATGAAATGTGAAGAAGCAGATTAAATGTGGGTAGTAATAGTGTGTGGGCGTATGTTTATTGAGGGATAGCGGCTTAAAACTGCTACAGCATTTATTTATTGCTATACGATCTTTTGATCAGCAGTAGAAAATGTCAAAGGAGGGCCAACATGGTGGGGAAGGCAAAAAGAAAGTAATGGGCAAATAGATTTATGCGGCAAGGAGCTGCCAGATAGTGCGAAAGATAAGATTTAGAAAACAGTGTTTGAAGCAGCCGAAATGGGCTGGAGGGCATGTGTTGAAGCGACTGTTTATACTTGCGTTGGCGTGTGACTAGCAGCAATTGAGTGGAGGGAGGAGGGGCTGGGCCAAGAGGAGAAAGTGTATACGGAAAGGGATCCAACAATTGTGGGGGGGGGGGGGGAAGTAAAACCCTAAAATTATAGAGAGATGTAAGGGGAAACAAGTAAACTGTTAAACTACACATAGACATGCAGACAGAAGCGCACATGGGTGCACCGACACCTACACACAAACAGCAAACCAGACAAACTGACAGACGCTGTCCCACATATATACAACACCCGCACGTCCGGGACACCAGGTCGAACGTTCCAAGACAAGGAGGGAGGGGAAGAAGGGGTAGGGGGGAGAAGGGGTAGGGAGGAGCAGGGGTAGGGAGGAGCAGGGGTAGGGAGGAGAAGGGGGGTGGGCTCGGCACTTCAGAGAACTGGGCCGGTAACATTTTGCCGCTGAGTACTTGTTAGGAGCCAGCCCTCCACCAGAGCACTACGTAGCTCAGAGTGCACAGGGGTGACATTCAGCTCCCAGCTTTAAGAGAAGAGCTGTACACCTTTGCTGCTGAGCACCCAGGGGCGGGGAACAGTTCAGAGCTAAACGCTGTGCACCAGCCCCTGACCATGAGCTGTGAACAGCCAGGCACTGGGCCCCGGTCCCAAAACAGCTCAGCTCCACAGAGCAATGCAGGCTGTGAAGTGCTTAGAAGTTAGCACTTAGCGCCAGGCTGGGTAGCGGCTCCGCAGTGGCGGTGGGGTGGGGGCTGCTTGTCACTTAGAACCAGGGGACAGAGCAGTACTGACCACCAGGCAGAGGGCGGCTCCGGTTTATACAGAGTCACACACAGATGCGAAAGCCATTAAACTTAAATTAAATGAAAGCGTGCGCCATGCTTGCGCTATATACATGAATGCATCCTAAACCTCCAGGCAGAGGGTTTATACAGAGTCACACACAGATGTGAAAGCCGAACGTTTTTATACAGTTAATGCCATACAAAGCTGACTCTGCTAAGAAAAAATTAAAGCACAAACGTTATCATTGCTACATACCACCCATTTATATAAATAACCATCTTAAGAGTTTCCTGAAAGCAGGTTCAAATCACAGCGCTAGCTCACCATTTTATTATTGTGGACAAACTTGTAATCCCCATGCCTACAAAAAACGAGACCTATTGCATTTTTATTGCTTGTTTAACCAATGAAGCCAACTTTTGTACAGGCCTCTAACCAGAGCCAGAGGAATCGTGCAGCAGGGTTAGCTAAATTATGTGGCAAGGAAAGACGCATTGTGCGGCGTCATTCGGCATTTTGTTTGTCACAGTATTACATCATTAGTGTTCTTTCCTACAATGTTAACACTGAGCAGAAGTTGCCACGCATTAGTATTATTTTAACACTTAAAGGCAACAATCAGCAAAAGAAAGACCTGTCACCGCACATTAAAAGAGCAATGACAGGCCACTGAGCCGCAACGTGTGGCGAGTTTTCAGTAACATTTGATCCACTTGAGCTACAAACTATTTTCTTGCTGAATCTGCAAATTATGGATTATGTGGCAAGTTCATAACTATGGGGAAATCTCATTGTTCCAGTGGCCCAACCTATAATGCCGTCTACGGGGTTCTTGAGTTATTTCCGAAGCACTCTCCTTCTGTCTCTTGGTTGAATATCACGTGCCAACAACTGCAGGTAGGCCCTCTTGGCGCTATGACAGAGTTCCACGTATACCCTTCTCCCTTAATCACACAGTGGAGCTGACAGGTATATATGTGTGTGTTTATTTAGAACTTCATTATTGTTATGGGTTGTGCGCATCGGCTTGTGGTTGAACACAAGGGGCGGCATCTTTGAAGAAATATAGTGCGCCTTCTACACTTTCAGAGAAGTGAGTATTACACTGTTCTGTTTTGGGGTTCGAGGGTGAGGTAAATTGGTTCTTTTGTAGGGCGGTTGTCTTTCTTTTGTGATTTCCCAATGTTTCGCGAGACGCACTGTGCGTCAATACGAGTGAGAGGCACAATGGTGTGTTGCTTTGCGTAATTCGACAATAGTTGCTATGTCGACACAATCTCGTTACTTTGTGCTCTGCGGTCACAATATACGTCTACAAAGGTGACACTTTGTCATGGAGCCGCTAGTCCTGTTCAGAAGCAGGATTCCTGTTTTTTTGACATGTTTGTTGATTTGTTTCTTCCCAATGATCGCCCCCTCCAAGGCAAGTTAAAAGGCGGATGAAAAGCGGTCCATATTTACGTCACCGGATCCTCGTTTGAGGGATGCGTTGGTGCTTAGTACAGGTGACATTAAAACTGAACTGAAGGAAAGTGAACTCGGCGCTACGATGCCAACATAATGGCCACGGAGCGCTATACAAGTCATTTGTGAACGTTACAACCTGATCTGCCTAGAGCATATAGAAGCATTGGCTGTGAAAAGCAGGCCAGAGAGCGCCAGGGCTGAGCAACGTGTGACCTTGGCGCTATAAGTGGTGTGCAGTGTAATATAAAAAAATTATATTGTATGTGGGGGCTACAGTACCATTTATTTATATAAGCATAGCACTTTTGAACCGATTTTCGCTCAGGTTAATCTTCTGTCTTTCTGGGTGTAAACAGCGGAATGCCCCAACACTGTAATTAAATGCCGGGATTTTGTCTGCTATTCACAGATGAAACTTTTTTGAAAGCGGTGAAAAGGAGTTTATCGAATCCGTTTCTCGGAGTCTGACGCTTTCTTGTGTTGTGTAGACTGTCTCTCCCTCTTTGTGTGTAGTCTAATAAAGGATTATTATGAGGGTGTTGGGATTAAACAGAGTTTTATTCTCTCAAGAGCCCTGCCCGCTGGAATGCTCCTATAAACAAGAAAAACAAGCCCGGTGGAGCGTGGCGCGCGCGCTTGGCGGGGGAGCGCATTCCAGGCGGGGGAGCCGCCCTTTGAAGTGCGATGCCAAAGCGGATTGCATGGCGGCACGATGCGCGTGATTGTTCGCGTGCTAGCCATGCAATCCGCTTTTGGGAGCACTTTGAAATGCCCCCTTACAATAGTCTCGCTTTGCGATCGTTTACGCGATAGCAAGGCGAGACCTAAAAATGAAAAGAAAACTTTTCATTTTTATTTTTTAAATGAAGCCCGTATTCCTTTAAGTAGCAATCACAGACATGGTGGTCTGCTGACCCCTGCTGGCCACCATCCCTGTGATTGAAGCCATTCCCAATGTGTCCTAAATCGCGACCTACCTCATGAATATTGATGAGGCGGGTCCATTTGTGACCCATTGGGAATTGCAAACAGTGTCTGAGACACTGTCGTACATAGCTGTTTGCAATTTTTTAATTGCGAATTGCAAAAATTTGCAACTAGAATATTACAAACTGATGTTTTGTTACATCTGACCCTATATCTTTTAAGTGTGGGTGTTTGTCCCTCCCTAAATCCCTCCTAACCTTCTTTTAGATCTTACCCTTCCTAAACCCCTTCCATTTTGTGTAAGAATTCCCCATTTTCTAGCCCATTCTCACAGTCCCTCACGCGTTTACTACAAAAACACAGGTGTACGTTTGCAGAAATGTCCTCATAGAAAAGATTGGAAAAACAGAGGCATAGACTTTGCATGCAGCTTGTGAATAGTCCACTTAATTTTCATGCTTTATATAATCTCTTTACCTGAAAATAGTTATAGTTATTTGAAATAAAAAAACATACCCACTATTTCTCCATCATATATATATATAGATGCAATTATAGGGCGGCTTAGATTCTAATCTAGAGACTGGGCAAGTGGAGAAATGGTGGGTATGTTTTTTATTTCAAGTAACTATAACTACTTTCAGGTAAAGAGATTCCTGCTGAGAGCAGCTAGTGATGCCCTGGGCTCACATAATGAATAAACAAAAGCACTAAGTTGGCAAAAGATTTTAGTGGGTTTATGCATCTGCCTCTCGGATCTGTGCTGAACCTGCAGGTTTTAGTTTTAAATCCAACTGACTGGCTTCCAGTCATCTTGAAAAAAATGAAAGTAATAGGGTAAAAAATAAAACCCAATCTACCCGTTACTATTGTGTCGGTTCTGTGTGTGCTTCCAACCAGAGATGAACATTCTGCATCTGAATCTGAGAACTACAGAGTTTCTTGATTATGCATTTGAAGCACTCTGACCTTTTTATTGAACACACTTCATCCTACTGCCCTAGGTGCGCAAGAAAGTACAACATAAAACAATTTAGGACAATTATTTCAATTCAGCATGACATTTAAAATACAGCATATCATTTTAAAGTGCCTTGGCGTCAGGCCTGAGGATGAGAAGTGGCCATCCGTCCTTAGGTATTATCAAAATGACAGTGTGAATTTTCGTAAAACAGATTGGTGTTTATCACTCTAGAACAAGGAAGGCTGTTAGATCAAAAATTGCAAGCGCAGGTTTTGGGAAATGTAAAGGAGGAGGCGGGTTTATCTTTATGAGCTTTTGGAAATCAGAGGTAGAGTCCATAAATATCCACCATTTCAAATTCTTTTCGCCAATTCGTTTTTGCAGCACAAAAGTTTAGAGTGAACAAGGAAATACTCAAATACTTGTGTCAATGCAATGGGGCGATTCTATAATAGATGCTTTCGGCTTTTCGAGCTGGCACCTGGTTGAGAATGCCCCCTTTCAGGTTAGTGATACCAAGGAACAAAATCTATATCATGATTTGGGCCAGTGTGGAAACCCTGGGGAAGGGGATGTTTAGCTAAGGGGCAGTCTTATGAACTATCAGATAAGTAGGTTCAAGTTTCAGATAGAGTTCAGAGATGTAGGTCCCCTCCTCAACATGTATGCTTATCTTACCACTATTACACTCTTTAATTCGCTGGTTACAGCAGACTCCCTGTGCCACACAGTGTCTTGAGCATGAACTGCATCCCATGATCTCCTCAATTATGTGTGTGATGTGTGCATGCAGGCTGGCCAGGCCCAGGCCACGGATAAAAGGCGTCACTCTGGAAGGCGGCGGCTAGCGCAACGAGGTAAAGCAAAGCTGCCCAACCACCACCTGTGTCAGTCTGCCTCTGGCCAATCAGATCATGTTTGGGTACAGTGGGAACAAGAGGCAAGGCTCCGCCCCCCAGATGCACACAGGGCTAAGGACACATTCTTTCTCCAGACCGGATTAGTGTATGACAACAACAGTGACACACCATATGGTACACTCAGACTTGGTGATGATATACGCCCACAGGGCGCCAGAGCAGAGAGTTCCTTTCATGATCAGAGCCAGTGGGCTAAGTAAGTGTAAACATTAAAACAAGTACAGTACCGCTGTCCAAGCAGAGCGGCGCACATCAGCGCAAGTGCTAATGCTGTGCGGCTAAGTTCCTAGAGAGCACCTCAGGTGGTCGGGAACACTAAAATTGCACAACTAATGAATTTTTGTGCAGTGATGCGGACCCTACTACTAAAATGCGTTTAGCCTAACCCAGTGATACTCAAGGTGCGGCTCAAGGGCTGAATGGCCGCTGATGAACAGCAGCACGAGCTGCTGTTTACTTGCTGAGCAATAATATTCAGGAAAAAATGTTAAATAAACAGGCAAGCATTTATTTGCCAGTTAAATGAAGTTATGAAGTAACTACAGTGGGTTCCTTCACCGCTTAACTTTAGTTGACCTGCAAATAAATGCTTACCGACTTATTTAACATTTTTTTTAGACCCGTTACACAATCCTGGACACACCCAGGCACCCTACCGCCACTCTGCTGGCATCAGTGCGGCCCTCATTCACACCACAGGCCATACTTTGTAGCCCTTGGACAAATGTTTGTGAGTACCCATGGTCTAACCACTGATGCATGATACTTTGCAGGGCTGCCTGGTGAATCAGTGCCTGGTACTTCCACGCTGGGTAATCCCTGGTGAATCAAATCCAGGCCCTTCAGAATCAGCAGCAGTGATATCCTGACTGATCCCCATAATGAGGTCCCACATGTCGGCACAATTCGCACTCTTGTCCGCAAGGTTTTTGTGTCCCCTTTTATTATGAAGGGAAATGTTTTATAATTAAGTTAATAATACTGCAAAGAATGAGTGATTTATGATCTTGTTCAAATCATGCTACCTCAGAATTAAGACACATTAAATCATTCAACCAAATAATTGCTGTTGGAAAGAGGCAAGGAAAGAGTACGGATGCAGCCTTACTTCCTTCAATGTTCTCCGTTTCCAGGGGACGTGCTATTGAATGGCACGTTGAATCAACAACCCCTTTGACACATTCTTTATGAAAATGCAATGTCGATATTTCTTTGACTTTATTTCTTCAGCTTGGCTTGCAAGTAGCTGTAGAACTTCAGCATTACTCTAGTTTCTCGTTATGCAAGTTTTTGTATTGCATAAAAATGGCTGATCTAGGTTCATCCTACACATTGGCTGGACTAAGCTTCTGTTTTTTGCAACATTTAGTTATTACAGATTTCAAAGGGAGGTACATCCATATGAACAAGAAAGTCTCAAAATGAGCAGTGTGCCGAGGATAGACCGGCAATCGTGGTCCTTCCCAGTGTTCAGGAGGCAGATACTCGTAAACGGGTAAACCAAAGGGAGACTATTAGACTTTCAATAATCATTTCTGAGGAGGAGGAGAGACAAAACAGAAAGTGGGATGGGGACATCAGGGTAGGTAACCACAGTAGTCAAAGTACATTAAAAAAAAAAGTGTGGGAACTGTAATGCTGCATTCAATGGGGCGGGATGAGCGGGGAGGGGGCTTGGTCAAAGGTGTGGCTAAAAAACAAATATTCTGTAATGTGGCTAAAAAAAACCAAAATATTCTGTAGGTTGTTAGGTCTCTTACCTTCAGGTAACTACATATATAATAGCGCACAACTTAAATGAAAGTAGAATGCAAGTTATGTTAATCAGTGGGAAATGCACTATCATACATTATGAAACCTCTATAAGTTAATGACCTGCACTAGAGAGCTACAGAATTGAATCCTGGTTGGTGCAATTGGAGAATAGTGACATGTGTATGGTTTTTTTTGTGGGGGGGGGTGGGGTGGGGGGGGGGTTTATATAGCGCAAACTTGACCCAAAGGTATTGGGTATCAGAGCGCTTCACTTGGGCACCAGTTGCGTTACATGAGGACACATTCATTTTTTTGTTAGGCACAGGGAGATTAAGTGACCTGCCCAGAGTCACAGGATGTTGCCCGTCCTTCTAGAGACTCAAACCCAGCTCCCCAGACTTGAGGTCGACCGCCCTAGCTGTTAAGCCACATCCTTTTCCCTAGTGTTTAGTGTTACAAGGTCCCAGTCTGTGACAGCAAGCAAAGTGAACATACAAGTTCATTATTTTAAACTTGCATTACTCACAATATAAGATAGGCTGCCACAAAATGTGCGAAAGTGTTAGTATAGATTGTATTGGAATTTGTTGTATATAACTGTCTTTTAAAGGTAACAATTCACAGCTTAGCTGGTCACCCTTTTACAATACCTCTCAAAAAATATATGTGTTATCATGAAGCTTAAAGTTATTCCATCATCATCATGAAGCTTCAAGTGATTCTATCAATTTGTCAATGTCGGCTTACAAGCACCCTTTACTTTTGCAGTTAACCAGTTCTTTCAGGCAAGCAGGCACCCTGGCAAGAAGGCTTGTTTAGCTGTCTGCCCGCATTTGGTTTCACAGCACAGGAAACTCCCTGCCTTACAGTGCAGCTGAAGCATTTCAGCTCTCTGAATTAATCATCCCGGGACGGTTATCTTTTCATAGAAAGTAGGGGAACTGACTTTCTAAAATTAAAAAAGTATGGGTACCTCGTGCCCCGCAGATCCCCCACTACTACTACTGGGTAACAGTCGACATCCCTAAGGTCTGAGTATGAGCAAAAGCATATATTCATTAGTCAATCCTTAATCTGAGGCACAAAACAGCAATTGTACAGTCATCGAAAGCATATACTAACAGTAATAATTTGCAATCAACATGATTGTCATAATCAGCCTCCTTGTAGTCACCGCTCTCTCTCCATTTCCTGGATGTATGGTATACGTGATGTGGTCATGGCAGTGGAAGGCCTGCAAGGGATGTCCTATTTCGATATACATCGGGTAGGCACAAGATGGATCACTACACTGAGTCTGGGTGCACCGAGCGGAGGCCGCTGAAATTGGAAGATGGTCCACAGGGGTCATGGAAGGAAGCTGCCAACGACTTTCGTGTAGGATATCGTGGGACCACCTCAGATCCCCTCAAAAGTATTTAGTTTGTCATTGATTTTATACGTTGTCCATTTGTTCGTGATGGGCAACCCTGTGCAGCTCAACCAGCCCCTCGTTCCATGTCGGTATGGAGGCCTGATGCCGATGCCGAAAGATGCACATTTCAGTCTCCGCTAATGAGATGGCCAGCCAGCGGTGTGTATGGGCATTCAGATCTGGTATGTTGGACATGTAGTGGAGAAGCACAGCTGAGTGGGGGAGAGTATTGAGAATGAACTATAGTGTTGTAAGTGCAAGTGCGACCACATTGCCTTCCAGGGGCGTTCTAAGGTCGAGGCCATAGGATATGAACTAGGTTAAAGTTGTCTCAGTCACATTTCGAGCAGCGGTCACGGGGCAGTAGTTTTGCCATTTTCAGTTTCCATGGAGTCCAATACCACTCATGCAGGACCTTGAAATACAAGAACTGCAGCCAGGTTTCTCTAAGCACTGGATTAAACTTTTAATGTTTTGAGGACTTTAATTCTCCTGATTTTCTTTTTGTCGTCAACGCTTTGAAGTGGCTTAAGACATGTAGCACTTTATTAAACTTCTAAATATGTAAGGCCTTGCAATCTGTCCATGTGTAATGACACAAGAAATGACGATCTTGACAAGCATACAGTGCAAAGATTTGATGTGTAGAGGATGGACTGATAGACAAATGGAGTGATGATGAGAGGGGTGTGTGGATGGATGAATTGATGGATGGGTTCGTTGATGGATGGGTGGAATTGGGTGACGAAGTAAAAGAGGGTGGGCATAGTGATAGATAAATGGATACAGATGGATACTGCTGCGATGACTAGCAGAATTATACGATGAGGACAAGTGTGAATGATAACCCAATTAGAGCTTATCAGATTGTAAAGAGATCTGAATCAGAAACCACAGTGACTCTGCTGCCTGTTCATTCTTTGCCATTCTGCCTTTCAGGTGGAGATCGAGCAGAAGAAGAGCTTGGACCTCGAGGTTGACGATGTCGACAATCCTAAGGAATGTGCCATGCAGTAGCCCCGAAGGATGGGAAGACATGGGCGCCTTTACAGTACGAACGGAGCAGTCGGCCGCATAATTTGATGGGGAGATTTCCTCATTGACTTCCGACTGAAGCCTGGAGACACCAATTGCTGAGGAGGAGCACAACTCTGGGCTATAGGGCAGGCAATGGATTCTTCTGTCTGCGCCCTCCTACCTACAGTGCGATATTATGGTCGGTGGTGGTGGTGTAGGCTGCTTTGCCTTTCCTTAGACCCTCCAGATACCCCATCATAGACTTCCCTCCTCCCATGTCCCTCTCTTGTGAGCTACAAGAGGCAGGACTGTCCTTGTATGAAGCTGAAAAAACATCCTTCAAGGCCTAGTGGACCGGATGTGACATGAATTTCAGATATCGTGGACGTCTTGTTCCCTTCAAGATCGGACTCCTGCAGAAGTATGAGGATAATCATGAGCCAAACAGTGGTCCGTCTGCCAGCCCTCCTTAGACTATATCAGGGCATCCCTAGCACTGGAAGCACTGGATACGCCAGGGCCCCATGCATTGTAAGCCGCCCAGGTACACTAATTCTTGTGGAATTTGAGACCCAATGCGAATGAAAGGTGTCCTATTGCTCTTTATGGATATTCGAAATAATACATTCCTCATGATAATCTTACACACTACTAGAGGTGGGTGAAATATTTCGCCCAACATTAAATAACTCTGAATTTTTACCCTTTTTACCTTGCCAGTCTATACCATGTTTTCCAAAAACAATTGTTTGCTGCAGGTGGGATTTTCCCTGGTGATACTTGGTGATTTTTCTTTCTGCAGTAGGTGACATGAAAATCCATGCACATTTCCTAACTAATTAGAAACGCCCCATTTTAAAATTCCAAAATAACTTTGGGAATATTTTTATCACCCGAAACTGCTACATACATTGCATAATCTTTTACAAAGTGTTCACTGTTTTAAAAAAAAATGTGATAGTAATTTTTTATCTGTTTAAGAAGCTTGTTTTTCAGGCCTATTTAGAAAGTTTAAAAAAATCGCTATCGTTCCTATTCGCTTTTAAATACGTTTCTAACTTCGGAAAACGGTATTTATTCAAAGGCTAAAAATGTATTTCTGTGTTTTTACACAAGAATGGGCTGGTGTGTTGAAATCGTGCCCGTGTTCTTTCTAGTTTTTTAACAAACAAGGCAAACCTTTCTAAAAGCTGTACAAGATATTTATCAGTTCAAAAACAGGTTGGCTGCATACCTGATAAGGTATATGTAATATTTTTGACTTTAAAAAGTTAGCATTGTTTGCTAAAACAAATGTATGTATTATACATATTATTTACACCTTTTTGAAACATAAGGTCCCGACTGTAAACGTTGAAAATGTTATGAAGGAGCCTTTTAAAATCCACACTTTTAAATTTTCAAATCCTTACTAATTCTTTTTGGCGGAGCTTGGGGAGTGGAATAAGTGAAAAGTTGCTTTCATGTGATTGTGCTTCGGGAGTGTGATTTTTCAACGATAATTTCTACAGGAGATAATTTGTTTTTTTTGCCCACTCCTAATCACAGGCTGAAGCTATAGGCATGTAAACTGTCTTGGGAACACAACCGCTATTCTTAGCTTTAACTAAAAGTGTAGAATGTCATAATTGAAACACCAGACATGTCTTAATATAGCCTTATAGCCCGTTGCTGATGACTAAGCCAGTTGTTAAAGGCCCCGAACCCGAGTTATAATCCTAAACTCCAGGTTAGGGCCTATAAGCAGGGCGAGGGCCTTTAACAGCTAGTATAGCCTAAGGCAGAAGAGCTATAGGGCTATTAGAACAATCTACCCACTGTTGGTAGATGTTTCAACTAAAAAGTGGGAAACAAAAAGTCAGACATTCGAATGTTGGAGTAAAAGGCGTTTACAAGCCATTATTAGCCCCAAGCGACTTCAGTGGAGCTCACAATGTTATAATTTTTCTAACTTTCAATCTATGGCAACTACATCGCGACTACATCGCATTTTGCCACACCATCTTCTTATGGTATTGCGTCTGCTTTAAATTTCTCACTAAGGGCTGAATAGTTTGTGCAGATTTTCATGGAGAATGCGTATTCTGTACCATAAACTATGCTCGAGTTTTGCCTCCATTTGTGTTTATTTTCCATACCGTGAAAGTAGTTTGATATAAGATATTGGAAACCAGCTGTGTTATCAGGAAGGGGTAGATATGTTAGAAGTGTGTGCTTTATAAAGTACACCAGTCATTTAAAGCTGTCCCCGGGTACTCAGATAAATCCACTGATTTGCCTGAGTGACACCAACTCAGACATGTACTTCCCAAGAATGACATTACATTTGCTGTTGGCCTTCAGCCCATCCTGCAGAACATCTCTGCAACACAAAGTCCAACATAGTTCCTACTCTAAATTTGCAGGTGTTCTACAGAAGACATGGATTTCCCCAACACACCTGCAGCACCTAGGAGGGTGCTGTATCTCAGTCATGGGGCAAACCTGGAGAGTTTCTCTCCAAGTTTCCTTTACTTCCGGAAGAGACCAGTCCTCTCCATCATTAATGTAGTCATGCCACAAGCCCATAAGATGAAATGAGTGCAACAGGGAGCCGTGACAAGCATTTTTTCACAGGAGCATTTCAATTGAAGGGTGTTCCTGATGCCAAACTGCACTACTGGCATGGGCGTCATGCCGACTAAATCAATCTAGTTGCATGAAAACTTTACCACATTAGGAGCAGCTTAATGCCAAGAGAAAGCAAAGATACTACTTCATAATATTTTTTACAACAAGCTCCAAAATTTAGTATTAATACATGGGTAAATCCCATCACGTACTAAGTAGTGCATTTGAGTGTTCAGTAAGTATGTAAGACAAAGCAACACCTCCAATGTGTAATAAGATGTAGCTATGCATGTATGTATGTGATCTCGGTATAGTGCGAATCTAGCTGAAGAGAGTGGAGGGCCATGCAGGGTCAAAGACAATGATAGGTCTGAGTGATTGATTCTAGGTTCATGGTGCTGACTTCTGTAGGGGATGGTCACAATGCAGTGTTGGAGTGCCATCGGATCTTTCCTAAACTGAACATGAGTACGGGCTGTCCTCATGGATAGAGGGATGTCATTCCAGATCCTGAGTGTACAGATGGAGACGGCCTGTTGCCTCATGTTTTATTCTTTCTTGCACATCTTCATCTTCATGTTTACAGCATCCTGGCAGCAGGTGTGCCAAGTGCCAGCACAAATGGTGAGCTAGTCCACCAGATTGGCAGGGCTACCTTTTATGATGGATCTGTAGATGATGCAAATGGCTTTGAAGGTGGTGCGGGACTGCATTAGGAGTAAATGGAGCTCCATCATGGTGGGGAGGCAAAGTTAGGCAAGGCAATATCCACCACACATGCAGCTCCACAATGGAAGCATGGGGATGTTTGGGGGACACTTCAGTCATATGCACTGACATGTGGCAATTATGACTTGTTGCTTCATGTTCCAACCCAGTCAGAGAAGCATAATGTGACAAAGACAAACGTGACTTTGTGGATGTGGTCACCTCCAAGCCCTTTCTAGATATGACAGTCATCTCTATGTTGAAGACAGTCACTAGATCAGATAGGTTTGTGTTCTAGCCCTGGATCTGAAATTAGAGGAGCGTAGTTTTAGATGATGGAATGATTGTTCCACAATCCTGGTCACACCTTTACACTCTATAGGGAAAGTGGTCTTTCTTTACTCAGTGTGTGCATGTGTGTATGTGAGTGCACTTGTGTGCATGGTGTATATGTGCAGTGCATAATTTGTGCTGGTGCCTGCAGTTGGTGGGCACTGGCAGGCATTTGTGGGGTCCAGGACTAATTTTTCATCTTCAAACTCTGATCCAGAGTTACAGAGAAAACACAGTAAAAAGAGAAAAAGAAACAGGAAGATAAAGATAGGGAAAAATGACAAAGACAGAAAGCAGGAATAAAAAGAGATCCTGCAAAAGTGAGATAAAGAACAAAAAGTAACGGGTGGTAAAATGAAGATGCATGAGGTAAACTAAAAACGGCAGCCTTGGTATTCAGCAACCCCAGCATTGGGTAGGGCTGGTGGTTGGCTCCTAAGACAAAACTTTATACCCCTGCACTTCTCACTCTACAAATTTGGCAATGTATTCATGAGAGCAGCAGGATTTACTGCTCTGTTATCTGAAGTCCTTGTTGTATTCATAGACTGTATAGCATGGGCAGTGGTAATGCAAACTTCCATGACAGAGCTTCTCTGGCTCCTACTGAATTCAATTGCCATGCCTACTTGACTCAAGGTATATCGGTTAAGTCTTGAAACAATTGTATTAATTGGTGTCAAGGGTGATAGTGCTTTGTTTTAGTAACGCAGAGTGCAGTTCTCAGGTGAATGGGTTGAAGAAGACATCAACCTGTGTTATTCTGTCCACTCAACAATAATGCAGACTTAATTAATTAAGGTCCCGTACCATCAGTACCATCTTGATCTCAATTTCAACTAGATCTCAGGAGGCTTGAGGTTCTGTAAACATGTGTCAAACCGGTGGCAACCACTTTTACTGTTGACTTGTGTCCATTACAATATAGTTGATGCCTAAAGAGTAGTACTTCTTATATCTGGCATTTCCCGCAATTGCCCCACAGTTGCCACTCAACCTGAGAGGTAGCCACTTCCACTGTTGACCCATGTCTATTACAGTATAGGTAATGGCTTAAAGGTAGTACTTCTCATGTCCGGAATTCCCTCAATTGCCCCACAGTTAACACTCAGAACTCTTGTCGATAGCAGAAATCGCTACTCCTTCACAAACAGTTCAAAAGATTAAAATAATATGTTGATCTTTAACGCTGGTTTTGTTTTGAAAAGCCACCTTGAGATCTGTGCTTCAAGTGTGCACCAGTATAATTTGTCTGTCCACAAAGTTGCAAGGTAGGATTGCTGCTCTCCTTGTGCTCTGTTCAGCTGGACAGGAAGTCTGCAGAACAGATCCCTTACTTCCTGTTTTTGCGCCCATTACTGTAACACCTATTGCACTATTGTAATTGATTCTCATTGGTAACATTTTGTAATCACTTGTGTCTTTATTTTACAAGGTGGTCGTCACACTGGCTAAAACTTTAAGGCACTTCCCAAGAGGAACAGTGCTGTTGTATGTGTCATTTATACTGAACTGTAGAAAATATATGAAATAAAGTGTTCTTTTTCATGTAAAATGCGAGTTTTCCTGTTAATGGGGTGAACTAACACTGGGGGAGAAATCTCTGTAGAAATGTGCAATGCAATGGCAATAATGGAAATAATGTATGTGGTGGGATATTATTATTGACTGAAAGGAGAGCAAATGTTAACATGATTCACTGGGCACATTCTATGCTATTTATATATTTTGTGACCTCTGTCCGAGCCACAAAGCCATTAACCAGTTGAATATTATGGATGACTACTCTACTTGGACATGGGTTCAAGTTCCGCTTCACTTGTAGAGTGCATCGCTGCCGTAAAGAGGATGGAGAGACCAACAATATATACATTGGAAGTACGCAACACAGAAGACGGTGCTTCGCAGTGTATGGAAAACTAATAGCAGCAGAATTCGAAAGAAAGCACAGGATATGAGATGTGTTGAGAAAGAGTGTAACAAATACAAAGGTAAAGCATGCACAATAGTCATTCCCTAAAACCAACACTCAATTCAGCAATCCACTGTTTCCTCTGCGCTGCTGTGAAGAAGAAGAAAACATATAGAAATAACACCTGACTTGGATCAAGGAGTTTTAGTGAAATTATATTGGTGAAATAACTTTCAATAGACACTCTTTCACTGAAAAGTTTTGATTGAAAATGTACACCTTACATTACTTAGTGCTTTTAGTTGACTCTTTTGTGTGAATACATTTTATTGGAAATGTAGCTTTTCTTTCCACAAGGACACAAGGAGTTAGATTAATCATCATTTTACCTCTACTCCTAAATATTGTGGCAATGTACTTGCGATGGATATTCAGCATAGTAACCTGTATTGTTTTAAAGGACTGGACACTGACAAGGTCTGCTAAGTTGCCTTTGTGATTGTCCGAAGTGGTAACTCCTCTCAGTAATCGTGAAACCACTTTTTAGAGAACAGTATGCGTGGAAGGTGTGGACTGTCTCCTTAAGATTGTCCCATTTATGAGAAAAACCCCACAAAGGGATCAAAACGTTTTGGCAATCTTGTAGCTCTTTATCGAAGCTAGATACCAAACTCCTCCTGAGACCAGGAAGAAGAAAAGAGCCAAGCTGAATCCAGATCTAGAAATCCAGAAGGAGGTCCAACCAGCTAGAAAAAAAAACATAGGGACAAAAGTAGCAGCAAGAGCCTCAAACCCAGGCAGGCCATGGAGAAAAATTGAACTAGGGTTAGGACAACATCATTGAAAGACCTGTCTCCTTCCTATATTATGTCTACCCTTGCCCCTGTATTACTGCACAGCCTCAGAGACTTGCTCAATCTTTCATTAAATCTGGAAGTAGTTCCAGTAAACTGGAAATCAGTGAGGGTCAAACCTATTCACAAAAAAACAACGGCAGATCCTAGAGAACTAGTACATTTTAGACCGATCTCCCTACTACCTTTTTTGGGGAAAGTGTTGGAAACATTGGTGAACACACAATTGATGACATACATAAAAAGTCGACAATTTCTCGACCCTTCTCAGTCAGGTTTACGTGCATGGCATAGCACTCAAACAACATTATCTGAAGTACTAGACAACATAAGACTTTCTCTTGACAATGGACACTCAGCAATCCTGGTCCAATTGGATCTGTCAGCTGCATTCGACACCAATTCCCATGTAGTCCTAACTAAAATACTTGAAGAGATTGGTGTTGGAGGGAAAGCCCTTGGCTGGCTAAAGAAGTTTCTGAAGGGACGGATACATTTGATGCAATTATATCCTTGGACAGGGAGGACCACAGGAATCGGCGTTGAGCCCTACTCTTTTCAATATATATGTGGCACCACTTGCACAATTGATAAAATCAAATGGCATTGATATTATCTCCTATGCCAGTGACACGCAGCTGGTCATCACAATGGGACCCAAGCCAGAAGAGACTAAAATAAGATTCCAAGACTGCATGAATCATATTACCAAATGGATGCAGCAGCATTGTCTACAACTCAATGCAAGTAAAACAGAGGTTGTACTGTTTGGGAAAGTTCTTGCCAGATTACTGGCGGCCCATTAGTCTAAGCTCGTTCCAAAGACAACAGTAAGAAATCTAGGAATAATAGTAGATGAGAAATTGTCAATGAGGGACATGTAAACCACATCTCAGGTACATGTTTTGTCATTATGCATGCCCTACACCATGGGTACTCACAAACTTTCTGTCGGGGGCCAAAATTACAGTGTGGTTTGAGGCCTAGGGCCGCACCGGTAGGGGTGGGGTCAGTGGGGGCGGGGCTAGAGTAAAAAAAATCAAACCTGTTTCAAAACATTAGACAATGCGACAATGCAGTATTAAAAAAGCAGATGTAACTACAAAGAGCACATTTTGATAATACATTTTTATTAGCAGACAATAGCAATCTTAAGAGGCATTGCATAGCTTCATACACACTTTGACCCCAATTCCATCACAGCCTCTCTCTGTCAGTCAGTCCCTCTCTCTCAATCAGTCTTTCTCTCTCTCTCTCAGCCAGTCTCTCTCTCTCTCTCTGTCATTCTCTCCCAATCAGTCAGTTTCTCTCTCTCAGCCAGTCTCTCTCTGTCAGTCTCTCTCTCTCTCTCTCTCTCTGTCTGTCTGTCTCTCTCTCTCTGTCAGTCAGTCAGTCTCTCTGCCAGTCTCAGTCAGTCTCTCTCTCTCCCTGTCAGTCTCTCTCTGTCAGTCTTTCTCACTCTCTGTAAGTCTCTCTCTCTCTCTCTCTCTCTCTGTCTCTCTCTCTCTCTCAGTCAGTGAGTCTCTCTCTCTTAATCAGTCTCTCTCTCTTAGTCAGTAAGTCTCTCTCTCCCTCAGTCAGTCTCTCTCTCTGTCAGTCAGTCTCTCTGTCAGTCAGTCACTCTCTCTCTCTGTCATTCAGTCTCTCTGTCAGTCAGTCTCTCTCTGTCAGTCAGTCTCCCTCCCAGTCAGTCAGTCTCTCTCCCAGTCAGTCAGTCTCTCTCTGTCAGTCTCTCTCTCTCTTAGTCAGTCAGTCTCTCTCTCCCTCAGTCAGTCTCACTCTCTGTCGGTGAGTCAGTCTCTCTGTCAGTCAGTCACTCTCTCTCTGTCATTCAGTCTCTCTGTCAGTCAGTATCTCTCTGTCAGTCAGTCTCCCTCCCAATCAGTCTCTCTCCCAGTCAGTCTCTCTATGTCAGTCTCTGCCAGTCAGTCTCTCTCTCAGTCAGTCTCTCTCTGTCAGTCTCAGTCAGTCTCTGTCATTCAGTCTCTCTGTCAGTCAGTCTCTCTCTGTCAGTCAGTCTCCCTCCCAGTCAGTCAGTCTCTCTCCCAGTCAGTCAGTCTCTCTCTGTCAGTCTCTCTCTCTCTTAGTCAGTCAGTCTCTCTCTCCCTCAGTCAGTCTCACTCTCTGTCGGTGAGTCAGTCTCTCTGTCAGTCAGTCACTCTCTCTCTCTCTCTGTCATTCAGTTTCTCTGTCAGTCAGTATCTCTCTGTCAGTCAGTCTCCCTCCCAATCAGTCTCTCTCCCAGTCAGTCTCTCTATGTCAGTCTCTGCCAGTCAGTCTCTCTCTCAGTCAGTCTCTCTCTGTCAGTCTCAGTCAGTCTCTGTCAGTCAGTCTCAGTCAGTCAGTCTCTCTCTTTCTGTCAGTCAGTGTCTCTCTTAGTCAGTCAGTCTCTCTCTCAGTCAGTCTCTCTCTCAGTTTCTCTCTGTCAGTCAGCCTCTTAGTCAGTCAGTCTCTTAGTCAGTCTCTACATCTCTGTCAGTCTCTCTGTCTGTCTCTCTGTCAGTCAGACAGTCTCCCTCTGTCAGTCAGCCCCCTCTCTCTCTCTCTCCCTCTCTCTCTCTCTCTCTCTCTCTCTCTGTCAGTCTCTTTCTCTCTCTCAGTCAGTCAGTCTCTCAGTCAGTCTCTCTATCTCTCTGTCAGTCAGTCTCTCTCTTTCAGTCAGTCTCTCTCTGTCAGTCTCGCTCTGTCAGTCAGTCAGTCTCTCTCTGTCAGTCAGTCTCTCTCTGTCAGTAAGTCTCTCTTTCTGTCGGTCTCTCTCTCTCTCTGTCAGTCTCTCTCAGTCAGTCAGTCTCTCTCTCTGTCAGTCTCTCTCTCTCTGTCTCTCTGTCAGTCAGTCTCTCTTTTTCTCTCTCTCTCTCTCTCTCTCTGTCAGTCTCAATGTCAGTCAGTCTCTCTCTGTCAGTTTCTCTGTCAGTCAGTCTCTCTCTGTCAGTCAGTTTCTCTCTGTCAGTCAGTCTCTCACGATCTCTCTGTTAGTCTCTCTCTCTCTCTCTCTCTCTCTGTCAGTCTCTCAGTCAGTCTCTCTCTCAGTCAGTCTCTCTTAGTCAGTCTCTCTGTCAGTCTCTCAGTCAGTCAGTCTCTCTTTCTCTATTTCCCCCACTCTCTCTCCACTGTCTTTCTATCTCTTTCTCTCGCTCTCCACTCTCTCTCCACTCTCTCTATCTCCACTCTCTCTCTCTCTCCACTTTCTCTCTCCACTTTCTCTCTCCACTCTCTCTCGATCCACTCTCTCTCGATCCCTCTCTCTCGCTCCACTTTCTCTCTCTTCTGGGGGGCCATGGGTACATTACCTGCAAGGTTCGTGGGCCGCCAAGGAAGGCCTGCCGGGCTGCTGGCGGCCCACGGGCCGTACTATGAGTACCACGGCCCTACACAAAGTATTTCAGTGGATTCCACTCAGATCTAGAGAATCCCTAGTCCAGGCCCTGATTATTGGTCGTCTGGACTACGGAAATGCTTAATGGCCTCCATGAATGAAGAACTGTTTACTAAACTTCAGGTGGTCCAAAACACTGCAGCACGTCTAGTATGCCATCTTCCTCCCCTATCACCTTTAGGTCCCATCCTAAGAAGGCTCCATTGGCTGCCAATACAAAAGTGTACTTCATTTAAACTCCTTTGCCTAGCACACAAATCTCTATATGGAAATGGTCCCCTGTATCTACAGAGAAAACTTAATTGGTATGCTCCGACTAGGAATCTACGGTCCTGCGGGAAACACCTGTTACATCGCCATTCGACACGCACCGCCAGAAATGGTGGAAGATCATTTTCATACTTAGCTCTCCAATACTGGAACCAGCTCCCCCTACAGCTTCGGGTCTGCACTAATCATAGACACTTTAAAAAAGCCCTCCAAACATGGATGTTTTAACCTGTAGCAGCTCCACTGTTAGTATAGCTCCGGAAGTCCGGCACCGCACCTTGAGAACCTTTCAGAGTGATTTGTAGCGCTTAATAAGTATCCAAATAATAATAATTTTGAGTCCAGTGGTGGGTGTGACAAGGAAAGGGTAACTTTCTGCATATGGCTAACCGAAAGATCCAACTAAGAGAAAGACTATTAACCTTAATTAGCCACGGCAGCCTTGTAGGTTCCGGATTTAAACCAAAAATGGCAATGACCAAATTGTTAGATATTACGTATGCTGCGCTTTGTCTGGTACCCATCCTAAGCAGGATAGTTGCACCGATACAGCCGATGAATAAGTAGATAAATGGATTCATGGAGCGCTAGCTCAAATCACTTTTGGAAATCGGGCCTTTTATAGACAACGACCCTCGGCTGAACGGTTCAATGAGGACCTATTTGTATTTTTTTTTAAAGCGCAAAGAGTGTGATCCTGTTTGTAAAAGGAACTACAAGGTAGCCCAAAAAAATCTGTCATGGTTGCATTATAAAAAGCTTGCTGCGATTTCTACATCAATAAAATCCAGACGGCCCAAAATTCCTCCTGTGAGCTAATTATGGTAGCATACTCACTGTCATCATTAAAGGCATTCTCAGCCTTAACCACCCCAACAGAGGAAGGATGCAACACTTTGGCGCTGTTCTTCCTGGGTAAGGTAGCCAATATATATGACTCCTTTCCTGCAGGACATAGATACGCCCCCTGTTTGAACATTTGGTTCAACTGGTCGAAGGACAGCTCTAGGCTGCTCAGTTTTAGACCCATCGATGTGGAAGAGCTAACTGCAATATACGAGTCAATGAAGTCAGCTTCTCCATGAGATCCAGCTTCTCTGTCCATTTTGGAATAAGGCTTGAAGATGATCCACCCAGTTCTAGGTGAATTGTTCAATAACTTTTTAAACTTTGGCCAGGAACCTAGGAGATGGAAACATGCTGTGGTCGTTCCTCTTCTAAAAAAAACATTTCTGGACCGCACCAAACCAAAAAACTATCGGCCGGTTTCGCTACTACCACTATTCTCCAAAATTACGGAGAAAGCAATCAAGCTTAATAGAGAGCCATGACCTTTTACACAGAACCCAATCGGAGTTCCACCCCTTATATAGCACAGAGTCTGCCTTACTGCTGGCAACAGAGTCAATTTGCCAGATCTTGGACACTGGTGATTCTGCAGCACTGTTGATGTTGGATCTCAATGCCACATTTGACACTTTGTCCCATAGAATCTTGTTAGAGAGACTCTGAAATTGTGGGGTAGGACATAAAGCACTGCGATGGGTTGCTTCTTTTTTGCAAGGGCACACCTTCCAGGTGGTACAGAAGCCCCATCAGTCAAGGGTGCTCCCATTGAAGCAAGGGATGCCACAGGGCTCCTCTTTGAGTCCAACCCTGTTTAGTGTATTTGTGCAACCTTTGACAGATTTAATCAAGCGTTTTGGGTTTTTGATCGTGTCATATGCTGATGATACACAGCTCATCATTATGCTGTCAAAAAATGATACCCGTATGGTTGCTTCTGTATTGCTGACATGGCTAAATAAATAGACCTAAATTGCCTTAATCATAACACTGGAAAAACAGAGGTTCTGATTTGGGCAACCCGTCAAACATCTGGTCAACTGCTTGGTAGCCGAAGGAGTTGGGTCCTGTACCTGACCCCAAAGTCAAGAATCTCGGCATTTGGGTGGATGAAAAAATATCTTTTGACAACCAAATTTCTGCAGTGGCGGGAAAAAGACAGTGATTCAGGCCTTGATAGTGTCACGGCTGGACCACTGTAATGTTTTATATCTTGCAGTGACACAGGGCAAGATCAATAGACTACAAAGAGTGCAGAATGCGGCGGCCAGGCTCATTCTGAATCTGCCAAGACGTGCGTCCATAGAGGCTGCGCTCAAACAGCTGCATTGGCTTTTATTAATACAGCGATTCACTTTTAAAGCCTTATGTTTTTGCTATAAAGCCCCGAATAACAAAGGTCCACGTTATTTGCACCCATTTGTCAGACCTTATCTACCTTCGAGGAACCTTAGATTAACCGTGGTGATGTTGGCAATTGTTTCCAGATTTAAGAAAGTATGTTCGGGTTAGAAGTCATTCGGCTACCTAGTGCCCATATTGTGGCATTCTCTGCCCTTAGCAGTTCATCAGGTCCAATCAGAAGAACTGTTCAGAAAGAAACTGAAAACCTGTTTCTATTTCAGCTCAGGATGTAGGGGGCTTGATAACTGCATGGAGGTGGGTGGGCACCATTACCTAGAGCAGGGACACCTCAAATGAGGTAGCTATGCGCTCTATAAATTACATTAAAATTATTACTTTATCCATTTTATTTTTTTAAATGGATGCTGTCCAAATGTTCTGACAATAGAGGACAATCTGCAAATATTAGGCATGTTTGACACCATTGAACTGCCTTCTAATTCAGCACTTTCACTGATCTAGCTTACTCGGTTCATGTAGAGTGTAAAAGAGATGAGATACCTTTAAATAATGTTGCATCGATACTTTGGCTGCCACTAAGGCAAGTTTCATTAGTCCAAAAGATAATTATAATACCAAACAGTCAGTTTGCGTCATTCTTTCTTTCAATAGGCTTCTGTGGAATTTTGGGTTCAAGATAGCTCATGACAGTTTCAAACATTTATGACTTCCACAATAAACTTTCCTCAAGGTCCAGTTCAGACTGGAAAGTAGAGTAGACCAACAAATAGCTGCTCTGTAAGCATCTGAAGGAATGATTTTTGTTTCTAGGCTTTGTTCAATGGGAGCAACAATACATGCCCATTGAAAATGTGATGGATTTGGCCCTTTCTGCAGGGTCATTCCTAGACATGTTTCCTTAACCCTCCAACTTTTTGCTGAATTCATTTGTGTTGGCCTTAGAACTCTGTGGACTTTACCACTGCTAACCAGTGCTAAGGTGCTTGTGCTCTCTCCTTAAAACATGGTACATCAGAGTTCTATCCTATTTACATATTTAATTTACTTATAAGTCCCTAGTAAAGTGGCATAGCCTGTACCCAGGGCCTGTAAATTAGATGCTACTTGTTGGTCTGCAGCACTAGTTATGCCACCCACTTATGTAGCCCTTACACCTTATCTCAGGCCTGCCATTGCAGTGCCTGTGTGTGCAGTTTATGGTTTAAATCTTTTTATTGAGTATGCTACAATCTTAAACATTACGCTCACCTACAACCACCGGCCGGCGGGGGAACGTTTTAATCTAAAGCAAACTTTATTAAAGAGAAAAGAAAAGAAGCAAAGAGGAAGTGAAAGAAAGCAAAGAAAAGACTGAGAGACACAGAGAGGATAGAGGACAGGTATTCACCCACAGCGTGTGATGTGACTCGGTAGGGATCTAGGGCTGAGTGACCTTCGGAGGAGGCGGCGGGTCCATTATGTGTTGTGCAGGGAATCTTAGGACTCGTAGGTAGCGAGGGCAGGTAAGCTCTATGAACTCTGAGGATAGGTGAGCTACCGTGGACCCCCAGGTTTAATCGAATTTCGGCAGTGTGTGGTTGATCCCCACTATAATCCGTTCCATCCCCACAACCTCCCACATTTTTTGTAGCCAATCTAACTTGGTCGGGACGGCGGTCTTACCCCATTTTCCCCGGAGAACCTGCTTGGCTGCCCCTTGTGCTAAGGTGATCGACTTGCCCCTACAAGACCGGAGAGGGTATGTGAGAGGATTGGGTAGCCCCAGCAAGATATAACTAGGAAATCTGGGGAGTTCTGTCTGGTATACCTGATCGACTATGGGCAGAATAGTCTCCCAGAATGCCTGTATCTTAGGGCAATGCCATAGAATATGGGACAGTGTACCCTCCTGCCCGCAGTTACGCCAACAGATGTTTCTGCAATGGGGCTTCCATTGAGCGACCCTCACCGGGTGTAGTACCAATAATGTGCAATTTTCAAGAGCATTTGCTTCCCTGAGGTGCTACACGAGGATGCCCGGGCCCTGTGAATAATATCCACCCACTCCTTGGGGGAGAACTCCCGACTCAGTACCGCCTCCCACCTAAGCTGCGCCGAGGACTTGGACTGGGTTCCTGCCTTGTTGAGAAAGCCATAAATATCCGACAGAAGACGTTTGTTGGAGGTGCGGGTGATGTACCAAATCTCAAACTTTGTGAGGAGCCGACTAGCATTCAAACAGACCTGGGGTTGTGTGACCCAATGGCGCAGCGCCAAGTACTGCCAGTGCGCATCATTTGGGATCCCATAGTGAGCCACTAACCTGGGGAAATCCAGGATTCCCCGCTCATCAACAAGGTTGTCAATACGCTTACAGTTTGCGTTTTGCCATTTCAGGTAGGCGTTTCCCACTAGGGCCGAGGGGAAATCTGGGATCCGAATAAAAGGGGTCAAGGGTGAGATAGCCGAGGACAGCCGACACTTCTCCTGGACCCTGTCCCACACCTGCATAGTGGCTTGCAGGACGGGGGAGAGGGACGCGCCCAGCGGCCGATGACATCTGGGTAGTCATGGAACCTTCCAAATGTGGATCCCTGCGACCCCCCCTATCCATAAAACACCAGTGTTTTTCCGACTCTAGTTGATACCATTGGATCATCCATCGCAATTGAGCCGCTTTGTAGTAGCGCTTGAGATGCGGAACTCCAAGGCCACCCTCATCCTGCCTCAGATACGTGAGATGTCCAGCCATGCGCCGTTTCTTTCCCCTCCAAATAAAGCTGTTGATGAGTTGCTGCATTTGAGCCAGCGTCATGGGTGGTGGGCACAGGGGGAGCGTCTGCATGATGTAAAGCAGATGGGGTAAAATCATCATTTTGATGGCCACAAACTTGCCCAACCAGGAGAGGGCATGCTTTTTCCAACTGTTCAGTTTGAGGCGCAGTTTGCTCACAGCCTCCATATAATTCACCTGAGCAGTCTTCGCGGTGGTAGAGAAAACCCGGAGCCCCAGGTATGTGATATCTATAGCAGCCCAAGTAAATGGGAAGTGAAGCGATAGTTGGTGTCGATCCGCCGCTGGAAGCGTGAGGCTCAAAGCCTGAGTCTTTTTCAAGTTGATTTTAAATCCCGACACCGCGCTGAAAGCCTCGACCTCTGCCAGCAGAGGGGGAAGAGAGAGCAACGGGTGTGATAAGAAAAGGAGCACGTCATCCGCGTATAGGGAGATCTTATGTTCCCTGGCCCCCATCCGAATCCTAGTGACCGCAGGGAGTTGGCGGACCCTTTCGGCGAATGGCTCCATATAGAGCACAAAGAGGAGGGGGAAAAGGGGACACCCCTGCCCCGTGCGACGTCCGACCTGGAAGGGGCGAGAGACCACCCCATTGACCAGAATGCGGGCTGTGGACCGTGATATACACAATTCACCCATCTCTGGAATCTGTCCCAGAGTCCAAATCGACAGAGGACCTGTTGCAAATAAGTCCAGTGGACCCGATCAAATGCATTTCCGGCATCCACCGAGATAAGTATCGCCGGGATCAGGATACGTTGCATCTTGTCCAGTAAATGGCAGAGCCTTCGAGTCCCGTCTCCGCAATTGCGGTCCGGGATGAAGCCCGATTGGTCGGGGTCCACCAGGCCATGCATATGGGGAGCGAGTCTGGATGCCAAAATACTGGTGAAGATCTTCAGGTCCACGTTGAGCAGGGAGATGGGACGGTATGAAGCACACTCACGCGGGTGCTTTCCCGGCTTGGGGAGGACCACTATCTCCGCCATGGACATCGACGGGGTGAGTTTCCCAGAGGTGCTAAAGATGTTGAACAACCGCGCCAGGTGGCGGGAGAGATCCGAAGCGAATGTTTTATAAAAGTCAACTGGAAAGCCATCCTCTCCTGGTGCTTTACCAACCGGGAGGCCCTGGATGGCCCGCAAAACTTCATCAGGGGTTATGTCCGCATCCAGACTGGCTGCAACCGAGTCGAAAAGCGGCGTCACCAGCGCCTCTTGCGCGTATTCCTTGGCCACAGTGGGGTCCAGACTATAGGCTGAGTAGAGAGCCTTATAGAAGGCCTCAAATTCAGACGGTATGTCTCCATCTGCACGCAGGGTCTCGCCCCGCTCGATCATGAGTTCCGCAACTCGGCACGTTGCCGTCTCGGCCCGCAGGGCGTGTGCAAGGAGTCTCCCTGCCTATTTCCCTCCTTTGTAATAGCGCTGTTTGGTGCGGAGCAGGGCGTATTCAGCGCGGTCGAGATCTAGTGCCCGCAGTTGCTTCCTCGCCTGTGTGAGTAGGCGCTGAGTCTGGAACACCCCCGTAAGGCGATGCACCCCTTCCTGCTCCCGTATTTGGTCTTCCAATTCCCCCCTCTTGACCTTACGGTCCTTGTTCAGGCCCGCTGCAATAGCAATGCAGCGTCCGAGGATGACAGCCTTCAGGGCATCCCAAAGCACATCGATCCCCACCGAGCCTACATCGTTTACTTCCAGGTATGTTTTGATAGTGCCTCGGAGCTCAGTAATATTAGCGGTGTAGGCAAGTAGTTTGTGGTTTAAGTGCCACGAACTCTGCCGCGAGGTACCGCCAGGGAGAAGCAATGTCAAGATGACCAGCGAATGGTCCAAGAGCGCTGCCACCCCAATATATACATCGTCAGTGGACGCCGTAACCCGAGGTGAAGTCCAAAAAAGGTCGATGCGGGCGTATGTTTGATGGGCCGTGGAGAAAAAGGTGTACTCCCGTGCTGTCGGGAAGCGATTGCGCCAGGCGTCTGTGAGGCCCACCTCCCTCAGTCTCTGAAGCATCGTGTCAGAGATCGAGCCCATGTGCCCCATCCTTGGCGTCGACCTATCCGGCTCTGCAACAGGCACCATGTTAAAATCCCCCCGATTTTACAAGGTCCTCATCGGGAGACTTATAGTGTCTTGTAAGAAGGCCTCTTGGTGTTCGTTGGGGCAATAGACTGAGGCTATTGTGTGTACCCTCTCTCCCATTAGCACCCTCAAGGCCAGGAGATGGCCTGCGACCTCCGTGTGAGTTCCCACCACTTACCCTTTAAAGTGCGTAGCCAAAAAAATCACCACTCCTGCCTTCTTTCCTGGCCCGATGAAAAATATTGCCTGTCAAACCACTGAGATCGGAGCCGCTTCCAGTCCACCCACATGAGGTGGGTCTCCTGTAGTAGGCAAATATCGCACCTGGCTTCCTTCAACAAGGCAAGAAGCGCACGCCATTTTGCTGGCGAATTAAGGCCTCGCACATTGAAGCTCATGGTAACTACCTTAAGATGTGTCATGTGGGAGTAAGAAGGGGCCAATCGCGTACTGATCTAACCTTTCATGGAGGAATACAGCAGCAGCGGGGCACCCGCACCCTGCCTCGCATGCCCCGCCATGGGGTCCCAGCGCCGACAATCCCCCCCCATCCGCAGCGGCTCTACATGGTGTCCCCCTATTTTAACAGGGCGGCCCCTACATGGGGAAGGAGAGGCAGGGTCAGGGCATCGGATCAGGCAACCAGCGCATCTCACCAGAGGAAGAGCAAATACAACACATTGGCAGCCTTCCCTCGATATGCATAGCAGGTCCATCCTACTACCTAAAGCGGCACCCCCCTCCCATCTCCTCCCACCGCGCCCAGCTGCCAAAGTCGTTGAGTCCCCCTACCTGTCTGTGGGATGGCATCAGCTCTCTCAGTTTGTAGGAGGGCTGCAGCTCTCTCGTGGGTAAAAAGGGGAGAAAGGAGGAAAGAGAGAAGAAGAGAGGCGGAAGAAAAAGAAAAGGGAACATAAAGGGACGACAAAGTTGTCTTCCAATGAGAACAAATCACAGCAATGTGCAGGGTTCCATGACTTTGACGATCGGTCGTCACCATTCCGAGGGTGGGGCTTCCCCCCCCCAGATCGACATCTTAAAACACTAGGCTCAGCCCATTCTTCCAAACAGGTGAGCTCAGGACCGCGGCTGACTGGGTCAGTCACCGCCTTGGGCAGCAGAGTCCTCCCGGTCTAACATCTGTCGCAGCAGGGCTTCCCGTTCTGCTCGGCGTTCCTCTTCGGAAGGCTTCGTCTGGGCCCCCCCTCTAGGACCCCGTCTCCTTCCCGATCTCCCCAGCCTCCCCGAGGGTGGGGCTCCCTCCGTCACCTCTGGATCTTCTGCCACTGTCAGGGCGACCCCAGGACAGCCTTCGCCTCCTGCAGGTTACGCACCCCATGCGTTTCTTTGTTCCAGACGAAGGATAGTCGAAACGGATGCCCCATCTATAGCGTATACCCTGCTCTCGGAGGAAGTTCATGGCTGGTCGCAACTCCTTACGCCTCTGAAGGGTGAGGGGCGAGAGGTCTTGGTACAACCCCACCTGGAAGCCTTCGAACTCCACTGCTGGATGGTCACGTGTGGCGGCCATGATTACCACCTTCTGCCTGTAGGAGTGTAGGCAGGTCAGGATGTCCTGTGTATGGCCAGGGCCCGAGGCAGGGCACCCGGCGTGGTGCGTGTGGTCCAGCGTGACCTCCTGGTCCCTCAATTCCGGAGCCATGTGCTTAAAGAGGCAGAGAACCCAGTCTTCGAGCCTGCCGCTGTCCGCTTGGAGTGGTACGCCTTTGATGCGGATGTTGGAGCGTCTCAAGCGTTTTTCCAAATCTTCTATCTTAAGGTATAGCTCCTCCTGCCGCTCCCAGAGGTCAATGAGTTCTCGGGTTTGTTCCGCAAGCTCTTCCTCTCGTCTATCCCCATTGCGCTCCAGAGTGTCCACCCTATCTCCCACCTTGCCAAGATCTGCTCAGAGCTGTTTAATGTCAGCGGCAAGGTCTCGTCGCAGCCTGGCAAAGTCGTCTCGCAGCACGCCAAAGAGCTGCTCCATGAACTCCTTTGTGACAGGCTCGGCAGCAAGCCCAATGACTGAGTCTGTTGTGGCAACGCCAGAGTGTGACCCATGACGGTCAGTGTTAGGCCCCCCAGTCTTCTTCCCGGCCGGCTTCTGAAGGGGGTCTTTAATGGAGGATTCCTTGCTCGGGATTTCCTATTGTTTTGCTAATTGGGCGGCCATGGTCGGCCGCCAGCAGGTGGGTGACTAGTGCTCCTACAACTGTGAGTCCCATTGCGGGGGGTGTCGGTGACCCTCTGTAGCTCTCTGCGCTCCTCCGGACTGGCCTCCACGAGAGACGATCAGGCCTGTTGCCACATCCGGGCTTCGAGCACTTCACCCAACAACCAGGGCAGTTGCGGGACTTCGGGGAGCCCACCTGAATCTGCAAGGGGTCGGCGCACTCTGCCACACTCGTTGTGGCCGGAGCAAAGACGCACACCGTGGGACCACCACCAGGCTGTGCGATCCACCTAGTCACTCCTTGCGCCACTGGGGCTCCTCAATACAAGCTGCGTGGGGCTGCGGTCCCACCCAGCATTCCGGCTCCCACCACTTCTGGCGTAACCACTGTGCAAGGCCCCTCCACCAAGCCCGAGAGAGCCTCGTGCCCCGCAGGACAATGTCGGGGTATGAGCGGCAGGGGGAGAGTCACCGGCAGCAAGGATTCCCCAAGCTCGCACCCCCTCCATGGTCCCCGTCTGTTGCGCGGGCCCCGCAAGTCTAAGGTTGTCAGGAGCGTTAGGATGGCTCCCGGGATTCAAATTCCTCCAGGGGCCACGAGACCACTGCTTTGCCCCACTCACAGCAGCTGTGCTGGTGGCCAGGCGTTTGCTCCACACGTGGCTGGCCGCACCGGGTCACCGAAGTCCCTCCGGGCTGTGCTATATCAGGCCCTGCACCTCGACACCCAGGGCTCTGCCACAAATTTACCCCCCGTGGGCTGCGCCTCACCACCGCACTGCTCCAGATCACTCCTGGGTGGCCGAGATCCTCGAGGCCGACGGCCAAGGCTGCTCGCCCAGCGGAGGCCACGCCCTGGCGTTCGACGCCGTCACTAGGCCTCACCGCTGCTCACCGCTGCTCCTACACTGCCTCGTGGGCACGGACTCGTCGAGCCCCGCTCCCTTCCACTTCACTTGCAGCTCACCACCGTGCCGCAGATGGGGGATCGCAGCTCAGCGTGCGGGCTCCGCGCCCCTCCCCCAACAGCCTCCTCCACAGGCCCAGCTCTGCAGCCGCAGGCCTGCCGAAGACTTTCCTGCCGCGTAGAGCCGAGGACGGCGCCTGCCTTCAACACTGGGCTGCCCTTCTTTGTTGCGGACACGGTAGGTGCACTTTGCAGCATCGCACAGGTACCAAAGCCTCAGATGGATGCCTAATTGTCGGCCTTTGCGAGCGGAGCTCCTGAGAAAGGGCGCTACTCCGCCGCCATCTTGGCCAGGCCCCAGTGTGCAGCTTAAACTGCAATTTCGACCTGGCAAGATATAATCCTTTACCAGGCCCAAACCTTTTAATACATATAAGTCACCCCTAGGGTAGGCCCTGGACAGCCCAGAAGGAAGGGTGCAATGTATTTAAAAAGAAGGACATGTACTTATATGTTTTACATGTCCTGGTAGTGAAAAACTCAAATACATTTTTCACAACTGAAAGGCCGATCTCTCATATAGGATAACACTGGAGTTGCCTTATTACATTTTATAAATGTAATTTCCAAATGGGAAGAGACATCCCCTTCAAGTTTGGTAAATCACAATTTTAAATCCTCTCACGGTGAAGTCAAATTTTAAAATGCGATCCTGAAAATAATACTTTTAGAAAGTTAATATTGTCTTGTCTTAGCTATTTAATGGCTGCAGCCTGCATCTGGTCACATGACTGAGTGTAGTTGGGAGTTGGGCTTTGTGCATTAACCCTCGACAGCCACACAAAGTGGGAGCTTAGGTGTGACGGAGTTGGCTATCACGGACAGGATGAGAGGAAGGAGCTGAGCCCAGCCTCACCTACACCTGAATAGGCTTTGTCCTGTCTCCACACAAAGGGCTGCCTACCCCCTGTCGTTAGTCTGGAGCCAGGGCAGGGAAGGCACTTCAAAGGCACACCTCTAGAAGCTTTTCCCCACTTCAAAGGCACAACTGTGTACAATAGAAGGACCTCAGAGTCCACCACTTCAGTACACTTCTGGGCCCCTGGATACTCTGCTAGGAAGAAGGACTGATGTGCTGCTGAAGGACTGCCCTTTGACAGGACTGCACTCTGCTGGACTCTTGCTTTGCTGTGCTGACCTACTACCCTCTTGCCTGAATGAGGACTGGACGTGCACTATTTGACAACAGACCTAGAGTTACTCGATGGGCTAGTTGTCTGGCTCCCTGATCTGAAGTCTTAGGGGCATAACAGGTTTCCAACAACTTTGCACCTACCCCTGAACTCTGCCTTCCGTGAGTCTACCCTGCCAAGTGGTGCCACTCTAGTCCTGGACCCTTGGAAGTGCCCTAAGGTGCTTGCCAGCTGAGCCGTTGTATCTTCTCTGCTGACTGGCGCATCCCCGAGCAGAACCGATGCATCTATTCTGCTTAGCAGTGCATCGCTGAGCAGAACCGACGCATCACCGCAGATGTGTGGTTTGGACCCGTTACAAAGACCCGCATCGCCTGACGAATTGCCCCAACAATGCAGCGCATCTACAGCCCGCATCTGTCATTGACACAGCTTCAAAGATGATGCCAGACTCTGGATCACAGCATCGCAGCTCCTCAGAACCAATGCATTGGCAGCTGCGTGCTGCATTCCCGACGCCAGACATTGAATTGCAAGCCTCGTTGAATGGATTTTCGATGATGCCAGAACAGGACTTCACAACACAGCCTCGCTGCATCTCAGAACCAACGCATCGCTTCGGCTGTGCAGCAGATCTTTGACGCAGATCCCCACAACATCTTTGCAACCAGGATTTAAGGTACTTTGTTCAGCAGGCCTAACTGGGTCCCTGGAGCCAACCCGCGCCCTATTGTGATGATTATGAACTTGTGACTTTGTCCCGGTCCAGCGTGACCAGATATTCCCAATCTGCGCTTCGTGCTTTTTGGCACTATTTTTACTCCAAACTTTGAAATGCGATGTCTCCGGTTCTGCTAATTGGAGTTTTGATCTTGTTTTATTCATTAAAAACAACTCTATTAAATCTGTTGTGGGCTCCTTTTGTGGTGTATTTTCACTGCTTTACTGTCTGAAGTGTTGCACAAATACATTACACTTTGTCTCTGTGGTAAGCTACCATTGGTGGGGACTGGTTAATTTGGGGTTTGCTTGTGACTTGACACGGTCTGTGGTTGCTGCTTGACCAGGGCTTAAACCCCAGTCAACCAACAACCCAATTTCTTACACTGGGGTTCATCGTTGCGGATCAGATTTGTGTTTGTGCAATGCCATATAGTAATTTTGTGTTACACTATCACCCCACATAAATAATTTTAAGACCAATTTGTTTTTTCAGTCCACTTTGATTGGCTTCTTTTTGTTTTTTCAAATCTCCCCTCATTCCTACTACTGGACTGTCCGAGACCATACATGCAGCAATGGAGTTTGAGCCGGCCAACCTGGAAAGCTACACAGTGGCTGAGCTTAAACAGTTCTGCCAGGAAAGGGAACTAATAATGAAGAAGGGCACCAAAAGGTTGGAGCTTTAGAAAGCTCTGAGGGGCTGGACAGAGGTCCAGCAGTTGATGACAGCCACGGAGGAGCAGGAGGCGAAGGATGATATGGAGGAACAGAACAAGACCAGGACAACATCCCTGGAATGCAGTGTTCAGGGGAGGGGAAGGACTCGCCCCTTGAGGTGTATTGCCCTGCCAGAAAAGGAAGCAGTGTTTCATAACATGACCTGTACCCAGAGGAGATATCAGACTGGAAGGCACAGAGGGAGTTTCAGCTGCATATGGCCAAATTAACAATGGAGGAGAAACTCGCTTTGGAGCGGTTGGCTTATGAAAGGAGCCTGAAAGACGTGGAACTGAGGGCAAAACAAGCAGATTCCAGCAATGGTGGCAGCATACCCACAGTGTCTGAAGGAGACAAGAAGGTCTGCATACCAAAAGATCTGGTGCCCAACAATGTGGTAGGGGATTGCATGAATAAATGGCTTGTTGCCTATGAGTTAGCTCAAAAGATACACAGGATTCCAGAGGAGTACTGGGAAGGTTGCTTGTGAAAAACATGCCTCCAGTGGGGAGGGACACACTGCTTACATTAGAAGTGGAGGACCAAACCGGGTATGCCCACATGAAAACCATCCTTGTCACTAAGTTTGGACTCCCCCACCACCCGAGAAATACTGCATCACGTTCAGGGTCCACTAGAAGATGCTGAATCAGTCTTGGGTAGATTTCTCGTATAATGCCAGTAATGCCCTGAATGGTTGGGTGCGGGAAAGCAAAGTTGATGATTTTACGGGGTTGTTAAATCTGATAATAACATGTTTTACAGAGCTGTGCCAGCACCTAGTTGACAGCAAGCTGACTGACTCCAGGAAGCTTGCTGAGGAGGCAGATCTCTGGGTCAGTACCAGAGTGTACAAGAAAGTACCTGAGGGTGGCCCCAAGAAGGGTGTTTCAGGTTCCTCTCAGCAGAGTGAGGAAGAGATAAAAGATGACACAGACAAGTCCCAGAGTAAGGGGGGACGAAAGGGTTCCCATGCCTCATCTGAGAAACAGGGGGGTGGTTCCGGTGGCCAGTGGCCCACAGCGCCCCATTTCCAGCCCCACTGCTTTGAGTGTTCTAAGTTAGGATACAAGCACTCTGCCTGTCCAAAGAAACCACCCACTAGTGGGACCTTTACAGGTGTGGCCAGTGTGGCCTTAGGGGTGAGTAGTCCCCAGAGGCAGTTCTTAGACCATACCATGATCTACCTTATCTGGGAGGTGGACTCAGAGGATGAACTGGTGATCCCTGAGGGTGGGAGTCATCACTTTCACCAAGAGAGTGAATGCGGTCACTACTTTGAGGAACACCAGGGCTAGTCAGAGCATGATAGTGAAAAGGCTTGTTTCCCCAGAGTAGTACACTGACCAGGTGCGTAGGGTAACTCAGGCCCATGGGCAGGACTTTTTCCACCCTCTGGCCCTAGTATCCCTGGAGTGGGGTGCGGAGGTGACCCAGAGGAGGGTCAAAGTTACTCCCCAGATGCCCATAGACTGCATTCTGGGGAGTTGCCCCCAGTGGCAGGAGAACTGAGTGGGGCAGCCGCCAAGGGCGCCCTGACAGTTCAGCTTTCTGGGGGGACCACACCCAAGCGGATGGTATGGGAGCCTAGATGGAGGGGCAGGGAGAGGGAGGACTCACCCCTGTTTAGCCTCATGGTACAGACCCTGGGCTGAGTGACCAGTCTCAGGGAGGTAGAGTGGAAGTAGGGTGCCTAACACCTGGTGCTGCGGCCCCCCACTCTGAGAAACTTCAGAGGTCAGAGAACCCTCGGGAGCCCATAGAGAACTCCTTGCCAGCCACAAAGCTGAAAGAGAAGCCTTCCCAACTTCCCCGCTTAGAGCATCCACCTGGCAGTGGATGGCCTGGGGCCTGGCTCTTGATGCTGACAGCTGTCAGTGACCTCTGCTTGTTGCTGTCCTTATGAGCAGAGTTTTCCTTGGGTTGGGGACAGAAATCTGATCCAAGGGTTCGAATGAGCCACATCACTTTGTTGGCCATGGTGGTACTGTCTGCCTACTGGAATTTCATCTGTAAGCACGTTATGGTTAGGTACTGCACAGATAAGGTCCACAGGTGAGGAGAAAGGTTACCCATGGGTCAGAACAGTGGCTCAGGAGGGTAAAGACAGAGGAGTCAAACTGAATTCAGAAGGGAGTAGAACTACAAGTACCCCTGCAGTAGAGGGCCATTGCCCATGTTCTGTTGCCTAAGCGGGGAAGTCCATCAATGTATTTATAAGTCTAACCTGGCTTTAGGCTGGAGGGGTGTTGTTTTAGACCTGCCCCATTCTGCAGGGTCATTCCCAGACTTTTTGCCTCTACCCTCCACCTTTTTGCTGAATTCATTTTTGTAGGCCTTAGGACTCTGTGCTCTTTTCCACTGCTACCCAGTGCTAAAGTGCTTGTGTTCTCTGCTCTAAACATGGTTTGATTGGATACACCTGATTGGCATATTTAATTACTTAAGTCCCATGTAGAATGGTATACCATGTACCTAGGGCCAGTAAATAAAATGCTTCTTGTGGGCCTGCAACACTGGATGTGCAACACACTTAAGTACCCCTTTAAACATGTCTCAGGCCCGCCATTGTAGAGCCTGTGTGTGCAGTTTTAAACTGCCCTTTTGACCTGGCAAAATAAACCTTTTGCCAGGTCCAACCCTTCATTTTTTATAGATATAAGTCACCCCTAAGGAAGGCTGTGGACAGCCCAGAGGGCACGATGCAATGTACTTAAAACATAGGACATGTCCTGGTAGTGAACAACTCTCAGCTTTTGTTTGGTGTTTTTAGAATTGGGGTGCAAAGCCCTATTTATTGGAGAAGTCTGGTTTTTTTTATCACAAATTTAAAAATGTCACTTATAGAAAGTGGGCATTTTTCTGACCTTAGCCCTTTTGTGCCTATAGCCTGGCCTGGGTCACATGAATTGGTGTAACTGACAGACTTTGTGAATTCCTCCCAGACAGTCACTTATAGAAACTTGGCATTTTTCAGCCATTCACCCTATCATACCTGTAGCCTGGCCTGGGTCATATGACTGGGCATAACTGACAGACTTTGTGAATTCCTCCCAAACAGTCAGATGGATTAGATGTGCCTGGGTGTGCCATTTGCTTGCAGGATAGAGGGTGAACTGAGCATCGCCCCACTTACCCCTGAATAGCCTGTGCTCTGTCTCCACACAAAGGGCCTCATGTAGGTAAATAAAAATTACCGATTCTTAAATACCGAACCGTACCGAATCGGTATTTAAGAATCGGTAAGTTATATGTAGGTAAAAATTCGGTAATAATTACCGAATCGGTAACATTCGGTAATCAAGAATCGGAATTTACCGAATCGGTAAATACCGAGGTGGTATTTACCGAATCGGTAAATACCGAATCGGTATTTACCGAATCGGGAAAAAAAATCACATGACTGGATGAAACAGCCAATCCTGTGCAACCACACCCCACCCAACCAGGAAGTGGCCACACCCAGGCAGGTGCACACAATTAACAGACTCTGGAGAGGCTTGGAGTGCAGAGGAGAGGCAGGGAGCCAGTGCCTGTTTGTGCAGCACAAAAACATCATGTCGACGCAGAGGACAGTGAGAGATGGAGGGGAAAGGAGGAGGAAGATGAAATTCAGCCTCAAGGAACTCCAGGTGCTGGTGGAGGAGGTGGTGAAGCAGCACCAGAAGCTGTTTGGGAGGCAGTCCCTGCAAGTGCCTGAGGCTGAAAAGCGCAATATTTGGCTGGCCATCCAGGCGCAGGTCAATGCTGTGGGAGTGACCCACAGGGACATAGAGGTCCTCAAAAAGCGCTGGTATGACCTGAGGATTGTAACCAAGAGGAAGATGGGGGAAATCCAGAAGGAGGCCAGCCAGACTGGAGGTGGAACCAACAGGGCACCTGCCCTCACCGAACTTGAGGAGCTGGTGGGGGCCACAATCGAGAATGAGAGCGTCGTAGGCCTTGGGGATGCTGACAGCTCTGCCAGAGCCGCCACCCAACAAGGTAAGCCGAATGCACAGCAATGTAGCCCCCCCTACCCCTATCCCACATCCCCCATTGTGAAATGAGTATCCCACTCCAGTCCATGTGTTAGTGCAGACAGGCAATGCATTCTGGGAGATGTAGTCAGGGAAACCCCAACCATGAAGTAAATGGCACAGGACAACAAGGCATGTTACACACATTAGCCAAAAGCAGGCAGAGGACAAATTTAGAGTGTAACATGATTTAATTGTGATGCTTGCAATGCAGCCCTTCAGGTACACTGAGCCGATGTTGCATTTCTGTCCACAGATGTGACATCGCGCAGGACAGGACATGCTGCAGGAGAGAGGGCACACCGGCCACACAGATCAGCTCTGGCCAGCACAAGTTCAGCCCAGGGAGCAGTGCCACAGGCAGCCGCACCACTAACACAGGCAGCCTCGCCTCAACCAGAGCCAGCCTCACCTCAACCAGAGCCAGCCTCACCTCAACCAGAGCCAGCATCACCTCACCCAGAGCCAGCATCGCCACTCATGTTTGAGTCACCGGCCACATCACCGCCTGCATGTGTGAGAATGAGGAGGCGTGCTGCCGCCAGGCTGCGAGCCTTAGACACCTCGTCTGACGACAGCAGGGGCCCTGAGCAAATTACTATGCCCCAGGATGGGAGCCATGCCACTGTGCCCTACACCTCACAGGCAGAACAGACGGGTGCAAGAGGGCGCCGCAGGTCGCGTGTCCAGAGTCCCCCAGCAAACATTAACAGCCATGGTGTCTTCTCGGGGCTCGAGGGCCAAATGTTAAAAAAACAGCGCCTGCAAACAAAGGCAGTCATGTCAGTCCAGAGGCATATGCGGTGCATGAAATCTACATTAGTCAACATGGACAATAACATCAGCGCAATGGCAGCGGGCATTCGGGACATGTCCAAGTCAATCCAGCAGTTGTGCAGCAAATTAGATGCTGACATAGATGCACGGCGCCGGGAACGGCAGAGGAGGGACACTAACACCAGGGCACTCAACCGTCTGGCAACTGCCACTTCTCTACTCTGCCGGCGCTCTGTGTCGATGCAGGAGGGCCTGACACACTGCTGCAGCGACGTGTCTCGGAGGATGGTGCAGGTGACAAGTGCACTAGAGGTGCTACTAACAAGTCAGGCGGCGACAACTGCTGCAGGGGATGCTGCGGAGAGCATCGACTCCAGCAGCAGGAGCAGCATCACAACCCCCGTCCCAGAAGCACGCAGGAGCAGCAGGCGGCTTGGGGTTGGCTGTAGTGAGGATGCTCAATCCGTGCCATCCCACACTGCAGCGCATATGCGCAAACAGTGATGCAGCCCTGCGTAGCCAATTCCCAATGGGTGACGTAACCCTGGACTTACTCCTTGTAAATATGCTATGTTGCCAGATTGGCTTGATCTTGTTTTCATGGCTTAGTGCCGCATTAAAACTACGTCATGACATACCACAACTGGCTGTGTCCCCTTACTTACTCAGAAATAGTTGCATGTGATCTCTGCCCGTCTCTCTCTCCCATCTATTGCAGTTGGCACTCCAGCTGCGTTGCCCTCTGGCTGGCCTGACTCTTCCTCGTTGTCCTCAAAATCTGTTAGTTCCACCTCTGTTCCTCTCTTCGTGGCAAGGTTGTGCAGCATTGCACAAGTGGCAATGATCTTGCAGCAGTTGATCGGTGGGTACTGGCGTGCGCCTCCGCTCTTGTGGAGGCAGCGGAACCTGCTTTTCAGTAGTCCAAACGTGCGCTCCACCACATTGCGTGTAGATTTATGTGCCACGGTATATCGTCTCTCACTCTGGGTTGATGGGTGTAGGTAGGGAGTGAGGATGAATGACCGGCAGGCATATGCACTGTCGCCTAGGTGAGTAAAAGGGAACCATCAGTCACATGCCTCTATACACTATGATTTGCAGGTTTCATGGGGCGTCACTGTTACTTACCTAGCAGGTATCCCTCTCCAAATTCTCCGGCAATCAGTCGTGTGTAGATCCCACTGTTCTGGAAGATGTAAGAGTCATGGGTGCTCCCAGGAAACTTTGCTACAATATCAGTGATGATGTTCCCTGCATCACAGATCACCTGCACATTGATGGAGTGGGTGGACTTTCTGTTCCTGTAGATGTGCTCAGTGTCAGCTGGTGGGCAGATTGGGATGTGTGTGCCATCAATACAGCCAATGACATGGGGGAACTGTGCCATGTGATAAAAGTCAGTTTTAGTTTTCTGCAGTTCAGCCTGTGTGTTTGGGAAGCTGATGTAGTGGTGCATTCTCTGCATCATGGCATCCAGGAACTTCCTGAAGAAACGGGACAGGCAACTCTGGGATACACCGCCCACCGCAGCTATCAACCCCTGGTAACTGCCAGATGCCAGTAGATGTAGGCTGCAGAGCACCTGCACATGTGGTGGTATGGCATGCGCCCTTCTTGTTGGCTGGTCCAGGAGTGGGTGCAGGTCCCTTATCAGGTCCATGATGGTTTGGGGGTGTAGCCTGTACCTTTCATGTATCTCTGCGTCAGTCAGTTGGAAGAGTGTGATGCGCTGTCTGTAGATGCGTTCCTCCCGTCTCCATATCCTCAGACCTGCTGCCTGTAGACGTAGGCGCCTTGCAATGACATACAGAGCGCCCATGTTGTCCACGCTGTTGCATTTTGGGATTGCTTATATGGTCTGTTGATGGTTACCACCTGCTTTCACTCAGTGTTAATTACCGACTCTTAATTACCGAATTTCATGGATTTCTTAATTACCGATTTTTCCTACATGTCATTTTCAGTTTTACCACTTCATATTTACCACTTCATATTTACCGATTCATATTTACCACTTCATATTTACCGAATCGGTAAATATGTATTCGGTAAATATGAATCGGTATTTTAGAATTCGGTAATTATGAATCGGTATTTACCGCTTCATATTTACCGAAAACTTGTTTTTGGCCTCCTACATCTCACTTGTCTAAATACCGGTCGGTAACGGCATATTTACCGAAAATCGGCCGTTACCGACTGGTATTTGGCTACCTAAATGAGGCCCAAAGTGCCTAACTTCAGCCAGCCTGGAGCCAGTGTAGGATAGGCAGGAAATTCCATGCACTTCAAAGCCACCTTCCAGAACCATGGCACCAGTGTAAAACAAGCATTTACAATGCAATGGTCTCGGCATTGGTAAAGTTAGAGCTATTGGCATTGCTCATGACATTATTTTTGTTTATAAAACATTTAAAGAAACGGCATTGTTATTTACAATGTCAATAGCTTAATCACTCTCAAATGCGAGACCTATTGCATTTGCACACACACACAGAGCCACCTACACACACACTGATTAAGCTATTGACATTGTAAATAACAATGCCGTTTCTCTACATGTTTTAAAAACAAAAGGTGCAGGGAGGTGGTGGGAGGGGTCAAGACAGTCCTGGGCATGGAGAGGGGGTGGCTGGCTCGCAGTACTGCCACATATTTCACACGTATACTCAGTTTTGATGGTAAAGTTACTAGGCTTTTATTATCATTTTTGAATAGGGCAGACAGAACTATTCCACTTTAATAGGGACAAAGCAGTCAAAAGTCGACAGAGCTTTTACAGATTTGATAGGAAAAACCCTGCTTTTACCAATGAGACAGGCTTGCAATGGGTTGTGCAAATCGATGCACTGGGGCCGCTATGCTTTCAACGAGATGGCGGGGACTTTTTGAAACAGGTAAAATAGTGCCTTTCATTGAACACTAGAGATAAGGCTAATATTTTGAAAGTGCGTGCTACACAATTCCATCCCTTGAAGCATTGCAAGTCGCACAAACAAACAGAGCCATAAGAATACTGCGTGTGCAAAATAACACTTATGTGAGACGTGAGAGACGACTGCCTGGTGAGAAAAGTTTGAATACATGATCCATTACTTTTTGAATGGATTGTGTCTGTGGTCATTTTGTGTGAGGGACATGTGATTTTAAATAAACTTGAACCAAACAGCATATTCCAATACATGCAAGTAGCCAGCGATGCAAACGTTTCCCAGTGCAGGAGATGCACAGGCAGCAGTGACTTGCGAACTGAGACTTTTAAAACCACCGCCACACACACGCTCATCCTACAGCAACAACAGGTAAATGTAAATACTGTAGACCCAGTCTACCCCAAAAAAATAGTGACTTAGCAAAGTGGCCGGAGATACCAACAAAAAATGGGTTGAAGACAACAAAAGACAAGTATACCCACCAATCAATCTTCTGTCCCATGTTTGAGCAACAGCCCAGTTGTGTAAGATGACATTGAAAACTGTGTACTCCAGGAACACCAGCAAGCAAATAATATGAACAGACCTCCTATTCATTTAACTTTATCAAGCAAACTGAAACTCTGCAATTAACAATGAAGTAAAATACAGAATGTCGAGAACGTAGTCTCTAGCTCTGCTGTTTCCCTCTCAAGGAGACGCATATGGAAGGGGATAGGTCCAAAGTGGGGAAAGAGAGCTGGTACTGGATGCCCCGGCACCTGACATTCCAGGGATTCCCAGGCGTAATTTACACCGCAGACACCAGTCTCCACACTACAGGAGCTGTACGTAAAGAGAGTACCCGTACCTCAGTGCAATTGAGAGCTGAAGCCACTCACCTTACTCTTCACCTCCACGGTGCTGTTACTCTCCAGGAAGCGCAGGTTCTGCGACCTGCTGAAGCTGCGGTTCATGGCCACTGCTGCTTCGGCCGCCTTGGCTGCGGATGCAGGTGCCCCTACCGGGCGCGGGACGCTATACGCAACTGTTTCTATCCGGGGGCCGTGCGTACACCCGTGGATAAACTCGCTACCTCACCCTGGACGCTGAGGATGCTCTCCCACGCCTCGCGCCCGCAGTCACGCCAGACTCCTGGGATTGCTCACTCCACAGATTGATAGTTTACAAACACTGACGACGGACACCACACTAGGCAGGTTTCACAGACACAGAGAAGGGACCAAGAGGCAGTATATCACACATACAGAGGGAGAAAAAGTTTTATGGCCCGCAGAACATAGACACGGAAAGAGGACTCCCACTGACAAGCGTACCTTCGAGGAGGCCATATTAAAAGGTACATCAAACCTAATTTCTTTAAGAATACCTGCGGCAATAGCTATTCTTCTCTTTGTCTGTGGAGCTAAAACAATCGTTGTTCTTGATAACGGATATATTGAAAAACAGTTTTTCCGTTCTAATGTTTGTCACAATACATGGAGAAGCAGGAGCTAAAACAATCGTTGTTCTTGATAACGGATATATTGAAAAACAGTTTTTCCGTTCTAATGTTTGTCACAATACATGGAGAAGCAGCGAGAGAGGGAACGAGGAGATCAGGTGAGGGAGCAGCGCCGGGACACCACCGCCTTTCTCCGAGGCACAGCAAAAATGCCTCGGAGAAAGGGAGCCTCATTTTCGGATTTGGGGGCGTGTTTTGCTGTTGTCTCCTCCCTGAGACTTCTCGCAAAAAACACGCCCCCCGATCCGAAAAGGACGGGGCTTCAACGGAGTGACTGGACCTCTTCTCCAGTGGCTGGCCAGCATTTAAGAGGCCAGCCAATGGAGAACAGGAGAGAAGAGGGGCGGGTGCAAGCCCCTCTTCTCAAAGTCACTCCATCTCATTAAATCTCGGAGCGAGACTGCGCAAGCGCAGCCTTTCGCAGCCGAGACCTAAAAAGGACCTCAAAGACTAGCTCTTCAGAACACTTTTGGACCTGTGGATACTCTGCTAGAAAGATGCACTGCAGTGCTGCTGAAAGGACTGACATTCTACTGGACTGCTAGTCTGAAGGAGTTACTGCCCTTCTGTGCTAACCTACTGACTTCTTGTTAGGAAAGGAAGAACTGGAACTGTATAGTTGAGCCAGAGACTAGGGGGCTTATTTATGAGAGCCCTGCGTCACTTTTGCACCTGCATGATGCAGGGCTCTCATTTCAATTTATGAAGCCATACAAAGCCACCCTGTAAGGCAATGCAGCGCAAATTGTTGCATCACCTTACTCTGCTCCTGGGAGGCATTCCATGGGTGTTGCGGTGGTTTTCCCACGCAACACCCATGAAATTTGACACTGCCCCATATTTACAAAGTGATGTAAACCTGGGGAAGCACCAAATCTGTATGCCTCCAAGATGAGGAGTAACAAAGAGAAATCTTGCAGCACACATGGAAAGAGCAAAACGCCTCTTAAGATTGTTTTTGTGCAGAAGGTGCCCCTTCCTACACAAAAACAATCCTTCATGCAATGGAGACACCCTTGCACCATGGTGCAAGGGTGCCTAATTTGGCGCTAGTCTGCTAAAACTGTACCAGCGCAGGGAGAAAGGACAGGAATACACCATATTGCTTAAATACGGTGCATTTCTGCCCTTTCACTTTGGCGTAGGCCCAGCGCAGCAAGGTGCCTTGCTGAGCTGCCCTACGCCAAAATCCCATAAATAAGCCTCTCAGTTTACACAACACCCAGTGCTACATCGATCAAAATGGCGAGAATGGCAGTGGGTCCCCCTGATTTCCTAGATGATGAATGTCTTACTTGCAGCAGGTAGGTCGGGGTTCCTCCAAAATGAAGCCAATCCACTGTCGATATGAACTTGTACCTGTCGCACACCTCTGATCACTTGCTGCAGAAGCGATTGCTGCTGGTAGTTACAGTAGATGTAAACAATTCCGTTGATCTAAGGCCTCTTGCTACCGGTGCTCCGAATAAATAAATGTGACAGATGTGGAAGCAGAGACATCGTAAGGCACAGGCAGAGGGGGCAATTGCACTGGGCCCCCACCTTCCAAGAGGCCCTCTGGGAAACTATCTCACATCTGTCTATTTGTCCATCCCAACCTTTACTGTATTATTCAATATTGTTTGGCATCATAGGGCTTGAATTAGTAGAACATGGGTAACAAAATGCAAAGCTGTTCCAAGGGGCCACCAGTATGTGTTGACCGGGGTACCTAAAATATTTTAGATGACACTGTGGGCAACAGGCTTTTAGCAAATATTTTTTGCATCAAATTCTGAGTACAAATGGGAACAACAGGAAAAAAAAGTATTAAGTGACCAAGAACACATTTCAAATGTAACTGCTTATTCAAAGCTGTCTCAGAATCCCCCCAAAACCATCAATATCCAAGGTGACACTACATCACTCTCTTTTCCTTTTATCTGTGTTTCTGGGGTCCCTTCTGAACTAACCAACCCAATAAGAGTGGGCGTTTACATGAAGACTATAACGATTTGGCCACCATCATGTTCAACTGCAATGAATAAACGGCAATGCAGTTAAAGGAGATATGCCCAGGTTTGCTTGGAGCTGTACAGTTCCAGGAATGTACGGAATTATCAGCTAAACTAAACTAAGCTTCCGAAATCGATTTTCGTTTCAATAGTTTTAGGTGCTAAATGTATTATAAAGTGTGGATTTGTTGTTATCAAAAGACACGCGTATTAATTTACTCTTTCCGGGAAAACGTAAAAAAAAATTAAAATATAAAATGTTAATATTCACAAGTTCTGGAAAGTTGCTTGATGGTTCTGTGTTGCCATCTCGTGGTCACATGTATACCAAGATTTAGACCAAGTGTAATAAGCAATGTTCCGAAGGCAAAGTGGTAGTAGGATCACATTAGAAAATATAATTTGTGTTAAGAAGCCCAAATGGTTGTCTTTTTAGGAGTTGTAAAACAATTCCAGATTGAATACCAGGCCTGGTTTGGCACCGGTGCAGGTCTGACAATTCATCGCTGACTCTATCTGGTAATCACAGATTTGGTTTTGACGCACAGCCGGAGAGGCAGGTTAAATAAAACAAGACTTCTTCCAGATCACAAATGATCATTTTCCAGCTAGATAACGGGTACTGCCATAATTAATGCATATTTAGGCATACCCTGACAGGTTGATTACGGTGACTCCCTGCCCGCAGTAATACACTTGCTGGACTCTGTTTGGGGTGGGATTTTGTCCTCCAGATGCGTGCGAGAAGGAGGGGGGAGGGGAGACCGGAGATGACGCGTTTAAAATTGCGAAGCAAGTCCCACCGCGGATCCAGCCCGCAGTGGTACACTTGCTGGACTCTTGTTTGTCTGGGGTGTGACTTTGTACCCCAGATGCCTGTGAGGAGAGGCAGGGGGCCAGGAGGTGACGCGTTCAAAAGCGGAAGGCAAATCCTGCAGCACGGGACGTGCCATGCCAAAAGCAAACCCATCTGTGCCCGCCAGAGCCTGCAGGAGGCTGGGCTGGGTCTTGCCCAGGGGTGGCTCCTCTACTAGGGCGAAGGAAAGTCGCCCCACTGCTTTATCGCAGTGCGAGAGGCAGAAACATAAAATGGTACAACTACCATTTTATGTTTCTGCTTCTCGCACTGCGGGGGGAGGGGGGGTCTGCTCTAGGGCAGGGGAGGAGTGGTTTGCCCACTGCTGAGGGCGCTGATTGTTTGGTCGGCCCTTTGGGGCCGCCCAAACCAGTCATGCGCACTCTATAGTTCTCCATACAGGCTGCATTGCAGCCTACATGGAGAACATCAACAGGTAAACATTGCCTACAAGGGATTCTTTCTTCTACTTATTCTCAAGTTTTTTTAGGAATCATCAGTAATAAGCTCTGAACAGTAACTTGCATTGAATTATTTAAAAAAAAAAATTACTTATTTTAACATGAACAGATCTATAAAGGATTGCTAAGGAACAAATTCTATTTCTTGAAACACAAATTTATATTGAAAAAAATATATATTAGAGGGTACATGAAATACTGTATATATAGACAAACAGTGACCGCGATTTAGAAGTTTTTTGTTGCTGCTCTTATCTCATTGTCACTAATGTGGTCACCCATTCCATACAACATGTACATAGGAAAATTGTAACAGATTATACATAAAACAAATCCTCTAGTGAAAAAATCACAAAGACAGTGGGTGCAATTGTCGACGTTTCGATCTATGTAGTGAAGGTATCTGCTAGACCATCTTCAGGATGGTAGTTTCATATATTGAATGGCCCTTGGGAAACTACATAGGTGACTTATAATAGTTGATGTAGTCTGGTCCATCGAGATTGTATAGGGAATGTGGAAAGCACACTGGGGGAATCGCTCCTCCAGCGGTCCACCAAAACAAAATATTTGAAGTATCAACGTAGCCAGTCACTTCATTGAGTGTTCGAAGATGGACACTGCTCCGTACATTGATCTGCTGCACACATTGGAGCGTTGCGATTGGCTTAGGGGAGGGGAAGGAGGCTGCCTGCTTCCTGTGCCAGGAGCATAAGCCGAGAAGACGCAGGACCTGACCGGTGATAAGGTAGGTTTAAATATGTATTTCTTTATTATTAATTAAATTAACACCCCGGGCTCTACCCCACCCCACCCCCACCCGCGAGACATGCCAGCTGCGACTGGCCTTGCCTCTTGGCCTAGGTATCTTAAATCCCCAGCAGCATGACTCAGAATCTGGAGGGGAGAATCCCTGTCAACTTTACCAAAGTAACCAGCAGGTAATCAGTTTGTAATTAACTTTTAACTGTAAGGATGGGGAAGTGGAAGCGAAACCACCTTTCTGCCTGCACAAAAAAGAGGGAGACTGCATCTAATATGCATATGTTATGGGGGGGCCATTGAAATGGAGATTGACCGCGTGGAAGCAAGGATGGACTCAGCTCTGAAAAGAACTGGTCTCTCTGAACCCAAGGCTCTTTCTGTGGATTTAACTGAACCCACGCAGAAGAAGCATCTCAGTCAGATCCCCCCACCCCCAAACCAGATAGCCCTGAAATGTAGGACACTGATAATAGGGGCTCTTGGATTACAGAGGGCGTAACCCGGAACGAAGACACGATGTTCGACCTCATAGCCCTCCTCAATGCACACCTTACATAATTATCCTGGCGAACATGTGTAAGCAGAGCCCTCGCACACAGAATCCCATATCTCTATTGAACAAAGTCTCACACTGGTTGAGAAAACACTCTGGCTGGTCTAATGACCTATCAAAAGCAATAATTACTACAAGGAAAGTGTCTTGGATGGGCCCACTGGCAAAGGCCTCGCAAGGTGACTGTGTAATAATATATTGAAGGAGACAGGGCTAAGTGCGGGCTTTGATACATTGCCTTTCCCCAATGGCTACTTTTCTGGAGGGCATTAGAGTTCAACACCTTGGATTTTTCTATCACCCAAGAATTTCTCAGTCCCTGGGCACTCATAATAGAGCCCCGCAGTCTGGTTGGTTTTATGAAAGATAAAGCTGAAACCCTCTGACCACAAAGTAACTTACCCCTTTCCAATAGATTTGAGGTTTGTCATCATTGGAGTAACTTGATTGACAACCCCAGTATGTATATAGTACAGAAGAAATCAGTGACTCCACTATCCCTTCCAAGCTCCCCCAATGGTTGTCTAATGTCACAGTCGCTCAGGATATGCCGCTAAGTGTAATTTTGTGGAATGTGGAGGAACTGCACTCCAAGCAAGGGAATCCAGACTGGTTAAGGATTGTGGGACAATACTTCTAATAATCTGCTGTCAAGAGACTTGCCTTTTAGGCTTGCCCCACATAGATGAATATGTCACCTATCATGTCCCAGCTACCCTTGCGAAGTCCGGCCAGGCTAAAGCAGGCGTGGCTACCTTTGTATCAGTGACTCTGGTGGACAAATAATGTATGAGAAGTTATTACAGCATATTACCATATGCTTTTAATTACTGTGCAGAAGTATTTTTGGTTTGTTATTAGTTAATTTTATCACAACATATGTGACTCAGCTGTGACTAAGGTTGTGGGCGGATTGAAGGATGTCCTACATAAGACACAAAATGATCATGGGAAGGAATTTGTAATTATTTGGGCAGGAGATTTTAACATCCAAACATGTGACCCTAGAGTCACATCATCATGCGATACTTGCGATGAGCTGAAACAATCCTTCACACACTTTAAGCATACCCCCTATGGGGATATGCTAAATAAAGTATGTTTTGCTAATAACCTGATATTTGCTCAAGACTTTAGCACAGTAAGCCCTCCGCAAATTCCAGCGAATGTGGGGTCAGACTCAAATTCCACTATTGAGCACATATTAATCTCTAAGGAACTGTTACCGGTTCATAAAGGTTATAAAGTCCTGGCTAGTTGCATAAGTGAACAAAACCCTTTAATAATGGTTTTAAACCTAGACCTGGGTAGGAATATTCATAAAGTATCGCAACACAGGGTAGGATATGGTAAGAACAAGGGTGTGAATATTAAGTGGGAGAAAATTGACAAGGATGTTTTTCTTAGGGATCTTTTAGCAAATAATCAAGCACAAATTGAGATGGTTCTGCAAGATGACCCAACCCCAGCAGACGTCATACAGGCCTATACCTCCCTAAATAGTTATATGTCAGCAAGAATAATTACAGGCATTGGCATATCCAACATGTTCCGCCTTTGGGGTCTAATAAGTGTTTAGCCAGAGCTATTGGCTTTGCCAATGTCTTTAAGCTGTGTTGTAGAGCAGCATGGCTGCTGTGTAGCATGTTGAAAAGTTATAATAAAACAGTGTTATAAGTATTTTTGTTACCTTATATAGAACTTAGAAGACATTTTGTACAACTGAAGCACCCCATTAAAAAATAATTAACATAAAAAATGACTTCTAGTCTTTTTGTCCTTGCAATGCTGGCAACTTCTTCCTGCCTGTTCTAATGCTTGATTGTTTTTATTTGTTATAGGGGAATGGACATAAACAACGTGAGGGTGGAGGTTGAGAAATAATACCAGAATTAAAACATGAACAGTGGAGGGACACTAGAGGAGAATCAACAGATGCCAGATACTGAGGGCAGACTGAGGTGGTGCTGAGTGATGCTGAGGTGGTGGTGTGTGCTGGTGTGATGGTGATGCTCAGTGATGCTGAGTGGATAGTGACGCAATGCTGAGGTGGTGCTGAGGTGGTGTTCTAGTGTGGAGGTGATGCTGAGTGATACTGAGGTGGTGCTGAGTGATGCTGTGGTGGTGCTGAGTCATGCTGAGGATGTGGTGCTGTGTTGGTGCTGAGTGATGCTGAGTTGATGCTGTGCTGAGGTGATGCTGCACTGATACTGAGGTGCTACTACTTTGATGCTATAGTGGTGGTGCATTGGTGCTGAGTTGCTGCTGGTGCTCAAGTGGGGTTGAGCTGTTGCTGAGGTGGGGCTGAGCTGGTGGTGGTGCCCTAATGCGGAGGGGGTGCTGTGCTAATGCTGAGATTGAGCCGTGCTTATGTTGAGGTGGTGCTGCGCTGGTGCTGAAGTGGTGCTGAACTGAAGCTGAGTTGATGCTGCACTGGTTATGGTGCACTGATGAGGAGGTTGTGTTGTGCTGATTCTGAGATGGTGCTTTGCTGATGTTGAAGTGGGGCTCAGGTGGTGCTGCTCTAATGATGAAATGGAGATACTTAGCTACCCATTTAGTGAATGGCTTGTACGAAGTGAAACCAGAATAATAGCGATTAATCCCGACTTCCCACTTAACCAAATTGTTTGATCTCAGACAAATATTTTCTTTCGTCAGTCTTCTTTTTTTTCATTATCACATATGAAAGTACCTTGAAATATGTAACTTCAGAATTCAAGCTATACAAAATTGTATTGTGTTTGATTTATTAGACTATAATGTTGGCCTATAGGAATCTGGGCTGCATAAAGGATGCACATGACAACCGACTTGCCTCTTAGGTCACTAATGGCACTGTCTCCAGGGCGCAAGCGGGACAATAATGGTTCTGAATTTAGGTTTAAAAAATATCACTTTTAATAAGTACCTTTGACTACAGTGAAAAAAATGTGACTTTAAAAAAAAGCTTCCGCATGTTTAATAAATACACTTGTTTGAGTTTTAAAGAGACTTTGACATATTTTACATGGTCTTGTTGCATAATTTACATGGCAAACATTTCCAGGGCTCCACTCTGTGCATCTGGGTTTGTAAAACCCTCACTTGACAGAAATGAATGAAAGCTCAACATTCGTTTAATCCTGCAGGAGTGGGAAGAGCGAGTGGCAAAGCCAATAGGTTTCGCTTATGTAACATCTATTGGTGTTGTCAATTATTTTTAGACATGTTGCACTGCATAGCAACATGAGCTGCTGTATAACATGGCTTAAAGAAAAAAAGCAATATGATACGGTCAGTGCCCTCAGGTGAAAACAAACATATGTTCCCAATCCATGGTTGCTCATTGTGTAAAAGTTTACTCAGTCGCTGCAGTGCTCAGCAAACATCAGAGAGCCTGTGCCTACTTGCATGCCTCTGAGAGAATGTGGATGTGTAAATCAGGTGCGTTGTCATGAAATATATTGTGGGTGAAGAGCAGAGGCATACACCCCTCACCTCTCGAGTTTGTACTTGGGGGGAAAGGCACAGCACTGGTGTGCTCCGGGTACCAGCGCTTAAGTGTACATGAGATTAATTATTGGCAGTGCTCAGGGATAAGTACAAGGAAACAAAACCAGTTTTACATTAATTAACAAGTGCCAGAGGGCGTGTAGCTAACAGGAGAAGCCAAATTAACAGAACAGTACAGGACATCTGTACTCTATGTACAGGACAGCCTACTCTCAAGCTGTTAGTACGTGTGCGCCTGCATGTATGAGGGCACGGAAGAGTACCCTAACCCTGCTGCACTCTCAGCCCCTAACCATCGTTGTATCACATCACAATGTGCACAATCTATACACGTTGCGCAATTTCCTTGAATGTGCATTTTAATGTAATTATGTGTTTGAAAACGAATGCCAAATAAAGAATATATAACATAATTGTGTGTAGCACTTCGTAATACACTTCATCCCTAAAGTAAGCGCTCTAAATTACAGGAGTGATGTTACTTTCACTAACGCGTTGCACGCAGTTACCAGCCTCAGAAGGGTTAATCATGGAAGTCTGAATTTAGTTTTGCCAAAATTCGAACTTGCAGTCTTCAACTGCACCATTAATCAAATGCGCGCGTTTAACTCTCAAGGTCTTCCTACCATTATTAACCATGCAGGGCGTGTATCGCAAATATTACAAGTCAATATGTGCACACCACATCTTCCGCTGCAGCCCGTGTTTTGGATGATGAAAGGGTTTTCAATGATTTCCAAATGTCTTTACCCAGGTCGTAACTCTGCGTAAAGCAGTGTTAGCCAAATGCAATGCAGCGCGCGCAACGAAATTCGTTTTATTAATTTAATTGTCTACTTACCTGCATTCATACGTATTCTGGTGTTTACTACCCCACACCCTGCCCCTCCCCCGCCCCACGTCAGCGCCCGGCAGCACTCCCACCAGGAGCCGCTACTGCTGTGGAAGCACCACACAACTAGGAACCCAGGGCTGCAGGTACACATCCCATCAACAGCCTTCTCTATGGCCATTCCTTAACTTTCTAAAGATGCAAGGGTGGTGTGGGGAAAGGAAATCCTCAATAAAAGATACTAGGGAGGAGGTTGGGTGGAAACCAAATGGACAGCAGAGGTCCGGGGAGGGGGAGTGGCAAAACAGGGAGGTACTTGATGGGGGAACAGCAAGGCACAAGTCTAAAAACAAGAAAGCTTAAAAGATATTTGAATACACTAAGGGGGATATTCTCAAGAACGTGTGTTAATTATCGCAAAATTTGCTTAACGCAACTTTGCACATCGCAGTCTATCGTGGGAAAATAATGCCGTGTTAACGTTGTAGTCTCAACACGGCAGCACCATGCGATAGTCTCACGATAACGCCCCAAATGATCTGCGTTAAAACGAACGCGATGCCAAAAAAAGTGAAACACAAACGTCAAAAAAGTTGCGATGTGCCAATCGCATTACAAGAATCAGCGATAACCAGCGACAGGCCTGCAATTCCCACGCATCATGTGGGAAAATGCACTATAAAAGGAAAACAAAAAAGAGGCCCAAAAAAATAAACTGCGTAGCACCCAGGATGCACCCGGACCGACTGCAGAGGACAACGCAAACCCCACAAGCCCCACAGATGACCAGCAGGGAACCTCGGGGAAGGCCAAGGAGAAGAGGAAGAGGAAGACGCGGTTCAGTCCGCAGGAAAACAGGATCGTTGTGGAGATGATAGAACACTATCAACAACTGTTCGTCACCGCAAACGTGTCATTGGCAAAAAAGACGCAAATATGGCAGACCATGTCCATGCAGTTGCAGCAATGAGGAGGACAATGGAAGATGTCAAGAGGCGCTGGAATGATGTGAAGGCCAAAACCAAGAAGAAACTTGATGCCAACATGAAAGCAGCAACGCTCATTGGAGGTGGGGGTCCAGCGGCACACCAGGAGCTGGATGACATGGAGAAAATGGTGACCACAGTCATCAGTCGGGACACGGTGCCATAAGTTGGGGATCCGGACACTGCTCAACATGACCTGACACAACATCAACAGGGTGAGTACCGACCAGGGATTGGGGGGACGGGGGAGATGGGCACAATGGCATCACATGCACAAGTAATTGTACAACCTCACATCCCTGATGTCGTACAAATGTCCACTGTCCCACATCAAATAGGCAACTCACCACAAACAGTCACAATGTACATTGCCATGCAGTCTGTATGTAAACTTCGCCAAAGCGTCAACATACATGGAAAACACTGTGAAACTGCATCTCCCCTTTACATTGCAAAGGGACAATCAACACCTCCTGCAGAGCAGACCCTACATCACGTCAGTGATGATGGAGATGACCACCAGGACATCGACCTGGATGAACTCCAACGGTTCATGGACACCCTCCACACCCCACCTCCAGTAGCAGGTCAGCCCAGCACCATCGAGGTGAGCCGACCCCCTGCACAGACCACACAGCAGGAAGCACCCACCACCACGTCTGGCTCCCAGCACCTCACGGAAGAACACATGGCGTTCCAACGCCGTGTGTTCGACTGCCAGAGGGGGCTGGCTGAACAGGTGCGGCTGGGGTTCCAACTCATGGCAGCCAAACTGGATGCCATACGTGGATGTCTAAAACTCCCTAACTGTCACCCACAGTCCGCCCCGTGCCCTCCAACAATCCATGGCTGGCATTGCTGGAGTCATGACTCGGAGACGACAACAACTGTCCAGTCAGAGTGACTACAACGATGTCATCCGTGATTTGGGAAACATGAGGAGGGTCATGGAGAACAAGGAGTGGATGCAGGCGCAAAGAATGGCTACCACGGCTGCACACGAGAAAGCTGTAGATGGGATCTTCCATGCCCTGCAGATCCTCATCATGGGAGTGATGCCACAAGACATTTCGCAGATGAATGCTGCTGCTACTTCTACATCTACATCTCTGCCCCCTGATGTGTCAGTGTCACACAGTGCTGCAGACCAAACACCACCACCCACATGTGAGGCACATGAAACATCAGAGGCCAAAGCGAGGATGAATCTGCCTCAGTGGTAAGTAGGAAGCAGTAGCATTCATTTATGCCATTTGGCTTCTCATTGCTTGGGTCTGCACTTTGGATCTTGCCCTAGAAGAACACCTTTCACTGTCCCCCGATACACCCAGCCACACTGACCTTGCACCTCGACAGGGACTGCCAAATTTCGTTTGCAAAACAATGACACAGCAATCAGCCTGTGGACTGGACTCTTTCCCTTCCCAGTAACTTGTCAATCCCTATAGGACTCTGGCTGGCCCTCCATGGGACAACATTGTAAAGTGTTGTCTGCATGGCCCAGTACTAAGACAGTTTCAACACTCCACTGTACGTGAATAATTACCTACCAATACACACAGATGTGTGATGTACATGATTAATCAAGTATGAAAGCATGTACGAATGTAGGTGCATTGATTCCCCCTTATGTCCATGTTGCACATGTTGTGGGACTTGAGTCACAGGGTGCATCCCTCCATCATGGTGGTACATATCTGACCCCAAAAGAAGCCCTGTTGTCAATTGTAGGTCACAAATGGCAGCGTATATGCAATTAAGTGGGACACATGTGAGACGCTGATATGTGGAATTCCGTACTATCCCTGACACACAGAAATGGCATTTAGAATACGTGACACCCCAAACAGCTTCTCTGTACAGACGTGACACCCCCAAAACCTATTCCAAATGTTTGAAATCGTTAGCACGACATGTTGCACTTACACTTGTCAGAGTGATGTGCCTGTACACAGGAGTGACATGCACTCAGGGAATGTGTATGAAAGAATTTATTTGCACATGCAGTGCCTGTGATCATTTTGTACTGTCACATGTCTGCTAAGGACTGTTACAATGTGACATGCTCATGTGAAGAAATTGTCAGTGATGGTGTTCCTACAGGCTATTCCTGCTGCAGCTAAAGTGGGGTGTGGTCCACATGCCTCTTCTTCCTCATCATCATCCGGTGCATCTGGCACTTGTAGCCATGGGGCATTGGTGCGTACACATATGTTTTGCAACACACAACATGCAACGATCATCTTGCACATGATGTCTGGGCTATACAGGAGCATTCCACATGTGATGTCCAGGCACCTGAAACGTGACTTCAACACGCCAAATGTGCATTCCACGATGCCCCTGGTGCGTTTGTGGGCCGCATTGCACTGCCTCTGGGCCTGTGTATTCGGGGGTCGGAGGGGTGTCATCTTCCAAGGGCAGAGTGCATATCCTTGGTCACCTGTGACAGTGCAGAGAGACATGAGTCAATAGTTGGTTCAGCATGATGTGTTGGCAGGCTCACTGGTTCCTTGGTGTGTTATATGTGTGTCTTAGTGATTCCTGTTTGACATGTACTGCTTGTAGCAAAGGAGTGGCATCAATATGTATTACGTAGCCTCACTGCTGCTCCTCCCCCCCAGCCTATTTACTACAGTGCGCAGTGCGGTTGCATCACTTGCACTCCTACGGCACACCATTGTCATGCCTGTCTGCGCATGTCCACAAGCCTGACTACCACACTGTGGTGATGTGCGTTGAAGTTGGGCAGCCACGTGTGTGTAGGCCTATGGTAAGGACAGGGCGGAAACAGATGTAGAGTTTATTGCTGGCTGAACTCGCGAGGCGGTTAAGGGTAGACCTTTGGCTTATGCTGCAGTAATGGCGACACACACAACAGTTAGCATGTATGATCCCGGACCCCGAGCGGGCTTGCGCTCCCTCATTTGGCCGAGCCCGCACTCCGTGAGCATGAAACATTGCAACATTGTCCATTGCGTGACGGGTGGCGCCGACACCACACCATAGACACACGCATTAGTTACTGCCTTGGCAAGGCCATTACTTGACCACGCCCAGAGCTCCGATGTCTCTCATGCATATATAATGACCACATGGACACACTTAGATAGTTTGTGGAACTGGCTACGGGCACGTGCGCCCGGCCCCTTTTATTGCCACGGTCACATGTACAGTGACGCCTGTGCTGGATGGGTGTGGGGTGAGTGTAAGCCAGCCCTCATGGAGTGGTTGCTGCTGGCAACAACTTGAACAGTGATCACTATTTAAGCGGGAACCGAAAACACCAACATAACACAAACAACTGCGAAGCATCATGGTGGTAGCCGGAGCAAGTACAGAGGTCACCCAATATGCAATCAGAAGGGTCCGGGAGTCGAAGTGCATTGATGTTGGGGCACCAGAGCTGAGCGTGCTCATGTTATGTGATTGTCTAGGGTTGTGTCCCTTCGGGATATTCCATCTGCAGATGCAGTGGGGTGTGTTACACCTGCCTCATGTTCCCCATCTTTGTCCCAGGTCTTCTCCACTACCTGAGGTGACATTGCTGCGTGAGCAGTCCACAGCACAAAACTCAATCAGAAAGGGCCCATGAGTTGTGGTGCACTGAGTGAGTGGCACATGAAGAGCTGAGCAGGGTATCAAGTTGATGATGGCATCCACGACAGGTGTGAGCAACTCCGGTAGTCTGGCTGTGGGACTCTTTCGACTCTGGCAGTTGTTGGTTGGAGGTGGTCCTGGCGGTGGTGGCGTGTGCCTCCTGCGGTGATGCGTCTTCCGGGCAGGGCAGCAGTTAGCGCAGGCCCACAGACACATGGCGTTGAGGACCCCCAGGCCATCGACCCAGAGGCCATCCAATATTCAATCAGACAGGGTCCATGATTTTAGCTGCACAGAGTAAGTGGACCTGAATGCAGTGCGGCCGGCACAGGCACACCCGCAAGGGATGGTGACGTGCGGTGCACTGAGGTCGGGCCACGAGAGCTGAGCGGGTCCTCGTTGATGTCCAAGGTGAATGTCGCAGAGTGTTTCTGGGGACAGTAGAAGCTGTTCTTCCAGGGCATGATGCAGAGGGCAGTACAAGCAGAAATAGGCAATATGGAGAAGATGAATACTACAGACTAATTCTCAACACCAAGTCAGAATCAGCTACATGATGATGAAGACAACCCCCAGGCCATTTACTCAGACGCCACCAAAGTCCAACCAGAGAGTGTTGGTGACTTTCGGGGCTCAGAGTCAGTGGCACCAGAGCTGGAAGGGGATGCAGTCTGCAATGATGCCTGTTCAATGATGTAAACTCTGCAATGGACAAATCAAGACTCAGTTCCAAATGTGTGACCTATAGGACCACAGTGTAGGCCGGAGGCAGCGGTCAGCATGGGCCCACAGCCACGTGTTGTTGGCTTGCGATGCACAGAGTTAGTGGCACCAGAGCAGTTGTTGGTAGTGTTCGATCACCTCCGTAACGAGGATCCTTTTTCCATCCGGACTGACCCACGTCTTCCTCTTACTCCTCTCCTTGCGTACAATGATTTGAACTTTGCCATACAGACATCAAGACTCAGTTCCAAATGTGTGACCTACTCGACCGCAGCGTAGGCCGAAGGCAGTAGTCAGCAAGGGATCACAGACAGGTGTCGTTAGGATGCTATGCACAGAGTTGGTGGCACCACATCGAAGGGAGTATAGTGATATCAACTCAGCCATAAAGTGTGTACTCGGCCATTGTATAATCAAGACTCAGTTCCAAATGTGTGACCTACTTGACCGCTGTGTAGGCCGGTGGAGTACGTCAACAAGAAAGGAGTGCTGCCGGCCTGTCTCAGTGAGGACAGCGATGGTCTGAGAAGGCTGCCAAGGTCGCGGCCCCGTGGTGGGCCCTGTTTGGCACACGCCGGTGTCAAAAGGTGAGCGGTGTGGCCTGGTTGCGCCGGTGCGGTTAAGATGGGTCTGGGGACCTGCGGCCTGGGGTGCAGTAGGCGCACATGGTCGCAGGCACCGCCGCTCACGGCGTCGGCCTTGTGGCGTGCTGGGAGGTGCTGCCCTGGCAGACATGTTGGCCATTCTGGAAGAGAACCACGCCCAGTGCTACGGGCTTTTTATTCACACTCCTACGCTGGCCTGGTGTACGCCGGGTCAGCCCACCCCGCTCACGTTTACAGGGGGGGAGGTAATGAACTACTTTCCGCGCTCTTCCCCACTGCCTGGGGTGACATGGTTGCATCCACTGTTCACTACACTCCAAACACCAGCAGCATATGTCAACATGGGCATCTCTGTGGTCTCCATACTGTAGTCTGGCCAGTGCATCCACACCACACTTGGCATTGTGTACATTCTCATTCATGGGTCACTTGCCTCCGTCGCACATGCATGGTTCCCACTTCTCCCCACATTCTGCTATTGTGTGGCTGAGGTGCCATGCCATTGATGGCTCGTGTACATGGCTTGCCCAGGTCACTACTGTAAGCTGTGCTGTCGTGTCTGGTAGGTGGGCATGTTGTTTGGCATGTTGTGTGTGAGTTTGTAACATGTGCATTCCCAGAGTTGTGAGTTGCATGATTGTGGAGTTGAGATGTGTGGTGTGTTCAATTGGTGCTTACCAACGAGCACTGCATTCCCATAGGTGCCAGCCTCAAAGCGCTGGTTGATGATGGACTGTCGGAAGATGAAGGAATCATGCACACTTCCTGGGTAGTTGGTGAAGAGTCCCCGGTGGTCCACTATTGCCTGCACATTGATGGAATGTGTGTGCTTCCTGTTGCGGCAATTGTGTGCAGTGGCGGCAGGGGGCACGAGGAGTACAAGTGTGCAGTCGATTGCCCCAACACGTGCGGGAAGGCAGCTATAGTGTAGAAGCCTTGCTTGGTTTCCAGCTGTTCCTGCGCAGTGTGTGGGTATTGTAGGTACTGGGGTACCAAGCTGATGATGGCATCCAAGACAGATGTGAGGAACCTGGATAGGGCTGGCTATGAGACTCCTCCGACTCTGGCAGTTGTTGGTTGGAAGGCCCCAGAGGCCAACATGTGCAGCACAGCCAGCAGCTTTGTCTGCGGAGGGATGTTGGTTGTCTGCTTTGTTGGTACCGTCAGCCTGTGGGCAATGATGGTCAGGATGCATAGGATGGTTGTCCTTTTGAGCCTGTAGTGGGCAATGACATCCTCTGGTGTTAAGTCTGTGAGGCTGGTGCGTTTTCTGAAGGTCCGCTGTCTTTGTCTGCACTGCCTCTGTGGTGGTCCGGGGGGGGAACGTGGTGGTCCGGGGGGGGGGTGGCGGTGGGTGTTGTGGCCCTCTTGGAGCTCCGAGCTGCATGATAAGTAGCTCCATGATATCTGTTGTTCTTCAGGTGTGTCTCTAGGATGGGCTCCCTTTTTGGTGCAGGGGGTCATCCGACTTAACACCAGGTAAGAGCAGGTGTTAAATCCCTGCTGCTAACTCTCCTTATCGCATGTTTTGTGAACTTATCGCCGATGTGGCTGGTCATTGAAAATGTTGCGAAGTAGTGTTGTTGCGGCTTTTTGCACGGGAACGCCTACTCTGCATCTCATTAGCGTTAGTTGCGGGAGTCATCTGTGGCGATGTTTTTTGCAGCTGCTATCGCCGGAAAACAGGTGATATCGTCTGTTAGCACCAGCTTGTGAATAGTGCGATGAGTCTATCACCACTTTGGCAGCAATAAAGTGCCTCTAACTCAGCGATCGGTCCTTGAGAATATGCCCCTAAGAGTCTAACATCCATACTTCCCATCACCATGATTACCCTTCTCACCCTCAAAGAAGGGATTCCTGGACTGGAAGGCTTGCTGCTCTCACTGGGCAGCACCGGGGGTGGCCTGGGGGAGACATCAGCCACCATGCACTTAGAAGCCTGTTGTTGTTGTTTAATGCTCCTGCTCTAGACCCGGGTGTCGCAGGTAGTTTCAGGTTGGAGACCGCTAAAATGGAGAAACTTTTGGCTTAATGTATTGGGAGTCTCCCACCAGAATCATGTCATGTCATGGATGCATATAAATTATAAAGTGTATGAACTAAATATAACCAACAATGCAATTCAGAAAATCGAATTTGCAGTTATACATTCCCTCTTCGCCACGTGCCCTGATTTTATTTCATATAATATCATCTTACTTTCCCCATCACAAAATTAGTTCCTCCTCATTTTAGAATAATGTAATTTTAGGAAGTTCAAATGTGAAGCCAAATTGTGGCATATAAAATAACCGTTTTTATTTAATTAAATATAGTAAAAAAAAATTCAACACTTGTGGCTGACGCAAACACAAAATAGACCACTGTCCCTTGGTGGTCTTGAACCACCAACTTTTTGGTTAAGAGTCAAATGCCCTAACCGATTGCACCACAGAAACATTTATGTCATGTTTCTCTGGAATGTAGACAGCAATACGGGAAGGCGTATTGTGTACACAATTAATTGAAGGGGTATTGTGAACACAATTCATGTTTGAAATATGAAGCACATGCGGCCTGTTTGACTCGTCAATCAAAAGGTACATCAACAGTTCCTGCTGTGTAAGATATTACTATTACTGTGTTTGAAGACACTTAGCACGACTGCACCGGTACATTGGTTTGTTGTCCTCATGGAGCAATTGTGTTCTTAATGATGTCATGGTCTAGGGGTGAGGAGGGCCCCAGGAGAGGAATGAAAGGACAGGTATACCTTCTCGACAGCTGACCTGCCAACTAAATTAGCAAGCATTAGAGTTTGTATAAATAAACTCACAATAAGCCCAGCACATGTAAAGAAACCCGAAAAAGCTCTTCCCCAAAACCACGTTAATATGATACTAAAGGCAATCTTTCATTAAAACAAAACATGTTTACTTTTCAAGTTAGCGGGCTAAGAAGATTTGGCATAACATACAGTGTTCCCGATTTTGGGACTGGTGAACCAGGTTCAAAGCTTGGCTCTCCACATGCCTACAAAAGAAAGCAGATTGTAACAATAAAATGAAATGATGGCAGACTCTAAATACAGATAGAAACCAGCAATGGTTGAACTTCCTTTAAATACTAAACAAGATATTCGCAAAGCGAATGCGATCATAATAATAAAATGAAACAATGGCAGACTCGAAATAGGGACAGAAGCTGGCAGTGGTTGAATTCTTTTCAACCCCGTAAATACAAGACAATAGAAGCGTGTTGTTGTCAGGGAAAGAATCAAGCAGCTGGCAAGCCCCAAAAAAGAGAGTGCTCACAGAGTATCATAAATAGCGGTAAGAGTAAGAGCATGCGTAACAGGCAGTCCTCATGGGAAGTTACAAAAGTCAACAAGGAGAGACTAGAAAGCATATTCACCAAACAAAAAATATAATTTATGAAGGATAGTAAAAGGCACCAATCAAAAAGATGGGCGGTGCATGAAGCTCATATTATAGATACAGCATGTCTATAAGAAACAGAGCAAAAGCGCTGCCTAGGCAATACCTAAAAAGCGCCAAAAAGATTAGTAACAGTCCTGGGTGGTTTAACAGTGCCTGCTCCAAGGCCCACAAATCTCTAAAGCTTGCTCTTAGCAAACATCTGTAAGATCAAGCAAGAATAATCTTGGCTAGGAAAACCTATTAAGAAGTGATCAGAAAAAGAATGATTGAAATAAGAGAGAAGCTTTCGAAAGATCTAAGGACCGCAGCACCTTGGTAGACCCCGAGCCTACTGGCAGGTCGCTAATTTCCCAAACCAGTTGAATGATGAAATGACAAAAGCCGAGATCATTGTATCAGCCAAAGACTGGGTCGACCATTTCTCAAAAATATTTGGCACAAACGCCCAGACTGTTAATATGGTCTCAGACTCTTCAGCCCGCTGTGATTTGAATTCTGCACATGTGCAATTGTAGGCCCCATTGTTAAGACATGGCAGGAGGCTATTATCATCCCCATTTTTAAAAAGGGGGACAAGAGCCAGCCCCAATCTTACCACCCAATCTCCCTGTTAGACAGCACAGTAAAGATTCTGGAAAGGGTAATCTTGGCTAAATTGGAGCTTTGGGCATCTGAGACTCAAGGGCTCTTGGACCTAAAGAGCAGTCCCTGAATCTATCTCTTATATTCCAAAAATACACAAAGGCAAAAAAAAGCTGTGTCCATATAGTCTTTATGGACTTAACATGTGCCTTTGACACAGCGGACAGCTCTAAATTATGGTCAATAGTTGCACAATTAGGTATTGATAATGCTGCTCAGTAGGCTCCATGTGCATACCACAGCAAGAGTTTGTTACATCAGGAATGGGGATTTAACAGAAGAGTTCCCCTCTGTTGCTGGGGTTAGACAATGATGCGTATTAGCACCAATCCTTTTCTTTCATTTACATCAATGGCCTTGGAGATCACTTGTGCAGAGTAGGGAAAGATATTTTGCGGGCTAATTCATGCCAAGTCCCTGTGCTACTTTACGCAGACAATGCAGTTCTCATATCAAGAAAAGTCAATGGCCTTCAGTCTTTTCTGGATGCATTTAACAGTTCTATGGATAATTTAGGACTCAAGACAAATCACACCAAATCTTTTGAAATAAAAAGTGGTCAAAAACAAAGAGATTTTTGCTTGGGAGGAAAGGAAATTAGGAAAACTCCTCATTTTACGTACCAGAGGGGGACAGCTGATGTAGAGTTTTTACTCCATAGGTATATCATGTTATCTAGAAAATACCTGGCCTAGCATTTTCAACCGTGCTATTTGTTGCAGTGATTTTTTTGTCAACAATCATAGTACTTTTTTGAAAAATAATATGTTTAATTTTGGATTTTTTACGGTTTTTCTTAATGTTTTCTAGATAAGCTTTCAATCTGTATTTTCACATTTAGCATACAACTTTCTTCAACACGTATTTAGTTCTAGAACTTTACTACAGTTCTTTACGCTATGAAAAAGTCCATTCTGCTTTTTAATCCTGGCTTCAATAAATGGTTGTGCTATAGTCAATATTTTAACTGCCGCTTTAGACGTCTTCATGTAGTTCTAGATTTTGCATTGAGGCATTGTTATGTTCTCCAGCCCCTTACAGTACCTTGTTATAAAACTTTAAAACAAAAACACAATAAAATAACCTGATTGGTGTGCTGGGAATCCTATAGAAATGTGTGTGTGGTTGTGCACTCATATGCGACCTTAAACTTCTCTGGTGCATTTTGTGATGTAACAAGGAATGGTTATGGGTACCTGCACCTCACAGGAAAGTACTCTGCCCTTCTGAAAAATGGTTTATTAATTTGAATTAAAATTTGAAAACATTGTTTCTTTTATTCAGTACAACATGATTCTCTGTATTCCTATGGTATGCATCTTCTTCTTCGACTAACACCAACATGTCACAGATCAGAAGCATTAAAAAGGACACACAGCTTCTCTTAACTTACAGAGGTTTATCTACAAATGATATGTCATTATCAATTGTCAGGAACCTATTATAACGAATGGGTCACTGGTTATAAATGACTCTAGTGTGCCTGATATTTTAACAGCTAGCATACTCAGTGAGCCCATCGTGAATTTAGAAGTACCAACAAACAGGCATAATGATAAGATCGCCAAGATCCCAGAAGGGTATTCATTAACAACATGGAACATCGCAGGTCTTGGAAGCAAATTAGGTACTCCCTTTTGGCTGGATTTTATTAACCGTGGAAGTGACATAATTTGTTTCCAAGAAACATGGTGTACAGGTTGCGTCACTGTGGAAGGTTACACCTCATATTGTGTTGATGCGATACCTTCTCCCATGGGAAGAGCTAAGGGAGGACTATTGTTGCTTATCTCAACTAAACTGATTGGATGTAAAGTTATCTCTTACTCTATAATTGACAGTTTTAGTCAAGTTTTGCGCCTAACATTCCCTGTTGGAAAGGATCTGGTTCTAATCAATTTTTATAATAATAACTTTCGCAGGGATAGGGGAGCTTGCTTAGTTTCACTGGAAAAAGAATTGGATAATGTATTAAATATCTCACCTAAGTTGACTGTTGTTGTGTGGGTGGGTGATTTTAATATCCAAGCTTGTCCCACCACATTTATTAACTCATGTGGTTATATGAACTCTTATTCAACCACTGTAGGGACTAAGGATGATATGATACATTTCCCTCATTGTGACTATGGCATGACCCTTAATGCTCTAATGGCCAAACTTGACCTTGAGCTACTGGATTGCACCGAGAGAAAGGGCCATATTAAATGTCCATCATTCACTGGCCGAGATGCAAACAGTAATATTGATCACATCTTATTAACTAGGAATAGTCCCTATATGGACCTTTGGATAACTGAACAGGTGGTTAGTGACCACAATAGTATTTCCATAGTCCTGTTGGAATGGGGTAACAAATTGACTAATACTGATTACACTATTACTGATATTCTACCCATCAGACCGAATGGAATGAGAATCAAATGGGATGGTGTAGACCCACATAAGATCCAATCGGTTGTGGTAAATAGCTGTAGGGACAGCATCCATTACTGTCTAAGGGATGAGGTTACCTCTGGTAAACTTTGTATGGAATTCACTAATATTAATAAGGTGATAAGCGATGTTTTAACCCGGAAATCCAAAGGCCTAAAACACGTTGGTAAGAAGTGGTTCAATTCTGAATGCACGGAGATATTAACTAACTTAAAGTTAGCTTTAAAGTCCAAACCTCGTGACAAAACTTTAGTCCGTAAATTACGATATGCTTATAAACAAGCTGTCCTTGCCCATAAAAAGGCGATGAGATCAGATGCCTGGGATAAGCTAGGCTTCGCAAGTGAAACCGGAAATATAAAATTATTCTGGGAAATTATAAATAGTCCCTTTTTAAAGGATGATCATATCCCTGAGCTGACGTCCCATGTTAATTGCACAGAATGGATAGAACATTTATCTACTATTTTTAATCCAGATAAGGTTTTTTTAGATCAGTTTTTATTAAATAATTCTATTTGGCCATTTGTGCCACTGATGATTGGCGTCGATGAGGTGCGGGAAGGGATGGCAAATAGTAAAGGGGGCAAGGCACCAGGCCCGGATGGTGTCCCGATCGACTTATATAAAGCCGAAATAGATCTATGGGCACCAATCCTGACAAGAATTTTTAATGCTGCATCTGAGGGGGATTTTCCAAAATCTTGGGCAGAATCATTGATTGTCCCTCTATACAAGAAGGGTTCTCGATCCGAAGCATGTAATTACCGTCCTATTTCATTGTTAGATTCTTCAATTAAAGTACTAAGTAGGGTACTATTAAAAAGATTGGAAGACTGGGCTGCAGATTCAGACATTCTAACCCCAGTTCAATAAGGGTTCAGGAAAGGCATTGGGACTATCGAGCAATGCCTTAATCTGGATTTGCTTATTAATAAATATACCACAGTGAAAGGAGGTAACTTGTTTTTATGTTTCGCTGATTTGAGCAGTGCATTTGATTTGGTGGACCACTCGCTCCTTTGGCCAGTATTGCTTGACCTTGGTGCACCGGAGGAGATAGTATTCTTTTTAGCAAGACTTTATAAAAAACTCTCTTGCAGTGTACGCTATGGGCCCACTGGCGAGCGAACTCCCTTCTTTACCGTGCGTAGAGGTATAAGGCAAGGATGTGTTATGGCACCTTTTTTATTCTCTCTCTTTATTAATCAAATTGCATCAACTTTAAACAATATTTCAGCTGATGCAACCAAAATTGACAATATGGTCGTCTCAGTATTGTTATACGCGGACGACGCGGTCCTAATTTCCCGCACCCCTTTGGGCTTACAACGTCTTATTGACGCTTTTACTCATTTTATAAATGGCAGGAAATTGCTGATTAATAAATCCAAGACTTTTACAATGACTTGTGGTAAAAAAATCAAAGTCACCATGTTCCTTTTTCCTAGAAGGCTCAAAGATCCAAGCTGTTAAAACATTCTGTTATTTAGGTATTAATTTTGATGGCAACGGTAAATGGACTAATGAGCAAGTAAATATTGGACATAAAGTAAATAGGAATTCTAATGGTATTTTTCGTTTTGCAACGAAAATAGGGGACTATAGAATAAAGGACATGGTCACCATATATAATGCGAGATGCGTTTCTTCAGCTCTATATGGAGCTGGTTTATGGGGTTACTCCTCCACTGCCCAACTCCAGATAAATGAAAACAGCTTCCTCAAACGCCTGTTATGTGTCCCGGCTGCAGCTTCCACAGACTTGATTCACCAGGAAACTGGCCTCAATTATATTTCTGACCTGGCTGCAGTACGCCCTCTACTATTATGGCGTGCAATATGGCACAAGAAGGAAACTGCATTCACACAGTCTGTAATTAAAGACTGCCTTAAGCTAGATTTATGTCATCGTATTCCGTGGATAAATTACATTACTTCTTGGTTTAATACTCTGTTTGGAATTAACATTCATTCAGAGTATATAATACCCCTTTCGAAGAAGGAAATTAAAGACACTTTCATACTGTATAAGATGGAAGAAAGAAGTCAGCTACTTCGGTCTCAAAAAACCTCTGTCTTTTATAGGCAGCTTAGCCTTAAGAGTGGGCTACAGTCATATTTGGTGGATGTGACTATTAAATCGCACGGTTTTGTTTTAGTACGTTTAAGACTAGGCATTGTACACCATCTTGTATCCTTCCCTGTTATAGGGGCAGGTTCTAATTTAAACTGCCCATGTGACAACGTTTCTAAACAAAGTTGCTGCCATTTCCTGCTATTTTGTAAATTTTATGTTTTTTTAAGGAAGTTTTATTTGAAACCTATCCTTTTAAAATACAATATGCGTTCTACAGCAGACGCAATGAACTTATTATGTTCCCTCCAAAGCCCTGACGTCTGCTTCTATGTTGCATCTTTTATTCTGAAGTGTAGAGCTGCCAGGAAATCCATAATTTTATGAATTGTGCAACGTGTTCTACAATGGCTATCATGTATACGTGTATAAGTTATTATTATGACTATTTTGTGGTGCCATAGATAGACTCATGTCCACCCATGTTAATTTACTTATATTTGTAATAAACTAGTGCAAGGTTATTCTGCTACACTTGAACTTTTATTATTAGTTTTATTTTGGCATGGGGGTGCCTTTTATCATGTTATGGATTTCATACCTAGGCACATGTCACTTTATTCTTGGTATGGAATGTTTCTTAGATTAGTGAATTTTTGTTTCTTGAATAACAATTTTTCATACCTAAATTTTGTACTATGCACATATCACTTTATCTGTAAGTGGATTTTATAATTTGTTCAATTCCTAGTCCACTGTGCAACATGTAACAATTTTTAAAATGACATTTGTCGGATTTTTATTGATGTGTATTTATGTATGGTTCTTTTTTCAGTCCGTGCAAGATACTGGTCCTGGCTCAGTGATTTATCATTAGTTGTAATTAAGTCAAATATATGTCATAAATTTTTAATATGTATCATTATGTGTGTTCAGCTTATGTGGTTGTATGTATACTAACTGAATAAAAGCTTTTTGACTTGACTTGACTTGATATGACAATGCACGCGTATGAACTGAAATACTTTCAGAATAAGTTACATAGGGTGTCACTAATGCAAGCCCCGTGAAAGCTCATTTGCAAACGAAGGCCTAAACGAAACGTATGTTGGCTGATCATTAAAGTTACAAAACTAAGGAGAATTGGTATCTGGAAGAATAAACATACTAATGGAATACAGCAACAACATATAGGAATAAAAAAAATGCAGTTTTCAAAGTTTAATTTTAATTATCGAGCCATTATTCAAGCGAGAACAGCGCATTACTGTGAAATCCTACAGCATTCAGGTATATACTAGGGTGCAGATTTACAAGGAACTGACACATCTGCATAAATGCGTCAGTTTCCTTGCGTCAGCTCCAAATTACCTTGCGCCACCATGGATGCGCTGTATTTACAATACAGTGCAGCATGGCGCAAGGAATTACAGATGCGTCAGAATTTCTGATGCATCTGTTGGAGCAAAAGTGACGCATTGTTAGTGTTGGTCACAAAAGTGATGCAACTCCAGCAATGCTTCAGAAAACAAAGGTAGGTCCCATGTAAAAAGCCCTGCGTCAATCTTTACGCCTGGTCTGAGCAGGTGTAGGGATTGTGACGCAGTAAAGGCGTACAACGACGCAGTGAAATCTTGTAAATTTCACTGCGCAAGTTCTATGTGGCTTTTTGCATGGGAACGCCTACCCTGCATACATTATACCTGGCGCGGGTATAATATGACGCAGGGATCTACAACGTGACGCATTTCCCTAGATGCGTCACATTGTAAATTGGTCGTATTTTTTACGCCGTCGCTGCGTCACAAAAGTGATGCAACGGCGGTGCAAAAGTGATGCATGGGGCTTGTAAATCTGCCCCTAGGTAAACACTTGTCTTACAACACCGCATTTACCAACTGGACGAGTATTCCTAAACAGATACAAATTAAAGCCTTCTACTAAAGCAAATTAGAGCGGTAAGTTCATAACTTTCATTTGCAAATTAGTTTAGCTATGAAATGCATTCTTGGTTCAAAAAAGAGACTATAAATGAAACTTGGGTAAATTATTAATTAAGGAAGGCTATTTTACACGCAAAACCAACAATAGTCTGTGTGCTCATGTCGGGGTGATTGCACACATTTACTGGTGCAGGCACAGAATAAACCCTTGCTAATATAAATATATTACCTTGGGTTAATTTAAAAAAACAAATCAACAATAAATCATAATTTCAAAAATTATCCATCGTCCTTCAATCAATCAGGGCTTGTAAAGTGCAGCTACCCACCCGTGAGGGTCTCATGTGCTGGGGGCAAGAGGAGGGGCTGCTGATTTGTCTTTGCGCTGGGGTTCAGCCGAAGAGCCAGGACAGCGACGGGTACTGTCTGAGGTGGAGAGGCAGGGTGTTCCAGGTAGGAGAAGGCTCTCCCATCCTTCAACAATTGAAGTAGAGTATCCTCTCATGCTTGTCGCTGTTTAATCCTGGGAATCCTGGGACAAAAGGTGCATTTAATATTATTAAAGGTTTGGAACATGTGGCATTAATGTAACCAAGAGGAATTCAAGAAAGTGCAATCAAACTTAAACTTATAATTTTCTGCTGATTAGCGTGTCACTTCTAAGTGCTGTAAATAACAGTTGTTAAAATTACCCAGTTTAAAGGTACTTAGGGGCATATTATCAAGGCCGGCGTTAAAATTATCGCCGCTTTAGCGGCAGAAAACTGACACTAAAGCGGCGATAATGGGCTTGATAATATGCCGCAGAGAATTCCTATAGAAGCCCATGTTGACACCAGAACATGGGCTTCTATAGGAATTCTCTGCGGCATATTATCAAGCCCATTAGCGCCTCTTTAGTGGCAATTTTCTGCCGCTAAAGCGGCGATAATTTTAACGCCGTGTCTTGATAATATACCCCTTAGTTTTCTGATCTTTGCCTTCTGGCAAGGAGTGATCCAGCATTGTGACGGTTCAATCACTGCCAATGCCCAATGTCAGCGCTAATTGGCAGAGCTACATTGGCACCTGTGATAAGTGTCAACTTTCTATTGCTGTAGTTTTTTTTTCTTCTATGTATTACACACAGGCTTAGGTAGCAAGATGTCATACGGCTTGAACTATAGCTATAACATTTACTATCCATCCAAAAGACAATTTAAAAATTTATTTTTATTGAATACATTTTCTGTTTTACTATTAGCAAATTCTAAACACATAAGTGTGGTAATTGATGAATACTTGAGAAAAATGCTCTGAAATAACAAGTACAGATTATCGATAAGAAAATAATAAATACCTAAATATTTCAGTGATGGGAAGAGAGGAGATACGATAGGGATGTTTGTTCATGGCATGGAAGTAAGCTCTGATGGGGGAGTCAGAGGAGAATGCAACCTCTGGCACCAAGCCCCCTTTGAAGTAACAGTCAATTATCACCTTTGGTATTTCCTATAACATGGGTTTTCAACCATTTACTAACAAGAGGTATAGACCAGGGGATGGGCCAAGTGGAACTATAAGTCCCGACAGAACTTACTTTCAAGTCTCACAGTCAACTGACCAAGTGTACAATAGCGTGATGGGGCGTTCGTTACAATGCAGAGAAGGCTCTACGGCAAAAGCTGAGAATCACTGTATCCTCTCCCCTCAGAATCTAATATAGGGCGAACACTATAGGGCTGAATACAAGTTACACAGTACTGGGGCACAGTGAAATTATGTGCAATTTACCGTTACTGTGCGGTAAATCCACCGTAATACTGTGTAATTTCATGTGAAACCTTCTGTGATGGGAATTACTGTGTGGGACCAATTTTTCCAGTTACAAAATCACACACAATCCCCAATTCCCTGGGGTTTAATCCATATATTGACCACCTCCTATAAACATACATTGCTATAAGCAGGTGGTACATGTACGTGGGGACCTGTAAGAAGGGTGGAGGTTGACTAAGTGGGATAGGAAGATTATGGGAGGGAAGGGGAAAGTGTTTTCTGGCAGAAAAATGGAGAACAGAGGTTCGGTTGCTGAGTTACTAAACATTTCCTGCCAGCAAAATCAAATCTGGTTCTCCTACACCTGGAAAACCAGCGTGCGGAAAATTCAACCCACTTGGATTCAGGTGAACAAAATTCAATGAGAAAAATTATGCTTTGTCTGACTTGTAATCGGCCCTAATGGATTGAAATGTGCAAGAAGCCTAAAGCATACGGTTAGAGGGTAATGTACTTTTAAACATTAACCATCAACATATAAATTAAACAATAAAACCATGTTGAGAAGGCAGCAGTAGAACTTTAGTTTGTGCCAAAATCCTGAAACAAATCAACTGTGTGTTACCCTTTGAATGGAGGGGGACAATTAGACTTATTGAGTGAATTGACATAGTCTTCTGCTACAAGTATCCTTGATGCCTCTGCTAATTTATTTCGGTTCCCCATATCCGTTAAGTGCATGTGTTCTGTGTTTAAAATGTACACGTGTATCTTCCAATTGGAGCAGATAGGAAATTGAAGATTGGTTTCTCTGGACTCCCACTTTAAAAATCACATCTTTTAGTGAAGTTGCTTTTAGATTGCAGGTCTGAAATTGCCACCTTTAGAAAGCTGTTATTTTCTTACTTTAACCCTTTTATACCTCTGCCTTTCCCTAGAATACATGTCTGGGTAGGATGACAGCTGGGCTTTGTGAATTCACTCTAGACAGACACACAAAGGAAGCTGAGGTGTGCCCTGCATATCCTGATGGCCCATCACCAGGCTGATGAGCCCTCCTGAGCTAGAGAGTTGGGAGGAGCTGACACTTGCACCTGAATAGGTCTGTGCCTGTCCCCACACAAAGAGCTGCATACTCCTCTGCCAAGAAGAAGAGCTTTTGTGCAGCCAGGAGGGACTGCCACTTTGCTGTTTGCTTTGTGGTGTTGGACTGCGGCCTGCTGCTTCATGCCTGGGAGTGGGAGGACTTAACTCGCTATATTCTGCATCTAAAGGTTCTCCAAGGACTTGTTTGGACTTGCCTCCTGTTGCTTAAGTCTCAGGGACAGCAAAGACTTCACCGGCCTCTTGCTACCATTACCTGGGCTCCTCAGCTGTGAGTCCTGCTCTGCCAAATGGTGCCAATTCAGTAATGGACCCTTGGAAGTGAGTATTGGTGCTGCAACCAAGAAACCAACGCATCAGCTTCAAACCATTTTTTAGGAACCGACGCATCCCTCCGAAATCGACGCATCGCTGCTGCCTCCACTGAAGCCATGGTCCTTATTCGCCAAGTGTGCTACACACCAACCTTGACTCTCAGCGCAGCTATGACTTTGCTGCTGCATGAGTCTCAGACTTCGCATCACTGTTTCAAGTTTATTTTATTTTGTTTGATTAATCACAATCTTACAAAAGTTACTAAAAAAAAAGTCATCAAATATAAAAGTTTTAAATGAAATACAAGAATATAAAATTATTATCATAATTTAAAATACGCAATATATATTAATACAATCGAGCAGTTCAAAGTATATTCCTCCAATTTATTTCCAATGATACACAAAAATTTTACAAATGCAGAATTCATAACTATATCCTCTGGGTTTAGACATGCTATCAAAGCTTGCCTACATGTCCGTACTCCACGATCGTTAAATAATCTCTTCAGGGTGATTTTCCTTTCCTTTTCAATTTCAGGACAAATACACAATAAATGTATAATGTTCTCCTGACCGGATTTGCATAACCTACATTAGGTATTCTCTTCTTTTCCAGGGAGGTAAATGACATAATTCCGGCAGCAGGCCAAATCATGCTTTCATAAAGATATGTTTATTGTTCTGTGACCATGGTGTTTCGAGATATTCTTGGACTTTTCTTTTCCTGAATCCATTTATGATTTGCCAAGCATGTTTTCTGTTTGGCAATATATCTTTATCTTTTGTCAGGGAGAGATAATTAGTAATTTTATTGATTTTTTTTTTAAGCTTTCCTGGGTAATTGTATTCACCCAAATCGGTCTTACACCAAATTCTTCTACAACTGTATTTAAATAAGACCAGGCCTGCAGTTTCCTGTTATCTTCAACCTCTTGCCATATCAGCTGAGACATTTGGTTTCCGTGATCATTTTTTATTCGATTCCATACTTTAAGCACTTGCCCTTTCCTCGCATATAGCTGATTATTTATCCCAAATTCCAGCCTCACTTGTGCTTGCGAGGCATTGTTCAGTAGGCGAAACAGAACTTTATACGTTTTAGCAACTACGTTATTAATAATCTCTGCGTCTTTCCCATTTAATACCTCACTTCCGTATGTCAGAGTAGGTAATAATTTTGCCGAAATAACCTTTAGGAAGGGATGATAAGACAAGTCGCTTATACCTTTCTGAATGATCCTAAATGCTGCCATCATAGTATTTTCTTTTCTGGTGATATCCTTTTTTTGCGGACGAAAATTTCCACTATCGTTAAATATAACACCGAGATACTTTTAGGATACAACTTGTTCTAATTGAGTTTCATCCAACAACCATTTGTATTTATATCTAAGTTGTGTGTTTTTAGTAACAACCATTACTTTGGTCTTTGCTTCATTTATTACCATGTTATTTTCTTTTGCATATATTGATATACGATCAATCAACCGTTGCAACCCCACTTTGGTTTGACTTAAAAGTATAACATCCTCTGCATACAATAGGTTGGATATTTGCTTGTCTGCGAGCCTAGGGGTGTGTGCATTTACTTCATTTAAAATGGTCGAGAGATCTGCTAAGAATAAATTAAACAGCAGGGGGGCCAGGACGCATCCTTGTTTTAATCCTCCGGTCGTGGGTATTTCTGTTGTTAGCGTCCGACCATCACCAATCCTCACCCTGATCCAGGTATCAGTATACAAGAATTGGATCAGTTTCAATAATGAGTCTGGAATTCCTTGGTACTTTAGTTTTTTCCACAGCAGTTGTCTATTCACACAATCGAAGGCCGATTTAAAATCCACAAAAAATACAATGGCTGCTTTGCTAAAATTGCCTTATCCATCAATACTGATAGTATTAGGATGTTTGTGGAAGTTCCTAGACCTTTGATGAATCCTGTTTGATTTGGGGGTAGAATCTGCTTTTCATTTACCCAATCTGTTAAATTTGATAATAAAATCCCCGCGAATAGTTTTGCATCTGTATCTTGAAGGGTGATCAGTCGATAATTCTCCGGCAATTGCCAATTTCCTTTCTTAATAACTGGCGATATTAATGACCCTCTCCAAGATTCCGGAATCATCCCAGTCTGTATAACTTCATTAAAAACCTCTGTTATATATTCAGACCAAAAATCTGGTTCTTCCTTATAGAGAGCAAACGGAATACCATTAGGGCCAGGTGCTCCGTCTTTTTGTTTCTTTATTAATTTCGTAACTTGTGATTTTGTCACATTGATTTTGATTTCCCGTTCTAGATCTGTTTTAACCATCTTTATCTGCTTGCCACCTTGGTTATTTGCTTTAGAAACTGGGTTTAGGAGTTATATAAGAAAAGTGACCCATTCATTTTCGGTTAGGACGGATGCTACAACAGATTTGTTAGGTCTGACCAGACCATTAATCAATTTACAAAACTCCCTTGAATTTGATTGATTACTGGCGTGAAAGATTTTTGTCCACAATTCCTGCCTAGCTTTGTTTTTTTCCATCCAAATTAGTTTCCTCAACTTATTATTACTATTTTTTATGTCACTCCGTATATCTTCATTGTTTGGAAACTTAATTAGTTGTATCCTAAGTCTGTTGCAGGACCGTCTGCTGTTTCTAACCGTATGCTGGAGATTGATGTTTGTTTCTCTTTTTTCCGATTGAGTCACTTATTTTTTTTTAACACAAGAAGTGGAATCATTACATTTTACTATCTTCTGTGTGGAATTTTCCCATTGCTCAATTACAGACATCCTGGTATTGTCTTTAAAGCATTTTTTAACAAGCTCATGTGCCTTTTTCTTAATGTCATCCGTATTATTTGTTTTCCACACAAGTTTTCTATAATTGATGGTGCATGTCTGGCCTTGTGTTGTCAGATAGTTTTGGTGATTCGAACATGACAATTTTATATATTTTTATTTGTTGGCTGTGATCACTATCAGGCACCTTTCTTAGATGATATGAAGTAACTTTATCAAAGATATTTAGTGAAACCATTGTATAATCAATTCGTCAATTAAGATTATGTGAGTGAAATGTCCAAGCTGGTGGTATATCCATTGCAAATCTACTGTTTAATATTCTTAGACCCAATGCTTCCACATCCCTCAAAACATTTTTCGCCATTAAATTCCATTTGATGTTTATTATGGGATCCAATGTTTGTTCAGGGATTGCCCATTGTTGATTTTGGGACTGTATAAAATCGTCCCGTAGAAAGTGTATTAGTAGGTTTATATTAAAATCACCTGTTACGATATAATCTGTAAAAGGTTCGACCATTATTTGCTCAAGTAAAAAACTAATAAGAGCAGTACACATGTCCTTCTTTGAACTCTGTTTTGGTGTAATATATGTATTGATTATAATTAGAGTTTTTGGTTTCTTTCCCTCAGTTGTTATCTATTTCAATTTTACTGCTTGGAGGTTAGAATTATTCGTGGTTAGCTGCTCATGGTCAACTTTCAAATCAATCAAAAAGAATATTGCTAGCCCCCCACATAGACGGCCACATTTATGATGTTTAATTGCAGGCTCAAAGTATCCTTTGTATCCTTGTAGCATAAAACGGTCTCTTTCCCACGTTTCCTGCAATAGTATAATGTGAAAGCAGTTTGACAGTGTATCTATTTCGGCATTTTTTAACTTTTTGCAGAACCCATTTATGTTCCATGAGCACATCCCTATTGTTATATTATCCATATTATGTTCTACAGTATTATTTTTTGATGTATGCTGTCATTGTTCTTCGTTACCATGTAAGAATCCATTTTTCATTTATACCAATAATTCTGTCGTCCTTTAATTCTTTATCAGATTTTTCATCATCGTAACGCGTTTTTTATTGGGGATTTTTTAATATAGAAAATACTAAATCTTCTTTTTCTTCCTTAACCCTTTTAATTGGACTTTCTTCTTGGAAAAACGGAGTTGGATAAACATTTGGGGCTGGTTGACTAATTTGGATCCCCCAACTATGAAAGATCTCTTGTTCTTGCACAATTTGATCCGCTATACCAGCAGTGGCTACAGTTAACAGTGTTATTGGAAGTCTGCCTTCAGGATTTGGTAAAAAGCCTACACATTCAATATCTTCAGTTGATACTTTTACTAATGATGGTACTGATTTCAACAACCGAAGAATATTTCCTCTATTCAAAATTTCGTGGTTGCCACGTGAGTCATATAATGGTGTAAAGATAAGGTAGGCAGTCTTTCTTTCTAAATTTTGGTATTCTTTATTTGAATTTTGTTTATTTTGACCACTTCTTACAATCAACAGGTTATCCCCTGTTGATTTATTCTTCGTATCCTCTACCAGTTCTTTGGTTCCGGTTCTCTTCGTATCCTAGAGTTATTATTTTCCTCAACCCATTGTGTTTTTTACAACTAGATACTCTTTTTGTTGTGTCACATTCAAACCTATTTTTGTTGTAGTAATTTGGTCTTGTTTAATTGTCTTCTGAATCACTGGGCCAATATACCTTTGTTCCACATTTTGATTACATAATGGAGTTTTAGTTTCGGGGGTGTTTAAGGGTCTTGTTTCTAGATTCGTATTTTTAATTGTGTCACTTTGGATATCACAAGTAGGTTCCCTTATTATTACACAACCGTTTTCTTTCAACCTGTGTATTTCTTCTTTTTCTTGCACTTTCTTTCCCTCCTTTTCTAATGAGCAAGGCAATCGGTCAGAATAATCCATTAATTTTGTAGTATTTATCGGGAGAGGTTTTTGATTTGCAAGATGTTTCCTAGATTTTGAAAATATATCATAATACTTTTCATTTTCTTTCAATATTGATTTGTTTTCATCCGAACTTTTTGCAGAGTGGTTCCCGAATAGGTTGCTATCTTGTTTTTTCATTAATATTTTCCTTTGTTTTTTTTCTTCTATTATCATTTCAGTAGATGTTTCTAATTTGGAATAAATTTTTGCTGCATTTTCCTTTTTTGCCTTATTTCTTGCCTTCCGTAATTTTTTCCGTTGTCTTTTTGTAAGTTCAAAGGCTATAGAATCTTCATCATCCTCTTTCACTTTATTCAGCTGGACTGGAAAGTCATACAATCTTTCTTTTCCATTTAATTTATTTATCTATTCCTTTTTTTCTTGCGTTTGGTACCATGTTCAGGTTAATAAGGTCATCAGATTCTATTATGTCACCCAGTTGCTCAGCTTCTTCCTCATTAGCAACAGTAGGTAGCTTTTTATCTAAATGGTACCTCTCCTCCTTTTGTTCTTCATGTTTTTTCCACACGATATCTTTAAGATCATCCAATATAGTGTTCACCACATCCGGAATAGTTACCAGTTTCTCTATTATGGGCACACATGTACAGTCAAAGTAGTTTGAGGCTGCTTCCTTTTGTGCTTTGATTATTAAATTGTTCAGCTCAGCTAATTTGTGATCAATTCCGGTGACTGCGTTTGCCATAACTCCAAGTATTTCAATTTGGGTATCCATTTTGTTCGACTGGAATGCCAGCGCTCCAAGAGTTAGTGCTGAAGTTTGATAGAATAGATCCCATATAGATCCCAGATCTTGATTGTCTATATTTTTGGCTTTTTGATCAATTTGTATTTTCCTGTTACAGATGGGAATTTCGATGCCTGGTTGACAATTTTCTATGTTTTCTGTATTATTTGTTTGATTAACCATAATATTGTTTTTCTACTATATTCATTTTTAAATACAGGTCCATCATTACTTCCTGAATTTTTTTCCTTGTTGACCAATGTTTTTAAGTGATTTTGAATATCGCATGCTTGTATTTCTGAGCCCAATTCCATATTTTTTTTCTGCACTTGTTTGTGTTGACGTACCAGTAATTTTATATTGGCTTCCTTGTGCAAGTATGACTGTTTTATCTATACTATCTTCTTGTTCAGGTGTCTTACTATGTAGTATATGGTCATTAGTCAACTCATTTGATTTCCTTATTTCAACCTTGACTTCAAGTGGTAACAGTAACGGTACCCCTACAGTGACTGGACTCTTAATCATGTCAACATATGGTAATTTTTTCATTGGTATTTCCATCATATTCTTAATCGTGTCCCTTTTTCCCATTTGAGGGGATGATACTGGATTTAAAGGCTCTGAATTTGATAATTTGTTTAATTATTTGATCCTCTAGATCTTTAATTTGCGGGTTACTAACATGGTCCCACTCCCATTCAGAACCAGCTGTTTGTATCTTCCAAGTTGTTGGTTGGCTTAATCGAAGTCTGTAACTGTTTTATATCTACTTCTGACTGCATTGACATGAGTGCTCCTGTTGGATCTCTCATAAAATCATATTTTTGTGGTATTTTTGTCGATTTTTCAAACATCCGAGCAATTGGAGAAATTAGAGTTTGGTTTGCTCCTTTTATTTGGGCTTTGGCTTTTTAAATTATTTTTGGAGCTTGTGTTTTCCGTGTTCGTCTTGCAGGGGAGCTCGCTGTTCTTTCTTTCCCTGAGCACATTTCCAATATCTGCCAATATGTGCCTCAATTGCTTTTTAAAACTAGTTACTTCTTAGTATTTTGTACAAGTAGATTACCTCTGTATCCGTTTGCACGTGTGAGTCACAATATAAATGTAGCCCAGCGGGAATAATACTGGAATGATACTTAAACAATCTTAGGGGCAGTGTTAGAGTATTGAACAACTCTGCAACATCGGCCTTCACCAACCTCCGCTTTTTACAATTTTCAAATTGTAGTACATGTAATGCATTTATTAGAACCTTACTTACACTTCTGTGCCGTCATTGTGCCAATCAATTTGTCACTCAGTTTGCCCCACCACCCTGAACCACACCACAAGTCACACCGCTAGCTGCACTCCGTCTAAATCTCAGTCTTTTATTCACTTAGAGACTTAGACTCAGAAATATAGAACTACCGAGTCGCTTCCGCAGGGGCTAGGGGGATTGAAGGAGCAAAAATTGGTCAACGTTATGTTACTCTTTTTAGTGACGCACCATGCGGAGAAAGGAAGGCACAACTTGAAAGGCTATGTAATAAGAACAATGGTCCTTCAGGTACAGTTGTAAGTCCTTTAGGCCTTAGCGTTCAGTAAATTTGGCTCATAGGCCATCCGTGATTTCCTCCTAATGCCAGTTCTCGACTATTAGTACCGTTGGTGTTATTGTTTATTATTGGGTCTGTTGGTACTGTTGGTACTGCGCCGAGGCAGGTTTATCTAAACTAATGCCCCCAATGAGGGTTCTGCTAAGAGGCGCTGCCAAGCCTGACCAGGACAACTGACTAGGCAATTCGGGGACAAATGGGCAGCAGACTGCTGACTGTGGCCAACCATGACACTGAGAGCACCTTTGGTGATTGCGGGACATGTTTGGCGGGGTTGAGGGAGGTGAGGGAGCAGCCACTAGTCACCCTCGAGCGCTGCCCTACTTGCAGCCCACCTTTCAGTCTGCCGTAATGCCCGTAGTGTGGAAACAAGAGGTCAGCCAAGGTTCGGCCAAAGTTCATGCGCTGGTGCGAGCGGGGCACACGGGGGCACCACAAGCCGCACCCGAGCTCGCCCTTCGCAGCCGCTCCTTATGGCAGCCGCGATCGCTCACCACTCACTGCGGGGCCACTGCATGTGCCGGCTCCAGCACGGGCTAGGGCTTATGCTCTCACCTGGTTTTCGGTATTTTCGGTGATATCCCGCACTCCGCTGCACTCTGCCGCACTGCTCCTCCGGCTTCCTGACTTCCGCTCCTCTCGCCTGACTTCCGTGACTTCCTTGCTCCGTTAGAACATCCGATCTCGGCCCCTGAAACATCGGGGGCAGCCGGGTCTCTTCCTCGCTCCAACTTGTCTCGCCCCCGCTCCGGTTTCTTCCAGCGATCTGCTCTGCTCGCCATGCCAGGGAGAAATGCAATAGCTTGGCCAAGGTAGAGAGAACAAAATACAGAGAGAATAGTTGCTCCAGGGTTTCGAAACCCTGACGTCCATGGTGCACCTTACCAACTCCTACGCAGTCCCGGCTGTGGAACCGACGCACCGCGCTCTTGACATCAACACATGATTGACACTGCGCAACCTTCAGGAACCAAGGCCTTGTACCAGCAACCGACCCATCACCTCCTTTGCACACAGCATCATCCCCAATCATTAAAACTTGCATCGCCTCCAGGAACGAATATATTCTATACATCAAGTCTGTGCGATCAATTAGAAGGAATATGAGAGGTAGCAAGCAGACGCTAGCAACTAAAACCGGGACAAGATCTGACAGGGAGAAGACAAGTTAAATGTCTGGAATAGGTGTTTAATAGGGAAGACGATTTACAAGGAGACCAGAATCAGCCCGTGAAAGTTGCTGTGGTCTCCATGCAAATCGTTTTAATGATTGAACACCTATTCCGGACATTTACCTTGTCTTCTCCCAGTCAGATCTTGGTCTAGTTCCAGTTCCACTTCCTAGCGTCCGCTAGCTACCTTTCATATTCCTTCTAATTGATCACCCAGACTTGATGTATGGTATATATTCGCTACCTCTATTTAGATTGAACCTTGGTTGGATTTCATACAAAATCATCATGCGGCATCCCCTTGTCCACAGCGACGTGGCATTTTCCCCTCAGGCATCACTTGAGTCCTGATGATGATCCCATTAACATGCTAGGGATTGAAACATTGTCGACCTCAGCACCTTGACACATACTTGTTCGTTTATTTTTTGCAAATTATGTGCAATGGTGCTATTTATATGTTTGTGACCTAATTATTGATTGTGGTTCGGCCACTTGTTGCAATGCCTGAGTTCAGAAACTCCCTTTTTCGTTGAATACTGTCCCACTTTCATGGTTTCTTTATTTTGATTTAAATAAAATTATTAAATCCATTGAGATACCTATAACATAGACATCATTGCATTTCTGCCCTCATTACTGTTTATAACTTCTGTTGTGAGGGACCATTGAGTCTGTAATCTGAGCACTGTATTGCAGCCTCCCTTTGACTGTGAACCCAGTAACTAAGAGGATCCAAATCTACACCGGAGCCCTCTGTGGGCCTCAACTTCTTCAAGGTAGATGGCTTTACCAAATCCCTCTGAAGGAGAGTGACAGTCCTTTCCTCCTCTCAAGCAAAAAGGGACGTCAAGACACCGGTCTGTGAACTCTCCTTCCTGAGTCAAAAGTACCCTATGCAGAAACATAACATAAAATCAGTGAGTCAAACTCCCTTTGCTGCCCAGCGTTCCCACAGAAGAAATATGACGTAGGTGCAGATATCACCCGTTGATGCTAGCATAATGGATTGATGCAAAAAGAACTATTGATGGACAGAATGCTGAACAATGTCAAACATTCTATCTCAGTACAGATATCTGGGCCTAAATCAGTCGGTTTATTTGCACACCATGCCATTCGAGTTTAGACCAAGCCATATGCAAATCAGTCTTGACCCTGCTCCCATGAGAACAGTCCAGCCAGAATGCACTCAAAGGGGCCGATTCACAGGACTAATCAGATAAAATCCTAAACTTACTACTTTTGGGATTCACAAAGGGCATTTAGGACTCCTAACTTTACTATTACTAAATGCCTTTTGAGAATACAGAAAGTCGTAAAGTTAGGATTTTGTCTCAGTTTAGTAGTAGTAAAGTTAGGAGTCCTAACTTTACTACTACTAAATACCTTCTGACAATACCAAAAGTAGTAAGTTTAGTATTTTAGTATTTTATCTCAGATTAGTTCTGGGAAACGGACACAAAACCATTGTGAATTCCTGACAGGTGTTAAAAAAAAAGGTAAACATGAGTTTACCACTAAATATACTTTTGTGACTAGGTTCAGTGGAGTTTAAATATTGCACTAAAGTGCATGAATATTTCATTGGTACAGTTCAGAGATGAGGCCACGTGAGCAGGTGTTTCTACATTTTTGATATACATATGGGAGTTGTAAGGAGATGTGGGTGGACAGTGGGTAATATCTGCCACAAAGACAGAGGAGGAACGGGATTAATTAAGCAAGGCACAGGAAGTGCTTGCAAATACAAAAACACACTTACAAAACAGTAACTAGATTGCAATTCATAAAAGTTACACTCACACGAACTCCAGTAGTACCACAGCCCAAACAGGCTCCTGTCAACTCCAGCCGCGTCTTGGTGAAAGTCACATACCAGACATGGCTACTCAATCGTACTGGAAGGGCATCGCATAAAAATCAATGGGAGGAGAGAATAATACCGTCAGCACAAAGACAAAAATTAATTAACTATTGGGAAAAAATGGTTATTTAATCTATGACATTACAAACAGCCATTTAAATCATGTTCTAGAAACGGTAAATAAATTACAAAATAAAACAAATACAATTAATTTTTAAAAAAATGGTGACATTAGTTTAGTTATTGCATATGCCGATGGAAATCATATTTGAAAAATTTAACATTACAGATTGATAGATTTATTGATTGAATGTTGATGGAGGCATTTGTACCATGCTTCATACCTCCATATGGGGAGTCATTGTGCCTTTCAGGGCTAGCAGCAAGCTTGCTGGTAGAGTATTGCATTAGTTCGGAGCCTGTGTGGAAAGTGTTTTTGTGTTGTGCGTGAGGGACCAGAGAAGGGCTCTTGTCTTGTCTTGGGCTGCAATGTGATGGGTGAAGGTTGTGAGAGATACATGCACCAGTTTAACCCCTTCAGCGCCCATGACGAGCTGGACTCGTCATGGGCTGCGGTGGCGCTGTGCCCATGACGAGTCCAGCTCGTCATGAACTCCGCCCGCTAATACAAAGCGCGGCACTGGGCGGGGAAAGGGGCGGGCATGCAAGGGGTTAAGGAGTGTTGGCAGGTGACCCTAGTTAGCTCTGTAGATCCCAGAAGCTGCCCATTTTCCATCAGTCTGCTACAGTGTTAGCTGCAGCAGAAGGTTGCCCTCTTACGCTGTGATGACTCAGGTGGGTGTGTCAATTAAAATAGGAAGGTTGTCACCTGGATTACTTAAATTACATTAGTTCTATGTATTACTATGCGTAAAGACAGAAGGTATCTAGTTTGGGTATTAGTCAGGGGGTGGATACCCACCTCAGGTAATAACCTCAATCAGTGTCATGGTCAGCCCTCAAAGTCACCAAAATAACTTGAGCTTAACCCCCCTGGTAGCTATGGAACAGAGCAGACAGACTTAATTTAGAGGGAATGTATAAAGTATTTATGAGGTAATAAACCTGTAATAATATTTGACATGCAAAATAATAAAAATTCCAAAATAAGCTAGAACAATTGAGTGAAATTCAATGAAGAAAATAACATCAAAATGACAACAATTCAATAAGTGGAACCAGAGATCTGAATTTCTAATGTTTTAAGTAGAAATAGTACCAAGAAGCACACAGTGCCAATGATAGTCAATAGTTGTGTGTGCATAGAACAGGACCTATGTGCAATGTGATGCTGGTCACGATGGAGTGCAGATCGTATACACTAACCAGGCCTGTCTTGTTTAAAGATTTTATCTATCTCTGACTTCAGTCCTTTAAGTCCCAATCCACCACATGAGTACCCTTTCAAAGCCCCCCCCCCCCAGAACCTAAGGGAAGGCACTTAAATGCTCATAGAGTAGCAGGCACAGACCAACAGGAGGGTACAGTCCTAGTCCAGTTGCCACTAGTCAGCTGGACAGTTGCAGGAAAATGCCTTGAGTAGCTTGTTGTGTTAATGTAGCCTTAATAGGAGGTCAGCCTTATGAAACTTGGAGTTTATTTCTCTGCCCTTCTCAGGTCTCAGACAGCAGGTTCAGTCCTCTTCTGATCTTCCATAGGTACAGTAGTGTTATGAAGTGGGTCCTTGGAGATGCCACACTTTAAGATAGTGGGTGGGAATATCTCCTAGGAACTCTCTAACCAATCGGTTAAAGGTTTTTGGGGCTAACCATACCCTCTTTGGGCATTTTCAGGATGACCGAATCCTTTGGCCACACTGAACTTGTGCTCTGAGGACTTGGGGTGTATGTGGGGATTGTACTATGGAAATCCTAGTGTCTTGCATCCAAAACTAAAATCAAGTTTTAGGCAGTCTGTGTATTCACAACAAACTCAGAAACAAAACACTGCGAGGACAACAAAAACTGAGTTCTTAGCAATCAGACAGTGGACACACATAAAGTGTTTTGGCATTCCGCTTCCCTCCTTTGAAGTGCGCCATAAATGCTATATGTAAAACCCTAGCAGACCTGTCAATCAGGTATTGACACTGCAGCACTGTGTTGTCAATAAGAGGCCCACTGTCATGAGACTAGTCTGGCTGGGAGGCAAACCAACGGTGCAGACCTGGGTGTTTGCTACATCTGCTTGTGGCAGGGTAGGCCTCTTTAAAGTGCAAGAAAGAGCTAAGCTCAGCACAGAGTCAATCTTGTCCTGGGGAGAACTACACCTCCCCACAACCACAGTCCACTGTTCCTGCCCTGGGAGCAGTTCACACCTCACTATTGGGGAAGCAATCGGCAGCCAGACAACAGTTGCATAGAAAGGGCTTAGAGGCTTTTTGCAGGAAACAGCTAACTTTCCTAAAGTACCTTTTCTTTAACAGTAAAACAAAACACTGTTTGTTTAACCATTAAAAAGAGTCTTTGAAATATTTTTCTAGCTACTATCAAACTGAAAGTATCATTATAAGATGTAGTAACGTAATCTAGTGCTTTCCTATGGAAGTGGCCAGTCTTGCTAAATTGAAAGTAGCTTTTAGACTTTTCTTCACAGTGAAAACATGTAAAACATTAAACTTGTTCATGTCCTACTTTTAATTACCATACACCCTGCCTTATTGGCAATAAGGCCTACTTTAGTGGTGATTTATTAATATTTAAAAGAAAAGTATTAGCTTTGTCCAAAGAGTTGATTTTGAGAGGTTGATTTGGCTGTTTAAAAATGCACAGCCTAAAATGGTGGTCTTGGGGACATCCTTTACAGTGCCACTGCACTAGATGGCGCAATGAGTGCTGCTGTCCACTGGTAGTCAGTAGCGGCTCCTGGAGGGAGTGCTGCGGGGTGGTAGGGTGGGGGAGGGGCAGGGTGGGGGATAGTAAACTACGGCATACAGCCGACCAGAGTTAAGTACATAAATAAATAAATTTAAAAAACGAATTACATTGTGCACGCTGCAACGGCATTTGCGTTGCAGCGCGGTCAATGCAATTCATTTTATTTATTTATTTATTTATGTACTTAACTCCGGTCGGCCGTATGCCGGAATTTACTATCCCCTGCCCCGCCCCACCACCCCGCAGCACTCCCTCCAGGAGCCGCTACTGCTGGTGTATTTAGTTTACACCCCCTGGGTACACTTGGTACCATATACTAGGGACTTAGAGGCCAATTAAAAAAGTTAGCAGGGATAAAGTGCACAGAGTTCTATAGCCAGCAAATATAGGGTTCAGCAAAAAGGCAAAATAAAATCTGGGGTGGCTCTGCAGAAAGGGCACATTTCCAACAGTATGGACTGGGATCTGCATAAAAGGACTAAATTAGAGTCTTCTATTTCATCTGCCAATAATGGAGGTTCTATATCATTCGGCGTACAGATCCAGCTAGAATAGAGTATTTAGTCAAGTGGACACAGTTATTTCACTTCATCCTATCTATTGGTGGTAGAGATCGGGTTATATAGACTGGATGCAGGAATAGACTATGTTAGACTCCTCCATTTCTTCCGCTCCGAGTCCACATCTACCTGAGTGTTTAGGTGGGTGGACTTCCCTTCTGAATTTCAAATGTTTCTGAATACTTTGTATTTAGCTGGCAAGAAGCTCCACATGTTGTGCGTGGACTGGAAAGGCAGATACTCCTATGTATTTCTTAATGTAAGGGGGTACAACGTTCCTTGGTGCTAATCTGGAGCATAATGTCCTGTTTTGTGAGTATTTTTCTAAATTTCAGCTGAGGGTATAATGGTCCGTTGCCTTATGTAACTATGTGTATACTTGAAAAATGATCAAAACATACAATTTTAAGGAATTGTAAAAATATGACCCATCCCACATCTAACATGGATGTGCTTACAATCAGAGACACGTTGTAACACCTTGCATCTCACAGACGCACACACACACACACACACAATGTCTCAAAGCACAAAGGGAAGAGGGCAGAGCCCAGGGTGAGGGCTCTATTAATGTGCTCCCAATAGTAATGTTTGTACAGTGTGCATAATTTTCCTTGGGTGAAGGTGTGTCTTTTCAATTTGTATTTCTAAATATTATATGCCATTTTGTGTCTTTTGATCTAAAACCCCAATTATAGTGGACAAATTGGACTTTCCAGACAATAGCAACTACTGGGGGTGACGTATTTCTACAAGCTAGTTTTTACCAGATGTTTATAGGTTGACCCAAAATATCAGCTGGGAGGGAAGACATAACAACCAGTATAACTACATCAACATTCTTAAGACTACCAACAAAAAAACATTCTTTGTTCAACGACATCAGCCATTTGGAAATGTTATCATTAGCAATGGACTCTACATGACTTAAAGGTGGCAAAGAAAGTTTGCTCTCAAATGTTGAAAGTCAAAATACAAGCCTCCGAATGAAACCTGGAGTTTTGGACATGGCTAACTTCACCCAAAATGTGTTATGCGTAGACTTTACAAACCAATATTGTACCCGATGTATTGCTCATTGGAAAAAATGCAAAGACTAAATACCACTATATGATCTTCAATACATCTCCCATCCATTTCTTTGTATTTTCTTCTTTGAGTCTGTTTGTTAGTATAGGGTAAACATTAATACATTTGTGCATTTATTTATTAGAGCTTGATTCTCTGTCAAATAAGTTGTGAGAAAGAAAAAGAAAATGAAAGATACACATGCAGACACCCAAGCACACCAACGACACACGTTAACACTCCTAAGCACTAGAGGTAAACTCGTACGACTGATATCTGTGTGTTACCAATTGTTTGTATGCCCTGTTACTTGTAAGAACTATGGTTCCTTAAAAAATATTTAAAAGTGCATAGAGGCCACCCATTACTTACCAATGCTTGGCTTCGTCGTCAATTTCATTTCTTTTGTTTTAATTAGGTGCATAGGGTGTTGTAGGAAATTGGGTTACTGGTTGATTGGGGTAAAAACCTACTCAAGCAGCAACCACAATTCCTATTAAGGTGAAGTCACAAGCCAACCCTACATTAACCTTGCTTAACCCTCCGGTAGCTTGGCCCAAAAGCAGCCAGGCTTAACTTAGAGGCAATGCCTAAAGTATTTATGCAGCACATCAACAGTAATAAAGTGAAAACAACGCACAAAAAATTCCACACTAATTCAGAAAGATTGAGTCAAATTAGATAAATTATTTGGGATCAAAACAACAAAAATCCAATTAGTAGAACAGAAGATGTGCAATTTCAAAGATTTAAGGTAAGTATATTGCTAAAAGCACAAATCGCAACTTGTTGTTCTCTGGTCATGCGAGACCAGGTGAAAGTCACAAGTTAAGGCTGAGCATGATGGTGTGCGGGCAGTATAAACGGATGAGGTTAGTCAGGCAGAAAAAGTTTGCTTCTAAAGTCTAGAGTGAAGAGTCCAGTTCACAGTGGAGGCAACTACAAGGTGCCAGGAGAGCGCTGTGGATGGTCGTCACTGTAGTGTGAAAAGCAGGCCGGGCATCGCTGCTGCACAGATCCTGTCGGGCATCGAGGATGGCCACTGCTGGAGATTCACGTTGGCAGTCACTGCGGGCTGTTGATGCTGTAGCACAATGCACAGATCTCAAGTTACCTGGCTGTTGCTCTCAGTCACTATGGCGCAAAGAGTTGAGTTTACTGTAGCTTCGCATCAGTGGGCGATGTGAGCAGCAAGAACTGGGCTCAAACAGGCCCATTTGCAAAACATCAGTATTTCACCTTCTCTTGGAGAGGGAGCTCAAGTGGTGCCACATCAACAGTCCAGGACCTGAGGGGCACCTCTTGGGGTTTAGGATCTTACTCCAGCAAAGGCCAGCAGGGCTCAGGCAGGTCCAGGCAGCCGGCCATCTGGAGGGATGCAGGGAGGCCTCCCGAGCGTTTTATGTCACTGTACATCAGAACAGGCGGTCAGTCAGCTGACCATTGTAGTCACTTCAGCCTCGAATGAAGGGTGCAGTTCCTGCCTTGCTTCTAAGGTAGCAGAGTAGCAGTCCTTCTGGCAGCATAGCAGCAGAGCAGTCCTTCTTCTGTAATATCCACCAGTCCACAGGTGTACTGAAGAGTTGGGTCTGAGGCTCCAATATTTATACTCAGTGCCAGCTTTAAAGTAGGAGAAGGTTCTGGAGGTTTTCACCCCCAGGGATGTTTGGAATTCCCTGTGTCCTTGCCTTGGCCCCAACTTGTCTGGGAACACAAGTCTAGTGTCAAATTCTTTCTGAGTGTGCTCAGGCAGCCCATTGTGATATGCAAGTGTGATAGGTGACAGCTCCGCCCCTATCATGCCAGAGATGGCCCATCCTGCCAACATTGATTCCCCTCTGTCTCACTGTCTGGCAGCAATACACAAATACCAACTGCCAGCTACACCTAGTTATGTGACCCAGAATACAGGCACAACTGGTTCAGAGAAGAAAATGTCAAGTTTCTAAAAGTATCATTTTCACAATTGTGACTTAAAAGGCACATTTACAATTAAAGAGGGTTTTAAATTTCAATTCTTTAGACGGAAAACTCGGCATTCCTACTTGCTCCCAATTGAAAGTTATCACGTATTAAATGTAATATGGTAACCTGTTGTTATGCTATGAGAAAGGTAGAACATGCAGAAGTGAAAAATGTATTTAAGAGTTTTTCACTACCAGGACACGGAAAAGTTTAAAGTACATGACCAACTTTGTAAATGCACTACACTCGCTCCTATGAGCTGTCTAATCTTTGGGTGAATTATATATGTTAAAAAGGAAGGTATAGGCTTGGCAAAATGTTTATTTTGCCATGTTGAAATGGCAGTTTAAAACTGCAAACAAAGGCTGCATTGGCAGGCCTGACACATATTTAAAAGGCTATTTAAGTGGGTGGCACAGTCAGTGCTGCAGGCCCATTAGTAGACTTTAATTTACAGGCCCTGGGTACATAAAGTACATTAAATGTGACAATTGGGTGTAAGTCAATTTTACCATGTTTAAAGGAGAGACCACAAGCACTTTAGCACTGGTTAGCAGGTGTAAAGTGAGCAGAGTCCTAAAGCCAACAAAAACGGGTTTTGAAACCAGGAGGGTGAAGGCAAAAATGTTTGACGATAACCCTACAGAGAGGGCCAAGCCCAACAGGTGTCACACACTCACTTGTATTGTATTCACACTGCTGAGCGTGAAATGAAGTATCTTGCCTCCGGGCAGTGCCTTTCCAAAGCCTTCCATCCAATAATCTTATTTTGATGCTGAAGTTCTTCATGGCAATGGTTGGATTGGCATCAGACTTCTGTGAGAAAAACTTGTTTGATGACGTCAGCGTGGATTCTGACATCCTCTGGACTGTAAATGCTATATTTATATGCAGCAGTTTTCACTTTACCTTTCATGTCATTGAACTGTACTGCATTCATTAGTGCACTCGTGGCACTTTCCAGGAGTGTGGTAAACTAACCCTCAGTCATTCCATTCGATGACCACATGCACGTAATCATCAACATTACTATTTGAAGTGTGTTGACATGCCATGTATACACTATCACACACATATTTTATTACATGGAGAGAATGCAGCGTTAGGCCAGAGATGCCAAATTTAGAACTGGGGAACCAGGTTCAAGTCTAGCGTTGGCTCAACATCCTGTGATTCTGTGACCATCTCCTAATCTCACAGGGCTTAAAAAAAATGAATGTGGCCTTGTGTAATGAACCTGGTGGTCATGTGAATGGTGCTCATGTAAAGCGCTCCAATACCTCTTTGGGTCAAGTTTGCGCTATATAAAACTGCCAATGTTCTGGGGCATTTTTATAAATCTGTCCGTTCTCTTAGTGGTTTTAGCTAAATGGGGTGTGGAGAGCATGAGAAACCAATCTGGGACAGATAGAATACACTTATTCTCTCCCTTTCTTGGGGGATACAGGTGTGTGTTGAGTAACGTGCGCCCTAAAGAGCAAGTTTCCATTTGCGCATAAAACAAGCATTAGCAAACCATATAGGTCTCGCCTATGTGAGATCTATTGGCTTTGTCAATGTGTTTTTTAAATATGTTGCACAGCAGCACAGCAACATTGAGGAAAGTAATTTTAAAAAAGCACTATGAAGCTCGGTATAGCGATTTTGTTTTTTTACTTTTTATCCATTCTGTACAGCAGCCGTGCAACATGATAAAAAAAAAAGAATTGACTAAGTCAATAGATCTCGCAATAGGCGACACTTATTGGCTTTACCAATACTTGTATTATCTGGGATTAGAAAATGGGTGTACATGAATCTGCAGTGTTTTTCTTTCACCATGCAAAGTGAGACAATGCCAAGAAAATCTGCTATTTGATTGTAAATATAACAAATCTTCACTATCTTTCAGAAGTGAGAACAAATATCATATTGGTTTTTAAACTATATCTGGGCTTCTACATGCCATTCTCAAGGATACCTAAGGATCTAAAGAGTGCTGGGATGACAAATATTGGTGGATGGAGGACCAACCTGTGGGGACAGTAAGAATTGCTAACAGGCAAGCGGCAGAGTCAGGCACATGTCAGGCATGACTCTAGCAAGCCCTTAGGGCAGGGTCAAAGTCAGTTCCATATAAGGTACACTTCTATGAAGACAAGTAGAACTAGAACAATTGGGCTGGAGCTGAGTCAGCACATGACAAGCATACATTTGAATGGCCAGGTAGGCTCTAGAACCAAGACCAATTTTTTAGTACGACAAACTTTTGCAACCCAGCAATCTTAAAGTGACATAAGGATGGCAATTTTTTAAATGTAACTAAAGCATCAATTGGCAGTATTTTTTCATTTACAGACAACACACTTTCCATTGAAATGGTCACTAAATTTGCATTGATACAATTTTACTGATAAAACTATATTGCACTAAATGATAATGTGTGAAAATCGGATTTCAGTGAATATTTATCATTTGTTCTTTGCCAAGTAAAGTGTTTTGATTTGTTTTGAGCCTTTTAAAATCTTTGTTTCAATCCCACTTCAGTATTACAAAACTAAACTTTGTTTTTGCTTTCCTAACTGGCGAATGTGTACAGTTCATTTACAGATATTTACATTTTGTTGTGTTACCAAACAAATGACATAATTCACTTTACTTTCTAACTAACTGTAAAATGGAAAGAGTCTGTAAACACCATTCCCATGTTAATTTAAGCACAGAAAATATGTCAAGATACATATAAAATTGAAAGGCATCTTTATTTATAGTGAGTCAGTGATGTGGCAGACAGGCCTCAAAATAGACCAGTAAGACTGGCGAAAGTCCATCATATAGTGTGTGCCCCTTCGACTGGAAAATATGGCTGAGAAAAAGACAGTCATGGGTAGTCGCAGCTTTTGACAGTCTTATTGGACAGGTCACTGGAATGGGACACATTCATTAGATGCATCTCTATAAGACTGGTAGGTCTGTGAGTCATGCATGTGGAAGGTACCCCTCTTATAAGTCACTACTGGTAAGGTTCAGATGATGCAGAACACACGTCTGCTGGGGAGAAATGGTTGTGAAGACTGTTTTAGATCCGAGTTAGATACCTCTGAAAAGCCAGTAGATTCGAGGAAGTCAGTCGCATTTCAGTTTTGCTGTGCACCTCTGAACAGCCAGTAGGTATGTCAAAAAATCTACTGAAGATGTCCCTAAGGGAAGCAGCTATTACTCTTAGTTTCCGACTGATCCAATTAAAAATCCTACATAGAACGTACCTTACAGGGGTTACTTTTGCGAAAATAGGAACTAGACAGGATACGCTATGTTTGCGCGAATGTCACCAAGAGGCAACCTTCTATCAAACTATATGGGACTGTCCGCAAATACAACCCATAAGGGACAGGGCAACGACACAAATGCAGGATGTAATAGGGAAACAGATAACACTGACGCCACCGCTGGGGCTTCTTCACATTTGGGAAGCAACCGATCTCCCGGAAGTGGAACAGCAACTAGCCACCCCGGAATACACTTTAGTGAAAAGAGCAATTGCAATGAAATGGGGGGCAGCGGAAAGACCATCGACTAGGGTTTGGGCAGCTGAACTGGATAAGTGTATGATTGCGGAAAAAGAAGTGTATAAATCTAGAGGATGTCCTAAGAAATGGGATAACAAAATGGAGCGGGTGGAATGTGCATAGAGGGGACTTATGTATATCCCCAACCGTAGAGATGGAAATGTCAAGAAACAACAGACACTCACTGGAAATGATTGACTGATTCACTGTGCACTGTTATGCTATAGGTACCTGCTGTAAACACATTGAAATGTATACATACCAATGTTTGTGATTATTTGTAGTTTGAAATCAATAAAGAAATCTTTAATAGAAAAAATAATTCTCCTGAAGTCCCAAAGGGCATGTCCTTTTCTGTGCACTGACAAATTTGACATATGTGTAGTTCATGCACATAGAGGGGCACATGAATATAGTGCAACATAGTTACAGCTTGCTTGCCCCCAGATTAAAATACACATATCCACCCATGCAAACAGAAAACACGGATGCAGGCACTACAGCATGTTATGTTATGCAGATTTGTAGAGTGCACTATCAGCCAGGAGAGTATCTTGATGCTGAAAACAACACATTGATAAAACACATGTAAAGGCAACCGTTCACAGCTAGCAGTGCCGATCGCAGTATGGTACTGTCAATAGCCAGTCTTCTAGGCGACGCTGGAGAGAACCTCTTGGTGCAAAGATAAGGTAGTTTATCACCAGAGGCAAGGAGGGACATCAGATTGACACTATAGAGCTGGAACTGCTGTAGGGAATAACACAGTAAGAAGGGAAACAAGCATTTGCAATGCAATAGGTCTTGCATTTATGAGAGTTTGAGCTATTGGCTAAGAAAATTAAAATAGCTTAAATTCTCAGAAATGCGAGACCTATTGCATTGCAAATATTTGTTGTTGTTTACAAGTGCCCCATGCCTCGCTCTAACATTAACCCCTTGAGTGCCCCGCCCTTTCCCCGCCCTGTGCCGGCCCTTTCATTAGCGGGCAGGGTTCATGACGAGATAGTCTCGTCATGGGCACAGCGCAACCGCGGCCCATGACGAGACCATCTCATCATGGGCACTCAAGAGGTTAATTAAGGCCGAGCCCCTTTCTTTAGATGAGCCGCATCTAAAGAAAGGGGCGCGGCCACCATTAAAGTGAATGCGCGGTATGTGGCGCTTTTACAAAGAAAGTATTTGATTGTCAAGTTGACAAATAAATGCATTTTTTTGTAAAAGCGCCCCATGCCGCAGTTTCAATTCAAAAGCGCCCGCAGACTTTTCTTTAGAAGAGGCTTGTCTAAAGAAAAGGGTGCAGCCTCTATTAACGTGAAAGCACAGCATGGGGCGCTTGTGAACAACAACAACAAAAGTGAATAAATAGTAAAGAAAACATGCAGCTGCATTTGGCACCACCAATAAACCAAAGGCGCAGCCACTACTGTGGTGTGCTGTGCTATATAAAACAAGCATTGGCATAGCCAATAGGTCTCGCTTTTCTCACCTTATAAGTATTTAGTTATGCAGCACAATATCCTTGGTGCAACAACATCAACTGTTGCATGGCTAAACACTTATAAGGTCCCAAAGGTGAGACCTATTGGCTATGCCAATGCTTGTTTTATTTGTCTCGTAACACTCCATACAGTGCTCGTGGTTTCAGTTCACTCGCTCCGTTCTCCCTCTCTTTTTTTTTAATGCAGTTTTATATAGCGTGAACCCCACCCCAATGTATTATTAAAGCACTTTATATGAGCGCCAGTTACTCTGCACAAGACCATGTTCTTTTTGTAGGAGAAGGGAGATTAAGTAACTTGCTGAGTTGCCCAAGATCACAGGATGTTGCTCCAACGCCGAAAGAATGCTTTTCGTGAGTGCCAGTTACTTTATGCAAAGGACACATTCTTTTTGTATAAACAGGGAGATTAAATGATTTGCCATAATATCACAGGATGTTGTGCCGACATCAAGACCTGAACTGGTTTTCTAGCTCTGTAGTCGCAAGATCTGCGCGTGCAAGCCACAGAGCTGTTGTCTGTGAGATAAGGCTCCCAGGCTTGCAAATTAAAAATCGTTTGTCCCCCATTGCATCCCAGCAACGAGTTTTAAAGCTCCACCTCGTGTGTGTGTGACTACATCATCCAGACTGTGAGGCTGCCACACCTTGTGGCTTCAGTTCTGTACTTCCGTCAGCCAAAAGGCTCACGGATTTGTGGTCCGTGCTTCCACATCCCAAGTGATGCGACCTTCATTTACTCAGCAATACCACACATGCTACAAACAAAACATTTTCTCCAGCATAACGAGAGACTTCAATGGCTTAATAAATGGCTGCTGGGTGCACTGCAAGGTGAGAAGGCGCGATCCCTTAAGCAAGAGGTGGCTGAATGAAAGCTGTAAATGATGCACTCTCTCCCGCAACTGTAAATATCAAGTTGGGACTGAGATGTGCGCTACTAGTAGCATTGGAAAGCAAGACGGGTGACGTTGAAGAGCGAGAGGAAATGAGAGATGTACACATGGGATGGCGAGGAGGGAGAAACAGACAGGATGTATTGGGTGAGACGAGAACACTGGATAGACGAGTTATGCGGAGGAGCAGGAGACACGTGGATAGGGGTGGGGGAGACTGGATCTGGGGGCAGAATGAAACTGGAGAGACAGACATGGGAGGGGAAGAAGATGGATACGCAGAACACTTAAGAAAACAGTGAAATCTATGGGGAAACGGTAAAACTGGAGAGGCTGGAGGTGGGCACGGAAGACACAAATATACGGATGGAGGTGAAGCGAGAGGAAGAAACCCTAGGAACCTGGGGATGCAGACATTTAGAAGGACACGGACAGGCCACGCGTGGGAGAGAAGGCAAAGTGATCGATAAGGGGACACTGGAGAGACAGATGTGGAGGACTGAGAGAAATAGGGGCAGGGAAAGAAGGAGAGAATACACGTGGGGAAACAAGCTTTGAAGAGACACACAAGAGGGAAAGAGAAAAAGATGCACGGCCGCGAGATGCGCTCTGTGGTGGGGGAGGAGGAGGGACAAGCAAGACAGAGAGGCAGAGCGAGGCGCGTGCGCGGGTGTTGGAGGAGCATGCTGTAAGGCTTAATGAGCCATGAAAGAAAGGCAGATGGTGGCTGCGCACGTGCACACGCGCGTAACCGCGAGCTTGAGGCTAGCAAAAGCCTCTGGTAGCACTTTGAAAACCCACTAACTAAATGTCTCGCAGAGCAGCGTATGCACTGGCTCAGGCGAGACCTAAAAAATAATGGATAGGAGAGCGCGTGTCTTGCCTGCAACAGCAGGCAGATGAAAACAATTTAATGAAATAGTGCTCGGGCAGTAATTAAAGCCTACCGAGTACCAACACACGTAAGGAGAGGGCCAGTCCTTATGGGAGGCTACAAGATGAGACAAAGTGGTACTACTAAGCCTATTGACCAATGAAAAGCTACAGTTTACAAAGGACAATGACAGAAGCCAATGAAAAATATGGGCGGAGAGTGGGCGGAACTTCAAGTCCAATCCTGAATACAGCATGCCTCACAGAGAGGCACATGCGCTGCCCAGGCTCGATCTAAAAACTGGAGGGCCATAAAAAACCTTCAAGCTGGTCCAGGTGGGATCCAGAATTCAGAAGAAGGCAGCAAGCTGAAGGCGAGTAGAACTGGAGACTGGGGAAGCCCACGGAGACCAGAATTGAGCAGCGAAGAAACAATTGCGACACAACTGGCCTCAGAACAGGCTCCCCTTTTATAGTGAGAAACAGTAAGTGACATATGTAGGAAATGGGGTTAGTCATTTTAGATTGGGATAAGCATGGAAAAATAATGAGGGTATTTAACTTAATGTATTTACAATTAGTGGATATCATTGAATATCCGCCAAACCCTTTATGATTTAGAAAACCTGCATGAAGCGTATGTGAGGAGTTTGCCTGCAGGGATAAGCCCGCTTCCCCCCAAAATCCCAGCTCCTGCGTGGTGCCCAATCCATGACAATGGTGGTGTAAGACGCCATTGCGTCACCACTGAGCTGAAACAAGCCACACAAGGATGCTGCTATCTGCGCAGCCGAAAGGCCAGAAACGGCTGGCAAATAAGAAAGAAGCCGCCACGGGTCGCAGTGCATGGTACTCGGGAGCCACCATGGTAACAGAGGTAAGGAATTATTCCTTACAGGTGGTACCTTTGAGGGACCGGGGGACGAGTTTTTTGATGGTTGATTAATCATTGGACTGCACAAGGGAGAAGGGGAGTGAGATCTGCTCAGGTAACTCTGGGCGCAGGCCCAATCACTTAGCCTGAAACTGGTGTGCAAAAGGGGAAGGGAGCTGCTGCTCAGCTCACTATCTCTTTGGTTGCAAACTAGCCCAACACACACTATCCAGATCTGTTCAACACTGTAGGTAAGGCCCAATTTAAGGCCACTAATAGTAATAAAACACATTATAAAATCCTTCTCTTACCAGCCTAAAATTTAGTGCACTGCATCAACTTCACATCAGCAGCTTATCGGAAAACTGGTGTGATTATCTATGAGGATCTGCATACTGCATCTTTATAACTTAAAAATCACGTACAGCCATAACACTTCGGTACCGCCTTATTCAACTAAAGATCTTACATAGGTCTTACTTGACGGGCATCACCCTTGCGAGGACAGGTTCGAGGTCAAGTGCACAATGCCTTTGAGGGTGCCAACAGGAGGCATCTTTTTACCACATGATATGGGAATGCCCGGGGGTGCGACCCATATGGGAGGGAGCCACGGAACACATTCTCGAGCCCTTGGGGAAACAACACACCCTTACACCTTGGCTTGGTCTCTTAAATATATGGGAGCCAACAGACCTTAGGGAAATTGAACAACAGTATATGACACTCGGCTACACATTGGTTAAGAGAGAGATAGCGAGGAAGAGGGGAGTGGCAGATAGGCCTTCCCTCCGCGGGTGGGTCAGGGAGTGCGATAAGTGCATGATTGCAGAAAAAGAGGTTTTCAAAGCACGGGGGTGCCCGAAGAAGTGGGATAAAAAATAGGGCAAGTGGAATGCCCACCAAGGAGATCCATGTGTGTCCCCAACAGTAGAACTCAAAATGCAATGGACTGGACGGAGACGTAACAATGTTCTTTGATAGTGATAATTGTCTAATACGCTGGATACATTGTCATGATGTACTGTGCCACATGTCTCATGCTCACTTATGTGACTTGTTGTTGTTTAAACCAATAAAAATATTAAAAATAAAAATCAGGTACAATTTGCAGGCTTGTGTCTACATCTCAATATGCTCTATGCCGAGTCGATTCTTACAACTCTGCCAACCCGACGACTGCACAACACTTTTGTGTTTTATGAAAGTGAACTGCTTTTATTAGCAAATAACCCTTCTAATCTGGTTACATATTCAGCAATCCCTGCACATGCTGGCATTTCTCTGTGATGTGCACATCGGCAATATGAACTAAACCCCTCACCTTCGGAATTTCACCTTGTTTTATGATAGATTGCTAATCATTTTGTGAGTATGCAGCAGTGTGTTATATCTCCTCCAGGGGTTTTGTCTGCACCCGGAAGTCGTCAAATAGAGTAGGAACAGAGGAAGGAGGGATCTGAGGCAATCCCACTGGCTACTGAGGGTGAGATGTTCACACAACAGAAAAAATGTATCATATTGTGTCATTCTCTGGGTCTGGAAGACAGGAAAACATTGAAACGCTAGCCTTTATCAGCTGTTCTGGGGGAAGGTGATGTGGTAGATGTCTATGATACAGCATTTAAAACTTTAAATGCATGTTTGAATAAGGAAAAAAATAATTAGGGAGAATGTTTTTATATGAGGCATCAATTACAAGATGAAACTTGTAAGAAACTAGGTTTTTGTTGTAGTATACCCCCCACTGTGCTGGGTTCCTGCTGACCAGGTCCCCAGCACCCAAATTGTTTCCCTAAACTGCATGATTATTCCACAATTGGCAAACCCTTTGGGATCCCGTGTGAGTCCCTAGTAAGTGGTACCCCTGGTACCTAGGGCATTGGAACTAAAGAAGATCGCTAAGGGCTGCAGCACAAATTGTGCTACCCTAGGGGACCCCTCACCAAGCTCATGCAAACTGCATTGCAGCCTGCGTCTTGGTGCAGAGAAAACTAAAGAGTCAACATGTCCATGTGAGAGCATATCTGCGAGAGTGGATATGTCCTAGTGATATCTAAGTGCACCCTTAGATATTGCCAGTGCACAGGGAAGCTATAACGAGAACATGGGCTGTACACTAGTCATTACGGGTTCCCCAGCCACATGATGGCTTCACTGTTACCCAAGGTGTTTGGTACCCAACATCTTGTCTTAATAAACCCACACTGATGTCAGTGCTGTATTTATTAATAAATGCACCCAGACGGCACCTTAGGAGTGCCCCATAAAACCTACCAACTACTAGTGTGTTGACTGACTGGTCTCGGCCAGCCAGCCACCATAGATAGGATTCTGACCTCCTGTGGTGACAGCCTTTGCTCTCAGAGGACAGGAACGTAGCCGGCTCTGGGCAGAGGCGTTCACACCTCATCCAAGCAGGATGGGCATTCCAGGGCGCGAAGCATCAAAGGACCTACCACCTTTAATATGTGACCCTGGGCTTCTCCAGATAGTTGAGGTGCCCACCCCCGGCAGCAAGACGGGCAAGAAAATTAGTTAGATTGGGAGGTGTGCCCACATTCAGCCAGCACTACCCCTAGGGCGGGACTGCTGATGTGGACCCTAATTTTCAGACTCCTCCATTTTGTGTTGGAGAGAATTAGCCTATTAGGGTCAGGGTTATGCCCACTTCCCACAGTAAGTGGTCATATAGAGGTTGTTGTCACCCTGCAGGTAGGCAGACTTTTGGCTACAACCTGGTACTCCACTTAACACCCCTAAATTGAGTATTTAGGTGGCACCCCTTGACCTAGAACTTCAGATTCGATAGGTAAACAGAACTACCATTGGCATAGACCAATAGGTCTCGCCTTTTGGATCTTATAAGTGTTTAGCCATGCATCACATTACCCTGGGTACTGTACCCCCAGGGATTGAAGAGCTATAGCAAAGCTTTACTGGTCACCTGTTTGCTTTTTATTGCTATATTTGGGTGTTAAACTGCTGCTAACGAGGTGCAACCAATGTCCATTCAGTGTTACCAAGTTTAAAAAGGACGAAATAATGAATAAGTAAAATAAGATACTGAAGTGTACGACTTCACGTTTACATTTACTGCATCCTAAATACGAAGTAAATGTAAACGTGTAGTCTTATACTTCAGTTTATTTTTTTACTTACAAGGTCCCAAAGGCGAGACCTATTGGCTATGCACAGAGTGAAATAGTGTGGAGTACAGTGTCAGTTTGGAGGGACGTAGGGTGGAGTAGCATAGATTGGAGTAAAATGGAGTAGAGTGTCATAGAGGGCCATGGAACATTGTAGTGTAGAACGTCAGATTGGAGTAGATTGTATGCTCCGTTCGCTGAGTTTTCTGCACTCTGCGGAGCACAATGAGTTCCGAAAAACAGAGGTTTTTTTCCTCACTCGCACTTGCCAACATTAAATTGGTGAGCGAGGAAAATCCAATACTAGACTATCTCCCAGCAAGATTTCTCAATGCTTGTGGTCGCGACCGCTCGCGTTCAGAAACCATCCGTTCGCGTTGAGGAAGCTGCCACTCGAGTAGAAAATCTACTCGAGCAGCAGAAAGAAGCAGCGCCCTCTTGTGCTACGCATGGTACAGTTCGCGCCAATTTTCCAGCGTGGGAGAAACACCTGGCGCTAAAAATAAGAGCAAACTAACGCACTCTGCCATTTGCGGGACTCCGCGTAGCACTGCAGAACTCCCCAAACTCTGCCCAGGCCTAGTAGATTGTGTCATAGAGTGGAGGGTCAATGAGTGGCTTAGAGTGGGGGTTGTAGAGTGGTGTGGCACAGTGGGGCGCGTAGAGTGGCGGGTCACAGAGTGGGGAGCACAGAGTGGGGGGGCGCAGAGTGGGGGGCACAGAGTGGGGGTGCAGAGTGGAGGGGGCAGAGTGGAGGGGTACAGAGTGGAGAGGGGGCAGAGTGGAGAGGGGGCAAAGTGGAGGGGGGCAGGGTGGAGGGGGGGCAGAGAGGAGGGGGGCGGAGTGGAGGGGGGCAGAGTGAAGGGGAGCAGGGTGGAAGGTGGCAGAGTGGAGGGGGCAGAGTAAATTGGCATAGAGTGTCTTAGAGGGTCATGGAGTATAAGAAAGGAGAATGTCAGAGTGGAGAAGCGTTTCAGAGTCATTGAGGGTCAAAGAGTGGAGTGGCGTGGAGTGTCAGAGTGGAGTATCATAGAGAGGAGTGGAATGCAGTACAGTGTCAGAGTGGAGTGTCGTATAGTGGAGTGTTGTAAAGTGGAGTGACCCAGAGTGGAGTAAAGTGAAGCGGCACAGAGTGAAATGTAGTGGTGTACAGTGGAGAGGCACAGAGTGAAGTGGCATAGAGTGGAGTGAAGTGGCATAGAGAGGAGTGAAGTGGCATAGAGTGTTGCAGAGTAAAGTGTAACATTTAGAAAGCATGCAAATGTGAGCACCAAAACACAAAGGCAATGGAAAACAAATGGGCGGAATGTTTTCCCAGGAAAGCTTTCAGAATGTCCCCAGGATGTCTTAGAAAACCGTAGGCTTCGACCTAAAAGTTACAAGGGACATGCTGCGCTCAGAGGACAGTCTAAGTGTAGAAATGCCCTAAACAGACGCAATTTTAGGTACGCTAGTGACCTCAGCAATGGGCATTAGGAAAGAGCTAATGCCCTTTACAAAAGTAATTCCAGGAGAGATAGGATACGAAAACAAATATGTTTGTGTGTGTATTCCATTAAATCTCGAACGCTATATCGATATGATCATGCCCTTAACATGAGTTAGCCCAAGGACAATGGGGTCTGTAATAGTAGGGGGACAGAAGTCTGCCCAGAGTCATTCCAGGGGTAATGATGCCTTCAGAGGTGTGACCATGGAGAGCAATTCACATGTGAGATGGTCATAATAGGTCCATCCAGGGGCGGTGAGACCTCACAGGCTGCTCGAGACGTGACGGTAACTGGGGCAGTCCTGTAGCTGCGATCATGTATGTGTTTAATGTGCTGCTGGGCTTGGCTCTCTGTGGCGCGTGGCTCAGACTAGAATGAAAGCCTTGTTAGCCTCCCTATTCAGGGACAATTCACGTTCAGGGTTCCCCGTAGATGAAAGCTACATTTACACCTTCAAAGGGTGGTGGGGTGTCACCCCAGTGATTTAAGGTGGACACAAATAAACTGTAACTTGGAAAGGGCGTGGGGAGATGGGGCCAGTTGCTTCACTTCACAAGAGGGCAGTACACACTGAGGCGCCCTCACCTGTAGGAAAGCGCGCCCTTCATAGCGGCAACTGAGGCAAAGGCTGATTTTCACATACAAAAGAACTGCCTTACAGCTTCAAATGCCAACCAAAAGCCACAAAAGGGCAATTTATTTTCGAGGAAAGGGCACACTGCAAAACACATCACTATGAATCTGATGTCTTAACAGCCACAATCATAACGAGTGTGAAATGATTGATCTCCTGACGAGTAAAGCTTCGCAGAAGGTAATCCAAATGTTTCCGGCCGCAGCGTGCGGACAGAGCGTAGTGGAAGCAGTCCCGTCTAGAGCTTCAATCACCAATCCAATTACAAAGCACGGAACCCAACCGCGAATTAACTACTGCGCAAGAAGTGGGGCTTGTGTGAAAGAAATGAACAGATCTCAGCCTGAACCAGAGCACGACCAGAGAAAGACATCTCGAGCGGCACGAGAGCGCGCACACAAAGATCTGCGGATCAAAGTGTTTCAACAAAGCATCAATAAATCTCCCTCAGTCCTGAGGGCAAGATGGATGAAGGGTGTGCGGCTCTGTGCGTTAAACGTTCGCCGCTGACGTCTGCCGTGTACTGCGCAGAAAGTGGAACTATTGTGAAAAGAATGAACATATTTCAGCCTGAATGGCTCGGGTAAACCGGAGGGCATGTTGAATGAAGGGAATAAGACTGTGTTAAATGTTCATCACTGACATCTGCTGTATGCTGCGGGTCACCAGCTAGGATCTGGTAAGTCCAACTAAGGTTTCTATCCTTCTAAGATCCATTAAATTGGGCAACACCAGCTCCATACAGGGCTTTGAAACAGTAGTATGCGGTGCTGAATTAATTATAAAAAAGTTGTTACTATTCTATATAAGCAGAAAATATAGAGCAGCCAAGAAAGGGGTTCCATTTTAAGGAGGCATTGATCTTTTTTGTGTCCTCTTCGAGTTAAGCGCTCAGAAGATTTTCAGCCTCACTAGTTTAACAAGCAGCAGCTGTTTTGAAGCACACTCGTGCTTGTGGCACCATCTGCCTTGCGGGAGCAAGCAGCGGCCAATTGGCACGCTCGCCGCTCCTCGCTCCCGCAAGGTGGATGCCACCACAAGCACAAGTGTGCTTCAAAATGAGCAGACCGATGGCTAAAGGCCCTCGCCTAGGCAGCGCATGCGCGCTGCCTAGGCGAGACCTAAAAAAGGATGAAGAAGAGTCACTGCCGTCCGGGGCATAGCTTGGTCAGTAAGATTGAGTGGATGGGCGCTTCAGATTTCCCAACAATCACTCAAGTTTAAATACATATACGAAAAGCAGGGCGGGGGACGGGCCTTAAGGAGCAGAAGGAACAGAACGGTGTGCGGATTGTGAGGGGTGCTTATAACTCAATATTATTGTAAAATAACCATTGTTAAGACCTTTAAAACAGAATCAAAAGAGTGTGTGTGTGTTTTTGTTTGCATGTGTAAGTAAGAATCCCAAGTGAATTCCGACAAACACCTCCCCATACCTGACTTAAAGCACTTGTACACAACAATTTACTAAAGAGTACATTTATAAGGGGATTGTAACACTCCAAACACCCCCTAAAGGTAAGCCCCTGACTGCCTGGTGAGAACTGAAGCAGAACTTTGGACTTTGGTGAAAGGAAAACCCCGCAATCCTCAGCCCTCTCTCAACAATCACGACAGAGTGATCTGTCCTGCGAGCTGGAGCACTACCAAAGCCTTTCGTAGCCTGCCAGAATTTCATCCAACACCGAAAGTCTCCTTTGGAGTAGAGGAACTACTTTCCTGCAGTCTGCAGGCACTAACTACCAGAGTCCAGTCCACCACCTTGCAGCTCTCCAGCCCGACCAATGCCGCAGACGACGAACAGAAGGTACTCATGCTCTGGAAGGTCAGATCTGTCTTCCCACCGAGTGTGAAGACACCAGGATCAACCAGAACCTTGCAGCACCAACCCCTGAGGTCCCGGACGCCCTGCACCAATTACCAGACATTAGTGCCCAATCCGCACTCTCAAGGCACCAGGACCAAGGAGCCATAAAGGGACATCAGCATCACTGAGACCTACTTCGAAAGTGGCACAGCTGCCTTGATTTATTGTCGTCCAGCTGTTTATCCCTGTCCATGAGGTGCATCTTTGTGCACCAGGCCAGCCAACCAAACCACTCTGCTACCGAACCCACTGGCCCAAGTCCCAATGAACCTGCTGTGCCCCTGTGCTCTAAGACCTGAAGTCCCCTTGCGACCTGAGCCCCCATTTGGGAGCCCTCAGACTTGGGCAGAAGTGCCCCCGTACAGCCTCTTGTCAAGTGGCCCCCCTTCTCAGTAGCACGCCAACTAACACCCTCACCAGCACCCTGCTCTCGGTAGAACCAGGTTGGTTCCAGAAGAATGGCTGGTAGCACTTTAAACCTTGGTCCACTACTATTGCGATTCCAGAAGGTGTACCCCTGAAACTGACTGTACCAACCTGATATGCATCTTTGCCTTTTCCTTCTATAGGATTGCAATGTGCATAAGAGTGCACAGGTTTGAAACATTTACTTACAAGTGAATATTTTAAAACTGTACTTACCTTTAAACGAAGTTCTTGAGCCTCAAATATATATAAAAAGAAGTGTTACTTTTCAAAATTGGTCTCTGATTTATTCTTAGAGTGTGTGTCTCATTTATTGACTCGATAATACATCAAATGCTTAGCACTACCCTCTGATAAGCCAAACTACTCGTTCACACTACCACATAAGAGAGCATCAGTATTATCTACTTTAGCCTCTGTACACTAATTGGGGACCCACTGGAATCTCTCCACAGTGCACTTCATTTTAGAACACTAAATAGAGAGCCATCTTCCTACATTGATGGATCAGCGGTGGGACTACGACTTTGCGTTTGCTGCTACCAGTTTATCAATAAGTGACTACATGAGGCAATCTACAAATTGCCTTTAGTTAAATTGTATTTTTTCACCTGGTCAATTTTTTCTAAAAAAAATGCAATAGTTTGAACTAAGAAAACCTGTGTTAGGATTTTTCTAGCTTCAACAAGGTCCCCACATTAAGCATCTAAGTGTTCTCTGCAAAGGGTACAAAATAAAAGCATACACAAACCCTACCACTATAAAGCTTCAGATGCATTTGGCAGATTATGAGCAGGCCCATCCTGCTGATGAGGCCGCCAACCCTGAGAACCAGGTCAGAGTGAGTGAGTGAGGAAGATTATCCAAATATGCCTTAACTCAAAATAGAGGACACCATACCAACACCTCAAAAATGTTCCACTGTACCAAGGGTAACTGCCTCTATTCAGGATGGTTCAGGTCACTCAAGGTACATAGAAGAACTCGCAGAGGAGGAGATTCTCCTTGAAAGACTGGCCCGAAGAATAGCCCCGGAGGACAGAAAACTGGCCATCGAAAGGGAAAGATCGGTTTAGGGCCCATCAATGGTGGCAGCAACATAATTCCAATTGACAGAAAAGAAACCTTTGACTCTAAAATCCCAAAAGGGATTGTTCCTAAGTATACTTAAGATGATGAAATCACATATTGGTTTACAGCATTTGAGAGAGCCTTTATAGCAAGGAAGATCAGCCAGAAGTTCTGGGGCTCTCTCTTTGGACACTGACAGAAACAGAATCTGTGTCCTATGACCACATGAAGGGTACCCTGATTGAGGGCTTTAGACTCGCTACTGAGAAATAATGAATTAAGTTCAGGGGGACTCAGAAAACTGCGAGTCAGTCCTGGGTTTGTAGTTTTCTCAGAAAAGACACAAGGTGGTTGGTTGAAAGGTAACAGTGTGCATGACTATGATGGGCTTTATAATTTCATTGTGAAAGAACACCTATTAAGTAATTAATTTCAAGAGAAGTTGCATCAGTATATGGTAGACCTGGTGCCGTGTAGTTCTCACTAATCCATAGGGTCTACACGTTTGTTGGACAACATAAACTTTGGGTAAGGTGCCTAGACTGATTCCGGGCACCCCCGCTGGAGATGTTGGCCTAGAGACCAGCTAGTTCACAGTGCCACCATAAGCCCCCTTAACCCTACCAGGGAGTGAATGGTTTAAGGCAACCACTGAACATGACAACCCTTACACCTCAGGGATCGTGGTAACAGACCCGGACCTTTTGCTCAGTCACTCATGCTTACTTGTACTCAGAGAAATATATAGAGAATACACAGTGGGACGTTTTCAATATATTTATTGAACCAACGTTATTCTTGTATAGAATACATGTGCTGTGATAATCAGTAGACAGAAGCGACGGAAAGTGATTACAAGCACCAAAAGAGTAAATATTAGATACAGTTCTACCATGGTGCTAAAACAGTCTATATTTGCAGGCATATAATACAAGGTAGTAATCAGGCATTCTCCTACTATGCAAACCCTACTCTGAGTGTACCTAGAGTGTGTGAAGGTGTAAAGCCAAGAATTCCCACAAGGGATGATCCAACCCCATTACCTGGTGGGAGAGAATGTAGGTCCCCGTCTTGATCACGAACTGGACACCCCTCAGAAGATGTCAGACCGCTACGTGGTGAGGTCTCAGCATGCAGGGACCCTTATTGCCAGCTGAAGTGCCTCCTCTGCTAATCTCTGGGGATGCTCCTTATTCATAATAGAAAGCATCCTCGTGATGTACGTATAGATTAGAAATTTTATGGAAATGTAGATTGCCCTGTCGCCCCTTGCATGAAGATAGAACGACATTTGTACATTGTGTGTAGAACTTGTATATGGTGTTCGAAGCATCATGATAATGTTATGTGAAGCTAGATGTTTAAACAGAAGTAGTTTCAGAGAAACTAATCCAACATTATCACGCACGCGAATATGTGCAGAAGGGCACAGCAAAAATGTTATTATGCAAAATTTGGGCAATGTAGGAAAATATGCAGCTTCGTTTTTTTGGGCCTAACCTTAGCACATAACACTGGTATAAGTCTCTTCCAAGAGTTTGGGAAGAAGGCTGATCACTGGGTGAAAACTAGAGTGTCCAACACAAGTCATGGAGGGGGAGACCAAAATAAAAGGCCAAGAGAAAAAGGTGGACCTGTCTAACGATAAAGAAAAGGAGTCTTCAGTAGGCCCCCAAAAACCTGACAGGGAGTGTAGGCCCTGAGACACCTCACAAAACAAAACTGGGTAGCAAGGTAAGAATCGGCATCCCACAAGGGCATGGTGTCACAACTGTCAGAAGACTGGACACCACACTAAGGACTCTTCTTGTCTCAAAACAAACCACTAGTGAACACCCATGGGTTTCCCGTGTAGTCTTTGATGGTGATTCCTGCCCAGGGAGACACCTGCACCAGTCTGTAGGAATGTTACATTGTTACCCCAACTTTTTGCTTGGTGTCAGAATGTTTTTTGACCTAGGGATCCGGCTAATCAGGAACCCAGTCACTATGCTTTCTCCCTAAGTTGACCATGGTAAGTACTTTTGTACATCCACAATTGGCTACTGGTGTACCCTTGTAACTCCCTAGTATATGGTACTCAGGTACTCAGAGCATAAGTACATCAAGGGTCTCCCTCCCAAGGCTGCAGCATGTATTGTACCATCCATGGGAGTCCACTTAAACTGTGACTATAGGCACATTGCAGCCTGTGTGAGTTGGTGCTTTCACCTCTCACAACAGATTTAAGTTTCCTTATATCTGAGGTCCTTGCACTTAAAAACTAAAAGTCACCCATATGGCAGGCTCTTCAGTCCTGAGGGCAGGCTGCTTGGTTATAAGTGTGAGGGTGCCCCTACATCAGCAGGACACCCCTACAAACCCCGCAGTCGATTCTCCAAGCTTTGTAAGTGCGGTCAGCTATTTTAATAATTATAGTGGACATCAGTCATTACGAGCTGCCGGGGTACCCACTGTGTAGCGGAGTCATCCGATCCACCATCGACGACTTTCTGCCTGCCCTATCCGGAGAAATCCAGGCCGTCAATTTGGACCAGGACCGGGAGGAAGCTCGGCCGTGACGACGTCCGGACCTTATCTGCGCAACATCCGGCGCTGCTGTGGAGGCCTGCAAGCACAGGGAAGTGTCTCTCCATCGGCACCCCTACTTGCTTGTGCACCGAGTCCAGCCCCGGCCCCACGGGTGTTGCCGATCACTCGCCGCTGCTTGCACAGTGGTGGGCTCCGGTGCAGGGCATAGACCGAGGCGGAGGATTTTGCGGCGGCAGAGAGAGCAGATCAGCCCAGGGCCGTGCCCTTCTCTTGGCGCCGCTGCCCGAGAATCACTGCTACGTGCCTTGCTTTCTGGAGGGCCCCTGCTGTTCAAAGCCGCATTCAAGGAGTGACGGACATGGCGGTGCACCGGGTGAGCTCCAGTGCACGCGCCTATAACGGACGGCTTCCGGGGTCTCTGGCCTGCTTCCAGATCTGTGGAGGGGGTCAGGAGTGGTGACACATAAATACCTCCCCCTGCGGCTATCACGGGGGATTTCGGCTCATTTGCGCCCCTCCCCCACTCTGCTTGCAAAACCCCTGAATGACAAATTGGCTGGGGCACAGGCTAAGAGATTGTGGGGGTCCACTTGACGATGGGCGTTTTACACCTGATACAGCTGGCTTCATTTCGTGGCTGGAAGTACATCACGAAATAACCGGATTTGGCATTACAAATACCCCAGAAACACAGCGGGGCTGCACCGGTGAGCTGAAAATGAGCCCCTGAGTCTGTGACCTTAGACGAGGTGCAGTTCATTTGTGGGCATTAAAAGCTCTGCAGGGCAACGTTATTATATGGGACTAATCCATCGTTATTTTGCTCATCACGCCACACCACCTCAGACATGGTCATATGCAAATCATTCTTGACCCTGTGCCTCATGGGAACAGTCCAGCCCGAACTTCCAAGCCATGTCTTCCCTGGACCGGAATCAAGCATCCTAGGACCGGTTTCAGGGTTTCACCCCTCTTCAGCCAGGATAGCTTGACTCCAGTGTCGTAGTGAGCACGGGGCCCACGTATGGGCATAACCTTCCCACATAGGGCGAACAGCAAAACACACAAGGAGATGGACGGAATGTTGCACATTGGCAACACATTCACCCCCAGTCACAGATCTGGGTTTAATCCATCGTTATTTTGCTCACCACGCCACACCAGCTCAGACATGGCCATATGCAAATCAGTCTTGACCCTGTGCCTCATGGGAACAGTCCAGCCCGAACTGCCAAGCCATGTCTTCCCTGGACCGGAATCAAGCATCCTAGGACCAGTTTCAGGGTTTCACCCCTCTTCAGCCAGGATAGCTTGACTCCAGTGGCGTAGTGAGCACGGGACCCACATCTGGGAATACCCTTCCCACATAGGGCGAACAGCAAAACACACAAGGAGATGGACGGAATGTTGCACATTGGCAAAACATTCACCCCCAGTCACAGATCTGGGTTTAATCCATCGTTATTTTGCTCACCACGCCACCCCAGTTCAGACATGGCCATATTCAAATCAGTCTTGACCCTGTGCCTCATGGGAACAGTCCAGCCCGAACTGCCAAGCCATGTCTTCTCTGGACCGGAATCAAGCATCCTAGGACCGGTTTCAGGGTTTCACCCCTCTTCAGCCAGGATAGCTTGACTCCATTGGCGTAGTGAGCACCCATGGCTTCCCCCGGGCTGCAACGCTGGCAAAGTCACAGACGGCTTTCGCTATTTGGGCATTTATGTCACGAGAGATGCCGATGTCTTCCACCAAAAGAACCTCCTCCCTCCCCTGCATCGCCTCCGGGCTGATGTGCAGCATTGGAACACACTACCCCTTACTCTACTGGGTAGAGCTGCCCTTTTCAAAATGATGGCACTTCCCCGTTTCCTCTATGCCCTACAGAATACGCCCTATCCTGTCCCGCCTCAATCTTTCTAAACAATTGATTCTGAGGTCCGCTCATTACTCTTGTTTCGATGGGTCTAAAGATCTCTCCGCTCTGTCCCCGAGATTGTGGCTCCTTGGGTACCTTCTTGCACCAATTGTGGGACTGTCCAGTTCTTCAACTGTATTGGAGTGAGATTCTGTCCACTATGTCCCGAATATGTCAGAAATCTATAGAACCCTCCCCTCAACTCTGTATTTTAAATATTTGAGATGCCACCGAACAAATATGGGTTTCTTTGGGCTGTACCATAGCAAAACGCAATATAACCAGAACGTGGAAGGGGGAAGTTGTGCCCCGACGTAAGGACTGGGCAGAGGACATGGACTGGTGCATGCAGGCCGAAAGGGTGGTGTACGAGAGCAGGATTATTATAGTGGACATCAGTCATTACGAGATGTCTATATAGTGGCTGCATCGAACCTGGTCATGTTTGGCATCAAACATGTTGGAATCGGGGGGTGTGGCTAGCCAACACCCAAGATGGCCACAGGGGAGTGAGGCTCTGAGCCCTAACTAAATCATTTCCCCCAAAATCCGTTCAATCCATCCATGTTGCCCGCTGTAAACAGCTGCCGGGGTACACACTGTGTAGCGGAGTCATCCGATCCACCATCGACGACTTTCTGCCTGCCCTATCCGGAGAAATCCAGGCCGTCAATTTGGACCAGGACCGGGAGGAAGCTCGGCCGTGACGACGTCCGGACCTTCTCTGCGCAACATCCGGCGCTGCTGTGGAGGCCTGCAAGCACAGGGAAGTGTCTCTCCATCGGCACCCCTACTTGCTTGTGCACCGAGTCCAGCCCTGGCCCCACGGGTGTTGCCGATCACTCGCCGCTGCTTGCACAGTGGTGGGCTCCGGTGCAGGGCATAGACCGAGGCGGAGGATTTTGCGGCGGCAGAGAGAGCAGATCAGCCCAGGGCCGTGCCCTTCTCTTGGCGCCGCTGCCTGAGAATCACTGCTACGTGCCTTGCTTTCTGGAGGGCCCCTGCTGTTCAAAGCCGCATTCAAGGAGTGACGGACATGGCGGTGCACCGGGTGAGCTCCAGTGCACGCGCCTATAACGGACGGCTTCCGGGGTCTCTGGCCTGCTTCCAGATCTGTGGAGGGGGTCAGGAGTGGTGACACATAAATACCTCCCCCTGCGGCTATCACGGGGGATTTCGGCTCGTTTGCGCCCCTCCCCCACTCTGTTTGCAAAACCCCTGAATGACAAATTGGCTGGGGCACAGGCTAAGAGATTGTGGGGGTCCACTTGACGATGGGCGTTTTACACCTGATACAGCTGGCTTCATTTCGTGGCTGGAAGTACATCACGAAATAACCGGATTTGGCATTACAAATACCCCAGAAACACAGCGGGGCTGCACCGGTGAGCTGAAAATGAGCCCCTGAGTCTGTGACCTTAGACGAGGTGCAGTTCATTTGTGGGCATTAAAAGCTCTGCAGGGCAACGTTAGTATATGGGACTAATCCATCGTTATTTTGCTCACCACGCCACACCAGCTCAGACATGGTCATATGCAAATCATTCTTGACCCTGTGCCTCATGGGAACAGTCCAGCCCGAACTTCCAAGCCATGTCTTCCCTGGACCGGAATCAAGCATCCTAGGACCGGTTTCAGGGTTTCACCCCTCTTCAGCCAGGATAGCTTGACTCCAGTGGCGTAGTGAGCACGGGGCCCACGTATGGGCATAACCTTCCCACATAGGGCGAACAGCAAAACACACAAGGAGATGGACGGAATGTTGCACATTGGCAACACATTCACCCCCAGTCACAGATCTGGGTTTAATCCATCGTTATTTTGCTCACCACGCCACACCAGCTCAGACATGGCCATATGCAAATCAGTCTTGACCCTGTGCCTCATGGGAACAGTCCAGCCCGAACTGCCAAGCCATGTCTTCCCTGGACCGGAATCAAGCATCCTAGGACCAGTTTCAGGGTTTCACCCCTCTTCAGCCAGGATAGCTTGACTCCAGTGGCGTAGTGAGCACGGGACCCACATCTGGGAATACCCTTCCCACATAGGGCGAACAGCAAAACACACAAGGAGATGGACGGAATGTTGCACATTGGCAAAACATTCACCCCCAGTCACAGATCTGGGTTTAATCCATCGTTATTTTGCTCACCACGCCACCCCAGTTCAGACATGGCCATATTCAGATCAGTCTTGACCCTGTGCCACATGGGAACAGTCCAGCCCGAACTGCCAAGCCATGTCTTCTCTGGACCGGAATCAAGCATCCTAGGACCGGTTTCAGGGTTTCACCCCTCTTCAGCCAGGATAGCTTGACTCCATTGGCGTAGTGAGCACCCACGGCTTCCCCCGGGCTGCAACGCTGGCAAAGTCACAGACGGCTTTCGCTATTTGGGCATTTATGTCACGAGAGATGCCGATGTCTTCCACCAAAAGAACCTCCTCCCTCCCCTGCATCGCCTCCGGGCTGATGTGCAGCATTGGAACACACTACCCCTTACTCTACTGGGTAGAGCTGCCCTTTTCAAAATGATGGCTCTTCCCCATTTCCTCTATGCCCTACAGAATACGCCCTATCCTGTCCCGCCTCAATCTTTCTAAACAATTGATTCTGAGGTCCGCTCATTACTCCCCAAGTTGCTCTGACCAAACTAACACGCAGCTGATATGACGGGGGTATTGCTCTCCCTGCAATTAAAACATATTATTGGCCCTCACAATTAGTGGTCCTCAATCACAGGTCCACCGTCCCATTACGGACCCAGCATACAGAATGGAATATGGCGGCAGGCAATTACTTGCGGGTGTTATATGGGGGGCCTGGGCATCAACCCATCTTTACCCCGCCCTCCCACACAGTCTCGATCTGGCACATGGCAACTGCCGCACTGGGCTGGAAGGATAAAATCACACGAGTTACTCCGCTGCTGGAATCCTGCCACCTGGGCATGCTGTCGGGTGAACCTGGATTTGACAAAAGGGACCTGATTGGTCTTTCTGCAGTAGGGGACATGTGGGCAACGGGTGCGGTGCTTCCATTCGGTGAGTTGCAAGAAAAATACCAGCTGCATGAGGGGGAAACGTTCCGATATCTTCAGGCGCGTAGTGCGTTAAGTAAAGCCATTACCAAGGGTTTAAATCTGCCCGTTTCTTCACCTTTAGAGGATAGGCTTCTGGACGACTACCTTCTGGATAAGGCCATCTCTTTGACCTACCGCAAAATACTAAATAACTTACCAGAACTTCTCGATAAACTCCGAATGAAATGGTCTGATGACGTGGGAGATTTACCTGACGAAGATTGGAGGGAGGCCCTGGCATCTCCCAGAGAGGTGGCAATCCGTTCTCGCTTTAAGCTTATACAACTTAAAATACTCCACAGGGCCTATTACACTAGCACAGCACTTGTTTCGATGGGTCTAAAGATCTCTCCGCTCTGTCCCCGAGATTGTGGCTCCTTGGGTACCTTCTTGCACCAATTGTGGGACTGTCAAGTTCTTCAACTGTATTGGAGTGAGATTCTGTCCACTATGTCCCGAATATGTCAGAAATCTATAGAACCCTCCCCTCAACTCTGTATTTTAAATATTTGAGATGCCACCGAACAAATATGGGTTTCTTTGGGCTGTACCATAGCAAAACGCAATATAACCAGAACGTGGAAGGGGGAAGTTGTGCCCCGACGTAAGGACTGGGCAGAGGACATGGACTGGTGCATGCAGGCCGAAAGGGTGGTGTACGAGAGCAGGGGATGCCCAGGCAAATGGACTAAAATATGGGGCCCCTGGAACGAAAGCAGAGCGTTTTTGTGCACGCTCTTTGATGATGATTCCCCGTTCAATGTTGATAAAGAGACTCTTTAATGATTTAAATGTCACTGTGTGCCTGTACCATTTTCTGTATTGTTTCTTTTCAGTTTATTGATCACATGTACAACGTGTCTAGTTTATGTGATATGCTCATTTTGACAACTGCTCTTCATTTTTGTGTTGCTGTTCTTAATGTAATATTGTTTATTGTTTCTTTAATAAAAAGATTTAAAAAAATAAAAACATGTTGGAATCATACCGCAACACCGATTCCAGTGTTGGAAGTATAATCCCAAGTACTGGGGGCAAGCTTGGGGTACCAGCCTGAGCTTCAGGTAACAGACTTTCAGGGTCTGGCAGCAAGCTAGTGCTGCTGTTGACCACGGATACAATTCTGCCCTCCTGCTGTTGAGCCATGCTTGAGCAGGGGAAGATAGAACAATAGGTTTCCTGTTACAGGGAGGTGTGACCATCTCCCGGATAGGACTATTAGCCTGGGGTGGGGGCGCTTGCAAGCGCCACCAGACTGCTTTGAGAGGCACATTTGGTGCCATCCTTGCATACTCCATTTGAGCCAGTTTATTTTCTTTGGTGTGATAGGTGTCTACCTTGGCTAACCCTATCTTAGACAGGGCAACCGCAGCTTACCCAAAGAGGTCACCCACAACTTGAGTAACCCTACCAGCATCCTGCTCCCAGAAGAACCCAGATGGTTGCTGAAGAACTGCTGGTAGCACTTTGAACCTTGGCCCCCTTCTATTTCACTTGCTTGTGGATATTTTTATTGAAAACTGTATTCTTTGAGTGTATGTCTCATTTATTGTCTCTGTGAGCACTACCCTCTGATAAGCCTAACTGCTTACCCACACTACCACAAAAAGAGCGTTAACATTATGTACTTTAGTCTCTGTAAAACAATTGAGGACCCACTGGACAGAGGAGCATCGCCCCACTAATCAAATCGTCCCAGATATAGAACAAAAATGGTAATAAAGGTAATTTATCACCATTTTATTTTTCAAAACTTCACCCGAGCAGAGCATCAGGACTGAGGGGGGGGGGGGGGGGGGGGAGAGGGGTCGGCGAAGCTTTCTGCTGCTGCCAGTCAAGCAGCAGCAGAAAGAAATGATAGGCAGAGCAAGCATGTCTTTTTGGCGGGCCGTCTTGCGATGATCAGCCAGACATGCACAGTTTAAACCTCTCTAACCCAGCTGTCTAAGACAGCTGGGTTAGAGACAGCATAGGGCTCCAGTGCCCTGGGGAGCGGCGAGAGGGATCGCTCAGGATTGATTACTGCAGTTTCCTGGTCCCGCATTGGAGCTAGCCTGCCTAGACCCGAGCGCGGAGGACGTCACACAAGTATTTCATGTAAGTGTATTTATTTATTTATTTAATAAGAACATTAATTTGCTTCCCTCCTGCCCCACTACCCTCCTTACATGCCAGCCACCACTGCCATTGGACTGTTTGCACAGTGTATTTCGTTTTTGTATACTATATAGAGACCCAGCTTCCTACAAAACAATTGAAATCTATGAGGGTGTATTAAGAATTTTAGCAGCTACTCTTGATTACAGAGCATTTGAGGAAGAAATTATAAGAGATCAGGTTTTAGAAAAGACTAATGGTAAACTGATTCAAGAGAAACTGTTAACATCTAAGAATTTTACTTTATACAACACTATAGAAATCGCTACATTTTGGAAGCTAATAGCAATGAATACTCAATTTCATGCTCTTCATAGTGAGGATAAGTTTAAAAAGAAATGGTAAAAAAAGATAACAAGCTCAAAATACTGGAATGCTACAAGTGTGGCAGTAAAAGTAATGTGGGAAATGCTCATAATTGTCAAGCTTGTGTCAAGCGCAAAAAAAAGGGGAATTTTGCCAATGTGTGTAAAAATATGTCTCTAGTGTATCATCTAAGAATGTCAGCTCCAACTAAACAGTTCATATACAATTTTACAATCTGATTCTGAAGATGCTATTGTAGTTCTCTGTGTTTATGCAGATGTTGTGTGAGAGTGATGATGTGGTACATGTTGGTACAACTTTAGATGTTGTCAAATTGGTGTTTTGGGAATTCATTACCTAAGTTTTTGTTGGATTCTTCATTTTCCCGCTTCTATTTTTGTCCGTTATTTCTGTCCCTTGCAGCTGGAATTTTCTACTGATTCTATTTCATTATTTTGGCCTGGCTTTTTTCTCCTTCCTGTTCCCCAGGAAATGCTGGGTGCTTTGCTGTTCTCTTCATTAGTAGGCTTCATTTTCAATCAAAATTCGCAAATGGCGATGCAGCGCGTGCAATGTAATTTGTTTCATTTATTTATTTATTAACTTAACTCTGTTCGGCCGTACGCGGGAGTTGACTACCCTCCACCGGCCCCTCGCCCGCCCCGCCTCACCGCCCCGCAGCACTCCCTTGAGGAGCCGCCACTGGTATACCTGTTTAAATAGCCGTGCTTTTAAGAGCAATCTAATTCTAATATAACAAGGTGTCCTCCTGATTTCTAATGGCTGAGAGATCCATATTCAGGGGGCGAGTCCGGAAAACCTAGAGCCACTAAGTCTCATTTTTTTAAAGGAGGGGATGGTAAGATGATTCAGATGAGAGTATCTTAAATTGCAGCTAGGTGTGTATTTTTGGAAATGGGCCAAGATGAATGCAGAACTGTTGCCATATAGGGTTTGAAAAATGATGTAACCAGTCTTGAATACTGTGCACTGTTTCACTGGTAGCAGTGCCAATCCCTCATCAAGGGGGTGATATGACATTTCCTAGATTTATGAAAGATCAACCATGCCAGTTGTAGTCTATGGTTGAGACCCTCAGGGAGGCCCAGGTAAAGAGAGTTTACATAATCTACCATGGAGATCACGAATGCAATGATAACCTGGACGAGGGCTTCAAAAGTGAGAAATGTACCTACGTTTCCTATTTTACAACATTGCAGGAAATAAGATGATATTACTGCCCCTACATGGGGTACCATGGACAGGTTATTGTCAATGAGGACCCCGAGGCTTTTCACTTAACTCTTGGGCTGGGGTGGGGTACCCATAGCTACTGGCCAGAAACTAGTATTCCACTAGTCGGGCTTTGTGCTGTTAATGACAATTTTCGTCTTGTCAGACTTCAGTTTAAGCTGATTACTATTCATCCCTTTACAAAATGGACCTTGCATAAAAAAACAGAGGACTGAATTCTCAGCCTCATTGTTAGAAAAGAAAAAGGGGACTTCAATCTCAAATAGCCTATTGGCAGCCATTTTACTCTTGTCAAAGGAAACAAATAGAGGATGGAAACCAGAGCCTTTCAACAGGACAGTTCTTTCTTGATCTTATAGCACCCACAAAGCCAATTGACCAATACCGTTTTGTTTTGTTATGTTTTTGTTCAATATTCTTTATCAACATCTTTGGAATAACGTTAGGACTGACTCTGGCTCCTCAACATGGACTTCCATTCTGAAGGGTGCATTACTAATAGCCAACTGAAATGTATGCTCCTCAATTGCATATCAGCTAACAAACATGCGGCCGATATTTATGACCTCATCCTCACACATAAATTTGATATTGCTATCCTCATGGAAACTTGGTTAAATAGATCATCTCACCCTATCATAGACCTACATGTCCCCCCTAGTCATAGGATCATTCGACTAGATAGACCAAAGAAATCTGGTGGGGGAATAGCCTGCATCTACAACAACACCCTCTCGGTATCTCAGGAAGAATCAATCGACTTACCTGCATGTGAATATCTATGCATCAACATCACTAGAAATAATAAACCTAGTTGTAAACTACACGCCTTTTACCACCCACCCGGTGATAATCTGCCATTTATCGAACAAATCATGGAGGTCATCACAACCAACGATACCTCTCAAGTAGCCCAGATTTTCCTCGGAGACTTTAACCTTCACTGGAATGACTCAAAAGACCAGGCAGTAAATAGCCTGAAATCTTTTATATCAGACCATGAGTTGACCCAATTCTTTGATAGTCCGACTCATAACAAGGGCAAGACTTTGGATCTTATCATCGCAAAGATGGACAACATCATGTTGGAGTCCATTAGTCCCTGTGATTGGACTGACCATTACTGCATCACCTTCCTCATCAATATAAGGGTGACTCAGAAGAGAGTGCAACTGAAGAAAACAGAACAATGGAAAAGAAATTTCCGGGACATAAACTCCAATGCTTTTCTCAACCACTGTAACAACACCTTGACTCTTCAGACCAACATGGATGATGTCCATAACCTCACAGAATTCTACAATACCTCCATATTGGAAGTCCTTGATTCGTTCGCCCCCTTCAACAAAGGAATTTATTGACTAAAGTCTCCAAACCCTGGTTCAATGACTACTTGAACTCTGAAAGGTGCAATCTCAGATCAGCAGAAAAAGCTTGGAGGTCTTCTCCCTATTTGGAGCTCTTAAAATGCTCTTAAAATGCTTAAGATCAGGAATACATACAATAGAAGGATAAGAAACGTGAAAGCTAACTTTTTTAGAGCTCAGCTTGAACAAGCCATAAATCGACCCAAAAAACTATTCAAAATCATCAAGCAACAATCACCCCATGTATCAAATCCGATTGACAATGGAGCAATCGCTCTCCCAAATTGCGAAGAGTTGGCATACTTCTTCCTGGATAAAACATCACATATTCTACGGAAACTTAAACCTTACCTCCCTCAGGAAGACTTCAAGCATGCGGTTCAAGCTCTTGTGTGGCTCAAACTGGACTAGGGTTGTACCACACTATGTGGTCTATCTAGACACAAACTGGCCCCTCTCAGGGCCTCCCTTAATCCAGCTGCCAGACTTGTATCCAGAACAAAAAGAAACAAGCACATTTCCCTGGCTCTAAAATCCCTAGACTGGCTATCTTAAAGAATCCAACTAAAGATAGCATGCACGACGCATAAAGCCCTGCATTTCAATACCCTCAGATATGTGTCTAAAAAATGTTTTAAATCAGGTGGTTGCAGACCATCGCAAAGCACAAACGCCCTGCCACTGAAACCACAATGTTTCCATAAAAAGAAAACAAGATACAAAGCTTTCTCGGGTGCCGCTCCTAAGATAGGGAACTCTCTATCACCGGACATTCACCTAATTGCATCTACTGCTTCCTTATAAAAAGAAGCTAAATCTTTTCTGATGAACAAGTTTTTACCCTAAGCTATCACTTCTATGTTTTATCGATTGTATCCATACCAGTGTCTCTTGTTATGAGGCTAGACCTTTTCTTTGCTGACTACCTCTGATAACAAGCATATTAATTTGTGTATTATCTCGGGACTTGACTTCATTATAAATGTGAACTTATAAGTTATTCCAATTATACCCTAACATCCCTTCATGTAAAGTGCTCTTATATCCACTAGGGTCATGTTGGTGCTATACAAAACTTTATAAATAAATAAATCCAAACCCAAATGAATAGTAGTGTATTTTGAAAGGCAGCTTTCGATTTTGGCGCATTGTAGATAACAAAGAGCAATTGCATATCGTCTGCCTATTTGTAGATCTTAACCTTCATCTTTACCAGGGCATGCACCATGGGGCGTATGTAAAGATTAAAGAGATGGGAGTTAGAGAGGACCCCTGGGGTACTCCACAGGAGAGTTGGACTGTGGGGGATTTGAAGGGGACAGGCAGACCGACTGATGACGGTCATTCAAAAAAGAGGTGATCCAGTCGAATGCTGAGCCTTGTGGGCTTGCAGCTCCAGCACGGTCGATCAGAAGTTCATGCTCGAATGTGTCAAAAGCTACAGAAATGTCAAGGACTTTGTGTCCAGAAGAAAACCAAAAATGCCAATAAAAATGTTTAAAAAAAAAAAAAAGAAATGTCAAGGACTACCAGTGCCTGAGGCTTGGCCTGTCCGTTTCTTCCCTCATGTCATCCAGAACTGAAAAAATAACAGCTTCAGTGGAATGGGCTGGTTGGAAGCCTGCTTGATGTGGGTCGAGGAAATGAGCGTCGTCGAGGAAAGAGCATAGGCAACTGTCCCTGTGGGTCTCTAGAACCTTTGCTAGGCACTGGTAGCAATGATATGTGGCGATAGTTTTTCAGCATGTGTGAGTCGTCCTCGAATTTCTTTAATAGTGGAACCACTATTTTTTCCTTGAAGGAGGTGGGTACCACCCCTTGACTAAAAGGGTCATTGAGTAGGGACACAGCTGGGTCTGGAATGAAGGAGAATATTTATTTTAGGAACTTTGGAGGACATATATCATTCAAGGAGCCCAGCTTTACTTTAGTTAGCAGATCCAAGAAACACACCCTTCTGATGACAGGCCACTCAGACAGTATAAAAGGGTTTCTGTCGTTGATTGGAGTTATTACATGGAGTGGGCTGACAGGATTGCTGTCTTTGATCATTTCAATCTTGTTAATAAAGAAAGAGTGGAAAGTGTCGGTCATTGTCTGGGTGGGCAGAATAGTTGTGGTCACTCTGTCACAATTAAATAATTCTGCAATGATTCCAAAGATTTCTTTAGATTTGATAATTATGTCTGGGAAAAATAAAGATTTATTATAGACAATGGATTTTTGATATCCTTAAAGGTGAAGTAGTTAGGCTTCCTTTGCTCTGTGTGAATAATACCTCTGCCAGCTGTATTCAGATCGACAGAGTTGAAGTTTAGCCTCTCCTAACTCTTCAGAAAACCATTTTGACGCGTCATGACATCTAATTGGTCTGGTTTTCCAGAAAGGGGCATGTAAGTTGCTAGCTTGTGTTAACCAAGCAGTACGTCCTTCCTCCTGCTTGTTAGTATTGGACTTTATGTCGGGGGAAAAGTTGCCAGTGAGGTACAGAATTATGCAGTGTTAACAGTAAGTAACATTTTTACTAAATAATGATCTGACTAAACACATAGCATAACCGTAAGGTTAGACACAGACAGGTTAGTTAACCATACCTGGTCTAATGTATGGCCTTTATTATGGGTTGGCAAAAACAAATGTTCAAAAGAGCATGAAGCTGCCTTGTTCGACATACTGATAATGGATCCAGTGCTCTCCCCTTCTTGGAAGATGGCATGAAGTTGAGGGCCGCATCTGCCTTCTGCAATCTGCTGAATTCTCCTGGGAACCTGTTCTCTTCAGGGGGCTAGTTATGCGGGAGGGTGAATATGGCATGCACCACCTTCTCCTTAGTGATTTTACCATCTAGGAGGGCCCTGTCCTCATCACTGAGACTGGGAAGAAAGATGGTGGAGAAAAAGGTCTTCATTTGATCTTCGTCATCGCTAAGGTCTGACATGTATAACTTGATGTGGAAGGCTCCAAACATGTCAGCAATGTCTTGCAGATCCCAGATTATGTGGCCCGATTCATTCTTGATGGCAGGGATAGTTGTTTCTTATTCCCTCTGTCGGTGCTGTGCTGCCAAAAGTCTGCCCGCTTTCTACCCCGTTCATAATGGTGGGTTTTAAGTTTGTAGAATGTGTATTCCACCTTAGACATGCAGAGGGAGTTGAGTTCCATTTTAGTGTTCTCCAGGGCACGTCGGGTGGTCAAGGATGAGTTTCGCTGTGTATGATCGGGAGTATTTCTTGAAGTATTGCTCCAGGAGTAGATGTTCTTGTGCCTGTTGTTTGTTGGCCATTGCAGCATCGCTCATCAGTTGCCTGGGTAGGGTGACTTTGACCGTGGCCCAGAGGGATTGAGCGGGCGCCACAGAGCCCCTGTTGACTGCCAGATATCTAGCCATATAGTACTGAGGTTGTTCTTCGCATTTGACAGTTTGTAGTGTGCCACATTGAATCGCCAGGGTTTGTGGGTGGAAACCCGGAGATTCAGATCTAGGTCTAGTCAAACCGGGGCATGATCTGAGTGGGAGCCTTCAAGGATGAAGCAATCTCGGATTAGTGGTGAGAATGGATGTGACACAAGGTAGTAGTCTAGCCAAGACTGTGTACAGTGAACAGCAAAGAAAAAAGAGTAGTCTTTGTTCGTCGGATGGTGAAGATGCCAAATGTCAAAGAACCTGTGATCATCACAGAGGTCCCATAGAAGGGCCATGTCAGCATTGTTTGGTTCGTCTATAGGGCCTGCGCGATCCATCAGAGCCTCCAGTGCCAAGTTCCAGTCCCCACCAAGCACCACATTGGACGTGTTAAGCTCATTCAGTAGTCTATGAAGGTGAGAAAAGAATAAAGATTTTGGGCCAGTTGCAGCATGGACGGAGCCCATCCCAAACAGCGTTAAGTCAATTCTGAGCTTTACGATGGTATAACTCATCATCTATCCATGTATACAGAACAGTACAGGGGAGGGCCTTAAAAGTGTGGAAAGCCACTCCTGACTTTCTAGAGGGCAGCATTGAAGGGAGGGAGACACAGTTTGAGTAGGGTCACAGGGAGATGAGTGGCTATAAATTACCTTCCCCACCCAATCTCTTTTAGTTTTTTTTGTTTCTTTAGGGGAGATGCGGGTCTCCTGGAAGTCAGCAATGTTAGCTGTACAGGAGGCAAGATAGGACAGTATATGTTTACGTTTTATGTAGTTGGTCACCACATTCATGTTGAGTGAGATAATTGTAAGGGAGCGGGAAGGTCGACAAAAAAATTGCACCCAATGGCACCAGGGAAGGAGGGGGCGTTCAAATGGGCACTGTCAGAGCTGGGTGACAGTAGTGCAAAGGAGCTGAAGTGAAGCTCAATGCGGGTGCTCAGGTAGACGATGGAGCCTAGAGGTCGGTGGAAGGAAGGGGGAGGAAGAGACATGGGATAGTGAGAAGGAGGTCTCTAGAAGGGGGTAGCTGTGAAGCCCAGAGGAGACAATTGCGGTGTGCGCTGAGGTCCAGACAGTCAATGGCGTGTCTAGCTTCCTCAAGACTCCACAGTCACCGCGAGGGCTGGAAACAGCCAACATAAGAAAGATCCTTGGATGCCAAGGCCGGAGCGAGAAGAAAGTGACAAGAGGATGGTGGTTATGAAGGTGAAGTGATGAGTAAGGGGGGAGTTACAAGGATGATAAAGTTGGAGAGCACAGGTTGCAAAGACTATGAGGGCAAAGAGGATACAATAGCATAAACGGGGGTCTGGGTAAAGTCAAAACATAAGGGACCCCAGGACAACATAGAATACACAATGCATCAGGCAGTCAAATAAAGTATTGCAATCAGCAATAAACAGTGCTACAATCATGCAACATGAACAATATTCCAAACCACTGTACCAATCTCAAGAACAGCAGGAAATAAAACAAGGTGCAGCCTAGACATGGCACAGCAAAGATAGTCCTAGGGCTACATATTCAGAGGAGGATATAGGTGGGTGGATGGGGCAAAAGGGAACAGGGGCAAGAAGGGGAGTAGAGGTGAGGAAAGGAAGGGTAGTAAGGAGTAGGGAATGAGATTTATGGGGGATAGGAAGAGTGGAAGATGGGACTTGGAGGTGGTGAGGCAATAACAGTTAAAAGAGTAGCAGGTAGTCAGAGACATGCAGGAACAGTCACCTATTGATAATAAACAAAAGAATCAGAAATTAAAGCAAAGTCCGTTCTTAAAGACAATATGCTCAACTGGCCCGGAGGCTTAGGATGCGAGCAAGCATTATCTCTGGGACAGGTCATGGAGGTCAGGATGGAATGTCTCCATGAGGTGTAGAGGGTTTGAGAGATGACCTAGATTTGTCTCAATCTTCAGAGTGGGTCAGTTCCTCCATTGTCTTTAATGCGCTTTTCCTCTCTTGTTTCTTCTGCAGGAGTCATCATTCTGACGCATGTGCAGAGGATGGCCATCTCCCGGGGTATAGTGGCCATCCTGCTCCTTGGGTGAAGGGAGAGTTGTGTCCATGATGGAGTCACTCAGGGAGTCTAGATCATGGGGCAAATCAGTGGGGTTATGGAAGTATCTGGAGTGCCCATCCATGGTGTTACACATTATTGCTGGCTCCAGTAACCCATAACTGATGTCTCATTTCTTCTGTTGAGGATGCAAACCTAGGAAACCCCAACAACCATAATTGGTCTCCGCTGAGAAGTCCGCCGCGTTATGGAGCCTGCCACCCTCAATGTCGTACGGACCATGCTTGCGTGTTTCCAGAAGGATCTGCCTGGTGTTGGCATGGCACAAGAAACATATGATAATAGGATGGGGCTTAGTTCCCCCAGCTGCAGGTGAGCGGCGGTCCGTGATTCTGTGTGCTCATTGGAATTCAAGAGGGTCTGTGAAGGAGAGCCCTGTCACTTTGGGAATAAACTTGAGCAAGAAAGCACAAGTGTCAGAGCCCTCCATCTTTTTTGGTATGCCATAAAATCTGACATTGTTGCAGCTGGAGCGGTCTTCTAAGTCGACTGTCAACTCTTAAGGGTCAGCCACAAACAAGAGGACAATCGAATGATCACAGGAGCACTTGGCATCAGAATTGGCCAGTGAAGGTCTGACAAAGATGACAAGGACAGTCTGCAAGAACATAAGTTCCTAGTTGCAAGGCTAGGTGGACTCTATCACCAAAATATGATAGTAGGCAAGTTTGTGTTAGCGTCCAAAGAGCGGGCCATAAGAATAGAGGCAATTCTCGATATTGTAGAGAGGTGGCCTCAATGAGAATGGAAGCAGACCTCTAGTCCGCGTTAGCTGGAGAATCAAAATCATGTTTCGTGGTGAGGCTCTGGGGTGGGCTTCCAGGCAAGCCCACGAGACAAGGGAGGAGGGAGAAGGCTACCCAACCACAAGTCCACTGGACAACCCCCGCTCAAAAACAAGGGGCAATGTGGTTCTGCCAGGGGCAAGTTTCTCTGGATGCAAAAAAGACCTCTGCAAGGCCAAATAGAAATTGGGCCACCTCTGGGCTTTGGGTCTGCAGGCCTAGGACCTAGGAGCACACGCACAGTGCCTATCAGGCAACTTTGGCCATCAGAGTGTCATCAAACCTTCAGGTGCATCCCCAGAGGACAGTGATGCTGCAGGAGGGAACAGTGAGCCACTGTGAGCATGGGCGGTGGTCCTGATGTTGCGCCTGGAGTGGGTGGCCGAGGCCAATGTCAGGAGGGTATCGGTGCCCTTGGACTGGAGAGATCGAAGTAGTGATCAAATTGTAGCAGGGTGTTGGCAACATGCAGGCATGGCTTTGGGAGAGGAGGAGGCCACAAGTGAAGCAGTGAGCCCGTGTAGGTGCTGGCCATGACCTAGGTGGTAAGTGCGGAGTGAGCAGCTTCAGGCACTGGCAGCACTGCAGCTACAAGGCCCCTGGCCAGCGAGAAGGGAACGGCATGACATTTTTCCAGATGTTCAGGGAGGCCACTGAATGAAGCCGCGTGATGACGTGAATGGAGGCGGTGGCCACGCATATGGACATGGAGCACTCTGTTCAGGCCATTGTCAGCGTGGTGACTCAGTGGCCCCCGAGCAGGTCAGAGCAAGTGAGCATGCCCCTGTGACTGGTTCAGCGTGTGCTCCAGTGGAGGAGGTAGGAAGGGTTTTCCACCACACTGCATTGGCCAAGGCATAGGTAGAGGTGACAGAGGTTGCGTCTTTTCCTAGACTCTGTAGAAGCTATAGGGAGAGCAGACATCTTATGTGGTAGCGAGACTCCACACCCAAAGAAAGAATGTTGACTTTAAGCTAATATTGTTTAAAAAGTATGAAAGGAGTTTGCAGAATGTTCATAATGAGAATGGGTGGAGGTGCATTTTATTTCAATAAGGTTTTTGAGATCAGAGTTTAGTGTCAATCTTTGGTGGTTTGTAGATTGCAGGTCAGTGACTAGGAATGTTTTTTTGATCAGTGTCATGTACATTATGGAATGATTGAGATGGAATCACATCAGGTAAGTGAGAGGTAAATAAGGCTGCAGCACAGTGATGCATCTAGAATCTCTATGATAAGAAAGGGGATAGCTTTGCGACAAATATGACAGTGATTTCAGAAATATTAATTGAACATAAAGCTTTAGTAAGAAATACGGATGTATGGTGGAAGACAGCTGTGTAGTACTGACCTTGAAGGCTGCTTATAATGAGAATGATTGGGTGAACCATATAGAGAAAGATCTTTTGGAACTTTTAGGGCCTTATTTAGAGTTTGGCAGGCAGTCACAAAAATGGCAAATGTTGCGTCCACAGAATAACAAATACATTATAGTCTATGGCTCTACGTTTTCACTGAGTATCCCATCTGCCAAACTCTATAAATTCCCTTAGTTTAAAGAGTTATATACTGACAGGATAACCGTAGAAGTGACAGCAATTATAGAGCAATAGGATTTTTAAAGTGAATGGGAACTATAAATGTCCTCATTAGAATGAAGCTGTGGAGCAGGATCCAAAATACTCAAGTATACTAATTATGTATTATACTGATAAGTCCATATGTTTTGTCTACTGTCGAGCTTATTTTGGTTAGACTGGTACATGCAACAGATTTCTAGAGTTATTATATGACTTAGGGCAGGTCGGGAGAGCACATGCAAGACTGGTTAAGAGAAGGAGAATACCCTTCTGGACTTTGGTGTGTTTAATATGTATGAGGATATTAGGACTTAATGTGAGAGGGTGGAATGAGTGCTGGTCAGCATGTTAAGACGGGGAATGTGAGTATCTTTTCCCATTGAGGTGACTTGTATTCTTGTGTTAAATAGTTTTGGTGGTGAGTTGATGTTGCATGTCGGTCGGAGTTTAAGCATGTGAGAATGTGTGATTCCTGCAAAGATCTCTACCTATATGCTGGGTAACACACATTCATAAGTGAGACATGCATGACAAAATTTGGAAACAGATAAAAGGAAGATTTAGAAAAAGAATCGGTGAATATGATTTCCCCATTAACGTGAATTGGAGTGGGCAAACTTTTAGAGGGTTGAGAGCTAAAGTGACACCTATTTTGTTAAAACAAATTCATAGTCCCCTGTCTAAAACAGGAGCGTTTGCATGAATGCAGTGGTTGCTCACTTATTTGGCCTTAGTAGCCACAGGCAGGTAAAGATGGTACCTGTAAAGAATAAGGCTCACATTACAAGACATTCTCATCTTTTTATATTTATGGATTTATAATAATTATTTACATAGTTTTCCTTAACATGGTTATCAGTGATAGCTACGAATTACAGTGTATCACATGCATGACATTAAAAAGTAAGACACTCCTGAATTAGTGCTTTTGTTACGCTGGCTAAATAAAAGACTCCACTGCATGTACCAGGTACTTGGCACACACAGATGTAACTGATAACTTATTCCCTATTGATTGGAAAGGTTTGTATTCAATCCTCACATTAGTCCATAGAAAATATTTACTGAGATTCAAAGCTGTTATTGTTTAAACAGTCTTTATTCATTTCAATTAATTCTATTACAAAAAACAATGCCTCACAGAGATTGGATAAACAGTAGGAGTTTCAAGAATACACAAAACCTAGGACGTATAGAATTTTCTCTTTTATAAATTGCAACATAAAAATTTTGTATATCTCAAAATTTGTCTGTATGGTTTAGTGTGGGCTCCTCCACCTGTATATTGGAAAGAGCACCTGAGAGCCTTGAAAAATGTTGATCCAAAATATCCATTTTTCAAACAAGTGAAAAAAAGAGCTAGACATAGATGATTTAACACTTTTAGATGTAGAACAAATTCAACAAAACCATGGAGGAGGAAATTTAACAATACGGCGGAGAGCCGGGGAAACGTTTTAGATCAACAAGTTGAATATGGTTTGTGAAGGTTTAACATTGAATAGGGAACTTCAACTCCATTCATTGCTAAAAACAGTATTTAATAATCATCTAGAAGGTAATTAAATCTACTGTAAATACTGACGAATGAAAGGCTATATACTGTCTGGATAGATTTAATTAATGATTTAGCTGGCAGATGAATTATTAATTACTTAATATTAGCTTCATTCACTACAAATAGAAATAGTAGCAGGTGTTACCAACAACTTATTATGATTTGAAGGTGGTGCTAAAAAAGTAAGTCAGGGCAATGCGGAGTGGGAGAGTAGGGTTCGAGCCTAACCTATGAAATATTATTTTGAAGATAATTAATATTTTAGGGGACAATATTAAAGAAATGTAATTCATAGTTATGACTGAATCACAATTTTTGGAAACATTGAGAAATAAAAAGAGTATAAACAGCATTAAATATGTACACACTGCTTTAACAGCATAACTGAACCCAATATAAGTAAGAATATACACACCATCTAGGAAGATGAAATCAAATGATTCGTGTGACAGATGGTCGAGGAATGAGTAAGCATTATTTACATTTATTAAAAAGTAAAATATTAGTGAGTGGCATGAAACATGTATTGCAGTTAAACGTAGCACTAAAGAAATGTCAGGTTTGACTAGGAGTGTGGGAGAAGGATTTGAGACTAACGTTGGAAAAATCGGCCAAAAAGGAATTATTCTTTTTGGATGCTATTAAATACCTCTTTCTAAAAAACAATTGGAACAAAGTTTCAACTGAGTATTAATTATTGGGATGACAGGAATTTGGAATATGGGAATAATAAAAGTTTGTTATTTTGTTTAATAAAACACGCATTCCTCATATAAAACTAAAACGATAAATTATTTTTAGTGAATTAAGGATTCTATTACATTTTACCCAGTTGAATCATAAATTACTTAGGCTGCAATAGGAAATATATTTTTTTTGTTTGAGAATAAAAAACCCACTCCCCATCATTTAAAAAATAATGTGAAAGCTTAAATGTTGAGCTAATTCTGGTAAAAACTATTATCACTTCCCGGTTAGCTCACATGACTCCATAAATGGTGGAAATCAAACCAGTATAAAATGATGCGCAAAGATGGTGCCACCACACAGCAAGATGCTGTGCCAGTTGGGAGCAGCCACAAGATGCAGATTGGTGAATTCTGTTTTAGGAAGGAATGCGGATATGTAAGGATTGGAATGTAAAAATCATACAAGTTGATATTGCTCTAACTCAAACTATATATTTATTCACACCCAACAACATCTGCAAACTAAATCCACTGGGAAGCGATAATGTAGTGAGAGTCCCGTTCCAACAAGTGAAAGACAAAACCTTTAGGGAACAAACTATGGGCTACAAAAATTCTATTCTGAGGTACAAAATGGCTTAATGGGATAGAGCAATACAGTTGTATTAACAGGAATAGCAACAAATTGTCTACTATGATTGCTATTTTTATGTAAAATCTAGATATCGACTAAGAAAGAGAAAATGAATCGAGAGTGATCCGAATATTACAACAGTAATGAAATTAATTACATATTTTAGGAGACTGCGAGGGGAAGGAGAAGGTTTTGGAGAGTTTATAGGTCGTGCTGTTACCAGGGCCGGCTCTAGGGCGGTGCGACCGGTGCCACCGCAACGGGTGCTGACTCTTCGAGGGGGTGCCTTGTTTGGAAGTCTTTGATGGTTTAAAAAGCACCTGCTGCTGCCTTTCCTGCCTCCTGCAGAAAAACAGTTGATGGACAGAATGCAGAACAATGTCATACATTCACCCCAGTACAGAGATCTGGGCCTAAATCCATCGTTTTTTTGCTCACCATGCCGTTCCAGTTTGAACCCAGCCCTATGCAAATCAGTCTTGACCCTGTGCCTCATGGGAACAGTCCAGCCCGAACTGCCAAGCCAGGTCCTCCCATGACTGGAAACAAGCATCCTAGGACCGGTTTCGGGGTTTCACCCCTCTTCAGCCAAGATAGCTTGATTCCAGTGGCATGGAGAGCAAGGGACCCACGTCTGGGCATACCCTTCCCACTCGGGGTGACAAATGCAGAAAAACAGTTGATGGACAGAATGCACAACAATGTCATACATTCACCCCAGTACAGAGATCTGGGCCTAAATCCATCGTTTTTTAGCTCACCATGCCGTTCCAGTTTGAACCCAGCCCTATGCAAATCAGTCTTGACCCTGTGCCTCATGGGAACAGTCCAGCCCGAACTGCCAAGCCAGGTCCTCCCTGGACTGGAAACAAGCATCCTAGGACCGGTTTCACCCAACAATAAAAATGTCAAGATAACTCCGGTGATTAATGTTCTTCCTGGAGAGAGAAAGAGTTTTGTCTAGTGGAAGTTTTAACTCACTTTATGGTAGCACAGAGGGTTAATATGCATGCTGCAAAGAATGTGTACCATGCAGATCACAATGTGCATATAGTTTAAATAGGTCAGTGCTTTTGTCTGAGAGATCCTTTTGTTACTAGGAGCGTAGATGTTAAAATCCTAACATGGAACAGTGAGCTAATAACTGTCATCAAAGAGCGTCATGCAAACTGCAAGGTATATATTAGAGCATTATGATTTTTTCCTCCATCTTTCCTTATTCTAATGTTTCAAAAAGAGTTAATTTCGGTTAAAAAAAATCCTCATTATTAAATGTAACCCTCAACCATGGGAATATGTTTTAAATTCTGAGTTTGTGATTCTTCAGACCAAGCACTTTTAAACTATACTGTCTACCAGTATGAATGACATGTGACTCACCTTGTAGTCTTCTGGCTTATGTAACATGTCCTATACACTGATTTACACACGTATGATTGTCTCTGTGTAATGTGTGTGTGATGAAAAGTGCTCTGACACCCTACACTGGTATAGTTGGCGCTATATAACTTACTAAATACATCTGGAGGCTCCAGACCATCACGTAATGCAGAACATTTTTTGCTTGAACCTCCCACTTTCAAGAAGGAAAGATCGATGGCCCAATCCTTTTCAGGCAACGCAGTGAGAATCTGGAACTCACTTCCGCCTCAGCTCCGGACCACCACCTCTTCCCAGGCCTTCAAAACTGACCTCAAAGCTCTCCTCCTTCAAAGACACTTCCAAATTTAATTCACGCCCTCTATTTTCTGAAGGAAGTCCTTCCATTATAGGAAATTCTGTTCTCCATGCCTATAGAAGTGCCTTCCCAGTGTGTTCTTGTGTTTTGAGTGTCTGCCATTTAGTGCAGTATTATACCTCTACTTGTACTTTGTACTCTTTTGTAACATGCACACATGTCCCCTTTCCTTTTGTAACGTATCGTTTGCTACCTCTTGTATTTTGTTTGCTTTTGATACATGCACAATGGCCACCACTGCCTCATGTAATGTAATGTTTGTTTTAGTGTTTTGAGTGTGCCATTTATTGCAGTTTTTTACCTCTGCGTGTACTTTGTATGCTTTTGTAACCTGCACACGTCACTTTTTCCTTTTGTAACGTATCGTTTGCTACCTCTTGTATTTTGTTTGCTCTTGATACTTGCACAATTGTCACTATTGCCTCATGTAACGTAACGTTTGCTTTTGTAACATGCTCACTTGTAATTTTTCTCCTCATGTATCATTACTGTTCCTATTGTGAAGCGCTCTGACACCTTCGGGTAAAGTCCGCGCTATATAAAAAAGCATTAAATAAAATAAATAAAATAAAATCTGAGAGAGTAGTGATGGAGACTTGAGGGGGCACTGTTAAAGGGTGGTAGAGAGGAAATCCGTGGGGGTTGCCCGTGGGAGGCGCCAACAATCGCTGTCGCACAGGGCGCTACCAGTGCTAAAGCCGGCCCTGGCTGTTACACCCACCTGCCATGGTAGCTCATGATCATCCGGAAAAGAAAAGAAAAGAGAACATAAAAAATAGATGAATGATTTACAGGGAAATGAAAAGGTGATGAATAAGAAACAGAAAAGGGACTTCTGTTTTTCTCACAGGATACAGAACAGGAAGGAGAGGATAAATCAGGCTGGGAGTCAGCCAGGTCACGAGGAGGAGACGGAGGAAGACGGACGGAAGTGAGACAGACAGCGAGGCTGCAAGAGAGTGGCGCGACACGAGAAGGATCGACCTCTGGCGGGAAACCCTGGGGCCGAGTTCACAAAAAGTGGAAAGAAGACATCCATCGTCGGGGAACAATACCCTCCGCCATAGTACCCTCAGCAGAGAGACAGTTTGGGGGGCACCTGGCCCTAGCCACGCAGGGAGCACGGCTCACGCAGTTCAGTACTTACATACGTGAGTGGTGGAGCGTAGCGAGGAGAGTAAGGGGGCGGTGATTGAAAGAAGCCCGAGACGAATCTGGGTAAAACTCCAGGTAGAGTGAGGAAACTCCGTTTTTATTTCATTTTAAGTTTAGTCGTACAGAGAAAGGGGGAGGTTTTCTCTGAAACTCCAGGAGAAAGGTGCTTTTATTTTTGTTGAACTTTTGGAAAGTAGTTAGGTTATTGCAAGATAATGACAGCCTAGGCTGAAGTCTAATTCATTTAGGGATAGGAGGAGTTTTTAGATAACAAAGAAAGACAAGTTGGAAAGGGAAAGAACAGAAAACGCAACAGTGGTGAGAAAATGCACATTGAAAACGTACCTACTGTTTATTTCTTTTCTGTTTAGAGCGGCTCCGGTCCAAAACAAAAAGACGCCTGAAGAAGAAAAGAATAATAGGATAACAAAACATTGCACCAACAGGCTCAAGGAACTAACATTCTAATTTCTTTTGGTAACACAAATAAAGAAGATCAAGAGAAACTAAAACAAGCATTGGTAAATGCATTGGGTTTCGCCTATGTGATTATTAACCCCTTCGCCGCGGCAGGAATTCCGCCGCGGCGCTGGGGGGGTTTGGGGGCAGTTGCGGTGCCGCTGTGCTCGTGACGGAACCACTCCGTCATGAGTCACGGGTGAGCTGTCACGTCTCCGCCCACTGCGCTATTCGCCCGCACAGGCGGGGAATTAGCGCCGCGTGGGCGGAGCAGCCGCCAACGGCCGCGGCATGACGGAACCACTCCGTCATGAGCACAGCGCACCCGTGGCTCATGACGGAGTGGTTCCGTCATGAGCACGGAAAGGGTTAATTAAAAAAATAGTTGTAAATTTAAGATGAGTGATAACAGGTGGGATTAGGAAATTAAATGGCAGAAAAGTGGCCATGAAGTAAAGGGAGTTACAGATAGCAAAGTAGCAAGAAGACAGAGACTCGATAAAAGAGAATTATTAATATTAAGCTGCTTTTTGTTGAAAGTTGTAGCTTTGTGAGCAGTTGTGCAATGTAAGTTACGAAAACACCGTTAAAGTGTTTTGACTTTCAGTACTGCTTTTCAGGGCTGTTTTTCTGGAGATGACATAAGACTCACAACTGCTGCGCTGTGCAGCCAGACCTAAAACAGGACTTCATTTTAGACAAAGAACTGTGTGAGGTCCCCCAATATCATCACTGAGAAAGGGGACACATTTCTGTCTCACTGCCCACCCCTGGAATGAGGAAGCAGTGCTAGAACATGTGCTTGGTGATTCTGGGAGAGCTCCATTTGTGAATAACAGCATTTTCACATAACTCTTCCTACTACAAGTGTGCCTTGTAAGCGCTATAGACAACATGCATTACCGTTACCCAGTCTAATGATGCACGATTTATCAACCGCGTAAGGGTGTTGTGGCGCTGTGAGTGTTCAATGCTTGCTGATCAGGTGATGCTTCTCGATAGGACATTAACTTGCTGAGCCTCCTTGCTGGCCCCAAGGAGTTGTGTCTGAAGACTGGGCCACAGTTTTTCGATATAAGTAAATGTAATGGAGTCCAGAGTTATGTTACCAGAGTTTTCATTTCTATGTTGAACTGTGTGGGAGATCAGAAAACAAAAGACAAGCAAAATATAACTTTCTATCATCAAAGAGAAAAAGGCTCACCTATTACCATGTGATGTCAGAAGTGGGATAATCCATCATTTGATGTAAGTTGGAGAACATTGTGCATTACCTTGTTGGCTGCCAACAAAAACATAAATAGACCATAGAGAGGTACATTAAATACACAGATTTGGAGAGAGGAATCTTTAAATATACTTTGAAAGTTTAGGGCAACTAATCCCATTAGATATCAGAAAGCCAATTACAATTGGCTATGGGTATAGCACAAAGTAAAGGACTCATATCAGTAGGACTTACAATTTATTTCAGAAATGGGAACCGGGTGAAGACCCAACTGCATAATACATTTTGAGAGAGGGCCCAAAGTAAGTCAGTGGCTTGAGGATAGATGGTATCACTACTTGACTGCCTTGCAAATAGGAGAAGTACTGTCCACGTATCAGACGGCCAATCCAATTTTTCACACTTCCTATCAAGACGTGATAACAGTGATATTAGACCTGTTGGGGGTTGATGAGGAAAGCTATAGGGTAGCGTTTCAGAAATAAAGAGGAATGCCAGGCGATACCCTTAGAGTCTTGTTCTTTAGCCTCAAAGATGCTGTGGATAAATGTTTAAAGCCACACGAGAGCACCAAGGAAGAGATAGTGACCAAAATGTATCTAGAACAGTTTATAGAAGCTCTTCCTACGACCAGTCAGAGATGGCTGAAACAACATTCGGGCTGACCCTAGAGAATGCCATAGATACGGCTAACTCCTTTTTTCAGGTACAAACTTCAAGATCTTCTGGGGACTCTAAAAGTCAATAAGCCTCTCCCTCTGTTTTCTCGATGAGCACCTGGAATACCTTTCAGGAGTGTGCCTCTTCCCGCACATCTTGGGCCTCCAGTGCACCAAGTCTTACTAGACCTCAATGTTTTGAATGTGGCGAGTAGAGCCAGATCACTTGTTTCTGTAAAACAAAAAAAGTGAAGAAGAACCTATGGAAGTGAACTATACAGAGTGACCTTTATATTATACATACCCAAGAAGCCTGACCTTGATATTATTTGAATCTTCAAGTGAATCATAAGTGGATTATAACTTTTTTAGATTCAGGCTGTAGATATTCACTTATTAGGAATATTTGATCTCTCCCTGCCAAATGAGAACACATTGTAAAGTTATAAGTAAATGCATGCATGGGTTCCAGAAGGAATTTGATCTAGCCAAAGTTCCTGTAGTTGGCTTCCATGTGCAAAGGAGTTTAATAGACATTGGAGTACTTCCCAATCTCCCAGAGGAACTCGTACTAGGTACCCACAGTCCTCATTTCCTTACAGTGGCGGCACCTCCACTAAGGCGGAGGAGTGTCGCCCTACTGCTCTCAGAGCAGTGGAAAAAGAAGACATAAAATAATAATAGCATTATAATTTTATTTTTCGTTTCTGAGGGGCTGGGTTTGGGCAGGCGGGGCTGGTGGCACAGAGAGGAGAAGTGTTTCATGCACTTAAGTGCGCATGGTGGTTTGGCTGGCCATCTCGGGCCAGCCAAACAGTCATGCGCACTTGCATATTCCCCATCAGGCTGCAATGCACAGCCTGGTGGGGAACATGCACAGGCTCCCTGTCCCCTTCTGAGCGCCGAACCCCAGCACTCAGACCAATCACAATGCCGCACTGCAGCGTTGTAATTGGCTTAGGGGAGCCTGGATGCTTCCTGCTTGTTCCGGACTCCGAGTCAGGAAGAGAAGCGAAGACGGTGAAAGAGGTAAGTGTGTTTTTACATAATTTTCAAACCACCTCCCAGCCACCCCCTTCCCTACCAGCCGCCACTGTTTCCTTAGTCTTCCAAAAAACTGTTTAAGAGAAGATGAACCCTGGTTAGATAAAGCTCCTTTTACCCAGAAGTAATTAGAAGCTCCAGCTTGTCTTAAGATATATAAAACCAGAGAAGAAAGACAATTACAGAGGAAAAAGAACCTCCCCAAAATACGTTTTTTCAAAAAGAGACCCCTAGGAACTGGATAAAAATTTCCAAACGGCCCAAATAAATGATGCCTCACTCCACAATGCCTGGCAGAAGGCTCAAGAAGATAAAGATTGTAGAAACCATGTATACCCCCGTTTTATTATACAAAAGGCATTGCTGTCTTGGGTAGGAAAAGCTGGGGATAAGCCACAGCTTCTAGTACCTGACATATTCTGGGAACACGTACATTTTTTGTGCACTTTCATCTATTGGGTGGACAGTTTGGGTTGGAGAAAAACTTAAAAGCCATTTTGGAACAATTTTATTGGCCCACCATTTTTAGTCAAATTAAGACCAAGGGCCTGATTACAATTGCGGTTGGACGAGTGTCCAGCCGCCATCGTATCCGTATGGAGACCGCCCACCATGTAGTCAGCAGCTTCAAACCCCTTATTACGATGCGACCCCTGTGAAGGCGATCATAAACATGCCATTTTCAGATTGCGGCTTGTGCTGCGGCCAGCGGTGGCTCCTCCGCAATTGCGGAGGAACGTTGCCCCCTGGCACAGAGCCAGCAACTAAAAAAAACAATATCTTCCTATTGTTTAATTTTTTACCTGCTGGTTATGAGCCAGCGTGTGTAGGGATGGGCGGGCTGGGGCATGGAGGGAGGGGGGCTGGTTTGTGCACTTCTAAGTGTGCATGGGTGTTTGGCTGGCCATCTCAGGTTCACACTTTGAACAGAGGGCTGGAGAAACAGCACAGACTCTCTGTCCTTAGCAGAGCATCAAAGTAGCCCATTGAGCTATTCCATATACTGCTTTCATGATTGGGAGCAGTGTGGGGATTGGATGGGAGTCGTGATGCTTTCCTAGGGACTCCTGAGACATTATCTGCAGCAGAGGAGCACAAGGTGGCCGGCAGCACCAGGGAAGTGTTATAAAAAAATGTTTTATTCATTAATCCCCGCGCCGCGCGCTCTCCTCCACGTGCTTCCCTCTGGCCCCCCCTCCTAATCCCCTCCCAGGCCCCCTCCTCTGGCCCTGATGATTTTATCAGTGTCGCCCGATACTGGCTGCGACCCCGAAAAGGGCGCAGCACAAGCCACTATTGAAAAAGGCATGTTTTCAAACATCCATGAAACGTGTGCTAGGCACCATGTGGTGCCTGACACGGTGCAAGGATGTTTGGGGGGCAGTACAGGTGCCCCCATGGGCCCATAGCAGAGGCCCACAGGGAATGGGGTCCTGCTAGGGGCTCCCAAAGTTCCCTTACGACTGCCTTTACATGGGGATCGGACCACCATGTACAGGCAGAGTGAAAGGGTCATAGTAATCCCTACATCTGTGCCTCTGCAGGCACCGCGCCCATTGTAGGGATTACGCTCCAATCGCCCTACGCTCCGACGGGCTCCTTGAACCTGTTGGAGGCATTGGTCGGTCCCTCCACCCGCTGCACTCCGACTGACCACATCATTATGCGGGGGTTGGCCACAGCCTAAGATGTCGGATGGACAGTCACCAACGGCCTGTCGGTGGCGATCCTCCCGACATCATAATCAGGCCCCTACTGTCAAGTATGTCAGAAGAAATACCCACATTGTCCCCCAGAAGATTTAGTAATATTAATAATAGTAACGCCATTCAAAAGGATAGCATTAGACCTGGTGGGCTATTACATTAAATCCTTCTAGTAATGTGTACAAATACATACTTGTATTAGTCAACTATGCCATGCGGTATCAGGAAGCTATCCCTCTTAGGGACACTACCTCCAAAACAATCGCTATCAGTATGATAGAGGTCTTTTCTAGAGTATGATTACCGTAGGAGATATTGATAGATCAGTGTATCCCATTTGTTTCTTAGTTAATGCAGCAAGTTTGTCAGAATCTAGTCATTAAACACCTATGCACATATGTGTACCATCTTCAAGCAGACAGCCTAGTTGTTGAAAGGTATAACAGCACTCTAAAGTGGAAATTTAGAAAAATTATGACAGGGGAAGGAAGAAACTGGGACCAGTTATTACTACTCACATTGTATATCATTCGCAACCCGGTCCAAAGTAGCTAGGGGTATTCCTCCTTTGAGCTCCTCTATGGCCGTAAACCAAAACTTTACTTAAAATGACACAAGAAGCCGGGTCTGGTGGCTCAGTGGACTAAAGCAGCCACTGCAGGGGCCTGTGTTGGACCTCATGGTCACAGGTTCAAATCCCGGCAGGTCCACTCAGCCTTTCATCCATCTGAGGTCGATAAAATTGGTACCATTGAGTTGTGTAACAATAAACATCTGTTATTCAGCGCCAGGACACCTACCGTTAATTGTCCGCTTTACAAATACATCTGTTATGTTATGTGGGAGGAAACCTCTTAGAATGACAGGGCCTTGATACACTATGCATCTCAACTTAAAATCAGTTTAGGAGAATTAAGATAGTTGGCCCAAACTCTAGTAGATAAAACACATTTAAATCAATAACATTTTTATAATAAGGGTACAAAGCGAAGAGAGCTAAAACTAGGTGATTGGGTTTTGGTACTATTACCCACTACTTAAAGCAAACGCAGATTCCAATGTCAAGGGCCAGACCCAATGGTTGAGTAAATAGGAAGGTTTACTTATAAACTTCAGGTGTCAAGAACCAGAATTCAAAACTATCACATCAATCTTCTTAAGAAATAGGTAAGTCCTCTTTCCCATGAGGTACACCTAGTAATAACCCTTTTATCTTGAAGACAGTGTGATAGCAGCTGTTTCTATCGGAGATACCCTGAGTGAAGATCAGAAAAATTCTTGAATCAACCTTTATTACCTTGTTCTAAAATCTTTTCAGATTCAGATTTGCCATGAAGAAGAACTCCTCTAACTCCCATCCTTTTATAGCTGAACCGGGGGTATTTATTAATGAAAAACCCTATTGGATACCCAAATTGTTGAATATGAGAGCTTTAGAGGCCTCCTCCAGTAAATGATACTTCCCCATAGTCCTAGTCCACAAGCCTGTCAGAAGCATCTGCTTCTGTATTGACTTTAGCAGTCAACAAGGTCTCAAAATTCGATAACTACTCTTTACTGAGAGTCGCCAAGATGTGATAGAACAACTGGGTGAGGGAAAATACAGATCCACAATAGACCTTAGGAAAGGATACTGGTAGATTCCCTTGAGACAAGAGGATAGGGAGAAAATGGCTTTTGCCACCCCCCATGTTGCCTTTTGATCTACACAGTGCCCCAGCCACCTTTCAGAAGTTCTGGAACCACATATGGAGTATGCTTCTGTCTGTGTGGATGACATTGTCATTTTCAGTAAATGTTGGCAAGACCATTTGAAACATCTAATAGCCATCCTTAACACCCTCCAAAAAGCAGACCATCACACTGCGCACAAAAATCAAAACTTGCATACAACAAGTTTAAATAATCAGGATACCTTCTAGGAAATGGTTTAATTGTGCCACATGAAGAAAAAGTGAAAGCTACAACTAGAGATTCTGTTTCCAAAAGGTAAACAATAGATGAGGGCTTTCCTGGGCCTTTTGGGTTACTACCAAAGGTGCATTGTTAATTATTCACACTTGTATGTTCTTCTAACCAACATGTTAAAGAAAGCCAGGGGTAATATGTGTTTTTCTTCCTCTGGAGAGAAAGCCTTTACTAGCTTAAAAAATATAAATTCTTCTTGACCAGCGCTCCAACCACCTAATTTTAACATAACATTCATGCTGCAAACAGGCGCTTCAGACATAGGACTGGGTGCCATTTTATCTCAATTGAATGATAACAAAGAAGAAACACCTATCTTGCTCTCAAGTTGGAAGCTGTTCCCTATGGAGATGAAACACTTGTAGTGAAAAAAGAATATTTGGCAATTAAATGGACCATTGACAAGCTACGTTATCACCTAGCAGGCCCACGCTTCGTCTTCTATAATGACCATATTCCTCTCACATGGATGAGACAAAGTAAGGGTAAGAATACTAGGGCTCTTTACTGGTTCCTATCCCTACAACCCTACCTTTTTTAGAATAGGCATAGGAAAGATAAAGATCAAGGAAATGGTGAATTTCTTTTTTTAACGGAGGGGATTTGTGATAGAGGATATAGAGAACTTGCCAGTCATGCCATCACACCCGCCTGCCATGGTAGCTCATGATCAATCTGGAAAAGAAAAAAAACATTAAAAACAGACAAAGAACTAAAAGGGAAATGGAGAGAAACAGAAAAAGAACTTCTGTTTTTCCCACAGAAGATGGAGCACGAACGAGAAGATAAATCATGAAGGAAGTCAGGCAACAAGGAGGAGACAGAAGAAGACAGATGGGAGAAAACAGTGAGGTTGCGGGGGTGTGGGCAGGATGCAAGAAGAATTGGCCTCTGGCGGGAAACCCAGGAACGAGTTCACCCAAAGTGGAAAGAAGACATCCATTGGCAGGAGGCAATCCCTCAGCCACCGCTTCTCTAAGCAGACAAACGGACTGGAAAAGTGCTCGGATCCAATCATGCTCACGTAGGTCAGATTTCGCATATGTGGATGGCAGAGGCGACCAGAGCACATCGAGGAGAGGTAGGAAAAGGTACTTTAAAGAAAGTCCTAGAGGAATCTGGGATAGGCTCAAGGTAGAGGGAGGAAACTTGGTTTTGTTTTGATTTTAAATTTAGTCCGTTGATGGATAGCTTCCCTAAATAGTATAAAAGAGAAAGTGGAAGGTTTCACCTAAACTCTGGAAGAAAGAAACTTTTCTATTTTCTATTTGTGTTTGACTTGACTGAAGTCTAATTCACTTACGAAGAGGAGAAGTTCCCATAACATAAAGAAAGGCAAGTGGGGAAAGGGAAAGAAAAGAAAAGAAAGCGAGACAGTGGTGAGAAAGCGCATCTTAAAAACTTACCTGCTGCTTTTTTCTTTTCTCTTACAAGTGACTCCAGTCCAAATCGAAGAGATTCCTGAAGAAGAAAAGGTTAACAGAACATTGCACCAACGGACTCAAGTAACTTATATCATAATCTATTTGATAACACTAAATAAAGAAGGTCGAGAGAAACAAAAGAAAATCAGTCGAGGAACTTTCTATCATCAGGGAGAAAATAACCCACTAGTTAGAGAGACATAAAGAAAGATGAGGAATTACCTACAATAATGTATAATGTCATGCAATGGGCTGGATTTGGGATTCTATGGAACACTGTAAAGTTGAGAATGTTGGTCTATATAAAAACTGGCATTAGGGTCCTTTTTTTTAGAATATATTTATTTTTGGGGGTAAACAACAAACGATAGGGCATCAATTAAAGAAGACAATCTAGCTTACATTATATCCGGTTGTAATAGACAGTATAGTTAGGTACATAGCGCAGTCAGGGGGAGGGTTTTCAAAAAAGGGGGCGGAAGCATCAAGATAACAAGTTTGTGTTCAAGAATGACAACAAAGAGGCATAGCGCCCCAAAAATCTAATAGATTGAATGAGCGAGCAATGGCTTATATGGGAGCAAAGAGCAGTTGAATTAGTCAGTGGCAGTAACCAGAGTCAGAATCCAGAGTCAAGAGATATGCACAAAGGGGTGCCCAAATGTCTTTAGGCCTGGAAGTTGGCGGCTGCAATGAGGCATAACGTTTACTGGCGGTATCCCAGTATGCCATGTCCTTCAGCCAGTCATCGGTGGTGGGTGCTCTTCTGCTGCCACAGATGAGAGCTATGCACCGCTTAGCCAATTGTCTGTGGCCAGGGCTTAAGGGCTTAACATATCCTAAAAGTGCCGTGAGGGGATCAGGATCAACAGTGTGGTCCAACATTGTAGAAATCAAGCAAATATATTGCAGCAATAGGAGTGGATAGCAGTACAGTTCCAAGTCAGATGTACAAAGTAAGCGTTGTCAGCCGCGCACTTGGGGCCACGATGTGAGTGTGAGGGGTCAAATCGTGCTGGGGCCTTGGGAGTGTTGTACACCCGATGGAGGTACTTGTAATGAAGTAGTTTGTGCCTACTGGTAGTGGATAATAGTTTGGTTTGTGTGCAGCAATAGAACCAGATTTTGTGTGGAATAGAGTATCTCAAGTCACACTCCCAAGCCGCCCGGTATGTGGGTGCAAGCGTTGGCTTTAGAGCTAGACAGGAGTTGTAGAAACAGGATACCAACCTGGCACTGTCAGTTGTCGCTATCACTGAAGTTAGGGGAGGAAATTCAGACGGTCCCTCTGGGTAAGTGGGCAGTTTCTTGCATAAGGTACTGTGAAGGCGGCGACAGACACATTTATCCATGGAGGAGTTGGCTCCTGTGGTCTCAAATGCAGTGTGTATGTCTACTGTGCCATTTGTGAAAAGGTCACCTATGGTATGTATCTGGTGGGCTGAAAGTATGCATTGCACCAGTCATTGATAGCCATGGATTATTTATGAGGGGAATGTCTGCAGAGTATAATAGGTCGGCACCCAGATATCTATGGGATTTGGAACATGCTCAGCATGTTGTGAAAGAGTGTGTATGTCAGAGGGTTCATGTGGCAGCCTGTGGGGCAGGATAAAGATAATGGGAGCTTTTCCACTTGGTCCTGCTCCATTTTTAGGTAGGGAAGTCTGGTGTCTTGGTGATAGCAGTAGTAGGAGAAGTGGCACTGCCCAACCAGGTAATACAGCTGGAAATCCGGCACACTGAAACCACCTTTAGCATATGGGAGGGTGTTAGATCTGGGGGTCTCTAGTTGGCAGGGTAGGTACCACTGTCCAAGTAGGGACCCTTGCTTCTAGTCAGGGAAAGGGGGATACACTGTTAAGATAACCCCTGCTCACCCTCTAGGTAGCTTGGCCTGAGCAGTCTAGGCTATCAAAGGCAATGTGTAAAGTATTTGTACCAACACTCACAGTAACACAGTGAAAACACCACAGATTTACTCCACACCAGTTTTAGAAAAATAAGGTATCTTTACTAAAAACTTCACAAGACCAAATACTACAGACAAACCAACATATAATTCAAAAAGGTTACTTTAAAGATAGTTCAGAGTTTGCAGAAAGTACTCCAGGATGTAAAAGTCAGTGTCTTGCACAATGCGACTCTCAATGCACAAAATGCGACACTTTCGTGCCCAACAGTACCTGTAGTTGCGATAAGGTTCCCAAAAGCTATAACAAGGAAGCTTGCAAAGGTGATGCAATACTCCTGAGATCCCGGGGAGGCTTTGCAGCAGCCCTGCTTCACGCAGCAGAGGTGGATGCGCCGGCTCCGATCTGTAAGGGGAGGATGCGATGACCTTGGCCTTCGTTGCGTAGGTTTCTTAGGGGGAAGCTTCACGCACAGGTTCGATGCGACACTCTTCGATGTGGTGCGATGCGTGGCGCAGCGTGGCCTTCCGGCGCCGCAACTCTCGATGCGCCACGGAACGGGACTCTGCGTCGACGCACCCGCTGACTGGAGACTTTCCACGCACCGGCAGTGGTGCGGCTCGCAAACTGGTTCTGCGACAACCCTCGCAATGGCAGGAAGCTTCACGCTTCGGGACGATGCTCGACGCACTCGGCGATGCGGAGACCCTGCGTGTTGCGATGGTGCCGCGATGAAATTTTCCACGCACTCTCGTCTTGCGACACGCAATCGGATGATGCGTTGGGTCCCAGTCACTCTTGTTCACGCTTCTGCTTCCCAGCTCCCAAACACAGCAAAACGACCTCCTGAGGCCCCAAGACTGGGCAAGCACTCCACGGCAGGTCAGAACTCTCTCAGCAGAGTTCCAGGGGAGCTGGTGGTGAAGTCCTTTTGTTCCTGGGACTTCTTAACAGGGAGCCAGCTCTTCTCAGGCCCTTGGAGATCAGAATCAAAAGAAGGGGACACAGCAAAGTCCTTCCCCTCTCCTTGGCAGCAAAGCAAAACAGCAAGCAGGCAGTCTTCTCCTCTTCAGTCCTTTCAGCTTTCTCCTTGGCAGAGGTTTCTTCTTAGTTCCAAAGTGATCTAAAGTTTTAGGTGTCTGGGGTCCTCTTCTTATACCCCTCCAAGCCTTTGTCTCTCTTTGTTCCAGTGGGGGGATTCCCCTGCTCAAACCGGTTCCTGGGTGTGCTCTGCTCTGGAGCACCTGGTTCCTTTCAGAGTGAGGGGCAGGGTCGTTAGACGCTCAGCAGGTAGGTGGAGCCTTCTTTGTGCCAGCAGAGGCAGAGTCCTCAGCCTGGCCAGCAGGGGGTGGAGCCAGCTTTGTGTTTGGCAGGGACAGCCCTATTCAAACCCAGGGACTACTCCTCCCACCCATCTAAAGCAGATCTCCCTATTCACCCTGCTGCTGACTCATCCAGGCTCCTGGAGCCACCTGGCCCATCACATGACACCCTTCAGCCAACCAGCACACAGGCACACAGGAAGGTTAAACAGGAGAATAGCTACTTTCTAAAAAGTGCTATTCTCACACAGTGAATTTAAAAACCATCTTGCTAAAAAGATGTATAATTAAATTCTGAACACAGAGATACCAAACTTGGATTTTCTATCTTGCCCTTATGGGAAGATAGGCATGTAAACAGCCTTCCCCATTCTATCCTATGGGCAAGATAGCCTCTCAGCAGTGAAAAACGAAAATGGCTGTAATTCACTACCAGGGCATGTTACACACCTCAGTACATGCCCTACCTTTCAGATACACTGCACCCAGCCCAGGGGGGTACCTAGGGCCACCATAGGGATGCCTTACATGTACAGAAAGGGAAGGATAAGGCCTGGTCAGTGGGTGCACTGGCCAGGTCGACATGGCAGTCCTGGACTGCACATAGGCACTGCAAGCAGGCCTAAGACATCATTTTAGCGCTACTCCTGTGGGTGGCACAATCAGTGCTGCAGCCCACTAGTAGCATTTGAATCACCAGCCCTGGCACACGCAGTGCACTTTACTAGGGGCTAACAGGTGAAACAAATATACCAATCATGGATAACCAATCAACACAATAATTTACCAAGGGAGCACTTGCACTTTGACACTGATCAGCAGTGGCAAAGTGCCCAAAGCATCTAAACCAGCAAAATCGAAATCCAGCATAGCATCAAAAATACAGGAGGTAGAGGCAAAAAGTCAGGGGTAGCCACGCCAAAGATGCCAGGTCTAACACGTGTCCCCTCCAGCTGAAAGTGGGGAGAACTACCCACCCTCTTGGGAGTTCTCATCGCTAAGGCGGAAAAACCTGGACAGACCATCAGCGTTGGCGTGTTCTGTACCGGGGCGGTGTTCCACTGTAAATTCCATCCCCTGTAGGGAAATGGACCACCTCAACAGCTTAGCATTCTCACCCCTCATCTGCATCAACCATCTGAGGGGCCTGTGGTCCGTCTGAACCCGGAAGTGAGTCCCAAACAAGTAGGGCCTCAGCTTCTTCAGCGCCCAGACCACAGCAAAAGCTTCCCTTTCAATCGCACTCCACCTCTGTTCCCTGGGAAGTAGCCTCCTACTAATGAAAGCTACAGGTTGGTCCAAGTCCTCATCATTTAGTTTTGAGAGCACCGCTCCCACTCCATGCTCAGAAGCGTCTGTCTGCACTATGAATTCCTTGGAGAAGTCAGGCGCCTTGAGTACAGGTGCTGTACACATGGCCTCCTTCAGGGCATCAAAAGCTTCTTGGCAGGCACTGGTCCAAATCACTTTCTTCGGTAACTTCTTGGAAGTTAGTTCTGTCAAGGGAGCAAAAATGTTGCCATACCCCTTGACAAAACGGCGATAGTACCCGGTGAGTCCTAAGAAGGCTCTCACCGCTGTCTGGGTTTTGGGGGGTTCCCAAGCCCGGATGGTATCTATCTTGGCTTGTAGGGGCGCCACCTGGCCGCTTCCTACCTGGTGTCCCAAATACACCACCGAACCCTGCCCTATCTGGCACTTACTGGCCTTGATAGTGAGGCCTGCACTATGCAGAGCCTTCAACACTGCGCAGAGGTGTTGCAAGTGTTCTTCCCAAGTGGAACTGAACACAGCAATGTCATCCAGATATGCGGCGCTGAATTGCTCCAGCCCGGACAGTACCTGGTTGACCAGTCTCTGGAATGTGGCAGGGGCGTTCTTCAACCCAAAGGGCATGACACGGAACTGGAAGTGCCCCTCTGGAGTTGAAAACGCAGACCTCTCCTTGGCCCCATCAGTTAAGGCAATCTGCCAGTACCCAGAAGTTAAGTCAAACGTACTGAGGTAGTTGGCAGCTCCCAACCGATCCACGAGCTCATCAGCTCTGGGGATGGGGTGTGCGTCAGTCTTCGTGACAGCATTGAGCCCACGGTAGTCCACACAAAACCTAAGTTCTGGAGTGGCACCTGGCGCAGCAGCTTTCGGTACAAGTACCACTGGGCTAGCCCAGGGGCTGCTGGAGGGCTCAATCACCCCTAGCTCCAACATCTTAGAAACCTCCTTCTTGATGCTGGCCCTGACCTTGTCAGCCACCTGGTAAAACTTCTGTTTCACAGGCATGCTATCTCCCGTGTCCACGTCATGGACACACCAGTTGGTGATACCGGGGGTCAGGGAGAACAGAGATGCAAACTGACCCAACACATGGCGACAGTCCCTCTGCTGTTCTGGGGTCAGGGTGGGCGAGAGGACCACTCCATCCACTGACCCATCTTGCTCCTTAGCTGCCAGGAGGTCAGGAAGAGGATCGCTATCCTTCTCCATCCCTGCATCTGTAGCAAGTAGCATTGTTATTTCAGACCTCTCAAAATGGGGTTTGAGGCGGTTCACGTGTAGGACCCTCATGGGGTTCCTGGGAGATCGCAAGTTGACCAGGTAGGTCACCTCACTCTTGCGCTCCACCACCTCATATGGCCCAGTCCACTTGTCCTGGAGCGCGCAAGGCTCCACTGGCGCCATCACCCACACCATCTGCCCAGGTTGAAATTCCATCAGAGTGGTATGCTGGTCATACCACCTCTTCATCTCATCCTGGCTGGCTTCCAGGTTCGCCTGAGCGAGGGCCCGGAAGCGCTGTGTCTGGTTGCGGATGGCCAGCACATAGCTGAACACATCCTGAGGGGTTTTCCCCAGGGATTTCTCCCAACCCTCCTTCACCAGACTGAGAGGTCCTCTAACAGGGTGCCCGTACAAAAGCTCAAAGGGACTGAACCCTAGAGACTTTTGTGGTACCTCCCTGTAGGCAAATAATAGGCATGGCAAAAAGACGTCCCACTTCCGTCTCATGGGCTCTGTCAGCCCCATGATCATGCCTTTCAGGGTCCGGTTGAACCTTTCAACCAACCCATTTCCTTGAGGGTGGTAAGGAGTGGTGAACTTATAAGTTACCCCACACTCCTCCCACAGAGACTTCATATACCTGGAGATGAAGTTGGTACCCCGGTCAGATACCACCTCTTTGGGGAAACCCACACGGGAAAAGATCCCCATCAACGCACGGCCCACCACCGGGGCTGTGGTTGTCCTGAGAGGGATAGCCTCCGGGTACCGGGTGGCATGATCCACCAGGACCAGGATGAACCTGTTGCCTAAGGCGGTCCTGGGGTCCAGTGGCCCCACAATATCTATTCCCACCCGCTCGAAAGGGGTGCTCACTACCGGAAAAGGCTGGAGAGGGCCTTTGCATTTTCCTCCAGCCTTGCCACTTGCCTGGCAAGTCTGGCATGATTTACAAAAGGAAGCGACGTCCGTCTTCATCCCGGGCCAGTAAAAGTGGGTGGCAAGCCTTTGTCGGGTCTTGTCCTGCCCGAGATGTCCTGCAAGCGGCACGTCGTGAGCCAGACCCAGTAGGAAGTCTCTGAACCCTGCGGGTACCACCAGGGTACGTGATCCACTGGGCTCAGCAAACCTAGGCTCACTGTACAACAAGTCATTCTCCCAGTAGAGAAAAAAGTTCTTCGGATCAGCCCCTGCTGCCTGTTCTGCAGCCTTGTGCCGCAGACCTTCAAGAGTAGGGCATGTCTTCTGCGCACGGCAGAACTCCTCTCTGGAGGGACCACCCTCTTGCTGCCAATGGGTCAGCTCAGGTATGTCTCCCAGCTCAGCGACCTGTTCCCCTGTAGGCTCCAGGGCATCCCCCGTAGGTTCTGTTCCTTCCTGGACCGTGGGAACAGCGGGGGTGGACGCACCACGCCCCTTGCCCTTCCTCTTTCTGGCAGGGACCTGGGCCACTGTTTCAGGCTCCAGGTCTGCTTCACAACCCTGTCTGGCTGCCATGGACCGGGTGGTCACACAGACCCACTCAGGCAAACCCAACATCTCCAAATGAGCCTGGCGTTCCACCTCCTTCCACGGGGAACTCTCCAGGTCATTACCTAGCAGACAGTCTACTGGCATGGATGGACTCACAACAACTTTGAGAGGACCTGAGACACCCCCCCCCCCCACTCAAAGGGAACATGTGCTACCTTGCAAAGGCGCACAGAGTTGTCAGCTGACACTACTGGGTGAAGTACGTCTGGAATGATCAGCTCCTCAGGGACCCACTGACACCTGACCGTAGTCACACTGGCTCCAGTGTCCCTGAGAGCCTCCACCCTCCTCCCATTGATGGTCACCCACTGCCTGTACTTCTTAGTGTTATCAGGGACAGGGGTTTCCTGGACCATCTCTGTGTCTCCTAAAGAGACAAGGGACATAACTGCTAAACCCTCCAAATCACTAGAAATTAAATCCCCCCCAAAAGCTACACTAGCTATACCCGGTGTGGGAGCACCAGTGGGTGCCTGGGATTTCTTGGGACACACAGGAGACTTGTGACCCAATTCCTGACAGTGATAACACCTAATGGGACCCTTGTTATCCGACCTGCCCTTAGGGGGCCAGGTTGATTTGGGTTTGGACTTGGGGGGCTGGGACTGGTTACCCTGGGAACTATTTTGGGGCCCTTGGGAGAACTCCTTTTGGTTACCCTTGTCCCCCCCACTCTTCTGCTGGGTACCCTGCCCACCTTTGGCAATGGTACCCACAATTCCTCTGTGGACCCTGGTACTGGTCCAGCGGTCCGCCTCCTTAGCAAGCTCAATGGGGTCCGTCAACTTGCTATCTAAAAGATGCTGGCGCAGCTCTGGAACACATAGACTACTCAAGTGCTCCCAACTAATTAAATGTAACAACCCCTTATAATCAGTCACCTTGCTGCCCTTCATCCAACCTTCCAGTGCCCGCGAGTACAGATTCACACACTCTATCCAAGTCTCAGACTCTTTCTTCTTGGAATTCCTAAACTGCAGTCTCTACTGCTCTGGAGTAAGTCCATACCTGAGACATAGGGCCTTCTTCATATTGGGATAGGTCATGGTACCTGCTAATTCTAAGGGCTCTAGAGCACTCCTCCCAGAAGCCTCAAAATGTTTCCACAGGCCCGCCCCCCAATGCTGTTCAGGCACCCCATTCATCCTCAATGCAATTTCATACGATGTGAACCAGGCATAGATATCCTCACTCCTATTGTAATTCTGTACTAAATCCTTGGGGATATATACTTTACCCCCCTGCACTGGCTGTGCGCTGCCACCATTTGAACCGGACTCCACCTGCTTGGCCTTGATGTCCAGTTCTCTCATGCTCACTTCATGAGCCAGAAGCAATTTCTTCTCTTCCAAGGCACGGGCATTCTTGCTCTCCTCCGCCGCCTTGTCCTTCTCTACTTCCAATTGCTTCATTTTCATTTTCATCATTTCCATTTCATGGTTTCTCACCCTTTGATTCTCCTCCAACTCCTCTGGAGTGAGCCCCCTACTGGAATGGGAGCTGCCAGCCCTTGAGACTGGTCTGCCCACAGGCAGATCTTGGGGAACAAAACCATCCTCTTCATTTGCATCACTTTCCTCTTGGGCCTCCCACCAGGCCTTCAGGACTCTTTGTAGCACATCCTTTCTAGCTCCGCTCTTAAAAGAGCAACCACGGTCTTTGCAGAATTGCTTGAGATCTTCAACTTTGTATGAATATAAATCCGCAATGGAAAACTCCAATTCTGCCTTCTCACTGGCTGCTTTCTCACTTTGAGCCATGATGCTCTTTAAGAGTTACTCAAAAATAGAATCAAAAATATAGTATGTGGTTGTCTATTGGTCTGCACTCCTAGTGATGTACACCAATTACTGTGGGTCAAGTACAAATACAAGTTCAATCCTCACCGCTGACCACCAATGTTAGATCTGGGGGTCTCTAGTTGGCAGGGTAGGTACCACTGTCCAAGTAGGGACCCTTGCTTCTAGTCAGGGAAAGGGGGATACACTGTTAAGATAACCCCTGCTCACCCTCTAGGTAGCTTGGCCTGAGCAGTCTAGGCTATCAAAGGCAATGTGTAAAGTATTTGTACCAACACTCACAGTAACACAGTGAAAACACCACAGATTTACTCCACACCAGTTTTAGAAAAATAAGGTATCTTTACTAAAAACTTCACAAGACCAAATACTACAGACAAACCAACATATAATTCAAAAAGGTTACTTTAAAGATAGTTCAGAGTTTGCAGAAAGTACTCCAGGATGTAAAAGTCAGTGTCTTGCACAATGCGACTCTCAATGCACAAAATGCGACACTTTCGTGCCCAACAGTACCTGTAGTTGCGATAAGGTTCCCAAAAGCTATAACAAGGAAGCTTGCAAAGGCGATGCGATACTCCTGAGATCCTGGGGAGGCTTTGCAGCAGCCCTGCTTCACGCAGCAGAGGTGGATGCGCCGGCTCCGATCTGTAAGGGGAGGATGCGATGACCTTGGCCTTCGTTGCGTAGGTTTCTTAGGGGGAAGCTTCACGCACAGGTTCGATGCGACACTCTTCGATGTGGTGCGATGTGTGGCGCAGCGTGGCCTTCCGGCGCCGCAACTCTCGATGCGCCACGGAACGGGACTCTGCGTCGACGCACCCGCTGACTGGAGACTTTCCACGCACCGGCAGTGGTGCGGCTCGCAAACTGGTTCTGCGACAACCCTCGCAATGGCAGGAAGCTTCACGCTTCGGGACGATGCTCTACGCACTCGGCGATGCGGAGACCCTGCGTGTTGCGATGGTGCCGCGATGAAATTTTCCACGCACTCTCGTCTTGCGACACGCAATCGGATGATGCGTTGGGTACCAGTCACTCTTGTTCACGCTTCTGCTTCCCAGCTCCCAAACACAGCAAAACGACCTCCTGAGGCCCCAAGACTGGGCAAGCACTCCAAGGCAGGTCAGAACTCTCTCAGCAGAGTTCCAGGGGAGCTGGTGGTGAAGTCCTTTTGTTCCTGGGACTTCTTAACAGGGAGCCAGCTCTTCTCAGGCCCTTGGAGATCAGAATCAAAAGAAGGGGACACAGCAAAGTCCTTCCCCTCTCCTTGGCAGCAAAGCAAAACAGCAAGCAGGCAGTCTTCTCCTCTTCAGTCCTTTCAGCTTTCTCCTTGGCAGAGGTTTCTTCTTAGTTCCAAAGTGATCTAAAGTTTTAGGTGTCTGGGGTCCTCTTCTTATACCCCTCCAAGCCTTTGTCTCTCTTTGTTCCAGTGGGGGGATTCCCCTGCTCAAACCGGTTCCTGGGTGTGCTCTGCTCTGGAGCACCTGGTTCCTTTCAGAGTGAGGGGCAGGGTCGTTAGACGCTCAGCAGGAGGTGGAGCCTTCTTTGTGCCAGCAGAGGCAGAGTCCTCAGCCTGGCCAGCAGGGGGTGGAGCCAGCTTTGTGTTTGGCAGGGACAGCCCTATTCAAACCCAGGGACTACTCCTCCCCCCCATCTAAAGCAGATCTCCCTATTCACCCTGCTGCTGACTCATCCAGGCTCCTGGAGCTACCTGGCCCATCACATGACACCCTTCAGCCAACCAGCACACAGGCACACAGGAAGGTTAAACAGGAGAATAGCTACTTTCTAAAAAGTGCTATTCTCACACAGTGAATTTAAAAACCATCTTGCTAAAAAGATGTATAATTACATTCTGAACACAGAGATACCAAACTTGGATTTTCTATCTTGCCCTTATGGGAAGATAGGCATGTAAACAGCCTTCCCCATTCTATCCTATGGGCAAGATAGCCTCTCAGCAGTAAAAAACGAAAATGGCTGTAATTCACTACCAGGGCATGTTACACACCTCAGTACATGCCCTACCTTTCAGATACACTGCACCCAGCCCAGGGGGGTACCTAGGGCCACCATAGGGATGCCTTACATGTACAGAAAGGGAAGGATAAGGCCTGGTCAGTGGGTGCACTGGCCAGGTCGACATGGCAGTCCTGGACTGCACATAGGCACTGCAAGCAGGCCTAAGACATCATTTTAGCGCTACTCCTGTGGGTGGCACAATCAGTGCTGCAGCCCACTAGTAGCATTTGAATCACCAGCCCTGGCACACGCAGTGCACTTTACTAGGGGCTAACAGGTGAAACAAATATACCAATCATGGATAACCAATCAACACAATAATTTACCAAGGGAGCACTTGCACTTTGACACTGATCAGCAGTGGCAAAGTGCCCAAAGCATCTAAACCAGCAAAATCGAAATCCAGCATAGCATCAAAAATACAGGAGGTAGCGGCAAAAAGTCAGGGGTAGCCACGCCAAAGATGCCAGGTCTAACAGAGGGTTAATGTCTCCCATTTGATTTTGCAACGGCGGGCAGCCCATATAGGATGGGTCAAAAGGCTGTGGAGGGTGGCAAAGATGGAGTTGGTCAATGCCATGAGGATATTTAAGAACAGGTACTGGAAGTGTGGAAGCACTACATTTTAATGATGGCAATCCACACCGCAGTAGATAGTAGCTGCCGAATCCATCTGTCAATCTAAGTGGTGAGTTTGTCAACACACCAGCGAATGGGGTAGTCAAATGTAAATGGGACAGTAGCATCCATGAGCGGAAGAAGCTCAGATTCACCCTAGTTGCTAGAGAGATCAGAAAGGACTCCATATTGTATTATTTCTCAGATGATGGGTGGAGGTGTGTGGGAGGTCTTGTATAAATAGAAGGATATCATCTCATAGACGGATGCCAGGTTGGGTCCCTTGCGGAATCACAGCCCGGTGTGCATATGGCGTTCTTGTAGATGCCGGATCATTGGATATAGGGCTATGATAAAAAAGCAAAGGGGAGAGGAAGCACCCTTGGCATGTGCCTCTGGAGACAAGGAAGGTGTGTGAGAAGTTGGCCTGGTATATTGTCCACTAATTAAAGTGGGCACCTTGCACCAGTCCAAAGACCCTTATTGATGATTAGGTTAAAGACAACCTTTATTAAAAGCTATCCTAGTGGTAGCTATGGAGAGCAGCCTTCAGGCTAAGTCTCGAAGGAATGTAAAGCAGCTTGGTTTACCAGATTATAACCTCCTGAATGACCAAATGTAAGGAGAACCACACAAGGGATATATAAAATATATGGGGCAGATTTATGAGCCCCTTGCGCCACTTTTGCGTCACTTTTTCCATGTTAAAAGTGACGCAAAAGTGGCGCAAGGGGCTCATAAATCTGCCCCTATGTATTTATTGCTAAACACTCTCTACTAACCTCTTTATGAGGGGAAACAAACCTTTACAATGCAGTCATTACATCGCACTACCTTTACATAGCAGTCATTACATCGCAACATCCTTTACATCGCATGTCATTACAATGCAGCCATTACATCGCATGTCACTACAACGCATGTCATTACAACGCATGTCACTACAACGCATGTCACTACAACGCAAGTCATTACAATGCATACCATTACAATGCATAGTACCTGTGAGAAGGTGGCCTGATATATGCTGTCCACTAGTTCTAGTGGGCACCCTGTATCAGTCCATGGTCAGGATACCCGTAGGGTGACAGAAAGCGCTATAGAAGAATTTTATACAATACAATACAATACAATACAATGGTTAAAGACAACCTTATATGAAAGCTATCCTAGTGGTAGCTATGGAGAGCTTGAAGGAATGTAAAGCAGCTTGTTTTACCAGTCTATAATCTCTTGAATGATCAAATGAAAAGACAACCACACCAGGTATATATTTAAAATATATGTATTTAGGTTAACACACACCCCTCTAGTCTCTTTATGAGACTGGAGTTCGAAGTACTTAAGTTACAAGTGATCAAGCATCAGTAAAAGCACAAATACACGTTTCTGCCCAAACCATATACCAAAAAAGTGGTATAAGAACCACGAATGGAATAGGCACCTGGCCTATTGCCTCTAGAATCGCTGGGACTCCAAGGAACCTCCCAAGGTAGTGACACAGGGGACCCATGGGAGCTGTATGCAGTGTGAAAACACAACCGTGGGTTCCTATTATCTTCTACGGGAAATGTCGCAGTTGGAAATTTAAAGATTAGGGACACTTCTAATCGAGTCTGGACCAAACCGTTTTGGACTCAAGAAGTTCTAGGGCTAGCACCCACGAGAGCACCGGAGTACTTGAGTTACCTCACCCAGGGAAGCCGGGTGCATAGGTGTCTTTTGGTGTCGGGTTGCGTCGTCGATTTCAATGGAAGCCTGCAAAGAACTGCTGCTGCCGTGAAGAGGAGAAGTGTCCGAAGAGATCCAAGCCTGGATCTAGGATGTAAGGAACCTGAAAGCAGAGGGGACAGAGTCTGGGTCACTAGCCAGTGACCGTGGGCAGGATGGACCAATGCCCACAGATGTCGGGTGCTTCAGGTGAGTTGATGGGTGTCTTGACTCTTCAGCCACGAGGTCCAGGAGGCGTCGACGAAGTCCACGAGCCGGATTCGAGCTGTCCCACGAAGTCTGTTGAGTGTTGCGGTGTCGGTGACCAGAATAGACCCAACAAGCCTTGGCAACGGCAAGTCACTGGAATTCAGAGAAAGGACTGCGGTGCAGACCAGCAAGGTCTGAGGGACTCACCCAGCGAGGGTAAGTCAGGGCACATCTGGAGCAAGCAGGTAAGCCCAATCAGAAAAGGAGTCGCCTTCGTGGGGACCTGCTAGCCAACGGGCTAGTGATCGCAAAGGAGCCTAGAGTGGTCGCACTTGAAGCTGGCCCACGGGTCACTAGTGGAGTGGAGGCCAACAATCTTCGGTGCATGAGGTGCTCAAGGCTGGGGCTACTCGGAGCCCAAAGCCAACTTCGAGGAGGACCAGGAAGATAGTGTTGCTGCAAAAGTTCACGGTGTCCAGGGGTCACGGTTCCACGTCACCCACGATAGCCACGAGCCTCAGCTTTGCTGTGGACTCAGGGTAGCCTCGGGGAAGTCTGGAAATCCACCTCTGGTGATGCAGAGACTTCGGCGTCCGGCGGGAGCTTCAGAATTGCAGACCAGTCAGTTGCTTCTTTGGTGCCTGCCAAGCAAGGGAGTCACTCCTTGACCCCAAAGGGGGATTTCTTCAGTCTTCTAGTCAGGATAGAACGTCGAAGGTCCAGGATGTACGTTGCAGAGTTTCGTCCAGGGTAATCTAAAGTCCTAGGGACTGGATTCCTATACTTATAGTAAGTTTAGGGGCTGGACTAACTCTAAGGCCCCACATTTGGGTGGGCCAAGAAAGAGGGGTGGTTACACCCATTTCCTTTGTCCAGTTTCACGCCTGAGCAGGGGCAGGTAGCCCCTGCAACCGGTTTGAACTGGAGTATGCACAGGGACACCAAGTGTGCCCCCAGTGCAGGACTTCAAAGCACCAGAGAGTGCTCCCGCCCAGGCCCAACACACATCAGACTGTCTGGAAGACAGGAAACCTACTGTCCAGGCCTCCCCTGACGGAGTTTCGGCCAACAGCAGGAGGCCAGACCCGTGTCTGTGGCAGAGGCATCCATTTTGTGATGCCAGGGCTCAGGAAAGTCGTACTGGGTTTAGCCAGTGTGAACATGTCTCTCCCTCTAGAAGGGTGGAATGCTACCCCCGCTGCCAGGGGGGCTGGTGGGGGCGGGGGTTGTATTCCAAAGCGTTTGACACCAAACACAACATGTTTTGATGCAGCCATCCCAAAGTTAGCATTTACCGCAAGGTTGTAATGCACTTAAGAGTATATGGTATGGCTGTATCACAGAACAGCCATAAGGAAGTATTTCTGAACGCTGCAGAGGGGCTCAGCTCATGCTTGGGCACCCTCTCACATGAAACCAAGCACTCTGCCTTCAGGATTGTCAAGGCCTGCCATAGGAGTGGCTTATAGGTTTATATGTGTCTTTATAGGGTAGTGATATAGGTAGCCTATACCACAGTAAGGGGTGCAAGCACACCCTTACCCAGGCTGCAGTAGCAGACCTGTGGTGTCATTTTGGAGTGCTTCCCAGGGGTGGCATAATACATGCTGCAACCCCTGGTAGGCCTCTGTGGTACCTATGCCCTAGGTCAGGGGTTCCCAATCTGTGCGCCGCGGCACCCCAGTGCGCCATCAAAACTAGTCTGGGGCGCCGTGCACCAAGCACACAGTTTGTGTGTGAACCACTGCATGGAGCTCGATGCAAAAAATAAACTTTGAACAAAGCGCAGGCAGCTTCAACTTCACTTCAGACACTTGCTGAACCAGGAAGCGTTTACAAACAATCTTCCAGCGTGCAGAACCAGCGCCAAGTCCACATTCACTACACTCCTCACTGCAGTATGCATTATGTTTATCCTCTGTCTGCCAGAGCTGTTTAAGACGCACGAAGGTAGGATTGGCGATGTAATGCCACAGTCTGTCTTTTGAGCCAGAAATGTCATACGTGGCAAATAATAAACAATTTCCCAATCCTCGTGCCGAGGTGTGCTATGGGGTGCAGGGAAAAGGGTCATGCAGGTTTTGGAATCTGCTGAAACCGCTAGCTTTTTAGAAAAGGCCTGCTTTTATTTTGTATCTTCTATTTCTTTTCCACTGAACGGCAGGTGGAACCGCTGGTTAATCTGACAATAAAATTCATGTCCATACATGCCAATATCTGGGACGAGATAAGAGGGAGCTTTATATAAAATCTAGGGAAAGTATTGTCTCTGTTGGGCTTTTATTGAACAGGGGGATATTTTTGGCCGGTGGTAATGTAAAACAGTGAGACTGTTGGGTTAAACAGTGTCCCACCATAATCGGGAGTGCTGGAATGAATGGTGATTCCGTTATTTTACTTCTGGCCTTTAACATTAAAACAAATGTTTAAATTACATATGCTCAGTGGGTGTATAATATTTGTTGCTAAGGATAGGCAGGGATTTGCATTCAATTTCATTCTGTGATATGCAGAGGATGATGCAAGATGCTGCCATTGAAGAAGATGCTTTCATAGCGTAAAAACGCATGGGTTAAGGCTTCAAGGTCTACAGTTTAAAAGTAGAAAAGGTTAAGTGAGTATTTGTTGCTGATAAAGGAAGTGCTTGATTACGGCACCAGTATGGTAACACAATAAATGCTACACAGGGCATTTAAAGGTATTTGGCATTTATGGTTTTTGTGGCTGGCTTTCCTATATATCATGGTACATAAGTAGCATGTTAAAACGCATTGGCTGCAAGATATTTCCTTAGCTGTTGTATTGGGATCTAATGGGATGAAAGTGACAGTGACTCTGCATGGTTGAGTTTTCTGAGTGTATTGCACAGTGACAGGATAAGCCATGAGAGGGGCTTGGGGAGGAGTGAAAACGAAATCTTTAAAGGAGATCAGCTCTAAAACCACTCCTATGGAAAGGCAGACTCGCTAATTTCACTCAAAAACATTTGCATAAACCTCCTTCCATGATTCCAGCATCTGGCACACAAAACAGTTTACCAGCAGCCATAACATGTAGCACCCATGCATATACCTTTTAGAATGAACTATTGTTAGGGGTGGGGCCTAGCATCAAGCATTCCTTCACAGTTCCCTCATCTGAAAACCCGGTATCCCTCCAATAAGTCATTGACACTCCATGGGGCTCTGCAGTGGATAGGATAGGATTACATCTATGATTATAGTAGCAGCATCCCAATTATTTTCAGGAAGAAAAACGAAAGTACTCGGAGGCCAGGCTTACATTCCCCCACACGCCAAGAAAAGTGACTTATTGGGGAGCCGCAGCTAACAGCCAATAGGTCAAGGTCGTCAGGAGACATCGACGACAACCAAAGTTTGGAGGTGAGCTGTTCCACGAAGTATGTCAAGTGCTGGGGGGTCAATGTCCGGATTGAACACCAACAAGCCTTGGCAACTGCAACCCACGCGAGCAGAGGAAATATGCTTCGGTGAGGACCAGCAAGGTCCTGGGGACCCTCCAAGCTATGGAGAGTCAGGGCACGTCTGGAGCAATCAGGAAAGCTCACGGAAAGTCAAAGTTACCTTCACAGGGACCCACAGGCCGACGGACCAGGGATTGCGAAGGGACATCGAGCTGATTCACAAAATACCAGTCCACAGGACACTCCTGGAGTGTAGGCCGGAAATCTTCAGTGGAAATACTGCTCGGGGTCAAGACTACAAGTAGCCCAAAGCACATGGTGCACAGGGGTTCGGGTTGCACGGTCCCCACGAGGGATACGGGCCTCATAATTGCTGAGAGCACAGATCAACCTCAGAGACCTCAGGAACCCACCTCCTGTGTTACAGAAATCTTCAGAGTCCTCAGGAGCTTCAGAGATGCAAACCGGTCAGATGCATTTCAGGTGCCTGCCTTGCAGGGAGGTAAATCCTTTACTCCAAGGGAAATTCTTCAGTCATCCAGCATCGTGCAGATTGCCGAAGTACTTGGTTTCTATAGCAGAGTTTAGTCCAGACAAAATCTTAAGTCCTGTAGTCAGGGGTTCCTACTTTATACCCAAGGAAGGGGTGGGACAAACTCTGGGGACCCACCTATGGGAGGGTCAGGACAGAGGTGTGGCTACACCCATGTCCTTTGTCCAGTTTCGCGCCAGAGCGCGAGCAAATGGCTCCTGCAACCGGTTTGAGTTGGACTATGCACAGGGACAGCAAATGTGCCCCCAGTGCAGACATCTTGGAGTGCACCCACCCAGCCCCACTACACTCAAGCATGTCTGGGAGGTGGTCACAACTCCTTGTGACAGGAAAACTATTGTCAGGCCTTCCTCTGCTCGAGTTTCATCCAGCAGCAAGAGGGCAGACTCATGTCTGTGGCTGGCAGCATCCATTTTGTGATGCCAGGGTCGAGAAAGCTGGTACCGGGTGTACCGGTGTGTCGCATATGTTCCTTTAGGAGGGTGGAATCATACCTCCCACAGCAGTTACTGGTGTGGATGTATGATTCCAAGGTGTTTGACACCAAACACGACATGTTTCCATGCAGCTGTTTTAAAGTTAACATTTACCGCGAGGTTATAATGCATTTAAGTATATATGGTTGGCTGCATCACGAACAACCCCGGAATACAGGTTCCGAAAGCTGCAGAGGGGCTCTGCTCATGCAGGTGCACCCTCTCACATAAAACCCAGCACACTCCCTTCAGGATTGATAAGGCCAGCTATAGGGGTGACTGATAGGTTTATATGTGCAGTGATATGGGGTAGATATAGTGAACCTATATCTAAGTAAGGGGTGCATGCACCACCTTACACAGGCTGCTGTAGCAGACCTGTGGTGTAATTTTGAATGGTCTCCCAGGGGTGGCATAATACATGCTGCAGCTCCCGAGAGGCCTCTGATGTACCTATGCACTGGGTACATAATATACCATATACTAGGGACTTATAAGGGTACCCGAGAATCCAATCTGGAGTGTACCTAAAGTACATGCAAACATTTAGGGAGAAAGCAGATAGACTGGGGTCAATATTAGCAGGATCCCAGTCAGACTAATTTGAAAACCAGCAAAACACTAGGAAAAAAGTGGGGGTAACCATGCAGTCAGATTCCACCTTCCTACAGGGTGTCAGTGAGTTGATCGCTCACTCTCAGACATGCCATTGGGCCAGCATATAAAAGCATAATGAGGCCGTAAAAGCCTCGGGGCACTCCCAGTTTAGTTAGGGTCGGCTTCTGTAATGGCCACTCCCGAGAATCAAAGGCATTTTCAGCATTGAGGAGGGCAACTGCAGCTGGAAGAGTTGGGGAAATTTGGTTCAGGACTTCAAATATAGTATTGAGATTTATGCGGTAGAGCGATGTGACACAAGAGCCGTCTTGAGGGAGGAAATTGTTTGTTCCAGGAGCTGGGCCATGGGTGTTGCCATGACTTTAGTCAGGATTTTGTTGTCATAGTTGAGGAGGGTGAAGGGTCTAAATGAGGTGCAGAGAATGGCCTGTTTACCAGGCTTAAGGAGGAGGGTGGTGACTGCTTCACATAATGTGGGCGGGAGAATACCGTCATCACATAATGTGGGCGGGAGAATACCGTCATCAAGGGCCTCAGCATAAACATAGGAGAGGTGTGGAACTAAAATGTGTTTAGAGGCCTCACAGAAGTTGCCTGTGAGGACGTCCAGGCCAGAGGCCTTGGAAGCCCCCAAGCCATTGATTGCCTGTGTAATTTTCTCTTGTGTAATGGGGAATGCCAGGGATTGTCACTACCCTTCTGTTAGCCATACCATCACTATCTTGGACAGGTAAGCACCAAATTGCCTCACTGCTACCAGACAACCGAGTGGTATATAATTGCTGATAATAAGCTAGGAACATCTGTACTATACCGGTGTTGTCTGTGACAGTTGTGACCCCCTCAGTTAGGAGACTAGTAATATAGGTGCTCTGATAGCTAGGGCATAGTAGTTGCAGTAGGGTGTGGCCTGGTCGTTCACCCTCATCGTAGCGGTGGGCACCGGCATATTTACCCAAATAGGCTTCTTTGCGAGGTCCCGAAATTCCTGCAGCAAGATTGAGCCCCTGTGTAATTGGGAGGCCTGTGTGCCACCTATTGTAGCTGAGTTGATCGTTTGGCGCTCTATTTTCACACAGGTTACATCTCCACGAATGCTCTTTAGGACCCCCACATGTTTAGATATGCAAACACCATGGATATAGGCTTTAAAGGCCTCCCATATTGTTGCATGTTTAATTCCAGAGCTCAGCTCAAAATACTCATTAATTGCGTTAAGAATGACGGCATCATGACGTGTATTTTCTGGGAAACGCCACTGCTGGGGCGTACATTTGGAATATGGGACATTCAGTGTAAGTTGAACGGGTGCATGGTTGGCTAGAGTGCGGGCAGATGGGCCACATCCATCAGCCAGAGGACCGCGCTCTGAGATGTGAACCAGTGATCTATACGGGTCCAGGTGTCGTGTGGAGCCAAGTAGAATGTGTATCCCCTGACACGTGGACGGCGGGTGCGCCAGGTACCAGAGAGTCGGTACGTGTCAAGATTATCTTGAAGTGCAGGTAAAGAGCAGGCTTTGTAGTGGCAGGAGGGCCAGTAGAGTCCATGGACAGGTGATAAACTAAATTAAAATCCCCCCCAAGGATTATGTCTGGAGGCATCCTATCAGGGCGGAGACTATATGGTACAATTCAGGGGAGCCAGTGAGAGGCATGTAGATTTTTAGAAGTACCGCCCTGTCAGCTAGGGTACCAGAAACAAGAACATACCTACCAGCAGGATCAACAACGTGGTCCTGATATATAATCGGTAGAGCTTTATGGATTAGGATACACACACCACAGGAATAAGAACTGTAGTATTAAAAGAATCGAATCTGCAATCACCGCGGAGACAGATGTAGGCTTCCTGAAGGAACGAGAAATCAAACATTCAGTCAGGTGTACACCGCAGGGGGAGTGACAGTGCTTCAGAGGGTGATGCCCACTGTGAATTGTCAAAAAAACACGTTATTGGCAGTGTACCTCAGCCATTATGTAAACGTAGCAAAAAATATGTGGCTAGATACAGGTTCATAGCAGGGTTAAGAGCCCAGGTCAGGTGATAGTCTGAGCGATGGTGGTTCAAGATGTTGATCAAAATCGTCTTAGCCCGGTGGGTCATGTGGAAAGGCAGAGGCGGTGGGAGAGCAGTCAGGAGTCACGTGTCGCAAGGAACCGCTGCTCCCAGATGGTCGTTTGCAGAATTGGACCACCTCTGCAGGATTGTTGACTATTTGGTGTCGACTATTGACCACAACTCGAAGGCACACTGTGTACATCATATTGTGCTTGGGACCTTGCTTCCGAAGGGTGTTTTTGACAGCCTGGGTGGGGAACATGAAAAGGGCTCACAACGCTATGGCTGTCCCTATATGGCTGGCCACAGCGTCATGCGCACTTACAAAGTGCCCACCACTCTCACTCCTGCAGTGCTTTGGCGTCACGGAGCCCAGCTCCACCCCATCTGAGCCACTGCAGTAGGAAAAATAAAATTATAGTAACGCTGCGTTATTTTTTTTTTCCTTCTTGAACAGCTCGGAGAGCAGTAGGCAAAGCTCCTCTGCCTTAGCAGAGGTGCCACAACTGGTAGGTGCTTTATGTTTCTAAGCACTCTGTTTCAAGGTATTCTTTAAAAAATCATAACCTGGTGTGGATTATTTTTTTGAGTTGTTTCCACAGTTTTACTGTATTAAGTGTTGTACAAATACTTCACACATTGCCTCTTAAGTTAAAGCTGGCTTCTCGTGGCCAAACTACCAGAGGGTGAGCACAGGTTAATTTAGAGTGTGTATCTGACTTACTCTGACTAGGCTTGTGGTCCATACTTGGACAGTCTGCATACATCTGCCAACTATAGACCCAATTTCTAACAACTTGTTAATAATGATTTATCTAGGAAACAGTTGTTTGCAAAATTGGCCATGTTATTGTGTCTTATCTCCTGCAAGAGAGTAGTGGATATTCGTTCTTTAGATTGTGCAGGTAGAGTATATTCTCCAACTGGAGGTCCATTCATGATTACTAGACAAAACAAATTCCTCATTAGGAGCTCATTCATGGCTTTGGCATCCAAGGCATTCGCACTGGGTTCTATGTGGGAGGATATTATAGGGGTGGCTGATTGGTTGGCAGATTTTGTGGACCATCTTTGAACAAGCATAATTGCAAGTAAAGAAAGCATAATCGAAGCCTCCGATCCTGACACAGAATTAAGAATTATCTATTCTATTAAGGACACATAGGCGAGGCTGGTCCCACCCTATGATGTTTGGTGAGGCCATTGTGTAAGCCTACTAAAATCTACGATTGGTATGAGCTAATATTGTACCCTGCCCAATGATTTACACAGTTATTTGAGCATGCTGAAGGTTTTATATTTTCAACAGAACAGAAGTATCTGAGTGGATGACGAATGGGACACCTGCAAGCGGTCATTGGAGAATGTCGATTCTAGTATCCCAAGATCTTGGATTTGTTTGGTTACATGGACTTTCCTTTTCAATTTTTTTGTTAATTAAGGACATATCTTTGATAAATGTAGTTTGTCTGCAAGCTGTTGGCAAACAAAATGGCGGAACCTTGGTGTGCCCTGTATTTAAGGAAGAGATGGGCAACGTGGTTAGTTGAAGGAACTGTTGTAATATTTTAGGCATTGATGCGGAAAGTGGTTTATAATGTAAAACATTTTCTTTGGTTGCTGTAGTTGAAGTAAAAATGTGAGAAGCGTGATCCTTGCCTCTGTGCCCTTAATAGAATTGAAGATTTGTGATGTGACAGTTAGAAATGTTGTTATTCAACAAAGGTAGAGGACTAATAGTCAATAGATGGCAATTAATCTGATGTCATATTGTATGCCAATTTGGGGGGGGGGGGGTGCCCGGGGTTTTCCTAGAACCATTCCTGTGCAGCTGTACAGCTATAATCATCTAATCAATTGATACATTGATTGCATGAATTGATGGGTCAATGTAAGGCTCAACTGGAGCTGTTGCCTCTACAACCATACATGTCAACAGACCTGATTAAGGTGATAGACTCTCAATTATTTCGGCCAAAAATATATTTATTTCCCGCCAAAAATTGCCTGAGCTTCAGTGTAGAAAATTAAGTCCCCCAGATTTTTTGTTTAACTCTCCCTATTTGTAGCGTCGAAAGGTTGGCATATGTGTTTACAACTCCCACACGCAGCTCTGAACGCAATGTACTTTATCCACGGTGTGACATTTAGCGAAGTGCAAGTCACTAGTAGGAGTCTTTAGAGTCCCACTGAGAAAGACAGACTGGAGGTCTTTAACACTTTCTAGCCCTCAGTTTCCTCAGAGTTATTGGCATATCTAAACTACAAGTCCCAGCGTGCCGTCAAAACCTCTCTTTATCGCGAAAGTTTCGGCTCCTGCGCAAGCCCAACGCGCCTTCCTGAAACTACAAGTCCCGGCGTGAAGCTGCTGCTGATTACCCGTATGTCTCGGCTCTCGCGGTGTCGACTCGTGCCCTGCCCCTACCCCTGTCTCGCGGCTCGCAGCTCCTTCGCTCGGTATATAAAGGTGGCGCGCGGGCTGAGCAGACGGCTGGCGGCGGCGGCCCCCCCACTGAAGCCTCCCCTTCCCCGCACAGAGGAGCGACCGCCGCTGGCTGGAGAAACCAAGGAGACAGCTTTGTAACCCTCCTCCTTGTCCCTGGACCCCTTACCTACTATCCCATGGGCTTTTATCTGATGGCGCTTTTTTAAACAACTTTTTTTCGATTTTATATTTTTTAATCCAGTGTTTTTAATTTATTATTTGGAAATGGCGAGCTCGGCAAACTCGAATCCCGTGGTAAGCAGGAGACGTAACCGTGGGAAAGCTAGGGAATCACAAGCTACGTGGAAATGAAGGGGTCCCCTCTGCACAAGAGTAGCCCCTGGACTTAGATGTCCTGTTAGAAACCTCTCACCCACTCTCTTCTCTCCCAGGAATCGGGAGGGACACAGTAAAAGACCTCTCTTTCCAGTCACTTAACACAACAAATGCTTGTTAACATGGACGCCCCCCTTGACGGTATTCTTGAGGAATCAGAGAAGGTGTTAAGATGTCCACCCCCTCATACCTTCATTCCTCGTCCATTGTGGTGTCAGTCGCTCCCCAGTACAGATGTAGTTCACATGTATGTGCTCCCACCAGTCTATACTCCTTTACAGTGGGATCATGAGTCAACTTGGAGTTGTAGAAAAATTATTTTAACCCGGGTTCTCTAGGTCAGGCATTGTTATTTTATGCGGTATTTCTAGAGGGACATGGGGTACACAGCTCTTGGTAGGCAAGGGTCTCCCCACAGACAAGCTAAGGAATCCCTTCTGCGTTGTGGTGCACAGCTACCCTATAACACACGTTGTTCGCGTGTACTTACTTATCTGGGGGAAGGGCGCTACTTAACCCATATTACGAGTTTACGTGGTGGGATCCTGTGTGTGAGCCTTTTAGGTGAAGGCGGCGGATTGTGTTGGGAGACGTTACATTTAATACATAATTCACTTGCAAATACTATGGTGTTAAGAAGTCGTGATTGGTATTTTTAGGGTAGCGTAATCGGCTGTTTTATACCCCTTCACCCTTTCTCTATGCGCCTTGATTATGTTCTCTTCCCGAAGGAGCCATTTTAAGCCATGTACTTTGCGCGCTTGTGAACAAAAGCCTTCCGCAACGCGCCTTCCAAATTTTGCAGATTTGACCCGAAACCCCTCCCAAAAACAATCCATCCGACTGTTTGCTGGTAACGATGAACATGTATAAATCCCTAATTCGATCAAACTAATTAAAGCTTATTTTATTTGTTTTGAATGTCGATGAATCGTCCCCAAAAATAAAGCGAAATATCCTAAAACCCAATAGAATATTTTCCGATCCTCCTTCAGTGGTAAAGACTGCTCCTGGGGGCTCTGTGCTCCCCGGGGGTTCTGAGCCGCTGTGGCTGGGAGCTGCAGTGGCAGACAACATGGCCTCCTCCCTCGCTCTCCGCCTCTCTCCCTCTGTGCGGCTCCCCCCTCGGCTCCCTGTTTATATAGAGCCATTGCAGCTCTCTAATATAGACTCTGCAGGATGGGAAGGTGCTTTGCAGGCCCACGTCACCGCCTCTCCATTTATACAGCCGGGCCAAGGCTTTAAATAGGGAGACGGGCTTTGGCTGCCAGCAAGGGAGGTGCTGCTGCAGAGGGAGGGGAGAGAGAATGATCAGCGGTGCTGCTGGGGAGGGAGCGAGGCAGGGGAATCACTTGCATATGGTTTGCGGCAGGCTGAGGATGTCTACGAATGGAGGAAGGAAACAGCGACTGTAATTTTGTGCGATTTGTTGTTTGAGGCAGGATCGGCCTAAGATCTGATTCGAATAAATTTCAGTTTATTCGATTTGTTTGCTATTGCCGAGTTAGTGGGGGAGTTCGAGTGAGGGCGGGTCCGTGAGATGAGCCCCTGGCGGGTGATGGCGACAAGAAGAAAGGCTTTAGGCTACTACTTACCGGGCATGTTTATCACAAAGGCGGCTCACGAAATGAGTTGCTTTGTTAGCTCTCCCGAGAGTAGTTGTGCATCCCCAGGCAGATTAACACTTTGCTATAGATGTGAGCTTGTGCCTTTCCAAGATCGCTCTTGCCGTATCGTTATAATTGTGCTTGTTTGTGCACTGGCAAATTTTACTCACTCTACCAACTTCGTTTATTTTATATGAGTTACCTGTTGCTTTGCTATTTTAAAATAACTTCCGTCTTGCGCGTTATTCTATGCTTGATGTTTAGTAATAAAAAAAAAAAAACGAAACTTTAGCATTATAGTACAGTGAAGGGTATTTTTAATTAATGCTACTCTGTGTCGTAGTTTGCGCTTTAGCTTCATATTTAGTCATAACCGACCTATAAATTGTGTCCAGGGACTGAGCGATTAACATTAATAACTTAATTATTGATGCCTAACATTTACAGTGCTACGAACCTCAAAACGTTAGGAAAAGCGTTCCATAAACTTTATTTCAGTTCATATCCCTTATTAACCCGCTACACTGAATCAATGTCCATAAAATGGCAGCAGGGTAGATCAAAACAATGTATCACCACTTATTATTGCTTTTCAGTTTTGTTTTTGTATCGCACTTTCAGTAAAAAAAAAAAACTTGGAAAGCCCGGTTTAGCTATATATATATATCAAATACTCTAGCACAGAACAGGTTAGACAAACAGAAGTTATATATATATATATATATATATATATATATATATATCTTTTTTTTTTTTTGCCAAACCTGTTCTGAGCTAAAGGATTTGACACCCAAGGTGCCTTGTTTGTCCTGTTGAGTGACCTTGGTCCCCCAGCCTACAAAAATAAGCCATCACTATTAGCCAGAAGCGTGGAAGGCAAAGGACATGCTCTTTGTGCACCGTACTAATGACGATTGGTCTTTACATTTTAAGCACACTTCTTAGGGTTTCGATGCACACACACCAACGTATGTTAGTGTCTGTGAAAGAATAAAGCAAGTGAAGTAGCAGTTACAAAAGAAATGTATCGATGACCGGTGTTCATGGTTATCTACATTTCTTATATTTGTTCCTTTTTATATGTAAATTCAGCATATTGCCCAAAACTTATGGCGGTTGTGGTCTGTAATTATGAGCCATGTTATGATATGCCCTTGGAAAACTCTTGCTACCCATTAGCATGGTCATGTAGTGATTTTAGAATTTGGGTGCCTGTTATGGTACTGTGGCAATCATTGATTTGGTTCATAGTGGTCTGTTGACACTGTATTGGATAGTGTTTTGTAGTGCTTGAGTCTTTTTGGGTTGAAGCCAGCAAGGTGAGATTCGATAACTGTATGAAGGCATTGATTATACTAAATGGCGGCTGGTTAGAGCTTCATATAGATTTTGATGGGGCATCATGTTAAATGAATGTCTATTCATTCATTTGTTTAATTCTGCCAATATTGAGATTTTAAGGCATTTATGCAGATTTTTACATTATGGCATTGTGTTGTGGTTTAATGTGTTTTTTAAAAAGTTTTATTTTCCTCTGAAGTAAGAGTACATCCCTGTACTGCTATGAATCTAGTTATGCAGAATACAATGCACCCATGCTATGGAAATGTTGGTGCATGGGTTTTAATATTTTTTTGACTATGTGTTTGCTGTTATGTCCACTACAGTGCGCTTTAGTATCAGCAAGTTGAGAGCAATGGCTTGTCCTGCATCAAAGTCCTTTTGGTATAGAGGTTATAGGATTATACATTTTAAATTATATAGGAGAGGCAATCTAATGGCAAACGGTGAATAAGAGCAGCAACACGTTGGTGTGGGCATTGAACAAACTTATGAGCAAGGACAATAACCTGGTATAATAATTGGGACAAATGGAACTTAAGTTATGTAACGGTACAAATGGTATATTTAAACTATATTGAAATGTTTTGACCCTTCAGAGCAGTAACTGGAAACGAGGGGTCTTCCGCAGAATAGATATTGTAATAGAAAAATCATTTGCCACCATTCTGTTAAAAAAAATCTATATATATATATATATACACACACATTAAAAACTTTCAAGAAAGTCTCTGAAAATGCAAAAGTGTTGTTAGGATATATATGTGCCTTAAAAAATGAAAAGACAAGGCTTTTGGCAAAACAGGAACAAGTTGGCAGCAGCCAGGAGTATTGACAGAGTAGTGCCTGAAGAAAGTCTCTCACTGAACGGAAGTTTCGGCCTTCCATTTGTGAGGTACAATAAACCGATCTGGCCTTCTTGGCCCTGTCATAAACCAGTACAACCATCTGATAAGGGGGGACACAGGTGCCTCTTGACCGTGGGAGAGCTAGTGTGGGCCAGTGTGTGTGTGTCCAGATGTCCGGCATGGGGAGTGTGTGATCACTACTTGTGGTTGTCTGAATGGCTGAGTGTTCCTAACTTTGTCGCATCTATCTTTGTGGTATTTTGGGAACGTGCACCTTTAGCCATATGTGTTTTATTCAGACCAATTTCCTCAGACCTGTTAGTGGTGTAACTGCCTATCTGTGGGATCGTTCAAGGTTTTGCCTGGGTGCGTGTTTCTTTGGGGTAAGTGTGACCCCTGTAACCCACAGGTGGCAGTTCACTTCAGAAAATGTGGAAATTATCCTATACCCCACAGCTGTACCACTTCAGAAAATGTGGAAATTATCTTATTCCCCACAGCTGTAGTACTACAGAAAATGTGGAAATTATCCTATACCCCACAGCTGTACCACCTCAGAAAATGTGGACATTATCCTATACCCCACAGCTGTACCACTTCAGAATGTGGAAATTATCCTATACCCCACAGCTGTACAAAAAAGTATAACCCCATCTGTGACCTGTCAATTAGTAACTAACTGTTTTTTGTTTTAGTTAATTAAAACCAGAACAATGTTCCAAAACACCTGATATATTCTGCTGTTAAAGCACACAGACGTATAAACATATTAAACCTTATAGTTACATCCGTTTCTTTAAACATTTGATTTGAAAATTTAAAATTAATATGAACGGGTGATACACCACCTTCGTTAAAATTAATTGATATTTCTCCTTACAGTACAATTGTTGTTAAAAAGACAAATAATGACCACTATGCGACTCTGACCAATTTCATTGTGTCATTACTTTCTTATAACTGATTACAAATTTTGTTAAGTGGCAAATAATTTGCGTGTCATTAGTCGTCATTTTAATATGGCCGTTCTGCAGGAGCGGATGCCTCTTTCATTGAACTGTCTCTTCAACAGTTGACGGCGTTGCGAACCTAAGGCTGGGCAAATGCATTTTAAATGTATAAAATCCAGTATGGGTGACCCACAGAGAATGCATGCTTTTGAGTCCTGGTACTTCCAGCGAGGCAAGTCTGCATTAGAGGTCAACTTCCCCATATGTAACTTCAAAAACTTGTTTTTTAAGTAGGGAGAAAAGAGAAGACCCAGATATGCGGCTTGCTCCGATTTTGTGTAGGAATGCAATACCATCCATGCGTGGGCTCGCCGATTTAACGTTGCTTTATCTTCTAGTAGCAAGTGTTTTTTTTTTTTTACCACCTTCTTAATGGTATGCTGAAACTAGGCCAGCGGTAGTTTCTGCTGCCAGAGGTCAGCCGACCTGGTGATTTATAGCGAAATACTTTGCGTAGACAGACTGAGGGTCACCTTGCATGGTGGCCCAAAGCGCATTATTAATCTCAAGCCTGCGATTAAGCCAGATTTTATACCAAGTTTTAATCGCCTCGTACCTTCTATATAATTGTTGTTGCAGCCCAAACTCTAATTGAACCTGGGCCGGTGAGGAGTCACATGGCAAAGAAAATACCTTTTTGTACACGTTTGAAGGCTGTCCAGAATCACAGCGTTACTTCCATGCTGGACAACACTTCCGTACGCAATTGTTGGTGGCCGTTCGGCTTTGACTGCTAGTAATGGGGTAAACAGTGGGTCTTTTAGGGTTTTTGATAAACTACAGATCACAAATATTATGGTGTTTCCCTTTTTTTTTTTTTTTTTTTTTTTTTTTTTTTTGCATGGCCTCGTTCTGCTTTAGAAAGGAGACCCTTCGATCCAAATATCTCCCAAGATATTTATAACTGCTCACCACTTCCAACCTCACGTTGCTGATTGTGAACATAGTTTGTTTATGTAGACTGTGAGTTGCGACCATGACTTTTGGTTTTGTAGTATTTATTTCCATCAAGTTTGTTTTGGCGAAGTCAGCTAGCTCATTAATTGTTCTTTGCAAGCTGATTCTCGTGTAGCTTAGGAGCACAATGTCATCCGCATAGGACGGATGTTAATGGCAGTGTACCCAGACGCCAAGGATGTGAGCTAACCACATCTAGCCTTGGTGTCAAGTCAGCCATAAATAGGTTGAAAAGTTGTGGGGCCAAGACACAACCCTGCTTTAACCCCTCGCCAGCTTAGATCGTCCTGGTGAGCTTCTTGCCGTCGGCGATTTTTACCTGCATCCAGGTGTCGGTATATAGATCCATTATTGGTTTCATTATTGATTCTGGTAGACCCCGTTGCTTCAGTTTGCCCCACAAAATGCGCCTACTGACATAGTCGAATGCCGCCTCAAAATCCACAAAGCATAGATGCAGTTTTTGTCGTTGCTACAGGCTTTTATTAGCAATTAGCCCTAACGCTAGTGCATTTGTGATTGTACCTGTGCCCCAGCGAAACCCCAACTAATAAATGGGGATTATTTTATTTGCGTCAGACCAGCTTATCAAGTCTGCTAAAATCAAGGAAGCATAGTATTTAGCCTCAGTGTCCATTAACGCAATCAGACGATAATTGCAGGGGTCTGTGCGCTCTCCTTCTTTAAATACTGGATTGATTATTGAGCCTCTGCAGCTTTCCGGAAGGCTGCTAGTTTGCCTACCAGACGAAACAGACAGTACATCTTTGTTGCTCAGAAATTGGGATCTTGCTTATAAATTGCTTAGGGTACTCCATTCGGGCCTGGAGCCCCATCAAGCCTACTTTTTGCTATAACCGTGGAGATTTCTTCTTCGGAATAGGGTAGGAATAGCTGTTGTAACCCATCAAATTTTGTGCTCTTTCTTGTTTTGGAGAACTTATCCATACTGTTACTGTGCTCACTCTGGGTCACTGACGCTGTTTGATATACCTTTAAAATGGTTTCAAGGGGGTTTGTCCCGTCCTCGTTTAATACTGAGAACGTGGTGACTAGGTTTTGTACCCAAGCAGACTCTGTGACACAAGTCATGTTTGACTTTTGACGTTCTGGACAGAGAATTCACTTGGTCCCAGAAAGCTGTGGCTTTCGATTGCTTTGCGTTGTATAGTAATTTAGTCCAAAAGTTATTATGTTGTGTTCTTTTGTCCTTCCAAATTAGTTTTTATATTTCTTCTTCAATTGGCGTACTTTCTCCCATGTAATGGTGGATGCACTTTGTTGTTGTGTCAACCTAGTAGCTCTTCTTTGTTGCTTCTTTAGGGCTCGGCCAGTTTGACTTGGGTATCTGTTGTCATTTGTGCTCTTTTCACTTTGCAATTTTGTCAATGTCCCTGACTGTGGAAGGCTTGCTAGGGAGGTGATCCATTTATCAATCGTCGCCCTTTTTTGAGACTCTAGGGTCACCATCAGGTCTTTCGCCCTCGAGGCTATGTGCGGAAGTGTGCTATTTGTCCTTCGCAGTCGCTTCAGGTTTATTGTGGATGTGGTCCCATCCACAGTCTGGGCCTGTATGCGTCTTAGAAATGTCGTTCTTAATTCGAAATGCTGACCTGAGTGGTCACTCTCGGCGATGTATATGATCAGAAACCTTTCTGTTTGCACTAAGAACGGGAGAGTTACTATTGTGTGTAATCGAAGACTGAGCTCGAGTGAGGGCCATGGTATGTGCAGATCGCGTGTCTGTCCCGTTTCATTCTGCCATTTAGTACACTCCTCTCTAGATGCCCGAGGTCTGTTACCAGTTGTCAGCTTGTTTTGGGATGCAAAAGGATAGTGTTTGTAGTGCCCAGATCGCGTTTGCTTCAGTAATGTGATCGTCTTCTGGTGTGTATAGTAGATTTGAGTTGAAGTCTTCAGTAAGGATTATTTCCCAGGTTGGTTGTCAATTAGTAGGCTTGGGTCAATTGGCCTGTCTGACCACTTGACTCTGGGTTAAGGGGGAGGCTCCATTTGATAAATCCAACAACGATAGGAGTTTGCTAAAATGTGTACAATTAACATGGCAGCCATTGGTATCATTTGTACCGAAAGGATCAGTATTTTGCATACTGTTGTCATAGCGTGTATAGATGTTGTCTTTAATGATATTGACATGGTTATGCTTGCAAAGATTATGGTATACTTTGATATTATTTCTGCTGGTATCAACATTGTTATGCAAGTACATATAATGGCGTGCATCAACAATGCATTTGTTGGTATTGCCATGGTCGGACCTGCATATATCATGGTGTGTAATAACGTATTCATGGATATTAACATTCCCCCTTCTAGTTGAATTAGTAACGTGAAAAGTTTGGACACCCATATGGGGGGGTCGAAGAAAAAAATACTATGAAACCTGTCCTGCTCAGGGGCACCTCCCTCCATGTTAACTTGTAGACGATGCAGTGCTTGGGTGACAAGAGCAAGAGTTCTGTTCTCAAGGCCATTTCCAGGGATAAAAGTACAGAAGGAATCCCCAATCTTGGCACACACCCCACCCTTTATCGCGTTCATCTAGTCCAACATGTACAGATGTTGCATCACCAAAAGGTGGATGGCTGTCATTTCGTCCTTGATACTGTTTAGGCTGAGCTCAGTGTCTGTTAATAATTTCAAACATCTCCCATTTGGTTATTTGAAACCAGCGGGCGTTGACGTTCGTTTGCACAGTGAAGAAGGGTATGGGCCCGCCTGCGTATACTTGAGTCAGTTATTCAGGAATGTCCTTGTACTGAGACAAGCCAAAATAATCAGCATTTCTTCTTCTTTGAGGCTGATGCAGCAAAGTTGTTTTCTTCTGTAGCGAATGTTGAGACAACTCGGACAGTTGCTCAGCAGGAATGACCAGCATTTGGGTGTGTATGGTCACAAGGGTGCAGAGGCCCCAGTATATGCAGTTCTTCACAGTTCTCGTTATTACCAAGTGGTATGGTTCCTTTGCCTCTGAAACGCAAGGAACACAGTGTAAATTTTCCTACACTTGGGGGCTGCCCCTTCCCCTCTAACCATGCGTACCTATTAAACCTGGTATGTCTGATTTCCTGAAATGGGGCTTCTATGCTGGCATTTGATCCTGATTCTTAGCCCCCCCCCCCCCCCTCCCTCCCCTTGAGAATCATTTCCCCAAGCATGTTAAAGGTGAGCGTCCCTGCACTGAAATTCCATGTCTGGGGTCCACTTGTGATTAAACAAAAAAAGGTGGCCCCCAAATATGTAAAAAAGCCATACTGGGACCGCAGACTGATGCAAATATATTTGTGCACTGTTGCAGTGGTCTTGCTACCTCCAAGAACCTCTTTTCCTCAAAGTCCCGGGACCAAACTGTTTCCTCCGTTATTGTGCCTCTTCTCTGCATCCTGTCTACCTCGGTTTGGACTTTGCTAGTTTTGGTAAAACGGTTCAGTCCTGCGGGGTCGATCTCGTATCCGGTGATGTTCACTATTGCTCTATGGGGGTCTACTCGATTGGGTTGCATCTTTTCCCTGATTTTGCATAGGTACAGGTGGATAATTCATTTTACTTTTTCAGGGGTCATCTCTTGAGATAAGTAAAGTCTGCCTGCGCCATGGGGTATCGGTGAGCATATGTAAAATGACCTGTTAGTGGTTTGAGTGCCCGTCGTTGTCATAGGTTGGTATCGTTGTCATAGGTTGTGTAGTAGTGTGCTGTGTAGTGCATAAGGAATGCTTGTGTTTGCTTCAGTATAGATGTGAGGTGAGAGGGGTCCCTATGCATGCATTGCAAAAATGTCGAAGTAGATTTCATGATACTAGGCTTATTTCTGGCTCCGGACGGGCGCGAGAACTCCTGGGCTTAACAGTGTGTACAAGAGTACATAACGTAAAAAACATTCGTAGGCTGTGGGATGGTCTTCAGGGGCTGCGGTCTGCCGCAATATTGGTGCACGTGTGGCTCGATCGCAGACCTGTAGGATAAGAGCTGTGGGTTGTAGGTTAGCTTGGAAAAAACATTGTTTTGGCAGTTTTCTGGAAAATTCTTGTTTCCTTTTTACCGATACACTATGGCTCCATGGTGAGCAGTATTTTCTGTCGGGATACTGGAAGTAGGTGCTAGCAATTTTAGGTAATCGTGAGTTTAAGCTGGTTTAGTGCTATTTATACTTTGGTTTCCCCCTCTCCTTGCTGCGGTGGGGACAGTAATTTTCCTCTGTGGGCTGCTCCGTTCAAAGGTGTTTTTTAACCAGTGCATGGGTGTTCTTTTGACCTGCATGGGTTACTTGCAACTGCGAGGGTAAATGGATGTTTAATCTTTAGGCTGTTTCCGTTGAAATATGGACGTCCCTCGGGTTTCTGCACGTGTTGCGTAATGAGATTTTCTCTTATGAGGTTGGTTTTTGGGTTACGTTCTCCTTCTGGAAGGTTTGGGCTGGTTTTGGTGGGTCCAGTTTGGTGTTTACCAATGCTGCTTTTAACCCCTTCGATGCGTGCGTCGGCCAACGGCCGTCGCGAGCACTACCTCCGTAGTGCTGCGCATGTCCTTTGGCAGACGTGGCCCAACCTGCACAAGATTTCACCCGCACCTCGGCGGATTTTACGCTGCGGTTAACGGGTTAACTCCGCATATCGGAGGTAGTGGGGGGGCGCGATTATTTGTGGCCCCCGGATGGTCCTCCAGGGGAATGGCTAGAATCGTGTTGGTGTGTGCTGTGTTTTTCTCAATCTGGTGTGCCATTGGGACTCGTGTGCTTGGCTTGATGTGGGTAACGCTAATGGACGCTATGGATTTTTCCCTATGGCCTGGGGTCATGTCGCTGAGATTCTTTCTGTGGCACCTGTGGTTCAGATTTGGCCATGACTGGGATCGGACCAGTTGCTTCCTTGAACGGTGTTTCACGGGGCCCTTTTTATCGTATTTGAGAGACTGGGTGCGGTGGTGAGCCTATCCATACACCTTGTGCAAGGTGCTGCGATGGTCATCTAGGGAAACCCATTCTCTCCCGTCACACTCCTCTCCCTCGGATTTAGGATGCTTTTGGGTCTGCCGCCCTTTGCAGGAATCGGGGGCTTCTTATTTATTTATTTATTTATTTTTGAGATTTATACAGCGCGTACAATTGCCCGTAGGCGTCTCGGCGCTAGAAACTTTGAATGTATTCCCGAGGTTAAGCCGGTAACTATTCTTGATCAAACAGCCAGGTCTTTATCTTTCTGCGGAAATGCATCAGAGATGGGCTGTCTTTGATGGATGCTGGCAGGGAGTTCCATAACCTGGGAGCTGCCATAAGGAAGCGTCCATCGCCCCAGTTAACTGTTTTTGTTCGTGGTATTTGAAGGATTTTAAGGTTGTAGATCGGAGCGATCTTATGGAGGACTGGTATCTGAGATGGGATTTCAGGAAATGTGGACCACAGTTGTGCAATGCTTTATAGCGTATGCACAGCGCTTTAAACTTGATCCGGTTTCGAATCTTGTGCCAATGCAAGTCCCTTATAGTCTCAGAGATTGGTGAGAACTTAGGGATTCCAGATAGGAGGCGGGCTGCAGCATTCTGGATGGTCTGCATTTTGTTGGTCACTCTTGCTTGGGCGTTGATGAATAAGCCGTTACAATAGTCAAGAGATGACAGCATGAGGGTGCTTACCAGCGTCTTACCTGCTGAGGTTGGTAAAAACGGCATGATTTTCTTGATAAACCTAAGTTTGTGATGGGCTGTTGCTGCTATTTTATTTGAGTGGGCCATAAAATTTAATTTATCGTCAAAAATCACCCCCAGATTTCTGACGGTGATGGCTGGTGTAGGTGGTGTTCCGTGCGTGGGGGGGCCACCAGGTGTTTGACCATCCTGGGGAGAGATGTCCAAATATGACTACCTCCGTTTTTTCGGCATTTAACTTTAAACAGTTAGAGGCCATCCACTCACCGATCGCCCGCATGCCCTCTTGGAAGTTTTCAGCCACCTTGTCTTCATTCCCGTTAATGGCCAACACAAGCTGGGTGTCATCCGCGTACGAAGTAAGGCTCATCCCATAGGCCTTGATGACAGAGGCCAGGTCCGACACGTAGATATTGAATAGTGTCGGACTAAGGGATGAGCCTTGGGGAACCCCACACGGTAGTGACAGCTTGTGCGATTGGAAGGGCCCCAGTGTGACCACCTGTGATCTACCGGCCAAGAAGGAGAGCAGATTTCTAGCCATGTGGCGGATACCCAGGTTTTCGGCACGGTCGACCAAGATCTTGGGGTCGACCGTGTCGAAGGCTGCCGACAGATCGAGCAGTACGAGTATTGCTGTACCTCCCTGGTCCCGGATCACTCTTATGTCCTCTGTAGCTTTTATTAAGGCAGTTTCGGTTCCATGGAACTTGCGGAAACCAAATTGGGTGTTGTCCAGTAGTTGATGTTTTTCTATGAACTCTGAGAGTTGTGAGTTCATAGCCTTTTCCACTACCTTTGCTAAAAAGGGGAGACTGGCTATGGGGCGGTAGTTTTTTGGTTGGTCCTTGTCCAAATTAACTTTCTTAAGTAGGGGTTTGACCAAGGTATTTTTAAGGGAGTCAGGGTATATCCCAGTTCTGAACATTGTGTTGCAGATTGATACAATGTCAGGGGAGAGATAGTCCATGATCGGACGAATGACTTTTAGAGGACAAGGATCTAATGCTGAGCCTGATTTGATTGTGGCCGTTGTTTCCTTGATTTGTGTTTCTCCAAGGTCTAAGAACTGAGAAAGTTCGATATTGTTGGTCCCGTTGTTAGATATGAGGGGGCTGATTACTGTTTTTGTGGAAAATGCTTGATATATATCATTTACCTTTGTGAAAAAGAAATCAGCCAGAGAATCACAAAAGACTTGGGATTGTGGAGGATTCAGGTCCGGTGCGTTTCCCGCTAAGACCTTAGTTATCTCAAAAAGTTTTTTACTTGAGTTTTTAGCAGAATTGATTTGTTCAGTGAAATAAGATTTTTTTGTCTCGACAATAAGAGCTTTGTATTGTCCGAGTGCTTCCTTATAGCTGGTCTTGCTTTCCGCGCTGTAGGATCTGCGCCAATGTCTCTCCCTGTTTCTACAGAATTGCCTCTTAATACGGAGCTCCTCTGTAAACCATGGGGCGGATGGCGTTGCTCTGTTTCTAGAGAGTATTTTAGTTGGGGCTAAGGAGTGGGTGGCGGTACCTATCCACTCCTGAAATTGTCAATGTGTTTTATTGAGGCCAATGTCCTCAAACCTGTTTGAGGTGTATCTGCCTATCTGTGGGATTGATCAGGGTTTTCCCTGGGTGCGCGTTTGTCTTTGGGCTAAGTGCAACCCCACCTGTGACCTGTGAATTGGCAGGCTCGGGTTTGGGTCGCAGGGCCTTTCTGACCACATATCTCTGACTCGAAGTTGATAGGGTGGCCCCCTGGGTGAATCGGACAGTAATTATGAGTTTGCTAAAATGTGTACAATTAACATGGCGGTCATTGATATCCTTTTTACCGACTTCCTCAGTATTGTGTGTACAGTCATCCATGCGTACATCGGTATTGTCTTTACTGCGATTGACATTGTTGTTGTTTCTACTGCTATCGACATTGTGAGCACATTTTATGGTTTGCATCGACATTGCATTTATTGGTATTGCAGTTGTGGAGCCTGCATTTATCAAGGTGTGTAATTACATTGTATTCATGGATATTCACATGTAGTTCACCTTATTTAGATGTATACGGATACTTTATTTTTCGACAGTGGTCTTGGGGTAAGGGTAAACATCTAGGTCAACCCTCCACTCCCACCCCATCCTTTAACAGATTTTGAATCTGGAAAAAATCTATCATCACTTGCAATCCGGTATTACATTTGGGAAGTTCATATATGAAAGAGCATTTATAAGCCCATCAAATATGATAGTAGAATCATCCCATGGGGGGTGGGGGTTATGCAACACAAAAAATTGAGGTTTGACCCTTGTAAGGCGAATTGAGGGTGGGGAGGAGGATAGACCTTCAATTAAAATGGACACCCAATTGAACTGCTTTTACAGCAAATATAGCGCAATTGAAGATTCTTCTATTTTATTCAAACTAGCGCAGGACCAGTTAGTGGGGGGTAGTGTTGCGATCCTTATTGCTGAAATGATGGATGGTATGCTCAAACTTAAATAAAGCCATGGCCTTCCTTGTTCCTTACGAATAATGTCCTTTTGTAAGCAGTCACTCCTCGAATGGTTGTAACACATTTTGGCTGATGTGAATTTGAGTCTTGTCAGGAATGGGCCTGGTGAAAACCCTTTTTCTGCATTTAAGCAAAAAGTGCTCATTGGAAATCAACTTGTTCGTGATAGGGAGACATACGTCAATTGTGATGAAAATTATGATGGGGTTTCGTGAGCTGAGGAAGCAAACGCAGATTAACTGACTGGATAGACTTGGTTTCTGAGCAATGATTTTGAGTAAGTGAGATCATCTAGTCACACCAATTGTGTGGCGTTATTCTGTTCAATGCGTGCTCCCCTAATTCTTGTGCTTGCATCCTTTTAAAGAGAAAGGGCATATTAAACATTCACTTAGCAATTAATTTTGTTATATGCAATAAAAAAGAAGGTTGCAGTTCTCTGATGAAAGATCTTGGTATGTATTTCCTTGTAGAGGAGTTGTTTCTGTCCAGTCTTCTTTATTTCTCATGAATCAAACTTTTATCAGTCTGCCTGCATTCTGCAGGCTGCAAGGTCTTTCGGGGGACGCTTGGTAAGAAGGCGCCTTAGGCCTTCTAAATGCACTTCACCATTGGTTGATGACGTAAATGAAGTCTTAGTTGATTTTTTTGCGTGGTGTATAAACTTTATTTACTGCTTTAGCAGTATTCTTCAAGACCAGATGAAGCAGCACTTCAAGCAGAAACTTCATATTAGTAACAAACACATTCATAAATCTAAAAAATGCAGAGTCTATGTTGAGGACAAAACAATGAACACACATCAGGTATGGTCTTGTCTCTTGGAGCAGGCTGAAAAAGCCACATGACGGTAACAAAATAGAGACGGGTTTGAGTGGGAGTCAAGGTCAATTGTTGTGATGCAACACCTGTGCTTCTGGCAGTGTAAAACAGAACAATACCTTAAAGTGAAATGGGCCAGGGATTAAATGGCAAAAACGTAAGGACAAAAAAACTAAAAGTTGAATAACCTAAAAAGGCAAACATTAAATTATTGGTAGTCCATGCAGAATAGGTAGTGCACCTCAAAAAACAGGCCTAAAGTGCACTGTTCGAAGTCCTGTTAAAGATAGTGGATACTCTTCCAAGCCCTTTGTAATATCTTGTTAATTCACTATGTGGAGTGACTAGAAGCGAATTAAAGGCACTGCTAAGCAAGAACTAGGCCAAAAGTGCAAGATGGAGTACTTACTCAGGGATGTGTCTGAAAGCAACACAGTATCGCCCTTTTCAGGTTTTTGTTTGTGCATACAAGTATTTCAAGATGGTCACCCTCAATGGAAACCTGGCATAAGCGACTGGGGAGGGCCTAAAATATAACTGTGTGGATACTTGAAATTTATTTTTTAAATATCTCCCAATATGAAGATATTATAAAAAAAGAAAATATATATAAACAAACTTTCACAGGAGTTGGTAAGGAAAAGACCTGCTACTATAATGACAGCTCTTTGGAATGATGAGGTCATGGATTTATTTTGCAAACCATGAGCAATATGCCTGCTGCAGAAAGTAGTATATTTACAATGTGTTAATGCTTCATCTCAACTGATGTTAAACTGCTGCTACCATAATACAGACCAAAAGACTGACAAGGAAAATATAATTCCACATTTCTCCCCTATGACAGTGTGCCTCAACCATTCAACTAGCTGATTTGTTGAATATCAATGTGGTATCTAAATCTGCATCTGAAAAAAAAGTTCCACTGTGGGCAGCTCATCTGGGTTATTTGTCTATTGAAATCCATTACTTACCATCTCTTGCTGGGGCAAAGCATATTTAGGTCATTCCAGCTCAGTACTCCCAGTAATGTTTTCCATACACTTTTGATTCTTCTGAGAGTGTTACTTTCATTGCTGGATAACCCTTCCATTGCCAAGCATGTCGCACTACCGATGATAGAACTGGGATACAGGAGGCGTGTCCATTTTCTTCCACTTGGTGGCATTGATTGTCTTTTTTGCCCCTAGACATTACAACATCTTGCCCCATGACTGCATGGCGAGGCGTTCATATCCCTTTGGCTTAAGCCGAGGATCATTGTTTCAGCTGTTAATTGCAAAGGGTACCCTATGTAAAGTTCTTGCGACTTCCTTCCAAAAGTGTTCTTTGTGAACAGTCCCACCAAATGTGTAGAGGGTCCCCTCCACTTTCTGCATCACTTCAACTAGTCTCAGGATATATACGATGAGGGTGTATAACAGCCATGTATAGTTTTATAGTCGATCTCCCTTCTAACTGATGACGAACAGCTGTGTACGTCTCTCCTTAAGTTCTGAATGTTTCTGGATAAAAATATTAAGTGCTTTCTTCCATTATAACATGACACCAGCTGGGTCTGGCATCTTTGTTTAAAAGTATTGAATGTAATTTTAAATAACTCTATTAGTGCCTATAATTTTGAGAGAGAGGGTTTCAGTTGGGCCTTTCTCCCTGTTGGCTATCTTCTGAAGTTTAGACTTGAGTGCCCATTATCTAATCTGAGTATATCTCAGTCTATCCCACTGTTATTAATCTTTGGATTTGCATTGTAAATATGACTTGATTTGATCTACATGCTACGTATCCAAGAACATCGTACAGATACCCAACCACCATTTCCGAAAGGGAGTTTCATGGAGTGCAGGAATGAATTTAGGATTCCGAGAGATCGCATGCATGGCTAGGGGAAGGTGGGAAATCCTCTCGCATTGGTCATTCTGTCCCATATTCTAAGGGTGCAATTGACTGTAGTGCTCAGTTGCACATTTTGACGTGTGTGATTTTTGTCAAGCCACAGCATATGTCATAGAGGCCTAGTCACAATAGCATGACCCTTGTGCACCGCTCTACCTCTATCCATAGCTGGGTTGCTACATAATATAGATATAAATTTGGCAAAGCCGTACCTCTCCATGTCCTAGATTGCAATAAAAGATTCTGCTAGATACGTGGTCAAGTCTTGCCCAATATAAAATTCAATATTTTCTGTATCTCGTGTATGAATGAGCTCTCAAAAAAGGCTTGGAAGGAGTTGAAATATACAGAGTAGGCATTGTAGAACATTAATTTGAACAGCTTTTTTTCTTTACTGACCAGCATATGAGCAACTTGTGATAGTCATTCAAGCATTCAAGTCCTATTATTTTTTTTGATGTCCACCACTAAAGGGGGGTAGTTTACATAACATATGTCTTTGTAAAGCGCACGTTCACTCCTGACTGGGCATCTTGGCGCTGAATAACAGATGTTTGTTACCCAACTCAATGGTACTCATTTTATCGACCTCAGATGGATGAAAGGCTGAGTGGACCCGCTGGGATGTCGACCTGTGAGGTCGAACACAGGCCCCTGCAGTGGATGCATTAGTCCACTGAGCCACCAGACCCGGCTTACCTTAAAAAGGTCTGAGATTTTCGGTATACTTTTCATGCTAAGATATTTTACCTGTCCCACGACCCATTTTATAGGATAGGTCACTTTCTAGATGGACCACCAATTCTGGAGGAAAGGATACATTTAAGATGTTGGATTGGTCATAGTTGATTCTATACCCAGATTCCTTTACAACCCTGTGCAGCTGCTTAATAATGTATTTGGAGAAATGTCAGTCATGTGCTCAGGACGATCAAGACCTCCTCAGCATGTTAGTTAATCTTTTACTTATTAGCCTCAAACAGGGTCCTGCTTGACATCTGTGTCCAATGTTATCAAAAGACCAACCGTTCAATGGAAAGGCCAAAAAGTTGGGCATATGTTGGGATATCCCTGCCACATACTGCTGTGGAAGCCAAACAGTTGTGAGAGTTTTGTTAAAGGCTATCTTTGCTATGAGCCTCTCATATTTTGACAAGACCAGTTTTCTATTTCGGACCTAATCTTATGACTTGTAGGACTAGTGACGGGAAGGACCAATCCACTTGATTGAATAATTGTGAACTCGGAGAAGGCAGAACGGAATGTTTTTTTTTTCTCTCAACCTTTTTGACCAAGTGGATTGCCCTCTGTTTATATCAAGCGCATGCCTGTTTTTGACAGAGCAGCCAGGTTTAGGATGGGCAAGTGTGGGCAGTAAATGATTTAGCCACATGGCCAGAATTTAGTGTGTATGACAGGCAAAACCGCATGCCCATCCCCAGTTTAGTGACTAAGGTAAGCTAAGTTTTGTTTTTCTTTAATGGGACATTAAGCAAGTCTGTTAAAGATTTTTGACTGGGGGTGTATAATTTAAACGTAACTGATATGAGTGTGTGATTTTATTTGTGTGGCACTCATTGGTTAGAATTGGGTTGGAGACTTGTATGGCGTTGTCTTTTTCACAAGAAATGTAATTTTGCGAGTAAGAAGTATATTGGGTTCTGTGTTTCACTAGCTTAGTGTTTGCTAAAATAAGGCCACGCTATGACACACATTTTCTTCTAGTGCATTTTCATTTGCCGCCTTTTCTTCCTGGGGGTTTCTACACTTTGATCCTTTGCGTCAATGTTAGGGTCTTGTTGAGTATACACCCACACTTTCTGTGTACATGTGCCGCAGTATCCTTACTTACTCATTTGACTCATGTTTTTCCGTTTTAACACCTTAATGTCTCAAGATTGCTAACAGGTAAAAACTTCCTGCTTCATGTCTGTCAAGCAAGAGAGTGGTAGGGTGAATTTTCCCAGTAAGGGTGCATCGTAGCTTATCGGTTAAAACCGTAAAATGTCGCATTGCATTGAATGCAGTATGTGTCAACTAAGGCAGAAGAACCAGAACAGTTAAATGCACCTTCCGCAGCCATAGAAGAATTTGCTGTCCACTGGACTAGCAGCTGAGAGTTCAAGACTGTTGATCCACACCCGCAATGTTGACTTCTGTCTTTGAGTTGTCCAGTAGTAGCAGAACGATTGTCTGAATCAATATTTTGGCCTACATGAGACGCCATTTAGTGGTGTCCTGTTGGTACATACAATTATTTGAGTAATGTGTAGCACATTTTGTATTTTGCACATCTACGTGTGCGCTTTAGGTGCATGACCATTTAATGTTTGTGATCCCTACAATGCAGGATTTCTTTGGGGTCTTCATTTAGTGTATAATGTGCACACCTGGTAATACTATTAGTGCTTAGTTCTTCTCTCACGTTGCTTCTTAACACTTTTCTCTTTATCTTTGCAAGCCTAAACTGTACAGATCTGTAATCGAAGATGTTATCAATGATGTCCGTGAACTGTTTCTGGATGAAGGAGTGGATGAACAAGTCCTTATGGAACTCAAAACGGTAAGCCCTCTAAACTGGAAAGTTTCCACCCCCCAAGCTGTATCACGTCAGTTTTGCTAGAAGATAAATGCCGAGGTATTCCCTTTCTGAATTCGTGATCGAGTGGTACCGAGTTTACCAGCCCTAGTGACCGTGGTTAAATAATTGGTGCCATGATCTGCTTTGACAGGTAACTCAAAGCAAGGCAGAGCTAGGAAACGAAGTTTCTGATTATTGCTTGTTTGCTAAAGCGTTGTCTGGTTAAAATTGTCTATCCATCAGTGGCTTTAGTGGGAACAATGGAAAGCACCTTGACGTGAGCTGAGGCACATTAGGCACTCTGTGGAAAGTCATAATCTGGGTAAAAAAAGAAGCGATATTAGTCAGTCTTGTGCCAAACCAGTCTATCTAACACGGAGTAGCTTACCCCGGGTCGAGTTCATGTTTTAAGGTAGTACTGGAATCAGTCACCTTTTGGTACAACTGAATTTCCAAAGTAACACGAAGGTATGCAGGAGGAGTGAACGGTAAGTGCGGGGGGTTAGAAGTGCTGCATCCTCTCTAGTTTTGGACGGTATGTTTAAAAGCACTTGAAGTCTGAATAATCCCCTTGCTGGGGTCGCCTGCTATTTAAATGGGTTGTATAGTGGAATGCAACGTGGTGATGGAGGCACAAGTTTTGTTTTTATTGCTGAACTTGTTCCATGTTGTAATGCCAGAAACGTGTGAAATGGAGCTCATTGCAACAGAGTTTTTTGTTTTCTTAATGTTTATTTTGGTATTCACAACTGATTTGCCTAATGGCGAGATTAGCTAATTAATGGCATCCTCCCCACTAAAATATATGATTATGAATGTAGACTTGGCATTGATTTAATTACTTGACCAACTAGAAAACATAGAAGTGACTCTAGTTCGATATTTAAATTGATGTGCTTACTTGGTCTAGTAAAAAGATCACTTTTTTAATGGGTGGGGACTTTTTTTTTTAATCTCCTGTGGATATTTAACCCTCCTTTCCCACCTTTTGCTTGTGAAGCAACAGTTTTTATAGCACTCTTCAATTAATTTCCTACTATATTTTATTTGCCACATCATTGAGAAAGTTGTTTGCTTTTTTGAAATGTGATTCTGTAAATGTGTAGGTCAATTTCGCAAAAGCTCTTTCCTCATCCCCCCCCTCATTTCACAATTGCTAGTCCCTGCAGTGAGCGTAGACACTGAGTGAGTATGAAATCGAGGTGCTTTCTTCTGTCAAACTCAATGGTAGCATACTATAGACAAGCATTTGCAATAGGTCTCCCATCTACGAAAGTTTGAGCTATTGGCCTTGTAAATGACAATGCCTTTTATTTATGAGTTTTGAAAACCTGCAAGCGGTGCGTAGACAAACACTTTGTACTTATAGTCGTTGATTAAGAGAAACAAGGCTGGCAGTAAAAGCGGTGCAGTTACTGCCAGTCTTACTTATCTTTAGCAACAACTATAAGTACAAACTGTGTGTTTACTCACCGCTTGCAGGTTTTCAAAACTCATAAATAAAAGGCATTGTCATTTACAAGGCCAATAGCTCAAATGCGAGCCCTATAGCATTGCAAATGCTTGTTTTCCATGCCACTCAGATCCTATTTCCTGCCCCTTCATTGGAGGCTTGCAGCTGGTTTTCTGGCTGAGTAAAGACATCCTCGGATATCGCTCATTTGCTGCTTTCCTAGAGCCTGGATTGAATAGTGGTCGCGCCGGGCACTGTCCTTGGGAAGAGCACCCTCCATGCTGGAGATCAGAGTGAGCAACATCATTTCTGATTATCGCTCATTTTCACTGCCTCTATTTACTCTCCCTAAACTCGGTTGAACGTCAGAAACCTCTCTATGTTTTAAGGCAGATTAGCAACGACAAACAAATGAGCGACAAAAAGATAAAAATGCTTGTTTATATGTACAAGTCTTCAGACATTGCTTTATCGTATGGATTTGTGAGAAATTCACTATGAAACAGATTTTGGCTCATGCCATGGACTGTTTGTACTATCTGGACTATATTGTTCTGAGTGCTGCGTTAAAATTAATGCACGTCTGTTACTGCCAAGTCACTCAACTCTGAGCGTAAAGTTATGTTAATGCTGAAAGTCCTATCACACTTCCGCTAGTGATGACATGTGCAGAGCACGTGTGATTTGCATATGTGGTAAACATGTGTTAATAGTGTCACCCAGGGGTGTTCAAGCCAGGTCCGAAAGGACTTGGACACATTTTCAGTAAGATCCCAGCTGCCTAGGAAAAGTGTTCTGTCTAGATGAAAAGTGTGTACGTATATTTTATGCACATATCTTTAAAGTTTGTCATGAATCCTGCCCTCCTGGACTACGGTTGGACACCCCTGATGTACTGTACATGACAAAAGTCATGAGTTTTCAACATGACGTCGGCAGGGTACAGATGACTGCATCGTGCACTGTTGAGATGAAATCTAACTCCGATGTTCTGGGCAGAGGCGGTGTCGAATGCAGCACTGAGCATTCATTCGCGCCCACGCGTGCCCACGTGTGCTCTCAGTTCGGCCTCTTACAAGGAGGTGGAGTCCGAACTGGTCCCTGGGAGTGTTTCATGGATGCACCAGGCACCTTAAACTCGATACAACACGAAACTATGATCTGTATTCCTGGATCAATGTTCTGCATCGACTGAATGTAGCCACACTACCAAATGACCGGATACGAAGCGCGGTCACAAACCTGGGCAGCTGAGTGAAAATACGAGTTTACGCAGAGAACTTTACTTTGTGTGTGTACTACCTTTGCTTTGAATTCATCGGATAATAAAATGCAGGCTATTATATGTGGAAGTTTTGTCTAATTGTATCTACGTTTATATTACACACATCACAATATGTGGTGTCTACATGAGCTTAAATTGAAGCAGTTAACCATCTCTACACTGCTGAGTTTATCAACATTTGAAGGATAAAAGTCTGAGTGTGCCTCGCTTGGAAGTACACCTCTGACCCACCGGTTACATAGAGATCGCCCCGGCTGGTGCATTGACATACTGCGCTGTCTAGGAGTCCTTCTCGCTCCCTGCCTGGAAGGCCTCTCGCCCCAGACGTGCTGCTGAACGAGCAGACGCCCCCGGAGAAGTGATGTCAGTCATTTGAGCTGAAGTCCTCAGTATTCATTGTGCCTGGAGCAACTTTGTGAGTCCCTTGAGCGCTCTCCGGGGTGAGAGGTCACCGGGGGTGCTAATAGCTCAGTGAAGGGCACGATTGTCAGTCACTGAAACGCTACATCCAGCAGCTCAGCCAACCCCATTAAATGTGGATGTACAAGCTAGTCCAGACACTTTGCGTGTGACTAATTCGAAATACAATAATTTTACAAAGAACATCCTAAATTTAAAGTTCCATCATGGTACGCTTGAAAGAAATCTGACTGGTGAGCTGAAATAGCCCACACATACAACTCTGTGCTTCTCTTTTGACAGTATTGTTTTCTAATTGCATTTCTATAGCGCTTACTACCCCTGACGAGGAGTCAAAGCGCCTTTTCGGCGAGTAGCATGCTACTCCGGAACCCAAGAAGTAGATAATACAGTCGATCTGTTGTGTTTGCTAATGGGTACGGCTGCAGTTATACACCTTTTCACAGCGGCCATAGCGCGGTTACAACGGCTCTGTCGCATGAGTGTAAAGAATTACGGAAGATGATTATTGTAGCGCATGTCCTCTTTTCACGGATAATTGGTTTATAAATGTAGTATTTCAGAATTGGAAGGTTTGTTAAAATGCAATTCTATTTTGCGTTTAAAGACCGAAGTGACGACTCCTCGCCTCTGAATCTTCCATCATACATTAGTTTCAACTTCTCCGAACGTCTGACCCGGCTCGCGGGCTGTAGCTTAATTAGCCCCATTTTGTGACCACCCGTGTGCCATGTCTGAGCTTTCACACTCAAGCAGTCCAGGGCATCTAAGTAAAAGAAGGTTTCTTTATAGAATCCCAACCTTATCCATGGGGAGATTCACACGAGCAACAAAGCACTGCTCACATAAATGCGCACTTGGCCTACATACAGGAACACGAAGCAATATTGTAGCTAAGAATAAGAGATAGGCGTTACAAAAATGCCAGTTTCGGTGAAAGTGAAACTGACACGATAATAAACAAGCCCGGCGGAGCGTGGCGCGCGCGCTTGGCGGGGGAGCGCATTCCAGGCGGGGGAGCGGACCATTTGAAGTGCTCCCAAAAGTGGAGTGCATGACGGCACGATGCGCGTGATTGTGCGCGTGCTAGCCATGCAATCCGCTTTTGGGAGCACTTTGAAAAGCCCTTTTACAATAGTCTCGCTTTGCGATCGCTTACGCGATAGCAAGGCGAGACCTAAAAAACGTGTATAAAGGTTTTTTTTTTGTCTCATCTGCAGTTAGGAAAACACTTATTTGAAGGGATCTTTTTCTTGAAATTAACTTCTCCTTTTGCTCCCTATCCACATTTGGATGCCATGACAACTGGGGGCATAGACTCACGCTGCTTACCTTAACGTTTTCCGACCTGATGTATAAATCGTCTCTAAAGATAACCCCTCAGTGCTGTTACCATTAACCAGGCAATCCACCAGGAAAACAAATCGCTTGTGAATGCTACCCTATTGAGGTTTTTCTGCAGCCCATTTGGTTTGTATGCAAATAGCTTTACCAATGTCTTTGTGAAATTTCTGCATATGTACTTAATGTTTCTTCTTTTATTTAAATCCAGCTGTGGGAGAGCAAGCTAATGCAGTCCAAAGCGGTTGATGGCTTTCATACTGAGGAGCAGCAGCTTTTACTTCAGGCTCAACAGCAGCAGCAACAGCAACACCAGCACACACACCACCAACCGCATCACCTACCGCAGCAGCACCACCAGCAACAGGCTGTGCAGCATCAAACTCAAACACAGCAGGTCCTCATGCCAACTTCGCACCAAGGTCAGACACCAGACCGCATTGGCAAAGTAGCTTTGCATGTTTGACTTCAAAATTGGCTTTTCATATGTTTTGATATGGAAGAGTAAGACACTGAGGCCCCCTTTAGAGTCTTTGATTGTTTGTTTTCACTTGCTACTTTTCCATAGCCTTAAAACTAGAGTGACAACCTATAATTAAACTCTTTAATTGTTTGAAAGAGTAATGTTGAATTTTAAGATATTTAGTTTCAACAATATTTCAAGCGTTCAAATAACTTGACCGTGATCATTAATATGCCCTACACCTTAAAAGGTGGTTTGTAGCAAGAGTTTTCAGCCCAGCTTCCAGCTGCACATGATTAGGTTAAATGAGTAATACCTGCTTCTTCCATTTGGCAACTCCAGCCGTAAATATGGTCATAACAGGAATGTGCTGAGCTTCTATTTGAGCTGTCAAAGCTGATGTGAGTATTGCTCTGAATAGTTGCATTTAATTACTTTGACCTATATACATTGGTGCCAAGATAAAATTCATTGCATGCCTGCAAACATAAGGTGCCACATGGGAATGCTTATTGAGGAGTGCCCCTCCTACTCGGTTCTGAATATGCATTTTTTTTTTTTAAACAGATTTTATTGGTCAAGTTGCATATAGGTCGCAGAGCTCTGCCCTCCAGAGACCGCCAAATCAAGCAGAAGGCATACCTTACAGCAACCGACTTTTTCCCCCCTCCCCCATAAACAACCAAGCACAACAGTGACATTTAACGACCTTGCCCTACCCCCCCACCTCCACTTTCTCCCCCCCCCCCCCCCCAAAAGGTCGCACTAGTCCATATCCCCCCCCACTGCAGCACCAAAGGAGCACTACGCGAGTCTAGCCCCGAGCCCACCACCCCCTTGCTCCTGCCCACTCCTCCCCATAGGCCCACCTCCGGTCTTAATTCAACAGCGTAGGCTCCTCCACCACCGGAAGGTCTTGCCAGAGGCCTCTGTACTCCGCCCATCTCTTCCATATTCTATAGTGTTTACGCGGGCACCCCCGGCCACGAAGATAGGCTGTTCCAGTCCCATGCAGAAGGCTAGATCATTTTTCCAGGCGCCACCGAGGGAGCCCTCGCCGCCTTCCATGTCCTGGCAATATCTCGTTTTGCCAAAGTTAGGCCCAGGAGCAGGAGATGACGTTTGTATATATTCCCCCCTACCCCCTCCAAAACATGCAGCAGCGCCAGTTTCGGTGCCTGGATAAGTTCCCACCCTAGCACCTCTGAAAGACGGGCAAAGACTCCCCTCCAGAAGCGGTCCAATGCCACGCGTTGCCATACAGTGTGTATAAATGTGCCTTCCGTCCGTCCACAACGAAGACAGTCCGGAGAGGCAATCATTCCTGCCCGCCACAACCGTGTCCTAGTGTAGTACACTCTGTGTAGGTATTTGAACTGGACTAGGCGTAAACGAATGGCTATGGTCTCCCCCCGCGGTGACGCCAGGGCCTCTGTCCAATCCTCCTCCTCCAGTCCATCAGCATCTGCCTCCCAGTCCCCCCGAAGTTTCCGTAATGTAGGGGAGCAGTGTATAACCAGGGACCTATAGATGCGCGAAATCTTTTTGTCATGCAGGTCTCCCATAAAAACTTTCGCCTCAACCGGACTGAACTCTGGTATAGACTTCAAGCCCTGCAGGCTAGGAGTCAGCGCATGACGCAGCTGTAGGTAACAATAGAATTGCGCCTGTGGCATATGGAACTCCTCCTGAAGATCCCCAAAAGATTTCAGGGTCGTGCCCCTCAGGACATCGCCCAGGGTGGAGATGCCGATGGCGTCCCACCCCCGAACCCCCCGCCCATTATCCCACAGAGGAGTTTCCTGGGTCAGGACATTCCACCATCCCATGCGCCGCAGCGCCTGCCTCCAAACCGTGAACACCACTCGAGTGACTGGTGGCAGCTGACTCCGCAGCCTCACCGAGTATAATATCGTGTGCAGCGTGTGATTCCCCATGAGATAGCGTTCCAGGGCGTACGTGGGGTCCCCCCTTTCCCCATACCACCCCTCGTTGAGGACCAACAGGTGCGAGGCTTGATAATACGAGAGTAGATCTGGAGACGCCAGACCCCCGCTATAAGTGGATAGGAAGCACGTACGTATGGCCACTCGCACCATCCCCCCTCCTCACAGAAACTGACCCAATACGGAATTCACCACCCGGAACCATTTGGGCAGGATCGGATAGGGATGGTTCTGTAACTTGTACAGGAGTCGGGGGAGCGCGACCATCTTAAAGATGGCCGATCGACCAAACCGCGTCCGTGGCATGCGAGACCAGATCTGAATGTCCGCCCGAACACGATCCCATACCGGTGTCACACTACGCTCCCAGGCCACTGCCGGTACATCCGAGAGCACCACCCCCAAGTATTTCAAGCTGCCTGCCGCCGACTGGACCTCGGTCGCCCACGAGCCCACCTTCAACCGACCTCCCAACACCCACAGCGTGGATTTGCGGGGATTCGTATATAGACCCGACGATTCTCCAAAGATGAGCATTATCTGCAGAAGCAGTGGCCCCGTCCTGTCAATTGCCCTCAGAAAAAAGAGAACGTCGTCTGCGTATAACGCTATTCTATCAGACCCGTGGCCCACTCTAATCCCCTCACCTGGGCGTCTACCCGCACCCAGGCAGCCAGAGGCTCCATGGCGAGGGCGAAAGAGGGCACCCCTGCCACGTTCCCCTCTGTATAGCAAAGGTAGAGGAGGTGGCCCCCGCCACCCGCACCGTCGCCGCCAACCCTGTATACAGAAGTTTCACATAGGAAAGAAAGCGTGGCCCCAAATTGAGTCTAGGAAGCAGAGTAAATAGATAGACCCAGTTCAGGGAATCAAACGCCCTGTCCATGTCTGCCAAAAGTATTGCCGCCGGCTCCCCCAACCTCTGGATCGCCTCAATCGCCACCTGCGCCCTTCTAATATTATGCCGGGTGGCCTGCTGAGGCATGAATCCCGCCTGATCCGGATGCACGAGTGATGTGATATGTGGCAGTAATCGATTGGCCAAGGCCTTCGCCAGGACTTTAGCCTCCACATTTAAGAGAGATGGGACGGTAGGAGGCGTGGTGCTCCGGGGGACAGCCAGGCTTGTAGAATACCACCCCCTCTGCATGCCTCCAATCCGGTGGGAGGCGACCGCTATCCCGAGCCGCCTCCACCACCGCGCGGTAGTGTTGGGCCAACTGCACCTGGTACCGACGGAAAAATTCATTTGGGAACCCGTTAGGGCTGTGAGCCTTCCCAGGGTAGTTCCCCGAGGGCCGCCCCCAATTCCTCCACTGTCAACCGGGCCTCCAACCCGTCCCGCAGCTCATCTGATAGCACCCTGGGGGGCAGATCAACAATAAACATTTCCACCATAGCCGCTGGCAGGCATTCCCTGGGAGCATAAAGGTCCGCAAAGTATGTGGCAAAACTTTCAGCAATTTGCGCAGGATCAGTAATCGGGTTACCCTCCGCGTCTAGTATGCCCGGTAATGATTGCACGTGAAAAGTGCCCTGACACAAGCGATGCAACATCTTACTAGATTTATCCGCCCCCCATTGGTGTACACTGCTGCGCGTCGCCAGCCACACCTGCCGTGCCTCATCCATCTGTAAGGCTGCGCACTCCTGTTGCGCCCACAAAAGCCGACGCACCTCCAGGGCACCCCCCGATTCTCGGCTTTGTCGCTCGATAATTTCTATGTTCGCCTCAGCCCGGATCAGCTTTTCCTTATGCTGCCTGCGAGCCGCTGCACACCACGAGATATCCACCCCTCTCAGCGTGGGCTTTATCGCCTCCCACAGAGAGGCCGTACTCGACAGAGCCCACGTTTGCCAGCAAATACTGTGCGATGGCCTCTCCCATGAGCACTGCATATTCCGTCTTCTGAAGATTCCACACTGCCAGGCGCCACCGAAACGGCTGCCGTCCCCTGCCTGCCTCCAAACGTACGAGCACTGGGGAGTGATCTGAGAGCCCCCATGGCAGAATCAGCGCCTCCACCACCCTCCCAGCCATGCCCCGGGGAACAAAGATGTAATCCAATCTAGAGAAGGAATGGTGAACTGCAGACACATGCGTATATTCCTGAACCGCGCCATGAGCCCGCCGCCAGGTGTCCACCCAGTCCAGGCCTATCACAAGAGAATGTAATTTGGTAGGGGAATCTCTCCCACGGCCCTCCACCCCCCCTGACCTGTCCATACTGGTGCTCATGAAATCGTTCCAGTCCCCACCCACCACAGTCATTACATCCGGCATATCGGCCCACAACGATTGTAGCCGCTCAATGAGATTCCACTGCAACGGGGGAGGGGCATACACGCTACCTAGGATCATAGATTCCCCACCTACCCTACCCCGGAGAAATAAGTAACGACCCTGCCCATCCACCCACTGCTGTTCGTGCGTGTATGGGACCCTGTGATGTATCAGGATAGCCACCCCACGAGACCCTCACAAAGCCTGCGTGAAATACCTGTTGGTACCCATACCGCTGCAAACAGAGGGCCTTTGTGCCCTGGAGATGAGTCTCCTGCAGCAGTAGAATATCCGCCTTCACCCGCTTCGCATGATAGAGTATGGCCCCCCCGCTTTACCTTATCCAATACCCATCTCACATTCCAGCTCAGGATACAGAGACCTCCCTGCATCATCCCCCCCCCACGAGACACGTCCGCCATGGGGGTTTGTAGCACGGTCTTTCGTTCCCATGAAGCCTCGGGGGCGTGCATACAACTTGCAGTGGGCCTGTGGTGGACGTGCGACCTGACCCCAACAACAGCCCTTCCCCAACAAACCCCCCACCCCATACCTCAAAAAAACCCTTTGAAGTATCTTGTCGCGGCGGGGCTGACCCCCCCCCCCCCCACCTCCAACGGAGGGATGCAGGCTTCCCCCGATCAATGGATCCCCAAGTCACAGCCCATAACCTCCAGACTGGACTCCCGCCAGTTCACATCTGACGGTAGATTAAGCCCAGTTCAAGACATCCTGGAAACCACCAATCGAAGTGTCACTACGCAGCACCCGTGTTCTCCATTAAGGATCCAATGACTGTCCCCCAGGGGCCGATCCCCCGCTATCGACAGCTCCTCCGGACTTCGAGCGCTGCCTGGACCTTGATCGCCTGTCCCCTTTCTGCCTCCGGCCACGGGTGCCCCCCGAAGACTAATCTGATTCTCCGCCCAGCAGCGTGTAGGGCCGTCTCGTCCGTCCATCTGAAGACCTCCTCCGGAGTATCAAAGAAGTGCGTGCGGGACCGAAAGACCACTTGGAGTTGGGCTGGAAAGAGCAACGCGTATGGGAGTTTAAGCTCTCAGCCGGGCCTTGGCGGCCATAAAAGACTGACGCTGCTGCTGGACCTTCCGCGTATAGTCCGGGAAGATCAGGATCCTTGAGTTATTGAAAAGGAGGGGTTCTTTGGCCCTGGCCTGCTTCAGGATGGCATCTCTGTCCAAATAGTTCAAGAATTTGGCGATGACCGGCCGCGGGTGGGCCCCCACCGGGGATTTCTGCAAGAGAGCCCGATGAGCCCGCTCCACCACAAAGCACCTGGACATCGCATCAGGGGGCAGCCAGCCCTCTAGCCAAGCGGTGAGAAAGCGCTCCATCTTGCCCTCCGGAAAGCCAATGAATCTGAGATTGTTACGTCTGGCCCGTCATTCCGCATCTTCTGCTCGGTGCATGAGGCCCCTTTGGACAGTCTCCATCGCCGCCACCTTGCGCTTCAACCCTGCAACGTCGTCCTTCACCCCAGAGATGCGCGTCTCGGCCTCCGTGATCCGACCCACCGCATTTCGTAAATCCTGCCGCAGCAAGGTAATATCCGCACCAACTGCCCCTATCATGGCATCCAACATGTCCCTGGACTGGGTGATGGCGTTCAGCCGGGCCGCATTGTCCGGTACCGCTCCCGGTTGACCTCCAGTGGCCCCCGCCCCGGTAAACTTGTCGATGGGCCCCTGCTTGGCCGAGCCACAGCCACCCTTGTCTCTGGTCATGCTGGCGCCATGTGCACCTAGGGCCAGCCTGCCCTGCTCGAGCGGAACACAATCCCAGCGGAGAACTGGTCCCACGGCCCAATCCGACCGCAGACCGCACCCCGGTGCCGGGCGACTTGCACCCTCTCACGCCGGCTAGGATGGTACGCAGTCTGCGACTTCCCCAATAGTCTGTCCCGCCCGTCCGCAGCTCAACCAGCGGAACTCCTTAAGCTGGCCTCAATGGGGGCCAAGGGGTGACAGCCAGCAACCCAATCCCCTGCATCCGCTCCTAAACTCAGACGTGCCACCAAGTCTCACCACTGAGTCACCTCCGTAGGGTATCGTCGTGAGGCTCGGGGCCACCCTCAGGCTTCCACCCCAGCAACACCAGGCTACTGCGTCTGTCCACGACCGCAATTCAGTGGGGCACGACACCCCAATGCGGACCAAGCATCTCTCCGTTCTTCCAGCATGACCAGCCTTGCAGCAGAATGAAGGGTGTGCCGCCACAACACAGGCAGACCCCCACGCAGGTCCTCCCCCGCGGCCCGATCCAGCCGCCGATCACCATCCACTCCACAGGCCCCGAGGGGAGGGGTGGGGACCAGGGCTCAGTCTCCGCTGCCCCCTGGAACCAAAGACGAGGCAGCCAACCAGATCCCCGCAACCCCCTGCGGTCCGACTACACCGCTGATTCCCCCCCCCCCGGCCACTCCAACAGAATGGGATGCCGCCAGCTAGAAGCCCACCGCCCCTGTTGTCGGCCGCCTCTGCCCTCGTGTGCCTCCGGTGCTGCGCCGGCCCAGAATCAGCAGCCTCTTCCACCTTCCACACTCCTCCTTACCGCCGCGGCCCGATCCGGCCGCCGGATCCCTCCTCCTCGCTGATCTCCACTTCACAAACGGAGGACAAGCCTCCCGCCACAGGGCCGGCCGCTCACCGCCGCCGGGTACGTTCTCCGGCCCAGCCAAGCTCCTTCGGCCATCCCTCTCACGCCATCCCTCTCACGCCGCGGGGACGCGGCACGCAACACCCGAGGCCTCCGGTGCACTGCCAGGCCTCTCCCGTGTTGCGGCTGGATCGCGGCGCCGCCTCGGCCCCCGGCTCTCAATCTTCGCGAAGAAGGGGGAGAACCGGGTACTACACCTCCGCGACACCTTTCGGCGCCACCATAAAGACCGGGATGTCAGGATAGAAGTCGGATAATTGTCAGCCTAAAACACGACCGCCATATTGGCTCTCCAAGCCACGCCCCCCTGAATATGCATTTTTAAAGAAAATATTATTATACATGTGGCTATGAATTTTCTTTTTAAATTACTATTTCTTTAAGTGTCTTCACCCGGTATTTGCCTTTTGACAAGTTAGACCTTTCCCGTAGCTATCGTCCTATTACACATAGTGTGTGTGACTTGTAAGAAGGAACATATTTTCTACCCTCCTACAGTTACCAACCTAATTAATGAGAGAACCATAATTCCGTAGTACCGATGAGGGCATTGCAAAATGAAAGTGAGTACTCTGATGCTGCTGGTATATGCCTCAAGATTTCTGTCAAAATATTAGTCTCAATTTATGGTAGCTGTAACTAGTATCCCAGCCGCCCTCCGAGCCACAACTGCAAAGAAGGCACTTAACTCCGCTGGTAGCCAATGTGGCGAGTCAAGCTCTTTCAGGGCATTTTGTAAAACCAGGAATTATGGCATAATCCTTGTAATGAGAGAGATGGGCAAGCCATCGCCTTCCCAGTCATTGTATTCTGGACCATGTTCCTGCACAGGAACTGAGACCAAATAAAAAAAAAAATGGAGCCTCTGCTGATACTAGCGTCTTGGTAAAACCCTCGTATTTGAGTCGGGCTGTATGAAAACTGGTGATTTTTAATTTCGCAATGTGACCATGTTTGAGTTTAGGGACAAATCTGAAGCAACATAGATTAGGCAGTAGTGACGGGGACTAGGCCCAAGTCCTTCTTATTGTCCCAGACTGGGCAAGTAGGGTGTCGTACATGGAGCTCCTTAGCATGAGCATTTGTCCTACTATCATGCTTCCACTTCAGGAGGTCTTCCTGCCTCTGTAGCAGGGCATGCACCTTGAACTAAATTACCTTACACCTCCATGTGCTGAAATTGAAAGGCAGCACTTGGGTATATTTGATTGGTCAACTCAAGTGGTAGATGTCTTCCATCCCATTGAATGCCCCTCCAAGAAAATGCATCTTTGCTGGATTTTGGGACACGTTTGTTACCTGGTGTGGTGCTAGGGGCCCTTTCTTCTTAGAAGTGAGGCTGCTAAATGTTTCATTGTTTTGACTTTAGCCCAGCATCACCCCCCAGTGGACACTGCAAAAAGGGTATTATTCTGCCTTTCTTAATTTGCCAGTCCACGCACCCTTGTTTAAATCGTCGATTGTGATGTGGTTTATTAGGTTTCACACATTTTCCCCTACAAACTGTTATTGATCCGTACATTCCTCCTTTATATGCCTTTTGAGCCTGTGCAAAGTTGCTTGCTGCATATTCTCTCCGAAAACCGCCTTCCTCATTGTGTTCACGCCAGCTTGTTGCATGCGTGAACTAGAGGTACTTTCACTGCAACCGTCTTACACCACCTTCCTTCCAAACAAATTGGTGCTGAACACCTGGGTACCTTCTTACTAGAACTTTTCTTATTTCCATGTTGGGGGACTCAATCACTCTACCAGGATTCTTTGCTTCATCCTTCAAATTGGTTGGATCCCTAGAGGGCTTTACGTTTTCACATTGATTGTAGCAAGGCTCATTGAGTAGATGATCAACTATTTGTAGGATTTTCTGGAACTAAGAAAGAGAAGGCTGTGCAGAAGAGGATCCTTTTGAGGTGGATAGTCCAGTGCATCAAGATCTACAATGCCCTTGCCAAAAAGCAGCCTCCAGAACATCTGTGAACCCATTTCAACAGGGCTAAGGCTGCTACCACTGCATTACACGAAGTGCCTGTCCTTGATTTCTACAAGACTCTGACTTGGGCAACGGTGCATGCGCTCATGAAGCATGATTGGCTTGACAGACCCTCTGGTCCAAGAAGAACTCTTGACCCGCTTAGTTCTGAAAGGCTTGTTGTTTGAGCCCACTCCACTACCTTCCACTTTTGGGAGGTACTCCTGTGATAACTATTCTAAGAGGAGGAATCTGCAGTTTGGTAACCCTCTTTTTGGTAGATACTTAATCTAAGGTACCATGTTAAATGAAGCACCACTAAATGTATCTATTCAAAATATAAAACTGGAAATTCAAGCTACAAATACCTCCTGCACATGTTAAGCACCAGATGCCTTGAAAATATACCACAATTGTATTCAGACTTAATTTCAATTTAAATCGTGCTAAGTATTTGAACCGCTCACGTTTCCCTTTTTTTACTCGATCATTTTTAACACGCACATTAACCTGTTCAAATGTATTCTTCACTTAGCAATTCACTTTCATGTCCGTCTTCGGGAGTTACCAAAGGTTGGACACCTTTCTTAAGCTCAAGGTCTTGTTCTATAATACTCTTTCCTGACATGCAGCTTTAGAACTAAAACAATTCACTGTCGAACACTAAATACAAAAACATTTTGTGCAAATTGTTTGTATGCTTTTAAGTTGACCTTCAGGAATGTTGTAATTCGTGTGTGAATGTAATGAAAATAACTAGCTGGGAACTATCCATGCATTCGCTTACCCAGTCCTTTTTAGGTCTCGCCTTAGACAGCGCATGCGCTGTCTCTTCGAGACATTTAGTAAGTGGCTTTTAAAAGTGCCATCAGAGGCTTTTGCTGGCCTCCAGTTTGCGTTCACGAGCGTGTGCACATCTGCCATCTGTGTTTTTATTGCTGCCATCCGGCTCCTCTGCTTGCACTACCCCCTCCCTTTTCCCCCTCCCTCCTGGTCAGCTTCATTTGTGTCTTCTATCGCTGTGAATCATGCTCCTTTGCTCGCACTCCTCCCCCTCCCCTCCCCACCCCCCCTTCCGCCTCCTCGTCAGTTTCATTTGAGTGAAAACTCTGCAAGGTTCCTTTCTCACAGCTCCGGTCCACCTACCCGTATTGGAGAACCTTGTGTGTTAATAGTCTCCCAAGAGGGTGTGCATGAGGCTTTTTGGGCCCTTTTCCAATTCTGTTCATGGGGGTTCGTAGGGGTCCAGGAACTCGACCAGTGAGGCCCACTTTTCCCTGGAAGCTGGTCTCCATGGTGAGTTCCGCAGGGCAGTGCTGTCAGCGCCTCTGAGGTACGTCACCCAGTTGAGCCATCCCTTGAAAGTCGCCGTAGCTGAATATTTCCATTTGGAGAGTACTATTTTCACTGCCGCTGTCAGTAGGAGATCTAACCGGTCCCTGTCGTGTTGTGAGTCTAGCTCTGCGGTCATAAACGCGGTGGTAAGGGTGGAGAATTCTGGTTTTAGTGTGCATCCCAGCACCTTATTTATTAAGGTGAATATTTTCTCCCAGAACCTTTAAACTTTGTGGCAGTAGTAGATCAGGTGTCGCAGTTCCAGCACAGGTCATTTTCCCTGAGGCCCAGCACCGCCAGACGAGCCGGGGTCCAGTAAGTCTTGTGCAGTAGCCAGAAATTTGTCTGTGCTAATACTGGGGAGATTTTGTTTCGTGAGGGGGAGGCCCAGAGGAGATACAGTTCTCTCTCGCAGAGTGTAATGTCAAGTTGTTTTTCCCAGTGTGTGGCTGCTTTATCATTAATTTTGGTGGTGCTGGGACGTAGTAGCTTGTAGAGATGTGATACCTGATGGCCTATTCTGTTGAGATTCGTCATGCATTGAATGATTGATGGCTTGTGCTTCGCTAATTTTGCTTTTGTCAGGGCTGTTCTGATTTTTAGGAAGTTGTATAGCTCTATGTCTGGTAGTTTGTGATTCATTTTTAAAGTGATGGGACTTCCCCCCCCTTCTTCCAGTTGTGCTGGGTAGGAGATTCCCAACTTCCATGTCTCTATGGAAAGGGGTTTCCCCCTGTACTTAAACTTGGTGTTTGACAACAGTGAGTCCCATTTGGAGTTTTTTACACTGTGCTCCATTTCCCTGTCTATTTTGAGCAGGGCATTTTTTGTGTTTTTGAGTATTGGGTTGGAAGCGTGTATATGTTTATTGGCTGTGAGTGCTATTGGTTCTAGGTTTTTAGGATGGCTCGCTCAATTGCTAGCCATACCAGCGTGTACCCCTGACTGACTGGGCAAGAGCAAGTAGGCCCCCTGTTTTGCTAGAAATGCGATCTGGAAGGTTTTGAAGTCTGCTACATTTAGACCGCCCAATTTTTTGTCTGGTCTTAGTTTTTTTTAAGCGTATTCTCGCTTTTTTGCCCCGCCATAGAAATTTATTAATATCTTATCTATCTTGCGGTGGAAGTCATCTGTGAGTAGGAGAGGGAGCATACCCAGCAGGTAATTGATCATCGGGGTGATCATCATCTTAACTGTGTCTATCCTTCCCCACCATGTTATAAATTTGGGGGACCAGGACTCTCGAAGTGTCTTTGTCTTCTCTAATGAGAGCTTTTCATTTTGGTCAAGTGTAGTTTTGAGGTTGTTGCCGAAGTGTACACCTAGATATTTGATGAAACCCGTTTGCCATGCTAGGCCCGTTTTCCCCAATGTGTCCCTAGTGGTGTGGATGTTGAGTGGTTTGCACTCCGACTTTTCCTTGTTGAGCTTGTATCCGGAGTGTTTTGAATATGTTCCTATGGTTTCTGTGAGGGCCGTGATGGAGGTCGCGGGTCGTTCTGTCACTGAGGATGTCGTTCGCGTATGCGGCTAGTTTGACTGTGACCTCGTTGATCGTGATTCCCCCCTCACTTCCACGTTACCCTTGATATCCCTGATCAGGGGTTCCAAGGCCAACAGGAACAACGAGGGGGACAAGGGACATCCTTTTCTTGTTTCACATTGTACGGCTAAGGGGTCAGAGACCGATGCATTAACTACAATGTGAGCTCTGGGGTCCCTGTACAGTGCCATTACTTTCCATGTGTATGTTTCCCCAATTTTAAATGCCCGCATGAATTGTTCTAGGAAGTCCCACGATTCCCTGTTGAAAGCTTTCTCAGTGTCTAGTGTAATAGTCACCGCAGGTTCGTCTATTTTGGAGGCGCGTTCTAGTATGTGGCATAAGAGTCTGGTGTTGTCATGTGACATGCGGGTCTTTAGGAACCCTACCTGTGAGTTGCTTATTAGTCTTGGGAGCAAAGTGCTTAATCTTGAGGCCAGGATTTTGGCGTAAAGTTTGCAGTCTACATTGATTAGTGAAATGGGTCTATAGTTTTGGGGTAGTTGTGAGTCTTTGCCTTCCTTCGGGATAACAATTATGTAAGCCTCGACATGGATTGGGAAACAAGTCCCTCCCCCCGCTCAGTGGTTGAACACTTTTTAAGTCTCGCCTGGCGTGGGCTGCGCACATGCGCCGTCTCGCTGGCGAGATTTAATGATTTTGGATTTTCTGTAAAGGGCATTAAGCCCCGCCCCTCTTTCCATTGGGTGGTGTCACCGTTTATGCTAAACGGTGGCCAGCCATTAGAAAAGAGCTGTTTGTGACGTTTTCGTTTGGCTTTTTGAGCCGTCCCATTTGGACGGGCTCGTCTGCCTTCCTTGCATCGTAAAAGGATTCTTATCTTTATGGGGCCATGTGCTTAAACACCTGGCCCCATAAAGACGAGAGATCCTCTTTCACTTTCGGCACCGCGTCGTGCTTGTTGTGGTGGGGCACTAGGTCGGTGATCCCCACACTTGGGTGCAATAGAGAGGTATCGGTTTGGCTTGTGTAGAGAGGTCTTAGAGTTGGCAAGCTGGCTGCTTTGTGTTTGGTTAGTACAGTTTATTTAAAGGACTGTGAGTTTGGACGAGCGTCTGCATTGAGGCCAGTGGTGCCAACCAAGAAATACACAATCTAGAGGGTGTGTGAAGAGGGAGAAAACCTTTCTGTACTTTACTAAACCGTTCTCGTGATATGGCAAACGTGGGTCCTGCGCCCGCCACTGGAATAACCGGCCCCTGTATGCGCGACACAGGCCCCTGGGCCCTTGAGGGTGTGCATGAGACACAGGCCTCTGGGCGTGCTGGTGTACTTTTTGTCTGCCTCTTCATCACCAAGCAGGTTTCTTTGGCGCTCTGGGTGTGTTTGTGCACAGGAGCTTCACCCTTTGGTGATCCGGCCATGACAGCTGATCTGGTCGGCAGCAGCCATTGGTCACCGCCAGCCTCATTTGAATAAGGGGGGTTCTGAGGGTGGTTGTCAGCTGCCGTCTGCTGACGTGAGGTGTCCCCGCACAGGAGAGAAGCATTTCAAAGCATGCACGTCCATTGGAATCTGGTAGAAACGCGTAAGCTGTTAACTATTGGATGCCTGCCGGGGTCGCAGCTATCCTTAACGCGTGTCCATCGATTCATTTGTAGGCACTTCGACATCCAACACAAGAAGAGGGGTGGGGGTTAAGGGCGCACTCCGGGTTGCCAATACAGTCCTCAGATGTTCATTTCTGTACAGGGCGCCAGGTGACATTTTCACTGGAAACCGGAGGCGTTCGCTCTAGTGAGGGTCGTTCCTGGATGCAGGTCATGAGCGCGGTTAGGAACCACAGGAGTGCCTTGTCGCCCTGTCTCTGTTCACTGACTGTGTTGTCGCAGCCATTTAACCTCTGCTCGATTTGCTCGGAAAAAACGTGTATGAAATGCGCGTAAATCCGCGCTGCAACCAAACCCCTCTGGCGGGAGAGCTATTGCTCACTGCAAGGGTAGGACATTTGATGTGAACCCTCACTGGGAATGGCCCGTCGACCGTCCCCCGCCCCCCTACAAGGACCCCCTTTCCTTCAGTGCTTGTGTAAACTGGAAGCGTAGCAAAAACCAGCGAAGAGCTATTTATAGCCAGGCTGCTGCAGTTAAGGGAGGGCCCCGGGTCACAGGGGAGGGCACATCCAAGGGAGTCTCCCCGCAGTAAACGCCATTGGCAGCTGCTGCCTCCTTGCATGCCTCCTTTTCGTGCACTGTAAACGCTGCAGATCTGCCAATATGTGGGTGGAGTGCAGCGGATCTCTTCGTTCTTAGACTGTACATTGACCAACGAAAGTTTAGGCCCTGGCATATCGTGGTAGCCCCCCAGTTCATGGCGTTCTCCCGTGGTACGCTATTAATGCTATCCCTAGCCGTAGCTTGAATTAACAAGCATTGGCATAGCCAATAGGTCTCGCCTTTGGGACCTTATAAGTGTTTAGCCATGCAATGCTTGATGTTGTTGCACCAAGGATATTGTGCTGGATAACTAAACACTTATAAGGTCCCAAAGGCGAGACCTATTGGCTATGCCAATGCTTGTTTCATGGTTGGTTGCAGGTGCGTTAGGAAAGTTTTGTAGAACGTGGTAGTGTACCCATCTGGGCCTGGTGCTTTTGTTTTCTTTTAGAGACTTGACCGCCATCTCTATCTCTGCCGAGCATATTTCCCGTCCTAGCATCTGTGCTTCTTCATTCGTTATCTTTTGGAGGTCTAGTCTGTCTAGATACCTTGCACATCCTTCCTGGTCTAAGGCCTGGTCTTTTTTGTAGCATTCTTGATAGAACTCTTGGCATGTTCTTAGGATTTCTTTGTCTTGTGTGTGTGTGTGTGTGTGTGTGTGTGTTGAGTGATTGATGAGATGGGGAATTGCCTTTGTGTGTGCTTTAGGTAGGAGGCTAGGAGCTTCCCCGCTTTATTAGCCTCGCAGAGGTTGATGGCCTTATATTTGTTCACCCACAGCCCGGCCCTCTTGCTCAAGATTTTGTTGTACTCGTATTTTTTCCTAGCGAGCTCTGTTAGGGTGCTAGTGTTCTTTGTATCTCTGATGTGGCTCGTCTCCAACCTTTTGATTTAGTGTTCAAGTTGGTTCAGTTGTTGGTTAGCATTTTTGTTAATTTTGGCCTTGATTTCTATTATTGTGCCTCTTACTGTGGCCTTAAGTGCGTCCCATACGATCTTGGGATTGGTGCCTTGTATGTCGTTATGCAACAGGTACTCTTTTAGGGTCTCTTCTATTTTGGTTTTGTTGCCTTGGTCTGACAGGACGTCGCTATTAAAACTCCATCTACGGGGGATGTCTTCGTTATGGCGCCCGCTCAGCTGTAGGCTGATGCACGAGTGGTCAGAGTATTCTAGGTGCAATGTCCGTGTGTTCTATTAGGTGAGTGTGTGTACCTGTGATTAATATGTAGTCTATCCTGCTGTATGAGTTGTGCGGGTTGGAGTAAAAGGTGTAGTCCCTAGTGTCCGGGTGTTGTAGTCGCCATGAGTCTTTGAGGTTGTATCTGGAGCAGATGTTTTTTAGTATGTTGTGTGCATTTGAGGGATGGGAGTGGCATTGTGATTCTGTCTAATGTGTGGTCTAGTGCTATGTTAAAGTCCCCTGCCACCACTGTTGGGTCATTCTGGGGAATGAGTTCCAGTTTCTTAGAGACTCCCTCCCAGAAGGCAGTGTCGTCTGTGTTAGGACGGCAAATGTTCGCTACATGGATGTTCTCTTCTCCCCTTTTCAGGTGCGTTATCAGGATTCTCCCTGCTTCATCGTGGTGGTGATCCTCTATTGTTACCTTGGAGTTCTTATTAATCAGGGTGATCACCCCCCCCCCCCCCCGCTTCTTCCCTACTGCCGGTGCGCAGGCCACATGGCCTAGCCATGTGGCTTTCACTCGCTTGGCGTCTTTGAGAGAAAGCTTGGTTTCCTGCAGTAGGATCACATCCCCCTTGGTCTTAGCTAGGTAGTCTAGTATTTTTTTTTCTCTTGACTGGGTAGTTGAGGCCTTTGACATTGAGGGAGACTATCTTCAGGTTAGTTGCCAGGGAAGTCGTGCTATTTTGTGTCCTTGATTATAGAGTGTGATCGCCGTTTGGCCCTCTCCCTTTCCCCACTTTGCGCTCCGTACGTGCCCTCCCTACCTGGGTGACCTGCCTGAATTGGTGGTAGCTACCTGTACCCCCCCCCCCACGTTGGTTCTGTTGCTCCCCCCCCATCAGATCTTGACTGCATGTTACTTCTTGTATGTAGGTGTATAGATAGGATGTTGATTGCATAGAAGACAGTGGATATATTCAAAATATAAAGATAAGATGGGACAGACAAACCTTCCCCCACCCCCCCGCTGCAAAACCTCGTATTCTGAACGTGCGACGACAAGGTCGCCGTTCCGCCTCCCTGGGAGTCTGTAATTTAGTATGGTGATGTTCCTCCCCCCCCCCCCCCCCCCCCCCCCCCCGGGCTGACCCGGAATATCGTATGTGCGTATTGTTTGACCATTTGCATATAAGCGTCCCCCCTGATCCCTCCTTCCATCATAGGACCCTACAGATATCACATATCTATATAAACAAAGGATATAAGGATATATATAGTCCATCTTTGTCCCTGTGGCGTGGCGTTCCGCTTGGCCTTGCTCTGGCTTTTCTAACAGCGCCTCGAGGTAGATATTGATTTAGTCTGGAGTCAAAAACAGTTGATCGGAGGTAGCCACGTAGATTCCTGAGTGTTCCTCTTGTCCCTTTGTCTTACTCTTGTTCGCTCCTGTTCGCGCCCTGAGTAAGACGTTCTATTTTCTTTTAGTCTTGAGGTAGTCATGGTTGATTTGAGGTAGATACGGTTGATGTTCCTGAGTGCTCATCTTGTCTCTTGTCTTTCCTCCTGCTCACTCCACTCTTGGCCCTGGCGAAGCACTTCTCTTGCCTGTTCCTGCTTGGGAGGTTTCCATCTCCTGTTGCGTCGGGCCTTCTAGGTATCTGCTTAGCTCTCTTGGGTCCTCAAATATGCGTTCTTCCTTTATCGCTTATTCTGAATCTTGTGGGGCCCACAAATGAGAATATGATGTTCCCCTTCCTCAATTTGTCTCGCAGGGCCAGGAATTCCTTTCTTATGTCCACTGTGGGTTTGGAGTAGTCCTGTGTGAGGATTATCCTCTGCCCATTCCACTGCATATTTTGGTTTTTCCTTGCAACTCCAAATATAGCCTCTGCATGCTGTGATCGTAGTGGTTTCCATATTATTGGACGAGGACCCGCCCTAGTGGCTGCTTTGAAGGCTGGGACTCTGTATGCTCTGTCCAGCTCGAAGGGGTGATCGAATTTGATGGGGATCATTTCCTCGATGAAGGCCATGCAGGATGCCCGCCTTATCGTCCTCGCCCTCCGGCACTGGGCGAGTCCGTTTGTGTCTCCCCCCTGTTCTTTTTCGGCTGCGGTTGAATTTTCCCTTCGCTCCCCGCCATGGCTGACAGCCCTCGCTTCACTTGCTGGAGTTCGAATCTTCCGCCTCTATTTTGGGCTATAGGTTGATGTGTCTGTTCCTGTGGGAGTCCACGTTGGCCCTGTTTAAGTTTCTCCTTTAGGCCAGCTTGGTGTGTACTCTCGCGGAGTTGGATGGTGTTGCTCTCTGATGCGCCTCTATTTTGGATGTCAGCCGGTGTAGGCAGGCCTTTGGCGTGACTTCGCGATGACCGTGTTGACGCCACCCCTCCTGTTGGTGTTTCTGTTTTAGGTTGGACGTGCCACTCCCTGCCTCGGTAGCGGTGTCTCTTTATGTCTGCATCTTGTGCCTATGCAGACATTGACCCCCAGCGCTTTCCCATCCACCCCTCTGCCGCTGTGTGGCTCTCTTCGGTAGGGCTACCTGCGCAAACTGGGGTTGCAGTGTTCACCGCCTACTAAGGTGGTTACCTATTGAGGGCCTTTTGGCTACGGTTACCTTCTTCTTTACCAGCCGGAGCTGCACTCGTATGGATGAGCCTTGATGGGTTTTGCGAGTAATTGGCCTCCCCTTTGCACTGTCCCGCGATCAAGTTCTTACTCGCTTTATCCTTTATGCAGGAGCCTGAGGGCCTGGTATGTGGCGTGATTCCCCGTATTTCCTTTGCGTCAAGCAACCTCCTCAGTTGGTGGAGCGCACCACTGCTCTCTCTGTTTTTTTTTTTTTTTACCCCCTGGCTTGATCGTTCATCCGACAGCGTTTGTTCTTTGCGTGAGGGAGATGGTTGCGGCTCGGCTCTGTTGCGCTAGTTTCTCCCCCGCAATTGGGGCGCTCCGTTACTCTCCTCACCGTTTTCCCTCCTGCATATGTTCCGCTGCCTTGTAGACTTGAGGGTGTTAGCTGTGGCCCATTTTGTTTCTTTCCCTTGCGGTTTGGGGTTGTTCTCTTCCTCCGCGCACTGTTAGGGCGCCGTGCGAGCTCTCCGAAGATGGCGACCTCGTCTGGGTATTTTCAGTTTCGGTTTTAGTTTACCCGGTTCGACTCGGGCAACCTTTCTCATTGCCGTCCAAGCCACGTCTGTCATTTTTTTTTTCCTGAGTATTAAAAAGGCATATAGGGTGAGATCCACGCTGTCTGCCGGTCAAGATTTGTATACATTTCTTCCTAAAATATCGTCCGAACTTCCTCTAAATCGGGCATGGAATTGTTAAGATCTTTTATCTACTGTCTGTGGTGATTGCATGAGAAGGAAAGATGTTTTCCTTGTTATACAAATTATTCTGCAAGGGTATCATTCGAAACATGTGCAACCCGCACTGCTAGTGTGTTGCATTTGTGTTGGTCACTAAATGTAGACAAAGATGGCAGTGTTTGAATTTTAACTTTGTAGTTGGTGCTTCTCTGTGATGCTCAAAATCTTAAGGGACATAGTTTAATTTCCTGTTCATTGGTGAGATTGATTTTGTGTTTTAAAACTTTATTTATACAAGTGTTTCCAAGTCAAGGCTGGTTGTGGGTACAAAATCACAACCTAATTCCGGCGAGAGTGCTCTTCACTTGGATGCTGTTTTGCTAAATGTAAATAATTATTTTCCTGGATCTGCCTCTTGAAGCTCTGATGCATGTTCTGCTAAAGCATAGACTCAAAAAGCATGATAATTATTATGCATGGTTCAATTTCACTCCTTTTATTATAATACACTGCTACTTAAACACAGATTGCAGAAGTGGAAAAAGACTAGTTTTCAAAATGTTTTTACAGTTGAGCAGCGGAGCTGTATGGGTTCAGTTCAATGATGGCACACAATTATTGGTTCAAGCGGGTGTCTCTTTGATTATTTACACAATCTAATGGTCCGACAACTATTTTTATGTATAGTCTTTTAGACACTATTGTTAGGGTGATCAACATTAAACTCAAAAAAGTAACGCAACACTGACTTACTGCAAAATGAGTTTTACTAAACCGCATAAACATCCTTTGTCAAGCCTTAGTGTAAAAAATACAGTACACACTATACAGCGCTATAACAAGTCGCAACAAGCATTGGCATAGCCAATAGGTCTCGCCTTTGGGACCTTATAAGTGTTTAGCCATGCAACAGTTGATGTTGTTGCACCAAGGATATTGTGCTGTATAACTAAATACTTGTAAGGTCCCAAAAGCGAGACCTATTGGCTATGCCAATGCTTATTGACAATGGTACTGTTCCAACGCACATTCATGGTAATTTTTATACAGACTTTATGTGCAGGGAAAATTAGTATAATTTACAGTTTTTTGTCTAGTAGTTTAATGGGTGTAAAGGTCGTGGCTGGTGTTAACAAAACATTAGCAAAATACTTCACACCATAATATTATGTTTGTGACGTGTAGTTGTAGATACCCATGCTGCACATACTTCTGCTAGCTAGTGCTTATTTTTATTTGAAATTAGTCTTAAGTTGCAGGAGCTAGGGACTCCAGAAGTAGTGGTATTCCGATTGGCATAAACTCCATTGTTAAATTGCTTTTCTTTGCTGTCGTGTTCAGACGTGTTGTTGTGAGCTCTGGTTCGGCGCCACGTGGTGTTCTCGTCAGGCCTTTGTATCCGTCCCTGCTTCGGTTTCCATAAAACAATCCTCGTCATTGGCTTTCATCTGTCATTTTCCATTTGACTGTTATATACCCCTTAACTCTCACAGTCTAAGTTGAGAATGTCCCTGGGATTGAAAACTCCATTTCGATTCTGTCCTACATGTCGCTCCAGTTAATCAGAGGTCCGACCTTCATGAAGTCTGTAATCTTTGTCTCCCGACCTCCGAGAAGACTCCTGCCTGGCATTTTTTGCATACCGCAACAAAAAGCTTCTCTGGAACAGACGAGCTCGTTGCCTCTCCTGATATGGCACACTGTTTAGAGGGGGAAGACACCCTGGACATTTTTGGAGAGCTAAGGAGTCAGATGTTGAAGAGGTTGATGCTTTAGGCGTTGAAACTGTACCGTCATTCTTGTTGGAAAGCATAGACTCTGGGATAGACGTCAAGGCTCCGCACTCTGTCACAGTCCTCTAAGCACAGTCTCATCAGCTGCTTTGGTGCCAGATCCTAAGGCACACCCTCGCCCACCCTCTGACTTAAAAGGATTGGAGCTGAAGACTACAGAGCAGAGACATATTGCTCTGAAACACTTAGAGCCATAGGCAAGCTCGGTGCGTAGATCCACCAACCTACAACATTTGGCACCAAGATGGAGCTAGACGCCTTCTGGTGGGTGACCATCTATCCCCTCGAAGCCTTCTTCCACCTCTGGCCCCACTGCTGCTTCTGAAGACTTTGGGCAGCCAATACTCAAACTCCTGCAAGAACATCTGGATGCTCGGCAACAGTGAATCCATATCCAGGCATTGGTTGGATCCTATCGAAGCCTCCACAGGTGCCGAAGGACTCGATTCCTCATAAGAGGCCATCAACCCACTGGTGCCTACCACGCCCAAAAGGCCTAGGAAGCATAACAGAGCTACCTTTCCCCTACCTCCTGCTCAGCCTCCTCCTTCTCTTCCCCATCTCCTCCCCTCTGTACCCTATGTGTTGCCTTTAGAAACGCCACAACTCACCTCGGTGTTCCTCCCACTCAGGGCCTGGACAGTCCTAGACTCCCTTATGACACAGATTACCCAATTCTTTACCCACAGGGCACAGATGATGATATTGAACCCCCTGAAGACACAGACCCACATTTGTACCTGGATAAGGCTTCCGCCCCAGGGGATGTCACTGCATATCATGTGCCACGTTGCACAATGTTGAACTCCACATGCCGCATGAAGAGGATGATTCCCTTGTGAAAATCCTCTCCTCTACCCAGTGCTCACTTCCAGTACCTCCCGGTGCTAAAAGGGGTCCTCAAATCGACCATGGAGATTTTCAAGAAGCCTGATAAGGCTAGAAGGATCACACCTATGATGGATAGGAAGTATAAAGCCTCCCCTAGTGGCCCTTCAGTTATTCGTTGCTAGTTACCCCTGACACGCTAGTGGTATATACTGCTAGAAAGTGCACAAACCACCAAAGGCCTGGTGATGCACCCCCTCCTTATCAGGAGAGCAAGAAGATAGATGCCGGGGCTAAAAGGCTGGCGGCACAGCCTGCTGCTGATTGGAGAATTGCCAATTCCATCGGCTTGCTCTTGAAGTACCACTGTGTGGTGGGATCAAATGGCATACTTGGTGGAACATCTCCCAGAACAGTACTGCAAAAAAGGGCAACAGTTAGGGCAGAGAGGAAAGTTAACCCTCAACACTAACATTTGCTGTGCTTTGGATGCTGCGCATACAGCTGCCGACTGTATTAATTATAGGATTGTCTTACGGCGCCGTGCCTGGCTGAGGATTTCTGGTTTTAAACCAGGGATACAGCAACCTCTATTAAATTTGCCCGTCAATGGTCAGCACCTCTTTGGCCCTCTGGTCGAGGAGATGCTTGAAAAGATAAAGGCACAGATACAGCAAAAGCTATGGGCACCCTCCAAACACAGCCCTCTGCAGATTCATTGCAGCACATAGTTTCATGGAGCTTGTACGAGACACACTCCAGAACTCTCTCCCACCTTTACTAGGGCACCCCACCAGTCACCTCTGTTAACTACAAAGGTGAATACTGGGGCAACAGTGGCAAAGGTAGAGGTAAGGGTGCATCCCCAAAAGTAAATACCCCCTTAAAGCAGTGACGCCCTATGGCTACCACTTACCCCTACCTCAAACAGGGGTTTCTGCCCCGCTGGCCAGAAATCACCTCTGATTGTTGCGTTCTAAATATCATAAAAGGGCGATGCTGTCTGGAACTCACACAAACACTGCCAAACAATCCCCCCCCCTCTCCCCAGTACAAATTGTCTGAAGAACATCTGCACCTCCTTTACGGGGAGGTACAGGCTCTCTTGAACAAGGAGGCCATAGAACCTGTCCCATCTCAACATTATGGAAAGGGTGTATATTCACTGTACTGCATCTTAAAGAAATACTGCTCCCTCGGGCTCTTATTTGATCTCCGGCCTATTGACAAATATGATGTCTGATCACTGTTCATTGTGACTCTACAGGACATCATACCACTCTTACAGAAAGGTGACTTCCTGACTGCTCTAGATCTAAAAGACTCTTACTTTCACATACTGATCAACCCAACACATCGCAGACGTTTGTAGCAAGTGGACACCATTATCAGTTCAAAGTGCTGCTCTTCGGGGTTTCCACTGCTCCAAGAGTCTTTACCGAATGTCTGGCTGTGGTGGGTGCTCATTTCAGGAGGAGCAGCAGCATCAACCTGTTCCCTTGTCTGTATGACTGGTTGATCCAGAGGGCCTCTCAACTCTCTAGTGAACACCCAGACCACAATTCACACCCTACACACTCTGGTTTCACCATCAATCTCACCAAATCCTTCCTACAACCCCCTTCAAATACAGCCTTTCCTTGAGGCTAGACTAGAAGAGCGTATCCCAGACCAGCCCGAGTACAATCCTTCCAAAACATGCAGCCTTTTTTTCAGCCAGCTCTGACGGGATGCGTCAGAACTGTAATGCGCTTACTAGACATTATAGCATTATGTATTGCTAAAATTCCTCATGCCAGACTCCACATGTGTCTGTTACAGGAGTATTTGGCAGCACAGTGGGGGTCAAGTGGAGGGTCGCCTAGAGGCTCTAGTGTTGGTTTGGGGCCGCACATATTGCTCTCTGCACTTGTGAGAATCAAACAACCTGTTGGGGCAGCCCTTTCTTAGACCCAGCTCCGCAAGAGACCATCGCCACAGATGCCTCGCTCACAGGTTAAGGAGCGCATCTCCATCACCTCACTGTTCAGAGTCTGTGGATCCAATCCAGCAAACTCTTCATATCAATCACCTGGAACTCTTAGCCATACAGCTTGTTCACTGGGCTTTCCACCCTCCCATTCAAAACAAGACAGTCTTGATACTCACAGACTTGTCTGCCATGTTTTACTTACAGAAACATGGGGGCACACATTCACCACATTTCTTGTGTGTCCCAAAAGCAACTGGCGGTGGGCAATCCATCACAAAGTCCACCTACCCATTCAGCACATTCTCAGGGTGGAGAACAATATTGTGGATCTTCTCAACAGGACGCATCAACAAGTCCATGTTAGGAACTCCACCCCAGGTCTTACACATGTACTTTCACCGTTGGGGGTTCCCACAGATTGATTTGTTTGCCACTTCCAAAAACACAATGTCCAAAGTTCACCCCCAGACTAGCACACCCATAATCCCTGGGTAATAGACTATTGATAAATTGGTCCAGAATATTTGCTTAAGCTTTTCTGCCGCTCCCACTCCTACCGTTTGTGGTTAGGAGGCTAAAATGGATATCCCTAATGCTCATCCTAATAGTACCATCTTGGGCACACCTGCCTTGGTACTTCACACTACTAGAACTCTCTCTAATCCCACATGAGAAGCTACCCCACAGGACAGATGTTTTCTCATAAAACTACTGCAGTATCAGACATCACAACCGTCAACAGCTCAACCTTGCAATCTGGCTCCTGAGGTCTTAGCATTTGGATATCTTTATCTAACTGAGGAGTATGTCTATTCTTAAAGACTGAACGCCCTACTACCTTACATAGCCAAATGGAAATGCTTTGTGCGCCCCGGTCTTCCCAAACACTTCAATCCACTCACAGCGTCTGTGCAGCATATTGTATGCTACCTCCTTTACCTACTGATGTCAGGACCCAGCCTATAGATCTTTTATTTTTGTTACATCTGGCTGCTGTAGTTACCTATTTGCAGAATAGGCTACATATGTTACTATTGAGAATTCCAGTTGTTAAGGCATTCATGGAAGGTCTCAAAAGGGTTATTCTACCACGGATGCCCCATGCTCCCGTTTGGAACCCTAACCTCATCCTCTCATGCTGGGTAGGCCTGGCTTTTGAGCCACTTCACTCTTGTCCCGTTCATTGCCTTTTACCAATTACCTCTCTCAGAAGTCCGTGAAATTCACGCTGTTACTTTAGATGAGCTGTTTTTCCAAGTACTTCAAGAAAGAGTGGTTCTCAGAACCAATCCAAAATTCCTGCCTAAAGAGGTCTCCAGTTTCCACCTTAATCCATTGAGCTTCCTATTTTATTTTCAATCGTTGAGACTAACAGAACATGCTCTCCAAACTCCTGATGTCGAAACAGTGTTAATGTACTATATTAACAGGACAAAGCCCTTCCGTAAGACACCACAGCTATTTGTTTCATACCGCAAGTCGCACAACGACTTACTCTTTCCAGACCAATAGTTGCGCAATGGTTGGTCAAGTGTATAGCATTTTGCCAATGCAAAAAGATCTCTTCCTGCCCCTCCCAGACCCCATTCCACTCATAAGAAAGGGGATTCTATGGATTTCTTAGGTAACCTACCATTAGCAGACATTGGTAAAGCAGCTACCTGGTCAACCCTGCATACATTTACCTAGCACTACTTTGTGGATATCTTAGCTGGACAACAAGCAAGAGTGCACAGGCTGTCTTGCGCACACTTTTTCAGTCCACTGCAACATCCTCAGGCTAAGCCGCAGGTTTTGGGAGAACTGTTTAACAGTCTAATCGCAGCAAGTGTATCTACACAGCAACACATGCCACGAACGGAAAATGTTACTTACCCTGTAAGCATATGTTCATGGCATGTAGTTTTGTAGATTCACATGCACCCACCCTTTTCCTCGGCTGCCTGAGGTTTACAGATCTCCTTTCTTTAGTTACCTTTATTTCTCTATTTTGCATGGTCCTATTTTTCTAGATTCTCGGTGCTCCATTTTCAAATCTTGCCCTACGTGTGGGGGAAACAATCTAACAATGAAGGTTTTGTCAATTCGCAGTACCACTAATAGGTGGAGTCACTAGGTCCCGTGACTCAAGGATTTCGAAGAAAAACAACTTGCACTTTTCTGAGCCCAACACCAGATGACAGAAGTATGCACAGCATTTTAATCTACAGCCGTACATGCCACAAACAAAGGCTTACAGGGTAAGTAACCTTTTCCTTTCGTATTTACTGGGTTCAGATTCTAAAAGGCGGATGTCTCTTTTGTTTTTCTTTGTCTGAGGAGAGCACTTGAGCGCTTTCCTTTAGCGGCACATAGATCCAATCCTAAAAGGGCCATAGCCAGTAACCAAAGACCAAATACTAATAAAAAATACACAGGAACCAAGACCAGTATAGGACCTGTCCTCCTTGGAATATCTCTCATGACTCCACTGTAGAGCAATTTGTTAAATTAAAGTAGGTATTTCTTTGCCTCCTCGAACATTGTTCACTCAAATCTTTCCACATAGAAGGGATGTGCAAGTATATTTCAGAAAGGCAAGATTGCTAACATGAGCTTATAAGGCTAGAAAACAACAGTGGTTTCTAGACTGTCCTCTGTGAGATGAAGCTTTGGTAACACATTTTCTGACGTGATTAGCCCATTAGCCCATGTTACTGTGCCTAAGCCAGCATTTTGATGAATTTCAGTGAATATGTGGTTTTTACAACACGGAAGAATTGTGCTGGGGTCAACCTGCAATCCTAGATTCCCATGAAACAGTACAAACAAAGAAAACGTCCATGGTTACCTTGAGGGAGAGAGATTCAAACCACCGTCGTCTGTATGTCTGCCTCATTCGTGGAAATATCCAAGGCACTGTAGTTTTTCCAAGTTGCTAATCGCTCAGGTTAGGACACCATGTATATTTAATTACAATACAAAACTACTTGTTAATTCTAAGTTACTCATTATACAAAATCCATTTTCTGCATCCCAATTTTGCATGAATCATTTCCACTCTACTCTAGTATTGTGTATGTATATATATATTTAAACCAAAGTGCCCAAAGACAGCGAGGACGCACTCACTATAAATGCAACCATCCGGTTTTATTTAAAGGAAAACAAGCAGCTGTATTTCAGTTCAACATTTTTCTGCCTGACGCGTTTCAAGGACATTTCCTCTTATTCATAGGCAATTATTAGAAACAAAACAGAGGCACCAATTACACCTTCATTAGTATGCTGATAATTACACAGTCCATTAGTATGGGTTCCTCAAGTGAGTATACTTTTGTGATGCATGTTGGTGTTTGTAATTGGCACATTCTTACCCTCCAGTGGGTTCTGTTCGTTTCCAAACTTTAAAATTGATTTCTTCACCCTCCAGTGGGCCTCCGAAATGCAGAGCAAGTTGTATTTAACCTCCTTTATAGTACTGCTTTTGCCAGTTTGGCATAGTTCCAAGCCACGCAGCCCCTCCTTTCATTCATGACGTGGTGCAGCCCTCCACGGCAGGGCTGCCATGTGAAATATTTAAACCAAAGTGCCCAAAGACAGCGAGGACGCACTCACTACAAATGCAACCATCCGGTTTTATTTAAAGGAAAACAAGCAGCTGTATTTCAGTTCAACATTTTCCTGCCTGACGCGTTTCAAGGACATTTCCTCTTATTCATAGGCAATTATTAGAAACATCACAGAGGCACCAATTACACCTTCATTAGTATGCTGATAATTACACAGTCCATTAGTATGGGTTCCTCAAGTGAGTATACTTTCGTGATGCATATTGGTATTTGCAGTTTGTAATTGGCACATTCTTACCCTCCAGTGGGTTCTGTTAGTTTCCAAACTTTAAAATTGATTTCTTCACCCTCCAGTGCGCCTCCGAAATGCAGAGCAAGTTGTATTTAACCTCATTTGTAGTACTGCTTTTGCCAGTTTGTGTATGTATGTTATTATTCGAGGCATGTGTAGCTGTAGATAAACATGCTGTGCTTTATCCTACCATCTAGTGTTGGGCTCGGGAGTGTGCAAGTTGTTTTTTTTTCATTAAAGAAAGTTTTCTGAATCGAGAGGTATAGTGATTCATCTTCTTGCTGGTCATGTGCATGGTCATCTAACTCCATGTTGGATTGTTTTCTTCCACCGCCTGGTTCGGATGTGTGCGCTGGTTCGACACGGGTGCACTGTTCTCGGTTTACATGGTTCCTACCTCTGTTAGTATTGTTATTTATTGCATCTCTGTTTTCTTTTCGTTCGGTTAGAAGAATCCTGAATCAATTGGGTGCTTTCCACCGACCTCAGGACTTTGCGGACTTTGGTTCTTAGGTTCCCCCCCCCCCCCCCCCCCCCCCCCCTCCCACCACCATGTTCACATGGTGATAAAAAACAATGCCTTTCCACTACTGTCCTCTGTGTCAAGCAAAATACCCTCAGACCTATCTCAACCAGGTCTGCAATCTGTGTCTCTTCTCCAAGCACGAGGAGTCTGGTTGCAACGCTTGCCACTCCTTCCGTTTAAAGAAAACTCTTTGCAGCCATCTGGCTCGATGACTCTAAATGTCACGAAAGAGTGGAGATTGCACACCGGATCTTTTCAGCACAGAGGACATTAACATCAGGGGGTAACACCAAGCGCTGGCTGTGGACAAAAGGTCCTTCTCCCCGATGACTGCTCAGACATGGAAATCTTACACCACCACAGCCAGCTATCATGACTGCGCCCCCACCACCTACCCCGTGCAGTAAAACCCTCCTCCAAGGGTAGAACAGTGACTCTGGAGTAGCAGAAACTGACTGCTGGGCCCCCACTGCCTTTGGGCCATGGTCAGCACTGACCGTAATGCCCAGTCCCGGCTTGGCACCAAAGAAACTATCAAAGCGGACTGTTTTGTCACAGGCAGGTTCCGCCTCGTAGCCGAGCCCACAACATCCGCTTTGAGACAAACTGCAGTTGGAGCCCAGAACACTGGTGCCGAAATCATTGGCGTCTGAGCGAAGACCATAGGCACCCAGCTGCAAAATCGGCAATAGATTGGGGGTGTCGAATAGATTCTTCATAGATTATGAGAAGCAATAGCAACCTGCCAGAAGCGTATGTTGATCCATCCACAAACAGGCCGGATAATCGCCCTGGAATTGTTGCTCAACCATCTAAACGACAATTGTCCTTTGAAAAATCCCTGGACATGCTGCCTCCAGCAAAGCAAACCAAGAAATTAGACATAGCTACAAGCCCTTTGCTGTTCACTACTCCGTGCCCCACCCCACCCCACCTCCTCCACAACACTCACCCTCTCCTCCTACTTCTCCAGCTGGCCCTATCTATATCCTACACCTCAAGGGTAACCTTATTCAGATATAAGGGGACCAGGCCATGGGGATACCTTTGATATCCCACCTCATAATAATCCCTGGGATATAAAAAAAAAAGAGCCACCAGCGGGGTACAGATCCTGACCTATATTCTACAAAACCCTTCCTTCCCAATGACATCACTTCCTACCGTGACCTTATTGGTAGGGCTGCCACCTTCCATAAACTGGATCTTCATACTGAGCTGTAAGAGGATGATTTCCTTTTTGAGACCCTTTTCTTCCACACAACAGTCCACTCGCGCCTCCCCATGCTTAAAGGTATGCTCAGTCACACCCCAGACATTTCATACGAACCCGTTTCGAACTAGGGTCCTTACACCAAGGGTGGACAAATACAAGGCATCCCCAATAGACCCACTTTATATCCGAGGCCAGTTTCCACCTGACAATCTCGTGGTAGCTACTGCATGAAAAATGGCCAACTCTCAAACTCTGGTGATGCCCCTTCACCAGATAAAGCCAGAAAGAAAGTAGATACTGCAGGCAAAAAAGTAGCTGCGCAATCGGCTGGTCATGGGCTGATTGCTATTCCATCGGCCTACTTTCCTGATATGACCGAGCCCCTTGGGCCGAAATGAAAGCACTCCTCCAATATCTCCCATATGAACAAACAAGAGGCTAAGAGATTCTCTCAAATGACACCATACACTGTGTTCTAGAGGCTACCGATACTGCTGCAAGCGCTGGGGAGTGTTCTTTTATGTAGGCATTTATGGCTCAGTGTCACCTGTTTCAAACCAGAAGTCCAACAAAACCTCTTTTATCTAACTTATAATGAGGAACATCGTTTTGGCCCACTGGTAGATACTTAATTAGAAATTTCTTCAAAGGACATTGAAACAGCAAAAGCAATGGGTGCTTTTCACCTCCTTCGCATCGTAGGTCCTTTTGCAGCTCATCATACTGTGTAGGTTCTGAGCCCAAAATACTTCTCCCAGGGGTTATTTTGGAGGCTCCTACAGAGAAACTATTCAGAGAGCAGAGGTAAAGGCTAAAGGATCTGCCACCGCCAATAAGACCTGACTTACCTGTCATTCCCCTTGATCGTATAACGCCCGTCTGGGGTAGTCTGCAAGGGTTCTTTCCCGCTTAGCAGAACGTAACCTCAGACCAGTGTGTGTTGCATATTATCTAAAATGGTTATTGGCTGGATTTCACTTCCACTCCTCCTAAAATTCCACCTCGTAAACACAAACTCCCCACACCAGAGGTTACTCATGGAAGAGGTCCAAGTGCGCCTCCAAAAAGGAACCATAGAACCCGCCCCTCTCCATGAACAGGGTATGGGAGTTTACTCTCTGTACTTCCTTATAGCCAAAAACCACAGGTCCCTCAGACCAATTTTGGATCTCAGGCCAGTAAACCAACATATTCTTTCAGAGCATTTTCACATGGTCACTCTTCAGGATGTTATACCGCTACTACAACAAGGCGACTGTATGGCCCTACTCTACTTCAAGGGTGGCTATTTACACATTCCAATCCATCCAGCACATAGTAGGTACCTCAAATTTGCAGTAAGCGGACAGCATTATCAATTCAAGGTACTCCCTTTCAGAGTCACTACCACACCCAGGATCTTTGCCTAGTGCCTTGAGGTGGTAGCCGCTCACCAACTCAGACCGGGCATCCACGTTTTTCCCTATCTAGACAATTGGCTCATCAAGAGTGCCACTCGTCAACAATGTCACAACACACTCTGGTCTCCATCAACTTCACGAACTGGGCTTTTCCATCTCCAACCCCTTCAGGTTCATCCTTTTCTAGAGGAAATGATCAATTCAGAGATGGGCATAGCCTTCTCGTATGCTGTCAGGATACAATCCTTTCAAGCACTCATTCCTCTTATTCAACAAGATCTTGTGGCATCACATCATGCCAGGTTACACATGCATCCATTACAGTAGTGCTTAGTGTACCAATGCTTTCAAGTGGAGGGTCAGTGGGAAGATCTAGTGTTGATTGGTCGTCAAACATGCCACTCTGCAATGGTGACACACCAACAACTTATTAAAAGGATGGCCATTCCTAGACCCATTTCCGAAAAGGACCATAATGACGGACGCCTTCCTAACGGAATGGGGAGCACATTCACAAAATTTGTCAGTTCAAGGTCGGTGGAATCCCAGTCAAGTAATTCTCCACATAAATCACTTGGAACTACTAGCAGTTCACCTTTTGTTGAAAGCTTTCCTTCTTCACCTGTGCCCTCATCAAGACGGACATGACAGCCATTCATAACCTGCAGGAACAAAGTGACACAAGATCCTCTCAGCTCTCTCACCTTGCCCAGAGCATTTATAAAAGGGATCTCCAGCACAAGCTCCACCTCTTGGTGGAATACTTACAGGGACTGAACAGCTTTGCTGACCACCTCAGTAGGATGCAGCAACAAGTGGGAACTCTACAGGCAAGTTCTCCACCATTACTTTCAGCATTGGGGACTACTAAACGTAGACCACTTCGCCACAGGAGAAAATTCCAAGTGCCCAAACTTCATCTCCAGGGTCCCACAGTCAAAGGGCAATGCACTATAGAAGAGTTGGTCAGGGATATTTCCTTACTCTTTTCTTTCTCTCCCTCTACTTCTGTTTGGGGTTTGGAAGCTTCGTCAAACAGCTTTCACTCTCATACTGGTGGCACCCACATGGGCATGACAGCCATGATTCACCACTCTTCTCGAACTCTGGGTGGTCATACATGAGACCGTCCCCAACAGGCAGGACCTTCTCACACAGAACCATGAGGAAATTAGGCACCCGGATCCCAGAACTCTCAACCTTGCGTTATGGCTCGTTCGGTCCTTAATTTGAATATCTTAATCTCCCACCAGAATGCATAGACATTCTCAGAGACATGCAGGACTACTACTCGTGCCTGTTACGCTGCTAAATCGAAATAATTTGTTCATTATTGTAATTCCACGCGTATTGATCCATTAGCAGCAAAAATACAAGCCATTGTCTGGTACCTCTTTGAATTACAAATTTCTGGTTTAGTTTTCACATCCATTAGACTACATCTAGCGACTGTAGCTGCTTAACTTGAGAACAAAGCGGTACAAAAAATGCCAGAAACCGGTCCTAGGAAGCTTGTTTCCGGTCCAGGAAAGGCATGGCTTGGCAGTTCGGGCGGGACTGTTCCCATGAGGCACAGGGTCAGACTGATTTGCATATGGCCATGTCTGAACTGGGGTGGCAGAGTGGGCTAAAGAATGGTGATGGATCAAACCCAGATCTGTTGACTGGGTGTGAGTGTTTGATTGATTCTGATGCTCCGTCCATCACCACCCCCTTTTGTACCGCTTAACTTGAGAACGGGCAACACGTTTCCCTATTCCAAATTTCTGTCATTAAAGCTTTCATGGAAGGTCTTAAGTCATTCCTCCTTGGTTCCCACCAGCAATGTTATAGAATCTTAACGTTGTATTAACAAGGTTAATGGGCCGTCCATTCGAGCCCCTCCACCAGGTTCTATCCTGGAAGGTAACGTTTGGTCGACATCACTTCCCTTAAACGTGTCGGTGAGCTTCAAGCACTAACCTTGGAAGAACCCTTCTTCCAAATACATAGAGATAGGGTTGTACTCCACACTGACCCTAGGCTTCCCCCAAAGGTGGTTTACATTTTCATCTTAATCTATTGAACTTCCTATATTTTTAACTCCACTTGACTTTGTTGCAGAATGGGCTTTCCATACATTAGATGTTAAACGCGCCCTCATGTACCATATTTACTGAACTAAATCTTTTAGAAAAACACAAAAGCTTTTTGTTGCTTACTGCAAACCCCATACAGGGAAAACCATTTCTAAACCGGGCATTGCTAGGTAGATTATTAAGCATCCAGAGATGCTGTGTTAAAGATAAAATAATCGTAACTGTCCCTCCTAGAGCTCATTTCACTTGGAAAAAAGGAGCCTCTTTGGGCTTTCTTGGAAGTATCCCTGTTGCTGATATTTGTAAGGTCGCTACATGGTCCTTGCCACATACTTGAACAAAACAGTTTTAGGAACGCTTTTCCAAGCCACTGAATTCCCACAGGGTAGCCTCCGCTATTTTGGGAGGACTGCTTTACAGTATGTGCACAGAATGTGCATCTACAGCTACAGGTGCCTCAAACGGAAAAAGTTACTTATCCAGTAAGCATCTGTTTTTGGCATACAGTGCTGTAGATTCACATGTGCCCACCCTCCTCCCCGGACACTTGTGTTAGTTGCAGTCAATTTAATTTCTTAATTCCTCTTTGAATGGACATCTTGTATACTGCGCATTTCTTTATACTTCATCCTCACCCACCAGGCAGGAAAACTATCTAATAATGGAGTCTGACTGTGCGCATTACAAGCAAGAGGAGGTCTGAATACCTTGTGACTCAAAGTACTTTCTTTGAAGAAAAACAACTTGCAGACATCGGAGCCCAACATTAGATGGCAGGATTGTGACTGGCATGTAAATCTACAGCACTACATGCCAGGAATAGATGCTGGTAAGTATCATTTTTCGGATATATGTAGAGATTTCTATGGACAACTATAACTATATATATATATATATATATATATATATATATATATATATATAATCATAATATTTTTTTTAAATTATTATTTATTAGTAAACCTACATCTGACCGAGGTTGGCGTTTAGGTCCAAGTCCTCCGTTTCCATTTTGAAGAAACGTCTTACTCTCTATGTAGATAAAACATAAGAATCTGGATTATGCTCTGTAGTTTTTTGGTAAATCGCTCTAAATAAACTAGATTGAAAAGCATGTAAATTCTCCAATATTTTTCACTAAAGTGTACAGTATGCACTGGAGCATTAAGACTGGAAGATATGAGTTGGGTAATACAAATTACATGTCTGTTGTACTGATCTTGTCCTTACAGTCTGGTGCAGTACAATATGCGCTATGATTGTTTTTCAGTCTGCCTTATTTAAAAAGCCATTAAACAGAAACAAGAATGCCAGGTATTGATGTGCAAGGTTTATTTGAAATATTTTTGAATTAAGGGCCTGGTGGAAAGTTTATTCCCAGTTGAGACTGCAGCATCCACTTTGCGGTCAGGACTATTAAGCAGAGGAGAGTTCTTTAAAGACCTCCGCTACTTCTTTTGAATTATGTAGCATTGAAATGAAGTGACCCTTTGTATTTCTTTTATTCGAGGCACTTGATTCACCACCCTTCACCCAGAATACGTTTTCCAATTAAAAACTAAAAAAAACTTGCAAAAAAAACTTGTTACTGTTCCAATCATTCCACCATATAGCCATAGTCTCTTACTCATCTATGAGGTAGACTAGGAGATATGTTTGCCTTGAACAGTTTTTTTTTTATTCCTTCATCCTGATGATCTAGCGGTCTGCATTTTAAACAGGTGTTCGGTCCGCTTTGAATCCATTCTGTTTGTTACACTGTCGGAGCAATGATATTATGTCTTTAAGAAAGAAAAGTTTCCTACTACTTGTATTCTGGAGTGTTTCCTAATGTTTTATGGAGGTCAGATGACAACTGGTTTAGAAATGTAAATCCAATTCATTTTGATAACTGCAGTAATATGAAGTTATTTTTAAGAAGTAGAGTTTACTACAGTAATAGTGCTTATTAAAAGCACCAATGGGGGTTAAGTAGTGAGGTGAAAGTTATTTGTAGATGATAAAAGCTTTAAAGAATGGGGAAGAATAGAAGCTCTGTAGACACCGAACACGATAAGTTACTGAGGTTAGCATCAGACATTTTTTATCACAATTGTATGGCACCTAAAATGTGTGTGTGTGTGTGTGTATACATACACACTTAATATCAGGTCATATGGCTTTAAGCGGTTGATACCTCACAGCTGGGCTCATGTGGCCATGTGAACATCACATTGAATATTGTTGCATGATCTTCGGAGTGTGGGCAACAGTCGCAAAGCATCTGTGAATACTAAGGAATTCCCTCTGCATCTTCACACTTCAAGACATCAAGGAGACGTTCATGAGCAACACCTTTCTATGATTACGAGGGAAACTGAGATGCACTTCTTTCTAAATACCCATTCTATTTGGAGAACTGTTAATATAATGCAGCGTTTAATATAAAATTGAGGGTGTCCGCATTTTCTAGAGCGACTCATCTGACAACTCATGATACAATGAATTGTCGCTATATGGTATATAATGAAAATGTGCATTTCTTTTTGTTTTGTCATGTAATTATCAAAAACACAACTGGCCCTCAACTGGCAGCAATATTGGCATTTAAAAAGGTTTTTAAAAAATTGTCTTTTTGTTTCATTTCTATTGAAGTGGGCCGCCAGCTCTACAGCTCAGGAGACCAGACTTCAAACCACCTTTTCGATGGTGGCAAGGTCCAGGCACGTTATGGAGGAGGTGTGTTCACGCACCAGGGTAGGGCAAATCAGTAGACCCCCCTAGGTGTTTGAGTTGCTCTACCAAGCTTGGTCTCTGCTTGGCTAGACCTATAAATGAGGACTGTATTTGTGTTGTTCTAGAATAGGGGTTTTAAAAGAAGATTGTGGTGGTGATGGCAGCACAAGCAAGCCTATTGTGAGAAAGTCGTCTAAAAGATCACATACGGGTTTGATAATTGTTAGGTTGATTTTACCTCCTCTCTGCGATGATTTGCATGTCCCCAGCCCTAAAAACATACTGAAATCTTAACTATACCAAAACAATAATTATCTGAAGTTTCTTTGTATCTGATCTTTTAAGCACAACTTTGCTTAAGAAGGAGGAGATGGAGAGCAATGTTTATGTAATTTTAAAGCCTGTAATGAAAAAGGAATTCCCCTTATTTCAAAGTAATGTCCAAATTGGATGAAAAGCAAATGTTCTCCCTCTCCTCTTCCTTTCCTTCTCTAGCCGCAAAAGTTAAACTATTGATTGTGTCAGTCTTTCGTTGAAAATAATAGCTTGCTTATTTGCATTTACAGTACCCCAACAGCAGGTGATCATGCAAGACTCAAAACTGATCCAGCACATGAATTCATCTGGCATGGTATGAAGTGTTGCATTTTGTATTTATTGAGTGGGGATAGGATGCCTCCGAGAAACTGTTGAGTGGTAAGATGTGAAAATATCCCGTTTCCCATCTGCATCATCAGTGTATATTTTATTGGGTAATAAGAGTACAGGATGGCAGCGACAAATGGAAGCTATTTGCTATTTTCTTGCTGGTACACACCTGCAAATGGCTGTATAAAGCATCAAAATTGAACCATTCTGCGTACATTATAGTGGAAACTTAATGTAGAGGTGTAAGGAATAGGAGCCCCGCCCACTCTCCGTCCATATTTGCCATAGGCATGTCATTGTCCATCCTAAATGCTGCCTTCTGATTCATCAATAGGCTTGTTAGTCCATCCTTAGTACAGCCTCCTTCATTTTTCACCTCCCATGGCGACTGGCCCCTTTACTTTGGTTGTTACACGGTATGTGTTAGACTGTGAGCACTCTTCTCTTTAATAATGAGGTTCTCCTACTGCAGGCATGTCATGCTTTGGTGCCTTCTTTACTCCTCTCGCCGTCCCTCCTGTTGTCTGTGCCTTCTCTGCTTGCCCTCCCGTTGTCCGTGCCTTCTCCTCCCCCCCCCCCCCCCCCCACCCCCCACTCTCTCCCCGCTGCTGTCCGTGATGCCTACCATTTGCAATGCAATAGGTCTCTTGTAAATGCGAGACCTATTGCATTGCAAATGCTTGTTGATAATTGGGTGTTTAAGGCATTTGTGTCTGTAGATAAATGTGCTTTGCTTACTTCCGCCATCTAGTGTCTGGTCTGGATATTTGCAGTTTGTTTTTCTTCGAAGAAGTGTTTTCAGTCACAAGGTAGTGACTCCACTTGGGAATGCTGCGCATGGGCATGACTCTGTTTTCTTTCAGGGGTCTGGTTCGGTTGTGTGCTCCACCGCTCTCCTGAGACCACTTCAGACTCTTTTCGATTTGTAATTTCTCACTTGTACCACCGTCGTTGATGTTCTTGGACGCGTTATCACGCTCTGTATTTCGAACAAAGAAAACCATCGCCCTGACGTGCTTCGATCGTGGCCCACTGGGCCTCTCCCTTCAGGGCTTTGCTTCTCTATTGGGCTTCATTGATGATGCCCTGCTGATGGAACAGAATCCCTTCCATTTCTGCCCGAGGCACTATTACAAGGACATGCGGACCGACCAACATCAGTCCTTCCACCTCAGCCTCGCCCCAGACCACCAGAAAGAACCGCGTGAGGCCTGCAAATCCGTTCGCTCAAAGAAATTCCTTAGGTATTGAAGAGCATGGCGCAGAGAAATGCAATGACTGGACTTGCATGAGGAATCTGTCATCTTGGCTCAAGATGTCGAGCCGGAAGAGATCTCTTAGGCCTCTTTTTGCAGAAGAAAAGTCCTGAATCGGAGTCTTCGATGGAGAAGATGTCGGCACCAGTCTCCCTCCTGGTCAGCGTACCGCGAGTACTGACAACCCAGTTCACACCTAAAAACGAAGCAAAACAAAACACTCCAGGTTGATCGAGCAAAAAGCTCCCTGGGCACCATTGCCATGGTTTGCACTGAAAACAAGATTCCGATGCCACACTATCCGGCTCGAAACTCTTGACAAAACCCTCCACCTCGGCACCGAGCCAACAGTCTTCGGCTCCGGCCCCTTCTGTACCAACCACTTCAGTACTAAAAGCTATCTAGTCACCGAAAACTTTGAAAATGCCTCCTCTGTAGAGCCCATCCTCCATAAGAAGGATGAGCTGGACGCCAAGCAAAAATGCATATTCATCCTACTGGGTGTATCCTGGCTAAAGCAGTGTTGCCAGCACCAGCTCCACTGCCACACAAGCGACTACTCCCCTTTGAAGAAGCAATTGATCAGCCTGTGCCATCTAAGCAGATACAAACTGACAAAGCAATCCGTCCTTAATTTCTTCCTCTTCCTCCTCCGCCACCTCCTCCGCTACCCTCTAGCCCCCTCCTCTACCATCTTCACCCTCTTCTTCACATTCACTGGGTGACCCACTTGACATCACTCCTCAGTTTTCCATAAGGGGAGCAAGACACGGAGGACTATATCATTTACGCACCACAGGCACCTGATCCTTAGCATCTGACGTGGACCCTCCAAGCGACACTGATTCAGATCTATACGCGGCCAGACCCTCACCTTCTGATGACATCACCTCCTATCACTAACTTATCAGCAGGGCCCTACATACCATCAGATACCCTTGCATAAGGAACCCTTAGAGGATTTCCTCTCGAGACCCTCTCCACCACGCATAGGGCGGCCCAGTATCTTCCCATGTTTAAGGGTATGCTTTAGTTTAATCAAAGCTGGACGAACCCAGAAGTGTTGGTACAATCACTGCCAAGCAGTGCTTGGGAACCCACTAGGTAAGTAAAAAGACCCCTCACACACCAACCTAGTTGCTGTCATGCTTCATCATAGGGGTCCCAACCGGGTGGCCGAATGCCCCCGGTTGTGCTACGACGCCTGACTACAGCGGAGCTGGTGTGGTGCAAAGGTGTGATGTGGTGAAAGTTTAAAAATATCTCTGAGTCCTTGCCGGGGAAAGTTTATTAATGGCGGCTCAGGATATGTTAAAAATAAAACTATGTGGTGCAACTACGAAAGAGTTTAGTTTCTAATAGTTGTCTATGTGGTTGGTCTACATGTTTCAGCTCACGTCAGGGTGTAGGGGGCTTTCGTCAGGACCAGTGAGTGGCAAAGTGAAAAGATGCCACGTGGATGGTGAAAAAATAAAAAGGTAATTTACCTACACACTCGCTAAGGTGTGTGGAATCGGTATCGGCTCAATGGCAGACACCGCAGCGAAAAAAGACCTGTGGGGAAAAGAAAACACAACACAAAGACATGTATAACACATAATTTGAGGTGCTAAGTATCGCAGCAACTATAAGATGCAATCTTACTTGTTGTGAGGAGATCAACACTTGCAGACGGACGTACCTGTGGCAACACACATACTGTGCTTGTGTGGCATGCTGCTGTTGTCTGATGCTGACTACTGCCAGGTGATAAAAAGGACGTAATGTGCCCTGTGAATAATATCGGTGAAAAGAAGCTGAGTCAGACAGGCAAGCGGGGTGTAAACTATACACGTGGGGTGCCTGGTGAATGCAGCAGGCAACTCTGGAAGTGATGCTATGAGGCCACTGACTTGGATGGTCGGGCTAAGTCGCAAACAGTACCCAGTGAGCGCTCAAAGGATTAGCATGCCGAGTGGCTGTACGCATAACTGGCAAACGTGCTAAGTACAAGGAGGGGCAGTGCCCCTGTGTGGCACGCTGTGGGGAAATGAGGAAGAAGAAAAAGAAATTACACTATGGCTGAGTGTGATCGCTGATCAGGATGAGGGAGGAGTGCGCTCCTCGGTACAAAAATTCTGTAGGTAAAGGAGTAATGACAGGCATGAGGAGCGGGATGAGAAGGGACTGAGCAATCCAGCAAGAAAAGCGCACGTCACCTTACTTGGTCATGAAGCAGCACTCGCATGGCACCTACTGCAGTCTCCCGGATCCCGGATGGTGTGGAGTCCAAGTTGGTGGGAGAATATATGGTGATAGAGGCCATAGGTTACGTGCTGGGAGACCTGTGATCGCGGGCTGGGCAGAGTGAACTGCGCATGTGCCGGGCAGAGACAGAGGTTGCACGCGTATGCGTGAAGGAAGCGGCAAAGTCGCGCATGCGTGGAGGGTACTAATCGGGCGCGCGTGCGCAGATGGGCTGGGTGCAACGAGCAAATGTGTAAAGGAACACATGTGGGTGTTAGCACGTAGAAAGGTAGTTTTGGTGCTGTAGGCATTTGTGTGAGCGACTGGCTGGCATGAAGTAAAGAGTGTCAACAATATCTACAAGTGGTATGCCAGCTCCGATTGGGACTGGGGGCTGCAGATTATGCCAGGCAGGTGGCAGGGTGCCTGGAGAGGGATGAGTTTTTAGGTGGCTACTGTGGGCCAAACCAGAGAATGAAAGCACGTGGTTAGGATCTCTTGAGGCTGTTCCAGGGGATATTGTCATTTAAACCAATGGTGTGGCTGGAGAGACGGTATATCCATCTCTGTTCTTGTTCTAAAAGGCGACTCTGGATATTGGGTAGGTTGTGGTCTAGGGCCTCCAGAACGACCCATCTCATATCATTAGTAGTGTGGCCTTTTTCTAGAAAATGGTTGGTCATTTTCGTGATGTTTTTCTTGCAGCGTATTGTGCTGCGATGTTCGCAGATCCTGGTTTTTACCTTGCGAGTGGTCATACCAATATAGGTGAGGTTACATGGGCACGTGATCCGGTACACAACATTTTCTGTGTTACCGTTCGTGTGTTTACGAAGTTCCCATGTTTTGCCAGGTTCAAGATTCAGGTGTTTGGTCGTCTCGGTGATATGGCAGACGCTGCAGTTGCCGCATGGGAAATGTCCTTTAATGTTGGGGAGACCCCAGGCGTTGAGGACAGTGTTGGTGGGTCTGGGTAAACAAGGCGGTCTGGTGGATACTATGGTGTCTTTAATGGTGCGGGCTCTTTTGTTTGATAGGAGGGGAGGTTCCCAGTTGAGTTTGCCCGTGTTCAAGATTCTCCAGTTCTTTTTGATGATTTGGGCAACCTTGTTGGTCACCGTGTTATAGGTAGTCACGCATGTTAGTGGCGGACTGGTGGGTTCCTTGATGTAGTTATCCAGTAAGCCATCGCGATTTTGGTTTCTCGCCCTTTTGTTAGCTGCCTTGGTTATATTTATTGGGTAACCTCGTTGGTGCAACTTGTGGCAGAGGTCAGTGGCCTGTATCTTGTAATCCTTGGTATCACTGCAGTTTCTACGGAGGCGAAGGAATTGGCCATATGGAAGGTTTTCACGGAGGGCTCGGGGGTGGAAACTGGTAAAGTGCAGTAGGGAGTTGCGGGCCGTGGGTTTGAAGTGAGTCTTGCTCATGAGGCCTCCCGAGGTTGCTTTTATGTCCAGGTCAAGGAAGGTGGTCTGGTGCCTGTCTGAGCTATGTGTGAACCTAAGATTGGGGTCGCACGTGTTGATCCATTCGCAGAAGGAGGCCAAAGATTCCTCTGATCCCTCCCAAATCAGAAGGATATCATCAATGTATCGTTTGTAAAATTTGATTTGAGGAATGTGTGGGAAGTAGTTATTGAGGAGGTGTTTGGTCTCAAAGTGGAATACATACAGGCCCGCTATGCTGGGGGTGAAAACGCTCCCCATAGATGTGCCGTACTTTTGTAGATAGAGCTTTCCCTGGTATTCAAAGTAGTTTTCTTTGAGCGCTAGGGTAGCGCATTTCAGTACAAAGGAGGGGGGAGTTCGGTATTGCCAGTTAGTCTTTTAGAGCCTCTTCCAATACTTTCAGAGTGTCATCTTGAGGGAGGCTTGTATACAAGCTCTCTACGTCAAGTGATACTAGAAAGGAAATGTTGGGGTCGTAGTGTATATATGCTAGGAGTCCTAGAAGATCCTTGGTATCTTTAAGGTATGTGCTGGTGGATTGAACCAATGGTTGCAGGAAATGATCACAGAAGCGTGATAGGGGTTCTAGTAGTGACCCGATGCCTGAGACGATGGGGCGTCCCGGGGGAGGGGTTTTGTTCTTGTGGATATTTGGAACAGTGTAAAAATATGGAATTTTGCCTTGTGTAGTTGTGAGGAATTTGGCCTCATTCTTGGAACCAACCTGTGCATCCACAATTTGGGTACGGTTGGAACCCACCGTTTGGACCCCCACCACCGTACATGAATCAAAACCACCCACAGTCTTTTTTAGGGAGAGGCCGACGAGGACGCGGAAGGAGACGCAGAGGGAACACGGTACACTGACAAGACAATCTACAGCAAGGTGCCCAGACAAGGAGCCAAACCAGAGACCAGCAACCAGGCCCGAGCACACGTTGAGCCTTGTCACCAATCTCTCCAAACATGTCTTAACATCTACAGAAGTAGCCATCCTAGAAAAAGGCCTTGGCTATGCCCCAACAACCGAACTTGACAAATTCAAACTGCACTGTGAACTGGCAGAATTCTTCTGCAAAATCAAGCTCAAGGCTTTCTTTGAGAGTGCCCCCGCACTCACTGACCCAGAAGACCAAGGGGATACCACCATCAGAGTGAAGTCCTCATTCGTGCCCCCACCCTGCTCCATACCACCCGAGATTTTGGTGTACGAACAGACAGTGTTTAAAGAAATAGAAGCACTCCAAGAACCCCATACGTTCCAAAACACTAGCAAAACAGAACGCATGGCCCTACAATCTCTGAAGAATAACCCAGAGATCGTTATCAAACCAGCTGGCAAAGGGGGAGGCACGGTAATACTCAACAAGGATGACTATCACCGAGAATGCGAGCGCCTACTAAATGACACCAAAAATGATGAGTTGCTCACACATGATCCTACTGCCACCCTGAAAACTCGCATACAATCCATAGTGGATGATGCGGAACACTCCGGCCAGATTTCCAAGAATGAGGCCAAATTCCTCACAACTACACAAGGCAAAATTCCATATTTTTACACTGTTCCAAAGATCCACAAGAACAAAACCCCTCCCCCGGGACGCCCCATCGTCTCAGGCATCGGGTCACTACTAGAACCCCTATCACGCTTCTGTGATCATTTCCTGCAACCATTGGTTCAATCCACCAGCACATACCTTAAAGATACCAAGGATCTTCTAGGACTCCTAGCGGATATACACTACGACCCCAACACTTCTTTCTAGTATCACTTGACGTAGAGAGCTTGTATACAAGCCTCCCTCAAGATGACACTCAAAGTATTGGAAGAGGCTCTAAAAGACTAACTGGCAATACCGAACTCCCCCCTCCTTTGTACTGAAATGCGCTACCCTAGCGCTCAAAGAAAACTACTTTGAATACCAGGGAAAGCTCTATCTACAAAAGTACGGCACATCTATGGGGAGCGTTTTCGCCCCCAGCATAGCGGGCCTGTATGTATTCCACTTTGAGACCAAGCACCTCCTCAATAACAACTTCCCACGCATTCCTCAAATCAAATTTTACAAACGATACATTGATGATTTCCTTCTGATTTGGGAGGGATCAGAGGAATCTTTGGCCTCCTTCTGCGAATGGATCAACACGTGCGACCCCAATCTTATGTTCACACATAGCTCAGACAGGCACCAGACCACCTTCCTTGACCTGGACATAAAAGCAACCTCGGGAGGCCTCATGAGCAAGACTCACTTCAAACCCACGGCCCACAACTCCCTACTGCACTTTACCAGTTTCCACCCCCGAGCCCTCCGTGAAAACCTTCCATATGGCCAATTCCTTCGCCTCCGTAGAAACTGCAGTGATACCAAGGATTACAAGATACAGGCCACTGACCTCTGCCACAAGTTGCACCAACGAGGTTACCCACTAAATATAACCAAGGCAGCTAACAAAAGGGCGAGAAACCAAAATCGCGATGGCTTACTGGATAACTACATCAAGGAACCCACCAGTCCGCCACTAACATGCGTGACTACCTATAACACGGTGACCAACAAGGTTGCCCAAATCATCAAAAAGAACTGGAGAATCTTGAACACGGGCAAACTCAACTGGGAACACTCCCCTCCTATCAAACAAAAGAGCCCGCACCATTAAAGACAGCATAGTATCCACCAGACTGCCTTGTTTACCCAGACCCACCAACACGGTCCTCAACGCCTGGGGTCTCCCCAACATTAAAGGACATTTCCCATGCGGCGACTGCAGCGTCTGCCATATCACCGAGACGACCAAACACCTGAATCTTGAACCTGGCAAAACATGGGAACTTCGTAAACACACGAACTGTAACACAGAAAATGTTGTGTACCGGATCACGTGCCCATGTAACCTCACCTATATTGGTATGACCACTCGCAAGGTAAAAACCACGATCTGCGAACATCGCAGCACAATATGCTGCAAGAAAAACATCACGAAAATGACCAACCATTTTCTAGAAAAAGGCCACACTACTAATGATATGAGATGGGTCGTTCTGGAGGCCCTAGACCACAACCTACCCAATATCCAGAGTCGCCTTTTAGAACAAGAACAGAGATGGATATACCGTCTCTCCAGCCACACCATTGGTTTAAATGACAATATCCCCTGGAACAGCCTCAAGAGATCCTAACCACGTGCTTTCATTCTCTGGTTTGGCCCACAGTAGCCACCTAAAAACTCATCCCTCTCCAGGCACCCTGCCACCTGCCTGGCATAATCTGCAGCCCCCAGTCCCAATCGGAGCTGGCATACCACTTGTAGATATTGTTGACACTCTTTACTTCATGCCAGCCAGTCGCTCACACAAATGCCTACAGCACCAAAACTACCTTTCTACGTGCTAACACCCACATGTGTTCCTTTACACATTTGCTCGTTGCACCCAGCCCATCTGCGCACGCGCGCCTGATTAGTACCCTCCACGCATGCGCGACTTTGCCGCTTCCTTCACGCATACGCGTGCAACCTCTGTCTCTGCCCGGCACATGCGCAGTTCACTCTGCCCAGCCCGCGATCACAGGTCTCCCAGCACGTAACCTATGGCCTCTATCACCATATATTCTCCCACCAACTTGGACTCCACACCATCCGGGATCCGGGAGACTGCAGTAGGTGCCATGCGAGTGCTGCTTCATGACCAAGTAAGGTGACGTGCGCTTTTCTTGCTGGATTGCTCCGTCCCTTCTCATCCCGCTCCTCATGCCCGTCATTACTCCTTTACCTACAGAATTTTTGTACCGAGGAGCGCACTCCTCCCTCATCCTGATCAGCGATCACACTCAGCCATAGTGTAATTTCTTTTTCTTCTTCCTCATTTCCCCACAGCGCGCCACACAGGGGCACTGCCCCTCCTTGTACTTAGCACGTTTGCCAGTTATGCGCACAGCCACTCGGCATGCTAATCCTTTGAGCGCTCACTGGGTACTGTTTGCGACTTAGCCCGACCATCCAAGTCAGTGGCCTCATAGCATCACTTCCAGAGTTGCCTGCTGCATTCACCAGGCACCCCACGTGTATAGTTTACACCCCGCTTGCCTGTCTGACTCAGCTTCTTTTCACCGATATTATTCACAGGGCACATTACGTCCTTTTGATCACCTGGCAGTAGTCAGCATCAGACAACAGCAGCATGCCACACAAGCACAGTATGTGTGTTGCCACAGGTACGTCCGTCTGCAAGTGTTGATCTCCTCACAACAAGTAAGATTGCATCTTATAGTTGCTGCGATACTTAGCACCTCAAATTATGTGTTATACATGTCTTTGTGTTGTGTTTTCTTTTCCCCGCAGGTCTTTTTTCGCTGCGGTGTCTGCCATTGAGCCGATACCGATTCCACACACCTTAGCGAGTGTGTAGGTAAATTACCTTTTTATTTTTTCACCATCCACGTGGCATCTTTTCACTTTGCCACTCACTGCACTCACTGGTCCTGACGAAAGCCCCTTACACCCTGACGTGGGCTGAAACATGTAGACCAACCACATAGACAACTATTAGAAACTAAACTCTTTCGTAGTTGCACCACACAGTTTTATTTTTAACATATCCTGAGCCGCCATTAATAAACTTTCCCCGGCAAGGACTCTCAGATATTTTTAAACTTTCACCACATCACACCTTTGCACCACACCAGCTCCGCTGTAGTCAGGCGTCGTAGCACAACCGGGGGGCATTCGGCCACCCGGTTGGGTCCCCTATGATGAAGCATGACACCAACTAGGGTGGTGTGTGAGGGGTCTTTTTACTTACTTAGTGGGTTCCCAAGCACTGCTTGACAGTGATTGTACCAACACTTCTGGGTTCGTCCAGCTTTGATTAAACTAATACATACCACAGGGGATACGGATGCACCCCATGCCTCCCTAGCTCTCTCATTGTTCTCTACATAAGGGTATGCTTTGTCATACTGATGACATTTTCAAAGACCTTGCACAAGCGTTTATCATTCCTCCCAGGGTCAAAAAGAAATGCAAGGTTTCACCCTCAGACCCGATTTTACAGAGGGCAGATTCCAACAGATTAACTTATCGATGCATTGGGTAAAAGAGTGGCTGCACAATCTGCCATCTCTAATACTTCAATCAGCTGTGCCCTTGATTCCGTAGATAATGGTGCACGGGGCATTAATGCCAGTGTACTATTACTCAGACATGCTTGCCGAAGCGTATCCTGCTTTAAGCCGGAAATTTGGCAAACCCCCTTTTCAATGTCCCATTTGACAAGGAACTTCTCTTTGGCCTACAAGTGAATGAGGCATTCACGAAAATGAAAAAAAGATGCGCAGGTCTCCTAATCCATAGGCGCACTTCAAATCCCATGGGGTCCTCCGCTGCTCCCCATATAGAGTTGGCGCCAAAACAAATCCGAATCCCCTACCTCCTATTACTGTGGCCAGAGTCCTCACTCCTCTCATTGAGAATACTATAGAGATGCATACAGGGTAAATAATGTAAAGGGTAGGGGCAGAGGTGCCTCCACTTGTGTGCTTCTCCCACCACTAAACAGTGACCCACTTCTCCTGATCACACTACGCCTGCCGGGGGAAGGTTACAAAGCTTTCTTCAAAATTGGCGGACAATAACATTGGACCAATAGGTGTTGTACATTTTCCAACATGGCTATTGTCTGGAGCTCATCAACACACCTTCAAACATTCCACCTCGCTCTCGCAAGCCCTCTTCGGAATACCAAACACTGCTCACACAGGAAGTCCAAGCCTTCAACATCAAAGGAGCAATAGAACCTGCCCCTGTACGATGCCAAGGGTTAGGAGTATACTCTCTCTAATTCTGAATTCCCATAAACAACGGGATTCTATGGCCTTCATTAGATCTTGGGCCTCTCAACCATTACATCCTGTCGGAGCATTTTCATATGGTCACTCTACAAGATGTGATCCCTCTTCTGCAACGAGGTGTTTTTTTTTCTCAGCCCTAGACTCGAAAGCCTCCTACTTTCATATTCCACTGCATCCTGCTCATCACAAATATCTAAGATTAGTTGTAGCAGTCAATCACACCATTTATCACACCTCTCTCGGACCATTTGGCTTTGGGCTCTACATCAGAACATTCATCTCTTGGCGGAACACCTTCCAGGGACAGACTAGAACTTTGCCGGTCTTCTCAGCAGGATGTGGCAGCAAGTCCACGAGTTTGAACTCCACCCTAAAGACCTCCTCCCTTACTTTCTCAAGTGGAGATTTCCACACGTAGATCTGTTCACTACCGCAAACAAATCAAAATGCCCATGCTCGGCATCCAGGTTGCAACACCCACTATCCAAGGGCAATGCTGTATGGATGAATTGGTCAGGGATATTTGCTTATGCTTTTCCGCCTTCTTGTATTTCTGGTTGAGAAGCTCAGGCAAACCTCCCTTACACTAATATTACTAGCCCTCACATAGGCAAGACAACCATGGTTCACAACAATACTGGACCTATCAGTAGTTCGGCACAAGAAGCTTCCCCTCAGGCCGAATCTGCTCATTCAGGACCATAGAGAAATCGGGTACCCAGGCCCCAAGGAACTAGATCTAGCGATTTGGCTCATGAGGTCAAAGTAACGTTACCTTAACCTCCCACCTGAATGTAAGACTATCCTTAAAGAAGCACGTAGACTACCTACCTGAGCTTGCTATGCAGCCAAATAGAAAAGATGTCTTTTACTGTCATAATAAAAGTATTGATCTGTTTAATGCTACTATACAAAACATTGTTGCATCAGGATTAGTGGGGAATTAATATAGGGAAATATGAAATTAATTTGAGCGGTGGACATGTTAGTCTGTTAGTTGGATTCAAAAGGATAGTGGAGGTATAAGAGAGGGGAGGCAAGAACCCCAAGTTCTTCCTATGATGGTTTCACATTTCCACCTTAATCAGTCGGTTGAGCTACCTGTCTTTTTCCCCTTACCCAGACAGAGATTGTATTCAGGATGGTCATACAGCATCACAAACGTCTTGACTTCAATAGAGGTGTCCTAAAGAAGTGGAATCACGGTTTATTGTACATACTTATTGTATGGACAGGGCTTCTATAGCTTGGGATTCATGTGGCTTTGCACTTGAACTAGAGGCACTGGATCACATGGATCTGCTGTATAAAGTGGGAAAGCAGTGCTAAGTTGTTTCTGGCCACCATCTTTCTTCACAAAGGCAATGTGAATGGATCTGTATGAAATCGAAGTTATCAAGGGCATACTGGAGTGAGCCTTGCAAACAACACTTGCCAATAGTTACTGTGATATGTTGAAGCAAACCTACTTCATAATATAGTGATTTATTTTAAACGTTACCAATTCTTTATGCTTTTGTTTTTCTACAGAGCGCAGCAGCTGCAGCAGCTACCTTGGCTTTACCAGCTTTACCTGGTGGTGTCACACCAGTACAGCAGATACTAACAAATTCAGGTAACGATTTCTTTGCACAGAATGATGGCTCTGGATATTCCCTCTCCTACCTTTTCCTCGTTCATGCTTCGTAACATTGTAGACAATAGTGCAGAGGATTGATGATTTTTTTAATTGCGATACTTCAATGCATTTTGTTGCAGGATTGCAGCAGGTCCATTCATTGTAGTTTACGAGTTACTGTTGCTGCAATTATACCCGACGTGTTAGTATTGCTTTAAGTCTTCGACCAGATAGCATGAATTTTTATTTGTTTTTCTTACAGGCCAGATCTTGCAGTTGGTAAGAACAGCTAATGGTGCACAATATATTATTCAGCCCCAACAGCAAATGGTTTTACAGCAGCAAGTGATACCACAGATGCAGGCTGGCGTACAAGCTCCTGTGATACAACAGGTAAATAAACAAAGATGTTTCCATTATCTAATGGTGCATTTGGGTGCTTGTTTTATTTCATTCACTGCAAGCACTCTGTAAATTGTGTTTGTGACCTGTTGTGTGTGCAATATGACAAAAGTGCAAAATAACTGCGAGTACTGTTTGCATTTGTCCACGTGAAGTTCATGTCAGTTTGTCTTCAAATTATTGGATGGCTGAACTTGCCCTGTGACGTGTTTGCACTTATAGGCCCCTCTGGTTATGTTTTTAGATTTGTTTGAATAAATGTGTAGTGGCCTGCCACAGTCATTGTATTGTAGGATCTAGGATTAGTTTGTGGGCATATTTTTATGCCATTGTGGTGAGAATAAATGTGGACCAATAACCTATTATTTGGAGCAGCTGTACTGATAAAACCCACATTCATACTTTTATTACTACAGAACAGCGAAACTGACTGGAGAAAACAGTTTGCTGCCTCACAGATTGAATGCAAGAAATGCTTTACACAGAGAAACAGCTCTCCTTATGGTTACAAAGCTTCTTGAGTGCGGTCTTACGTTACTACAGAAATTTAACTCCATGCATCTTGGTTTTTGTTTCAAGTCTTTGTTGAAACAAATGTACGTGAAAAAATGCAATATGGTGGAACTTTAAACAGGCAAAGATGGCTACGCCTTAGATGAGCTATGTGCTCAAAACCTGCAGGGAGCAGGGAAAACCCCTCCTCCTGCAGCCCGCAAATTACTTTATGCAAAAAAGAGGGTTTAATCTTTGTCGTGGATGACCTCCGCGGTTGAGGCCTGCCCGTGTGAGCTGAAAAGTGGTGTTGCCTGAGCGGCACTCCACGTGATCTCGATGCGGACCACAAGAGAACGCTGTAGAGGCACTGCATGAGTGAAGCTTGTTCACTGCGAACCTGAAAGGATTACCAGCATGATGAGAGGTGAGAAACTTAAGAAGGTATGGCATGTAAAATGCCATCCACCCCTACCTCTCTATAGCCTGTGATCAATAAGACACCACAATCCTGTGGGAATTTTAAGTCTTGGCCAAAACCTACTCGGAAAATACAAAGACATTTTAACATTGAACATTATCCATTGGTCGGGGCAGCTAACCGGACCCGACACAACTGGATTGTCCCAGACGGAACTCTAAGGCTATTGTTGAGAGGACGGGGATCCATGAACTAAAGATTTGGGGAGTGGGGTACTTCCAGATTGGAGAGGCGCAAAGCTTAGTATTGATGAATGCATAGTTCACCATACACTGAATGACGCGTTGACAAGGAAATTTGAAGTCCTCGAAAGCAATCTTCAGAAAAGATAACTTGCAATTCTAAGGCCTAAGAAGTAGCAGAGGACACTTATTGAGACATTCACCACCATTTTGTGAGTCAACCCTGTACTTATCCAGCGGGGTCGCGTAAATTGCTTGGGACAACGATGCACTGAGAAAATGAGTAGACCTTGCGATATCCTGACAAAGTTCCACCAATATAGCTTCGTTTTTCGAGATAGCACACCAGCTACATTACTCTAACGACAACAGTTACATCCAGTGACATACAACTTGAAACAAAATCAAATCTGCAACTGGTGGCTTTTCCCCTTTGGCATTGCTTTTGAGTTTGGGAATCGATCTAACAAATTTACTGATTTGAGGCAGCAGCCCAGGTACCAAGCATAAGTTTAGAGGAATTGATTTTGAATCAAGGGGAGACATTACTGATACAAACCAAAGAACCACAACACCGGGCATCAATTTGGCAGATTCTGCGAGTGCAAAGATGTGACAGGAGCCTCACTGAAACGAGGGAATGACTGAAGAGTAGTAGTCTAGAACAATTGGTGATCCTTTCAGTCGAGCGTGGCAAGAACAAGTAAAAAAATAAATTAAATAACCACAAGGTGTACGTTCTATTATAGCAGCAGACATAACTAAAGAGACACTGCACCTGCGGGATCTCCAGACATTACTGAGCATAAAGATCCTCCTACAATGCTGGTGCACAAGCTAACCCCCACCCCACATAGAGGGAGGAGGAAACTCTGACACCTAGAGAGTTCTCCAAGGCACAGAGAATTTTATAATTGTTTATAAATTAACTTTTTTGTATTCTCAGTTGGGGGACGTTTGGAAGTGGAGGAAAGGTTTAAAGAAAGATGTTGAAACAAAAACTAAGCCATGATGGGTCGCCATCCTATACATCTCAAACGAAAATCCAGGTGCTAACTTGACATGCAATAGGGTGCATAATGATTACGCATCACATCTACTGTGGTTAAAATAATCTTCAGCGTAAAGGGATTTAATGCTCTTAGAAAATGTACCAAAATATGACAGATTATGGGAATGGGAAACAGTGATATAATTGCGCTTCAAGAAATATACTTAAAATGCTCAGAGGAAACTGAATTGGAATCTAATCTGAACAAAACTTCCAGCCTTCAGTAGTACTGGATTGAAAGGAGAGGCTGTGCAGCCTCCAATATTCGGGGCTGCGCCTCAGTGATCTCTTAGTGGGACAAACATCTAGCACTTGCTAAATTCGGTTCTGGACCCAAGACTGGTGTCTGGCATAGATCTACTGTCCTAGGAAGCTTATCCAGGCGGTTGGACCTGGTGAGGCCTCTAATTTCAGAGTGCAACCATGGGCTGGTGCCAGACAAAGGTACCATGCGCCCCCATTGGTGCAAGGGCCGACCCTTTCTGTGGAAGTCTAACTAGGGGCCCAAAAGTACTCCAGAAGGGTTGTAAATTATCCAGAAGGACACGTTGGCAATGGGCACCATGTCGAAGCCAGGTTCAAGCTCAATCTGTTATCTACCCTTTAACTTGGCAATATTGCCCCCTCCCTTGGTGATCTTGCCTTTCTGACTGCAACAGACTACATGGATCTTGGTAGGTTAAGCATTTACTAGTAAAGTGGACACAAACACATTCCTACAAAACTGTCCGGCAAGGAATCAAACCACATCTACACGTTTCGGCAAAAACAAAATTCTGCCAGCTTGGCCTTGTGGCCTTGAAATGCCCTTTTGCTGCTGGCACAGCTCACATAAGCCCTCTAGGTTATAGCCATTGAGATCTTGCTGGTAATCTCTGATGAATGTAGAATTATCGTTGCTAAAAGATGCAGTCAAGTACATTTTGAGAGCTGGCCTGGACAGAATGGATTGGCGGGCGCACCATGACACCAGTGAATTGATCCATCTCCCAGTATTGGCTTGTCCTTTTAAAAAGTGGTGAGGCAGAAAGTTAAATATAAAGTTCAAGAAAATTTGAATCGAATATGGGGATGAGGGGGTACAAAGCGGATGGATAGAGGATGTGGCCAGGTGCGAGTCTCGTCGTTTGCTCATCAACATCCTGTGATTCTAGGCAAATCGCATAATCATGTAAAGGGCTTCAGTACCTTTGGGTCGACTGCATGCTCTATAAAACTATAAACCGGAGCGCTATACCTTCTCAAGTTATGCAAGTGAAAGAGCTATATTATCACCCGCTCCTGGGAAACAATCACTTTATTTCAATTGCTGTCCAACAGACCAACCTGAACAAGGCTCGGGTGGGTATCCCAGCTTTACTAGCCCTTCCTCTTTTTATTGTCTACCACCACATTGGTGATGTGAGAAAGTGCCTCTTTTGAACATGGTAAGCCCCCACTTTTTACCTGGAAATGAATGTGGTTTTGATTGTGGTTCACAGGGACCCTGCCAATCAGGTGCAAGGGATTCTTCTTCCCTAAAAACGATTCCACAATTGGCCCTTCAGACCCCCTGTAAGTCCCTAGTAATATGTACCAAGGGCATCAGGACTGAAGAGGGTCACTTAGGGAACCCTCATAGGCAAGGCAGATTGCCACCGCAGCATCCCTGGCCTGGTGCAGACAAAATGACAAAGCTGACATGGCACACTAGAAATGTCTCACATATAGTTAAGTCACCCCTCTAGCAGGCCTTACCAGCCCTAAGTCAGGGTACACTATATCCCAGGTGTTGGCATATCTGCCACAGCAGATATGCCTCTACAATATTTGGGTATATTCCTTAATGTTGTAAGTGCCAGGGAAGCCATAGAGAGTACATGGGTTGGAAACTTGAGTTCCAAAGCACCATGATTGCTTCACTGAACACAGTGTTTGGCACCAAACTACTCCTCACAATATACCCACCTTTTGCCAGTTTGGGAACTATTGTAATATGTACCCAGAGGGCACCTCAGAGGGGACCCATGAAAACCTACCGACCCTGGTGTGGTCACTTACTGCGTGTGTGTGGCAGCCTGCCACACACATGCTCACGTTTTTGGACCTCTAAATGTAGAGAGCCTCTGCTCTCTGGAACAAGAAACAATGCACATCCTGGGTGGAGGTGTCACCCAGTACGGCCCACTGCACGAAGGGGAAGCTTCAAAGACCTGCCGCACTGATAATGCGACCCCCATCTACTGCTAGCAGCAGATGGTAGCCCCTGGTTTACACCCCACTTTGGGCAGGAAAACTTCGGATCGGAGGTGTGCCCACCTTTGCCAACTCCACCCTTCAGGTGGAGGAGGCGAAGTTAAGCCCACCTTTTAGTTCACTGGATCTTAAAGACGAAAGGACTCTTCCAGTCAGGGCTAGGACTATGCTCCCACCCACAAGAGGATGGCATAATGGAGGGTGTAGGCACCCCAGGTGAAGTGCCTATTGGCCCTACCTGTTACTCTTTTAAAACGCCCTCCAAATCTAGAATATTAGAAGGCCCCCTCAGACCTTGAAACTAGTTACCTGCGATCTAAGAAGTACGAAGATGCTGTGTAGTGAAGCCGGAAGACTACTGATTTGGCCCCTGCCCTACCAGCCTGTTTCCAGTTTCAAAGACCCTGTGAGAAGTTGACAGAAACCCGAGGAAGACAAACTGAACTTTGACAACGACAAGATCTGCTGATGAAAGCGGGCCTGTCCCCAGTGATCAAACACAAAGGACCCCGGTGACCTCCGGAAGTCCTGCCCACTCGGCACCCGATGTCTACCACCCATGTCCAGGTGGCCCACCGACCCAGAAAAGGTTCCCCAACGGTCCTGACCTCGTCCAGCGTTGGCTGACCCCTCCTGGACTCTACGACAACGCGTGAATCGAGAGGCTCCCCCTGACTGCGATCGGCTCCTGTTAGAAGACTCAGTCGTCCAAAGGCACCCCTGCACCCAAAGCCCCAGGGCCTTGGTGAGCTGAATCGATGGTGCCCCTATGACCCTCTAAATCTCTACTTTCCTCTGCTGTCGTTGGTCTCCCTCCTTCAACCTCTTGTGCGACGCCTGCAGTCTGTATATCCAAAGCAAGTTCTCCAGTGAAGAGCATTGGGTGCCCAATGCTGAACTGTACCCGGCCGCCCCTGTGCATCTGGTGGTGTATGTTTAGTTCTGCTTTGTGGCCCCTTCTGGCCCCTTCTGTGCTTGCTCTAACCCCCAAAGCTTGGCTCCTGCAGCTGATTTACCTACCTGCAAGTGATGTGGCTTTGAACACCCACAGTCTCCATTGAATCACGTAGGGCCAAACTCCGATCTTGACCTCTGCACCCAGCAGCCCCTGTGCCTCTGGTGCAGTCTTTGTACTCATAAGCCCTTTACACTTCTGGGGAACCCCTGGACTCTGTGCTCGAATAAAACTGTGGCTATATTTTTCCTTTCAACACAATGATTCAGTGCCTGCTCAAAAGGAACATTCCCACAGGTGTCTCTACTAGCCCTTAAAGATGTGTAAAGGCCATACCCCAAAAAACAGAATCAATGTGGATGAACTGTCTAAATTGGCTGCAATTGTCCTTGCGATTTCTGATCTCCCAGAGGACTTTGGACCTTTTACATGTCACCCCGTACATCATATTGCAGGTTTCAATAAACCAAATCCTTATGCTGCAGGGTGGTTTTAAAAAAAATAAGTTTATATTGTAAAACATTTCTTCGGAGCAACTGCTAGCATTGCACAGCAATGCCGATTTGTAAGAAGGTAATTCTGCTCAAAGCATGAAGGTACACAAACAGTCTGTGGGGGGTGGAATGGAGGAGGAGGACAAGCAAGAGCAGTGGGGGAGAAGCAGGAGCAGGGGGTAGCAATGAATTGCTCAATTTTGCAAGGAGCAGAAGATGCCCAATCGCTGTAAGCTTGAAAAAATAAAGGCTTACAGTGAATGGCCATGTTCTGTTGTAATCGCACCCCCACACTTCCAAGCTTTCGTCATCGTGAAGACAGACCAGCTTCCTGAAATCATTGCTTTAAAAACAACTAATCTGTGCCCTGCTCTGTTTCTGTTTTTACTAGTAAACCGAATGAGAGCATAGCAAGGATTGGTATGAGCGTGTCAGCCCAGTGCTCCAAAGGACACTGGGGCAGCTGTGCTGCATTTCTCACTGGCTCCTTAGCAGCGCAGGTTCAAGAAACCTATAGTACCCATATCAGATTGGCCACAGTAACAGACCTGCCCAACAAGACGTGTGGACCAGGTTCTAGCTGCTCACTGACCATCAGCAGGATTGGCCATGCCGTTCCCTACCCGACAGACCCATGAAAAAGACAACGGCATGCTACAGTAAATAATCTATATGGTGATTTGGCACTTTCAGTTAATGGCCGGGCGTGTGGGGGCAACTGAGGCGGCAGGTCAGTGTCCCACGCCCTAATGAAGAAACCTCCGCTGCCATCACCATGAATGGATACGCACCACTGGATTCTGTAGGTTTGTGCTGGCCATTTGTGGTCTCCAGGCTCTTCAGAGAAAGGTTTGACTCCGCGTTGGAACCCTTCCAAATTAACTGCTATGGCACGCTTTCTGGATCTAACCACTCGGGCTCTGGAGTTCCCCCCCATGCATTACCATAAGTTCTTAGTATACCTGTGGGATCTCACTTACTGCCAGACCGCCCTCGCAACCTGTACCACAGCTAGTTCAGCCCTTTAGCAGCTAAATGGGGCACAGTGTGGCAGGGTTTGTGCATCCCTCAGAGGACCACAATCTTCCTCTTACACCTCACCTGCCGCATCTGAGCTGCTTTGATTTCTCCATCTGCAAATTGTTCAGAAATGTTGGACCCTGCTCTTCACATCCACACCCTATCCCCCAAATATTCTGGTTTTACTTCATTGGATCATTCTACCATCATTTTGCAGAAAATGCAATCACTTTTGGACAGAGGGGGCATAGAGAAGGGTCCCAGTGTTGAAGAAAGGCGAAGGATGTTACATCCGCTATTTCTCGGTTCCCAAAAAGGATGGCAGGCCAGGTTGGATCCCCTGCGTTCCGAAAGGCGATGCATGTGCTTTATGCTGGGATTGACTCTTTTCCAATTTGCATTTCTTCCCTATTAACTCATCCAGGACCCTTGTATTTATGAAGTTGATGGCAGAGGTCATCGCCTATTTACATGGTCCAGGGATAAATTATTCTCATACTTAAACAGCTGGTTGCTGAAGGCAGATTTGCTGCGGTCATTTGTAGACCACCCTTAGACTATAAGCACCTTTCTTTCATTCCTGTGGTTCTCCATCAGCGAGTTGAAATCCCACCTAAAGTCTGTAAGGAGGATTAGTTTTATAGGGGGAAGTGCTGGACATGGTGGCGTTCAAGGTCATCACTCCTCTGCGGCGAGCCTGGGACATTCAGGAACTAATGCTGTAGATTGAAGCTTAGTCTAGAGTTCCAGAGTAGACTGTTTTAAGGCGTCTGCATCCTGCTGACCCCATTTGGCATCCGCAGCCCTTCCAGTGGAACTTCCATGGACTCCGCACCAGGGTTTTCTCTTGGACAGTGTCTGTGTATTGAAGGAGACTGCTCAGAACCTTCAGTGGTGGCAGGTGGATGCCTACCTGGTAAGCAGCAGTGCATAAATACATTCTCCAGGATTCACAGTAGTGATGGATCCAATCTCTGGACTGGTGCGGCCATCTAGGAGAAATGCAGATGGCGGGGAATCGGTCCCCAGCAGGACGGCAAGCTCTGTATCCATCTTCTACTAGAGCCCTGTGATTTTCAGTTTGCTCTGAAAGACTTCCTCCCATCCATCAAGGGGATCTATTTCGGGTCAAGATGGACAACAGTACTGCCATGTGGTACTGCTATAAGCAGGGCTGTGTGGTTGTGGACTGTTTGGAAGCACTGTGCTTTTGGAAATAACTGCTCCTACAGGAGAATCTCCCTAGTAGCTAATCATTTGGCAGACTCACTGAACACCAGAGCAGACACACTTATCATACATCTGGCTGGCCAAGGGCTATTCAGCCAGTGGGACATGCTATGGGTGGATCTTTTTGCCGCCACCAAGAACTTGTAGTGTCGCTATTGCTGCCCACTGGAGTTTACAATCGCAATCTTCCTCACAGACCCATTCCACCTGCAGTGGGGCACAGGTGTCTTGTGTGCCTTCCTGCCACTACTGTTCTTGCCAAGTTTTCTGAAGGAGATCAAGAAAAACTGGGTTCAGATGATTCTGATAGCCCTGATTGGGCTAGGAGAATTGGTACCCCAATCATTTGCGCTCCGGTCAGTCTAGCACTTCAGAAGATCCTCCTGTTTCAGCAGTAGGGGTGGTCCGACATCCGCAGCTCCACAATCTATTACTTCATCCCTGTAGACTGAACAGCGACTACTGAGCAGTTTTGTTTTTCAAAGTGAATTGGCAGAACTTGTGGGTATGCTCTCTTCTACTAAATCTGTTTTTACGGGTCAGTGGATGACGTTTGTTGCCATCATGTTGACACTTTGCAGGCCAAATTGTCTGTTTTGTTTGTTCTGTCTCTAGACCAGTAAGGTTTTGCAGTGGGCACCGTTAAATTTTGTTTGCTTGACCGAACTTTTGTTAATCTAGTCACTCGTTTAATGTATTTTCTAAAAGTACTCACTTGCATGTTTCCGTTGGCCTCTTTTATTTTGCCATAATGGGACTTTAGAATCAAAAGGACCAAGTTAATGTGCACGTCTTGTGAGTCCATGCTGTTCTCTGCAGCTGCATACTAAACATCAAAACTATGGTCCTCGTTGCAATTATTTCTAAACACCACATTGGTGTGCTAAAGTGGCTGTTAGTACAATAGCTGTACACTACTTTCTTCTCTGACGAATTGGTGCTATGGGCGTGTAATTCTTTTCTCAGTAGTCTCCCCTAAAATGTATTTCAGGCAATTACCCTGCCTGCCCTTTTCTCTTTGCCACATCCCTTACATTGAGACACACAGGAGTAATACGTCGATAGCCAAGTTGTCGTTGACCATAAGAACGCAAAGGTAGTCCAGAAATTAACCCTGTCCAGGTGGGTCGTTCTGTGCATAGACAAATGCAGCTATGGTCTGGTGTTGAAGAAACTCACTGTGGGCCTGCTATTCATTCCACCAGAGCAAAGACTATAGCAATGGCATTGGTGAGGAGGTGTTTGTGTTCGACATCTATCATTCTGCTGCTTTGGGGTCTATACCTATGTTCAACAGGCTGAACTACCTCCGTTTAGGAAAGATCCCTTTTTTGCATTGTTGCTCCCACTTTTTGCCTGGTACCGAATGCAGTTTTGACAGAAATGCACTGGGTTCCTGCGATTAAGGTCCCCAGTGACAGGTTTCTTTCCCTAAACTGTGCAGTTGTTTCCCCAATTGGTAATTCCTCTAGCACCCCCTGTAAGTCCCTAGTAAGAGGTACCTAGAGCAGTGAGGCTAATGAGGGTCCCCAACGGCTGAAGTGTGTATTGTGCAATCCTAAGGGACCCCTCAGCACCAACATGCAATCATTCAAATGCAGGCGGTGTCTTTGTGCGGATAAAAGTGAAAGCATGACATTGCACACGTCCCTGTGTGCGGTGCATACTGACTGCATGCAGTAGAGGTAAGCTATCCCTACAGGAGGCCTTACAGCCTTAGGCAGGATGCATTAATACTACATGCGAGGCCACAGCTGCATGAGCTGATAGCCCCCTGTGATATCGAAGTAAATTCTTAGATATTCGAGTTAACTGGGAAGCAATTTTAAGTACATGTGGTGGACACTGGTAAAAATGATTTCCCCAGCTACATGATGGCTTCACTGAAATCCATGGTGTTTGGTATCCAATACCTTGCATTAATGTAGGAAAGGCCCCTGCCAACCAGGTCCCCAGTGCCAGAGCGCTTTCCCCCAATTGGCAAAACCTTTAGCACCCTCTTTAAGTCACTAATAAATAGTACCCTGGTACCTAGGGCCTGAGATGCTAAAGATAATCCCTAAGGGCTGCAGCACACATTGTGCCACCCTAAGAGACCCCTTACCAAGCAGGTGCATAACTGCCATTGCAGGATGCATATCTTGGTACAGACAAAAGTAAAAACGCATGTCACACATCCTTTAGCTGTGGTAGGGGACATGGCACACAGGGAACACGTGATGGACGGAAGGCTGAACAATGCAAACATTCTCCCCCAGTCACCAAGATCTGGGTATAATACATTGTTCTTTTGTTCACCACGCCTCCCCAGTTTGGACCTGGCCATATGCAAATCAGTCTTGACCCTGTGCATATGATTGTTGTAAGTCACCCCTACTGCAGGCCTTACAGCCCTAAGGCAAGATGCTTCGTATTATTTGTGAGGAGATATCTGCATGAGCAGATTTGCCTCTGTTCTGGTCAGTCCAATTGCTGTCACTGCAAGTGAACAGTGAAGCCCTCTTACACCATGTCCTGGACACTGGTGAAAACGAGATCCCTAGATACATGATGGCTTCACTGAAAATAGGGATGTTTGGTACCACACCTTGTTTTGCTAAAATGACTGATGCCTTGGTTGGATTTATCAACGCATGCTCTTAGAGGGCACCTTAGAAGTGACCCCTGAAAACCTACCAGCCTCTGGTGTGCTTGTTGGACTCTGCCTGCCTGCCTGCCTCCAGAGACACGTTCTGATCTCCTAGGGTGAGAGTCTTTTGCTCTCATGAGGTCAGGAACAAAAGCGTGTCCGGGAAGAGGGTAACACCCTCTTCCAGGGGAGGAAAGCCCAAGGAGGCTAATCAGCAGGGTGACCTGCTGATTAGCCTCCTTGGGCTTTCCTCCCCTGGGCTAGTACCACCCCTATGGTGGGCTAACTACAAGGTGGACACACATTTGCAGAGGTAGCCTTCTTTGTGACTGCATACCTAGGAATTCTGGGACTGGGTTATGCCCACTTCCTACAGGAAGTGGTCATATAGGAGGCATAGTGTCCGTAAAGGTCAGTAGCCAAATGGCTACTACCCTTACACTCCTAAATTCAGTATTTAGTAGAGTCCCTGGCACCAGAGAAGCAGTTTCACTCGGCTGAATGCCAGGTAGTTTCACTGGTGATGTATTGCAGTAATCCATTCTTGAGTATAGACCTAATAGAACACAATATAATCTACTGCAGAGTTTATACAGTCAGTGCAAGGCTGTCAGCAAAAAAGGGACTTTAACTCCTCATCATGATCTTAGCAACTGGAAGAAAACAGCAACACTGATGCAGTCAGTCTGTTCTTCCATATCCCTTCATTCCCGGGCCCTTTCTCACCTAATGCTGATGCTGGTTGCGGGCAGCTTGGAGGCTTCGATCACAAACAATGTAGAGGATAAACCACTCCTTGCTGTTACATTCCAACTTCCAGCAGGCCCATGTTGCCACTGCCAGTGAACAGAAACTGACTCTGTCTGTGTTGGAACGGGAGTCGGACTCTGGACTCAGCAGCAGAGACCAGGCTCCAGCAGTCGCCGCTGTCATTTACAGCGCAACATTTATGAGCAGCGCATGAGAAATGGAATCCCACTGAATGAAAAGAGAAACTTGGCACCTCTTACACCCAGGCACCCACAGTTTGACATCTGCCCAGCTCTCAGCAGCTGCCTTGTCCCAGCTAGCCAAGTCACAGCACTGGTGTGAGAGCCCTGTTGTGTACTTTTTGATATGTGATATTTTAGAATAGGGTAAAGCATGTATCGCCGTATTGATTTGCGACGCTCTTTGGAGTACGACAGCACTCTGTGCATGGTATGCGACGGCGCCTTTTTGTGTGTGCGATGTACCTTCCAGAGCACTGCCCTATCCAGCTTTATTCACAGATATGGAGGGAACCATGTATATGGAGACGGTATGGAGGGGACAATGTATATGGAGAATGGTATGGAGGGGACTGTGTATGGAGATGGGATGGAGGGGACTATGTATGGAGCTGGTGGGAGTCTGAGAGAGCGCACTACATGCACTGGAGACAGTTCAAGGGACTGCGTGCTCTACCCGCATTCCCCTTTAGCTTGCATGAATCTGCCTTCCTCCTCCCAACCCCACTCTGGCAGAGATCCCTTACCTCCAAGCCCAGACCAGCACAAGAAGTTAAAGATCCCCCTCACCCCACCCATCTGTCCCAACCCACCCCCGTCCATCTACCCCCACCTACCTGGTACCTGATCTGCCCCTCTTGGTGCAGTAACCGACGGTGCTATCTGCATCCAGCACCACAAGGCATTCTGGAACTTGTAGTTTTCGTTGTTCAAATTGTTGGGGTCAAGTTTTCCGATTATGCCAAGTGCTGGTGTCTAAAATAGCTGGCACTTGTGACTTGCGGAGCAGGGTTGACAACAAGCAGCGGGAAGGATGGACATTGTGGTGGGGTGTGTGAATACAGGTGAAGCGGGGGTAGAACCGTCTTGCCAGTGATGAATAAAACAGTTACGAAAATAGAGTAAACACATGTTGGATCATAATGTTTTTTCAGACATGCCGCCTTCAAGTGCCAATCGAAGTGTAGGCTGCCAGCTCTCAGAAAGCCAGCAATTTTACTGTATTCAATTTTAGCCCAGGCAACGTGAAACTAATTATTATATCCGTGCAAAGAAAGACGCGGTCGTTGTATGCTACAAATAGACCGCTTTCTATTAGAAATTTCAGCATTAACATGTACATGGAGTAAAGATTATCCTCAACAGCTACATGGAAATGCTGATGCTTCGAGGCATGATGTTTCATAAAGGACGTGTTGCAAGTTTCTAGGCTCCTTTAAAAAAAGTAGTGTTAGAGGCATATGAGCTGTAGATTGTATACTTTAACATAGATCGCCATACGGTGTTGGGCTCGGATGGGTGCACCTTGTTTTTGTCAAAGAAGTCTTTGTAGTCATGGGATAGGTGGTGACTCCTTATGGTGATCGTGCGCATGGGCATCCACTCCCTCTTCAGATAGTTTTTTTGGGTTCGGATGTAAACGGCTGCGCTCCGGGTCGGCATCGTATTAGATTCCACTTCGACCGCTCAACAGTATTTTCGATCGCACTCCTCTACGCGGATCCAACATCTCAACCCCTTTGATTCCGGTCGTCGACACGGGCCATTGGGCGTATCCGCGCCATCAGGCCCTACAGCTAATAGAAAGAACTCCATTAAAAAAAAATGCTGTCTGTGAGGTGCCAAATTCCCAGACAAGGTCTGTAACCTTTGCCTCTCCAGAACACAAGGACAAAGATTGCCCGGCCTGTGCTTCATTCCGATCGAAGAAAACCATACGTGATCACCGGGCTCGACGTCACGTAATGTCGATCCACTACCTCAGTACCGGACGACCTCTTCGATGCAGGCCCGATGCTCCCGAGGAACAAGAACCAGAAAATGAGGACATCAGCGTCTCCGAGGCTGACGTATCAGAGGCCAAACATCAGCCGGTTACTCCAGGACAACAAACCGTGAGTACCGACATAGACACCCCTATCTCTTCTAAAAAACGTAAGCCTCCAGTAACACCTTCGCCTTCTGGCTCAGGTCGACACCGTAACAAAACTTCTGCTGCCCCGCCTTCGGGTTCGGCTCCGAAGTCAAAAGACCAGCCTTCAAGCGACTCTGTACCGAGTCAGCCACGCATCGGCACCGAACTACCATCCTCTGTACCGAAACCCAAACATTCTGCACCGAAACACCATCCGGATAAACCCTCAGAGCCGTAACCAGACCACAAATCTTTGGAGCTGAAAAAGAGCAAGTCTTCGGAGCCGAAAAAGTCCTCTGAGCTGAAAAAAGATCACAAATCCTCAGTGCCGAAAAGTCCTCGGACTCCACAGCTCCTCCAAAGCAAAAGGACACTAAAATCCCTCCTAAAGCTTCGGAATCGAGGCCAAAACAACCAAAATTATCAGTACTGAACAAGGATACTGGATTAGAAGACCTATTTCAACCAGTTTCAGTGGACCCTAAACAGAAAACCCTTCATATCGACTCTAAAACTGGTAAAATCGAAACAATTCTATCAAAAAAGAGACCCTTGGACTCCACAGAAGAACCCAAAGTACCCTTAAAGTAGAGACATGGGAACTTCTCCAATCAGGCCTTTCCCTCCTCCAAATATCCCCACTACACCACTCAAGCACACTCTCCAGTGCTTCCATATTCACCTACACCACAAGATGATGATGATGACGACGACCACCACCATGAAAACCCACAAGAGGATAATGATGATAATACTCTCCCATCACCTGATCTTTCGGAGTATTATGACAATCCACCAGATGTACCAGATCTCACCCCCCCCCCCCCCCCCCCCCATCCAGACTCCTACCCATCTTGGTCACCCCCCCCCCCCCCCCCCCCCCCCCCCCCCAGACGATAACATAGGCTTTTCACAGCTCATAAACAGAGCTGCACAATATCATGGGGTAGAATTACATTCAGACCACAGGAAGATTTTTTGTTGCTTTCACACAGTCACAAAAATGAATAAGCATTCTACCCATGTTAAAGGGTATCATCAAACATTCACATGACATTTTTAAAGATCCAGTCAGTGCTGGAGTTCTCAACGCCAGGATCGAGGGAAAAATATAAGCCAGCTCCAAACGACCCAGCTTATAATAAATCGCAGCTCCCTCTAGATTCATTGGTTGTGTCAAATGCACGTAAACGTGTAAATTCCCAAACATCAGGGGATGCCCCACCTACAGATAAGGAGTCTAAATTACTGGAAGCATCTGGCAAACGCATTGCCTCACAAGCAGCAAACCACTGGCACATTTACAATACTCAGGCTTTACTGGCCAGGTATGATGGGGCTCATTATGATGAACTTGAAAAGCTCGTACACCATCTTCCTGATCAGTATAAGGCTAATGACCTCATACAAGAGGGAAAATTAATCACAAACACTTCTATAAAGTGTGGTCTTGATGCAGCCAACACAGCGCTGCGTGCAGTTAACACAAGCGTTCTACTACACACCCCCCCCCCCCCCCCTCCAAACCATTCAACTCCAGTGGGGGGAAGACTATCCCAGTTCCTTACTGTCTGGAATTCCATCACCACAGACAAGTGGGTAAGACAAATTATCCAGTATGGTTACTGCCTAGTACTCACTTCAATTCCCCCATTATATCCCCAAACAACGTCCAATGTCCACAGAACATCTGACACTGTTAAAACAAGAGGTTCTCTCCTTATTACAAAAACACGCAATAGAACCAGTTCCTCTACCTCAGGGGGTTTACACATAGTCGGACCACTTCCACATGATCACTCCAACAGGTGCTCTCACTGCTCCAACAAGCACATCAGTGGGACCAAGCTCAGGGTCAGTTAACAGATCTGCTGTTGGTGGACAGCCAGCCGCACACATCGCTCTCTGCAGTGGAGGAACAAACCAAACCTATCCAAAGGGCGACCGTTCCTCGACCCGGTTCCCTAAATAGTGCTAACCACAGACTCATCGCTCACCGGCTGGAGAGCTTCTCTCCAAAACCAAACCGTTCAGGGTATATGGACCCATCAACAATAACAACTCCACATAAATCGCCTGGCGTTACTGGCAATCTTTCTAGCACTCAAGTCTTCAACTTTTGCTACTAGGCAAAGCTTCTTGATCAGTACAGATAACATGACAGCAATGTATTACATACAAAAGCAGGGGGGACACACTTCAGCTTTCACGACTAGCGCAAAGCATATGGAATGGGCCATACCTCAAAACATTTACCTCCTCGCAGAACATTACCAGGAGTAAACAATCAGAGCGCAGATCTACTCCGTCATCAAACACAGCCGATCCACGAATGAGAACTTCATCCTCAAGTTCTTCTTCCATTCTTTCACATGTGGGGTCATCCAGACATAGATCTGTTCGCCACACACCAAAACGCAAAATGCCCAAACTTCGCCTCCAGATATCCACACCTATTGTCCAAAGGCAATGCACTATGGATGAACTGGTCAGGCAGATTGCATATGCTTTTCCGCCTCTCCCGCTCATTCATTTACTGGTTCGGAAACTCAAACACTCCCTCACAATGATCCTAGTTGCTCCAACATGGGCACACCAACCATAGTTCACAACCCTGTTGGAACTTTCAGTAGTGTCATCAAAAACTCCACCTCTCCCCCAAATTCCTCACTCGGAACCATGGAGCGATAAGTCACCCAGATCCCAATCAACTCAATCTTGTGATCTGGCTCCTGAAGTCCTAGAGTTTGGCTACCTTAATCTCCCGCCAGACAGCATGAACATAATTAAAGAGGCTAGGCGTCCTACTATGCTATGCAGCAAAATGGAAGTTGTTTGTTATTTATACAATAAATGACAATCTATCCGCTAGATGCTTGCATCCAAAATATTCTCTTATCGTCTGCATCTACAACAATGTAACCTAACATATACATCTATACGGTTACATCTTGCTGCAATTGCTGCTTACCTCCAAAACAGACATTTGTCGTTTCGCGTACCCGCTATTAAAGCGTTTATGGAAGGACTTAAGAGAATAATTCCACCTAGAGTTCCACCTTCTCCAATATGGAATCTGAACATAGTCCTTACCAGTCTCATGGGTCCCCCATTTGAACCTCTGCACAGAGACGAGTTACAGTTCCTTACTTTGAAAGTAGCTTTCCTCGTAGCTATCACATCACAAAAGTTAGTGAACTACTAGCATTAACCATACAAGAACAATTTCTACAAATATACCATAGTAAAGTGGTTCTTAGGCCTAATCCAGACTTTCTACCAAAAATGGTATCTGCCTTTCACCTTAATCAGTCGGTTGGACTTCCAGTATTTTCCCCTCAACCAGACTCTGTAGCAGAACTCGCTCAACACACGTTGGATGTTAGAAGAGCCATACTATACTACATTGAAAGAACTAAAGGTTTTAGGAAGACAAAAACTTTTTGTCGCTTTCTCCCCACCTCACAAAGGCAATCCTAGTTCAAAAACAGAAATTGCAAGGTGGATTGTTAAATGCGTCCAAATATATTATCTCAAAGCTAAACGCAGATTAACTATTCCCCCTAGAACTCATTCCACACGCAAACTAGGGGCTACTATGGCATTCTTGGTGAACATTCCCCTAGATGACCTCTGCAAAGCAGCAACTTGGTCTACACCACCTATTTTCACTCAACACTATTGTGTAGATGTGCAAGCAAAGCAACAAGCTACTGTGGGCCAGACTGTATTAAGAACACTTTTTCAAACTACTGCAATGGATGCAGGTTGCCACCGCTAGGGAGAAAACTGCTGTTCGAGGCATATGAGCTGCAGATCACACACTGAGGATAAGATCGCCATCTGGTGTTGGGCTCGGATGATTGCAGGTTGTTGTTGTCTTCGGAAGAAGCCTTTGGTCACTCCTCCCCTGGACAACAGTGCGCATGGGCATCCACTCCATCGTCAGATTGTTTTTTTCCGCCATTGGGTTCGGATGAACTTTTTTCCGCTCCAGCAGAAAACTTCCAGCAATCGATTTAACTCTTTAATCTTCATTCCATCGACGTCGAAATCAACTCGGACCGGTTCCGGAAGAGGCTGATGGACAGGACACCCTTCAAAAAATGCCCCCAGTGTGGAGCGAAGTTCCCCCACAGTGACCACCACGAGGTTTGTAACCTCTGCCTGTCGCCGGAACACAACGAATCGACCTGTCCAGCTTGTGCCGCTTTCCGTTCGAAGAAGACCCTCCGGGATCGAAGAGCTCGACGCCAGATTATGGCCAAACCAGCGCCAGAACCGGAGGACATCTTTGCTCAAGATGTTCCTGAAGATGACACCGAAGATCTCGATCGTGTCCGAGGCCGATGATTCCGATGACCTCATCACTCCAGGGCAGCGTGTGAGTACCACCCCCCCCTGCCCCTGCCCCATCCAAAAAGACTCCGCCAGCTGGGCCCAGTCGCGACCGGAAATCCTCTTCAGAAGCCCCGCCCTCGGGCCCGGCTCCGAAGACATCTAAGCCTGTAGGTGGCTCGGGCTCGAGCAAACCTCATGTGATTGTGCCTTTAACACCCTCGGCACCGAAAAAACCACTGTCTGCACCGAAACAGGCTTCAAGACCGAAATCTCCACCGGCGCCGAAACGTTCTTCGACATCGATGCCTAAAAGTCCCTCGGCTCCGAAAAATCCATCGGCTCCGAAAAATCCATCGGCTCCGAAAAATCCATCGGCTCCGAAAAATCCATCGGCTCCGAAAAATCCATCGGCTCCGAAAAATCCATCGGCTCCGAAAAATCCATCGGCTCCGAAAAATCCATCGGCTCCGAAACATCCTTCGGCTCCGAAACATCCTTCGGCACCGAAAACTTCATCGGCACCGAAAACTACGTCCACACCGAAAAAAGCTCATAAAGACCCGAAACGGCCGTTGCCGCCACCACCTTCGGAGCCAGATAAACTTTTTCGCCCAGATCCTACTCAAAAGCGGATCTACATCAATCCCGACACTGGACATGTGACTGCCGTCCCATATATGAAACGGAAGCTGGACATCACACCTCCTCCAGCTCCCATACGGAAAAAGGACTGTGCCACTTCACCACTTCGTCCTTCCTCTCCTGTATTACCTCCTAACCCGTCCCCCCTCCTCCTCCTCCTCCTTCTCCTTTACCCTTACCTTTACCATCTCCCTATCATTCACCTCCTCCACAGGATGATAATGATGACTTGGGGGGGAGGGGCGGACCCTGATTTATTTAATGATCCTGTTGATCCACACAACCCTTTTACATTTCCAGGCACAGCACCAGTAGATGACTGGTCTTATCCAATGCCTGACATGCTTGACCCCACTACCTACCCCTCCAAGCCCTCTCCTCCTGATGACCATTTGGCCAACTAATAAATAGGGCAGCAACATTCCATGGTGTCACTATGCACACAGACCCCCTTGAAGAGGACTTTCTCCTCGATACTTTTGAGCAGTCACAAAAAACTGTTCACATACTGCCCATGATTAAAGGGGTTATAAAGCATGCCACTGAGGTCTTTAAAGACCCTGTTCGAGCGAGGGTTCTCAACCCCCGCATCGAAAAAAAGTACCGACCAGCCCCGCAGGACCCTGCATACATTAAAGCCCAGCTCCCTTTAGACTCCTTGGTCGTATCAAATGCCAGGAAGCGCGTTATCTCACAGACAACTGGAGAAACGCCTCCCCCGGACAAGGAGTCTAAGCTTTTAGAGGCCTCAGGCAAACGAGTCGCCGCACAGGCGGCAAACCACTGGCGTATTGCCAATACCCAGGCCCTGTTAGCCCGGTATGATAGGGCGCATTATGACCAACTTGAGGACCTTATGCAACATCTGCCTGATCCCTTTAAATCCCAGGCCGCTGATCTCATTCAAGAAGGCAAGTTAATATCTAATGCCTCCATTAAATGCGCCTTAGATGCGGCAGACACTGCTTCTCGGGCGGTCAATACTAGCGTCTTACTCAGACGACATGCCTGGCTCCGTATTTCCGGTTTTAAACCAGAGGTTCAAACCGCAATTCTAGCTCAACCTTTCAACCAAGAGCAGTTATTTGGCCCTGCAGTGGACACTGCATTAGAAAAAATGAAAAAGGATAATGAGACTGCCAAGTCTATGGGAGCACTGCAGTCTCCTCAAAACCGGGGTTCCTTTTGTCGCTCCTTTTATAGAGGAGGCTCCAAAAACACGGCAACTGAGACCACGTCCACCTTTAAAAATTCTGGACAAACATACCCCTAACAGAGGATATTTCCGGGGAGGTTATAGGGGAAACAATAACAAAGGGCGGGGCAACAACAACCGCACCTCCCCAGCCACCAAACAGTGACTTGCCACCACTCCCCCCAGACCATTCCACTCCGGTCGGGGGGCGACTCCAACAATTCCTACCTGTCTGGATGTACTTCCATCATCACAGACAGATGGGTAAGACAAATTATCCAGTCTGGCTACTGCCTAGAACTCATACAATCCCCCCCAAACATACCACCCAAACAACGTCCAATGTCCTCACATCATCTCTCTCTCCTCAAACAAGAAGTTCAATCCCTGTTACAAAAACATGCGATAGAACCAGTCCCTCTTCAACATCAGGGAACAGGGGTGTATTCTCTATACTTCCTCATTCCCAAAAAGGACAAAACATTACGGCCCATACTGGATCTCAGACTGCTAAACCAGTATATACATTCAGATCATTTTCATATGACCACCCTCCAACAAGTCCTCCCACTGTTACAACAGGGAGACTTCCTTGCCACATTGGACATCAAGGACGCGTACTTTCACATCCCTATGCATCCCGCTCACAGAAAATATCTACGATTTGTGGTAGATGGGCAACACTATCAATTTACAGTTCTCCCATTCGGAGTAACAGCACCCAGAGTGTTCACCAAGTGCTTAGCAGTCGTGGCAGCGCACCTCAGAAGACAACAGATCCATGTCTTCCCCTATCTCGACGATTGGCTCATAAAAGCCGATACTCACCAAAAATGCGTTCTCCACACTCATCGCACGATTCAAACTCTCCACAATTTGGGATTCACTATCAACTACCCCAAATCCCATCTACAACCTTCCCACTTACATCAGTATCTAGGAGCAACCATAGATACATCCAAAGCCATTGCTTATCCCAGCACTGCCAGGATAGCCAGTATACAAAATCTCATCTCTCAATTTCAAACTCATCCATCTCTTCCAGCAAGAGTGTTCATGCAGCTCCTAGGCATGATGGCGTCATGCATCTCCATAGTCCCACACGCACGACTTCAAATGCGTCCCTTACAGGAATGTCTAGCACAACAGTGGAACCAAGCTCACGGACAACTTACCGATCTGGTGTTGGTGGACAGTCGCTCACTTCGTTCACTGAAATGGTGGAACACCATCAACCTGTCCAAAGGGCGACCGTTCTTAGAGCCTCTTCCACAAGTTGTGCTAACTACCGACGCATCTCACAGGGTGGGGAGCCCACCTCCTTCACCATACCACTCAGGGCAGATGGACCAGTCAACAGAAACTGCTCCACATCAACCACCTGGAACTCTTAGCAGTGTTCCTAGCACTAAAATCCTTTCAGGTTCACCTAAAAAACAAAACTGTCCTCATACGCACAGACAACATGACGACAATGTATTATATACAGAAACAGGGAGGGACACATTCTCTCCAACTGTCCCAACTGGCACAGCAAATCTGGAGATGGGCAATTCCACAAAACATCTACCTGTTAGCAGAACATCTCCCAGGGATCCACAATCAAGTGGCCGACCTCCTAAGTCGCCACACGCAGCAGATCCACGAATGGGAATTACACCCCAAGGTTCTACTCCCCTTCTTCCAAAAATGGGGACAACCATACATAGACCTGTTCGCCACTCCCGAAAACACAAAATGCCCAACCTTCGCCGCCAGGTTTCCACACCCACAGTCGAAGGGCAATGCCCTATGGATGAACTGGTTAGGCAGATTTGCGTACGCTTTTCCGCCTCTCCCACTAGTTCCATTTGTGGTACGCAAACTGAAACAACCATCGCTAATACTAGTAGCTCCCACTTGGGCACGTCAACCGTGGTTCACCACACTTCTGGAACTATCTTTAGTTCCACATCAAAGGCTACGCCTCTCCCCGGATCTATTAACCCAGAACCATGGAGAAATCAGACACCCAGATCCTCAAACACTGAACCTAGCGATCTGGCTCCTGAAGTCTTAGAGTTCGGATACCTCAATCTCCCTCCAGACTGTATGAATATCATAAAGGAAGCTAGACGACCTACTACTAGGGCGTGTTATGCCGCAAAATGGAAACGATTTGCCATCTACTGCGCTAATAATGACATACATCCATTGGATGCTTCCATCCAAAACATCATTTGCTATCTACTACACTTGCAAAGATGCAATCTAGCGTATTCCTCTATACGTTTACACCTGGCAGCCTTGGCAGCCTACTTGCAAAATAGGCAACACCTGTCCCTTTTTAAGGTACCAGCCATCAAAGCGTTTATGGAAGGTCTCAAAAGAATTCTTCCCCCAAGATTGCCACCTGCCCCAGTGTGGAATCTCAATGTGGTTCTAACAAGACTTATGGGACCCCCATTTGAACCTATGCACAAATGTGAATTACAATTCCTAACATGGAAGGTAGCTTTCCTTATCGCAATCACTTCCCTACGCAGAGTAAGTGAAATACAAGCCCTTACACTAGAGGAACCTTTCTTACAACTACACCGTAACAAAGTGGTTCTTAGGACAAACCCTAAATTTCTTCCAAAAGTGATTTCCCCTTTCCACCTTAACCAATCAGTAGAGCTACCAGTCTTTTTCCCAAACCCAGACTCCGTAGCTGAAAGGGCCCTACATACCTTAGATGTCAAAAGAGCCTTGCTTTATTACATCGACAGGACAAAACCTTTTCGAAAGACGAAACAACTCTGTTGCTTTCGCACCACCACATAAAGGCAATCCAATCTCCAAATCGGTATAGCCCGGTGGTTAGTTAAATGCATCCAAATATGCTACCTAAAGGCTAAACGTACACTTACAGTTCCCCCTACGGCGCACTCCACGCGTAAAATAGGGGCTTCTATGGCCTTCTTAGGTAACATTCCCTTAGAAGACATTTGCAAGGCAGCCACGTGGTCTACCACGCATACCTTCACTAAACACTACTGTGTTGACGTGCAGGCCAAACAGGCCTCAGTGGGCCAGGCTGTCCTAAAAACTTTATTTCAAGCTGCTGCAACGGATACAGGCGACCACCGCTAAGGGGAAGCACTGCTGTATAATCTATCCTCAGTGTGTGATCTGCAGCTCATATGCCTCGAACGGAATATGCTACTTACCAGTATGCATCTGTTCTTGGCATGTAGAGCTGCAGAGTCGCACACGCCCGCCCGCCTCCCCGGGACCTGTATCTGTTCCAGCATCCGTCTTACTTAGACATTACACATGGACATCTTTTCTTTCATTCCTATACACTCCATCTTTTCCCATCATGGCGAAAAAACAATCTGACGATGGAGTGGATGCCCATGCGCACTGTTGTCCAGGGGAGGAGTCACCAACCTCGTGACCAAAGGCTTCTTCCGAAGACAACAACAACCTGCAATCATCCGAGCCCAACACCAGATGGCGATCTTATCCTCAGTGTGTGACTCTGCAGCTCTACATGCCAAGAACAGATGCATACTGGTAAGTAGCATATTCCTTATAGTCTAAGCTAAAGTATACAATCTACAGCTCGTATTCCTCGAACGGAAAATGCTGCTTAACAGTATGCATCTGTTCTTGGCATGTAGAGTTGTATACTATACCGGTTTGCAGAACTTGTTCTTCCTTCCATATGATAACATTGCAGAACTCAAATTGCAGTGTCCTCTTTTTAATGTGAACAGAATCTATATCTGAAAACGTACTTGCGTGAAAGATTTTTCTCCGATGCCTAAACATATATGAAGACACTTTCTATCTTTAGGTCTCACCTAATCAGCGAGCAAGCGCTGCTTAAGAGTGACCTTTTGGAATTGCTCAGCACTTTTTTGAAAACTCGAGCATGTACTGCACTATTTTCAATGAGCGCTCGTGCATGTCCGACATCCACCTTGCGGGAGCAAGCAGCTTTGCCATCTGTTTCCAATTATTGCGCAAGCGCCGCGCTTGTTAATTGTAAACAGATGGCGCTGCAAGGTGGATGCCGTACATGCATGAGTGCTTTCACTGTGCCTTCTCCCACCCTCCCCACTCAACCCGGGCTCTGGTTTCCGCCAAGGTCAAATAAATAAATTGCGCACACTGTTAGTTTTGGTATTTCCTGTGCTTTTCCAAACATACTGTAGCGCTCGCTTTACAATATTCTGCATACAACATAAAGAAACTGTAGGGCCCAGGAAAACTCATTGTAGACCGAGATTATTTTTCTCACCCAAAAAATAAATAAACTATCCTTCTAAGACTTCCATTCTTTTAATACATCTGTTTACGCCAAGCCTAGTTTCTGCTGTAGTTCTCACACATCTGCTCTCGCCATTTGCACCTTGCATGTTGTGTCTCGTGCCTCCACCAGCCTCTGCTTACATGTATGTGCCCTCTCTCATGGAAAGTCGATCAGAGATTCGCAGTTAACCAAAAGGCGCAATCAATATCGATGTTTTATAAATAGGGAATCAAACAGGAAACGATAAGAGAAATAGATTTGGAAAACGTGCTTGAGGGATTCATTTAGCTGGTTTCCTCCAAATTCATCTAAACCATTTTGTCTGGTGGTTTGAGAAAAGAGGCGCACTCGTTTCAAAGAACAGGCACTTCAATAATGGAGATCATAATTATTTTTTATTTTTATTTTACAAGGATGGAAGGCTGTGCATTTGGCAGATTCCGTAGCAGACACAACGCGCTGAGCAGCCTCGTCACCCGGGCGGTTCTGAGGCCTGTAGCATGCGACGCCCCACCCCCCCCGTGGCCAATTTGCCCCCACCTCCCCCCGCGTTGGACCGAGTACAGAGTTGGAGATGCTCATATGGATATCGCACAGCATCAGAGTGAAGACAGGCTGCCATGCTGCGTCACAGCTGGCTGACAGGGGGGCATGGCACTAAACAAACCTCAGGCTTCTTGCAGAGGAGCTGTGGTCTATGGCTGTGGAAATAGAGCTAACTATTTATTCTGGGTTGCCCCACTAGTCCACACCGATGTCCTAAATAAGACACCTTTCCTCTGCCAAAAACAGGACGTTCTTTACAAAGAAGCTTCCAAACATTCACCGAAAGGCGGGGTACCACGGCTAGTGTTGGCCCACTGTACATCAGAACTGGGTCATCTGTAAACCACGTTGCTCCTGTTTGCCAGACAACATCACTAATATCAACACTCATGGCTACCTATCCTAGATACACATACTTTTAATAAAAGGGAACGTGTCGTCTTGGTTTTTGAATAAACACGCCATGTTTAGTCTCTGAAATTGGCACAAACAGTTACAGGGTCCTGGATCCCTCGACAAGGTTTGTTCAGATCTGGAAATCAAACAAACACAAAAGAAAGCTTCCCCCGTGATGGAGAGCACGGATTTCTTTTTTGATATTTTTACAAGAGCACCTGCCACCCTTCACATTCTCGCGCAAAGGCCACAGAGACTCAGGAGAGAGCCTTTGATGAGTCACGGGTAAATTTGTAGAATAGTTGAACTTGGATGTGACGGTAATGTGTGAATATTTTGAGACTGGCCACTTGCCACCATTGGGAATCCACTGGCAAAATGAGGTGGTTTGTTAACCAGGGTGTTTTATTTTATCGATGTGCGCTCTGTCATCGGTCACTCACATGAAAGACACATCTTAGACATAATAAATGTATGTGGTCATTGAAAAGGTACATACCGTACATGCAGACTACTTTGGGAATCTTTAGAAGGAAAAAGTACCACCTTGTTAATTTGGACATTGTTCTAACTTCACTCCTCATTCACGCATTCTTCCAGTTTAAAGGACTCTTAGCATCTGGTTCCTCTTGTTGCCTTTTATTACGTGGTATTAGTACATGCTTTTTTTGTAACATTTGCCAAGAAAATTGCTTCAAAATGGCGGCACACAGAATGCTATAGCGCTGTTGACTTGAATCAAGACTCTTTTCTTTGTCTGAGCGTTAAAAAGCCTCTGAATGTGTCCATAAATGTTTTCTGATGCAAGCATGTATTCCGGAATCAGACTGCTTGACCCAGTGTGTAGTAATTGTATTGCTCTTTAATCACTGGTGGCACAGCACCCAGGATAATGTACTGCATGGCTAAACATTTATAAGGTCCCAAAGGCAAGACCTATTGGCTATGCCAGTGCTTGTTATAATTTGGTGCAGATCTCCTGGAGTTGTCATTTATTAATCATTGTGTGTATTCGCAAATGTCTTAAACTCCTCTGTTAATCCTAAGCCTGCTCGACCATACTACTCTAATAGAGCACTTTGGGATTGTACAGCGAGCCCTGCCTACAAGTAAGGAAACCCCTTGACACTCTACACGGTATATCAGATTATTTATATATCACATAAAGGGCCAGCTTCCTTCAAATATTAAACCCACACTGATTCCAGTGGTACATTTATTAATACATGCACCCAGAGGGCACCTTAGAGGTGCCTCCTGAAAACCTACCAGCCTCAAGTGTACTGGCTGACTGGTGTCGACCAACCTGCCACGATAGACAGGTTTCTGACCCCCTGTAGGTGAGAGCCTACGATCTAAGGGCAGAAACTATGCTTGCTCTGGTCGAAGGTGTTGTCAACTCCTCCAAGCAGGATGGCTAGGTATTCAGCATATTAAGGCAGGAGGCACCAAAGGGCCCGGTCACCTTTGATATGTGGCCAAGGCTTCTCCAGACAGGGCAAATGCTGACCCCCTGCCCAAGGCCGATTTAGCGCAAGGACAATAAATTTGCAGGGAGGCGTGGTGTACACCCAGGCCAGTCACCTCCCTAAGGTGAGCTGCCTGGTGTGCCCCCTTTAGGATAATCTTGCCATCTTGATGATAGTCGAATTAGGAACTCTGGGGCAGGGTTTTACCCACTTCCCACAGGAAGTAGTCCTATAGTAGAGTGTAGTGACCCCAAGGGTAAATAGCCCATTGACTCCCACCCTTCACTCCACTTAATGCCCCTAAATCTAGTATTAAGGGGAGCCCCTGGCACCAGGAAAGCAGATTTTGACGACCTAAGGAGGACACCGAAGAGCAAGAACTTAAAAGCAGCAACTGACTTGGCACCAACCCTGCCGGCCGGCCTGTAGTCCCCGACAACTGTGCCAAAGAGAGCTTGTCATGCAGCTGCTCTGCCTCCAAAAGCCATGAAGGGGCTGCCAGCACTCCAAGAAGTAACCAGCATCTTCCATGGAGTCGTAGAGCCACTCCCCTGCACCCAAGAAGAACCGCGAGGACTCTGGACAGCACAACCGCACCCATGCACCCAGTCTGAGTCCAAGTGGGCCAACGATACTAACAAGGTCTTGAGACCCACCAGATATGAACCCCACCATGCGTTTGCCCAGACTGGACTTCAAGTCACCTCTTGCAACCCTAAACTGAGTGTCTCGTGCAGCGCGGACCTGATTCCTAAATACACCACTGCACCCAAGCCCTACAGCCCAAGGAGGTCTGAGACCCCTGTGGGTTCAACCGCAGTGGCCCCCCCAGTCCCATCTTGCTGCCTTTTTTTCCCCCCAGGACTGCCTCCGATTGAAACTAATGGGGCACCCGACGCTGAAAAGCACCTTGGCACTTGGGTGCCCCAGAGACAGCGGAGGTGACATGCTGGTGCTGGCTTGGACCTTACCCATCCAGAAGATTGGTCCTGAAAGTTGCTGCTAAGTACCCGTATGCAGTATGTGTTTTTCCCCATAGGATAACATTACCACATAGGAACCAGTTCAAGCCTAATCACCTGGTTTCTTTAGCTACTTTTAAATAGTACCTAAATAGTACTTGCCCAATAACGAAGTTCTTGGTTTCAAAAATCATATAAAGTTATGTGCTAGTTTTCTATATTGGTGTAGATTTCCTTATTTTGTGTGTGTGTCATTTGACTGGGTATGCAACAACACTCCTCCTTGATCGGCCTATGGCTGTTCGACCACACTACCACAAAAAGAGCACCTTGGGACTGTTGCCCTTTTGTACTCCTGAGGGATACTTGGACTCTAATGAAGCAAAAAGAGGTGTATTGTGAAAAGTGCCAGCTTTCTACACTGAACAGTAAAGTATGCAGAGAAGGCCGTTTTGCATACTCTGTCCAGAAGGACTTCTTCCTGCTGGTACATTCCTGACTGTCCTCCATCGGAAAGGTGTGCTTCAGTATCTATTCAAAAGCTGAAGAATCTGTGGTTAAATTTACCCATCAGATCACCCATTTGCCTACTTTTGGTAAGGCTCTCCTGGTGTATAATCTATAACTCGCCACCCTCCCTCCTTCCTATTCTGCACAGTGGGCCTCTATAAATTAAAAAAATCCAAGTAACATTTAGTTCTCTGTAATCTGCTGTCTGTTATGGTTGATCTATGTATGTGCGAGGAAGAGTTCAGGACCATCTGATGTCCACGTGTAGGGGCAGCATTCATGTTGTCCCTTCTGAAGGCTGTGCAGGGTTGCCGAAGAGTCTGGCACCACTACTGGTGCACAAGAGTAACTCTAATTCAAAAAATTTCCAATCCAGTTTGGGGCTAGGGATATTCAAAAGATGAGAAATATGGTTAAATAGAATATCCTTCCTAGAGCGTTATTGAAAGTAAGTAACTTAGTCTTTGATGCCTTTTATTTTCGGCAAGCCCAGTCTTAACTAAAACTTTATTGTGGTTCTACTTTTTTAGAGACCACATCCCCTCGCCTCCTTGTAATGCCCACTGCTTGCTCTGTGGCTTCAAGATAGATTTCCAACAGGCTAAAAACAAGAGAAAAAACAATTGCTCTGAAGTTGTATTAATCCCCACTATAGCCTCCTGGTTGACCATATCAGAGAAGCAGTAATATCTTTTTGCTTTTTCGTTTCCTAATGGGAAATTGGTCACATGTTTAGCTGGGGCCTCATAGTTCACTTATAGTACGAGGTTAACAATCAAACAGTACACATTCACAGCCCTGGGAACCCATTTAGGATCCTTTCTAATGGTATTTGGAACACCATGATTGGTGAGCGCAGTCAACAGATTACAAATGTTCTCAGAGCATGAACGGGATACCTTTGTAATCTGTATGGATTATGCATATCTATCCCCTCACTTTCGTTTGATCACTATTAGTGATTATCTTTTTGTGTTAAACATTGACTAGCTGGGTAAGAGGCCATGACAGTGAATGGTAGCAATGATTCCTGTAGCTATTCTATCCAACCTGGGTATTTTGTTAGTGGATTCTTCTACACATCTTGCATAACCTTATCTGAAAGACACGTTATTGATAGATTCCTTACCTTAGAGTTACCCCCAGGCGTCAGACTGGATCTGGAAAGTTTTTGTTAGTAGTAACCCTGTGCATCAGAAGGTGGCGTAGTTTGGCTCCGCATCTGCCGTAGGCATCATGATTGCCGGGATGACGTCGCGGCAGCTACTTAGACGCCACACTCGCGCGCTGACGTCAGTTTTCTTTTTCTGCCCCAGCAAGCGCAGATCCGGAGATAGTGGTACCCCCAGTCAATTTTTGACCGAGTTTTTGGGGACTTTTGCCTCTGTTCTTTTGAGTCTTTGACTCCTGGTGTATAGGGATGCGAGGTTTGTCCCCGCACGATGTCTGTGACGGACCCGCACCGCGAGTGTCTCTACAGCCTGGGGCGCGTCCACGACCCCACGTCATGCCCCAACTGCCGGGCCATGGCTCTGAAAACTTTGCAGGAGCAGTCTCGAAAGTCTGCTCTGCACCGTTCAAGGTCCCGGTCCAATGGGAGGTCGAGGGACTGTTGCGAAGCCGCAACCATCGTTCGACAAAGTCTTCTCACCCAGGGTCAGGTAAGACGAAGCACAAGAAGTTGCGTCGCTACTCATCTGTCGCGCGACACAGCTGAAGGTGCGAGTGATGCTACCCCCGCGGCTTCAGCGGAGCCTACGCAGTTGCCGACGGCCTACCCTCTCTTCCCGGGTCCATCGGCGACTCCAGCCCAGCGGCAGGAATTTGTCAGCCATGGCCTGCTTCTTTGGCCCATCGGGCACCGCCGGCGTGCCTTCGGGCCCTGTGGGTTTGACTTGGGGTCCTCGTCTTTCATTGACTGCTCTGGCCTCGGCGCCGCAAGACCCCCATGGATCCGAGCCGAAGTCGGTTGGCCTCGTACAACCTCCGGCCGATATCATCCCCGGCTTCCACCCCGACATGGAGACTGTGACAGACCGGTGTCGGTCGATCGCCGATTCTGACGCTGATGGGGAATTTCTATCCCTTTCTCCATCCTCCTCCTCCTTCTTTTCCGCCTGCCCAGCAGGTTACGGAGGACGGGGAGGACTGGGAGGTGTCAGAAGACCCTCTTGCGGCCCAATGCGAGTTAGACCTTGACTGGGAAGAGGGCTTGGAGGAAGCAGGTGGACTCGATTTTTCTCCAGAATCAGGTTATTACTTATTTGATGTGCTCTCCCTTTGAGCCACTGCACAACTGTCTACTTCGTTTATTAACTTTGAAGACTACTTTCCTGGTGGTCATCACCTCCGCTAGGCGTGTCAGTGAGCTCCAGGCTCTTTCCTGTAAACCTCCTTTTCTGTTTGTTCATCTGGACAAGGTTGTGCTTTGCACTCGTCTTTACTTCTTGCCAAAGGTTGTTATTGCCTTCCACATCGGGCAAACTATCACCTTGCCCACTTTCTTTCCGCCTCCACAACCTTCCACAGAGGAAGAGAGGCTCCACTGTCTGGACCCAAAGCGTGCGCTCTCATTCTACCTGAATCGCACACAACAGTTCCGGGTGGATGACCAGCTCTTTGTTGGCTACGTAGGCACCAAGAAAGGCCAAGCTGTACACAAGAGGACTAATTTCCACTGGGTCGTCTTGTGTATAAAAGCCCGTTATTCTCTTGCTTAAAAGGAACCTCCGGTGGGGTTGCGCGCCCATTGTCCCAGGGCGACAGCAGCTACTACTGCATTGGGACGTGGTGTCCCCCTGCATGACATCTGTGATGCAGCCACGTGGGCCTCGCTGCACACTTCCATTAAGCATTATTGCCTTGACAGTCCAGTCCGGAGAAACGGCTTCTTTGGCCGTTATGTTCTCCATGACTTTCTGGTGTGATCTTGGTTCGCAGACCCACCACCGGGGTTGGTTTTGTTGGGGTATCTATTCTAAGGTAAGGAATCTCACTAACCTGTCTTTCAGATGCAAAAGTTACTTGCCTTCGGTAACGATATATCTCTAAGAGACATTACTTAGTGATAGATTCCTTACTGCCCCACCCATCCTCCCCGTTCTGCGAACTGATTTCTAGGGTTAAGATCATCCCTTTCAGGGCCCTTGTTTCTATGCACCAGTGGTCAGTATCGTGCATGGCTCTGCGTTCCTGGCGAGGAAAGCCGTGTACAGAACAGACAGCCTGCGAGGGTGGCGTCTTAATAGCTGCCACACCGTCATCCCGGCGATCATGATGCCTCCAAAGGACGTGGAGCAGCACGACGCCACCTTCCGACGCGCAGGGGTACTGCTGACAAACTTTCTGGATCCAGTCTGATGCCTGGGGGTAATTCTAAGGTAAGGAATCTATCACTAACTAATTACAGATATATCGCTACGGAAGGTAAGTAACTTGTGTGTTACAGCCATCCTCGTTTTATTTGATGTCTAGTAAGGGTCAAATGTTGGATTGTTATTCATTAAGATCTGTTGAGCAGGCAAGTGGAGCATGACAAATAATGCCACAAAACAGGTTAAAAGGTGTTTTGCTTGGCAGATTAAGGATATTATCCTGATATCTGATAGATGGCAATCCTTTACTGGTCTACCGCTTTCAAACGCTAAGTGTTCCAGTGTGTGCGGTTTACTTCTGACTTTAATGTTTTTTACGAGCAACACTTTTGCTAATTCTACCCTGGTCTTCATGTGTAAGCGCGGGGCTTGGATGTGTTGGGTATGAAGTTTTATGTATGTTTTTTGTCCAATTCTCCAATACGTTTTTCCTCTTCCCATTGTTAGCTGCCTATCAATTTTCCAAAAATTATTCTCAGTAATAATTCCACTTTGCTATGTTTTACGAAATTCTTTTAGCTAGCTCTATTGGGAGCTGTTGATATTGACTTATTTGTAAGAATTGTTCACAATGTGATGTTGCCTTCCCTATTTCTACACATTTGTGCTAACTTAACCTGCATGGTGAATAAACAATGAGCTTACAACCAAGCATTGCTTCGTCTGTTTTTGTCATGGTTGATTATTTATTTTTTTGTTTGTTTTTTTCATCAGGTTTTGGCTCCAATGTCTGGTGGAATCCAGCAGCAGGCAGGAGTGATCATACAGCCTCAACAGATTTTGTTCACAGGCAACAAAACGCAAGTCATACCTACCACGTTAGCCACTGCAACGCAAGCACAGGGACAGATTACTGTAGCTGCCCAGCAGCATGCGCATGCACAACAACAGCATGCACAACAACAACAGCATGCACAACAGCATGCACAACAGCAGCATGCACAGCAACAACATGCGCAGCAACAGCATGCGCAGCAGCAGGCACAACAGCATGCCCACCAGCAAGCACAACAGAATGCGCTGCAACATGCACAACAGCAGCATGTGCAACAGCAGCAGGCACAGCAGCAGCAACAGCAGCCGCCTCTGGTTCTGCAGGTGGACGGAGCTGGGGACACCTCATCGGAAGAGGATGAGGATGAAGATGAGGACTATGATGAAGATGAAGAAGAGGACAAAGAGAAAGATGGGGAGGATGGACAAGTTGAAGAGGTAATCTTGAAAACGAGACTTCTTGGATGAGCTAGAGTAAATGAGGGGCATATCTGTTTTTCACATTGTTGTGGTGCTAACCAAATATGAGTAATTGGGATCAATGTTGGATGGTTCCTGGCCTGTCTGGTTTCATGAGAGCAAGATGTGTTTTAATTTTTATTAAGAAATAGTTTTATTGACTTTCTTAAAATAACCCGCAGACAAGAGAACCATTGACACCATAATGCCCAGTATATGTAAACTGTGTAACAGTGATTTATAGTTTTACCGACACATGCTTCTTTTTGGTCTAGTCCCACACACACTGTTAACTTGATATTAATTCACCTGGTTACCCAATTAATCCATAATCCTTTTGTTCTGAGTAGTTCCATTGTGAGGGCAGAACACCTTATGTTGGGTGCCTTCACTTAATTGTTTAAGTTATTTGTTAATACTGGAATTTAAAACGTTAATGCTAGTCTCCAGAAAGAGCTCTCTGCTGTGCCGTGCTTAAGGGTCAGATGATTGTTTTGCTAACTATACCCATCAAGCTTCTTATTATGATTAGCTTGTGGAGCTTGATTTATCATATTAAAAATTATCAAATGTGCTGTAATGCAAATGCTGTCTCATTCTTTCAGACCTGCTCCCCAAACCTCTATTCGATTTTAGAAAAAATCTTGTCATCAGTTATGTCTTACAAACAGCTACAAATCATCAAGATAAACGTACATCTTGAATGAAGCAGAGATGTAATACTGCATTTTTTTTTGTTTTTTTGAGATCGATATAAAAAAAATAGTTTTGCAGCATGAATCTTTCTGGGTTCACTATGCTGTGCATTATTCCCCCATCTAGTGGTTGGGTCCAAAATTGTAGTCTTTCCTCCTTTTTTTTTTATTTTCGTGGCCCAGTTGGGCGTCGACCTACCACCATTTGGCGTCCTTAGTGACGTTCACACGCTTCCTCCGGAAGCTACCACCTTTTGTCGCCATCTTCAGATTCTTTTTTCCCAGTTGGGTCTGGATCATCACCGAAGAGTTCCAGAGATTTTGGAGAGCGAATTGACAAAGTGACAGAAAAACGACAATCAAGTTTTTCAAAACACCCGACTACAGGTCAGGTAACCGGGACAAAGAAAGAGGGTTGCACCCGAAAATTCGACGTTCAAAGGAAAATTTTGTACACGGGGGTCTCCCCGAGCGTGGGGATGGACAAGACACCATTCAAATTCTGTGATAATTGCCACCAAAGATATGCGCAGAAGGACCAGCATCCAGTCTGCAACCTCTGCCTGCTGCTCGACAATAACCGGGAGAACTGCAACGCCTGCTCGGCGTTCACACCGAAGACACTCCGAGTAAGAGAGAGAAGGGCAAAGTACACCATGCATGGCCTGGGGCCACCTCCATCGCTCAGACTTTGGCCCCTCCAGTGGAGAAGACAACATCGCCGGAGGACTGCAGTCGTCTAGGTCGAAAAGAAGACGTTGAAGGAGACCAGAGTCGTCGACCACCCCCAGACACTCGTAAGAGTGAAGCAAAGTCTTCAAAGTGAGCATTGCCGTAGAATCATTTGGCGATAGCAACAGCACCCAAGGACAAGCAACCCAGCAGATCCTTCGAAAAGGACTCCCAGATGGTGAAAACCAAAGATATGAAGGTTGTCCGAGGCTGGCCTCAAAAAGGACACTTCGACGCTGAGAAAAGAAAGGTTAACAGCGGCTTCGAAGCGAAGTGCCCAAACTCTCGACACCAAACAAGCGGCTGAGATGGAGAGGAAGAAAAGGAATCTCGAGGCTGAAATGGCGAGCATCCTACAACGAATAAAGGACTTCGATGAAAGGATGAGCCAGTACACAATTCCACCGAAGCCCGTGGATGAAGCAGTGAGCCAAGTATACTTACCACAAGAAAGTTCTACGTAGCAAAGTGGAAAAGATTCTCCGAATGGTGCATTAGGGAGAAACTTCAAAGGAAAATTACAAAGTGATCAACAGTACTAAAATACATAACCCATCTTCTACAAAATAAACTAAGCTACACATCCCTAAGGGTGCACTTAGCGGCGATAGGGGCTTACGCAAGAGGAGAAACAGGAAAGAGTTTCTTCACCTCCCAAGTAGTAAAAAGATTTTTAGAAGGGGCATAGTGAATCACACCTCCAAACAGAATGCCAGCACCAGCATGGAACCTTCAACGTAGTGCTAACTCAATTGATGAAGGCACCATTTGAGCCTATTCACAAAGCTACACTGCACATGCTCACGCTAAAGACTGCCTTCTTAGTAGCTATCACTTCACTACGAAGAGTGAGTGAATTGCAGGCGCTAACACTTCAAGAGCCCTACCTACAAATATGATAGGATTGTTATGAGAACAGACCCACATTTCATGCCAAAGGTGGTGTCGCGGTTCCACATCAATCAGACAATTCAAATACCAAGTTTTTTCCAAAAACCAACCACAAGCACAGAAAGGGCGCTACACACACTGGACACCAGGATGGCAGTAATGCACTATATTGAAAGGACAAAGGAGTGCAGAAAGACAGAAGTTCTTTGTATCCTTTGCCAGCAGTTTTTTGGGACGACCAGTTACCAAAAATACCATTGCACGGAGGATTGCACAAACCATACAACTATGCGACAAACCAGCAGGGCAACAGTAACCAGGAGCAGCTCATGCTCATGCTCACTAAACAAGGAAGAAAGGAGCAACAATTGCGTTTCTGGCAAACACACCTATTCAAGACATTTGCCAAGCTGCAACATGGTCTTCAGTGCACATGTTCACTAAGCACTACTGTGTAGATATTCAAATAAACAAGGAAGCGTAAGTGGGACAGAAGCTCACAACACATATTCAGTAACCAGAGCTCATCTTCCAACCAGCCACCACAATAACGACAAACCGCTACAAAGTCTATGCACAGCATAGTGAATCCAGAAAGATTCACACTGCAAAACGTGTAGTTTCTTACCTGTCAGTGTCGTTTTGCAGCTTGAAGACTTTCTGGAATCAATAGCGATCTCACCTTCCTCTGCCAGAAAGAGGAGACAGGAGGAAGAAGGATTAAAACAGGAGAAAGACTTTAAAAGTTAAAAGAAGAGAAAGAGTGACACAAGACCAGAAAAAAGAATCCGAAGATGGCGACCAAAGGTGGGAGCTTCCGGAGGAAGCACGTCAACCTCACAGAGGACACTAAATGGTGGTATGTAGACGCCCACTTGGTCCACGAAAAAGAGAAGCCTACAATTCCGCACCCAACGACTAGATGGCGGAATAATGCACAGCATAGTGAATCCAGAAAGTCTTCAAGCTGCAGAACTACACCGAAGAAACTATGTTCTGTCCGAATATCTCCACGCGTAAAATGCTAGGCCTCTGATCTTCTATTTAATTGTCTCATTCTGTGGTTTTTGACTGTTAATTAAAACAGGTTATAAGTAGATTTGATTTTTAACACAAAAGCCAGTTTCATAGTGACGGGTCACCTACTGGGTCCTGTATTTGAGTGCTACTAGGGCCTAAACAGGGTGGAATATATATATAGTTTTTAATATTGTTAATTGGGGAGATGTTTAGATAATTGACCACACAGGAAAAAAGATGCACAATATATTCATGAACGATAAAAAAAAAAAAAAAAAATGTAGTTAGAAAGAAGTTGTGTGTTTCATAAAGGTGGTTTTAGACGGATAGTACATGAAAGCAAACCGGATTATTCAAAATAATTCTCTTCTCTAAACCACATGTCAATTCATACTACCACTCCCTTTTTATATATGGGTCACAATTTAACCAATGTTTAACTATCTGTAGTCTAACTAGGATAATTGAAATTAATAAAAATCCCCAAACATTTTGCTAGGGTGTCAGCTGTAGAACTTAAACGCGTAGGTGAAAGATGAATGCTGGTACTTAATTTGTTTAGCTCCTTAAATACTTCGATCCAGTAAGCTTTTATTTTCGGGCACTGGAAGAAGAAATGTGCAGTGTATGATCCAATATGGTTTCAAAGGAGGCATAGTTTTGATCCTATATCCCCATAAGTGTAGGCTTTTTGATGAAAATTGCTATATTGTATCAATGTATAATTGTGTTTTTCTTAAGCGTGAAAGATGTCAAATTCTTTGACGGTAAACAATACATTGTCTTCTCATCAACTGAAATTGAGTCACTGTACTGATACATGAAGGAACCGTTTCAGGATACATCAAATGTAGAAGAGTACTGTGAAGTAGGCCAGGATAGAGTTTTGAAATAACTGTCTCAGAGTCCTTAAATTAGTACGTGACTACTTAACTGCCAATGAGTCTTGAGAAAAACAGGGAAGTGATGGTTTGACCCATAAGAACATGCATCTGGGAATGACCAATCTCTGAGATGACTAACCATATTTGTGAGTAAAACTGATAGGGTCTTAAACCTGGTCTTTTTGAAATAAGAAGGCTCAAGAAAGAGTGCTGAGCTTCAATCTTTATGTAGATCACAAAAAGGCCAGATTATTTTACATAGACCCACCACTTGTGAATCTGCAGGAGAAGCATTCCAAGTTGTATTTGAAACACAGAAGGGACCATCAACTGTTGTGTGGTGGTAGTTATAAGGAAGAGAGGGAGCAGCCAGGTTTCTTAAAATATCGGGTACATTTTGAGAATAGCGAGTTTTTTTTTCCTTTTTTTTTTTTTTTTTTTTTTACGAAAGCATTTTGGACCATTAATGGTAGCACTCTTGATAGAAAAGGGAATTGTGGGAGAATAATAGTTTTAATTACTGTACATCTTCCCCAATACCTGTGGGAATCGGTCCCTCTTCTACAATCTTGACACGTTAGCCAAAAGATTTTTATAGAAAAGTTGTAAAGTGATTTCAGGGTTGACACTAATATTCCCACCAAAATAAGTGACCGTTGTAAAACATTCATCAAAGCTTACAAATTATGCAAAATCTGAGTTTTCTTATTGTCCAGGGAGTAGCCGGCTATCACATCGAGTTTGTATGCTTCTAGTTCAATGATTGGAAGGGCAGTAATTGGGTGTAAATATAGCCACATCTTTATCATTTTCTGCTACTTTACGTGAGGAGTCATTCTGGATCAGAGGTGGGATCGCCATGATGAAATGAGTAGAAATTCAGAGAATGTAAACAATTGTGACAATAGAGGACAGCCTTGATGTATGCCTCTTCCGATCGGAAATCCTTAGCGTGGTGAGCCCATACATATGACCTGGCTGATAAACCACCAAATAGAGATGGAATGTGGCTGAACGTGTTCTTGCCAAAAAACAATGCATCTCAATATCTGCCAAAGGAAAGTACAGCGGACCCTGTCCATTTTTTTTTTCTGCATCCAAAAGAATCATCCCGGCCTCTTTTCCCTGCACATTAGCAATATCCGAAATTGAGACTGCAAGGTTGGTGTTCATTGTGGAGTATCTTCCTGGGATAAAACCATGTTGTATCAGGTCAAACCAATCGGATATCCAAGGGACATTCTTTTAAAATACTGTGATAAAAGTTCCTTTCAGTGATGTGGGGATTTTACCTTTTCTGTCAGAGGAATTAAAGAGAAAAAGTAGTAGAGCGAACACATCACTGAAGGTCTTGTACAACTCTATTGGTATAGAGCCAGGACCGGAAGCTTTTCCTGATGTCAGGCCTTGAATAGCACTTTCCAATTTTTGTCCAGATTAAACTGCTGACGAACAGTAGTAAATTGGGACTCTATATTGTGGTATAGGACTTGATATCTCATTCTGTAGGTGTGAGTTCTGGACTATATAATTGCAAATGACATATTATTGAAGTTTTTATTTCTGCATACTCTGATCTATCTTGATGATCTCTTCTAGGTCGAATATGGTTCTTGTAGGTTTGTTGCTTGATTCCCAAGACTAATATTCTACACATAATTTCATTATTTTATAAATTTCTTAATGTTCGAGGCATGTGGGCTGCTGAATTCATATCTGTGCATAGATCGCCGCCTAGTGTTGGGTCCGGATGTTTGCACGTTGTTGTCCTGGAAGAGTCTTCGAAGTATCCTTGGATAGGTGACTCCTCCCCTGGACTACAGTGCGCATGGGCATCCTCTCCATCCTCAGATTGTTTTTTTCCGCCATTGGGTTCGGATGTGCTATCTTAGCTCAAGTTAGGAAAATACTTTGTCGAGGCCAAAAGGCCTTTAGTTCGCGTCGGTACTGTTTATCGATCGGGTTTCGATACAATCTTGTTAGTTTACTAACTTTCAGCACCGACTTTTTTCGCATTTACCGGTCCATCGACTTCGACGATGGAATCGAGGACGCCGTTCAAAAGGTGTCCGGTATGCAATGCGAAGTACCCACACATCGACGTCCATCCGGTGTGCAACAAATGCCTTTCCCCGGACCACGACGAATCGACATGCATGGCCTGTGCCCGGTTCCGTTCCAAGAAGACTCTACGGAATCGACGAGCGGCGAGACTCGAGGCGCAGCACGCGGCACCGGCCCCGACAGACATCTTCGACGAGGCCGAAGACGTCGAAGAGTTAGAAGTCTTGCCATCCAGTCCCGTTTCCGAACACGAACCCGGATCGGACGATGTCGACGAATCACTCTTCCACAGAGGTGAAGACGACACCGAGGTAGGAGACGACGAGGAGGCCTTAGGGGCCGAAGAGAGTAGCTCTAATGATGAACAAGGCCTACCTGTTCAAACCGAAGAAACACCAGTGCCACAGCCTATGGCTCCGGTCGAGGGATCGCCTTCGGGCCTTACCCGAGACCCATCCTGCAGTTCTTCGGCCCCGCCCTCGGGCCCGGCCTCGGACGTTCAGCGGCAGCCATTACTGCTTAAACCAGCTGGTTTCCCTACCGCAAAACCGAAACCGAAAGCTGCTCCGGTTTCTACGAAACCGAAACTGAAAGTGGCGCTGGTCGGATCGAGGCCTTCCACGCCTTTGACGCCAGCGCAACGCGTCGGCACCGACCGCACCAAGAGAGACTTCGGTGCCGACTTGAAGCGGGCGACGTCGGAGTCGACAAACGGAAAAAGGCCATCGGCGCCGACAAACCTGCTCGGCTACCGGCACAAATGCCACCGACGCCGAGGGCCGCACCGCCTGCTGCGTCTCGCATCGCTCCCTCGACGACACCAAAGCCTCATGTATCGAAGACGTCGACGGTGATCTCCACACCTCGACTCGACGAACCACCGGCGCCGAAAAAGTCCACGGCCGCCTCTACGAACCTGGCCGGTGCCAAAGCCTCAAAGGCGCTCCAAGTACGACCTGGTGCGACACAAAGCAGCAAAACCACGGCTGCCCTCCAGGACCCGTCGGGTTCCGGTCCGATCGGAGCTCCGGCAGCATCTTCGGTGCCAGCCAACATTACCTTCGGCTTGCCTCCGTCAACAATCCCGAAAATGTTCCAACTCAGGACACGGGTCACCCAGACTACGATTACACCTGCTGAGACGTCTCCGTCACGTGTCATCGACGCCGACACTGGCAGGATGATTCTCCACGAACGAAGGATAACTTCGGAACCGCCATTGGACCCTTTCAGGATCCCACTAAAAAGGAAGCTGCCTGTAGAATCAGAACCTCTCCTTTATGAACCTTTCCATTCATCCTACCAGGATCCACACAGGTTCTCCCCCACACGCTCCGACACGGATGCATTGGAGGACTACATGGATGACCAAGTCCCCTACCATGGAGACACAGACCCTGATGAACAGCAGGACCCTGATCACACTTGGGGCGACCCTGCAGACCCCAGTGCACCTCTCGATGCACAGGACCCACAACTCTATGGGGCAAAAACATCTCCCACGGAGGATACTGTGGCGTTCAACGCTCTTATTGAACGTGCTGCAAATAACCATGGGGTACAGCTTCACTCTGATACCATCGAAGATGACTTTCTAATGGACACTTTTGCATCCTCAGAAAGACACGTAAAGACTCTGCCAATGTTGAAGGGGGTCCTCAAACCAGCCAAGGACATTTTCAAGGAACCCACCAGGGCACGAGTGATAAACCCCAGGATTGATAAGAAATACAGATCAGCACCTGGGGATCCTACTTACATCAGAGGCCAATTACCACTCGACTCCATCGTCGTAGCGAATGCTCGCAAGAGGGCACACTCGCAAACGACAGGTGACGCTCCTCCCCCGGACAAAGAGTCCAAGGTGCTAGAGACCTCCGGCAAGCGAGTTGCCGCCCAGGCTGCCAACATATGGCGCATAGCCAACACTCAAGCGCTCCTCGCTCGCTACGATAGAGCGCACTATGACACACTGGAGCAACTACTTCAACACCTCCCTGACCCCTACAAAGAAGGTGCAGAAATCCTTATCAGAGAGGGACAGCTACTCACAAATGCTTCCATCAAATGTGCACTAGATGCTGCAGACACGGCTGCCAGGGCCATAAACACAAGTGTCATGCTGCGACGACATGCCTGGCTACGAATCTCAGGATTCAAGCCTGAGGTACAAAACAATATACTCAACCAGCCCGTCAACCCAGACTACTTATTCGGGCCGGAGGTGGACACCACCCTCGAAGATAAAAAAGGACACGGACACTGCAAAGTCCATGGGCGCCCTCCAAACTCAGTCCTTTCGGAGCGGCTCCTTTCGTCGCCCCGGAAACAAGGGAGCGGGTAGAGGACAGGGGTCACAACAAACGTATAACAAAGGCAATACACAGACCACCTACGATAAAAACACCCGAGGTGGATATCGTGGCTCCAGTACAAAGGGCAGAGGACGTGGCTACGGCAACACCAGGTCCTCCCCCAAGAACAAGCAGTGACGCCCTCTCCCTTCCTCCCGACCACATAACACCTGTCGGGGGAAGGCTACAAAGGTTCCTGTCCACGTGGAACTCCATCACCACGGACAGGTGGGTCAAAGATATTGTAAAATAAGGTTACTGTCTAGAGTTAACCTCCACTCCACCCACCATCCCACCAAGACACCGTCCTATGTCCTCAGAGCACTTAACGCTCTTACAGCAAGAGGTGCAAAGTATGCTCCTAAAAGGTGCTATAGAGGTCGTACCCATCCACGAGCAGGGTACAGGGGTGTACTCCCTCTACTTCTTAATTCCAAAAAAGGACGGGTCGCTCAGACCTATATTAGACCTGAGACCCCTGAACCAGTACATTCTTTCAGAGCACTTTCACATGCTCACTCTACAGCAAGTCCTTCCGCTTCTCAAGCAGGGAGACTTCCTAGCCACACTGGACCTCAAGGATGCGTACTTTCACATACCCATCCACCCCTCACACAAAAAATACCTCAGGTTCACTGTTCAAGGGCAGCACTATCAGTTCAAAGTCCTTCCCTTCGGCGTGACAACAGCGCCCAGGGTTTTCACGAAGTGCCTAGCTACAGTGGCAGCACATCTACGGAGGCAGCATATACACGTCTACCCCTACCTAGACGACTGGCTCGTTCAAGCGAGGTCAGCCCAGCAATGTGCAAGCCACATGTCCCGCACCATTCACCTTCTTCACAGTCTGGGATTCTCACTAAATTACCCAAAGTCCCATCTCCAGCCCGCACACGTACAACAGTACCTAGGTGCGACTATAGACACTCTGGCGGCCACAGCTCAGCCAAATTTAGTGAGGATCAACAGCATACAACTGCTGATCTCCAAGTTCAAACCCAATCACTCACTTCCAGCGCGAGTGCTTATGCAGTTGATAGGCATGATGGCCTCCTGCATCTTCATAGTCCCACACGCGAGGTTACATATGCGCCCGCTTCAGGAGTGCCTAGCACGTCAGTGGAATCGGGCTCAAGGACAGTTGAAAGACCTAGTGTTGGTGAGCGGTCGGGCATACAACTCTCTGCATTGGTGGAATCCACAAAACCTTTGCAAGGGCCGACCATTCCAAGAGCCTGTCCCACAGATAGTACTGACAGCGGACGCGTCTCTCCAGGGATGGGGAGCTCATGTACTCCACTACACAGTGCAGGGACTATGGACATCACAACAAAAGAAGATGCACATCAACCTTCTGGAACTGATGGCAATCTTCCTAGCCATGAAGGCATTCAAAGTACATCTATGCAACAAGGTCGTGTTGATCCGGACGGACAACATGACCGCAATGTACTACATACAGAAACAGGGAGGAACACACTCTCCACAGTTGTCTCATCTGGCTCAGAGCATGTGGAAGTGGGCCATTCAGAGGAACATGTTCCTCATGGCGGAACACCTCCCTGGCAAGGACAACCAGATGGCGGATCTGCTCAGCAGACACAGCCACCAGATGCACGAGTGGGAGTTACACCCATCAGTACTCCAACCGTACTTCCAGCAGTGGGGTCATCCAGAGATAGACCTATTCGCGACAAGCGAAAACGCAAAATGCCAAAGCTTCGCCGCCAGATTCCCACATCCGCAATCGCAGGGCAATGTGATATGGATGAACTGGTCCGGCAGATTTGCGTACGCTTTTCCCCCAGCGCCGTTGATACCGCTGGTGGCTCGCAAACTCCGTCAACACTCCCTGACACTCGTCCTAGTTGCTCCCACGTGGGCACGCCAGCCGTGGTACACCACCTTCCTCGAACTTTCCGTGGTGCCGCATCAAAGGCTGCGGATCAAACCCGCGCATTTGACGCAGAACCATGGAGAGATTCAGCACCCAGATCCGCAACAGCTGAACCTGGCGATCTGGCTCCTGAAGTCCTAGAGTTTGGCTATCTCAACCTGCCACCTGACTGTATGGACATCATCAAGGAGGCCAGGAGACCCACTACCAGAGCTTGCTATGCAGCCAAATGGAAAAGGTTCGTCATTTATTGCGGTAATAATGACATTAACCCGCTGGACGCATCCATCCAAAACATCATCTGTTACCTCTTACACCTATACCGATGCAATCTGGCGTACACCTCTATACGTGTCCATTTGACCGCAATATCAGCCTATCTGCAAACCAGGTAGCACCTCTCTATTCAGAGTGCCTGCCATCAAAGCATTCTTGGAAGGACTCAAACGAGTCATTCCACCTAGCCACCCACCGGCTCCTATGTGGAACCTCAACTTGGTCCTCACACGCCTGATGGGTCCACCCTTTGAACCTCTACACTCATGCGAGATTCAATTCCTTACCTGGAAAGTAGCTTTCCTAGTAGCGATCACTTCTTTAAGAAGAGTTAGTGAACTCCAGGCACTAACCGTTCAAGAGCCATTTATACAGGTTCACGCCAACAGGGTCGTACTACGTACCAACCCCAAATGCATGCCCAAAGTAATATCGCAGTTCCACATGAATCAGACTATTGAACTGCCCGTTTTCTTCCAAAACCCACAAACTGTTGCAGAAAGGGCACTACATACACTAGATGTACGGAGGGCCCTCATGTACTACATCGACAGGACTAAACCCTTCAGGAAGACAAAACAACTGTTCGTTGCCTTTGCCCCACACCACAAAGGTAACGCCATCTCCAAAGCAGGGATAGCCAGATGGATAGTTAAGTGTATTCAAATCTGTTATCAAAAGGCAAAACGCACATTAACTATTCCACCACGAGCCCACTCAACACGTAAGTTGGAGGCTTCTATGGCCTTCCTAGGAAATATTCCCCTGCATGATATATGCAGAGCAGCCACATGGTCCACTACACACACATTTACAAAACACTATTGCGTAGATGTGCAGTCAAAACAGCAGGCAGCTGTAGGACAGGCTGTTCTCAAAACACTTTTTCAGACCGCTGCAGCTGGCACGGGTAGCCGCCGCCAATAGAGGGCACTGCTATTTATTCTATGCACAGATATGAATTCAGCAGCCCACATGCCTCGAACTGAATATGCTACTTACCAGTATGCATCTGTTCTTGGCATGTAGGGCTGCTGACTTTCATATCGCCCTCCCTCCTCCCCGGCGCCTGTCGCAGCTGCAGCTCTCAGAATTACTGCAAGCATGGTCATCACTTTCTGTATCTACTCCATCACTGCCACAATGGCGAAAAACAATCTGAGGATGGAGAGGATGCCCATGCGCACTGTAGTCCAGGGGAGGAGTCACCTATCCAAGGATACTTCGAAGACTCTTCCAGGACAACAACGTGCAAACATCCGGACCCAACACTAGGCGGCGATCTATGCACAGATATGAATGTCAGCAGCCCTACATGCCAAGAACAGATGCATACTGGTAAGTAGCATATTCATTACTACTACAAGCCTTCTGAACAGTCGTATCCCATAACTCTTTATGAAGTATTTTTATTGTAATTCATCAATTTAAGGTGGTTTCTCAACCAGTCATTGTATTTGGAAATGACCGTGCAAATCTGGTTTCTAAATTATGAATCGGCTTTAGAATATTGGCCATTTTATTAGTGTATTTTTGATCACTACGGTTGTATATGAAAAGGTTATTGCCTCACATGACTGTGTTAAGGCAGTTCCACACTATGTAGCTAGGTGCTGATTTTATTATGGATATATTTTTTCTATAATGTTAGTGATTTTAGTTTTGGGAGGTTTTGTTTAGGAGAAGAGCCCAGTCAAATGTCAATCTTGTGATTTTGGGATTTTTTTTCCCCCCCAATTAGTTTACATTTCTTAATATAAGAAGGTTATGATCAGATATCAGCAGCAATGAATTTCAATATCTATATTAAGTATTAGACATTTGCATGCCAGAAAGACATCCGTTCTTGTGCCTGTCTTGAGGGGCAGAGTACAAAGTAATCCTGGGCATTTTTGTGAACGCTCCATACATCAGTAAGTACCATAGAGTTCTGAAGATGCAGTGAGGATGACCTAGAGCGTATCTTTCGAAGGAGTGCTTTAAAACTAGTCGAGTCTAATGCCGAATCAGTTATCAAAGTTATATTGCTGCATAATAGGAAAGGGTCAGGCCAGTTCAGGAGCTCCGACAATAATTGATGAAACGTAGATGGATCATCAATATTTGATGCATACACTACACAGCAAGAATTTACCCGCATTTTGACATCTGTGTGATCAGCTAGTGCCCTAAAGGGTAAACTGAAGCTTTTTGAATTCCACCTTGCATTCCATAACAAAGTAGTCCGACTGTCAATTGAGAGGATGTAGCCTTACGGCTAGAGTGGTCTACCTTGAAGCTGGGAACCGGGTTCGAGTCTGGGCAACGACGCTCAACATCCTGTGATTCTGGGCAAATCACTTCATCTCCCCGTGCCTAACAAAAATGAATGTGTCCACCTGTAACGAAATTGGTGTTCGTGTAAAGCGCTCTGATACCCAATGTCTCTTGTCTAGTTAACGCTATATTAAACCCCCCCCCCCCCCCCCCCCCCCCACATCCCAAAAAAAAAGATTAGATTATGGTGTTTGAGAATTTAAGACTATAAAGATTGACAATTTCAGCAGTGGAGAAATGTATTATGTAAGCACAACTGCTCAGGATTGAGCGAGGCCAGTTCTTCATGATTAAGACAGTTTGGGCATCAAACGAAACCCATTAATGTTCAGCAGGTCATCCTTGTGTTTTGCAAATGTGGATTTACCGTGGCCCCTTTGTCATACTGTATCTTTGATTGGTTTGGAGATGGTAATATGAGTGGTGTAATGACATTTAGGCACAAATTTGCAGAGGCATCTTACCTTTTTATTTTTACTCATTCTCCCACTTCGAGTGCTCAATCCCCTCATCCCCCACTTCCCTCAACCCCACACTTCCCTCTCGCCTCAATCCTATGTTGAGTGGACAAACGAAGGAGTCCTTTTTCATGTTGTGTTTCCAGTCCAAGCTCAAAGCCATGGATGCTTCCCTCACATTAGCACTTCTCCATACTCACCATTATTTTTGAGTGAGTAGTAGTAGTTGATGAGTTTACCACGTAGGAATGTAATAGAAAAAAAGAGAAGCAGAGTTTCTTTCATTAGGGAGACTCTTTGAACAGCATCCACTTTTTTCTCTTCAACTCCACTCTCCCTGTTTTGCCGGTATTCAGCTTCCTCTGAACCCTCCTTCCCAGCTAAAAAAACATTTTTTTCTCTTAACCTTTTTTCTTTCTTTTTTTCCAGCCCTTATTTATTAAATTGCTCCACCCTGTACTGTGCTAGCCCTAATTACTGTTACAATATAAAGGTTAACCTGTAATCCCAATTACATGGTGTAGTAAGATTATCCTCTGGTGAAAAAAAGATTTAGGGTGAAGCTAAAAAGAAGCAAACACCCAAGAAAATATTTCTGACAGACCTGTAATCCAAAGTGATAAAACGCCCTATTTGCAAGCGGGTTTCCAAAGGAGTTTCAGAAATAAACTGTTTTAGGAAGAAGAATGGACACGCCTTTTTATTTCTAGACACTCTGATTTGGTTAGAAACTTGGAGAGCTAATCGAGGCTAAGCACATAGCCTAGCTCACGAGTTACAGGTATTCGTAATCTGTCCTTGAATCAACATAATCCTTGTATTCATTGTAATTTAGCCCACTTGTAGATTTTTATGTCTTGCCTACGCAGCGCGCATGCGTTGCATAGGCAAAAAGATCTTTTGCAATCGCTTTGGCTTTTCAGCCAAAAACGTGCACGCGTTCCATTGCCTTCAATGGCAACGCGTGCACGTGTGGAGATTCACTTGGAGCGCGCTGCGCCATATGGTAGCAATTATCTCTCCTGGCGCTGCTCGCTCTCGCAAGTGAAACGCTTTCATTTGCCCCCTACTCTCGCCCCTCCCCCTGCTGCCTCCTTTTAGCGCGAGCAATGCGCTGGCTTGTTTCTCATGTGAGATGTGGGAACACCTCAAGTAAAAGACTGGGACTAGGGTCGAGGGAATTGGGGTAATGAAGCTTTGCCAGTACTTCAATTTTAGTTTATAACTGTAGCCAGGGCCACCGTATGTGTTAGTTACATATTTCTTAGTTTGTAAAGCTGTAGCTCTTAATTTCAGCGGTCTAGTTGCTATGCGATCGGTTGCGAGCACGCGTAGTTTCGAAAAGTCTATTGGTTCAGTAATGCCTGGCTTTGGCCATTTCAAAGACCGGCATAACCACTTTTATTATTGTCGTGTAAAAGGGTAGACACTGACGACTCAAACTGAAAATGAAACAATAACCCGCTGCCTGGCAGAAAAATGGCCGCCGCTAGGGACACTTACTCACACTAGCATGCGTCTCTATTAACTTGTCTCCGAATTTGACCTACGTAACTGAATTTGTCCTTTTCAGCACTCGATTGTTAAGGCTACATGGGATAGGGACGCCACGGAGGAGTGTCGATAATGTAGATTTCAACGCTCTGCTTTCTGCTAGCATAGTCTGGCAGGGGCTGCGCCTGTTTGACAGCAGCTCACGCTTCCTAGAGCTGCAGAGCAGGAAGCGGGAGAGCTGAGCGTGAGGGTACAGGACAGAGGCGGGGAGGACTCGTAACAACGGGAGTACAGAACCCTACAGATAGCTCAACCTCACCCGACCCAGGTACAGACAAACTTTGCCCACTATACCTCACCCTACGCTCACTTAAACCTGCTGTACATACTTTGTCCGGTGTGCGCACTGCTCTGGAATTGTCACTCTGCAGACAACGTGTACATAGAATGGACAGCACCTACACAGTAAACTTTGGTCAGGGCAGATTTTCCCCTGAATACACGCTGCACTGTGCAGTTTGTTGCCACCCACACGCTCTACATAGTTTTGTGTAGCCCGACCCATGCATCCCTGCTATCCAGATCCTGGCGTCCGTGCTCACCTCGCTCTGTAGTTTTACCCACGAACACGCTGCTTAGTGCTACCTGTCTCACATTGGTCAAGTATAAACTACGCCCTGTTCATCTGTCTTAATCCATATACCCACTTGCCTGCGTAGCCTGATTCACGTGTTCACTGCACTCCGTAGTCTGATCCATATGCTCCCTTCTACCTTGCCGGCTGCTCCACCAACTGAACACAGTGCCCAGTGTATTTATCAATCTGACACATTGACCACTTCTAGCTTGCTCAATACTACTTAGGTCGGCCTGCCTTTTACTTCATATCGTATGCACAGTTTCATCTTCAGCCTGCCTGCCCTGGGTGTACACTGCCCTTTACGTCTTGGCTCTTCTACTTAGATTCGTATGCAGTCCGACCAATGTCCACGGCTTGTCCTGTACAGCTTGCTCCCTGTACCCTCACTGTCCACTGCAGACATCCCTCATACTGCTAAGGTAGCCACCCCCACCCAACAACTATACTCCGCCTCTGCAACATGCCCACATTGCATACACTATATACGCTTTCCTATTTTGTCTGCCAAATATTTACGAGCTGCGTAGACTATCTCTACACACGTTGGTGTCGTTGCCAATTTTATCCTGCCATATTTACAAACTGCTATACCCAGCCTGCCTCATACTGTAAACATACCATTGTGCTTCATGTCCAGACACCGAACAAATTACTGTGCAACATACCCAGTGTACTTGAGCTGTACACAGTGGCATCTGCTCCATGTTCAAACTATAACCTCTGCACATACGTCTGTCTGCAGTCTTATCTGTGTGCACAAGTTGTTCAGTGCCTACACACACCTGTGCAGACTACACAAGCACACTGCATGTTCAATGTCCTGTGCAACAACTGCAGAAATACTGTGTACTCGCACATACGGCATGCAGTGCCAGTGTACCATTATATGGCGGTACTATTCAGGTTATATAAGCTGTGCTCACGCAGTGCAAGAGCCTCCTCCCCAAAATCCACATTTTTGCGCAGTCATTGCACAAGCACTTCTATATATGCAGACCAGTCAGGCACACACCTAGTGCCCCCACAGTCTTTACACGCAGTTAGAAGCTATTTGCAAATCCCTCTTCATTGTTCAACTTCCCATGAGGGTATACATTTTGCCAATTCTCACTGACGAACCACTGCTCCCTGCTTTTTCAGAGCACTGTAGAGTGCACCAACTCTACGGTCTCTGCGTACACTTTGTAATTTGAAGATCGTATGCACTTCATCAGCACTGACACACTGCCCTGTATGTGCCGCTGGAATTGTGTTTACCGTAATCACGTAGAAGTACACTAGGTATATTCAGTACACCTATCTTGCTCGGACTGCCCCCTGAATATGGCTTAAACTGAGTGTGCGCATACACATTTGTAGTTCTTATGTTGCCATACTATGATGGAGATTACACAAACTGCACGCACATTTGCTCTTCTTACACTCCCTGTGCTATCTGCTGTTCGCACTAGAGCTGGGGAGCCAACAAATTAACAGGTGTCTCGTAGGCTCTAACAATGTACACCAGCATTGGCATAGCCAATAGGTCTCGCCTTTGGGACCTTATAAGTGTTTAGCCATGCAACAGTTGATGTTCTTGCACCAAGGATATTGTGCTGCATAACTAAATACTTCTAAGGTTCCAAAAGCGTGACCTATTGGCTATGCCAATGCTTGTTTAAAAAAGGTGTCACATACAAGATTGGCCTTCTCTCAAGAAAAACACCAATAAGTACTCTAATTATATATGATCGCGAGACAAGAGGATAGACCTGTGCCCCACACGATTAAAATGTTTGTATACATTGTCTTAGCTTCCTTCATCATGTATCGGTGCAATGAACAGATAAAAAGAAAAGGTGTTGGAGCCAGAGTAATTCTAGGTCTTGATTTTGCTGATTGAAAGGGATGTTCCATTTTATTTATCCTCCAGATTTTCCAGGGCAACCTGACCTTGCTTTTGTTGCTCTACCTACCACCTGATCTCAAATGACTAACATAGTTAATTTCAGCTGTTCTGGACGAGACTCAATTTCAGATTCCATATGACGATAGTGGAGAGCTGTTCAGGCATTTTCCAAACCGTTGTCTGTTTTAGGATTAGCAATACAAAGGGTGTCCGAGTCCTCCTTACACAGGACCATGAGCCCAGAGCAAGTTATAACTAGATGCTGGGGGTTCTCCCCTGTTGTCTTCCTACTTGAATGTAAGGAAGGGCTTGGTGCATCAGAGTTGAATAGCCTAGTATCTGCACCTGAGGCTAGATGGTGTCACAATTATCCCAGTCAAGGATGCCTTAGTCTTCGCTGCTCCTCTGCACGATCCTTCGCATAAGGCACGCCACTCATCCATCACGCCAACCTCTTTGGCATATGGAAGCATCAGTCTCATTGTGTCCATTTGGCACAGAGCTTGAGCAACCCCTGATACTGCATGGGATGAGATGGTCATATGGTCCACCTTCAAATAACAGGATACTGCCAGTTTGGATCAGACACAAGGTGATTGTTAGAACCTATATCTGAGGTGTTCGATAAACAGAAGACCTCTTGTGACTCGGTCAGACCTGATTTGCCCCAGGTATCAGTATACTTCATCCATTGAGGCTTTATCCTTAATCAAAAAGTGTCTACCATGAACAGCCTCTTGCCCTTAATCTAGGTTAAGATTGATTCTACCCCCATAATTGACCCTGATTAGTTCAGCGGGGAAAGGGTTTGGTAGAGCTTGGCAGAGTGGTCAGAGACCGGAGGAGATTTCTATTATATTTACTGTTTACCTTGATGTGAAACTCTTTAATGAAAGTTCATGTTCTGAATAGGCCTTGAATATCTCTGTATAATTCAGGGCTTGAAAAATCCACTTGCATGGTCGAGCAAGATTAAATCAGGACAAGCTATTTTTAGGGACAACTCCCCCTTTCTGGGGAGCTGAAAATCCGTTAACTTCTGTGGAAGACAAACTTCTGTGGAAGACAAACTGACTTTTGACCTCTGTCTTTGAAACTGGAGCAAATGTTACAAGATAACATATTTAAAGACCTCTTTATTGCTCTCAAAGTGAAAGAGCAATAAAGATGCCTTTAAATCTTGTTATCTTGTCTCATTTGCAGGCTTCCAGAGAGGTCAAAAGTAATTTTGTCTTTCTGCATTTTTCTGTGACTGAAGTTAGAGGATTTTCAAAAGTGAACTGAGTTGCAATTGAACTGTGCAAACCATGTGAAATGAAAGTCTGTAAGATGTCAGACTTTTTTCTAATACAACACTGATATAGCTGTGAACTGTTCTAACAGTTCAAATATATTTCACTAGAAATGACAACACATTTTTGTAATTCTGCTGTGAAAAAAATAATTTTATAGGCTCAAACCATGGGAATGGCTTTCAAACACAGGAATGGGGGCCTGCTGGGGATAGCAGACCCCCAGGTCTGTGTTTGCTGTTTCTATAAAGCAACTTTTTTTTCTCAGATGCAGCCCGTTTTGGATGTTCAGGATGGATAAAAAAAAATGGTTTTTTTTTTTTGAGCAAGCAGTGGGCTACTGCCTGCTCCCAAAAATATTTTCACACCCCTTCGCAGAGTCTTACTACCTACTTGAAGTAGGCAGTAAATGAGTGTTTTGCGACCAAAACCGTAGTACATACTATTCTGACTCGCTATTTGGAAGGGACGCCTTTAGCATGCCCCTTCCTAATAGCAACTCTCAAACACTATTTTGTATGTCACCTACTCGCAAAATAGCATTTGTACATACCACCACCGATTTCCTGTTTGTGAGTGCAAAAAACGGTCGTAAATCTAGCCCAAAGAGGAAAGCCTGGGATCATGTGTACCCTACATATGGGCTTGATTCTTGTTATACATAGTGTAGTTCCTATATCCCTGATAGACTCTGCGCATTGGAATAATATACACTATAGATTTGACATAGGACTGAGGTCAGTATGTGTCTATCGAGTACATTAAACTTAATTACTTGTGTGCCAGCTAACTCAGAGGTCACTAGAAACTTCTCGAATATACAAGAAGGGATTAGTTTCTGACAACCGCATAAACATGACAACTTCGTTTCCCTTAGAGTTAGAACAATCTCAGAACCCTGGAAACAATAGATAAGTTTCACTCAATCGTGCATGCTTCGTTTCTACAGAGTTGCACAGAAATAGGGAGATAGGCGTTTCAATAAAAAGGGTTTATTGAACAGTCTTCTTTCTCATGCAAGAGATATGAACTGCTACAATCGTAAGACAGGCTGCGAAGTACAATGCAGTAAGGTAAAATAATACTGCAATAGCATGGTTTGTAGCTATGACATATATTTATAAACTACATACATAAATAACCCAGGCTAAAATGTGAATACTCAAATGATGCTTCAAAATAGGTTGGGTACACTGGGGTAGAACTAAGTGTAGTACGAGGTAAGAAGTAGGTGCTGTTTTCTAAAGTATAGCTAGCTATAGTTTTGCCAAGAGTTGCCAAAAGTTTCTCTAAGTTCTAGTCTGCTCCATACCTTAAAGTGCGAGGTTTGAATCTTTCTTGGACTCGCTATCTAACACCCTGCAAGGGGAGTCAAAAACACTGGAGCTGGATTCTCTGCGAGGAGAATGACAGCGTCTGGTCAGTGCATCAGGCTGGAACTCGATCTCCTTCCAAACTTGCCGTGGCGAACCGCAAGTAGGCAGTCGAACTGGACCGTACCGGAACCGTGGTTTGCCAGGGCAAGTGCAGGTATATTTATACCTAGAAGGTGTTTAGGAATGCCTGTATTGACGTAAAAGTCGGGCATCGGAACGCCTAAGGAATAGATGTTCATGCATAATAAATGAGTTCGTGGAGAAATCAATATCCAAGCAAGGAAAATTCCTAAAGGTTTAAGAGTTTGGTTTTCCAAGAATTCGTTGTGATGTGGATGGACTGATGTAGGAGACCATGCCTGTATTTGGTTAGCATGGACAATTCCTAAATAAGAGCTGGATTTTCTATGTCCAAATAAGGGCAATATGAATTGTACCTATATAAGGGCAAAAATCGGGAAACCTATATACGGAATCTAAATCTACACAACACCCACTCCAGCTTCGTACGAACGACGTTACTAAATCCTAAACATGTCTAAAAGAGAATATTGCATGATAATCGAACATGCTAAAACATATCTAGAGACACATGTCCTAAAAATGCATTACAAACCCATTGCCATGCATAAGGTGCTGTACATATTAAAAAGCAATGTTTCATTCTAAGTATAGCGTGCATTGAAAATGCCAACAAGAATGAGCCAGAAATATATACTTATGATGAAATGGCCCGTTAATACAGAAGAAAAAGGGCCGAAAAAATTTCATATCAGGTTAACACAAATCAATTGTTGTGACAAGGTGGCATAATGTCCCTGGAAGATATTCAAAGAATTCTGTTCTCTATGAATAGTTCTACTATAAGCTGAATACTGTGCCACAAAATGAAAAAAATACAAATTTGGAGAAAAAAAATTAATCGTAGGAAAAAGTTCCAAAGTTAGTCCCTTGTCTGAAAAGAACGAAGGCCAAATTCAGAGTCTCATTGGAACACTGGAGAAAACATGAAATCTTCTAATCTTGTAGACAAAGTCATCTACCGTTGTAGGTGAAAGTTGAATACCCCGTTTAGAAGATTAACTGCACATAGATGTGAACTATCCCCTTCAGCATTAGTTGCATCAGCAATGTTCGAATCGGATGTTACCTGCGTGCCTGTTTCCTCTTGTACCTCAGCAGTAGCAATTTGCGCCTGTGAGATCTCAATGAATGCCGTCATCAGGATTGGTAGCTGCTTGGGACAACACAGAGCATGGGCAGTTACCGGGTCCAGCAGAGTATCGATATCCGTAGGCATGACTGATGGGAGTGTTAGACAGATGTCTAGCACGCGTTCTTCACCGCAGAACAGACTGGTCTGAATGACAGAAACCATGTGGTGTTTAATTCTCGTAGACTAGGTAAACCCAAAATTTGGATGATGCGCTCAAGACACTTCATCTCCAATAGAGCTCTCTATGGTGCCTGGAGTGACGCTTTGAGGCTTGCCATATCGTAGCAGTAGGAGCAAAAATAGGATCCCTGCAACAAGTGCTGAAAGTAGCGGCAGTCCACCAAATACAGAGTGCACGAAGTTTGGAAAAATTCCGAGGACTGCTTGTAAAGGTGCTAACAGTCCTGCACACACGTTCTTAAATACATGTATAATACCACTCGTATCAGACATGTTTAAGATACGACTTAACATTTCTGAGAAATGTACAGGGTAATTTGTATACAAAAGGGTATGTATCTGCAGAAGTCCTTGCGACTTAGAGATCATAGGTTTCTCTGGCCGACGTCCGTGGCACTGTCTTTTGTAAAAGAATGGCTTTCATTCTGCTTAGAGTATCAATTCGTATAGAAGAGATGTTCAGTGTAGGCCACAAAGGCGACTCCCTGACTGTGTATCAGGACGAACTGTTATTTGGGTTTCAAGAGGGACAAGTTCCATAGCTTTGTTGCTTAGTCCTTTATTTCGCACTGCAGAATCTTCAAAGGTGATTAGTCTCTCAGTTTGAACCTCTTGGATTGTAGCTAGAGGAGTGCGTCTGCTACATTGGCGGAGTCCACTTGGCCTACTGCTTCGTATCGGCCACATAGTGTGGTTTGATGAGGTCGATGGACACAAATCTTTTCTCCATTTTACCAGCAAGGGGTGGCTAAAGTACTGTTCTTGATCCGTGGATTGCTAGGACAGGTACTGGTTGTCTGTAAAAAGGCCCAAATTCCTTCTTGTCTGCGATCTTTTCTCTGACTAGATGACCAAGCTTTGGGATCCACACAGGCCTTGCTGGGACGGCCGTTTTTTCCTCGGTGATGGTTGGCTTCAGGAGCACGTTGCTTTGTTTCGTTCTTAGCTCATTTAAGTCCTGTAAAACAGCCAAACGATCTTTGATATCAAATTTCTTATTTTCCATCACTGTGCCTTGCATATCAAGGTCCGGTACCAACATTCTAGTTCCAAATAGAACTTCCCTAGAGAACTCCTTGGCACTCATGAAGTGCGCGCTGAACCCCATAAAGGTTTTACCCACCCATCACCAGAACCTAATACCCTAGCTGTTATAGACTGCTTTATGTCCCGTTTTTTTCTTTCCACAACAGAATTTCCCTCAGGATGGAATGCCGAAGAATACCGCAATGCTACGCCTAAACTGGCCGTTGCTTCTCTGTAAGCTCGAGAGCTAAACGCAGGACCCTGGTCAGAATGTAGTGTGCCAATTGCGTATGTGCGGATAAAGACTCACAAATCTTTTATAACAGTTCGAGCATCAGCCGAGCTCTGAGGCCATATCCATAGGAACCTTGATATAGTGTTTTTGGGACTGCATTTGTCCAAGAGGACGCCTGCACGTAGATAGTCTAATGCTATCTAATAATGGTGTCGGAACTGGGCTGGCTATGTTGTAGCCAGGTATCTGGTGGCGTTCTGTACTGCGATCTCTATTGCAGTCTATGCAGTTATTGATGAAGATATGAATCTGTGTATTCATTCCTGGCCACCAGTACATCTTTTAGTTCTAAAAATGTTTGAGATCCCCTAAGGTGTCAGACCCTCTCCCAGATGTGCTTTGTAAATCAAAGCTGCTCTATGTTCCATTTTTGGTATTACCCTATCCCCCACTCCAGGGATTCGAGCAAACTGAACATTGTTCGCATCAATTATATATGAGTATTTGAGTGGAAACTTTTTAGGTTACGTTGCACCGCTGCCTTTGCTTGAAGCATGACAGCCAGCATTATTTCACTGTCTATTTTCGTTTTTGAACGAGTGATTGCAGCTATGGAAGCAGTTTGCACAGCCCCTTTTGCGGCTTCATCAGCCTATGAATTCCCTTCAACGTGAACGTCCTCATGTTGATAACTCAGCGTGTGTATCACGTGAGTGTTTTGTAGTCCATTGCGCAACTGAACTAATTGTTCCCAAAGCATTTTATGCTCGATTGTGCCACCTTTTGCATCCTTGAAACAATTTTTAAGCCAATTCTGTAAATATTCATTGTAAGATTGAACACAGTAAAAAGAATTGCACACTGAGTGTGGGGAATTTGCGATCCGTGCTCGTTGAGCTGCACAATCTCCTAGAGATTGCGTTTTTGTGACAATTGGTCTGAATTTGCCATCGCGCATACGACCTTTAACGATCACGCATGCTGCACTGTAAGCTTGTTTACTCTCCGTAGCGGGTTGTGCAGATCCGTCAGTATAAATTATAAATTCGTACTGATCAAGAGGGAGAATTTCAGTACGCAGAGGACATTCATGTTCGTATTGCAGGAATGCTTGTGTTTTCAAATAAGGATCAAAAACATATTCAACATCAGTTGCAGCAAGAGAATTAACCCATTGTATCCATCTTGGATGTAAAGCTTTTGCATTCGAAATGCTAGCTTTAGTAACTGCCTCTAAGGCTGTTACAGGAGTCTCAACCATTATGCGTTTCCCAGGGCTCTTTCTTTTGCTACAGCGGTTTGAACTGCTGTCAATCTTTTATGTAGAAGTGAATTTCATTTCTGCTTGCATATACAAATGTGATTTGTATGCAATTGGTACTTTTTCACCTGCGTTAAAAGTTAAGTACGTGAATCCGCATTGACCCGGAATGATTCGGATCACTAAGTTGCATACATTTACGCGTGTTTGCTTGCTAACATGTCTGTTTGAAATGAAGGCAGAATTTCTGTGTCCTTGTGTCCAAGTTGTGGCTTTGAAATCAGGTTTGATTAATTTGTAGAGAGGTTTAATCCTCTCTGCGTAGTTTAGAATGTATGTTCCAAAATTCAGGAAACCTAGAATCGACTGTAAGTTCAGCGTTTTTGGAGGTTGGAGCAGCCCACACTTTTCTAAAAAGTTGGCTGCCAGAATTTTGCCTTCACTTGAAAGTTCATGTCCTAGGAAAAGGACGTTGAGATGGGCAATTCTGGACTTTTTAAAGTTGAATTTGTAACCCTCAGAGGCGAAGCCCAATATAATGGTGGTCACCCTGTTCAAGTGTCTGTCCAGGTCATCGTCTGTCAGATATATATCATCGACATATGACAATGCCTCGTCATCCTAAATTTGTAGAAACTGTTACTCTTGCTGAGAATAACCCCGGGCTGTTCTTGAACCCCTGTGGTAGTCGACAAAATTGATGCGGAGTCCAAATTATTGATAAAGCGGTCAAATATCTACTTTCAGGTGCAATATTTTGACAAAAGAAACCATTTGAAATGTCTAATGTGGTTTTGTACTTTTTACGCACAATGTTATTCATTAATGCTATACTGTGTGCATTTTGTACTGCAAATGTTTTACAACACAAGTTTAGGTGTCTGTAATCCAAAACTAGACGATATGTATTGTCTGGTTTGGAAACAGGAAACAAAGGATTGTTCATTGATGTGCATGTTTCAATTACCCCCTGGTATTCAAGTTGATCTAAGATCTCCTGGACTTTGTGCAGTTGGTTGGTTTTTTTTTTTTAACTGGATTTTGTGGTGAGTCCTCATCCCATCCTACATGATTCTTGTATAGTGCTGGGGCTTGGGCCACTGCCCATTTCCTGGCATAAGTATATTTTAAATGTATTGGAACATTGTTGAAGAAGGCTGGCATAATGGTGTCTTCGCCATGTGGGCACTCCCTGACAAATTCTGGTGGCCAGTCTCGTTCTGCTAGAAGTATATCATAACCCCTTGAAGGACGCTCCCAAAAGAGTGCTTTCACTTTTCTTGTTATGTCTCCCTCCATCCGGAGCGTTATTTCATATAACCTATGTGGAGAACTAACCCTGGTGTCTGCAGTTTCAACTTGAATGTCCTCATTCATGTCCACTGTCTCCAGAAGCCCCTTCAGGTTCTGGCGAGCTACTGTAATTTCTGCTGCACTGTCCAACAGCAGATTCTCAGTTCTTGAGTTGCGTTGTCAGAATCCTGGGCATGTCTGATCTTCAGTTCTGCTACCTTCTTCTTGGAGAATTGAGGTTTTTGTTTGTTTTTCTGAACGTGTTGATCATCTTTGGACTTAACACGTTCTTCTTTGTTCTCTGACAGTCTTCTTCTTTCGGATGTCTGTGATATCTGAAAGGTACGAGAGGAACGTGTATCAGTATTATGATCTGTCAGGTTCTCAAATTATCCCTATTCCTGAGGTTGTACCTCCTTTCAGAGGGCTCCTTTTGAGGAGACCTACCTCGGGATTGAGAACGCTTCTCTTTGGAATGCTGTTTGCCTACTTCTTTTTAGAAGAGGTAGGAGTGTTTTAGGAAAGACCTTATCAGGACTTTCAGACAGTTGTGGTTTAACTGTATATTTCTATTCGCTTTTGTATGTTAAGTAATTCCTGGGCCGACATTGATTCAAGGTCAGGGTCAGGTGTGTAGCCGGCTAAAATAGGCCATGTTGGTCCTGGTCTACCTAGTGGACCGAGCTTGGTAATGTGATTGTAATGTTTTAGAGCGCCTTTAAACCAGAGCTAATGCTCCAGGTATGTGAGTGGAATTTCAATATCCTTGAAAGGAATATATTACTCGGGTGGATGTAATGTAATGTAAGATCTATTTCTATAGCGCTACTACCACTCCAAGGAGTATCTTGGCGCTCACCCAACTCAGCTGTACAAGTTGGGGGAGTAGATCAACTTCACGCTAAACACTACATATTTAGACCATTGCTATGCAGGCTGTCTCGGTCATATGAAAGACCCAAGTTTTTAAAGCTTTCCTGAATTGAATTTCGTCTGGCAAGGAACGAAGAAAAAAAGGTAGCTTATTCCAAGCTTTTGCCCCCAACACAAAGAGGGATTTACCACCTTTAGTTGTTAGCCTGAAATTAGGAATGACCAGGAGATTTTGACCCACAGACCTTAGACAACGTGTAGGATTGTAACGTCTGAAACCCTTTCGTAGATATTTAGGGCCTTGATGGTGAAAAGCCCTGAAAGTGATGAGGAGGACCTTAAAAAGGATCCTCTTTGCTATTGGGAGCCAGTGGAGCATATTCAGTGCTGCCGAGGCTGATGATCTACGAGGCCAGCCAAGTACCAGACTGGCTGCTGCATGTTGGACCATTTGTAATTTATGGAGTACCGATTTATTGGCTCCAGCATATAAGCTATTACAATAGTCCAACCTGGAAGTAATTAGAGCTACTGCCACAGTTTTCCTAGCTGGTAGTGGCAGGAAGTCAAAACTTTCTCAGAGCTTTAATTATGTAAAAACATGTACCCGCTACGGCAACGGCTTGCTGTTTAAAGATAGCTGATTATCAAACTTGATGCCTAGGTTCCGGGCCAATGTAATGGTATCAGGAGGGGCTACTTCTTTGTCAGGCCAGCAACCTATCGGGGAGAACACATTTTCCTTTCCAAAAGGCAGAATCTGTTTTACCAGCATTACATTTAAGGTGATTGTCGGTCATCCATTTAAATGTTGCTGTCAAACACTCTTTGAAATTTTCGTCGGCGTCCACCCGATCCCTGTCTAGTACTAAAATGAGTTGGGTATCATCAGCATACGAAATTGTACTGATATCAAAGGAAGCGATCAAATTTATCAGGGGAACCATATACAAATTAAAGAGTATAGGGCTTAAGCTTGAACCCTGAGGGACACCAAAACTGAGGTCTTTTGCTTCAGATTGATACTGACCCAGTACTGTGATTTGGCGTCTGTCCCTGAGAAAGTTTCTCAGCCAGGCCAAGACCATCCCAACCACTCCTGCGGCAGCTAGGCGGTCCACTAAGATGTTATGTGAGACCGTATCGAAAGCTGCCGACAGGTCAAGTAAAATAAGGACAGCCTTCTTTCCCTGATCAATAGCCAAGCGAAGGGTTTCAGTTGTAAACAAAAGGGCAGACTCGGTGGAATGTCCAGATCGAAAGCCTGACTGATTCGGATGGAGGATATCATTAGCTTCTAGAAAACCCGTCAGTTGAATATTCACAAATTTTTCAGTCAGTTTGGACATCACCGGCAGCAGGGAGATCGGTCGTAAGTTGGAAAGAGTAGTTGGGTCGGCGAGTGTCTTCTTCTGGAGCGGCTTAACAGCGGCAAGTTTCCAGTCATTAGGGACATCTGCCGTTGCTAACGATGAATTGATGATACCATTTACGATGGGGTTTGACTTCTGCCAGAGATTGTAAAACCCGGGGGGGGCAGGGATCAAAGGGGGAACCAGATTTGCTGGTGAGAATTGCTTTGAGGGAGTCTTCGAGGGAGACCGGAGTGAAAGTATCCAGACAAATTGCGGGTTTCACTTTCTCTACTCTTTCATCCTTTTCTGAGAAAGAAGATGCTGGAGGAAAAGTTCTCACAATAGCAAGAATTTTACTATCAAAATAGTCAGATTTCGTTAGAGGTTCTGGGATGGCGGAATCTCTTGCACAAGGACAGAAGGATTCATAAAGTCCTTAACTATTTTAAAAATTTCCTTTTGCTCTTGGGCTGCCATAGTTATAGCCTGGAGATAGTAAGCTTTTTTTAGCTGATTTTATATTGGCATGGTAATTTCTTCTGGCCTGCTTAAAAATGTCACGGGCAGTGGTCTCATAATGCCTGCGCCACCGGCGTTCCAAAATTCTTAGATTACCCAGTTCTACTCTCAAGGCAGATGTATACCAAGGGGTCTTCCTATTAGTTTTAGACGTGTTTTTTATGTTTGCGGGACCAAGTTGATGGCCCATCATGTTTATCCAGTCGCAAAAATTTTGGTTATCTGCGGAGGTGTTGCCTGTGGGCGCCGGAATGCAAGTTACAAGAGCTTCCAACACATCAGGTCTACTGGGTAATTTTTTCCAATTAGGTTTATAAATCAAATTTAAGGTAGTGGTATTATTTAGAGTGTTACCCGAAGGATTGGGATTTAAGAAAATATGAAACGGAATAAAATGATGGTCGGACCAGGTCTGAGGACATGGAGATTGAACTGACAGCCTGGTGGAATTAGAACAACTACAGTCTAATAAGTGCCCTCCCACATGAGTAATTTGTTGAGTCAGAAGGGAAAGTCCCAATATATTGATAGTGTCCATAAAGCAATCAACTCCTGGAGCCGTAGGGGAATCGAGATGCAGATTTAAGTCGCCAAGTAAAGTGAAGTTCGAAAATCTAAGCACCAAGTCACTTAAGGCGTCTCCTACAGTTTCAAGAAACTCCTTCGGGGAACCAGGAGGCCGATAAATAAGTGCACCCGAAAATGTAAAAGATTCGTGGATCCCCAAGGAAAATATCAATACTTCTGCTCCCTTGATATCAGCAAGTTCATAAGAGGAGCATTGTAGTGAACTACGATATATGATAGCAAGGCCACCTCCCCGTTGTTCGGGTCTGTCCAAACGCTGGATAGAAAAATTCAGCGGAAGGGCTATGGCAAGATCAGGGTTACACCATGGTTTAAGCCATGTCTCGGTAATCAGAAGCCAGTCAAGATTGTTGTCAAGGATGAGCTCATATAGATTTTGTGCATTTTTGCAGAGCGAACGAGCGTTGATAAGGCCACCGCGCAGTAGCGAGGAGACCGGCGATATCATCATGGCAGGATCGGTCCGTAGCCCAACAGTATGATGTTTCATAGGAACAGAACCCGGATGGGAGCCGAAGAGTAGCTCTTTATGGCCATCAGAGTGGAGACCCGTACACGATGGAATGGTAAAGGAGGACATACCTGACAATTAGTCGGATATAGCTATTGCTCGATGTCACGTCTCCCGCCTCAGCGCCTCCTTAGCGCTGACTAACGCAGACGGGCAAGACTCTGGCCCGACTCAGGCACGATCATCTTCTTTGTAGAAGTGAAACAAGTGTGTTACTGAATTTGATTCTGGGAATACTATCCATGAATAGAATACCTCTGTCTGGTGAGATTCATGTGCCTCTATCACTAAAAAATGCTCTACCACCCCTTGGTGTTAGGCCATGTTGTATAAGTATTAGAGTGATGGCTCTCCTTAAATTTGGATGGATGATTATAGCATCCTCGTCTGTTTCTTGATAACCTGTACGGTTAAAAGCTGCTGTGACTTAGTCAGCCGCAGCTCCACCAGTATCTGTGTTTGTGCCGTTTTCGATCATTGTTTAATAAAAGTTTCAGAGCAAGTTTCAAGGGAACAAAGATAAGATGCACAATGTTTTGGAACACTGTATCCTTCAACGTTGAACAAACCAAACAGCTAATACATATGATTTTTGTCCTACTCAGCTATGGCGGATATTATCCCTATCCACTCCAGACGTCTTATGGAGTATTATGAGTAGGGGTCTCTGAGAAAAGCACGACTGAGTTACTCCAGTATCTAGCGATAAATTAGTGCCTTACCAAACATTGGGCGCCATGTAGTGTAGTTTCTATATCCCTGAAAGTCTGTACATTGGAATAATATACACTATAGATTTGACATAGGTCGTCTGAGGTCAGTATGTCTCTATCGAGTACATTAAACTTAATTACTTGTGTGTGTCAGCTAACTCAGAGGTCACTTGAAACTTCTCGACTATACAAGAAGGGATTAGTTTCTGACAATCGCATAAACATGACAACTTTGTTTCCCTTAGAGTTGGAACAATCTCAGAACCGTGGAAACAATAGATAAGTTTCACTCAGTCAATCGTGCATGCTTCGTTTCTACGGAGTTGCATAGAAATAGAGAGACGGGCTTTTCAATAAAAAGGGTTTATTGAACAGTCTTATTTCTCATGCAAGAGATATGAACTGCTACAATCGTAAGACCGGCTGCGAAGTACAATATGTACAGAGTTAGCAGTAAGATTAAATACTACTGCAATAGCGTGGTTTGTAGCTATGACATATATTTATAAAATACATACATAACACAGGCTAAAATGTGAGGACTCATCTGATGCTTCTAAATAGTTCTACCCCAGTGTACCTAGCCTAAGTGTAGTAGGAGGTAAGTAGGTGCTGTTTTCTAAAGTATAGCTAGCTATAGTTTTGCCAAGAATTGCCAAAAGTTTCTCTAAGTTCTAGTCTGCTCCATACCTTAGAATGTGCAGGGTGGGACTTGATATCTAACACCCCGCAAGGGGAGTCGGAAACACTGGAGCTGGATTCTCTGCAAGGAGGATGACCGCTTCTGGTCAGTGCATCAGGCTGGAACTTGATCTCCTTCCGAACTTGCCGTGGCGAACCGCAAGTAGGCAGTCGCGTTGGACCGTACCGGAACCGTGGTTTACCAGGGCAAGTGCAGGTATATTTATACCTTGAAGGTGTTTAGGAATGCCTGTATTGACGTAAAAGTCGGGCATCGGAACGTCATGAATGAACCCCACAGAAATAGATGTTCATGCATAATAAATGAGTTCGTGGAGAAATCAATATCCAAGCAAGGGACATTTTTCCAAGAACTCGTTGTGACGTGGATGTAGGAGACCATGCCTGTATTTGGTTAGCATGGACAATGCCTAAATAAGTGCTGGATTTTCTATATCCAAATAAGGGCAATGTGAATTGTACCTATATAAGTGCATAAATCGGGAAACCTATATACGGAATCTGAATCTACACACAACAATGGAGCAAACCTTTAGTCTAGTAAATAAAGTTTTTTTTGTACAGCAGAAATAGTGAACTTTCATATTTGAAGGTGCTCTTTTTGTTGTAAATAAAAATTCGGCTCCATAAGACTAAATATTTGCCTAGGATCACACAATTTGAGACCAGGTCAAGTACATTAGTTAAGTTGATTAGATTATTCAAGTTACTAGCCCTGCTGTTTTCTCCCAGTGGTTTGCGGCCCCTTGAGATGGAAATGTCATCACTGACTACCATGACTGCCATTGCACCATCTACTTGCACCAACGCCTTAGCCTGACCCTGAGACCCAGCCGTAGAAGAGATGTGACCTCCAACCCCCATCTCAGAACCCCTCATTAGCCCTCTCTGCATGAGGCATCTTTAACCTGATACTACCACATGATCCTTGCTTCTCTTGACAAAGCCCCTTTACTTTTTGCACCAAAGAAGTCTGTTAGTCTTTAACTTCAAGAAATCTGTAAAGGTCAGTTTCCTTTTGCAGTGAGCCCTCTTTTACTTCCCCTGTTCTTCTGAAGGTCTGCATTGCGGGTTGTGCAGGTGCTGTTGCTTATTTCCTTGACCTCTGCGAGACCTTTTGTGAAGAAGACTAGGTGCATCGGAAGCCTAATGCAAATGGTGCCGATACACTGCCTGGACTGGAAAACCCAACGGTTTAGTGTCGCCCACGGAAAGACTAAGAAGACTCCATGACGTCGCCATCGGGGGCTGGTCTGGAGGAGGCGGATGCGGAAATAAAAGCCGGCCACGGTCAGTACGAGGGAGAGCTCTCTCTCCCGACTCCAGACAATCCCTCTCGCTCTGAGCGCAGCAGAAGAGAAGACAGTTGTGCGTACACAGTGACTGAGCCCAGTGGCCAACAGATGAGGGGACGCCCCAGGTTCCAATGCCACGACCCTGGATACGGGGTGTGGCTCAAGGAAAGTGTCTGTGAGGGTATTGTTGTGGAGGGGGGCATGACTAGGTACAGCACGTATTCCTCTGACAGTGTCTTGCACTGTGGGCATAACCCTCACTTTCCCCCTCTGTCACAGTCCGAAAGCAGTGGGGGTAGCACAGTAGATGTGATTAAAACAAAACTTTTGTTTCTTTCCTACCCCGCGTCGTGGCTCAAGAGAACACACACAGCAGGAGTCTCGGTGCAGGGTGCACAATGTTAGTTTATGCTGATTGTCTGTGCTCATCTCTCTACTGAAGAGAAATCGAACCCCTCCCCCCTCAATATGAGCAGCACCCAGGAGAAAGCAGCTTGAGGGATGGCACACTTATCTGCACTTTTCCTGAACGCTTGATTGGCATCTGAATGAAATGGCTGATCTTTGCAACGGGCACCAGGCACCATCGATGGATACCTTAATGCATAGTCATAAAAAGAAAGCAAAATTATCGTCTAATACAAACAACCTACTCGTTCTGGGTGAACTCAACATTTGGTTTGACAAACCCAATATGCCCCATCCGAGAAGAATCGCTGGCCTAGACCCACTGAACCTGTATCCGATCGTCCACAGACCCACACACAACTCTGGCCACATCCTTAATGTCATTTTTGCGAGTACCAAACTAGTTACCTTTCAAACTATAACTCTGGTCACATGGTAATTTGCTTGCTTTCCAACATAAAACACTAAGTGATGCACCTAAAACCACCTTACATGCATACACCTATCGACCGTGGAATAAACTCAATTTGGAACACTTGGAAACGCAACTAACATCCAGTAGAGATCTAGAAACTATGCATTCTGTTAAACTGAGTGGCTACAGGAAGCTTTTGATATCCTGATACCACTAAAACCACATAACAGAACAAAAGAAAACAAGCACCTTGGAGAGATAAAAGGTATAAAATAACAAATTAGAAAACTGCAACATGCCTAGCTCAAAACCAACTGCAATCAAGACAAACTTTGCCTACAGAAAATTAACAGATTATATATTAACAGATTATACAAGTCTGCTGTCAAAAAAGCTAAGAAAAGATACTATTCAGGCAGAATTCAAAATGTGCAAATAAAGACTTCTATAATACTCGATGAATTTCGTAAACCAAATTGCCTAGAAGGAGCTCATCCCTTAAGACAAAGAATAAACAACAATCCAAGAATACTCTAACCCAGCCTCTCCGTTCCTTCCAAGACATTTAACGCAATGAATTTTGACTTGTGGCCACCACAAACCTTCAATACAATTCTTCTAACAACCTTTGCTGGCACTCCTGTAACTTATGGAATATTTCCAGAAGAACCCAAAAAGTCATACATACGCCCATTACTGAAGAAAACAAACTTGGACCTGCTGAACCCTGACAACTACATACAGATTACAAATCGACCTTTCCGCAGCAAACTGATCGAAAGAGCAGTGTTTGCCCAAATGTCACAATTCAATGAAGAGAATGCCATACTTTCAGACTTCCAAACGGTATTCCGTCCAGGAAGAGGCACATACTCTGCCCTCCTTGCCATCTGGGATGACCTGAAGAACACAGTTGACCGCAACGGGGTTCCTGCGCTACCTCTCTTGGACCTCTCGGCCGCCTTTGACACGGTTGACCATGACACTCTGATACAAAGACTCTACGAAGCCGGCATAGAGGGCACTGTTCTCGTCTGAATCGCATCCTACCTTCGCAACAGAACGGTCATCCATACCCCACCTTTCTCGTCCAAACCGTACTCTACAAAACGAGGGTCCCTCAAGGCTCTATCATCTCGCCCATGCTTTTCAACATCAACATGAAGTAGTTACCAGCACTGATCAATCAGTTTCTTCAGCTGGAATGCCCCAAAGACATTGTAAATTCTCCAGTTTTCAGTTGTCTGAGAGCCGTGGATCAATGGATGACTTGGAGCCATCTCAAATTGGATGCTTCCAAAACAGAAATACTCATATGTGGCGATTGGAAACATTATGACCCGCTCGCCGCCTAGCCTGATGATCTGGAAACACCGCCTAAACTATCAAAGAAGGTAAGAAACCTCGGAATGACCATGGACTCCAAGCTGTTGATAAATGCCCAAGTGAACAAACTAGCAAGATAAAGCTGTGTTACTATAAACTCTGCAACAAATCTTCCCCCATTTGGGATTTCCACACAACGTCCAAGCTACCATCTTCCTTGTTCTGACCCGCAAACAGTACCTTTTAGAAATGCAGGCAGTCGGCGACCTCTCGTTGAGCTTCTGAAAGGACGGCGTCCGCAGGCATCCATTCCAGAGGTTGGTGCAGAAGTCATCAGGGCCCTCAAAGTCACACGCGTTGCAGATCGATCTCCTCTCTGTTGAAGTCAGGAGTGCTGGCGTCGGGAGGCGTCGGATGCTGCGGTGCAAAGTGCAGCGGTGCGTCGTGTGGTGCCCTCCGGTTGCAGTGCGAGCTGCGGCTCGATGGTGTCTGTGAAACTAGGGTTGCGGTGCGAAGTGAATGCAGTTATAGTCGCGGTGCTGGCAGGTCGCGTTGCAAGCAGCGGAGGAGTTTTGGCTGAAGCGATGTCGGCTGATGAACTGGAGTCGATGGTGCCGGCGTCGGTAGGCTAAGTCTGTGGTGCCGGATGAGGGCGGTGCGTAACTTTACGAGTGGTGCCCTCGAACCACGGTGCAAGCAGCAGCCTAGATTTTGGCATGGATCGGCATCTGGGATACCAAGGCGTTGTCACGAGGCTGTGCAGAGCGCAGTACCCACATGTCGCGGTGCGAGCAGCGGCTCGTTTGCGGCGTCAGCAGGTGTCGTCGGTGAGGCCAGGGTCTCATTGCGGCGGTGCCCTCCACGGCGTCTGGTTGCTTTTTCCTCTGTTGCAGCACAAAACTGTCCCCAGTGTTGAGGGCAGAAGAGCTTGAATTATTTGCTGTTCCTGAGACTTCTTGAACAGGGGGCAATCTCTACTTCAAGCCCTTGGAGAAACTCACAAAAGTAGATTGCAGAAAGTTCAGTCCAGTCCTTTCACTGCCCACGACAGAAGCAGCCACTGCAGGTCAGACACAGCAAAGTACACAGCAAATTGATAGTTCCTCCTCACAGCTTCTCCAGCACTTCTTCTTGGCAGTGGTCTTGGTCCAAAAGAGTTCTAAAGTTCAGGGGTCTTGGCCCCAGTATTTATATCCCAAAATCCTTTTCTCTCTTAGGCAGAGAGTGTCTGTGCCCAACCAGAACCAGTTCTGCCTTCTCTGTTGTGACATCCTGGCAGGAGGTGGAGACTGCATGGTCAGAGGCAGACCAGGCCCTTTGAGATGCAAAGCAATCTCCTCCCCCTTCCCCAATTGCAGCCCAGGTCTATTCAGCCCTTTCCTGACTCACCTAGACTATCTGGAGCCACTCCTGCTCCCCAGCCTTCTGTCATCTAAAACCCACACAGGCAATCCACATTCCAATGAGGCACATGGGATGACTGAGCAAGAAAATACCTACTTTCTAAAAGTGGTATTTTCAAAAACAATGTCAATCACCTTCACTAAAAGATGCATCTTTAGATTCTGAGTTCAGGCATACTAAACTTTATTTTCCTACCTAATTCCCCGGGCCAGTTATGTTTATAGGATGTTATAAACAAACTCCCCTTTCTGTCCTATGGGGAACAGGTAGCCTTGCAATAGCGAAAAATGAAATTGGCCGTAATTCACCATCAGGACATGCCACACACACCAGGGCATGTCCTACCTTTCACATACACTGCACCCGGCCCACAGGAGAACCTTGGGCCTACCATAGGGGTGGCTGACATGTAAGAAAAGGGGAGGTGAGGGACTGGCAAGTGTGCGCACTGGCCAAGTGAACATGGCCGTTACAAACTGCACGCAGACTGTGCAATGGCGGGGTCTGAGTTACCTTTTCAGGGCCACTCAAGTTGGTGGCACAGTCAGTGCTGCAGGCCCACTAGTAGCATTTGATTCACAGGCCCTGGCACACTCCGCGCACTTTACTAGGGACTAGCAAGTAAGTCAAATATCCAATCATGGGAAGACCAATCCATAACCCCATTTACCACAGGAGCACTTGTACTTTACCACTGATCACCAGTGAGAAAAGTGTGCGGAAACACTACGCAAGCAAATGTAGTTAAAACCCGGAGGTCAGAAAGCAAAAACTCGGGGGAAACACGCCAAAAGATGCCAAGTCGAACAGGCGGCGTCCTGGAAATGCCACCCAGGCACACGGACATGAGTGGCTTTCTTTTCGCACCTTCAGGTGCTTTTCTGGAGCTACTCCTTAGTCTTCAAGAATTTTTCTCAACAAATTCCACGTTTTTGGCAGTGTGAAAGGAAAGATGTCTCTTCACAGACAACCAGTTTCAAATCATGCAGGGACCATTGCAAACAGATGTATGTGGCAGACCCTTGTGAGGTACAGCTGTGGTGCTATGGCTGAAACTCAACTTCAGGGCCTGTACTGGTTGCGCCCGTATGCCATTATAGGACTGCTTGCTAAAGCATTAGGTCACCAAACATCGGAGGGCTCCACGCTGTGACTGAGGTTGAAAGGGATGTCCAAATCCTGCTCCCGAATTAAATCCTGCGGCAAATATTTGTCACTGAGTCTTCGGTTAAGTATAAAATCTAAGCAGGGATTGGACCTTTACTGCTACACTCAAACTCCAGAGAGGTTGCTGTGTTGTCAATATGTGACCTGGTCGAGCTCCCAATCTCCATCAAAACCAATTTTGAGCTTCATCCATTGCACTTGAATTTCTATTTCTTTCCAGAGAACGGCGTAAGTGGAGGCCTTTACTAAGTCCACGCTGTGCAATTTTGGTACTTTACTGGTTCCCTTTGGTATACTTTTGGCCCCTAGTACCTGTAGGGGCCATCAAATGCGCGTGCGTGAAGTGAGCAGGTCTATCTTTAATGCAGTCTGTGTACCTAAAACCCACTTCGGATTCAGCGCAGGTTCTGTTGTAAACTATAGTTCTGGCATTACTGCAGCACTGACTCTCTTTACGTCAATGTCAGATGATTCACAAACAGTTGTCTTCTCACTCGGAGACATACACCAAAGCACTGCAGTAAATCTGCTGTGTGTGCTTTACAGTTCTCCCCCCCCCCCCCCCCCCTGTTTATTTTGCATCCATTAAAATAGACGTGTGGCTGTAGATACACATGCTCTGCATACTTCTGCCATTTAGTTTCAGGTCTGGATGTGTGCAAGTTGTTTTTCTTCCAAGAAGTCTTTCGAGTCATGAGACCCTGCCTCCTCTTGGCGATAACGTGCATGGGCATTGACTCCATTGTTAGATTTTCTTTCCACCGTCTGGTTCGGACATTTTTCATAGTGCTCCTGTTCGAGACTGCCTCAAGCTCACTTTGGTTCGCTGTTCATTTGAACCCTTGTCGATATTGTTTCGGTCTTGTTTTCATCTCGGTCTGCCGAAAACCAGAAAACGTTCGCCCATCGGTTCGATTTAATCTACGCTTGGCCTTCAGGCCTCATCCGTTTTGGACTACTTTTTACATCATTGGCTTCAACCAAGAATGTGCTGCTAATGGACTAGACTCAATTTCACGTCTGCCCTAGGTGCCACGGGAAGTACCGGAGAATCAACCACCATCAGGTTTGCAACTTGGGTCTGGCTCCAGACCATCAGGAGACTGACTGTGTGACTTGTCGATCCTTTCGATTGAAAAAGACTTTGCGCAATTGTCTGGCACGTCGCAGAGAGATGCAGTGCAGGGACCTAAAATAAACACTTGACATCTTAGGACAACAAGATGTCCAGGTGTAACAGTAAAAGCTCTATGAGACCTTTGTGGCTGAGGAGCAGACCTTTTCTATCCATGACTCCGACATGGAAATCAGTCTCCAAATCTTTCTGTGGGCCACCATACGGTGAGTATCCGTGCCTCTGCTCAACTGGCAAAAAGACACTTTGTTTCGACCGAATATACAGCTCCTGGGCCCCCGATGCCAGCAGGCCGTGGTAGGCACTGACAATCTGCTGCGGACACCCATCCCTCGTCATTGAAAGCAAAGCCCAAACCACCCCCTTCTGCACCGAGCTGACCGGACTCAATTCCGAGCCAACAATCTTCCTCCTTGGTTCCGAGCACCCCACTTCGGCTCCGTCAACCTCCGCTCCGAAAAAGAAATAGGTCTCTGCACTTAAAACTTTAGCATTGGCATCCAAGTTGCCTACGGAACTAATCCTCAAAATCATGCAGTAATGGCTTGATCTGAAGTAGAATAAACTGCAATGGTTTCATTTTAGATGAGGATGTGCAGCCGGGGCTTCAACCATCTTAAGAGCCAGCTTTTTTTTGAAGAGGCCATAGACTTCCCAGTGCCTACTAAAAAAGACATAGCAACCAGTCCTTTGCATCCTCCTTTCTCCACCGCCTTAGCCACCTCTTCCACCCTCTCCCCCACCACCACCACCACCATCACCACATCATGACCCAGGTAACATTACACCAAGAGGGTCTCCACAGTCGTCAACTGATCATGGGGGTGGAGATGATTCTGATCAACATCCCACAGATCAATGGGATAATTATATTGATCCACCAGGTGATGCCGACCCAGATCTCTACCCGCAATCCATCAACCAGTGATGATGCTTAATTTTATCAAGGCCTCATTGCTAGGGCAGCAGCATATCACCAGGTCCCCTTGCACAAATACCAAATTGAGGACAATTTCCTTTTTGAAACATTGCCCAGCACACACAGATCATGCCAATATCGTCCAATCTCAACGGCATGCTGTGCCACTCTGACATTTTTTAAGGACCCACTGCAGGCACGTATTACACCCCAGGTTGACGCAAAATATGAATCAGCACCCTCAGATTCTATTTACATTAAGGGTCCCCTTCTCCCAGTGTCACTAGTTGTCTAACGTCCGTAAATGGGCCAACTTACAACCCTCAGTCGATTCTCTCCCACCTAACAAGGAGTCCAATCTTATCGAGGCTTCAGGGAAGCGGTTGGCAGCACAATCCTCCAATTATTGGCAGATCGTCAACACACCAGCTTTATTGGCAAGGTATGACAGGTCACATTGGGATGAGATTGAGTAACCCCTTCAACACCCCCCTGAGGAGAATAAAGAAAGAGGACATGAAATTGTACATGAGGGCAAATTAATACCCTATAAATCAATCAGTTGTGCCCTAGACTCAGCGGACACATCTGCCAGAGGCAGCAATAAACATGTATTGTTGTGTAGACCCCTAGGGGTCAGACTGGATTCGGAAAGTTTTCGTCAGCAGTACCCCTGTGCGTCAGAAGGTGGCGTTGTGCGGCTCAGTCGTAGGCGTTGTGATCGCTGGTATGACGTCGTGGCAGCTACTTGGATGCCGCCCTCGCGCGCTGACGTCAGTTCTTTCTTTTTCTGCGCCAGCAAGCGCAGATCCGGAGACAGCGGTACCCCCAGTCAATTTTTTTTTACTGAGTTTTTGGGGACTTTTGTCTGTCTTTTTGAGTCTTTGACTCCTGGTGTATAGGGATGCCCGGTTTCAAGTCTTGCAAGGTTTGTCCCCACATGATGTTGGTGACGGACCGGCAACGCGAGTGTCTCTGCCTGGGGCGTGACCATGACCCCGCATCGTGCCCCGACTGCCTGGCCAATGCTCCGAAAACTTTGCGGGAGTGGTCCTGAAAGTTAATTGAGGCCCGGGAGTCTGCTCCACTCCGTTCAAGGTCCCGGGGGAGGTCGAGAAACTGGCCGCAGAGCCGCCACCATCATTCGACGAAGTCTTCGCACTCTGGGTCAGGTAAGACGAAGCATAAGAAGTCGAAGAAGCGATGTCGCTCTTCGCCTAGCCTGTCACGCGACACAGCTCAGGGTGCGCGTGGTGCCTCCCCCGTGGCTCCGGCAGAGCCTACGCAGTTGCAGTCTGCCTACCCGCCCTTCCCGGGTCCGCAAGCGACCCCGGCCCAGCTGCAGGAATCTGTCAGCCATGGCCCGCCTCTTTGGCCCGTCTGGTCCCGCAGGTCCGACTGGGGGTCCTCGCCCTTCGTTCGCGGCTCCTGCCCCGACGTCGGCGGCGGCTCTGGCCTTGGCGCCGCAAGGATCCCAGCCGATGTGGCTTGGCTTCGTACAACCTCCACCGACAGACTTCTACGGCACCGCCACCGGCTGGTTCCCCAGCTGATGTCGTCCCCGGCTTCCACCCAGACGTGGAGACGGTGCCGGACTGGTGTCGATCGACACCGAATCCGATGCAGATGGAGAAGATTTATCCCTATCCTCCTCCATCTTTCTCACCTGCCCAGCAGGTTATGGAGGACTGGGAGGGATCTGAAGACCCTCTCGCAGCCCAGTGCTAGTTAGACTCTGACTGGGCAGAGGATTTGGGGGACGCCGGTGATCTGGATTTCTTACCAGAACCTGGCACACGGTCTCCTTCTACCGTGGCTACGGAGGAGGGTGGTACTTATTCAGTGGTGTTGCGTAAGGCAGCAGAGGCTCTCCACCTCGAGCTCCCTTCAGTGGCCGTCAGGACTAACCTCCTGACAGAAGTGCTTCAGCTGGCGGCTTCCTCTGCGGAGCCGCTGCTGCCCAACACAGGGGCTCTTGTGGATAGGAACGTGAGCCGACGGCATTGCCCGGCCCCTGGAGACCCCTATTTCCTCTCCCAACACCCTACCCCTGAGAGCTTGGTGGTCCAAGCTTCTGCGTCCCCAAGCACAATCCCTTCCGCACCTCCGTACAGGGAAACCAAGAAACTGGGGCAGCTTGGAGAAGACTTTCTCTTCTGCCAGTTCAAGGCTGCGGTTTGTGAGCATCGCATGCCTCTTGGGCCGTTATTCCCACTGTGTGGGATACAGTGGCACAAGTGCTGCCTCAGTGTCCGGAGGAGGGCCGGACGGTGCTCTCCCAAGCTATTGCTGAGGGGAGAGATGAAGCCAAGTTAACGATTCGTTGTGGCCTTGACACTGCCGACTCGCTGGGTAGAGCAATTTCTACGAAAGTGGCGCGACACCGTCACGCCTGGCTGAGGACCACTGGCTTTTCCGGGGATGTCCAGAACAATCTGATGGACATTCCCTTTGATGGCACTCTGCTTTTTGGCGATAAGGCGGATATTGAGTTGGAGCGCTTTAAGGACTCGCGGGCTACGGCCAAGTCCTTGGGCCTTTCGGCCACGCTCTCTCCTTCGGCGTCTGATTTTCGCTCCTTTTGTGGCCAAGGAAGGGGTGCTCAAGCACGTTTGTTTCAAAGCCAGAGGCCTGCGCAGCAACAGTCTCAGCGCAGCTGCGGACATAGGACCCGTCGAGGTGGGTCACCGGGCCAGCGGGCGGGTCAGTCCACAACCTCCCCTGCCACTACTGCCTCCAAACCTTCCTAGTCCAGTGTTTCAGGCCCACCTAACGCTGGTGGGCGGCAGGATTCGCCATCACCTCCCCCAGTGGCGCACCATCACTACAGACAGGTGGGTTTTACAGATTGTCTGAAGGGGCTACTCCCTCCCCTTCGAGACCACCCCTCCAGCCATGCCACCTCAATACCACTGCATGTCGGGAGATCACTTGGCACTTCTCCAGCATGAAGTTGCGACCCTCTTAGTCAAGGGGGCCATCGAGCGCATTCCGACGCCAGAAGTAGGTCGTGGTTGTTACTCCCACAACCTTTTGGTTCCAAAGAAGGACAAGGGCCTGCCTCCTATCTTAGACCTTCAGAACATCAAACGCTTCCTCCGGAAGGAGAAGTTCAAGATGCTCACACTTGCTCAGGTCTTGTCTGCCCTGGACCCGCAAGACTGGATGGTAGCGTTAGACTTGCAGGACGCTTATTTTCATATCCCTGTCCTCCCTCTGGCGTTACCTGCGGTTCACGGTAGGCCACGGGCACTTTCAGTTCCCCGTGCTCCCTTTTGGCCTTACCAGCGACCCTCGGTTGTTCACGAAAGTGATGGCGGTGGTCGCAGCTCGTCTGCATAAATCAGGGGTTTCAGTCTTTCCTATCTAGACTGGTTGTTGAAGGCGGGCTCGCCCCTGGTAGTAGTCTCCCAACTCCAGATTAAGGCCGACCTCCTGCATTTGCTGGGGTTCTCCATCAACGTGCCGAAGTCGCACCTCTCAGAAGCTCCTCTTTGTCAGAGCGGTTCTGGACATGGCACAGTTTTGGGTTTATCTTACCGAACAGCGAGTCTGGGACATTTGGGCTATGATTCCGATCTATAGGCCCTTGTCCTGGGTTTCGGTCAGGATGACCTTGAGGCTGCTGGGCCTCATGGCCTCCTGCATCCTGCTGACCACTCATGCCAGATGGCATATGCGAGCTCTGCAGTGGGACCTGAAGTTCCAGTGGGCGCAGCATCAGGGGGACCTGTCGGAGTACGTCCAGATCTCGGAGGGCACTGCACAACACTTACAGTGGTGGCTCACAAACTAGCATTGGGTCAGCGGTAGATCCCTCTCCCTTGCCCAACTGGAGCACACAGTGGTGACGGATGCGTCCCTCCTGGGATTGGGTGGCCACATGGGAGAGGCGGAGATCAGAGGCCTCTGGTCTCCGGTGGAGTCCAGGCTCCATATCAACCTTCTGGAGCTCCGGGACATCCTACTTGCGCTGAAGGCATTACTTTCCTCTGTCAAGGGGAGAGTAGTGCAGGTGTTCACGGACAACACCACCACCATGTGGTACTGCAACAAGCAAGGCGGGGTGGGGTCGTGGAACCTGTCGGGAGGCTCTGCATCTCTGGACATGGCTGGAACGTCAAGTCATTTCCTAGGTGGTTCAACACTCGGGAGGTACCTTGAACGCCAGGGCGGATGAACCCAGCCGCAGGTGCATGATGAATTACCAATGGCGTCTTCTCTCGGAGGTGGCTCAAGGTCTATTTCAACAGTTGGGAGAGCCTTGGTTAGATTCATTCGCCACCGAAGAGCACGCTCATCTCATCAGTTCTGCGTGTTGGAATTTCGAAGGCGGCACTTGCTCTGCGATGCTTTTCATCCCGAGAGGAGTAAGTCTTTCCGCCTATACCACGTCTACCCAGAGTGCTGAAGATCAGGCGCGACTGGGCTCAAGTCATTCTTTTGTATCCCGAGCTACTCAGTATGAGCGTGTATCCCTCGATCCAACTTCCTCTTCAGGAGGATCTTCTGTCACAGCAGCAGGGGACGGTCCTCCACCCGAACCTGTCCAGCCTCCACCTCCTTGTGTGGAGATTGAGCGGCGACAGTTGATTCCATTTGACTTGCCTCCTGAAGTCTGTGATATCATTCTGGCAGCCAGGCGTCCCTCCACTAAATCGGTATACGCCTGCAGGTGGAACAAATTTGTCAGCATGGTGCACATCAAAGGCTGTAGATCCCCTTTCTGCCCCTCTTTCAGAAGTCCTTTTCTTCCTTCTTTCTTTGGCCCGCTGGGCTCTACTCTGGGCACTATCAAGGGCTACCTTTCAGCAACTTCGGCCTTTCTCAGGCTCCCTGATTAGCCGTCTCTTTTCAAGTCCCCTGTTGTAAATAGATTTCTCAAAGGCATTACTCATCTTTTCCCTCCTATTACGTTTGTGATGCTGCAGTGGGACTTGAATTTGGTTTTTACTTATTTGATGTGCGCTCCTTTTGAGTCACTTCACAACTGTCCTCTTCGTTTACTGACTTTAAAGACTGCTTTCCTGGTTGCCATCACCTCCGCTAGGCGCATGAGTGAGCTCCAGGCTCTTTCCTGTAAACCTCCTTTTGTCTGTTCATCCGGACAAGGTTGTGCTCCGCACTCGTCCTTCCTTCTTGCCAAAGGTTGTTACTGCCTTCCACATCAGGCAAACTATCACCTTGCCCACTTTCTTTCCTCCTCCGCACCCTTCCAGAGAGGCTCCACCGTCTGGACCCAAAACGTACGCTCTCATTCTACCTGAATTGCACACAACAGTTCAGGGTGGATGACCAGCTCTTTGTTGGCTGCGTAGGCACCAAGAAAGGCCGGGCTGTACACAAGGGGGCTATCTCCCACTGGGTCGACTTGTGTATAAAAGCCTGTTATTCTCTGGCTATAAAGGAACCTCCGGTGGGGCTACGCGCCCATTCTACCAGGGCGACAGCAGCTACTACTGCATTGGGACGTGGGGTCCCCCTGCAAGACATCTGTCAGGCAGCCACGTGGCCCTCGCTACACACTTTTACTAAGTATTATTTTTTGCCTTGACAGTCAAGTCCGTAGAGACTGCTTCTTTGGCTGGTCTGTTCTCTGTGACTTTCTAGTGTGATCTTGGTTCGCAGACCCACCACCAGGGTTGGTATTGCTGGGGTATCTATTCTAAGATAAGGAATCGATCACTAACGTGTCTCTTTCAGATGCACAAGTTACTTACCTTCGGGAACGATATATCTGTAAGACGTGAGTGATAGATTCCTTACTTCACCAATAGGGACGCTTATTCCAAGACCTAATACTTAGGAGAGCGCCTTAGGGTTTGTTTTTACTTAGGGTAGGAGACGGAAAGAATAAAGTTTGGCTTCACGGGTACTCCCAATCCTATTTTAAATCACTTTTCGCACCCTTTACATCTACACACTTCTGGCCCCTCATCCCCACTTCACCAAACGGCTATTGGAAAAAGATCACCGCGAAAGTGCCCCTACTATAGGGAACCCGTTGGGTATTGCACCGCGGACCCAACGAAGAGCAGCCCAGATGAAGCATGACATCTGAAAGGCTGTGTGAGGGCATTAAAATCCAATACATGGACTCCCAACTCTGAACCCTCAAGGTAAAGTTGGCTCTATTTTCCCTTACTCTGATACGTAATCATTGAGGAACAGCATAACCTTCATTTCTAAAGATTCCTTACCTCCCCACCCATCCTCCCCGTCCTGCGAACTGATTTCTAGGGTTAAGGCCATCCCTTTCAGGACCCTAGTTTCAATGCACCAGTGGTCCGTATCTTGCATGGCTCTGCGTTCCTGGCGTGGAAGTCATCTACAGAACTGATGTGAGGGCGGTGTCTAAGTAGCTGCTGCGATGTCATCCTGGCGATCACGACTCCTACGACAGACGCGGAGCCGCACGACGCCACCTTCCGACTCGCAGGGGTACTGCTGACAAACTTTCCGGATCCAGTCTGACGCCTGGGGTTAATTCTAAGGTAAGCAATCTATCACTAACTAATTTCTCTTACAGATGTATTGTTACCGAAGGTAAGTAACTTGTGCTTTGTGTGGCTCCTTTCGGCGTCCCTCATACAAATAGTGCGCCAAAACTACGCCTGCTAGGGTCTCTACCGGCTCCTTTGTTGCTTGTTTGCCCCACTCACGAAGGAAATCCTGTATCGAAGTCAAACATTTCTAGATAGATAATGCATTCAGACATGTTATGTCAAAGCTAAAATTACTTTGCCTACACCCCCAAGGCGCACACTACTCGTTATATAGGGGCTTCCATGGTTTTCCTTGGCAGTATTCCAATAGCTGACATGTGTAAGGCAGCCACATAGTCTAAACCACACACTGACATCAGACATTGTGTGGTTGTCATGGCACGCCAATAAGCCAATATAGTTCGGGCAGTGCTACGTACTCCTTCAAACAACTAAAACACCCACAAGTTAGCCACCACTTTTAGAATGAGACTGCTTTACAGCATATGCAGAGTATGTGTGTCTACAACTACACATGCCTTGAATGGAATGTTACTTTGTAAGAATCGGTTTGTGGCATGTAGATCAGTAGATCGACTTGCACCTACCTGGACACCTGTAGCCATTTCAGTTCCTTTACACGACTTTATTTGCATGGACATCGCTTTACTGATACTTACACTCACTCCATTCTCATCCGCCTTTGGGAAAACTACCATCTAACAATGGAGTTGATGCCCATGGGCATTATCACCAACAGGACGAGTCACTTTATCTTGTGACTTGAAAGACTTTTTGCTGAAAAACAACCCTAGATGGCTTAAATATGCAGAGCATGTGAACCTACAGCACTACATGCCATGAAAGGATGCTTCCAGGGTGAATAACATATCCTTTTCTCAGCAGCTTCACAAGCAACCTTAAGCGTTGTGCAGGATGATCCTAAAACATTTTTTCATTTTTGGATTATCTGTACCCTGGAATTAAATGCTTGCTGCAAAGCCTGTGAAATGTCATTGTTCCCGAAGGAGGTTTGTATGTAGTGTGCCTGCTACTTTTTCTCTCTTCTCCCATTTATTGCCACTCCAAATCCTGCCTCTCCAAAGTCATGGATCTTTCTTCCCCTCTAATCCTTCTGTATCCCTGCTGCGCTTGTCCCACTTCCTTTCTGCTTTCCATCTGTTTTCCCCTCTTTCTGCTCCCCATCAATCCAGCATGTCTTTGGAGCTGCTGTCTTCTGCTGTGAAAGGATTGGGTATCGTGAGTGACAGAAGCCAAGCCACAGTTTAGGAAAGTGTGCAAATGCTCTCCCAGTAGCAGAAAGTGGGCAAATGCTCCCCCCAGCAGCACAGCCTGAAAGATCGCGTAGACCAGTCCTGTTAAAAGTACCAAGGATCTACCTTCATCAAAACCCTCCGTTAATAGTGTTGCGAAATTGGTCTGTGTCCAGTGATCTTCGGATCATAAGGCAGAACTGGCCAACCCTGCTTCCTGCCCATTGTGAGAAAGTGGCTCTGCATATACTGTTCCCAAATAGTTAGTGTGTACAGAGTCCACAGTCCCCAGAGGTTTGGCAGAGGCTAAAGTTGGATATAACCTTACTCTCTAAAGTGGTAGCTTGGTCGAGCAGTAAGGCCGTATCAGAGGACAGTGTAAAGCATTTGTTGTACTCACTCAGTCAGCAAATGGTCTCACACACTCAATAACTGAACTCTAGGCCAATGGTTTGTATTCAAAATATGTTTGTTTTATTTTAGAACCAACAATAGTTATTAAAATATACTTTCTCAGAATGAGATGCTTTAGGTAAATACACAATTGGCTTTTGTAGAAAGTTACAGGTTGTTGCAATAGGCAACACAATTTTAAACACAATAATGCATTGAGTTCAATGGAAGTTTTGAGTTATTTGCAATAGATTACTTTCAGGATTACTTTTGTGATTCCAGGACTGGATCCTAGTTTCAGTCCTGGGACAGTTCTTAGAAACAAGTGATAAAAGGCGACTTAGTTACTGTTATGATTTTTGGGCAATATTTTGCTACTTTAAAAGTTGACACAAGAAATTTAATAGAAAACAGTCAATGATTCCCTATGGAAGAAAATTCAAGTTGCAGGTATAGTATGTTCTCGTTACATTTGTAATCCAGTTCTGGGTACCTAGACTCAGTACTGGGACCTCTATCTAAAGCAGGTAAGCAATTACGTTTTCACAGTTTGTACGATTTTTAAATATTTGAAGTTTGCAAAAATCGACAGAAGAAATTTCACAGAAAAAGTCAATGATTTCCTATGGAAGAAAATTGGGTTACTGATAAGTATGGTTGTGAATATTTTTCAGGGTCAGTGCTGGGCACCAAGATCCAGCACTGGGATCTCTCCTAATAGCAGGTGAGTAATTTCGTTTTCATTACTCGGCTGATTTTTGGTGAATATTTTAAATTTTAGAAACGCCACACTTAAAAGAAATTTCAGAAGAAACCAGTAAATGTTACCCTATGGAGAAAATTGAGTTATCGGCTTTTGGGTAAGTACTCGACTGGCAGAGTTAAGGTTCTGTGCACAGACTCTGTGGTCTCCCAGGGTCAGGTAGGTACAGTTGTTTTGCAGCGTGAATCTTTCTGGATTCACTATGCTGTGCATTATTCCGCGATCTGGTGGTTGGGTCCGGATTCGTAGTCTCCTTTTTTTTTTTTTTTTTTTTTTGTAGCCCAGGTGGGCGTCGACGTCCCACCATTTGGTGCACCTCTCGTGACGTCGTCGTGCTTCCTGCGGAAGTCCCACCTTTGGGGTGCCATCTTCAGATTCTTTTTTCCGCCGTTGGGTCTGGATCGTCATCGAGAAGCTCCAGGATTTCAATCGAAGGAAGGAGAAAACGTGAGTTTCGTCGAGGAAAAAACTACTAAGATCAGAGAGAGGAATAACTTGCATCCGGGATGCGAAGAAGGAAGAGTTTTCACAAATTTTCTTCGACGCCCTTGGAAAATGCGCACTCAGAGGCTCTGAGCGCAATGGACAAGACACCGTTCAAATTCTGGCCTAACTGCCACCACAAGTTCGCGCAGAAGGACCAGCATCCGGTCTGCAACCTTTGCCTACCGATCGACCACCCGAGCAAGGACTGCAACGCCTGTTCAGCTTTCGCGCCGAAGATGCTCCGGGTGAGAGAACACCAGTGAAGAGCCAACTTCAGCATGGAAGGCAAGGGTAAGGCCCCGTCGCTTTACGAACTGGGCCTCTCCACCGACGATGAGGACAACATCGCCGAGGAACCCGAAAACTTCACGGTCGTAGAGACCGACAAGAAAACGCCTGACGAGGTAAGAGAATCGTCGAGTTCAAAACCCCCGAAAGGGCCTCAAAAACCTGAGAGTGACTCTCGAAAATCTGAGTCAAAGTCCTCAAAAGGAGCACCGGCGCCGAAAACTTCGACGACCAAGGGTGGATCCGTGGACAAAAGGCCGAGCGGATCCTGCGTAAAGGAATCCCTGGTGCCGAAAGACGCCGAAAGGCAGAGTTCGTCGAAGATAGCCCACGAAACGGGGCGTTTGCAGAAAGACAAGCCAGCGTCGACGCAAGCTCCGTCAAAGACCTGCGGTCGACGTCGAAAGCATCTCCGAGACGGAGAAAAAGAAGAGAAGGCTCGAGGCGGAGATGGAGAGCATCCTTCAGTGGAAGAAGGAGTTCGACGCCAAAATTAAACACTTCAGAATTCCAACGACTCCGTCGACGGACGTCGTCTCGATCGAGGAACAGGACGAATTAGACACCGAAGGGCTGACGAGAGATCATGAGGAGGAGGAGGAAGCCCCCTACTATAAAGGCGAAGACGAGGAAGACTACCAGCAGTCGTTCTACGGCTCGGCACCATCAACCACTCACAAGCTGGAATGGCAAGACATCGACGCCGAAGAGCCCGTGGACACATATCCTTCGAGGCCTTCGCCGCCCGACGACATCGGGGTGTACAATATGGTCGTCAGGAGTGCTGCAGCAGCCTTTGGGGTAAAACTGGACGAGGAGAAACCGAAAGCTGATTTCCTTCTCGAAACGCTGCTCCCCATTCAGACGAGGAGCCAGTTCCTTCCCATGCTCCAAAGTGTAATGAACCAAGGGAAGGAGGCCTTTAAGGAACCAGCAACATGCCGGTCCATCACGCCCAGGACGGAGAAGAAGTACAAGCACTCCTCCCTGGACCCGCCTTACATCAAGGGAGCGGTCACTGCCGACTCCATCATCGCTTCAACGGCCAGGAGAAGGGCCAACGTGCCAGCGACCTTGGGGCCACCCCCTGCACTGGGAGGAAGGTCGAGAGGAATGCCGCCATGCACTGGCGCATGGCAAATTCCAACGCGCTTCTCAATCGACACCAGTACTGGGACGAGATGGGGGAACTAGTGAAACACCTCCCTGAAGAGTACTGCCAAAGAGCCTCCCACCTTGTGGAAGAAGGTAAAAATATAGCCAATTCATGCATTAAGACTGCATTGGACGGGGCGGAAACTTCAAGCAGGCTGATGGCCATAGGGATCACCGAACGAAGACAGGCCTGGCTGAGAATCTCTGGATTCAAACAGGAGGTGCAGAGCAACATATTAAACACCCCTTTCAACGGGGAAACACTATTCGGGGCCACAGTGGACGAAAAGCTCACCCAGCTGAAGAAAGAGAACGAGACGGCAAGGTCCATGGGGGCCCTACAGTTCAGGGGGATGAGAAGAGGCACTCCAACTAGGAGACCCTACGGTAGAGGGGGTAACCAGCAGGGAGCGTCGCACCAGACGTTCCAGCAAGGACAGCAGGGTGAAAGTCACGGCCAGCAAAGTCAGCAAAAACAAAACTGGCAGTACCAGCCTCGGGGTCAGTCCTTTCGCGGGAGGGGAAACGGACGTGGCCAAAGGAGACGAGGGGGTGACCAACCCTCATCTAAGTGACTCGGCACGCATGGGGACTCCCACCCACAAAATACCCCCAGGGGTGAGGCGCAATGCAAAAACGAGGGGGGGGAAGAGACCCGATCGCCTACGAACATCCGACACCGGTAGGCGGAAGACTGGGCCTCTACCTACAGGAATGGCAACGTATAACCACGGACAAGTGGATACTGAACGTCATACAACACGGTTACTGCGTGGACTTGGAGGGGACGCCTCCAAACAGAAAACCAAAAAAAAGGCAACGCTCAGGTCAGGAGCTTGCTCAACTCAGAGAGGCAACACAGAAGCTGCTCAAAGAGCCATCGAGCCAGTGCCTTACAAGGAAAGGAACAAAGGGGTCTACTCGAACTACTTCGTGGTACCAAAAGTAGACGGAAATCTCAGACCCATCCTGGATCTGCGTTACCTAAACAAATACATCAGAACGCAAAAGTTCAAAATGACATCACTACAGGAGGTGCTGCCCCAAATAAGGGACGGAGACTTCATGTCCACCGTGGATCTCAAAGATGCCTACCTGCACATCCCAATAAACAGAAGGCACAAAAGACTTTTAAGATTCAGCATCAACCAGGATCATTACCAATTCACGACCCTGGCCTTCGGGCTAAAATCAGCACCAAGGGTATTCGGCAGTCGCAGCATACCTACGGAGGAATGGGATTCATGTGTACCCTTACCTAGACGACTGGCTGATCAAAGCAAACACCCACAAGAAGTGCGAGAAACACGCAGCACAGGTGACAAGGACACTGACGAACCTGGGGTTCTCTATACACTGGGGGAAGTCATCAATGAAGCCAGAACAGGTGAAGATTTTCCTGGGAGCAAAAATCAACACCATAAACAGAACGGTCGTGCCCAGCGACAGAGCAGAAGCCCTAATGAAGGAGACGCGCCTCTACCAGAAGGGGCGAGTTCTGACAGTGAGAACAGTGAGCAAGATCATGGGGATGATGGCGTCATGTATCCACCTGGTCCCAAATGTACGACTTCACATGAGACCATTCCAAGAATGGCTACAACAGCAATGGTCACAGTCAAGCGGATGTTGGGAAGATCTAGTGGTTGTCACGCACGCAGTGCAGGAGGAGATAACTTGGTGGAACAGGGACAACATAACTACAGGGAAAAGCCTGGCACCACCAAGCCCAACAGTGACCATCACCATGGACGCATCCCAAGGGGGATGGGGAGCACACATGGACAAACTCAGAGTGAGGGGTCTGTGGGCTCCGGCAGATGCGGTCAGACATATCAATTACCTGGAATTGAAGACTGTCCTGCTAGCCCTGAAGGCATTCCAGAAGCACCTATACAACCAGAGAGTGTTGATTCAAACGGACAACACCACAACCATGTTTTATATCAACAAACAGGGAGGGACACAGTCGTTCCCCCTTTCCACTCTGGCACAGGAGATTTGGAGATGGGCCATACCTCTCAAGATAGACCTGCTGGCAATTCACCTACCAGGGAAGGACAATGTGGAGGCAGACTGGCTAAGCAGGCAGACCTCGGCTTCACACGAATGGGAGCTCAATGGGCACGAAACGCAGAAGCTTTTCCAGAAATGGGGAACTCTCACAATAGACCTGTTTGCAACACGCCAGAATGCAAAATGCCGAAGCTTCGCGTCCAGGCAACCAGATCAGCAATCCCAAGGGAATGCCCTATGGATAAGCTGGTCAAGTACATTTGCCTATGCTTTTCCACCGATACCGCTGTTACACAGGGTGCTCGAGAAATGCAGAACCAGCAACATGACACTGATCCTGGTGGCACCACAGTGGGCAAGGCAGACTTGGTTCTCCCAAATTCTAGAAATGGCTCAAGGGAATCCCCACAGATTCACAAGAAGAAAGGACCTGCTCTCCATGCAGAACTGAGAGGTTCTACATCCAGAACCAGAGAGCCTCAGCCTGGCGGCATGGCTCCTGAAGACTTAGAGTTTGCGGACCTTAGATTGCCTCCAAGCACTATGCGAGTGCTGCGAGAGGCAAGGAGACCAACTACACGCAAATGCTATTGTGCGAAATGGAAAAGATTTACAATATGGTGTAGGAAAAATGGGCTGCAAAATAAAATGACTAAGGACTCAACAGTGCTGAGATACCTCACGCACCTTCTGAAAAGTAACCTATGCTCGACCTCCCTAAGGGTACACCTAGCGGCGATAGTAGCCTACACAAGAGGGGAGAAGGGTGGAAGTTTCTTTACGTCGCAGGTAGTAAAGAGATTCATGGAAGGAGCGAAAAGAATCGCGCCACCTAAAAGGTTGCCGCCGCCGGCATGGAACCTCAACGCGGTCCTGACAGAGCTTATGAAGCTTTTGAACCCATCCACAAGGCATCAATGCAAATGTTGACTATGAAAACGGCATTTCAGATAGCCTTAACCTCGCTACGCAGGTTGCGCGAACTGCAAGCACTAACGCTACAAGAGCCCTACATACAGATACACAAGGATAGGGTTGTCCTGAGAACGGACCCACACTTCATGCCTAAAGTCGTGTCGGTGTTCCATATGAACCAGAGTATTCAGATACCGAGTTTCTTTCAAAACCCAACTTCGAACGCAGAAAAGGCTCTACACACTCTAGACGCTAGGAGAGCGGTGATGCACTACATTGAGAGGACCAAGGAGCACAGAAAAACTCAGCAGCTCTTTGTGTCCTTTGCATCGAGTTTCATGGGGAGACCTGTAACAAAGGGCACCATTGCTAGATGGATTGCACTAACTATACAGTTTTGCCACAAACAGGCAGGACAGGAGCTAACGGAGGGGCCTCAAGCTCACTCCACAAGGAAGAAGGGGGCAACCATTGCCTTTCTGGCAAACACGCCCATTCAGGACATATGCCTGGCGGCAACATGGGCTTCGGTGCACACGTTCACCAAGCACTACTGCGTGGACATACAGATGAACAAGGAAGCACAAGTAGGACAGAAGGTGCTTCAACACATTTTCAACGACCAACTCTCATCTACCACCAAGCCGCCACAAAGATAACAAACCGCTACAAAGTCTATGCACAGCATAGTGAATCCAGAAAGATTCACGCTGCAAAACGAATAGTTTCTTACCTGTCGGTGTAGTTTTGCAGCTTGAAGATCTTTCTGGATTCACTAGCGAACCCACCCACCTCCGCCAGGAAGATGAGGCTGGAGGAAGAGGGGGGAAAAACAGAGAAGTACAGAAGGAATGAAATACTACAGAAAAGTGGACATATAATTTAATCATTCGCCTAGGGTTAAAAAAAAAAAAAAAAAAAACGAGAGGAAAAAAGAACCCGAAGATGGCGCCCCAAAGGTGGGACTTCCGCAGGAAGCACGGCGACGTCACGAGAGGCGCACCAAATGGTGGGACGTCGACACCCACCTGGGCTACAAAAAAAAAAAAAAAAAAGACTACGAATCCGGACCCAACCACCAGATCGTGTCGGACTGGCTATCACACTCCTGGTTTTCATGTCTCCCCCTCATCCCTCAAAAGAGCAAGAGACACAATTGTTTGGACCCCAAAAGAGGGCTCAGTTTTTACTTTGATCACTCTAAGGTGGATGTTCAGATTTTTGTGCGGTTTGTTGGGATTAAGAAGAGTAAGGACATGCAGAAGTGGACCATCTCTCGAATGATTATGCTCTGCCTCAAGATCTGTTATGCACTGGCCAGCAGGCAACCTCTGCAAGGCTCACCGGCTCATTCCACCTGAACTAAAGCTGTTACCACTGTGTTGGCATGCAGAGTATCTGTTCTGGCAATTTGTCAGGCTGCTACGTAGGAATTTTTGCACATGTTCACAAAGTACACTGCATTGACGGTCTAGTCCATCAATGTCAGGCATGTTGTCCACTCTGTCATGTTCAACTTTTTGGTGTGAGCCAGTTCATAGACCCACACCCGTGAAAATATTGCTATAGTATCTATCACTAGGTGAGTAATCTGGAGATAGAAGTATTCATCAGAACAAAAAGTTACTTCAGTAATGCTTTTTCTGGTCCATACTGTTGCCGATACTATAACCTCAGATTCTTCACCTACACTCACCGTACTGTGAAGCAGACTTTCTCATCTAAAAAGATCCTAGTCTACAAATCTACACAATGGTTATACCAACTTGCTGATGGTCTCTGCACCTTACTGCATGGACAAGTGTAAGAAAGCAACTGACATAAGCGTGCATGGATGGTGGTTAGTTGTGGCACTGCTTGTCGACGTGGAATAATTGACTGCACCTATCTGTGCACAGGAGTACTTTTGTAAAGTTCGACACTTAGAGAATATTCACAAGGTGACAAATCTGCAGTTTGATTATCAACCATAAAGAGTGTTGTAAGTAACTTCTTTTGTACGTGCCATTGAATAACTTTCCACCTGATGTCAATAGGATTATGTTGTCCACACGCACCGTGTAGTGCACACACACACATGCGCACACACACACACACAACCCCTCCTTCAACAAACCTTTTATATCAACCAGCCTATCTATTTACCTGCACTTTTCAAAATCCTTAATCGGTCTGAAGGCAGCTTTCCACACCTTGGAAACGAGGAGATCCTGAGACATAAGCAAGGCTGAAATCCTGTTTAATTGGCTGCTTGCTAAGACAGGGAGGCATGTTTCAAAATGTGGTAGATCAGGATTAATTATTTCATGTATCCAAACATTTTTCCTTAGCAGGTAAAAAAATTGCTTTCTAGCCAAGTGTACTCTCATCCAAACCACAAGGTGTGCAGCAGTTGTCCTTAAGGAAAATGTTTAATTTAGCAACTCTTAGAAAATTGCAACTTAAGCTCTGCACACCCTTATGAAGCATACCTGTAATGTTAATTTTCACCTTCAGATGTTTAAGATACATGCAGGCCCACCATGTTTCTTCTAGAGGTTGGAGCACTAGGATGCACTTATGACACTCAAATTAAATCTGAAGATTATGCTGATCACTTACTTTCCAAATCCCACCCATAGGTGCCAATAACATGTACATCCGTGCAATCCACGCTTTTTGATGGAGCGAAACGTTTTTTTCTTTTTTTGTAGAATTCTAAAACTTGTGTAATAGTGTATTTATTTCCCAATGTCCTGTTATGATTTATTTGCTGGTTGTGATCACTTCAGTTAAAGGATTGTCATCTTTGAACTCTCTGCAACATGACTCCACTATTTTGCTTGTTGAAAAGTAACTCTTTAGTCAATGCCTTTGTATTAGTTTGGCTAAAGAGTTGAACATCCTTGATGCACTTATGAAATGTTGGCTGATGCGTATAACATGTTTGCTTAGACAGGTGGTTACATATATCAAACAAATGCTGTCTTTGAGGGTTACATTTGTAAGGACCCATAGCTTTTCTGTTTTAGGGCTCGAAACAAAATGGCTCAAGGCTCTAATGAATATTGAGCAGGCAGTTGTTCACTCAACAGCGGTTTGTTTGATTACTTCCTTACATAATGGCTCAACCCAAATTTTGTTCCCTGAATGTCAAGTATTTTATATGCAAACGGTAACCTCATCAGTTCATGCCATTTTATTTGTATGAGGTTGTAATGTGGACTGGTGCTCATCGCTCTTATGTTGGGCAGTACTTTACAGCCTCTTGCCTGTAAATATTTCACATTTAAGTTGCTTCACACCCTAGTACTTTGCACAACAACTTGTCTTGAGCCCCTTCTTTTTTGACATAATCTTCTCTCCTTTTAGGAGCCTCTAAATAGCGGGGACGATGTGAGCGATGAAGAAGGCCAAGAGCTGTTTGATACCGAGAACGTCGTTGTGTGCCAGTATGATAAGGTAGTTGGGGGCTTAGGCAAGAACAGGGGACAGTCATTTAATCTTTGTCGCATACACTGAAAAGTTGTTTGACTTAACTTATTCATATAACTTACTTCTGGCATTGATATGACTAGGTTTTAGTAGTGCACTTTAAATAGCATTGTGATGACTAGCGACTGCTTTTGTCAGTGTAAGGATTGATGAGTATAGACCAGATGTGTGACATAGGCAGGGTCTGGGATGGAATTTGTTCTGTGGTTCAACGTCCCTATGTTTGCTTTGTGATGCAAGGTGAGTAGAGTATCAGATGTGAAGTGTTCTGCTTGGCTTGAGGTACACCGATAGAGACCATTGTATTTTGTTTTTGCAGAGCGATTGAGTTCCCAAAGGGGTGTTGTGTGGGTGAGTTTATGCAAATGAAGGTGTGCTTGGTCTGCATATATCTGTAGTCTCTAACTTGGGACCACATACGGTGGATTGGGAGAGTGCCTTGTGAGGAGGTAGTTTATCTTACTATAGATGAAATGTCTACACAATGGAGAAAAGCTGTATGGTATTTGGAATGCTCATTAGGTCGAGCCTAGTGCAGCGAGCGCTGCGTAGGAGATGACCTCTTGGAATTGGTCTGCAAACTCGTGCATGTACTGCACTGTTTCCAATGAGTACTCGTGCATGTACGGCATCCGCCTTGTGGGAGTGAGCAGCGGCGCCTTCTGTTTCCAGTTATCGCGCCCGCGCTTGTTTACATTTGCCTGTCTCGCGGTCGCGTTAATTGGAAACATATGGTGGTCGCGTTCACTTTTGCGGCCCGCTTGTTCTCCCACACACTTTAACAGGCGATGCACGCAGGGACAGGCAAAGCCTATCTTAATACATTTTGTCTGGTTCTCCTTTTTGAGTCATGTCATTTATTATTCATTGTGTGCACAAGAAATGTCTTGCACTCCTCTGTGTAAGGCCTAAGCCTTCTCGCCCACACTACCAAAAAAAAGGGTAGGCAGAGGTAAAAGTAGATAATACCTTACTCTCTCTTTGTGGTAGTGTGGGCGAGTAGTAGGGCATTAAAAGAGGGTAGTGCTAAGCATTTATTGTACACACTCAGGCAAGAAATGTCACACACTCAGACTGAACTTAAACCAATTTGTTTGTATTAAAATATTTAGTTGTATTTTATTTTCTAGAACCAACCCAGGCCTGGTTACATACAAGTGTAATTGTACTTAGCAAGACAAATGCAGTAAAATATAGTTTGTATGCAGTTGAATCCAATTTGATTGTTTACAGGTAAGTTATTTGTTTGTAAAAGTTTTAATTACTTTTCATTTACTTCTTAGATTACTTTGTATGTTACTTTTCTGATTACTGTTTAAGTTACTTTCCCTACTCAGTGTGATATGCCTAGATATCACACTGGGACATTTCCTAGAAGAAAGGTAAGTAAATCAGTTGTACATTTGCAGTTTCTTAGGGTTTCATAAAAAACCCACTCCGCACTTGGAACGGAGTTTCACACACGTTATAGTTGGCTGGACATTTCACTCGTAAAAAACCAATGAAATTTTCCCGTTATAGTTATAGTTAGTTAAGCTAACTATAACTCGCGCGCCCGCAATGCACTGCTGATGACGTCACATATTACATCACTCATGACATGGTCAGTGACATCACTCATGACATCTCAAATGACATCACTGATGACATCACTGATGACATCATCCAGTGAATGTGTGTTTTTCTGAAAATTAAATATGTTTTATATATGTATATCTCAAGGTCGATGGAAGAATAAATGGGTATATAAGTGTCTAAATGGATGATTTGTTTTTTAAAAATTGATTGTGTAACTGACTGATTAAGTGTATCTTAGTGAATACATGGCTTAGTGAGTAATGTTTAAATATGTAAATATCTGTATCAGTCTCTCACTTTGTGTATAAGTGGCTGCATGGGTTGGTGAGTAGCTACATGAGTGTCTATATAGGTTATTAGTTGTTTTTTTGAGTATCAGTGTCTATATGGTTCGGTGGGGGGGTATTACGTAGTGCATAGGTGCATGAATGAGTGACTCACTGTTTGTATGTGTTGAAGACAGCATATGTGCAGGACTGTACGGGTGGATGAGTGTGTGTATGGGTGTGTTAGTCAGTGAATGGCTGTCTCAATAGTGTCTTTATGAGTAACTACATATGTTTTAAACTAGTATATGTGACTATTGGTGTATATAAGTGAGTATATGTGAGAGTGAGAGATTGAAAGAGTTCCCGTATGAATAAGTATGTGTTTCTAGAAGTGATTGTTTAAAAGACTAAGTATGTGTAAGTTTCTGTAGAAGTAAGTGTGGTGGTGTGTGTATAACTGTATATGCAAGTAAATGTATGTTTGATTCTTTATTAGCATGAGTGACTATGTGTGTCAGTAACTCTGTGGATGAGTGGCATTGTGTAACAGGATGTATTGGTGCATGTGTACATATGATGTGTGAGTACACGAATGAGTGACTGTACAGGACTGTTGGTGAATGAGTGGATGTTTATGTGGTTCTTGAAATTATTGAAGAGGTTGTTGTAATTGGTATTGGTATGTCCATTTTTTAAAAAAATTTCAGTCTCTCTTTTTGAATGTGTGTATCAAAGGTTATATTAGGGTGAGAGGAGATCTGCCACTCCATCACATGGATGATGTCATCAGTGATGTCATCAGTGATGTCATTTGAGATGTCATCAGTGATGTCATGAGTGATGTCACTGACCATGTCATGAGTGATGTAATATGTGACGTCATCAGCAGTGCATTGCGGGCGCGCGAGTTATAGTTAGCTTAACTAACTATAACGGGAAAATTTCATTGGTTTTTTACGAGTGAAATATCCAGCTAACTATAACGTGTGTGAAACCTATGGTTTTTTCACTGAATTTGCAAGGTTTTTTAAATGCTAATTTCTAACTATAACGTGTGTGAAACCCATGGTTTTTTCAGTGAATTTGTATGGTTTTTTAAATGCTAATTCTTACCTAAAACATATGATTCCCATATTTTTTTTTTTTGATTTTGTATGATTTTTTTATTATAAATTCTTATCTTAAATGGGTTTTTTTTTTAAAAAAAACAAGTTTTTTAAAACTTTTTATTCTCTTAAAACAGTTTTTTTTAATAAAAAATATGCAATATATCAAGTTTTCTCTTTTTTTTTTTACCAAACAGGTAACATATATTAGTATAACATAGAAAATATTTTTTTTTTTTTTTTTTTTAGTGCGCGTACGGTAAGCTTACGGTTTACGCAATGTTTGTAATTTATCTACTCTGCGTATAGTTACGCAATTTGCGTAGCCGCGCGTACTGTGCGTGGGGCGCGTAGGCCTACACGCGCACGTTACGCGGAAGTGTTGTAGAGTGACTGTTTTGCGCATGCGCGCGAGCGTGTGTCTTTTTTACGCGCATGCGCACTTTTACCGTAAGCGCACCGTAAGCGTAACGTAAGCGTAACGTACGCGCACGGTGGGTCATGTGATCATGAAACACAACTTTTGATTGGTTGAAACTACTTTCAGTTCTAGAACTCTCCTACACCACACCCATTCCCCTCATTTCTGCTTGTGATCCCTTAGGAGAAGGAGCTGAGTTGTCTTTGGGATACGATGGCAGACCAGCACTCTTCTGCTGAGAGTGAGGCTAGCAGCACCACCATCAGGCAGAGAAGGAGGAAACAGAAGAGCTCTTTCATATGGGAGTATTTCAGTTTTCCAGAGGGTGAGAAAAAAGTCAATGCTGCACTGGTGACTTGCAAGCTGTGCCAGCGTGTACTTTTGCGAGGTAATCCCAACAAGAAGTATTCCTTTGGGAATCACACTATGTTGAGACACCTTAAGGATGTGCATCCTAGGACACATGCACGACATACTAGGGGCAACCCTTCAGTAAGTCGAGCGAGCACATCCACAGCAGCTCAGCCGAGTCCTTCTTCGGAAGCTCAGCAGAGCCCTTCATCTGTGGGGGCACAATCACCTTTTTCTGAACCTCTGGAAATGAACCCTCGGTTTGGTAGGGTTACTATGCGGTGTTCATTTTGCCATGATCTAATTGTTCACAGGGAGACCAGTGTTTCCCTCATTAACAACAGAATAGATCAGCACAAATGTCCAACCAGCTAATGTTCCCATACTTCCTTTCCTCTGTCCCTGCATGAACACAATGGCTCTTTTAAGAGCCAACCTTACCGTACGCGTACGGTAAGCGTATTTTTTTTTATTTTTTTTTTTAAAAGCACTAAAAATCAATTACCACATCTCAAGATCCTTGAGGAATTAATAACTAAATACTAAAAATCTTTTTGAGATCAAGTGGAAGAAAGAGACCTTCTAATTTCTCAGTTAACTGTCCCACCCAACAATTTAATTTTTAATTAAAATGTAATTGAAATTACTTGAAAAAATGGTTGTTTTTTTTTGAAAATTTTCTTTCACAATCTGAAAAAAAAGAAAAAAGTATTAATATTTAATAAATCAATATATTACACAGTACACGAATTTACATGTTTTTTGCCTTTTTTTTGCTGTTTTCAGAATATATTGCATTTCACTATAAATTGTGAAAGCAATTGCATTCATCATTTAACAGCGGGCAAAAAAAAAATAACAATCTCAAAGATTGTATAAAAAAAGCCCAGAATCTCTTTTAACTTAAACATAACATTATAGAAATGCATAATATTCTAAAAAAATATCAACTAATATCAATACTTATTTCTTTAAAATATCGTCTGACATTTTTGTTTCAGAAGTATAATCACAAAAATATATCTCAAATAACTCCACAATACATCTGGTTTCATTTCCTTTAGGCCAAATAGTAATTTTAAAATTCTTTTTTGATTAAATTTCCAATGGTAATCCAATAAAATTCTAAAGTTTAAATTGTACAGATCTTACCGATTCTCTGTAACATTTTGGTTTCCGAACGATTAATTAATAATTAAATAAGTCCACAATACAATTGGTTACCTTTCCTCATGGCCAAATAGTAATTTTAAAAATCTTTTTTGAATAAATTTCCAATGGCAATCCAATAACATTCCAAAATTTAAATTGTGCAGATGTTACCGATTTTTTTTCTAAATTTTTGGTTTTCCAAAGTTTCATTAAAATTTTAAAAAGTCCACATTACAATTGGTTACCTTTCCATTAGGCCAAATGATAATTTGAAAAATATTTTTTTTTAAAAATGGTAATCCAATAAAATGGTAAAATTGTTTTGTACACATCTTGCCAAGTCTCTCTAAAATTTAGGTTTCAGGAAGATTAGATAGGAATTTGCTAAATCAAAAGGCAAACGTTGCTTGAAAATCAATTGGGAATCATTACACAGTGTCCAGCCTTTTTCACATTTCAGATAAACTGTGTAATGTCCAGAAGTAACAGTAGGTCCTTCATGGAAAATTATTGCAACTGTTACAAAGGTTTTTCCTGAAATTGATAATTGCTGTCCTGTAAACTTCTTTATTAAAGTATCCAATTTTGAACCATCAGCTTTACATCGTTGCATCATTAAAATTACATATTGTCCGTATTCCTTTAAAAGTAACGTTGAAAACATTTCAGATTGACACTCACTGCATTCCATGTTATGATTAGCATCTTTAACTAATTTAGCACAAGTGACTGTTTTACTTTCTGGCAATGTTAAATAAATAAACCTTTCAGAATCAACATTAGAGCCACATGTATTGAAACAGTTTCACAACTATGTTCCCATTTATAAGAGAGACCAAACAAATTTTTAATGGGAACCCCTTCTTCTTCCAGTACCTGAAGAAAAAAACATCAAGAATTCCTGTGCGTCTTGCTGGACATTTTGAGAAAACTGTGTTCGTCCTGAACATACATCTAAAAGTTTTCTAATTTCAGTAGCACTTTCTATTTGAGTTTTATCATTACTCAGCTTTTGAAAAAGGAGACTCAGAACAGAATCTTTTTCCCTGATTTACTATTATCTGCTCTTGCACACTTTCCAGATAAAATGCAACATTCAGCACTACATTAGCGTAGCAGTTGACACCAGAGCTATTTTCAAAATGACATCCTACAACCTCTTCTTCATTTTCCTTTTTCTTTTTGCTTGCAATTACATCACTCCTCTTTTTTTTCCTCCTCTCTACATCTTCATTACAGATATTCTCATTTCTCCTTTTTCGAGAAACTACACGTTTCTCCAACACAGGATACTGACCTAAATGAGGAGCATAGGTTCTTCTTAATCTGTTATACTCCTTTACACAATTTGTATCAGCACTAACTTTTGAGTCATCAAAGTCTATCATGAATAAACCAGATAATGTTTTCACTCGTGACAAAGCTACATAAGCCATACCTTCTTTGAACACAGTTGAACCAATGTTCACAAAAGCACAATCTACAGTCAATCCTTGAGACTTGTGAATAGTTACAGCATATGCTAGCGAAAACGGAAACTGCTTCCTACGTACATATAAGTCTTTCACAAGCATGAAACGAACTGAACAACGACAAATGTCTTTAACTTCTTCTATCTGATCAAATTTTATTTTTAAACATTCAATTCCATCTTTTTTCTGATAATTAATAAAACCCACAACTCGTCCCATAGCTCCATTAACTAAACCTTTTTCAACATCCAAATTTCTCCTTAAAAATACTCTACAGTTCATGCAAACATATAGATTTTTTTCTAATCCAGCTGTTTTGGAAATGTTCTTCTCTAGTGAATCCAATTTATTTTTCAGTGTGCCTGTTAATGTGATAGTAATTCTTCCATCCTCAATTTTGTCCACTGCTTCCAATTTCCTGATATCTTCCTTTTCCAATTTCAAAAGCTCCTCATTGAATATTGAGCATTCACGTAGAGTTGGCATTAAGCAGATGACACTTTTCTTTTCTGCAATGTTCTTGTATATCTTCTCTGCAACTATTTCTTCCTTTGGAAATAAATTATGTAGCAACCGACTCTGTAATGCTTTTGTGCCTGCTTCAGTGAGTAGTCCAATCCTGATATCTTTCAGAATACTTCCATATTCTTCATCGTTTGCTTGCCTCATATTAGTTGTAAGTTCCTTGTACTCAAAGAAGGACCAAATATTTGCATTACCAATGCTTCCCAATGACTTCTTTGTGTCTTCATGTGTCACAGTATTAAACACTGGTTGTCCTTTAACTGGAGTAAGCTGTAGAAGATCCCCAAAAACTATGACATGTTTTCCACCAAATAACACGTCGTAGTCTGTCCTTAGAATTTGCTGCATTCTTAAATGCACAAAGGCAAGCATTAAGTTTGATACCATGCTCACCTCATCAATAATGAGAACTTGCATCTTCTTCAATACTCTTGAAACTTCCAAGCATGCTTCTCCAGTTAGCTTGTTGTATTGTATTTTGTTCTCATGCTCCACTGGTAACATTAGCAAACGATGTAAGGTGATTCCTTTTATGTTATAGGCTGCTAACCCAGTTGGAGCAGTAACCACACAAGACAAAGTAGAATCCGTTTTTTGCTGTAGGTAGCTTCTGATGACTTTTATTAAGAAACTTTTTCCAGTTCCAGCTTGTCCGCTTACATACATCCTGATTGGATGAAATGATGTGCATGAGCACTCTTTTTTTTCATGTAGAAATCCGTGATCAATTTTGTTTCTGATCTCTTCATAAATTTGTTGCTGCTCTTCGTTCAGTTGTCTTTCCAAATTTTGTAAGTCTATAAATTCTTCTTGAGCTTGATTCATAGCTGTTTCCACTTCATTCATGGCTATTGATGCTTCATTTTCAACGATTGGTTGTCCTAGGGGATCTTGACTGAGTGTTCCTGAACTTTGGCTGTCCTGAGAACTGTCTCTAGCTACTTCTGCTGCAATTGTGGTTTCCTGTTCAATTTCTTCATTTAACATTTGCAGATAAGTTGTGAATGTACTGCATTGTATGCTGTCTTTGCAAGCATTAAATGTATCTTCATAGCTTTGAAATTCTCCCAGTAGTTCATCCTCTGAACGCCATGGTTTAAACAGCTGTAAAAGAGCCAAGTAGTAAAATTCTTTTTTGTCAGTAGTGTCGCAACTCAGCTTCCGGTGATTTATCAAACTTCCTTTTGTTTGCTTCACCAAACATCCTTCCTCACCAATGACTTTATATTTTCCATTTTTGATGTCTTCTGCGGCTTTCTGTGAATAAATGTAGTTCTGCAGCACTTCATAGAGAGACATGTTCTCCAGATGTTGACTTCTCTTAAGATATGTGTCCAACATGTTTGATTTCAAAATATCTGTACTTTCTGGGTCATTCTCGGCCAAATATTCAATTTCTCCAACAGATTTCAGTACCCGATTTCTCATTGCTGCACGGCCTAAACTTGCCCAAATTCTTCTTCTTGATTTCGAGTAGAGACTTGCAGAAGATAACCTATCTGAACATTCGTAGGATCCAATTTCTCGATGCGATAACATCTTTAAACTGAAACTGTACAGCTTCTTACTGACAGTCTTCTCGTGAGAAATCTCTTCCCACATTTCTTTCAATTCAGTTTTTTCTGATTTAGTAATGTAAGACGTTACATATCGAGCAACAGCAATGGAATTGTCAGCTACATACTGTATATCCATGTTAGCATTCCACATGGATAAAATGACTGGGTTGTAGTCATTTATATTTTTTGATTCTTCTTTTCTTTTTAGGTTGTAGGTATTCTTAGGTGGTTTTCTTGTGATAGTATGTCTCACAGCTGACATAAAACTGTTGACTCTTCCATTTGAAAGAACAGGTCTAGGAAATCCAAATCGACATTTAGTGTAGTATTTATCTTTGCTCTTGTATTTCCGTCGACAGTATTTTCCACACCGATGACTTTGGAAACGTAAAACTTGCTCCTTTAACTTTTTCTCTTCTGTGCTTTTTGGTATAGCACATGTTGCATATTCTTCAATGTAAGATAACACTACTTCATCAGTATCTGTTCCAAACTTTGGGGCATCCTTGATCCACAACAGCATATGAATATGAGGAGCACCTCTTGCCTGGTACTCTTTTCTCCAAAAGAAATCCACTACTTCTCCTAGAGGTGGATTTTTTTTATTGCAGATGAAGGACATCATAGCCTCAAATCTATGATTGAAATATCTGCAAACATTAACCGGATCCAATGAGCACAGTTCTCCTGCTGTCTTGTATTCGATGTTTTTAATGTTTGAATTTGCCTCTCGTAGAAAATCCAGTAAATCATCCCAAGCGTACTCGGCACAGCTTAGGGTAACGAACCATGTTGGTGTTCCTAAATTTCGTAACATGCATTTTAATTCACCATGGCGTCGGTACCAATATTCATTTGTCCCACGCTGACAAGCCATCAGATTGATCAGTTATGTTTCCAAATGATCATCTCGGTGCTGCACTTTCTCCATAAAATCCTTAGCAGACACATTTTGTAAATGTACTCCACTTTTTAAAATGTGATTTACTGCATATGATAATGCAGACAAGTCGCTTTCAAATAAAAGATGGAATAAATAAGGAATACTTTGTCGAAATCTGGGATCTTCAGCATATAGTCTTGTAGTCCGATACTCAGAAGCTGGAATCTGTTCTGGACGTTCATCGTATCGTCCTCCTTTTCCTTTAGGAAACAGCTGGGGAAAACATCGAGCTTCCAAGCTCTCCTCCCATACACTCACGGGAGTTCCTTTTGCTTTCTTCATCTGAAACAGATCAATATTGTCTCCCATAACTTCTTTTGAATGAAGAGGATGTATGCTAAAATGTTCATAAATTTCTTCTTCCTTAGACTTGTCCACTTTTTCAATTTGTCCAGTTGGTGTTTGTGTCTTCTTGTAAATCTTCTTCTTCTATATGAATTGATTCATACCATTTGTTATTCCTTTTCAAATACAAATTTGCTCTTTGTACTTTCCGTACATCTACCAGCTCCTGCCAAATCTTCTTATTCTTTGTAGGTACACCATTAACCAGAATAATTAATGGTTCAGTTTCCAAAGTATCCGCATCTATAGTTTCCATATTTTTTTTCAAATCCAAGGGCAAATACACCACTCTACCTTTTAAACCTCTCAGTAAATCTGAAGGAGGTAATTTACCAGTTTTGGGCTCCATACGTACTATGGTCTGGAACGGATGAACACATTGAGTATAGACTCATATGTATTTAATTCAGAAACGTTAACGCTAGGAACTGCATACCTTCTGTTTTCACTATTGCTTGGGCATGTATGCTGGACCTTGATAACGATAAAATTTATTGTTATTTTTTCAAGCCCTCTTCTCCCTCGATTTGTTTAATATTGATTGTGCGGGTGATCCCCGCGGGATTATCAGGATACCAAGTAGTTAGACAGTGTCTCCTTGGACCATTGACCCTGAGAATTTGTCAAATTTTGACTTATTCCTATTTGTTCCTATTTATGTACTCCGTATAACATACAACATAACAAAACCCCCCCACTAAACCCCCCCCCCCCCTCTCCTTCTATGGAGGACTTCCAAGGACTAAGCTTTGATGATGAAGCAGCAGCAGCAATTCTCAGAACACCTTCACTGCTGTCCGCTGATGGCTCTGTGGCCTCTGGGAGCCACGGAGAAGATTGGACGTCCCTAAGTAACCTGAAACATGAGTGGCTTAAAGTGACACTCCATGGGGCCATGATGACTGAATATTTAAGAGCAAATATAGCACCCAACGGGCTTATCGTGAATAACTTTCCCCGGTTATTCCTAGAGGATGCTCTATTTAAAAAAGAGTGGTCCCTGGTAGCATGGAAATGCACCAGGGACTGGCTCATTCTCATTATTAACACCGCAAAGAGAATAGCGGATGCCTTGCTTATCAAGATCCAGACAGCGGAGGGTGCTATTAAGGTCATCATTCAAACCACTACATACAAAACCAAGTTAGCAGAAATTAATGCTGAACTTGCAGAGAATAGGGAGTACCTGATGAAGCAAAAGATATCCAAGCTTCAAAAAGATATCAAGAAGTTTTCTGCTGAAAAGGTTTACCCCTATCTCCGAGCAGATTATACCTCAACAGTCACAGGGTATTCGTCAGATGAAGGTTCAGGACCCTCTAGACGGAATTCCTCAACAAACAGTGATTCTAGTACAGGGAGTTGGAACGGCAACAATAGGAAAGCAAGACCATTCCAGGCACCAAGATTTCCGGCATTTAACATACCCCCATACCAGGTACCACCTATGTGGCAATATCCCATGTACCATCAAGGCCCTCCACCACCATTTTTTCCACCTGGCATGCAACAACCTTTTCCTTCTGGTATGCAACAACCTTTTTTAGACCGAGGCTGGGGCAGAGGAAGAGGGCGCAGAAGAGGGCGACAACAACAAAAAAGAGTCCAGTGGCAGGAACTCCCTCCCAGGACAATGGAAACCAGGAGTCAAACCAGGGACATGAGAGATTGATTGTCAATCTCTCCTCCCGAATAATCACTCCTGTGGAAGAATTAGTACTCCAAAAAGGACTGGGCTATGTTCCTACACCCAAAATTGATAGGTTTCGAGATACTTGTGAGGTTCAGAACCTTTTCCGCAAAGTGAGACTTCAAGCTTTCTTCCGGGATAGCCCCCCGCCAACCAATGATGATTCAGGGCTCCATAGACCATCGACATTCACACCCACTCGCAGTATGGTCCCTCCTGAAGTACTAACTTTTGAACAGGCTGTCCTCAAGGACTTGAACACTGATACCAAGTGCGTCCCCTTCAACAACTTGTCCAATATTGAGTCATTGGCCATTAAAACCTTGGCCAACGATAAATCTATCGTTATCAAACAAGCGGACAAAGGGGGAGCCACTGTTATTTGGTCCGCAGATGAATATGACATTGAATGTCGTAGGCAACTCAACAATACTAGATACTATGTCCCTATCAAAGACGATCCTACCCCCAGGTTGAATAGGACCATTTGTGCCATGGTCTCGACTGCTGAACTAGAAGGGTGGATTTCGAAAAAGGAGGCCATTTTTCTGACAGCAAAAGAACCAGTGACCCCCTTTTTCTACTGTCTCCCCAAAATACACAAAGGGACTACACCGGTGCCCGGCCGACCCATTGTGTCAGGCATAGGGTCCATCCTGGAACCGCTGTCACAATTTGTGGATCATTTCATTCAACCCTTAGTGACCAGGACACCTTCTTACATTCGCGACACGACCGATGTCTTGCGCCTTCTTGAGGGGTTTCAGAACCCACAGGAAATAGACCTTTTGGTGACTCTTGACGTTGAGTCGCTTTACACAAATATTCCTCAACAAGCGACTCTTGAGGTCATTGAGGATGCCTTGATGAACAGCGATCATTCATTTCACACTCCTGTGCCATTCATTATGGAGTGTGCCAGTCTTGCCCTCACTCAAAATTTCTTTGAATATAATACCCAGTTATATCATCAAATCCAGGGGACTTCCATGGGCAGTACATTCGCGCCGAGTCTAGCATGTATGTACATGTCGGCCTTCGAAGCTAGGGACATACACCACTCCTCCAACCCCTACGCCGCAAATGTACTGCTCTGGAAAAGGTTCATTGATGATATCCTTATCCTTTGGAAAGGAGAATACACCGAGTGCATAGCATTTTGCACCTGGATGAACACATTGAACCCTTATTTGCGTTTCTCACACACCATTTCTGACTCAGAAGTTCCCTTCTTGGACCTTTGTATCCGCCTCAATGACAATAAGGTCACCACGAGTCTTTACCGCAAACCCACCGACAGGAATAGCCTACTCCTCTTTAGCAGCTTTCATCCAAAAGCATTGAGGGAAAATCTGCCATTTGGGCAATTCTTGCGCATCAGGAGAAATTGCAGTTCTGTGACGGATTACCAGACAGAATCAGGTATGCTCATGGAAGATCTGCTTAAACGAGACTATCCTCGCCATGTGGTAGCAAAGGCTCGCAAACGAGCCAGAAACAACAACAGGGAGAGCTTGTTGGACATTAACATCAAGGCACCTGATAAGTCCATCACATGTGTCACTACCTTCACCCCGGACTCCAACAGGATCAAATCCATCATTAAAAAACACTCGGGCATTCTTAACACCGGCGATTTGGATTTACAGACCCCCAGATTTGCATTTAAGCGCACGAGCAACCTTAAGGATCTGCTGATCCATACTAGACCTAGGAAACCTATCCACAGTTCGCAAAGAATGCTATGGGATCTTCCCCCAGTCAAAGGGCACTATCCCTGTGGGTCATGCTCCATGTGTGCCCAAACTCTCACCAACAAAGAAGTGATATTGCCTAACGGTCTTACATGGAACATTACCAAACACACAAACTGTAACTCTTCGAACTGTGTTTACATGATGCAATGCCCATGTGGCCTTCCCTATATAGGCATGACGACGCGCCCAGTGAAGACTCGTATGTTAGAACATAAGAGTAGCTTCCGATGCGCAAAAACCAATACTAAAATGACTACCCATTATCATCTTGAACGTCATCCTCCAAACTCTTTCAAATGGATTGTCCTTGAATCACACCCTCAAATGTCAAAGAGAAGCCTCTTCAGACTTGAACAACGTTGGGTCCTGAGATTGGCCGCGGACACTACGGGCCTTAATGAGGACATTCCGTGGAGTATGCTGACCTGATCTCACCAGTTTTCTTTCCTTGAGTTACTACTTCCTCTTGACTGTCACCCTCATAAAATAATACCTTCTTTTTTGCAAGTAAATAAGAGTATCCTGGTGTATGATGGGGCACTGTTAATATGAACTCCCCAGCTGCTTCATATAATTTCCCAGCGGGCCACTCTGACCCCTATGGAGTCCTTTTCTTAACCCGAGTGCCTCCTACACTTTGCCACGTTAGCCGGTGTTGGTGTGCGCCGTCCATTATTGACGGGGGTTTGCCTTCGTGCGTTGTCATTGCCATGACAACGAGTAGGACGCGCAGCCCCGTACGTTCTTTTGCTGTTAGCGTTCTAGCTAACCCGGCGTCAGCACGCTCCCGTCTGACTCCTGCCTCTCGCGTGAGCTTGCCGGTGGGGGCTGTTATACGGGCAAGGCGCGTTTAGACACCACCAGTCTACAGCGGCTGGCGCGTCACTAGGTGGACGGCGTGTATCGAGTAAACAGAACAGTGAGTACTGAACTATTGACCCTGAGAGCATCGTCTTTGTCGGTCACGCTTCCATTTTTCATCCTGTTTTGTATGGTTTCTGCAAGCGCATTCTATTTACAATTAGCGCACCATGCTGGCCACACGAATTCCATGATTAGACTCACTTCCTCTTGTTCCCTCGATCACTGGCGTGTTCATCCATTATAGCTCGCACAATGTTGGGAACTGGCTTGTTTAATTAGTAACACTCGGTAATTTGGCAGCCTCATTGCCATAGCTCCCCCTGATGGTGTCGAAGCGGTCACCACGGAGTCTATTGCCATGTGTTATTCGAGTAGCAAAGCTTGGAGTGACACTGGTATTTCCGCTTCACGGACTACTCCCAATGATGTTGGATACAATTGCTCTACTACCTGTGATTGTTCTATTTATTTTCTTTGTTTCCCTCATCCCAGGACACTATAATTTAGTGTGTACTCCTCCCAGCCTTATATACAGCACAACCAAGGAGGGTGAGTTCCTTTGGATGAATTATCTATCATAATTTGATTTATCTAACATAAATTGATGGGTTCTGGCATCAGTTATTGGATATTGTTCCTCTTTTATATATTTTTATATACTTGCGTTTGGTTTCTTTACAAGTCCTCCATACATTGCTCACCATCTATGCATGCCACGGTTGGCTTGACACCACTATTTGTCCTAAGTAACCGCTGATGCAATGCATACATTGTTTTAACTTTATTTGTTGTTTATGCTTTCGTTGTTATTTTCTTTCTCTGCAGGTGTGCTTTTTAACTACGGTACCACACTTTTTTAGGGTGCTGTATGCGTGCTCACTACTCTCTCTTGTAGACATTGGGCACCACCAAAGAGGTGTAGGTAGCCGCATTTATTCCCCGGTCCTGATGAATTGCCATTTACTATATACAAAGGCAAGAAACATGTTGACCTCTTGATCACGTCAGCACATACACTCACTTAACTATTGGTGTCACATGTGCAGACTGTATATTTTTTAACCAGGATGGTGACCACACTGCATTAAAATTATTTAGTGGATCACCTACCCCTGTTTTAATCACTTTAACTCCATTTGCACCTACACTCACATATGTCTTAATACTGTTTCTTCAACCCCACACACACATCACTCACCGGCGTTGGAATAAAAGATCTCCGCTAGGAAGGCCCTACTAGGTGCCTGATCGGGCATTGCACTCGCCGGCCCGATAAGGAGCAAAGACCCGGTGATGAAGCAAGACACCCGCTTGTTGGGTGTGTGAGGGTCTTCTTTTCCAAATAAGGAGTAACCTTTACTCCTGCTTCTCACTATAGTTCCCTGTCACCACTGTGCGACCCACTTGTTATTCTGTCACACCTTACATTAACGCTAGGAACTGCATACCTTCTGTTTTCACAAATACACCACTCTACCTTTTAAACCTCTCAGTAAATCTGAAGGAGGTAATTTACCAGTTTTGGGCTCCATACGTACTATGGTCTGGAACGGATGAACACATTGAATGAGTATAGACTCATATGTATTTAATTCAGAAAGTTCAGCAGGAATAGCATCCAATTCTAAATTATTATGTACAGCTCTGGTCGGCATTCTATTTTCCTCTAACTTGTTGTAACAGTATTTACAAATACGCTGATCTTCACCCAATTCAAAACAATTTTCAAGAAATATATATGTGGCAAAATCCTTCCACTTATAATTATCTTCATTTTCACTCTTTCTGTAGAGATCAACATTCCTAGTTTGTTTTCTATAATGAGTTCTGCGGCAACAAATACAAGTAATATTTGGTCTCTCATTAGAGATTATTGCAAATGTTATGTGATCATTAAATGTCTTACTTACAGAGGGTTCTACATTCTCTTCCACTTCTTCCTCATTTACTGTGTCCTTTTCTGCACTGTTTTGTTCAGGACCAAAGTAACAAAACTGAATTTCATCAACAACCTTCTCTACATCTGATACCGATCCACGGAACAGAGCCCTATTCAATTCATCTAACTTTATTGCTGGACTTTTAGCAAAATACAACCGTCTCACAAACTTTCTCATTTCAGTATGATGAACAGCCAGCATCCTAAAATGATGGAAAACACTATTACACACTTTTCTAGATAGACAAGCCAGAGAATGACCCTGCAAACCAGTATTCTCTCTCACTCTGCATGGATCTAGACTTTGAAGCACCTTAATCTTCTGTTTTACACTTTTTTTTACTATATTCTCTTAGAAACTCACGAAATTTATCAATAGATTCCTGACGCACAGTGCAAATACTACTACAATTCCAAGTGTACACTGGGGCTTTAGGACGTCTCCCCATAGCCTCATCCGCCATCACTTGTACCTCATCTCTTGGAACCATTATCTCCTTCTCCATTATGCAACCATTTTTCACTTCATAAGCACGACCTCTGGTGTCAACTGCATGCAGCAAACTATTACTTTGAAAATAGCTCTTCATTAAAAAAAGGTTCACTACTTGAACTATGCATCCATTTTCCTAAAAACACTTTACAAAAGTTTGTTCTGTTCACTACTCTTTTCCTTTTGCTTTGTGATTTCAGTACATTAACCATTTTATCTAATGTACGCATCCTATTCAAAATTAAAATGAATAGTTTCCTTTTTAATTCGAATGCCTTTGCTGCAAGGGCTTCAATTTCTTTTTTTCTCTTGTAAAAGTTTGCCTTTTGCTTATGTTTCTTCACATCCTTTATCAAATTGGACATAACTTCTCTGAAACATTTTTTTACGTATCTCTTTAAACGCTGTTTTTCTGTTTAAGTTAATCTTTATAGTTGCAGAAGGTATATTTGCATTAACTAAATTATCAATTTTTTCCTGTCCTTTTCTATTGAAAACATTCTTTCCAGTACAGACATTTTGTACATTTTTCCTTTTTTTGAATATGTTCTTTAAAAAATCTTTTGTCTGCTTACCAGAAGATTTTTTCTTTTTCCCAACATGAGCATCTCCAACTAACTTAGGTCCTCCAGTTGTCTTCAAATATAGGTTTTTTTTGTGGTCTTTCTTTAGTCTGGATTTTGTAGGCATCTTAAATTTTGTTCACTGCTCTTCAGCAATACCTGAAAAAAACTAAAAAAAAAATTCCTTTATTTTATTTAAATATATTACTACATTTTTTATGTTCTTTAGAAATCTTAAAATACTATAAACCCCTTTCCTATATATGAAAATCACAATAACACCTTCACAAATTAAATATCTAAAAATAATTCCTGTGTGCACACAGTCATGCTTTGTAATTAGGCAGAAAACGAAATTTCTTTGCCAATTGCAAAGCATACTTTCTACTACTTTTTAGGCAAGTGATGAGTACTTTTACAGACTGACACATTTTGAATCCACTTTTCAGATTCTTAAAAAAGCACATGTCCAAACTGCTTTTTCAGACCAGCACCATGTGTAACCTGGGTGACTGACTACACTCCAGCAAGGGCAACCAGCCTTACTGATGCTGAATGTATTTGCATTACTGAGTGCAACCTCAAACCCTTAAAGTATTCCTTATTTTTACCAGTACACCTTAATTTATCGTGAAAACATAGTCCATATTATTTTACATGTTCCTCACATTTAAATTTCTCCCAAAACAGAAAATAATAAACACCACTTCAACAAAAGGAATTCCATTTCTATTATCCATTTCTTAATTTACCATATACATCCCCTCTCAAACTCTAAACTCACCTTTAAAATTAGTTAGTTGTGAAAGAAATGTGGCACTCAAACAGCAGATTATCAGAGCCAGGATCTGTTCTTTACACCTCTCTCCTCTCAGCAGAACCAGATAATGGCAAACTTTCCCTCTCTTTTTCCACACATATACATATTAATTTCAAATCTCAGTGCTTCCCCCTTTTTTTCAAATGTAATCACACATTTCTATTGGTTGAAAACCAACCCTTTTCCAAAAGTACCCTTCCCCCAACTTGACTTCTGCCTAGTACCCTTCCCCCAACTTGACTTCTGCCTGCTACCATAGCAACAGCTCATGCAACACTGCTGTGTGGAGTTAGGTCAGAAGTTCACCAAACAATGTTTCAATTCCACAGAGCAAGAGTGCTTGACTTTTCAAACCTAACAGCAAATCCATAGTAATGTTCTTTGGTAACACATTTTTCTGTACCAATACAAAACATGCTTCTATTAATTTACACATACAGCCTAGTTTTTATTCTAGAATGGTATGAAACAGCCAATCAGTTCTTTTTTTTATAAAAAAAATATGTATGCCTCCATTTCCAAACTGTCTTTCATTTCTTTTTACCATTCTACTGAATTACACCTCCTGAGTGCATCCAGTTCTCCTTTGAAGATGTTCACAGTGTGGATTGTAGGGCACAGCTATGTCTTCTGGAGTGAAAAGTATGCAGAGAAAACAGATATGGTGAGAGACCTTGCTTTGCCAAATGTAGACATTAAATGGATTGGTCAGAGAGGGTTAAAGTGGCACCAATTGATGCCATTGGTGAAATCCTTCATGCAAATACAACACCCTGACCTCATAATAGTGCACTGTGGTGGCAATGACCTAGGCACTTTGACTGGGGTAGGTCTGGAAATGCTTATGAAGGACACCTTTGCACAACTGTTTTCACTTTTCCCTAAAACTGCCTTTGTGTTTTCTAACATATGCCAAAGGCAAAAATGGAACTGGTCCAATAATTTCTGTCCGCAGATTGACAAAGCAAGAAAGCACGTCAACAAATCTGTTTCTGCTTTCCTCCGTGACTATGGTATGGGTTCCATTTACCACAACAACTTGCGTTACGACATGCAAGACATTTATAGAGGAGATGGTGTACACTTCACTGATGAAGGGAACAGTGTCTTCCTCTTGAACCTTAGACTCTGCATCGGTACTTACTTGTAGGTACCACTAAAAAATCACTTCATAAACACAACGGCTCTTTTTAGAGCCCCCTAATATCTAAACTCTTAAATCTGCATTTCATTTATTTTTTTTTTATTTTTTTTCTAACCTACGCGTACGTTGAGCTTACCGTACGCGTACCCCGTGATTTTTTTTAAAATCAATAAATGTTTTCTTAGTACTTTTCTGTCCTTCTTTGACCCCCTTACAAATGTTAGGGGGTCTGTAACTCTCTCCCTTGCCCCCTTTTCAAGATATCACCCTTTTTTTCCTGAGTGAAACACACGAAATGGCGGCCGCCGCTTCCTGGTTTCGACCGATTCAAATGTTTACTAAGATCTAAGAGCCAATCAGAATCGTGCACGCCACCGTACGCGTACGGTAAGCGCACCGTAAGCGCACGGTAAGCTGGCTCAGATATATATATTGATTTAAAGGCTATTTTCTCAGAATCTACTGAACAGATTTACACCAAACCTACAAAAGGCACTTCCTTGACCTGAGGACTACCTCTCTGCCAAATTTCAAGTAATTCTGTTCAGCCGTTCGGGCTGTAGCTGTGTCTAAAGGTCCTATGGAAAAATGCATGGGAAAAACGCGTTTTGGGACCCCCCTTTTATCTCAGCCCCCGCTTGACGAATCCCCCCGAGACTTTCAGGGTAGGAGCGGAGCATAGCGTCCCACCTATTTTGAAAAATTCGCGAGGATTCGTCGACCGGCGCCAAAGTTATTCAAAATAGAATGTTGCGGATTTCCTATATAAACGTGGTCCTAACTATAACTACCTACTGGCGACCGCCAGTAGGTAATATATATATATATATTCACTGAAAAAACCATAGGTTTCACACGTGTTATAGTTAGCTGTACATTTCACTCGTAAAAAACCAATGAAATTCCACGTTCTAGTTAGTGCAGGCAACTATAACTCACGCGACCGCAATCCTCTGCTGATGACATATGTGTCTTTATGAAAAAAAAATATTTGTAATATATGTATATCTAAAATTTAATGGAAGAAGACATGGGCAAATAAGTGTCTAAATACAGTATTAGCATCAGCAGAGGATTGCGGTCGCGTGAGTTATAGTTGCCTGCACTAACTATAACGTGGAATTTCATTGGTTTTTTACGAGTAAAATGTACAGCTAACTATAACTTGTGTGAAACCTATGGCTTTTTCAGTGAATTTGCAAGGTTTTTAAATGCTAATTCCTACCTATAACGTGTGTGAAACCTATGGTTTTTTCAGTGAATTTGTACGGTTTTTTAAATGCTAAGTTACTTTACGCCGTTCGTGCCGTGCGCGCCCACTTCACGCAGTTCGTTCCGTGCGCGCACGGTGAGCTTCACGCACCGCGCGCCCACTTTACGCAGTTAGTGCCGTGCACGCACGGTGGGCACACGGTGCGCTACGCGCACCGCGTGCCCACGTTATGCAGGATGGGCCATGTACGCACGATGCGCTTCCTGCACCGTCCGCACACGGAGGACATATTATGCGCTTCGTTGTGGAAGGTTATCTATTAAATGTTCTATTAATAGCTATGTCATGCACACGGGAGGGGGAATATGTGGAGTTTGTTTTTAAAAAAAAAACAACTTTTGTCGTACGGTAAGCGCATTCGGCATTTTTAAAAAAAAAAAAAAAATTTAATTTTTGGCCTTGGGGGTCCTTCTGGGACATCCTAACCATGGCTAGGTGGTTAGGAGCTGTCTAGCTTGCCCCTTTTCATGTTATCCAACTTTGTTTTTCCTCCCCCCTCAGAGTGCGAGAGAGAAAATGGCGGCCGACACTTCCTGGTTTCGACCGATTCGAATGTTTACTTTGATCTAACAACCAATCAGAAACGCGCTCGCGCACGGCACCGTACGCGTACGGTAAGCTTACCGTAAGCGCACGGTAAGCGCACGGAGCGCTGCCACAGATATATATATTGATTTAAATGCTATTTTCTTAGGAACTACTGAACAGATTTACACCATACCTACAAAAGGCACTTCCTTGACCTTATGGCTACCTCTCTGCCAAATTACAAGTAATTCTGTTCAGCCGTTCGGGCTTTAGCTGTGTCTGAAGGTCCTATGGAAAAATGCATGGGGAAAACGCGTTTTGGGACCCCCCTTTTTTCTCAGCCCCCGCTTGACGAATCACCCCGAGACTTTCAGGGTAGGAGCGGAGCGTAGCGCGCCATTAGTTTTGAAAATTTCGCGAGGATTCGTCAACCGGCGCCAAAGTTATTCAAAATAGAATGTTGCGGATTTCCTATGGAAACAGGGTCCTAACTATAACTACGTACTGGCGACCGCCAGTAGGTAATATATATAGCGCCATATGCTAATTAGCTCCTCCGAGTGAATCGCTACCTACCAAGGTTCATAATGACTCTTTAATGCAAGACATGGTTTGTGACCTTACTAAAGGATATAAACATGATGCTCTCTTTTCATCTCGGACTCAATGTCCCACAAGGCAATCATTACACGCCCACTGGGGGTGTGTCATACTTGATGAATAAAGTGACCAAGCGAACAGAGATGTATCTTTTCACTACGTGCCTTGCTGCCCAGGAAGAAGGGGCTGGTGCCCCGAAACGCGTCGGCAAGAATGATTAAATGCGAGGCATAAGGGGGAGATGCATGTCACTAGGTGCTGTCGAGTGACCTCCCAAGCGCAAAGCACATTGGAAATCAAAATATATATATATTCACTTAAAAAACCATAGGTTTCACACAAGTTATAGTTAGCTGTACATTTCACTCGTAAAAAACCAATGAAATTCCACGTTATAGTTAGATCAGGTAACTATAACTTGCGCGCCCACAATAAACTGCTGATGACGTCACATATTACATCACTTATGACATGGTCAGTGACATCACTCATGACATCAATGATGACATCTGAAATGACACCTTGTGCATTGCGGTCGCGCAAGTTATAGTTACCTGATCTAACTATAACGTGGAATTTCATTGGTTTTTTACGAGTGAAATGTACAGCTAACTATAACTTGTGTGAAACCTATGGTTTAAGTGAATTTGTACGGTTTTTTAAATGCTAAGTTATGTATTTATTTTTAATTTTTGCGCGCACGGTGCGCTTCGCGCTTCGTGCGCACGCTATGGGCACTCGGTGCGCTTCGCGCACCGAGCGCCCACGTTGCGCATTTCGTACCGTGCACACCTCGCCATTTTTTACAAAATATCAATTGTTTTTTTCTCCCTTGGGGGTCCTTAGATTTATATATTAAATGTGATTGTTAATTCTTTATTTTTTTTTAATTGTTTTTTTTACCGTACGGTAAGCTTACCGTACGCGCACTCCGTGATTTTTTTTAAAAAAAATTATTAAATTTATTTTTCATACTTTTTGGTCCTTCGTGAACCCCCTGACGAACGCTAGGGGGTCTGCAACTCTCTTCGTTGCCCCCTTTTCATGTTATCAACCTTTGTTTTTCAGTGCGAGAGACAGAAAATGGCGGCCGATACTTTCTGATTTCGACCGATTCGAATGTTTACAGTCATGTAAACGCCAATCAGAATTGAGCTCGCGCACGGCACCGTACGCGTACGGTAAGCTTACCGTAAGCGCACGGAGCACGCCTATAGATATATATATTGATTTACATGCTATTTTCTCAGGACCTACTGAACAGATTTACACCAGACCTGCAAAAGGCACATCCCTGACCTGAGGACTACCTCTCTGCCCAATTTCAAGTAATTCTGTTCAGCCGTTGGGGCTGTAGCTCGGACTAAAGGTCCTATGGGAAAATGCATGGGAAAATGCATGGGGAAAACGCGTTTTGGGACCCCCTTTTTTCTCAGCCCCCGCTTGACGAATCCCCCCGAGACTTTCAGGGTAGGAGCGGAGCGTAGCGCCCCATTAGTTTTGAAAAATTCGTGAGGATTCGTCAACCGGCGCCAAAGTTATTCCAAATAGAATGTTGCGGATTTCCTATGGAAACACGGTCCTAACTATAACTATCTACTGGCGACCGCCAGTAGATTATATATATATATATATATATATATATATATATATATATATATATATATATATATATATATATATATATATATATATATATATATATATATATATATATATATATATATATATATATTTTTTCACTGAAAAACCATAGGTTTCAGGGGCGTTATAGTTAGCTGGACATTTCCCTCGTACACAACCCTAGAAATTCCCCTGTTATAGTTAGTTCAGCTAACTATAACTCGCGCCCCCGCAATGCACTGCTGATGACGTCACATATTACATCACTCATGACATGGTCTTGCAGAACTCCTTGAAAACAAGCGACAGCTATTAAGCAGTTCGCACATGTGGGTCCCGTTATTCATTTCCTAGCCAGCAAATTGATCTTCAAGCTAAGTCTTCCCTATCGTTTAACAAACATAGGATATTCAACGACTGGGCAATTGTTTCCTCTTCTCACAGGGTACCCGGCTGGGCCCTTGTGAGTAATTTTGTTTCACATCGAGCACGGTGACACTACATATATCTATGCTAGATACCATCATTGACGACCAGGTGTCCCTATATTAGATTGTCCTGACGAGACCCTTTATCTGTCATAGGGTCGAAACGCCGTTGAAGAGAAAGGCAAATCATTCTCTGACACTTATGAGGATTAAGTGTTGATAACTGTATTTGTTAATTTTTTATGATTGCCTTTGTAATGAATAATTGAAACCTTTTCTATGTTGCACTTTGTCACCCCTTTTTTTGTTTAGGTTGATATTTCTTTTCTCACTGGGACACTTTTTAGAAATATGTACTAAGATTGTTATTTTGAATAATATGTAATGTGAGTCTGTGTTCACTTCTCATAAATTGCTTCATTGTGATTGTGAATATAAAGCAACAAAGGTTTTCTACTGAAGTTCTAATGTGTATGGCCATACTTTTCTTTCTGACACCACATTTAACCCCCCTTTTTCTTTTTTGATTACTATTATGTATTGTATATCATATTATTAATTATTAATCCACACGAGCCACTGTTTCCTTGTAACACCAGAAGAAAGCAGGTGTAAAATCCCTGGTGCTAACGGGTCTTATCGCGGGAATTTGTTTCGCATTGCAATTGGTGTGAAAGTTGTGATGTGATTTTTTTTCGTGTGCAGAACAATATACGAACTGAGCAGTGCATCTTGTCAAGATCCAGCACCTGACGCACTATTCCCAAACAATATAAATACAATGAGATTTCTTAATAGATTTTGTGTGTACACTGTAAGTGCAGCCAATACCTCAGTGCAATTCAATAGAGGATTTTAGTATTTAGAATAAATCGGAAAGGTGCACCTCGTGTCTTTTTTGCACGGGAACGGCTACTCTCCATTTCATTATCAGCACTTTAACGGAAGTAAAGTTGAGATAAATCGAACACACTATTCAGAAGTTGGTGCAAACTGCAAATATCACCAGTATTCCAGCGATAAGTGCCCCAAAATTTAACACCATGGTGGACTCCATCAAATAACAGTAATAAGAACAAGAAAGAGTCACACAGCAGTTAAGACAACAACCAAAAACATTATTAATTTTTTTTTCAAACTTTATTTTTTATAATAATAAATATATAAACGACAAACTATTTTCAAACTTAATTTTTTTTATTAACATATATGTGAACAATAAACTAATAAACAAAATGTAACAACAATAATACAAAACAACAAGGCGGAACACTCCTGTGGGGACCATGGATGTCTACGACAGACCTGGAAAATCAGAAAGATTGTTAAAAAAAAACCAACATGGTATTCTCAACAAAATACCACAAGAAACAAATCACAGATATATAAAATGCATATAGCTAACCATTTTATAAGTTTAACTTACAAAAACTGTAAATGTTGCCGCTTTAAAATATTTACCGAATCTGAGAATTTTTTTGCAGAAGGCACCACGCCCACAACGCTTTTCTTCAGTGGTGAGGACATTTTTTACTTTTCCCAAGGGGCAAACAAAGACCAATGCCACCTTCGTCACTCCAAGATTTGCCAAAGAGTTCTGTTAGGAGGGGATCCTAACAAAAAATACTCGTGCGGCACAGCAAGTATGATGAAACACCTAAGGACCCTTCATCCAAACAATCTTCCACGAGAAGAGTGCAAACAGACGAGAAACACTCCTGTTCTGTATCTGTAAAAAAGAATCACAAATAAATGTAGATTAATAACTTTCAAATGTATACTATTCCATTACTGTACAAACACATTTTATATAAAAACTGACTAAAACCATATCCCTGAACCACAAGTGTGACGATCGTTAAAACACTACATGCATAGTGCATACTACTTTGAAGCAGTTCATGACCTAAAGCCTACCTCACTAAAAGACTACATGCTAACTGACTGAATGATTACAGTACTATAAGGAGACACACTGGGTGACTGACAGGGTGTTTGCTAGAAGAGTATGAATACTAACTAGGGAATAGAAGGTGTGAAACACAACTGTGTAGGTGATTAGAGGAATGCATCCATACTGCATAGGCATTTAAAGCTGTCCATGTGCTAAGGCCTGGCTCACTGCATGACTACTTGGGTACTGACTGAATGATTAGAGTACAGCAAGGAGAGTTCCTAGGAGAATTGTTTAAGTGCTAGACTTTTCGCACAGGGAATGGATTAGTACTTGGTACTGAATGGGTCACTAGAGGAGTGCAAAGGCAGTGACAAGTGCTGGACTGTATGGATACTGACTAGGAAATTAAAAGTGTGAAAGACAAGTGTCTAGGTGGTTAGAAGACTGCATGCATAGTGCATAGGGGTTTGAAGCAGTCCATATACTAAGGCCTGGGTCACTGGATGAGTATTTGGGTACTGACTGAATGATTAGAGTACAGCAAGGAGAGTGCCTGGGTGAATTTATTAGTGTTTGGCGCAGTGAATGGATTAGTACATGATGCTGAATGGGTCACTAGAGGAGTGCAACGGCAGTGACAGGGTGTTTGCTGGAAGTGAACGGATACTGACTGGGGAATTGAAGGTGTGAAAGACAAGTGTGTAGGTGGTTAGAGGACTGCATGCATAGTGGATAGGGGTTTGAAGAAGTCCATGTGCGAAGACCTGGCTCAGTGCATGAATACTTAGGCAGTGACTGAATCATTAGAGTACTGGAAAGAGAGTGTCTTGGTGAATTTATGTGTTTGGGTTTTGGCACAGTGAATGGATTAGTACATGCTGTTGAATGGGTCTCTAGATGACTGCAAAGGAAGTGACAGGATGTTTCCTGGAAGTGTATGGATACTGACTAGGGAATTGAAGGTGTAAAAGACAAGTATATAGTATGTTAGAACACTACATGCATACTGCATAGACATTTGAAGCAATATATTTGGTACTTAGAAACTGACTAAATAATCAGACTACTTCTAGGACAGTGCTTAGGTAAAACTTTTAAATTTTCAGTTCTGCCACAGTGAACAGAATAGTACATGGTACTGCACCTTAGTGTCAAACCCTGACTCATTTTATCAATGCATAAGCAAAGACTAGCTTCTAATGCTACAACATGACAACATGAGAGGTTTTAAATTGGTTATCTGTCAGCAAATACACAATGTTACCAAATGCTTCTCTCACACTGATCCCAAATACACACTAACTCAGTGTGATTCTAGACAACAACCACTATACCTAGGAGTTTACCAAAAATCATTCACTACTGTGGAAGTGATCAGGGAACTGCACACAATCTTCATATTTCAGGACTGCACTTTTGTGTCAAAGCCTGACTCATTTAATCAAAGCATAAGCAAAGACTGGCTTCTAATGCTACTAAAACTTCACAACATGACCGGTTTTAAAACAGGTATATGTCGGCAAATACACGATGTTACCAAATGCTTCTCACAGTGGTTCCCAAATGCACACAGACTCTGTGTGATTTTAGACAATCAACACTATCCTAGGAGTTTACCAAAACTCATTCACTAGTCTAGAAGAGTTAATGGTACTGAACACAATATACATATTTAAGTACAGCACATCCGTGTCAAAGTAGGACTCATTTAATCAACGCATAAGCAAAGACTGGCTTCTAATGCTACTAAAACTTGACAACATGACCGGTTTTAAAACATTTATCTGTTAGCAAATACACGATGTTACCAAATGCTTCTCACAGTGGTTCCCAAATGCACACAGACTCACTGTGTGATTCTAGACAAACAAAACTATCCCTTGCACTATATCAAAACACATTTCTTCATCTAGAAGTAGTACTACATTTTAGTATAGAAACATAACATAACTCATTTCACAAATTCATAAACAATGACTGGTTTCTAACTCTACCAATATATAAAAACAGCACAGTTATCTGTCTACAAACACATGAAAAACCCAAATGCTCATCACAGAACGGTTTCTACATGCACACACATTGTAGAGAAAAACAGTACTCCCTACACTTTAGCAGGAGAAATACGTTAGTCTGATTAAAATCAAAATAGTCTACATGCATCCCCTCACAATTAGATAACTCATCTCAAGTTCTTTTGTAGATTAAGAAGTATATCAATCACTCACCATATTTTCTTTTACAGAATCTCTGCACTGTGCACCTCTCAGCAAAAACAAAGAATGGAAAAGTTTCCCTTTCATTTTCCACACCTCTACATGTAAACATCAAATCACAATCCTTCACACACAAACTCAAAAGCAAACACACATTTCTATTGGTTAAACATTTCAACCCTTTCCAACTGAAATACATTTCAACCCTTCCCCCAATCTGCCTTCTGCCTGTTACCATAGAAACAGGTCATGGAACACTGCACTGAGCTCACAGGTCACAAGTTCAGCACACAATGTTGCTAATCAAGACAGGAAGTGTGCTTGACTTTTCAACATATCAGCTTATCATATATAATGTTCCTTACAATCTGTTCAGTGTAGAAAGTAGTCATACAACCAATGATTTCTTGTCTTTTTTCAAAAAACATTGCCGTGGATCCGCGCACCCAACGCCGTTTTTTTTTTAAAAAAAAAAGGGGGGGCCCAGGGGGTCCTTCTGGGACCCCCTAAGCACCTCTAGAGGGTCAGAGTATTTCCACTCTGCCCCCTTTATGTTTTACACACTTATTCCCCTTGCTTCTTCAGCCTCGCTTCTACCGAGGCAGAAAATGGCCGCCAACAGTTCCTGGTTTCGAATGTAGAGAGACACTCGACAGCCAATTAGCATTCAGCGCGCGATTGGGAGGGTGCGCTTACGGTGCGGGTAGGGTCCGCGGATCCTCCCCGGCCATAGATATCACTAACTCTTTTGCCCTAATTTTCTCAGGAAACACTGAACAGATTCACACCATTTATGCAAAAGGCACGAGTCTGAACTGAGGACTACCTCTTTGCCAAATTTGGTGTCATTCCGTTCAGCGGTTTGGGCTGTAGCTGCGACAACAGATCCTATGGGAAATTGCATGGGGAAAACTCATTTTGGGACCCCCCCTTTTTTCTCGGCCCCCGCTTGACGAATCACCACAAAACTTTCAGGGTAGGAGCGGACCTGGCTAAAAGTTTGGAAAATTTCACGAAGATTCGTCAATCGGCGCCAGACTTATTGGGAATAGAATGTTGCGGATTTCCTTTTTTTTCTTTTTTTTAAGTTTACAATACATTTATTGAAACTATCATAGTCCATTATGAAGCAAATGTGATGCGGTCATTAGGCAGATGCAACTAAACAAAGTAAATAGCATTAGTAACTGGGTGTACAGGACAAATATCTCAACCATGGCAAATTACATAACTGGCTAAATCTACCCTCACTGTATGAGCACAGGTATATATTTGTGATCTCTGGGACTGGCCTCAGACCTCATACCTGCAGTATGTAGTTAGATGGTCTGCATCATGACTTTAGACTTAGTTTACACAGGGCTGCATGTCAGGCACCGCTGTCATTCCCGAACAGTCCTCTCTTCCGGAATTCTCCTCTCTACCCCCAAGGGGAAAAGGCATAGTTTATATGATAATAACTACTGTGTTTGAAGATGTAGCTGTTTGACCATGTGATGTCTAACATTAAGAGCTGTTGCTGATCGAGGAGAGAAAAAAAAAAAAATGTTGCGGATTTCCTATGGGAAATAGGTCCTAACTATAACGATCTACTGCCAGTAGATGGGGAGATATATATATATAATCACAACAAAGACCACTCCGTAAAAGTAATCAGAGAACACAGCGAGGAATTACACGGAATCCCTTTAATTGATCACTCTCGGCATAATGCATTTCGGTGTAACAAGCCTTCCTCAGATGCCATTAACACCGGGGTTACACCTCCGCCCTGCTATGTAAGTCATGGGGCACTCCAATTAGTGGGAGTTCAGCTGGCTCCACCTTTTTGTTTAAAGCCCCAGCTATAGTCCAAGTCCATCGACTACATCTAGCATACATGTATATATCAGACCTAGTTTACATAAAGTTTTTTTCTTTGGCTAATAACTTTGGCTTATTAGTTTTGAAAATCTCGTGAAGAAATGTGAAATGAATCTAATCACTTTTTCTGGAAATTTTTGGGGCGATCTGTCAAGCGGTGACAGAGAAAAAGGGGTAGGGTCCTTAAACTTTTTTTCCCCATGCAATGTCCCATAGGCATTTTAGACACAACTGCAGCCTGAACGGAATTACACCAACTTTGGCATAAAGATAGATCTTGGTACAGAGAGTGTTTTTTGTTATTTGGTTTAAATCTGTTTTGGAGTTACTAAAGAAAAAATATTTATAGATATCTAGGGACACTAACCCTCTGCTGATCTGACGGATCTCATGGTGAGATCTGATTGACTGCCCCACCACTTCAACCAGGAAGTGGTGGCAGCCATCTTGGAACTTGGACTTCAGGCCAAGTCGCGAAAAGAGGGGGTGAGGCAGGGGAGGCCAATTTCAGTCACAGGTCCCCGCCCCCCCCCCCCCCCCCCCTGCTCCCCCACTGTTCAAACAAATGGGCCATGTGGCCCCCTTCCCGGAGCCATTAATGGCAATGGGTGACCCATCACCTAGGGCCAGTTTCAGCTATGTCCTGGGGTGCCCACCCCCAGGACATAGCAGTTTCTGTCTGCACTGGTGCAGCCAGGGAAACCTGTTTGTTCTTGCTTGACTGGAGCAAATTTAGAGCTCCCACGAATCAAGAGCAAACTCTAAGCCTGCTCCCAAGGGGGAGCATCAAAAATGCTTTTCCCCTACCTGCACTGAATCGGGCAGGGAAATTGATGAAAAAAATTGCTCCCTCCCACAAAGATTAGCATGCGGGCAGGAGCAATGCCGCGGGGCCATTTGGATTCTTGTGGCCTCCAACAATAACATATTGGGTGCCCTGGGTGTGTACCAGGGCCCCACCCTTTGCTCGCCGTACCCAGAGGGGATGGGGTTCCTGAGGGCAATATTGGCCCAAGGAGGGGCTGCGTGCCCCAATTCCACTTCATAAAGTGTTCACCTCCCCCCCCCCCCCCCCGGAGATGGGGTCCTCGGGGCCAAAATCGGCCCCGTCGAGGGGGGCTGTGTGGTGGTCAGACTAACATATGGTAATGAAATATTACTTTACATTAAAAAGGTTACAGGTACGTTATAGTTGGAAACAGTATTAAAAAAAAAAGTAGAAAGTTACTAGATAAGGGACGTTTAGTTCAGATTGTACACACCCAAAGCTATAGAAATTTGATAGTTATAATGATCTCAAGTAACTAACTCCTGACCTAAGGTTAACTATAACTCGCCCCCTCGCCATGCACTGCTAATTATCCCACATTTTACATCACTCATGACCTCTTCTATGACATTGTTGATAATATCACTACAACATTTGCTGTAAAATTATTGATCAGTAAACTGCATGGCAGGGTTGCGAGTTATAGTTACCTTAGGTTACTATTTAGTTACTTGAGATAATGAACTATACCTGCTGAAATTTTATGATTGTGTGTGTGTAAAATCTGAACCTAACCATAAAGCCCCTGTACCTTAATTTTATTCTGTGATTTTTTTATACATATATATATATATATATATATATATATATATATATATATATATATATATTCACTGAAAAAACCATAGGTTTCACACATGTTATAGTTAGCTGTACATTTTACTGATAAAAAAACCAATGAAATTCCCCCGTTATAGTTACTGTAGGCAACTATAACTCACGCGACCGCAATCCTCTGCTGATGCTAATACTGTATTTAGACACTTATTTGCCCATGTCTTCTTCCATTAAATTTTAGCTATACATATATTACAAATATTTTTTTTTCATAAAGACACATGTCATCAGCAGAGGATTACGGTCGCGTGAGTTATATATATAACTATAACTCACGCGACCGTAATCCTCTGCTGATGACATGTCTTTATGAAAAAAAATATTTGTAATATATGTATAGCTAAAATTTAATGGAAGAAGACATGGGCAAATAAGTGTCTAAATACAGTATTCGCATCAGCAGAGGATTGCGGTCGCGTGAGTTATAGTTGCCTACAGTAACTATAACGGGGGAATTTCATTGGTTTTTTTATCAGTAAAATGTACAGCTAACTATAACATGTGTGAAACCTATGGTTTTTTCAGTGAATATATATATATATATATATATATATGTGTATATATATATAATATACGTATATATATATACGTGTATATATACGTATATATATACGTGTGTATATATATATATACGTATATATACGTGTATATGTATATATATATATGTATATATATATACATGTATATATATATACATGTATATATATATACGTGTATATATATATACGTGTGTATATATATACGTGTGTGTGTATATATATACGTGTGTGTATATATATACGTGTGTATATATATACGTGTATATATATATATATATACGTGTGTATATATATACGTGTGTGTATATATATATATATATATATATATATGTGTGTGTGTATATATATACGTGTGTGTATATATATACACGATACGTGTGTGTGTATATATATAACCGGCGCCTAAGTTATTCCAAATAGAATGTTGCGGATTTCCTATGGAAACACTGTCCTAACTATAACTATCTACTGGCGACCGCCAATAGATAATACGTTTGTATGTATGTGTGTGTGTATATATGATGGCATGTGTGGCTGTAGCTACACATGCTTAGCAGACGTCCGCCATTTAGTGTTGGGCTTGAATGTAGGCAATTTTTGTTTTTTTTGGAAGTCTTTCGAGTTATGCGGTATAGTGACTTCCCCTCTTGCTTATAGTGCACATGGACATCGACTCCCTTGTTAGATTTGTTTTTCCACCATCTGGTTGTCGTGTACTCCTCTACTCCTGTCAACAGTCATTGGGATTCTTTCTAATACCATTGGTATGGTTTTCAGTCAAGATTCTATCACTAGTTTAGAAATATCAAACTAACAACGAATTTGACGTGGGGGGGGGGGGGGGACTCTATTCGATCACGCCCTTGAGGGCAGGAATTCTCTTAAACATTTTCTCTAACATAATAACCAAAAAGTGATGGAACGGACTCCTTTTAAAATTTGTTCTTCTTGTCAGGCAAATTTTCCACACACAGATTTACACAAAGTGTGTAATTCCTGATCATCAAGAAGAAAATTGCGATGCCTGCAGGTCATTCAGATTTAAAAAATAAAAAAAATATATATTATATATATATATATTCTCCACATATCCACATATACATATATAATAAAATTTAAAAAAATTAAGTGATGGCAAAGCCAGAAGACTGCAAATGTCTAGACGCAGCTCAAAGACCTGCCTGATGTACATTTTCGGTATGGAGGAAACCGAAATGGAGGCACATCTGTCGGTTGCGGATGAAGGTACCTTTTCTCTGGATCAGAGCTCCAACTTGTAGGCAGAACAAGATACCATCACAAGGCAACAAACCATGAGTTAATTGCCATGTCAGCCTCTGCCCAAACAACCAGAACTCCTAAAGTCTGCTATTAGGCCACTGCTGCTTTCAGGCCATGGTCGGCACCAACTGGCTGATTCCAGAATCACCGGCCTCTGCTCAGTTCTGAAAAACCAACATAAGGCAACATCTGAAACAATCCGCATCGGAATAGACCCAACTCTCTGCAACACAACAAGTTAAAAGGAGAAGTATGCACATCTTCAGAACTAAAATCTTTGAACCTGGAAAAGCGACCAGGGTCCACATCAAAAAAGATGGATTCAGAACCGAAACACTCTCCACAGAAACTTGCTGGAGATAAACTAGGGTCTGAGCCAAAAAAGCATAAAAGTTGCACGTTCTCCGGAGACTGTACAGCCAGTACCCGATAAATTACATCAGCGACTGGATTCTCAGCAAAAACACTTAATTATTCGCTCTGATACAAGAAAAATCCTCACCAGGCCCCCTCAGGAATATGTACAACCAGCAAAATGACAACTCTCAAGACACCATCAATATGCCTGATGCTGCAAAAAAGAAGAAAGAGGATAAAGCTACTCGTCCACTCCGCTTTAGCTCTCCTTCACTTCAAATTTATACATACTCCCATCACCATATCAGTCCCCAATTCATGACACCGTAGATTCACCAGAGGAATCGTTGCATTCTTTTACAGGGGTTGGGTGGATAATGACCAACATTCATTACCCCCATATGATGACTGGAGAACATTTGACAGACCCACTAGACAACACTGATCCTGATCAGTGTCCATCTAAATCTTCCCCATCTGATGATGCCACTACTTAAACACAGATGCAATAAAAGATGATTTTTTGTTTGAAACTTACAGCTACACAACTCTCCACACAGTATCGTCCCATGTTTAAAAGAATGCTCAGACATGCTACATATATTTCTAATGACCCAGTTAGATTTAGAATGATAACTCCTAGAGTTGATTAAAAGTTATAAGCCTTCCCCCACAGACCCCAGACTCTTTAGTAGGGGCTACAGCACGTAAACGAGCAACTGGTAAAGCTCTCCCACTAGACAGAGAGCAAACATATAGATGCAGTGGTAAAGAGGGTAGCAGCACAATCCTCTGATCATTGGAGAATTGCCACTCTATCAATCTTTTATCCAGATATGATAGGGCACAATGCGACAAAATTGAACAAATTCTACAATACCTCCCAGAAGCACATGAGAAAAGGGCATACCAAATTGTATCAAAAGGAAAACTCATCTCCAATACAAACATAAGATGTGACCTTGATGCTGCTGACACAGCTGCTAGAGGTATAAAATCCCGCCTTATTCTAAGACCTGCCTGGTTGAGGGGATTTGGTTTTAAACCAGAAGTGCAACAGAATTTACTAGCCCTTCCATTTGACGGAGAGAATCTTTTTGGGCCACAGGTGGATCTCTCCTGGAAAACGTAAAAAAAAAAATATTATGAAACTGCAAACAATAGGAGCACTTCAATCTGGTTCTTTTCGTCATTCCACATATCGTGGAGGATCTGAAGCAACCTCCACTTACACATGTACCTCTTATAACAAGACACAAATCAAGCATCCTCTCCTAGATACTATAGGAGATCCTATGGAGGAAACAATAATGGAGGCAGAGGTAAAACAGTTTTTAACCAACCCTCCATCACCACACACCCCTGATCACACAATACAGGTTGCGGGAAGACTACAACAGTTCCTTCCCGCATGGATGATTATCAAATCCGGTCAATGTGTGTTAGATATAATCCAGCGTGGTTATTGTCTAGAGATCACTTCCACACCTCCAAACATTCCACCTTGCACACACAGGTTATCAGTAGACCATCAAAAGGTCTTCAAAGAGGAAAGTCAAGCCCCACTTGACAAGAGAGCAATATAAATTGCCATTACGACAAGGCACAGGATTCAGAGCGCCATCCTTTTTGAGTATAAAGAAGTAAAGAGAACAAAGACCCATTCTAGACCTCAGACTTCTTAACCGGTACATCCTTTCGGAACATTTTCATATGGTCACTCTTCAGGACGTGATACTTCTCCAACAAGGAGACTCATTGACCGCATTAGACCTTAAGGATGCATATTTTCACATTGCGGTTCACCCAGCACACAGACAATACCTCAAGTTTGTTTTCAACGGACAACACTTAGAATTCAAAGTGCATTTGTTCGGGGTCACCACAGTTCCCAGGGTGTTTACCAAATGTCTAGCAGTAGTACCAGCCCCCTAACGAAGGCAAAACATACATGTTTTTACATATCTGGATGATTGGCTCATCACAAGCAAAACAATATTACAAATGTTTGCAACATACACAATAAATTTACTGATGAACTGGAGTTTATAATCCATGCAGTAAAATCTAACCTGTATCCTCTCCAGATACAACCTTTTTTTTAGGAGCCATCATAAATTGTCAAAAAGGAGTAGCTTACGCTAATGCAGCCTGAATTCAAACTTTCAAGAACTTGGTATCTGTTTCAGCCTGATTTGACGTTAGTACAGTTATGCATCTCCTAGGGACAATGGCATCATCCCCTCATGTCAGACTCAATATGTGCCCACTACAACAATGCTTATTGCAACAATGGTCTTGAGTGGATCGTCTATTAGAGGATCTAGTGTTGTTCAGCCATCAGGTTTGCCACACTGCAATGGTAGTACCATAGCAGACACGTCAATGACTGGATGGGGAGCGCACTCCTAGATAATGACTGTACATGGGCACTGGACATAGTCAATCCTTCCTACAGATCAGTCATGTAGAGCTGTTTGCTGTTTACCTAGTGATTAAAAGCATTTCTTCCTCACCTCATAGGCAAAGTAGTATTGATCAAAACAGACAGCATGACTACTATGTATTATCTGCAAAAACGGGGGGGATCTCCACAGTTCTCTTGTAGAGCAATCTTCCAGATTTTTTGATCTAGAACACAGTCTTTAGTTGTGCGCACAGTACATGCCAGGAGTAGGCAATGATTTGGCGGGTCTCGCCAACAACTCAACGAGTGGGAACTCAATATACAAGTCCCTCACCCATTTTTCCAACAAGGGGGACAACCAGACGAGACCTATTTGCAACACTACAGAGAGCAAAATGCTAAGACTTTGCTTCCAGGTTCCAACACTCGGTCCAAATGCAATGTACTATGGATCAGTTGGTCAGGGATATTTGCTTATGCTTTTCCACCTCTACCTCTGCTTCCATTTGCAATTGACAAACTGAGGTAGACATCCTTGACACTCATCCTTGTTGCTCCCACATGGGCCAGGCAACCATGTTACAAAACACTACTAGAGTTGTCTGTAGTGCCACATCAACTACTACCCAACAAACAAGACCTCCTAACTTGGAACCAAGGAGCAGTAAGATACCCATGCTCCAGATGCCGCAATCTTGCTATTTGGCTTATAAGGTCTTCGAATTCGGATACCTAAATCTTCCACAAGAATGTATGGATATCTCAAAAGAAGCAAGAAGACACACAACACGGGCATGCCATGCAGCAAAGTGGAAACGCTTTGTTCATTATTGTCACTCAAAAGATATTAATCCGGTAAATGCATCACCTCAAATAATTCTGTTACGTGCTTCACTTACAAGCTGCAGGGTTAGCATTTACAGCTATAAAAATGCATCTTACCGTGTTAGCTGCATATCTTAAAAATATAGAACGAACTTCTATATTTAGAGTTCCCATAATTAAAGCCTTAAGGCCTTAAAAGTCCACCCACACCAATTTGGAATCTTAATATTGTGCAAACAAGGTTAATAGGTCTGCCATTTGAGCCATTGCTCACATGTCTACTAAAAGTTTTGTATTGTAAGTTTGCTTTCCTCATTGCAATTATTTCACTCGGAATAGTGGGAGAAATGCAAGCACTTACTCTAGAGAGGAACCATTTTCCCAAGTACATAAAGACAAACTAGTTTTAAGAGCTAATCCTACATTTCTAGCTAAAGTAGTATCACAATTCCACATGTCTCAATCCATTGAAATGCCAGTTTTTTTTTTTTATCTGTACCAGACTCCGTGGCAGAGCATTACACACATTAGATGTTAAAAGACCACTAATGTACTGTATAGATGGAACACAATCCTTCCGTAAAACTCAACAACTGTTTGTGTCTTTGGAAAACTCAACAACTGTTTGTGGCATTCTCCAAACCGCATAAAGGTAAAGCAATTTCCTAATGCACGTTGGATAGTAAAATGTATCCAAACCTGCTACGCTAAAGCCAAAAGACCCCTTCGTATTCCGCCAAAAGCCCACTCTACACACACAAAATAGGCTTTTATGGCATTCCTAAGGAATATTCCAATAGCTGACGTACGTAAAGCAGCTACATGGACTACACCACATACATTTACAAAACATTATTGTGTTGATGTTAATGAACCACAACAAGCAAATGTTGGTGAAGCAGTACTACGTATATTTCAAACAAATGCACTGGGCACAAGTTATTCACCGCTTCCATGGAGAATTGTTTGTTTATGCCAAGCATGTGGATCTACAGCCACACACGCCATTAAACAGGGAGTGTTACTTACCCTGTAAGCATCTGTTTGTGGCATGCAGTGCTATAGATTCACATGTGCCCGCCCTCCTCACCGGTGACTTGTAATGTATGATGTATATAAATGCAAGGAGTACATTACATGGTAATCTACACAGGATGCACCTTTCTTTCACACCACTGTCACCCACCAAGCAGAAAACAATCCAACAATCCAGTTGATGACCATGCGCTCTACAAGCAAGAGGAGTCCCTATACCTCGTGACTCGAAAAACATCTTTGAAGAAAACAACTTGCATACTTCCAATCCCAAAACTAGATGGCAAACTTATGCTACGGATGTGAATCTTGAGTACTACATGCCGCAAATAGATGCTTACGGGGTAAGTAACATTCACCATACATGTGCGTGTGTGTATGTATGTGTGTGTATGTGACTTACAAAGTCATATGCGTGGTAATAACTTGTATGGTAATAGAATGTGTGGTTCTGTTATACATCCAATGACAGGAGTATGCAGAGCATGTGGATCTACAGCACTACATGTCACAAACAGATTCAGGGTTAATAATAATTTCCTATTCGTTCCAGGATGTGCTGTCCCTATTGTGTTGGTTATGTCTGATTGGCGATCCAAGCATCTTGGTATCATTGAAACTCTTCCTTTCCGATTGTGAAAATAAAATGTTCTGTCCATGAACACCATTTTAGAATGCTCGCTTTTGCTATGGATAGTCTAGATTGGTGGGTGGTAAACTCTGCACCTGTCCTAAATGCCACAGTTAAGTGCAAGCTGCACATGAAATTCGTTCAGTATAAATTGCTGGATAGCTGCTTGTATTGTGTTCGACCTAATAAGGGTGAATAGGTCACTTTCAGAGTTGACTATATATCACAAAATTTCATCAGTGTTGGTACATCTTTGAATATTCCTGCCTGCGATCGCAAAACACTTGGAAATAAAAATCTTACATTCCAATTTAAAAATATAGACCATTTCAGCACCATTCTTAACCTTGCTGTGTTGCACCTCTCTGAGAAACAAGGTACCTCACTAATGCATGCTGAAGGAGACTAAATCCAGTACTGTTCATTTAAAGAGCTAGCGGCTTCTTTCTCCCACAATGCCTTTTACTGGCTGCGCCTCGCGCTCAGTTCTGGTCTGCGTGAAATGGAGCCCATAAGTGTCTAACTTTTTTTTTTTTTCTGGGTCTTAACCTCAGAATTTAATTGTTTCTTCGTTTGACATCATTGTAAAATGTACACCCTTTGATGCGTATTTAAGGTTATATTTTCTGACCATATATGCTGGTATAATGCCTTCACATTTGAAAAGATTGAATTCTGCAAATGCACACACCCACACATATATATATATATATATATATATATATATATATATATATACACACACACATTAAATGATAGATGTTGGAGGATCTTGGGGCTCAAGGAGGGAAGAAAGGGCAACCATAAAGTGTGATTTTTCCACTATGGCCTGGTCCCTCGAGCTAAAGACTCCCACAGATATGAAATTGCCTCAGACCTCATTTGCATCATTACTGACCCCCATTCAAGGTAAGGTAGCACCCTGTTTGTCTCTTTTCTCAAAGCAGAAGCACACTTATGAAAACTAAAATGGGTGTTTTAAGCCAGTGGCAAGTTTGTTTCAGAACTTTTATTGGGTTTTATGATGTGCTTTATACAGACTTAACTATGAACTATTTGCACTGGACGTGAATGCTTTTTAATATTGTCTGTTACAAAAAGTAATTAAGTCACAATTTGGCATGATTACTGTACCAATGTTACCACCCCCTGCAAATAAAAGTGAGATGCTACCCTTCTCCTGCTTCCCTCTATTTGAAGAGGCCATATTAATGGCACCCCTACACAGTTCTTAATTTGAGCCAGTGTTTTCAGGTGCTCGTCACCAGCACTTAATTGTTCACACCAATGCTTGTGACAGTCTGCCACGAGGTGGCACGGTCTAGCTAATTTAGAGATGACCACAACAACTATTAGTAATTTTCAATGAATATTAAATTATTACCTGCCTCCCAAGCCATTCTTTTAGCTGTGGGGGCCTGAAATAGTCAGAATTGTCATACCTGTAGGAGCGTGATGCCTAGTGGTTGTGTTAATATCATTTGCAGCATGGCAGAGGCAATGTGTGGTGCAAGCTGCAGTGGCCTCCTGACGAGAAACCTGGCACTTAAAAAATATATATATATAGGTTTATACAAATTAAGCACTGCTCCTACAGCTTTACAAATGCCTTTCACAATAGTAGACCATGTCTTAATTATTTTAAGGGGAGGAAACAGATTGTTCTGGTTAACCTGAAAAAAACCTATTTCTATTGCTTGAATAGCTCATTCTTTTTTTTTTTCTTCTTCTTCTTTTTTAGATCCATAGGAGTAAAAACAAGTGGAAATTTCACCTAAAGGATGGCATCATGAACCTTAATGGAAGAGATTATGTATTTTCCAAAGCGGTTGGAGATGCAGAATGGTGAAATTGTTTTCAAAACACGTCGACAAAGCCACAACACAAACTCGAACAGAAAGAAAGCAGTATGGGGTCTCCAATGCACATCTTGGCCAATACGAGGTGTTTTTTTTTTTTTTTAACAACAAAAAAAGAACTGAAGACACCCCTGTGTTTGGCAACAAAAGCTTGGAATTGTTCTACAAACACTAGTGCTGAACTGACAAGCCACAATGAAGAGATTCTAGTGTTAATTTGGAGGACTAGTTTTTTGTGTTCAGTCTCCTCACAGATGATGATTGCAGCACCTAAATTAAAGAATATGCTTCTCGCTGCCACCATAGCCACCTTTGGCATATGGTAAACATTACAGCTCAAATTGTGGAGTCTGGTCTACTGTCTTCATAGCAACTATCTTTGCTTCTGTATGCATCTTCTTTGCCCCGTTTGCTCTTTTTTACGCAGCAATGATGTATCTTTTTTTAATATTCATTCTTTTTACTGGAGGGACACTATTTGAACATTGAGTTGTTTCATATTTTTTAAATGAGATTTATAATATATTGTAGGCTGCTGAGTTTTCCATGTTCTTTGGCGGGAGGGAGGGGTTGAAGGGATGGGCATATTGAGGAAAGTAATCTGAGTGATTGTCAAGTCACTTGGTTGTTGACACGACAACTCGCTGTTTAAATACTAAACCAACTAGTTTTTCCTTATTCAATGGAGGTTAAGTGACTTTACAATTTAAATTGGTTAGTGTTGAACTTGTCACTGCCCTGGTAGGTATCGCGTGAAATACTTGGTGCCATGTGTTGGATACATTAAACCTTTTAAAGGTTGGAGGTGAAGTAGGTAGTGAGGATGGGGTGGTTAAAATACTTTTGACAACCCCAAGGACCACCAAGGTGATGTGGGCTTGTATGGAGGGGTTATCTGGCCAATGCAAGTCTCGAATGTTTCATAATCCAGTATTTTTAATTTGTGTGGTGTCTATCAGATTGGACTCTAATACTTGATGAAAAAAATGTATGTTCTTACAATATCCATGCCATCCATGTTATGGCAGCAGGCAAACCATCCAAGTCGAAGCCTCTCAGATTGCACATTTTAGAATAAAAAAAACAGGACCCGCTTATTTGATCTATAGAGATGCCTTTGAGACTGGAGTTACTGTACTTTTAGCATTTTGTTTATGCCAAAATTTTTGCTTTGTTTTCCACAAATGTCCATATCTTTTATTTAGGTCCACGAAATTACAGGCTATGGCTAGACTTGAGCTGATGATGTGCTGCTGCATGGCAGTGTGAGGCTCTACAGTAGTTCTGGCTTATACTCTCTAACTGGAAGAAGTATCAGGTTCCAGGAACTCTGAGCAGGGGAACATATTTTGCACAAGCTTATGGGGCAGATGCAGAATTCTTAGTCTATCAAATTAACTTTGCTTTACATGTAACAGGAAAATTGATATTTACTAACATGCTCCTGTATCTACATCATAAATGATTTAAGGAATGTTCCCCCTCATAGTGGAAATCCATGTCTGCACATTTGACCAAGAAGTCCAATACTTGAGAGTATATAAAATTACCAAAAGTCTTGCTTGCTGTAGGAGACAAAACGATTTACAGCACCCGTAAATGTTCACTTTTGTTTTTCACTTTACCCTCTTTGAGCTTTGTAACATACTAAACGGATTCTAGTAAGCTTAGATGTACTTTTTATTTTCTTTTTCAACTGTAAGGGCATTTGCTTACCACGCATCCTGTTCATGCTTTTCTACTGCTCACATCTGTGTTCTGTATTGTTTTAGACTGTAACTGTCCCGAAAACCGGTTACGTGGATTTGTTCTTTTAGTGTACTTACTGTCTTTCAAATTATTTTATCCTTATGTCCGCATTAGAAACAACTGAGGTAAATCTGCACTGATAACGGATGGACCCAGAGGTTTATTTGAAAGACAAGTGATAAATGGGTTATTGGAGAAGTTCTACAAGCATCTAACACTTGATCTAATTATCGAAAGGAGATATTAATGACTTTGCATTTGAAATTGGATTTTCCTCCTTCATAGCCTGCTTCCCCAAAAAATCCTCCACACGACAAACATTCTTGCATGTTAGATATTGTGCTTCATACTTCTTAATGTAAAGTATTCAACATTTCAGTTATCTGTGAAAGTCACTTGCTCATGACAAATTAATAACCAGGCAAATAATTTCATCGAAACTGCTAGAAATGTGTGGTCTGTCCTGTCAGTGGTGTGCTGTTACGCATCTGGCCATCCTATTCTGGGTTATCTAGTAAAAAATGCAAATTTTAAAGATTTTGTTTTCCAAGAGATTAACTCTAGTTACACGTGAGCCTTCATAAAACAACTCTGCACGAGGATTTACAACATTGTTCATTAGCCCTTTTAACAGTTTTTACAAAAATGTGAAGTCTCCATTGATGGGTACTGAAAAGCTCCGCACATTTGTCAATAGCATCTGCTTACCCACTTTTTTGAAAATACATTTGTTAGATTGTATTTGCTAATGTGCTTTCCATTCTTAGATTATCAATATTTTAATTACTTTACCCACATTAAACTTCTCAGTAGTTCTGGTCTGGAAACAGTTTGGAATCTCTTTAAATGTCAGTTTTTCATGTGGGATCTTTTATGGCATTGAAAGCTCACTTTGAAAGCAAGACAGTTTATCATAATTTCACTATGTGGATGGCCTTGGAACTAGTATGGCAAAAGTACAGTTTTTTCTAATCCTTTTCTGAATGTTGCTTGCTGCTTCAGCCAAATACTTATTTTGTTTGAATACTGTTTGCACAAGGCACTGAATTAATGGAAGTTTTCTGTTATTTGTATATATTTTTTTAAATAAAAAAAAAAGCTTACAGCTAAAGAACTTTGACTGCATCTGCCCTGTAATCTCCAAGCACATTACCTCAGCCTGGCATTAAAAAGGTACACCTATGCCCTTTTATTTTTTATACAAAGGCTCTCTTGTGCAAAGAAATTTGAACAGTTGAATGAGAGATCACAGTTCATGGCGATCAGTTAAATGAGTAGGCTAACCAGATCTGGGTTTTATAATACTTTTAACAGTTGCGTTATTCCTGAGCTCAGTCTCTCTCACAAGAGCTTTACAACTGGACCAAGATACAAAACCAAAAGAACCCTACACCAGTAGTAGTATACTAAGTGGTCCATATTTTAAACCAGACAATAGGATTTTTTTTTTTAATTTAAGATTTTCACAATCCCAGCTAATTTTAAATTGCAGCCTTGTCGAGTGAAGTCTACTGCACATTCATCACCTTTAGTTACCTTCAAGCTGATCACCATGGTGAAGCTACTCTTTAGGTACATTTCTCTTCAAGCTCTATATGGGACATGAATTCAAATGTCTTGTTGAATTCTTCATTTTATCAGGCATTTGTTTCGTTTATTTTATTTTGATTCCCTATAAAAGTAGCTTGTGTACTGTCTCAATCATTCTTGAGCTAATTCCGGTTTGTATAGTTTTATGAAGGCAGATTTGAATGTGGAAGGTTTTAAATTGTTGTAGTTTATTTTGCTGTTAAAACGTCTTTATGCCTCTCACCTAAATTTGTATGAATGAGGCGATATTAAGCAGCAGTAGAAATTTTCCCTTATCATTGAACCCTTTGAAACCTGTTACATATTTTGTTCGTTTATTAAAATTCAGTAAATTTTGTTCATAATTTACATGAATCCTGAGAATTATGGTTCAGTAGTAATATACTGATTCTTGCCTGTGAGCTTAAGGACAGTCAAATCTGATCTTTTATTTTTATAAATGATAATTTGTTTACATAGAAGTGTCTAAATATTCACATGCCAACAATGCGTAGATCCTGCCCCTTGAAAAAGGGCATCAGAACACTGTACTTTAGACTTTTAACATAGTTCTCAATTGAGTGGCTGGTCTGCAAGATATCCTGCTTTAACATTTGCTTAATTCAAGTTTACGGTGCTTTACTGTAGTTCACAATTTTCATTACTGTTCATGGGTTTGTGCTTTTTGTCTGACTTGTCCCTTTATTTCTCGCTTAAGATTTGATGTAATTCATGTATTTATTTACATTTTACTATTTTTAAAATTACATGCTCATTGGTTCTTACTAATTTCTTCATTTTTAGTCTCGTCCTTTCACTGATATATATTTTGTTTTTCTTGATTATAAAAAGAATTTAGTTAATTTTCACACTTGTGATACTACCGAAATGTTTTCTACCTAGCACTGAATCAGCAGACAAGATAATTGTAACTTAAAGGAGAAAGGCATGTGATAATGAATAATTTATTGTATAAAGGTGTTCTAAAAAATGTTTTACACCAAACAAAACAGTAGGCCTCTTTAATTAGCCAGGGCTACATTGACTAGTGGTTAGACCTAAAACTAAAATACTCCTGATAAGATCACCTAAAATGTTTACACCTCTGTTTCAACATGTACTGCAGCTGTAGTGTAGCTTCATCAGTCTACCATCTTGTTTGAGTAAAAGCTCATGCTTCCTTCTGTGCAAAAGCAAGTAGGAAAAGCAGTGAACATTGGAGTTAATGTGGGGTTTTTAATGACATCCAAGCATATTCCTAAGTAGGTACCCCTTGTAATGTTGTTTTTTCTCAACTAACAATATTGTCAACTGTTAAATGATTTTAGGTGAGGCTCTGCATTTCTGTTGATGATCTTTCGGAAAGTTGGTATCAAAGAAATGTATGACCCTTTGGATGTTTGCTTTTTACTGCAATTGCCTCTACTATGCATAGTGCTTTAGGTGGTGAGGACAAAGTGTTAATTTTCTTTGAATTCACCTTTTACTTAACGTGCCTTTTGCTGCATTTTGTCTTTAAGTGCTCAGCAAAATATAATATACAGCAATTCTATTTATGTGAAAACTGACATTGTAGTGTACTCCTGCATACGGATATCTGGTTGCTGGCCCGATACCATGGTTACACTCTGTTTTAGATTTTAAAGTTTTGCTGTGTACTGTGAGCATGCCTTACCAATTCCTCTGTTTGTATATTGCAGACTTGATTTTTCAACTTTCCCCATTTCTATTACATTTGATCTTAACATGACTTTTCTGTAGACTTTCACTATTCCTTATATGGCTCTGGAATGAGGAAAGTCAGTTTAGAATTTGATAAATACAATCTAATGTTTTAAAGTAGCCTTTTAGGACCATTTTATTCCTTTTATTGGATTTGTGTGCGTAAATGTTGATAAAAATATTGGCTAGCTGCATATTGGTTCTCAAAATGTTCATCTTGTTCAGTGTAATCAAGGCTGAAAAACATAAGCCTTATTAGAAGTCCTGGAACCCCAATACTCCCTTGTTACGAGCTCAATCCATCATTGTTTGTTGTTCCAACTGATTAGCAGAGCTAAGAATGTGAGCTTAGGTGGTATTCTGCCATACTATCAAGGCGTGCCTACCTGCTCAGCTGTGTGGCGGCTGAGGATTTAAGGCCTCTTTACCAATCTCTTAATTCTTCGTGTGACATCTTACACCAGAGCATTGAGGTCTTGAATGTGTAGGGTTTTGCACAAGCTTAAATGTAGATTTTCTGATGACACGCCATCAAATATCGAATGTAGACCCTCTGCAATAATTACTCAAGCTTGACATTGCTGCTTTCATCATCAGCAGGTTACACACTGTGAACCTCCTCTGCTTTCATAGAAGTTTCGAAGGAGATACTAAAGTTCTTTAACAGAGGTGTATGACCAACCAGAATTCAGAACATTTTATGCCCCATGCTCTTGCACCTTAAATCATAATCCTCTTCTTAGGGAGAAGCTTTTAGGGCACATTGCTCCTAATTAAGAAATGAAAAATAGACTTTTTACTCTCTCCTCTGTTCTTGCATTTAAAAAACAGTTGATCTTGTCGACAGACTGTTCGGTTTAATTAGTTTTAGAAGCGTTTTTATATTTTACTAGAAGAGATCTCATTGGTCAACCAAATATGTGCTAGCAGTTGTGCTAGCAGTTGTGATCCTAGTTGTAGGAATCTGTTAGGATGACTTTTCAGCGAGTGCATTTTATCTGTAGCTCTCATTTATTGCTACAAGGGCAAAAAACAAATAATTTCTAGACTCATTTCTTTTGTTGTGTTCATACTTAACTTTACAGGGGAACCCATTTTCTTTTTACTGTGATAAATGAGCAGATCATCTGGTTAACTGTTGTGGATGTTTTTTTAAAAATACTACTAGAGGTTTTCATCACAGGGGAATGAAAAGGATTGAAGGGATGTGCACTGGAATCAATCTGGCAAAGTCTGGAATGGCTCATTTCCCGATAGAAAATCATGATTTCTGTTTTATTTAGTCATAAATGTCTGGATAGCCGCAAATTTCTTCAACACCACCATCCACTTTTCAAGTAATAGAAATTGTCAGTTTTAAGCTTTGGCCACCTTTTGGAATGAAGTGTTACAATTCCAAAGACCGTTCTTTTTGTGAGATCATTTTGTTTAGTTACATGTGCCATCCCAGTGCCCCCTTATGTCTTCTATTGCTCTTTTGTGAATCAGGGTATTAGATCACAATTTTGGGGTGACTCTGGGGAATGCAAGATTACATCGTTTTTCCTGGTCTAAACCTTTGTCAACTGCTGTTGTACATACTATGTTCTATGTGTGGAGGGATAAATATATTTATTATGTTTGTGAAATGTATCTGTACAATTGCAGATCAAGGTTTCTCTTCCTTGACCAACAGGATATTATGTTTAAAAAGCCACGCTTGGAATGCAATTAGAGAACTTGGTATTTTAATGTACTGAGACCTATTTTAAGTTAACATTTTGCCTTTGCAAAAACTTTAATTAAAGATGTTATTTAAAAAAAAAGTGTTGCTAATTCTTTTTTAATGTGTGCTTTGTAAACTATGAATGCACTTACCAAAGAGCTACATAAGAACACCCGCTTACTCAATTGCACTAACTTATTTAAAATGCAGGGCCCACAATATTTGAGGTACAGGCTAGGAAATTCTCAAAGATCATTAACAAGCATTGGCAAATCCAATATGACTCACCTTTGGGTCCTTTTGCCGTTGCCAATGGATTTAATCCACAGTATGCTTTTTGCTGTACAACATAAATAAAGAATTAAAAAAGAAAAAAAACTTTTGATGTGTACAGCTGTCACTTTCTAGACACATGCACAACGCACATGAGCATGAAGTAAAGTCCACACGTCATCAAAAAGCAGTATGACACATATACGTGAAAATGAGGCCAACCAATGGTAAACAATGTGTGGGCTGTAAGCTAACAAAATGTCTTGCAACAGACGACACTTCTGCTGTCTTAGGCGAGACCTAAGAAGGGCAGTGTTAATTCTTGTATGTATGTTTCATGTTTGAAACTCGTTGGATTCTTGAATACTCTGGATTACCTAAAGACTTTGCACTCAGAGGGATGTGAAGAAAAAGTGCTTGCAGAAGTGCACCTTTGGGGCTTTCCTTTCTAAAAACTAATTTCACAAACTTTAAGAATTAAACTGTTTACGGTTTTCTTTATGACTGAATATTGCTCCATCTGGGAGCTCTTTTCCTATTTAATTCTTTCAATATTTGGCAGGCTGTCAAAATGTGTGCCGTGGGAGGACAGTACATCAGTTAAGCCACACAATGCCTACTTATTTGTAATGTGGAGACTTTCAAGTAGTAAATCCATGCATGCTTTGAGAGTATTAACTGTATGGGACTTTTGCCTAAAAGGAAAGTTTTTTTGATTCTTTAGCTAGCCACAAAAATTAGTTGGGGATTTAACTACATGTACGTGTTGCATTACCACAGGTGTCCTGTTCCTCCTTCCTCCAGACTCGTGGCAATATGCAACTTCAGTAGGGTAGAGAATTAGGGGCCGTTTTAGCCCAACATAAAAGAAAATGCCAAGTGTGGCCCTGTGCAGTAGGTCCCTCGGTGCCATTATGCCTCCCCTTCCCGCTGTCTGGTTTATCTCAGTCTTCGGTATCAGTGTACTGTATCTGTTGTGTGTTATCTGTAATCATAATCAATTTAATTCAGCTACAGGTTTCTAATCTGCCAGCTTCTTTCATACCCGTAGACCCACGTAAATACTGTTTCTGTAAATGATGGGGTCCAACTGTCTTTCCGTCAGCCGTGCTGCGCAAACCTCTCTGTAATTTCTCTGCTAGAAGCACCCCTTAAATATGTACACTCTCCTCCATTACTGGAAGTAGATATGTTTTTGTGGCTAGAGCCTCCCACTTTGGAACCTGTTGTACAAGGTTCGAATTCCGACTTTGGCTCAAGGTCCTGCATTTCTGGCCAATTCACTTGATCTTCTTGTGCCTGAAAAGGGGAAAAAAGGTATGGCCTGGTTTGGTCCTGTTGTAAAGCGCTCGAATGCCCAAGTGAAAAAAAAACAGTATTCTCCATCAATTGTCCACTGGTGCTTGAAAGTTTGTGCTTATGAGGCTCATTAGTAGTTTGTGAAATTTGTTGCAAGGAAGCACTGACAAGCTGTCATTTTTTCCGATGCCAGGCGTTGGTGACTAAATCACTACATGTAAGAGCAAGCGTGGACAGAGGAGTTATTTAAAGCTTGAGTTAGTGCAAATCATTATGTGGGCTGGAGTGCCTTTCCAAGTTGGAGCTTACTGGATGGAGAACCTACACTTGGACTGATCGGAGAACGTAAACATGGGTGTACTGATGCTATGATCTTTCAAACTCCAGAGAGGTCGAGAAGGTTTATATGAACATGGAAGTAACATATCTCAGTTGCGTAAAAATCAGCAGGCTACTTAAAATATATATTAGTATTTGGTATGGGTGATATATCTGGAGTAGAATGGCGACACTTATGGCATCCGTAAAGTAACCAGGTCATCTGTCCCAGGACCACAATGTATTATGGATAGGGCTCCCGGTTTTATGGTATTTATATTTTTGTCATTTCCGTCTGTATTTATCCATATTTATTTTTTGCTAATTTTACCTGTATTTATCCATATTTATTTTAGGGTTTGTGAAAAACTGAAGCTGAAATGTGTATATTTCTGCATTTATTTAACCAGTCAAAGTGCTCTCTTGCCGGAATGCCTGACAGGCTTCAATTGTATATACACACTCAGATGGTAAAATATGCACTTGTAAGAAAATATGTAAATTTTAGTATCAAGGTTGTGCAAATCTACTGCTGTTTAAGGCTCTTTACTAAAATCCCTATATTTTTTGAATCCCCTTGCCTGTCAATCTGCACAGCTATTGGCCTGGCAGTCATGATTGACAGCATTTAGAATCACTCAAAAACAACCCAATTTCCGTTTTTATCCACATTTAAAAATAAATACACACCGGAAAATAAATGGTTTTCTGTCTGTATTTATCTGTAAAAATCTGTAAAAACGGAAAACAGGGAGCCTTAATTATGGATGTGTGCGTATATATATATATATATATATATATACACGTGTGTAGCCACTTGGTTGTTATAGCTAGGGTTACCAGGGATGGGGATTTCTTGGACTGTTGTCCCTTAATAGCTGTGCACCAGTTTGATGAATCTCGTCAAACGTTTGCTGACCAGTTGCACCTGGTACATTGTCAGAGGGTTGAAAGTTTCGTGGCATTTTGTCAAGGGGGTGCAAAGAAAAAAGGTGAGTCCCAAAACATGCTTGAAGAAATTAACAAAATGTATTAAGTGGGACAAAGACAACTCTGCTTAATTACAGGCCCATTAGCTTAACTGATAATGCACAAAAATCTTTTAGCAGGTACATCTTTGAAAGGGTAAAAACCTGGATGTAGGAGAATAAAATGTCACATTTGCAGGCAGATTTCAGGTCACGTATAAGCATCATCGACCAAGTGTACAGTGTTGTTCTAATACTATGGAAAAGGGTCGTACTGAAGGAGCTGTTATATAAAGCATTTGTTGATCTGCGAGCAGCATTTGACCTGATAGGTTAAAAAGGGAGAGATGACTGAGCGTTAACATATTAAACGGGGCGTTTGTGAGGATTGTGTGTTAGCTCCGACCCTATTTACACTATATATCAATATATGGATGGTGCAGTAGGTGCAAAATAATACAAATATGACCCATTAAAACTGAAACTAAACCTCTAGGGGGATTCTACCTCATTGTACAATAAGATATGAAATGTGTTTTATCTTTTACTTGTTATACTCCATGTTACTACTGTTCATATATTTGTGGTTGTTATGCTCTTAATGGGGATTAGTCCCAAAATATAAATAATAAAAAAAAAAAAATATATATATATATATATATATATATATATATATATATATATATATATATATATATATATACACATAACAAATAGAATACATTTTAACCTACATAAGTTTTCTTTGCATGCTCTTTGGCTCACAAAATAAAACTGTGCCCAACAAGCCAAGCAAAAACCATCTACATTATGTAGTGCTCTGCAACGAAAGGGAAAAAGTGGCCTAGCAGTGAACTACACAAACTACTATATGGACAACGTGATAATTGGCCATTAGAGAAAAGGAAATACATTTTTATAACCACAATGATACTTTTATTCACTTTGGGCTTCATATGTAGCACAATCCTACTAAAAGTAGCAAGGAAGCCCAAAAATTAAATGACTGAATATGAAAAGTTTCAGATTTACTAAGTGAACACCTAAAAGACACATTTATATCCACTGATTATGTGAACGAATAAAAAAATACAATGGATAAAAGCAACGAAATCACATTAAATCTGATTGCCTCTGTAATTACAGTTCGTATTCTCAAAGATGGGAATTCCTCAGGTATTAGCTCCCTAATAACTTTCCACCTGTTTGACGACTCGCCACACAACTTTTCAGACCTATAGCATTTTCTACATTTTGAGATGATGTACATTTTTGTGGTGCACCGTTATGAGGGTACAAAGATAGAAGGGGTTCCCAGAATACTTTTCTCCAACAATGGATTTCCATAGCGCGAATACAGCTGAATGGATTTACAGGAAATTTGGCTTTTTGGGTACTGCAGTTAAGTAAGGTATTTTATAAGTTCTAAATAATTTAAACTTAGTGATATGTCACCTCTGTACTTTCGCAGAATTTCACAAAAGTTTGTGAAACTACCGCGGTACATGACCGTATTGTCCTTTAAAACTATATATCAAAAATTTGCTACCCATTACAACTTTAATAAACAATCTAGGTAGAGACCAACTACTACCTATATCTAAGGCCCTAACCCTGATCAAAGCCAAAGTGTAGTAAAAACAGTATGGCTGCCTTTTCATTCTCTTAAAACAGCTGTTACCCAATGATATACTGGCATGTCTTCATGTACCATGCACAAAAAGGGGCTTCAGAGGAATCTAGAACAGATCGCCATCCACTCAAAGTATACAATCACAAAAAAGGACCTGCTCTAATATGGGACAATCTTCGTGAGCATACCCAAAGCCATATCTTGGCTCTAATATTTTAGTACCAGCATAATGCTGTCCAATCTAGGTGCTCCTATTCCTAGTTTAAAAGTTAAGTGTCATTCCCCAGTATACAACCAAACATATATTCACAAAAAAAGTCAATGTGCATATCAAAACAAAGAAAAAATGTGAGTTTTGAAGGTACCTCACGGAAACCCCACCATGCGAGCTGCTGGTAGGTTCTCACCAGTGTGCTCCGGTTCTCATCATTGGCAACCTTCAAAACCATAAAGCAATAATGTGAAAAAAGTGCACAAATAATTTGAAAGCGTGAAAAAGGTAAAACACGCACTTGGAAAGACTTCAGCGTGCAACCCAATTCTGACCCCATACTATTGAAGCAAAAATGCCACTGTTTTTTGCTTCTGCAAACTAAAAACGAACTTAACGACCACTGGCAAAACCTTCAATATTTAATCACTACAGTGCGTCTGCTCAATTTAAAACCAAGACCTACTGTCGTACTCCATCAGTTTTTATTGAAAGCCAACATGTTTCATTTCCTTTTTCTAATATCCAGCAACTTCTTCAGGGCTAGGGGTCAGACCGCGCCACACTGTCAGTTCATTAATATACCGGGGGAAATTGACACAGACAACACGTAACCCAGTTAGGCACAGCACACGATTTAAAACCACTACACGCAACGCGTGTTTGTGTTTGAATTTAATGCTCACACATATGGAATATTTACCAGGTGGTTGCCCCCACCGTGCATACCGGCAACCCAGTTTCCTGGGGATGTGTACACATCCACACCACCCACGCGTATTACTACAGTTGCCATCAGTCAACCTGTTGAAAGGATATAACCTTCGTTATTGGTGGAGTGCTGGTAAAGTTTTCCCCCCTTCATATTCATCAAAGCAATATGGGATTTACTCCCCAGCCCGCCTTCACATATGGCCCGTGCTGACATCTCAAAAAGACTGTAAAGATCAACTATATGTATATGCCTGCTTCATCTAAACGGGTCATTTTCCAATTACCCCATGCGCATGTCTGAAAGCCATATCATTCGTCCCCGCTCCCCTCAGCCGAACCCTGCCCTTACTTTCACCAACCGCCGTGAATCTAATCTTTTTCCCGCTTACCAATACTTTTCTGGCATCAAACTCCATGCACGCCAGTTCTCTTTTTTTTTTGATGTGCGTTTAAACGGATTGTATCTGGTGCGGATCCGGAGTACACGCCCATCCTTTTCCGGTATCTCTTGGTCACATGACCCCTTCCGTAGGCGCCATCTTTGAATGGGGAGCATATTGATGTGTGTGTGTGTATATATATATATATATATATATATATATATATCGACAACAACCCCTCCCACTTTTGAAGAAGCAGAGGCCACACAGGAAAACTTTTTTGGAAGCACTTTAGTGGACTAAACAGGCATGATGCATTTCGGCCTAACCGGCCTTCGTCGGATGCCAATGTATTCTGGATGTTTTCCCACCCGCGTTTTGAATTGTCCTGCCACTTTCCCATTGGTGGGAATCTGCCCCACCCCAGATCATGTGCCCGTACACTGCATGCTGCTCGTAAGAACAACAAGTCCCAGAGTTCACTGCTTCAGGTAAGTGTTCCGTGGGGATTCTTTGCTGTTGTATCCTTAATGGTTGGCAGAGTGCAGGGCAATACGCGGTGTGGCCGAATGTAAAAAATCCAGATTGAGATAACGTCCCCGGGCTTCCTCGGGTCCCCTTCACGTTCTAGCCCCCAATTACAGGCATCCGCCGGGCAGGGGCAGGAATAACAGTGTATCACCGCCCTTCGTACAATCACGAACCGCGTAGCAGTCGCCCTTGCTTCGCTGGAACCGTGAGGCGGGCCTGAGCCAAATCCAATACATTGGATGTAGAAAAGAACTGCAGATGCAGGAACCAGTGATGCTCAGGTCACTTGCAGAACGGGGCTTCTGTATCACGTCTCTGGCTGACGCGAATAACATCGACAACAACCCCTCCCACTTTTGAAGAAGCAGAGGCCACACAGGGAAACTTTTTTGGAAGCACTTTAGTGGACTAAACAGGCATGATGCATTTCGGCCTAACCGGCCTTCGTCGGATGCCAATGTATTCTGGATGCTTTCCCACCCGCGTTTTGAATTGTCCTGCCACTTTCCCATTGGTGGGAATCTGCCCCACCCCAGATCATGTGCCCGTACACTGCATGCTGCTCGTAAGAACAACAAGTCCCAGAGTTCACTGCTTCAGGTAAGTGTTCCGTGGGGATTCTTTGCTGTTGTATCCTTAATGGTTGGCAGAGTGCAGGGCAATACGCGGTGTGGCCGAATGTAAAAAATCCAGATTGAGATAACGTCCCCGGGCTTCCTCGGGTCCCCTTCACGTTCTAGCCCCCAATTACAGGCATCCGCCGGGCAGGGGCAGGAATAACAGTATCACCGCCCTTCGTACAATCACGAACCGCGTAGCAGTCGCCCTTGCTTCGCTGGAACCGTGAGGCGGGCCTGAGCCAAATCCAATACATTGGATGTAGAAAAGAACTGCAGATGCAGGAACCAGTGATGCTCAGGTCACTTGCAGAACGGGGCTTCTGTATCGCGTCTCTGGCTGACGCGAATAACATCGACAACCCCTCCCACTTTTGAAGAAGCAGAGGCCACACAGGGAAACTTTTTTGGAAGCACTTTAGTGGACTAAACAGGCATGATGCATTTCGGCCTAACCGGCCTTCGTCGGATGCCAATGTATTCTGGATGCTTTCCCACCCGCGTTTTGAATTGTCCTGCCACTTTCCCATTGGTGGGAATCTGCCCCACCCCAGATCATGTGCCCGTACACTGCATGCTGCTCGTAAGAACAACAAGTCCCAGAGTTCACTGCTTCAGGTAAGTGTTCCGTGGGGATTCTTTGCTGTTGTATCCTTAATGGTTGGCAGAGTGCAGGGCAATACGCGGTGTGGCCGAATGTAAAAAATCCAGATTGAGATAACGTCCCCGGGCTTCCTCGGGTCCCCTTCACGTTCTAGCCCCCAATTACAGGCATCCGCCGGGCAGGGGCAGGAATAACAGTGTATCACCGCCCTTCGTACAATCACGAACCGCGTAGCAGTCGCCCTTGCTTCGCTGGAACCGTGAGGCGGGCCTGAGCCAAATCCAATACATTGGATGTAGAAAAGAACTGCAGATGCAGGAACCAGTGATGCTCAGGTCACTTGCAGAACGGGGCTTCTGTATCGCGTCTCTGGCTGACGCGAATAACATCGACAACAACCCCTCCCACTTTTGAAGAAGCAGAGGCCACACAGGGAAACTTTTTTGGAAGCACTTTAGTGGACTAAACAGGCATGATGCATTTCGGCCTAACCGGCCTTCGTCGGATGCCAATGTATTCTGGATGCTTTCCCACCCGCGTTTTGAATTGTCCTGCCACTTTCCCATTGGTGGGAATCTGCCCCACCCCAGATCATGTGCCCGTACACTGCATGCTGCTCGTAAGAACAACAAGTCCCAGAGTTCACTGCTTCATGTAAGTGTTCCGTGGGGATTCTTTGCTGTTGTATCCTTAATGGTTGGCTACTAATCAAGGGGCGAGTGTGTACATTTCTTCCTTCACGGTCGGATGTCAGTGAACCTTAACTATTATAAGGACAGCTTGGGATCTATTCTATCAGTGACTTCCCAACTAGTTTACAATCTGTATCTACTTAATATTTCCAATTTCTCCATCCTAGAAGACACCCTCTTCGTTTTCACATCGTGTATTCTAATTAAAGTGTGCTATTCTTCAGTGTTGACAACGACACTGTTGACTCTACTATTCGACACAGAAAGGAAGAGAGTAATAACCCAGTTGGTGCATGTATCCTGCTGTTTTAACAATGCTGACTAGTGCAGTTACACAAAACAAGGGGCATAGTATACCCTAGGTGTATGACCCCACCTTGTTCCATTCAATAACATAATTCAGACCCCGTTGGTCCACCCCTTCTGATAAATCCAGCGTGACTCCTTAGTGGCGAGTCTGCTCTCAATATTGTATGTGTCCCCCACCACTCTCTCCAGTACAACCCATCTGATGTCTTTATAATTGTGTTTCTGCTCCTGGAAGTGACCCACTAAACGTGTGGTCAGCTTTCCTGCCTTCAACGTGCTCGGATGTTCTTGGATTCTAATTTTGATTTTACGTGATGTCAATCCAATATAATGCAGCCCACACAGGCATGTCAATCTGTAGACAACGTTTGACGTCTTGCAATTGGTGAGTTTATTCAGATACCAGGTACTACCATTTGTCAGTTGCACGCTTTTAGTCACTTCTGTGAGTTCACAAACAGAACACCCCCCACACGAGTAATGTCCAGATGGAAGATCCAAGGTTCTGATCTCTTGGGTCGGGCGGGTTTGTACCAATTGGTCACACAGATTTCTCGATCTTTTAAATGCAAATCTCGGTTGGGGCATTTTAAAGCTACTTGTACTCAACAAAGGTCAATGCCTCCTGATTATCTGCCGTATCTTAGTTGATATAGGGTCAAACGTAGTGACTACCATAGGCAGTCCCCTTTCTCCTTCACGTTCCTCTCCAGTAGAGCCGCTCTAGGTGTATTCAGCGTCCTTTTCCTGGCTCTTTTGATCACCTGCTTGGGATAGGCCCAGTTCTCTAGTTTTACTGCCAACTCCGCTGATAGTTCAGCGAATTTGAGTGGTGGTGCAATTCCTGCGTTAACGCAGGAACTGGCCCACGGGTAGATTATCCCAAAGGGCTCGTGGGTGAAATGATCTATAATGTATGAGAGCATTCTTATCTGTGGGTTTTTGATGGACATTGGTCCAGAGCTGATTTTTTACTGCACAAATGTCCAAGTCCAAATAGGTAGCTGTACTCCTACTAATGTTCCATGTGAATTTAAGGCATTCATCTAGCCCGTTTAGCCAATCCAAAAACTCCTTAAGGCTCACTTCTGTTCCTGTCCAGATGCACAGCACATCATCTATAAATCTCTTCCAGAGACAGATGTTATTCTGTAAGGGATTAGATGAGTGATTGATGTAGTTGGCTTCAAATTGGCCCATATACATGCAGGCCAGACTGGGGGCCAAAGTTTCCCCCATTGAAGTACCGTACACTTGAAGGTACCGCTGATCTTCATAGGCAAAAAAAAATTCTTGTAAGGGCTATCTCCACGCATTGTAGGACAAACAATTGTGGAGTGTCATAAAATCACTTGCATTCCCCCAGTGCCTGTGCCGCTGCCACCAGCGTGGCGTCCTGTGGTATGCTTGTGTACAACGACTCGATATCAATCATGACCAAAAATTGTTGATCCAGGTCATACTCCAGTGTATCCAGGATATTCAAGACATCCGTAATGTCTTGAATATATGAGGGTTGGGTGACAACACATTCCCTCAGAAAATCTGCAAATTGCAACAGCGGCTCCAACACGGATTGGATGCCCGAAACAATCGGGCGTCCCGGTGGTGGCCGCTGCGCTTTGTGTATTTTAGGCAGAATATAAAATGCCGGTGTTCTGGGTTTTAGATTTATTAAAAACTCCGCCTCTTTGAATGTTATCCATTTCCTTTCTTTGGCATCCGTTACTAGTTTGATCAATTCCTGGAGTTCTCCCATAGGGTCTCATGTTGGAGGTTTATAGTTTTGACGTATTCCAAGTAACCTCAATATTTCCGCCTCATACTCAATGGTGTTCATTACTACCACCGGTTTGATGGTCATTGATGCATTGTTTTGTAGAGACTTCACTGCTTTCCAGTCAGTACTGCTCATATTGCTGAAAACTCGTTGGTGTTCAGTTTGTTCTAAGTAACCAATATCCTGCAGTACTTTACACTCCAAAACCTGTACTTCGGGTCCCATTGAACTACTCGGGGGGACAAAATTGGGAAGGCCGATGTAAATTTGTGGAATAGAGCGAGGGGGGACCACGGCGGCCGCCCCTTTGGCCTTAGGGTTGATATACCTGTATATTGCTAATAAGTGTACCCGGGACTGGCTTATCCTCATTATTAACATGGCCAAGAGGCTGAGTGAGGACCTCTTAAAAGAAATACTTGAATTAGAGGAGGCCATCAAGGTTGATACTGCTATTGTTGGCTCAAGGGAACAACTTGTGAGAATCCAGAGTGACCTGGGAGAATAGAAAGCTTACATGGTCAATCAAAATATAAAGGGGTTAAAACAAAGCTTGGACCGATACTCACGAGTGGGCCTTCCCTTACACAGAGGACCGATATTACCAGTCCACAACTGAACAGGTATATCAACCCCAAGGCCAATGAGGCGGCCGCCGTTGGGGTAGAAGGACACCCCAGAATTGGACATTTGACAATATTAGCAGTGAAGAGGACCAAATCAGTGCTCAACCCTCCACTTCAAATCAGGGCAGAGTGAGGTTTAACCCTCAAAGATCTAACTAGGTTCTAGGGGCATTCCTGAGGTCTTTTTTAGGACAGCGCCAGGGAGGCCAGAGAGGGGGTGGCCAGAGGGGGGGTGGCCAGAGGGGAAGGGAGGGGCACGCCAGAATTTGAATCAAACATGGCAGACCTTTTCCCCGAGAATCACACGGTCGGGGCAGAACACTCCTATGAATGTCCAAGATAATGACATAGTAGTGAATATGTCAGACTATTTGCTGTGTAGTGTGCAGTACTGGGCTGTACAGAGCCCTCATAGCTGTGCGTGCGTTACATGAACGGATATAATAGGCTCTTGCTCTACAAGGTCTGCTGGCTGTTTGTTTAGCAAATTCATACAGCGCAAACTGAACTCCAGAGTAGTAGAGACCTTTACAAGACACCCAGTTACATTGCACAAGAGCACATTCACACAGGAACACATTGCCTTTTAGAAGGCACGGGAGATTAACTAATTTGCCCAGAATCACACATTGGTAAGCCAACGCCGTGTCTCGAACACCAGTTTCCGCACGCGATCATAATGCGTGATTAATCAATTAATCGCACGCGATCATTATGCTTGATTAATCTCCCCATGGTCCCCCTGTTTACTAAAAACGGGGTGCTAAGGAGCATTCACATTAGCTATAAGAAAGGACCACCCCATTATATCTGTTTTGTGGTCTATCTACTCGCCGTTTTTTGTTTGTCCTCTTTCTGCTCTCCCATGTGCCCCATTCGAGATCCTCCTCTCTGCATTCTGCCAGCACCCTCCTACCCAATAGATGTCCACCACCACGTCCACCACCACCACGTCCACCACTACCACGTCCACCACCATGTCTACCAACACGTCCAACACCATCACCATGTCCACCACCACCATGTCCATTGCCAACACCACATCCACCGCCACCACCATGTCCACGACCATCACCACGTTCTCCACCACCACGTCCACCACCACCACAGTCACGTCCACCACCACCACATTAAAGTCCACCACCTGTAACAGATAAAGTGTCACTGGAGGGCAGGGGTTATAGGAGTGTTAACCCTGGCTGTACATGGGACATTTAAGGATGCATTGGGTGTGAGAAGACTGGAACAGGGGCTAGAACTTCATTAAGTTAAAGCCATTTGCTTTGCTATACAACACTGTTAGACCTGGCATCTGTGGCGTGGTTTCACCTGACTTTTTCCCTCTACCTCCTGTATTTTTGACGCTGTGCTGGATTTCGTTTTTGCTGGTTTAGATGCTTTGGGCACTTTGCCTCTGCTGATCGGTGTCAAAGTGCAAGTGCTCCCTAGGTAAATTGTTACATTGATTGGTTATCCATGATTGGTATATTTGTTTCAGCTGTTAGCCCCTAGTAAAGTGCACTGAGTGTGCCAGGGCTGGTGATTCAAATGCTACTAGTGGGCCTGCAGCACTGATTGTGCCACCCACCGGAGTAGCCCTAAAATGGTGTCACAGGCCTGCCACCGCAGTGCCTGGATGCAGTTGCTAACTGCCATGCTGACCTGACCAGTGTCCACACTGGCTAGGCCTAACCCTTCCCTTTCTGTAAACATTGGACACCCCCTATGGAAGGCCCTAGGTACCCCCCTGGGCAGGGTGCAGTGTATGTGAAAGGTAGAGCATGTACTGGTGTAGGTGACATGCTTTTGCAGTGAATTACAGCCATTTTCGTTTTTCACTATTGAAAGGCTAACTTGCCCATAGGCAATAATGGGGAATGCTGAGTATGTTTACCTGCATATCTTCTCATCGGAGCAAGATTGAAAATTAAATTTTAGTATGCCTGAACTCAGAATGATAAAATAAATCTTTTAGTGAAGTTGGTTTTAACATTCTGTGTTTGAAAATACCACTTTTAGAAAGTAGGTATTTTCTTATCTAACCATTCAAACCTGCCTCTGTTGGTTGTGTATTTCTTGTCTGGAGTTTGAGTGACAGGGGCTGGGGAATTCCAGGGGGCTGGGGAATTCCCGGAGTCAGCACAGGGCTGAATAGAGAGATCTCCATGTAGATGGGTGGGAGGAGATGCACCTGGGACCTGAATAGGACAGTGCCTGCGCCCCACAGTGCTGGCTCCACCCCCAGTCGTGCGTCTGATGTCTCTGCCCTGCACTGTGAAAGAGAAGTAATCATGTCAACAAAGTGCTCCAGGGCTGTGCTTTCCCTCCACAATGCTGGCTCCACCGCCTGTGGTGCGTCTGATGTTTCTGTCCTGCACTGTGAAAGGAAAGGAGTCATGTAAAGAGTGCTCCAGAACTGGTTTGTACTGGGTAAAGGCCCCTCTGCCCTCAGAGGACAAAGGATTTGGGGGTATAAATATTGGGACCGTGATCCCAAGAAATTAGATCATCCTGGAATCAAGAAGGAACCTCTGCCAAGGAGAAAGCTGGAAGACTGAAGGACAGACCTGCTGTAAGGCTGACCTGCAATTGCTTTGCTGCCAAGGAGAGGGGAAGGACTTTGCTGTGTCCCCTGGCTTGAAGGAATATCCAAGGGCCTGAGTAGAGCTGGCCTCCTGTTAAGAAGTCCCAGGAACAAAAGGACTTCACCCCCAGCTTCTCCCTGAACTTTGCTGTGTGAGTTCTGCCCTTCCTAGAGTGCTTGATCCAATTGTGGGGCCTCTGGAAGTTGTGCCTGCTGTTGGGAAGCTGACCAAGAGAAAAGAAGTAAAAGATCTGTAACTTTTTCATGCACCGCCGGTTTAGCGAGAGAATTTCCGTCGCCGCGAAGATCCTCGCAGCGCCTGTCGCCGCTGCAACGTCAATGCCGCGTTCATCTTCGGAGCGCATCGCCCCTGGAGCGGGAAGATTCCCATCGCTGCGAGTATCGTCGCAGAGCCTGGCGCCGCTGAGTGAGATAGTCGCACCGCTCGTTAGCGGGCCGCATTTGGTCACTGCGAACATCGTCGCAGAGCCATCGAAGATCGTCGTATCGTGCCTTTGCGAGTAAATTTCTACCGGAGAAGCTACGCCTTGAAATCCATACAAGTATCGCCTCACTCCCCATACAGACCGGATTCGTCGCACATGCCCGCTGCGTGCAGCGGGGTTGTCGCATCGCCTCTCCAGGGTCTCGGGACTGACTCTGTTGCTCGTTTTTCGACACCTGATCGCTGCTAGGAACTGTTATCGCATCACCAGGTACTGTTGGCTAAAATCGACGCTAATGTGGATTATTTTGTCGCTAAGCTAAGAACTCTTTTGAAACCATATTCTTGAACTGTGTGTTGGATTTTTGTTGTTTTGGTCTTGTGTAGTTTATATACAAGTACTTTATCTACACTGGTGTGGAGTCCATTTGTGGTGTTTTCACTGTGTTACTGTGAGTGTTGGTACAAATACTTTATACATTGCCTTTGATAAGCCTGTCTGCTCGTGCCAAGCTACCAAGGGGGTGAGCTGGGGGTTATCTAAAAAGTGTATCCCCCTTACCCTGACTAGAAGTAAGGGTCCCTATTTGGAGAGTGGTACCTACCCCTGCCAACTAGAGACCCCCAGATCTAACATTGGTGGTCAGCGGTGAGGATTAGAACTTGTATTTTTACTTGACCCACAGGAATTGGTGTACATCACTACTTTAAGTGCAGACCACTACGCAACCACATACTATGTTTTTTGGTTCTATTTTTGAGTAACTCTTCAAGAGCATCATGTCTCAGGTCGCAACAAGTGAGAGGGCAGTATTGGAGATTTCCATTGAGGATCTGTAGTCGTACAAAGTTGTGGAGCTCAAGCAATTCTGCAAAGTCCTTGGTTTGCCCTGTGAAAAGCGGATCTAGAAAAGATGTGCGGCAAAGAGTCTTGAAGGCCTGGTGGGAGGCCCAAGAGGAAGATGATGCAGGTGAAGAGAATGGTTTTGTGGCCCAAGATCTGCCCGTGGGCGAACCAATCTCAAGGGCTGGCAGCAACCATTCCAGTAGGGGCGTCACTAGAAAAATTAGAGGAGAACCAAAGGGTGAGCGAGCATGAATTGGAATTCATGCGAATGAATATGAAGCAATTGGAAGTAGAGAAAGAAGAGAAAAGATTGTTTTTGGCTCATTAGTTGAGCATGAGGGAACTGGACATCAGAGCCAAACAGGTGGAGATCAGTTCCAATGGTGGCAGCGCACAGCCAGTGCAAGGGGGTGTAAAGTATATATCCCCAAAGATTTAGTGCAGAATTATAATAGGAATGAGGATATCTATGCCTGGTTTACCTCGTATGAGATTGCATTGAGGATGAATGGGGTGCCTGAACAGCATTGGGGGGCGGATCTGTGGAAACATTTTGAGGCTTCTGGGAGGAGTGCTCTAGAGCCCTTAGAATTAGCAGGTGCCATGACCTACCCCAATATGAAAGAGGCCCTATGTCTCAGGTATGGACTTACTCCAGAGCAGTATAGGCTGCAGTTTAGGAACTCCAAGAAGAAAGAGTCTGAGAATTGGATGGAGTGTGTGAATCCGTACTCTTGTGCACTGGAAGGTTGGATGATGGGCAGCAAAGTAACTGATTACAAGGGGTTGTTGCATTTAATTAGTTGGGAGCACTTGAGTAGTCTGTGTTCCAGAGCTGCACCAGCATCTTTTGGACAGCAAGCTGACGGACCCCATTGAGCTTGCTAGGGAGGCGGCCCGCTGGACCAGTACCAGGGTCCACAGAAGAATTGTGGGTACCAAAGCCAAAGATTGGCAGGGTCCCCAGCAAAAGAGTGGGGGGGGGACAAGGGTAACCAAAAGGAGTTCTCTCAAGGGCCCCAAAACAGTTCCCAGGGAAAGGAGTCCCACGTCCAAACCGACCTGGCCCCCTAGGGGCAGGCGGGACCCCAGGGGCCCACCTACCTGCTATCACTGCAAAGAGGTGGGGCACATTGCCCCAAGAAACATCCAGCACCCACTGGTGCTCCTACACCGGGTTTAGTGAGTGCAGCTTTGGGGGAAGATTTAATTTCTAGTGAAGGGGAGGGACCAGCAGTTATGACCCTTGTCTCTTTAGGAGACCAAGAGATGGTCCAGGAAACCTACCTGCCCGATAACACTAAGAAATACGGGCAGTGGGTGACCATCAATGGGAGAAGGTTGGAGACTCTGAGAGACACAGGAGCCAGCGTGACATCTGTGAGGTGTCAGTGGGTGTCTGAAGAGCAGGTCATTCCTAATATACTTCACCCAGTAGTTGCAGCTGACAATTCAGTGCGCCTCTGTAAAGTGGCGCAAGTTCCCTTTGAGTGGAGGGTGGTCTCGGGTCTCTTGAAGGTTGTTGGGAGTCCATCCATGCCTGTAGACTGTCTGCTGGGTAATGACCTGGAGAGTTCCCTATGGAAGGAGGTGGAACGCCAGGCTCACATGGAAATGTTGGGTTTGCCTGAGTGGATCTGTGTGACCACTCGGTCTATGGCAGTCAGGGGTGATTCAGCAGACCTGGAGCCTGAAACAGTGGCCCAGGTACCTGCCCAGAGGAGAAGGAGCAGAGGGCGTGGGAAACCAGCCCCCTCCGTTCCCACGGTCCGGGAAGGAGCAGAACCTGAGGGGGATGCCCTGGAACCTACAGGGGAACAGGTGGCCGAACTGGGGGACCTACCTCCTGAGCTGACCCATTGGCAGCAAGAGGGTGGCCCCTCCAGGGAGGAGTTCTGCAGGGTGCAGAAGGAATGCCCTTCCCTCATTGGTATGCGGCAGCAGGCTGCAGACCAGGCAGCATGTGGAGCGGCCAAGGATTATCTCATTTACTGGGAGGATGGGTTGCTTTATAGTGAGCCTAAGTTCGCTGAGCCCGGTGCAGCCCGTGTGCTGGTGGTACCCGACCGCTTCAGGGACTTCCTACTGGGTCTGGCTCATGCGTGCCTCTCGCAGGACATCTGGGGCAAGACAAGACCTTCCAAAGGTTTGTCACCCACTTCTTCTGGCCCCCGATGAAGAAGCACGTCGGGACATTATGTTGGACTTGCCAGACTTGTCAGGCAAGTGGGAAGAGCGGAGGGAAGTGCAAGGCACCCCTCCAACCCTTTCCTGTGGTGAGCACCCCTTTCGAGTGGGTGGGCATCGATATTGCGGGGCCACTGGACCCCAAGACAGCCTTAGGCAACAGGTTCATCCTGGTCTTGGTGGACCACGCCACCCGGTACCCAGAAGCAGTCCCTCTCAGGACAATTGCAGCACCTGTGGTGGGCCGTGCATTGATGGGGATCTTTTCCCGTGTGGGGTTCCCCAGAGAGGTGGTCTCCGACCTTGGTACCAACATCATCTCTAGGTACATGGTCTCTGTGGGAGGAGTGTGGGGTAACTTATAAGTTCACCACTCCTTACCACCCTCAAGGAAATGGGTTGGTTGAAAGGTTCAACCGAACCCTGAAAGGTATGATTATGGGCCTTGCGGAGCCCATGAGACGGAAGTGGGACGTCTTCTTACCATGCCTGTTGTTTGCCTACAGGGAGGTGCCTCAGAAGTCCTTAGGGTTCAGTCCCTTTGAGCTTCTGTATGGCCACCCTGTTAGAGGGCCTCTCACTCTGGTGAAGGAGAGGTGGGATAAATCTCCCGGGAAAGCCCCCCAGCATGTGTTCAGCTATATGCTGGCCTTCCGCAACCAGACACTGCGCTTCAGGAAGCTCGCCCAAGAGAACCTAAAAGCCAGCCAGGAAGAAATGAAAAGATGGTACGACCAGAATGCCACTCTGGTCGAATTTCAACCTGGGCAGAAAGTGTGGGTAATGGCGCCAGTGGAGCCTTGTGCGCTCAAGGACAAGTGGACTGGGCCATATGAGGTGGTGAAGCGCAAGAGCGAAGTAACCTACCTGGTTAACTTGCAGACTCCCAGGCAGCCCCTGAGGGTCTTGAATGGGAACCGCCTCATACCCCACTTCGAGAGGTCTGATGTAACCACGCTCCTGGCTACAGATGCTGGAATGGAAGAGGACAGTGACCCTCTTCCTGACCTCCTGGCCGCCAAGGAGCAAGATGGGTCAGTGGATGGTGTGGTCCTCTCGCCCACCCTGACCCTAGAACAGCAGAGGGACTGTCGCTAGGTGTTGGGTCAGTTTTCCTCCCTGTTCTCCCTGACCCCAGGTGTCACCAACTGGTGCGTCCATGATGTGGACACTGGAGATAGTCTACCTGTAAAGCAGAAATTCTACAGGGTAGCTGACCAGGTCAGGGCCAGCATCAAGGAAGAGGTTTCCAAGATGTTGGCGCTAGGGGTAATTGAGCCCTCCAGCAGCTCCTGGGCTAGCCCAGTGGTCTAAGTTCCAAAAGCTGCTGTGCCCGGTGCCACCCCAGAACTCTGGTTTTGTGTGGACTACCGTGGGCTCAATGCGGTCACCAAGACTGACGCGCACCCCATCCCCAGAGCTGATGAGCTCGTAGATCGGTTGGGAGCTCTTCAGTACGTTTGATTTAACATCGGGGTACTGGCAGATTGCCTTAACTGAGGGGGCCAAGGAGAGGTCTGCGTTTTCAATCCAGAGGGGCACTTCTAGTTCCGAGTCATGCCCTTTGGGTTGAAGAACGCTCCTGCCACATTCCAGAGACTGGTCAACCAGGTACTGTTCGGGCTGGAGGAATTCAGCGCTGCATACCTGGATGACATTGCTGTGTTCAGCTCCACGTGGGAGGAACACTTGCAGCACCTCTGTGAAGTGTTGAAGGCTCTGCAAAGGGCAGGCCTCACTATCCAGGCTAGTAAGTGCCAGATAGGGCAGGGTTCTGTGGTGTACTTGGGACACCAGGTAGGGAGCGGCCAGGTGGCGCCCCTCCAAGCGAAGATTGATACCATCCTGGCTTGGGAGCCCCCCAAGAGCCAGACAGAGGTGAGAGCCTTCCTAGGACTCACCGGGTATTATCGCCGATTTGTCAAGGGATATGGCACCATTGTTGCCCCCTTTACAGAGCTGACTTCAAGGAAGCAGCCCAGGAGAGTGAATTGGACCGATGCCTGTCAAACTGCTTTTGATGCCCTGAAGACTGCCATGTGCACGGCACCGGTCCTCAAGGCGCCTGATTTCTCCAGTGAGTTTGTAGTGCAGACAGACGCTTCAGAGCATGGTGTGGGAGTGGTACCCTCACAGATCAACGACGAGGTCTTGGACCAACCTGTAGCTTTCATTAGTAGGAGGCTACTTCCTAGGGAACAGAGGTGGAGTGCGATTGAAAGGGAAGCTTTTGCTGTGGTCTGGGCTCTGAAGAAGCTGAGGCCCTACTTGTTTGGGACTCCCTTCCGGGTTCAGACAGACCACAGGCTCCTCAGATGGTTAATGCAGATGAGGGGTGAGAACCCAAAACTGTTAAGGTGGTCCATCTCCCTACAGGGAATGGACTTTACGGTGAAACACTGTCCCGGTACAGAACACACCAACGCTGATGGTCTTTCCAGGTTTTTCCGTCTTAGCGATGAGAACTCCCAAGAGGGTGGGTAGTTCTCCCCACTTTCAGCTGGAGGGGACACGTTTTAGACCTGCCATCTTTGGCGTGGTTTCCCCTGACTTTTTGCCTCTACCGCCTGTATTTTTGACGCTGTGATGGATTTCGTTTTTGCTGGTTTAGATGCTTTTGGTACTTTGCCACTGCTGATCGGTGTCAAAGTGCAAGTGCTCCCTAGGTAAATTGTTACATTTATTGGTTATCCAGGATTGGTATATTTGTTTCACCTGTGAGCCCCTAGTAAAGTGCACTGAGTGTGCCAGGGCTGGTGATTCAAATGCTACTAGTGGGCCTGCAGCACTGATTGTGCCACCCACAGGAGTAGCCCTAAAATGGTGTTGCATGCCTGCCACCGCAGTGCCTGGGTGCAGTTGCTAACTGCCATGCTGACCTGACCAGTGTCCACACTGGCCAGGCCTAACCCTTCCATTTCTGTACACATTGGACACTCCTATGGAAGGCCCTAGGTACCCCCCTGGGCAGGGTGCAGTGTATGTGAAAGGTAGAGCATGTACTGGTGTAGGTGACATGCTCTGGTAGTGAATTACAGCCATTTTCGTTTTTCACTATTGAAAGGCTATCTTGCCCATAGGCTATAATGGGGAATGCGGAGTATAATGTTTACCTGCATATCTTCCCATAGGAGCAAGATAGAAAATTAAAGTTTAGTATGCCTGCACTCCGAATGATAAAATACATCTTTTAGTGAAGTTGGTTTTAACATTCTGTGTTTGAAAATACCACTTTTAGAAAGTAGGTATTTTCTTTTCTAACCATTCAAACCTGCCTCTGCTAGGTTGTGTATTTCTTGTTCGGAGTTTGAGTGACAGGGGCTGGGGAATTCCCGGAGACAGGGCTGAATAGAGAGATCTCCATGTAGATGGGTGGGAGGAGTTGCACCTGGGACCTGAATAGGACAGTGCCTGCCCCTCACAGTGCTGGCTCCACCCCCTGTGGTGCGTCTGATGTCTCTGCCCTGTCAAAGGAGAGAAGGAATCATGTCAACAAAGTGCTCCAGGGCTGTGCTTTCCCTATACAATGCTGGCTCCACCTCCTGTGGGGCGTCTGATGTTTCTGCCCTGCACTGTGAAAGGAAAGAAGGAGTCATGTAAACGGAGTGCTCCAGAACTGGTTTGGACTGGGCAAAGGCCCCTCTGCCCTCAGAGGACAAAGGATTTGGGGGTATAAATATTGGGACCCTGATCCCAAGAAATTAGATCATCCTGGAATCAAGAAGGAACCTCTGCCAAGGAGAAAGCTGGAAGACTGAAGAAGTACTGACCTGCTGTAAGGCTGACCTGCAGTTGCTTTGCTGCCAAGGAGAGGGAAGGACTTTGCTGTGTCCCCTGGCTTGAAGGAATCTCCAAGGGCCTGAGTAGAGCTGGCCTCCTGTTAAGAAGACCCAGGAACAAAATGACTTCACTCCCAGCTTCCCCCTGAACTCTGCTGTGAGAGTTCTGCCCTTCCTAGAGTGCTTGATCCAATTGTGGGGCCTCTGGAAGTTGTGCCTGCTGTTGGGAAGCTGGCCAAGAAAAGAAGTAAAAGATCTGCAACTTTTCCACGCACTGCCGGCTTAGTGAGAAAATTTCCGTTGCGGCGAAGATCGTCGCAGCACCTGTCGCCGCTGCAACGTCAACGCCGCGTTCATCTTCAGAGCGGCGCCCCCGGAGCGGGAAGATTCCCTTTGCTGTGAGTATCGTCGCAGAGCCTGCCGCCGCTGAGTGAGATCGTCTCACCACTTGTTAGCAGGCCGCATTTCGTCGCTGCGAACATCGTCGCAGAGCCATCGAAGATCGTCGCATCGTGCCTTTGCGAGTAAATTTCTACCGGAGAAGCTATGCCTTGAAATCCATACAAGTATCGCCTCCCTCCCCATACAGACCGGATTCGTCGCACACGCCCGCTGCGTGCAGCAGGGTTGTCGTATCGCCTCCACAGGGTCTCAGGACTGACGCTGTTGCTCGTTTTTCGACACCTGAGCGCCGCTAGGAACTTTTATCGCATCACCAGGTACTAGTGGCTAAAATAGACGCTGATGTGAATTATTTTGTCACTAAGCTAAGAACTCTTTTGAAACCATATTCTTGAACTGTGTATGATTTTTGTCGTTTTGGTCTTGTGTAGTTTACATAAAAGTACTTTATTTATCTACACTGGTGTGTAGTCCATTTGTGGTGTTTTCACTGTGTTACTGTGAGTGTTGGTACAAAAACTTTACACATTGCCTTTGATAAGCCTGTCTGCTCGTGCCAAGCTACCAAGGGGGTGAGCAGGGGGTTATCTAAAAAGTGTATCCCCCTTACCCTGACTAGAAGTAAGGGTCCCTATTTGGACAGTGGTATCTACCCCTGCCAACTAGAGACCCCTAGATCTAACAAATACCCTTAGCAAAACAAATGGCTTTAACTTAATCAAAGGCGAGACCTATTGCATTTTCAATGCTTGTTTGTGATTGTCTTCATGTACCACATATACTGCAAAGTTAACATGGTATACCATGGCTCAAAATATAACTAAGGTCTACCTCTATTACTTGATAGTGGTACCCTTGCATCATACAAGATTTCGCATGGGCAACGCTATACTTAAGTCAGATTTACAAAGCAACGCAAGGCCACCATACACCCTGCATTGATTGGTAGAGGTAGAGAAAAGCAAGGCAGCGCAATTCGCAGTTTTGTGTTGCTCTGCACACTGTTATCTACACTGATGCTAAATTTCACATACATCTGTATGCCCACCACTGTAGCCACTCCACTATATGCTATTCCACTGTATCCCAGTCCACTGTACACTTCTCCACTTTATGGCAGTCCAGTGTAAGGCACTCCACTTCATTCTATGCTATTCCATTGGATGCCATTTCACTGTATTCTATTGCACCCTACTCCATTCCACTGTACGGCACTCCAGTCTACACCACTCCACTGTATACCATTCTACTATAAACTACTACACTATAACTGTCGCACTCTATGCCACACCACTGTACAACACTCCGCTCTTCACTATTTCACTGTACTCAACTCTATTCTACACCTGTCCACTCTACGCTGTTACACTATATGCAACTCCACTCTACAGGCTGCTCCACTGTATGCCACGCCACTACACACTACTCCAGTATATGCCATTCCACTGTATGCCACTCCACCCTACTCCATTCTGCTCTATTCCATTGGATGCCACTCCACTGTATGCCACTCCGCTATACGCTACTCAAGTATCTGGTGTTCCACTCTCCTATGCCACTATATGCTAATCCCCTGTATGCTACTCTACCCCATTCTATGCAATTCCATTGGACGCCACTTCACTGTATGCTATTACACTCTACCCCATCCCAGTGTACGCTATTTGCCAATATACTGTACGCTACTCCACTGTATGCTATTCCAGTCAGCGCCACTCTAGTGTACACCACTTGACTCTATTACACTGTATGCCACCCGACTATACATGACTCAACTCTGCCACTCCAGTGTACGCCACTCTATTCTACGCTAGTCCATTGGACACCACTCGACTATATGCTATTTCACTCTACCCCACCCCAGTCTACACCACTCCACGATACGCGATCTCTATCTACGCTATTCTACTCCACTGTACACTAGTCCCCTGTATGCTATTACACTGTACGCAACTTCAATCTTTGCCTCTCTATGGTATTCCAATCTACCCCAATCCACTGTGTGCTATTACACACTATGCCACCTTACTGTACACCACGCTATTACAGTATACGCCATTACATTGTACTACTTCACTCTATTCCACTCCACTCTATGCCGTTCCAGTGTAATCTCCTTCCCATATAAATCCACAAAACTCTAGTACACTCTATGCCATACTACTCTACTCCACTCCATCCCTGTACACCTCTGTCTAAATTTGTACTCTACTCTATGCCTGTACACTCTTATTTTTGTACACTCTATTCTACAACACTACTCAACAGTTTCCAGCACTGTACGACACCGCACTCCACTTTACTGTATGAGATGCCACTCCAATTTTTAACAGTATCCTTGACTCTACGGCACTTGAATGTATGCCACCCCGCTCTGCCAGGTGTGGCCGGGGAGAAGGGGGTGGGGGGGGCAGCAGACAACAGGATAGGGAAAGGTAAGCGACTTTTTTTTCAATTTTATTTTCCCAATCCTGTCATCTGTCAACTGCCCACCGCTCTTGCTTGTACCAGCCGCGCCTGCACTCTACGCTAATCCACTATACACTGTTCCACTCTACGCCACTGCTTCACTCCCCGCTAGTCTGCTCTGCCACTCAACTCTTCTACCCTCCAATGTACGTTATTCCACTGTACGCTTTTCCACTGTATGTTACTCCACTTTAGTCCACTCTACACCATTACACTGGATGCCGCTCCACTCTACGCCGCTCTATTGTATGACTGTCTCCTCCAGTCTATCTAACTCCACTCTATAAAAGTCTACCACACTTCATGGCACTCTGACATTTTGCTCCACTCTATTCCTGTACACTTCACTGTCCAACTCTATACTCCACTCCATGCCCATACACTTCAATGTACAACAGTCTATTCAACTATACTACACTTTTGTATATGACACAGCACTCGACTCTAATGTACAAGACCCGACTCCATAACAGTTTGCTACCTACACTACGCCAGTACACTCCATGCCACTCTATGGCACACCAATACGTTACTCCACTCTTGAGACTTAAGCTCACTTTATGCTACTATACCACAATCCAGTCTACACAGCTTCCCTGCTTCACACACTTCTGTACTCTATGTAACGCCACTCTCCTACACTTTCCTCCAGTCTATACCCCTTCACACCACTGTACAACAATGTACTATGGTGTATGCTAATGTACAACACTACTACACGATACTCTAGGCATCTGTGACACTATGCAACTCTTCGTATGCCACTGCACCCCACTTTCATCCACTCCACTCTGACACTACTCCACTGCACCATTTTACTGTATCACCTTATGCCAATCCACTCCAGCTCACTCTACAGCACTGTACACCACTCTACAAACAACTAGACTCTACTCTACTATAGTCTACATCACTTTCCAATACTATACGATACGTCGCTGCACTATACTGTACAACACAGTACTCCAGTTTGACCCGTAACTCAACTATTTGCTACACCGCTCCACTCTACTGCACTCCACGCCACTATAGTCTACATCACTCCACTCTGACACTTCACTCCATGCTACACTACCCTGCTCCAGTGTACTCCACTATACCACACTGAACTACACTTCATGCCAATATACTATTCTCCACTTTGCCGCTCCACTGTCTGACACTCTACTCCACGGTATGCAACTCCACTCTACAACACTGATCTCTGCTGTATGTTATAGGGTATTTGTAGAGCGCACCGCTACTCCTGGGAGTGTCCCGTCGCTAACTTAACCCTATTGACAGAACAGTTGGAAGAGCCAAGTATTTAGCTTTCTCCTAAAGCTCAGGAAATCCCGCGCCTGTCGCAGGGGAGGCGGCAGGCTGTTCCATAGCCTAGAGGCAGCCACCTGGAACGAGCGTCCGCCCATACGTGAGAAAGCGAACTTTGGCACGATCGACAACCTCTGAGTTGAGGACCGTAGGGTTCTGGTTGGAGCATAGGGCTGGATTCTGTTCCTGATGTACGGAGCCCCTATGTTGTGCAAGGCCTTAAAGGCCACCATCAGGGCCTTGAAATTCACCCTCTTACCCACAGTGAGCCAGCGCAGGGATATCAAAAGAGGCGTCCTATGAGTCCTAAGGTCAACCATAAGGACAGCCCTAGCTGCCGTGTTTTGTACCACCTGCAGGTGACCAAGTAAGTAATCGGGGAGGCCTGAGTACAAAATATTAACTTAGTCCAGCCTGGACATAATCAGGGCTTGGACCACGGTTTTCCTATGCGGGACTGGCACTAGGGGGAGGAAATGCCTTATCATTTTAAGTAGTCCAAAACAGGTGCTGGCCACAGATTGAACTTGGGATTTCATGGACTTGTCTGCTTCCAGTTTTACCCCAAGATTTTTTACGGTTGTCACTGGGCAAGCCAGAGGGGACATATCCTGAGGCCACCATTCGCGCCATACCTCGCCAGGTCTATGAACGAAAGATGATTTCGGACTTATCTGAGTTAAATAACAATTTGTTTCTCCTAAACCAGCTGAACACCTTGGTCAGGCAGTTGTTTATTTCACCTCCTCTCAACGCAGCGTCCTTCTCGCAGGTAAACAGCTGCATGTCATCAGCATAGGATATAACTTTAGCCCAGTGTTCTGCCAGGAGTGCCAAGGGAGCCATGTATAGGGGGAACCGGATTTCAATGCTTGCATGGTTTTGAGGGACGTAGTCAACGGAATCGGTGGGAATTCTGAGAGAGTCTCAACTGAATTGGAGTAGACTGGAGGGTGCGGGACTATGTTGTCATCGCTGGCTTGGGGCGCAACCCTAAATGAGTTCTGGATAGTTTCAATTCTGTTATAAAAGTACTGCCCAATATGGCTTGTCCATTCATATGAATGGGTAAATGGGCTCTTAATTGCATTCGGGGAGGAGAAAGCCTTAACAATCTTGAACAGTTCAAGGCTGCTATTCCCAGCTTGTTCAATTTTTGAGGCCAGAAAGGATTTTTTTCCCTCTCGAACTCTGGCATAGTAGGCCTTCAAAGCCAGTTTGTAGGTAATTTTCTTTGTGAAATCAAAGTTCTTTCTCCATAGTCTCTCCAGGCATTTGCACTCGCTTTTACTTTTCCTTAGTGCTTCCGTGAACCATGGGGCAGAGGCTCGGCCCCTTTTGGCTACTCCGGTTTTCGGTGGGGCTAGTTGCATAGACCACTCCAGGAGCCAGCCTTTATGTGAGAAGACATCCTTCTCTAGGCAGCCACTACAGGTAATCGGGTGCTGTCTAAGTATGGTGGCTAACACCTCCGGCTTAAACTGCGCAAAAGACCTGAAACTGCTGGGCCTTGGCTTACAATGGGATACAGGCCTTCCTGGTTCCTTGCATACTCGAAAGGCAAGCAGGAAATGATGGGACCAGATAATAGGAAAGGGTGAGTCTGTTTCTGGTCCACTGTATGGCCTTTTTCGTGTGTAGGGAGCAAGACATAGGGAGTTGGATTCAGGATGCTAAGGGATTCGCACAGCTTCACGGACTCCTGGCCGGCCACTTGGTCCATGTGAATATTGAAGTCCCCAAGAACCAGATAGTGGTTTTTTTTTTGGCCACAATGGGTGAGATGGCGGGCCAATGGACTCCAAAAAACGGCCTTCCAGCCCCAGTGGTTGGTAAATAACCGCGCCGGCAATCAATTGCTGAGCTGACACTGTTAGATGGAAACCAAGGCCCTCAGCTCCTTCAATCTCTGCCATGGGTAGAGGTAGGCAAGAGAGAGTTTTTATATATAATGGCCACACCCCCTCCCCTACCGCCTGTCCTGTCCTTCCTAATTATCAAGTAGTCCGTGGGGATTGCATTAGCAATAGTTGGATTGGATTCTTCATTAAACCAAGTCTCGGTGATCAACATAATATCTGGCTTTATGTCGGTGAGGAGGTCGAAGAGCTGAAACTCTTGTTTTTTTTCATAGATCTGGCATTGAGAAGAGCTGCCTTCAAATTGCCCTCTGTCAGCCCATTCCAGGGGGAGGGGGAGGGGGGGGGCGGGATTTGCGCAATATGGCCTGCTACGCTTGTAATGCTATCATCGTCAGGGAGGGGGTGGGTGCCCCAGTTAGTTATTGCAGGAGAGGCAGTTTGTGTCTACTGATAAGGTAAAGTGGGAGCAGCAGCTCACACACCTGTCCAAAGATAATAGACTCTCTCTACTGTAATTAAATCGAAGAGTTTAAGTGAGAACTTTACCTGAAGAGCAGCATGTAGCGTCTCCGGCCCCGGTCACCTCTGGGACGCTGACGGGCGCAGACGGGCTTGCCTTAGGCACGCAGCGTCCATTTTTAACGCCCCCAGATCGAAACAACTAGACCGTACCCTGAGCAAAATGGTGGCCAGGGAGTGCTGGGTCTATGATCAGTTGTCTGGTCCCGCCAGCCTCAAGTGTCAAATTAAAATCCCCCCCACTTCAAATTTAACACACTTATAGTTAAAAAAAAATATTTTGACGCTACTGTACTACACTGTATGGTACTCGATGGCATGCCACTCAACTTCTCTCCTCCACTATACTCTACGACACTCCACTTGACGATACTCCACTCTGATTCTCTACTTCATTCTGCTCTAAAACACTGTACTCCACTCTGACGGTCTGGCAACCTACTCTACTGTTCGACACAGCATTCCACTGTGTAGCTCGCTGCTCCAGTCAGAGACACCATGCCACTACAGTATATAACACTTTACTGCACTCTTCTATGCTACTACACTCTACTCGAATTTACAATACTCCATTTTGACAATAGACTTTACAACCTTCTTCTTTCCTCCACTATACTGTACGACTCTCCACATAACAAATCTCCACTTGTAACACTGGATTCTACTACTAGAAACACTTTTTTATGAATTTTTTTTTAACCTTGAAATTCAATGAAAAAAAACATTTTCCATATACAAATCAAGTTTAAATACACAAACTTTACAAATTCTAGTTATAACTTTAATTTTCAATGTATCTACCACCTTCAAATTATTATAAATAGTGCACCTCGTTGTACGCTCTTTTGAGCTTTCTAACCAGACAATACAGACTATAACTCACCAGTTCTAGTTGGCAGAGCGAACTAGAGCTAGTGACCCCGCCATTCTCTGCTTATGACCTCGCATGACATCACTCGTGACATGTTCTATGACATAATTTATGACATCACTGATGCCATCTGAAATGTGTAAGATGTAGCATCATTAGGCGGGTGATCCACTAGGTCTTCAGGGCTTGAAATTCTACTCGCCTGCTTGCATTTGCGAGCCAAATTTAATTAGGGTGAGCTATTTTTAGGTCCTACTCGCCCTTTCTGGCCATTAGGAAGACAAACTGACTTTTGACCTCTGTCTCTGAAAGCAGAGCAAACGTGACAAGATAGCAAGATTTAAAGGCATCTTTATTGCTCACAAAGTAAAAATGTATTTAAATCTTGTTAACTTGTCACATTTGCTCACAGAGGTCAAGTGCATTACAGTTAGGTCGAGTAGATTTTTTAAGTTACTAGACCTGCAGGTCTAGTAACAATTTTTTGATTTTTCGAGCCCTGGTCCTGCCAAGAAAGTTACTTGCATGAAGTGTAAGTAAATTGGACACTATGCAAGTGTATGTAAGAGTTCACGTGGAAATATGCTGGGAATGAAGTGTTAACTGTTTGAATTATGACAAACAAGACAATGATAGTGAAAATTATGTTGTAACTATAGAGGTGGCAAACACTATTGATACAAACCAATGAAGTTGGAGTTTAGATCAGGAAGCATACAGGGAGAAAAACATAAGCTTCAAAAAGTGTCATATCCACAGGTGATGTAGAATATGATATATTAGTGAACTCAGCAGCACAGTATACTATCTTATCACAGAAGGATTGCTTAGAAATGTTAAATTTAGAACATAAGGATGTGCATGAAACCAAAATAAATCTAAGAGGTTATGGTGCTGAAAAGATTGAGATGGTAGGGTATTTTTTGTCGAATATTGTCTTTAAGAATAGGAAGATACAAGAGAGGGTCTCGATAGCCAAGAAAAGTGCCCCTGTTCTAGGATGGAAACATCAAGCTGCCCTGGGTATACAATTATGACCCCTAAGTATTCAATGCAAATTTAGGAAAATTGGTGGGCTTTAAGCACAAGATTGTATAGAAAATGATCGCACAACTCAAAGCCGATAACATCAGCAACTTCCCTAATCAGCACTATTAGATAGTGTGGGGATATTATTAAATAAATCTAATCTTCTGTTTGTTTGGGCTTGTAGTGGTACGTAAAGCGGGTGTCTGTGGATGTGTCGATCTTCACGATCTTAAGAATGATATAGGAGTCGACAGTCATCCTCTATTGAATACAAAATAAGATGTCTACAATTGGTCAAGCTAGTTGGCTTTCCACCATACTTCTGTTCTCAGTGTACCACCAGATTGAATTACACCCACCTCCATGCCATCTAACGTCCTTCATTGCACCCTTGGCGGCATGTCAAAACAAACATAAGCCTTTCGGTCTCACTTCATCGAGCTCTGTCTTCCAAAGAATAATGCAAAAAATGTTTTGTGGTTTATCTGTATTGTTACTTCCAAGATCACATCTTAGTATTTGCAAAATATGAGGTGGAACATGATGAGCAGTTGGAGAAAGCTTTGGATATTATTCAACAATATGGGTTAACAGTCCAATCCGAGGAGTGCTAACTAAAAGTAGACTGTGGTACTTCTTTGGGGAATAGCATTCATGTGAGAGGTATTTGCTCCAGTGAGAAATCAATGTGTAATATTCAGAATGCTGCCATACCAGATAGGATGACTTGAGATCTTTCCTAGGATTGGTCAAATTTGTAAGGATGTTTGCTGATGAAACTAAACATATTCATGAACTTTTAAGGAAGGGTAATACATTTGTATGGTGTCTCAAATATCAGTCAGAATTTGAGAATGTTAAATGTGAGATCAAGGAGGCATCACTTCTAGGAATGTTCTACATTAAGAACAAGGCAAAACTGACAACTAATGCAAGTACCCATGGTCTTAGGGCTGTAATAAGCCAAATTCAAAATGAGTTAGAAATTATCGTTCGTCTGTAATGTACTCTAAAGTATACTGAAAAACTGTATTTAGTTATTGTTTGGGGGAAACTCTTCCTGTATTTTAAGCATACATTTCGGAACATACTTATGGGGAATTGCCTTTAAAGCGCCTTCAGATCATAAGCCTTTAACACATCTGACTACCCGAGGATCTGTTTTGGCCTCCCCATGGATTGAGAGTTGGTTAGCAAATATTCAGGTGTTCAATTTTGTTAAATTTGTGGAGAGCAAAAACGTGTTTGCAGTTAGCTTATCAAGAACACGGGTTGTTTATGCATGTAATGAAGATACTGGCATAAAGGCTGATGTGGAACAAGAATGGGTGGGTAATGTATTAAATCTTGACCTGAATGCGATATTCGAAGACTAGTGGAGACTACCATACGATAAGGAATGAAGAACTTAGCTAATTGGCCAAATTGGTGCGATCAGGATGTCCGGGTTCCCACAAATGTTTTGAAAGATATCATTGTGTAAAAGATTAATTAAGTGAAGAAGTCTTGAGTTTGAAAGGCAGTAAATTGATCCATCCCACAATTTTGAGAAGCAAATCATTGGATTGGCCCATCGGAGTTGCATGAGAAGAAGAACCAAGAGTAGGGTAGGAGAAATATTTTGGTGGCCAGGTGTGGATACAAAGATTGCAACAAAAGTCAAAGGATGTTATGTATGTGCCCATAGTGATAAGTGCAAAAACACACATCACAACCCCTTACAACTGATGGAATTTCCTTTAAGATCTTGTGCAAAGTTTGCCATTGATAGCTAAAAGGCAAGCTTGGAACATGAACAGAAATATGTCCAAGCAAAGGTGGATTACAGTTCAAAATGCTTAGAGATTGAATTTGTAGCTGAAATAACATCCAGAAACGTAAAAACCGTTCTAGGCAGTTTTTAATGAGTGAAACCTACCGGGGGCGTTGATCTCAGACAATGGAACTCAATTGTGATCCAGTGACATTGAGAAATATTTGGCAGACAGCATCATTGTACATAAGAAAACAGCGGTCTCTAAACCAAAAGTCAATGGTTTCGTAAAATAGGGTTAACCTTGTCATTCAGGAGAGAGAATACACTTGGCAATTGTTACCAACAGGATGCTGATTGAACATATAAAGCAGACTGTGGTCCTTTAGGGCTGCTTTTCATGATACCACAAAATAAAGACCACTTCTGTTGGCAAGAGGTAGGAAACCCAAGACTATGTTGATAGTGTGAACTCGAATGGCAGGAGTTTCTAAGAGGGATGGGCTAGGTTGTAGGGGCATATGTGGGTGGGGTTTTTGTGATTGTATACCTGTAATAGATACAACGTTAAGGCTTTTTAGTGGGATAGGGTGGTTTGTTCTGAGGTGGGTGACCTGTCTGGTTTACCATGTAAATAAGGTGGTTGACTGAGTTGCAGAGATGCAATTGGCATGTGAAAAGCTTAATGGTCCTGATTGTTGTTTGTTCTCCAGGGGTACAGGGACAAGAGGACTTGTGGAGGAACACATGGTGAGGCTTTCCCAATCTTATGTTTGTGTTGGGCATTCAGAATCTTGTAGCCTGTTGGCATAAAGATGTTTAGGGTTTGCATAGATGCAGACGTGAAACATGTCCTACTGAGCACATTTGAGGTCTGCAATATCTGGAGCATGGAGTACTGCAGAGAATGTGGGTGTGTGAGGTTGGAACAGACATTTGAGCATGGTCTGGGTGTGGTGTTGGGATGGGCTGTGGGATGTAAGACATGCTGATGAGTCATCTGGCAGTTGTTTTGAGGTGTTTCTGTTGAGTTGGAGTTTCTGGCCTTTGTCCATTTTATATCTAATGGGCCCAAATGTGTTACTCTGTCCTTGATGCCCTTAGCCGAGGACACGTGGGCATGAAATTCCCTTGCAGAGACAGTATTTAGCCCAGCCATGGGGCCTCCAGAGGTGTTTCTGCCCTTCTGTGGCTTTTGGTTGAGTGTTTTAAGAAAGGTATGAGGCAGGTAGAGACATACTCTATTGCTTGCTGCTCTTCCCTGACAGCATTAACCTGCCCGCAGAGTCTTCTGAAACATTTCTGCTCCTATTCTGGTTTTGTTTTTTCAACGTTTTTAGCTTTATAGGGAGGACAGTAATACAATACAGGAGGTACAGGGTATCGGGCCCAGATATGGTTGCATTTGTCTTTGCTTTGTATCCAAATGGCTGCATCACCCTTTTTTCCATGCTGCAGGTGTATTACTTTCAGAAATGGAAAGATGATTAAGCATGTTAATGTTACCGGAAAGGAATGAGGCATACACTTTCCAGACCAATTTTGGATACTGGGTCAGATCAGGCATTCGACTTGCCTTTGGACAAGATGTAAAAGCTAACGGGCTGTTCATGGGTCAAAGTGCATAGGCTGGCTGAATGGTTTCTTCCTAGGGCTGCCTGCTGTGGTCAAACAAACACAAAGATGGGTAGCTTACCTTGACATAGAGCCAAACCCTAGAAGGGGTAATAGAATTTGTATGCCCCCAAGGGCAGATAAGTGTGTAGTGATTAGGGACGTTCATTGTGGAGGGTGGTACTAGATACCAGGGATTTTACATGTGGGAAAAGTGAAGGGGTGCAGGCATCTCACCTTGGGATTGGGCCATACCCTCCGCACAAGCCAGGCAAACCAGTCTTTCTGCCTCGGGGGGGGGGGGCAGAGAGGGGGTTTACTCAATTTGCTCCATGCAAGGTGGGAGAAGGGCCGAAAGCTGGTAGCGTACCATGAATATTTGTTTTGTAGTAAAGAATGTGGTGGTGTTGGAAAATGGCCCTCTCTGAAGGGTCACCCCAAATGTTTTGCCTTCCTCCTCTTGTTGCAGAACTCTTTTGCTGGCCTTAGGATTCTGAGCACTTTACCACTGCTAACCGGTACTAAATTGCGTACGCTCTCCCCTAAACATGATGACATTGGTGTATATCTGATTGGCACTCTCAAAGTTCTGGGCCTCAGAAGTGGGTTCTGCAGCTGTTTTGTGACAAATTGACTCATCACCACTGTGCTGATTGGAACAGACGACTCACTCTATGACGCTGAGGCTGTTTGACAGAGGTTCTTACAGCCTGCATGGCCCGGCGACGACACTGTACATTGCTCAACGACGACGCATTGCCTTCACTTCAGTGAAGCTCGATGGCAACGCAGACACCAGACTGTGTAGAAGAGATCGATGAATTGTGCCCTCTGCAGCCACGCTTTGCTCCATCCAAGTTATTTTCTCTGCATACCCTGCGTGGGTGCTGTAGCTGGCCTCCCCTCCATCGCGGTTTGCCTGAACTTTGGATTTGCACCGATACTGTGCAAACTCAAGTAACCTTTTGACCGCTAGTGACTTTTAAATACTGTTTTTGCATTAAATGTTTTTAAAAAATCATAGCTCGACTTCTAGTGATTAGATTTTTGTCATTTTGGTCTTATTTTGCTCAGATAAATATTCTCCATTGTTCTAAACCTCTGTGGAATCTTTTTGTGGTGTATTCATTGTGTTACTGTGTGTTTCACAAATCCTTCACACATTTCCTGTTTAGATTAGCCTGACTGCTCTGTGCCAAGCTGCCAGTGTGGGGACGTTATATTTTTAGTGTGTATCTAGCTTCCCCTGACTAGAGTGGTGGTTCCTGCCTGGCCTGGGTGCATACCTCAGCCAACCAGGAATGCCATTCTAATCGATGGGGGGGCTGGACCATCCTGACATCAGGTACCACCCTTAATGCCTCAACAGTCTTTCTGCTCCCCTGGTGACTAAAGCACCTCCATGGCAAGAGAGGAAATTTCAATACTTTTGGTTTTTTCTTTTAACAATATGGGCCAGCAAAGTGGGGCCAAATATCAATGTTGTCCCTCTTGCCATGCTGAATGAACCACGTTTTGGGCTTGGGTTGGTTGCCACCTGGGAAAACCTACCAAATCCAAACATCTCTGAAAATTGCAAAACTAGAGGAGTCATGGCTGGTGTGCCTCCCATGGATCACAATGTTTTCTTTCAATTCCCTGCAAACCAAATTTGGCCTAAAATCACACATTTTTCATGCATTTGTGATGCAAACTTCCAGAATCCACATGGATCAACAAAAGTCCCACCACCCTGCATTCTCTCTTGTTCCAATGAAAACGCTACCTCACTTGCGTGGCTGGCCCTGTACCCACAACATTAAAGGCCTCAAAACACAATGAGGGAATATCATCAATAGAGGTAGCTGCAGTATTTAGGCGCGGCCTCAACCACCTCTTAGGAAGTCCAGAGTGGTGTCCCTTGCATGGATCTTATGTTTCCTGACACACAATGCCATGCAAACTTTACAAAATATTTGTTTTTAGTCAATGCATGAGGTTTGAAAGGGTTTCTGGGGTAAGAAAAACTTGTGAGAACCATGCAAGTATCATCCTAGATAGTCTCTGGAGTCTAGTGTTTGGAAATGTATGTGTTTGGTAGGTTTCCCTGGGTGCCGGCTGAGCCAGGCCCCAAAATTGACAACTACCCAAATTGCAACAAAGGGTTGATTTTGAATGGAAACATTTGACTGTTCACTGTTGCGTTTTGGGCCTTTTCTGTTACGGACATTATGCCCATCAACACAAGTGAGCTACCATTGTTCTAGTCAGATTTGGGGAAGCACTGGGTGGTAAGAAATTTGTGTGTTCTGCAGATTTCAGTACTTTTCCTCCCAGAAATGAGAGGAAAATATGTGATTTTAGTCATAGTTTGGATTTTGCAAGGTAATCTGGGTAAGAAATCCTTCTGAGAACCTCACAAGTCACACCACCCTGGACATCCCTGGGTGTCTAGTTTTTAGAAATGTTTGGGTATGGCGAGTTTCCCTGCATGGGGGTTTAGCTAGGGCAAAAAATCTGCAACTGCCCACATTGTGGGTGAATGTTTTGTTCGTGTTTTCGCATATATTGTGTCACAGACATATATATATATGGTGGCAAAAATGGTGGTGTTGCGCTGATTGCTTTACTTTTTACAGCACTACCTTTGGTGATAACCTGTAGGGTCTTTCGAAACTTGACTGGTTGATATCACTTATCAGGTGAACGTGAACGTGCAGGTGCAGAGTGGCCTTGTATAAATTACAATGACCCACGTCACAGGGAGGATCAGCTGCACCAGATTTGGAAACCTATTGCTTGGAGGCACAGTTGCAGTGGTTTGTACAGTCGATCCACTCACAGAGATTTCCAGAGGAGGCAAATTTGGATATGTTACTAGATTTAGATGTGTTGCATAGAATCCTTTTGTCTCCAGGGAGAGCTGTGCGGGGTGTACCCACTGTGTTAAAAGCTGTGTGACACTGTGTGCGTTGTGCACTCCAATGAACTCATGCACAGGTGTCCTATGCCTCTGATATCCAACGGAGAAGATTAGAACAAATTACTCCAGGTGGAAGATGGAGAGGTTTAGCAGAATGGGTGGAACATGGGGTACATAGGAGACCTTTATAGGGATGGAGTGCTTCTACCATTCAAGGAATTTTCAGCCACTTTTGAGATCCTGAGAGGGCAATTTCTAGTGCATCAGGCGGTAATATTTGGGGTGCGCCTTCACTGGGGTATGGGTTTACAGGCACCCCAACTGCTCTGTCGTGTAGTTCCTATAAAACCTATACAGTATCTGCCCGTTCGGACAGCATACACGGTAGGATTGGTGTCAGACTGATTCTGAACACCCCCATTGGGTAGGTCGGCCTTTTGTACCAGCTACCTCACAGTACCACTAGAATCTCCTCTTACCAAGGAGAGAATAGTTCTTGATAACCATCGAAAATGACATCCCTGATCCCCCAGGACCGTGGAAACAATATACTACTTTTCGCTCAGTCACTCGTGCTCACTTAGTCTGTCTTAGAGTGATGCACAGAATAAACAGGCTGGTTGTTTTCCATAAGAATTTATTGAACAGTTGTTATTCTGGTGTAAAATAGATGAGCTGCAACAACCGTTAGACAGTAGCAGATATACAGGATTAGAAATAATCATGAATACATACAAGTACATAAAATACATGATAGTAAAAAGATGCGTACTCCTACGATGTCTCCCTAACTAGATGAACCGAAGTGTACCTAGCATGTGTGTAGGTGTTAAGGCAAGAATCCCTCTAGGATAGAGTCAACCCCATTAGCTGAATTGAGAGACTGTGGGACCCCGTCTTGGTCTCGAGTTGGACACCCCGCGAGGGATGTTAGACCACTGCGAGCTGGAGTATCTGCATGCAGGAACCTCAGCATCATGCATCAGTGTGTCGGCCGGGATGTCCTGGCCTCCTATGTCTATTTTAGCAAGATATGATGTATATATGCACCCATAGGTCTCCCCAGGGGTCCTAACTCGCTGTATTACTGTGTAGGACTAAGGATGACGGGCATGAACTTTATGCATAGATATTATACAGGAGATGGTAGTCCTGCTGTGCTTCCAAGAATCCTCATGCATAGCGAATGACATTTTTGAACTAGGGAAAAACCTACGTTCTGAATGCAGTGTCGTATCTAGGTAAAAGGTCCGTCCCTGTAAACCTTTATAAGTGTAATGTAAGGAAGGATATAGATGAAGGGGTATGAAGTTACCTTTGCCTATATCAGGGTACCTATATGGAATATAACAGCACAGTGCTGGTCAAATATTGTACACTACGTCCGGCGGCATCAAGGCAGTGACGTTCCTTAATCAGGCATTATGAAATTATATGGTAACACCTCTTGTAGGTCCTAGAGCAAAGTGGGAAGAGGGATTTCCAAGACCTGCTAGATGCAAAAAAAAAACACAACAGTGTTTATTGACTCGGCCCTGGTACCTGCCAGACGGGAGATAACTATACATTGGAAGGTGGCGAAGCCACCCAGGGTTGTGAAATGGAGCTAATTCGGTGGGCGGGCTATGAGAGGGCAGTGTTGTATGGTAAAGTAAGGTAAGGAAGAGGATCAATTGACAGCATATAGACATGCGATCATTCATTAAAATGCCTTAAAAATCCTGATATGGTGGATGAATCCGGGGAAGAAAGTGTGTAGAAGCAGAAAAAATAACTTCCCAAATGGAAGGCCGGGACTAGGGTACATGTATTCAGGGATTTTAAATATATTTTGTGAACTAGTGTGTTAGGCGCCTTGATTGTTCATTGGTTGACATGAATAATGTGTGTTATTGTGTATCTCTGTATTTCTCCCTTGAATAGTATTTATGTGACATACAAGTTTTTTTGTTACGTTTTTTATGTATTTTGCTCTCTTTATATGTCTGTATTGTGTATTGTGGTATATGAGGTCTAATCTTGTGTTATTTCATTATTGTTGTTTCCTGTATGTGGGCTTGACTTGGTACCTTGCTAGTACAAATGATTGAAACTATGTAAATTGAATTATCTCTTTTACATTATTGTTTATATAAAAATAAATCCTAAAAAAAGAATTATACTCTAGTTCTGTGATTCAATGAGGCATCTATTATCTGTGGGATGTATCACCAATTAAGAATTTTATAGGGGAGGTTCTGTTGTTCCTAGTTGTGAACTAGTGTGTATACTTCATGTGATGAAGACTGTACTTTTGGGAGGGAGGATAGTGGATTAGTTATTGGATTGTGTTTTTTTAATAAATGCTAATAAAATGCTGTTTAACTTTATATTGCTTTTGTAAATTGGCCTTCTTGACAAGAAGTTACATATTAAAATGTCACAAATCGCTGTTCCCCCCCCTCGTTTTCATTTTTATTATTTTAATAGTTTATTTGGGTAATCTTGAGGGATCTACTTAAATGACCTATTGCTGAATTCAGAATGTTTAGTTTTCCCAAATGTATAGCTTTCAGGGATCACCGATGGGTTTCACACCTGTTTCCATCACAAACTGCAAGTAGGTTGAAACACAAAAATAGGTCAAATGAACTACCTCTTAGAAAAATGAAAAACAAAACAAACTGGTTTTTTTTATATAACTGTTTGTTCCCGAAAGCTGGAAATGGGGTGGTCCAAGCACAGCAAACCTTTAGTTGATGTCATTTTTTAGAAAAAAAATGCTTTCTTGTGCAAAAAATAAAGTGTGTATACATATGTATATACTCTAGCTATTTTCTCAGACCCCTCCAGGGGAATCCACAAGCCTGAGTATCTTTAGAATTCCCAGAATGTTGGAAAAAAAGATCCAAACTTGGCATGGATACCTAATGTTGGAAAAAAGTTTTAAATGCACAGGCAGGAAGCACTCCAAATACCAATTAACGGGATTAGCATTCTATGGGGAAAAGGCTTAGCAGCCAAGGAGTTAAGGCCATCACATACTCCAGTCAGAGCAGCATGCCAGATGACAGAGCTGCTGGTGCACAGCTGTCCGGGATAAACCAAATGTACAGAAAAGGCCGGGTGGGACTGGATAAGACTGAACGAAGGGATCGGGAAGGTAGTTACAAGACACTACCATTCTATTGACCCTTTCATCCCACTATATTTTGGATTACAAACAGCAGCTTACTAGTGAATGACTTGTAATTAATTTAACTCCTCTTGTGGCAAATAAACTGGACTTTTTGTTCGTGGGTTATTACTACGGGGTGCAGTCTTTCAAAAACACCAAAACGTTATCACAACTTTCCTGGTCACTTTATAAACTGTGTACCCCATTCTTTTCAATTCCATAACAATGTGGAAAGTCATAGGATATACCTCTTTCACTGAAAATCCACAATTGATCACATGCTATGTCGCAATCCTATTCTGATGGATAATTCTTGCCACAGGTAGTTCACCTCGTAATATCACCCAGGCTCCAGACTGAATCCAGAGAGTTTGCATAGAGTTGTGTCTCTCTCTGGACTGACTCCATACTGTCCCAGAAGTGATTTAGCAGAACTGCATATAAGTGCCACCCTGTGCCCAGGAATCAGTCCCTCTTTTTCTGGGCCTTCCAACACAGATCCTGTGTCTGCTCCCAACTGCCAGTTTTACGACTGCTGCAAACATTTTTTATAGTGTGCTAGGGAACAATGTCCCCAAATCAAGTCATTTTTAACTGCAAGGTAACTGCAATTTTGACTGCCTGTTTAGTAATCAAATATAGCAAAACTCTTGCATATTCACTTTATTTTCAATGTGCATTGTTTATTACAACATTTAGAATTTGATCATAATGACCAAATGGATTAAGTTGAGAAAATCAATCTGATAAGGCCTACAAAGTGCAAAGAAAGGAACTGAGGCATGAATAGAAAATGCCACAAACGTTCTAAGGCTAAAGTATCTGCTTTACACAACTAAGTAATAAAAAGCAAGCATACTGTTAGAGATGTCTGCCTTTTCCGTGGGAAGAGATCTTATCTTGACAGTGAATGGGGCTTAAACAGTGTGAATAGCTTTAGTAGAACTATCGTAAATGCGTGCAGCCAGGAGAAGTTAACAAAAAAAAGTTCCAAGCAAATGAACACAGCACAGCGCAAGTGCTATGCAGGCAAAACCTAAAGGTTACAGGGACATTATAGTTAGACTCAGATTTCACACGTACAAAAGCAAAGAAATTCAGAAGCTGAGCATTTGCTGTTTTTGTGACTGGGCCAGAACCGAGTCTCTTTAAAAAAAAATTTTTAAAAGGGGAGATAGAGCAAAATTAGAAACAGGGGGATCGTCCTCCAATTCGACACATATTAATGGAGCAATTGTCATTCTGGACAAAACAACATACATAAACGAGTGTCAGTGCCTCCTGTCGAACGAGAGGAATTTTAGGGTATTGAGTAGGGATCCTACCGCGGAAATTGCCAAGGACATCGCAACACTAGTAGAGGAGGGGACGGCAAATGACTGGATCTCAAAACACGAGGCAGACCACCTGACTCGAGAGCAACCGATAAAACCCTATTTCTATATATTGCCTAAAATCCACAAACCTACAAGGCCACCACCTGGTAGGCCCATCGTGTCTGGTATTGGCTCTATTCTGGAACCTCTATCACAATTTTGTGATTTCTACCTGAAACCCCTGGTCCAGAAAATACCTGCCTCTTTGCAGGACACACGCGATATCCTAAATTTAATCAAAGATATGGATTTCAACCCTGTCAGTGAGTTCCTATTAGGTTTAGCTATCGAGACCCTGATACTAACATTCCTCAAAGAGAAACCCTACGGGTGTTCGAGGAAATCTTGTTTGAGGAAGAGGTGACACATCAAACCCCGCAAGCCTTTATCTTAAACCTGGCTGAAATAGCCTTGAAGAGAAATTTCTTTGAGTTTGAGGGAAGATTATATCTGCAGACCCACGGAACCTCCATGAGGAGCACATTCGCCCGAAGCCTAGCCGGTCTATTTGTGGGAGCGTTTGAAAAAAACATGATTTATGACACTGGAAGCCCTTGGTCCAACAACATCAGACTTTGGCGCCATTATATAGACGACGTCCTGGTGATCTGTAAGGGAGACGCGTTACCCAATTCCTTGATTGGCTTAACAACAGGAACCCCCTTCTACATTTTACATCTACGGTTACAAAAACTGAGTGACCTTCTCTAGATCTGGTCATCAAACCGAAAAGGGGAAACTCTCCACCAGAGTCTACCATAAACCCACTGACAAGAACTCACTGCTAGCGTATAATAGCTTTCACCTCAAATCATTAAGGGAGAACCTACCTGTGGGCCAGTTCTTCAGACTAAGGCGGAACTGCACTGAGAGAACCACTTTCAAGGAACAAGCTGTTCTCACAGAAAAACTCAATCAGATAGGATACCCCGGGCGCACCATCTCAAAGGCCAGAAAAAGAGCAGCCAGTACCAACAGGGAAAACCTATTGGAGAAAACTGAGAGACCATCAATAGAAAAACCAGTGTGTCACCACTTTCAACACAGCCTCGCACCAAATAAAAATTGGTTTATCGTTTTAAGAGTCTCCCTGTGGGCCTGAATGATGACATACCGTGGCAAACCCTAAACAGATAGATGATCACACTAGGCTTAACTTGGGTCGCCTTATGATTTACTTGGGACATATACACCTGTCTTTTGGCGGAGTGTACTCTGACCACCATAAGATACAGGACACTCTGTGAAAAGAAAATTCCCCCCTTTTCTGTTTTGCGTAAACACATGGGGTGTACACCTGAGTCTGGTGGCATAACAAACCCCTCTATCAATGACATTGCCCCTCTGCCCTGCTGTCTATCTGCTCTGACACCTTTTCTTGAAAAACGACACCCTAATCGGGAACCCGACACATATATATTTATTTATCTGTTTCCATTTTTAATTACTTTGAGCTATCGGAAATGATCGCATTTTCTGGCCGCAGTAGCCATATGAAATTCATGAGCACCTCATTAGCATTGCATGATAATGTCAAGCAGTGCGAGCATATGCGAAACATAGGAGGGCCGCTGGCGATATACTTAACTCAGGGAAAGATAGTCAAAGTGCTTTCTCCACCCGCGTTACAATAACGTTTCATTCAACCGGGTAGAGAGAAAGAAACAGCAAGGAGCTTCGGCGTTGCCCTGGCAACGTAGCAGGCTGCAGGCTAACATCACCGACGTGACTGATCCTGACAAAACCCCTGCTCCCACATGACGGGAAGCTGGGTGCCGGGGTTGGGTATTTTAGAATGGAAACTCTCCGCTCCCTCTGATCTTCACAGCGAAAGCGGACGAGCGGTCAGAGGGAGGAGCACCCACCTTGAAGAAGTAAGGAGAGGGGGGTGGGTGCAGAACCAGACTGAGAACAAAGTTTGGAATCATACTAAACGGAGTCTGTGGAAATGCCCTCGAGGATCGAACATGGAACAATACCTGGGGCTAAAGCCTACATCTCCACATTTGTAGGTGGCAGAGGTGTGGTAGTAGGGGCACTCTAGGAGATTGTGGGACAAACGCTACCTTACCTGCCTATAGAGGGCTCTAAGAACCGTTATCTCTAGGCATTATGGACTTAAGCGGGCATTGATATTTAGACACCTGCAGGGGTCAATCCTGATGGGATGTTTTTGTGGTGCATGACCACCTAACCACTATATATGTCTCCTTGTTAATTTGTCTGCCCCCGAGTGTGACTACAGGGGGTCTCTCATAGTCTCTCGCCAGTTGTAGTAATGTTCTAATGTAAACTCGGTAAGTGACCAGGCATAATATGACCTTTTGAAAATGAGTGAGAGATTAGAGAAAGAGTACATACGCATAGTGATCTACACGTAGGATTCTAGGAGGTGAATCTACATCAGTTTCACATTATTGAACAACGTCATGTTCTCTTTAATCAAGGATACTGTTCTGGGCACTATACCCGTGTTGTGGTGGATTGACCATGATTGATGCGCTGTGGTAAGCTAAACTACGAAAGGGAATGATTAATAGTGACCTCTCTTGTTTGTTGTTTTTTGTTTCTCTTCCCTATAGTATTTAGGGGATACCTCGGTGCAGAAACAATTGGTTCATGTACAACCGCACTCTAGGTAACGAGGTGACTGTGGATGAAGGCTGGCGTGAACCTATACTGTGGGCACATCACTACAGCTGAAACATGTCGACAAATTGGCAGTAAGGAGGGGTGTAAGGAGTTCATAATCTCTTCCAGTCACCACCATCATTCACATTTTTAATCCTGGCTGGAGGGTCCAGGAGTAAATTTTATGCATAGTGACACCTCCAAGCTAATTTTAACTCACACTACACTTCCACTTTTGGTGAACCCAGTCAAACTGTTCCTATATATCTTTATATGTTGTGTCTTGTCTTCCCATACCCTATTGCTCCACCCCAGGCGTTGGTCTGCGCAGGGGTGTACTGAAGCAGCCATATGATGAAGCATGTCACACAATTGTGTGAGTGAGGGCAGTATTTCGACACAGAGCATGTGCCACCAAAGAGACAGATATTTTGTCACTCTACTTTTGGTGTGTTCAAGTTGTGCCCAGGTGGGCCAGAGTAGATGGGTCTGAATCCCTCACCCCTTCACTTTTGTGTACAAAATTGCCCTGGAGCCCACCTAGGGCATCCAGTGTGCAGCGTTGGGGGTCGCGGGGAAGCCTCATTGCTTCCGTAGCCCTTGCCGGCTTTGCGCCTCCAGCGGGAGTCGGCATTGCATGCAGGGAGCAGCCAAACATTTTGCCCCCTACATGTGGGAGCAATTTTTAGGTTGAACCTAGGCAGTGTGTGCTCTGTCTCTTTGAGATATGCTGTATTAAATCTGTGGTCTTACAGCCTGCCCATTGCCTTTTCATTCGTCCCTTCGGTTGTCGTTAAAGAAATGCTTGCTTGCTAGTGGTTAATTCTTCCTCTTTGTCCCTCCTTTTTGTGTTTGGTTTCCACCCACAGAGCACTGCCCAATTACTGTTAATATTATGCTTCTGTGTTCATTTGGGGGACCATTTACTTCTTTGATTACTGCTTGTGTCACTGTTTGCCCATCTTCAGTGGTTCAGGTTCGGCGCCTGTCACTTAATCTCCCCGTCCTGTTGTAATTCTGAGATGAAATGTCAGACGCTGCTTTCTCTGACAGAGTGCGAGAATTTCCCCCAAATCCCTCCCGCTTTGCTGCTTGTTGCTTTAGCGAGCCTCAGTCAACTGACTTTCAGCAGTCCAACCTTCCAGCACAGTTAAGGGTAAGGCTTGGGCAACTCCTATCTTATTTTCTCTGACGCTTGTTTATACCATCTGAACTTCAGCGACCCAAAGGTGTTGGATCGCTTTACATGAGCGCTAGTTACATTACACAATGTTAGATACATTGTTTGGAGCATTTTTGTAGAGCGCAAACTTGACTGACCCAAAGGTATTGAAGCACTTTACAAAAGCACCAGTTAAATTACACAAGATCAGGTAACTTGTTTTGTTTTTAGGTATGCAGAGATTAAGTGATGCAGGCGCTGTCCCTATATATTGTTTCCCCTCTACCTGACAAATGGGAGCAGCATTTGTCTACCCTACCTGTTCCCATGTTGCTGCATGCCAACTTCGCTGCCTCTTCCTGTCATCCTTCTCCCCTCCAAGCTCTAATAAGAAAGCACATTCACGGCAGCTTCCCAGGGACTGTGAAGAATTTGTATTATATAATGTTAACTTGAGTGACCCGAAGGTGTTGGGAGAGCTTTACATGAGCGCTTGTTTCATTACAAAAGGTGAGATACATTTTTGGGGGCATTTTTATAGAGCGTGAACTCGACTAACCCAAAGGTATTAAAGCGCTTTACAAAAGCTACAGCTACATTACACTAGGTATGGGTAATTTATTTATTTTTAGGTGCGCGGAGATCAAGTGATGTCAACGCCATCCCTTTTTATTCATTATTTCCCCTCTACCTGAAATATGGGAGACTTTTGTTGTTGCTATGTCCAGTGCTCCTATACCCAGCGCCTGGGACAGAGGCATTGCCGGGCGCTTGCTGGTAAACGGATGGTGCGAGGAGTGTTCTGACTGGAAAACTCTGGAGAAGGGGTGCTGGTTTCATCTGTTTTCCTGCCCGCTGTAGATTAAAACTCCACTCCCAGCAAGTTCCTGTCCACTGGGAGCAGAGTTAATATTTGCTCTCGCTTGGTGGGAGCTGTCAAAGCTCCCGCCAAGTGAAAGCAAAGTGCTATATCCTGAGGTGCCCACCCTTGGGAGATAGGGAGCCGGCCCTGGGGGGTGGTGGTCCTCAGGGCCATTATTGGCTCCAGGAGGGGGGCCATGCAGCCCCCCTCCTTTTCAAATGCACGGCTTTGCTCCGGGAGGTGGTGGTCCCCAGGGCTCTTGAAAACCACAGGAGGGTGTCCACACCCCCTCCAATTTTTAAATTGGGCCCTGGGAAGGTGGTGGTGTCCAGGGCTCTAATGAGCCTAAGGAAGGGTGTCTGTGTGGCCCACTCCCCATTTTCCAACTAAAGACCCGGGGAGTTGGTGGACCCTGGGCTCTTAATAGCCTCAGGAGGGGGCCGCATGCATACCCTCCCAATTTTTTAACATTCACATGCCCCTGATCCTCATGGGGGCTAAACTGTAAACAAGTAGGGGAGACCACACTTTGCGAATCCACTGCGAAATTGTGGCAACATTGAAAAATAAATGCTTTTTGGCCCAGGTGGTGTCCCTGAGGGACCCTAGCACCAGGCCTAGGGGGTCAGTGATTCCCTACCTTCCTCCCTTCTCTTTGTAAAAAAAAAAAGATATTTTTGTAGGGACTTGGCTGTGTCCGAGTCCCAAAATTGCTACCAACTCTAGCTGGTTGAAGTGTTGGCAGCCAATCAGATCTCACCATGATATCTGGTTGATTCGCAGAGGGTTTACGCCTCTAGCTATGCAAATTTGTTTTCCTTTAATATCTCATAAACTACTGAACGGATTTACACCAAATCCAAAAAAGGGCTCTTTCTGAACCAAGATCTAGCTTTCTGCAAATTTGGTGTAATTCCGTTCAGCAGTTCGGGATGTAGTAGTGTCTAAAATCTCTATAGGAAAATGCACGGGGAAAATATGTTTTTCTCAGCCCCCGCTAGACGAATCACCCTGAAATGTTTAACTGCAGCTTAACTGAGTGTTGTACAATTTTGAAAATTTTGTGATGATTTGTCAAACCGCGCCAGAGTTGGCAAAACAAAAAATGCTTTTCCTATGGAAACTAGGTCCTAACTATATATATATTCACTGAAAAAACCATAGGTTTCACACACGTTATAGTTAGGAATTAGCATTTAAAAAACCTTGCAAATTCACTGAAAAAACCATAGGTTTCACACATGTTATAGTTAGCTGTACATTTCACTCGTAAAAAACCAATGAAATTCCACGTTATAGTTAGATCAGGTAACTATAACTTGCGCGACCGCAATCCACTGCTGATGACGTCACATATTACATCACTCATGACATGGTCAGTGACATCACTCATCACATCAATGATGACATCTCAAATGACACATTGTGGATTGCGGTCGCGCAAGTTATAGTTACCTGATCTAACTATAACGTGGAATTTCATTGGTTTTTTACGAGTGAAATGTACAGCTAACTATAACATGTGTGAAACCTATGGTTTTTTCAGTGAATTTGCAAGGTTTTTTAAATGCTAATTCCTAACTATAACGTGTGTGAAACCTATGGTTTTTTCAGTGAATTTGTACGGTTTTTTAATTGCTAAGTTATGTATTTATTTTTAATTTTTGCGCGCACGGTGCACTTCTTTTTTTTTTTTTTCTTTTTTTTTTACCATACGCGTACGGTAAGCTTACCGTAAGCGCACCCCGCGATTTTTTTTAAAAATTCTTAAATTTATTTTTCATACTTTTTGGTCCTTCGTGAACCCCCTGACGAATGCTAGGGGGTCTGCAACTCTCTTCGTTGCCCCCTTTTCATGTTATCAACCTTTTTTTTCCAGTGCGAGAGACAGAAAATGGCGGCCGATACTTCCTGGTTTCGACCGATTCTAATGTTTACTTTGATCTAACAACCAATCAGAATCGCGCTCGCGCACGGCGCCGTACGCGTACGGTAAGCTTACCGTAAGCGCACGGAGCGCGCTTACAGATATATATATTGATTTAAATGCTATTTTCTCAGGAACTACTGAACAGATTTACACCAGACCTGCAAAAGGCACTTCCTTGACCTTAGGGCTACCTCTCTGCCAAATTACAAGTAATTCTGTTCAGCCGTTCGGGCTGTAGCTGTGTCTAAAGGTCCTATGGAAAAATGCATGGGAAAAATGCGTTTTGGGACCCCCCTTTTATCTCAGCCCCCGCTTGACGAATCCCCCCGAGACTTTCAGGGTAGGAGCGGAGCGTAGCGCCCCATTAGTTTTGAAAATTTCGCGAGGATTCGTCGACCGGCGCCAAAGTTATTCAAAATAGAATGTTGCGGATTTCCTATGGTCCTAACTATAACTACCTACTGGCGACCGCCAGTAGGTAATATATATATATATATATATATATATACTTCCACAGCGTTTGCGAACAGCCACCGCACTACTAATCAGCGGGTGCGTCGTCGAGCAGACCTCGCAAACTGGGTCCGTAATATGAATTGTGCAACATATAAGTTGTTATCTTATTGCACTAACTGTGACGTTTTAACAAGTGCCTAGTTTGCAAAGTGATTATTGGTTTATGTGGTCTATGTTTATATGCAACATAGAACCATATATATATATTCACTGAAAAAACCATAGGTTTCACACATGTTATAGTTAGCTGGACATTTTACTGATAAAAAACCAATGAAATTCCCCCGTTATAGTTACTGTAGGCAACTATAACTCACGCGACCGCAATCCTCTGCTGATGCTAATACTGTATTTAGACACTTATTTGCCCATATCTTCTTCCATTAAATTTTAGCTATACATATATTACAAATATTTTTTTTTCATAAAGACACATATGTCATCAGCAGGGGATTACGGTCGCGTGAGTTATAGTTGCCTACAGTAACTATAACGGGGGAATTTCATTGGTTTTTTATCAGTAAAATGTCCAGCTAACTATAACATGTGTGAAACCTATGGTTTTTTCAGTGAATTAGCAAGGTTTTTTAAATGCTATTTCCTAACTATAACGTGTGTGAAACCTATGGTTTTTCAGTGAATTTGTACGGTTTTTTAAATGCTAAGTTACTTTACGCCATTTGTGGCGTGCGCGCCCACTTAACGCAGTTCGTTCCGTGCACGGTTTTTATCAACTTTAATAAGCCCTGTACATTTGGTGGCCTTCGGCCACCAAAAGCACAGGGGGTGAGGTCAATGTGGATAGTGTTTTTTTTATTTCGATTTTATAATTTCATGTTGCCAAAAAAACGTTTTTTCTCTCTATTAATAAGCCCTGCACATTTGGTGGCCTGCGGCCACCAAAAGCACAGGGGGTGGGGTAAGTGTGGATAGTGTTTTTTTTATTTTTATTTTTTTACGGTAAGCGTACGGTAAGCTTACGGTAAGCGTACGGTAAGCGTACGGTAAGCGTACCCCGCGAAATTGCCGAAAAAAAAATAAAACCGTTTTTGCTCTTGGGGGATGTTTGGGGACTCCCTCAACATGACTATGTGGGAGGGAGTTGTCAAAACAGCCCCGTAACATGTTTTTGGCCATCATGTTTGATAAACAACACTCAGTGCGAGAGACAAAATGGCGGACGCCGCTTCCTGGTTTCGGCCGATTCGAATGTTTACTAAGATCTAAGAGCCAATCAGAATCGCGCTCGCGCACGCCACCGTAAGCTTACGGTAAGCGTACGGTAAGCGTACGGTAAGCGTACGGTAAGCGTACCGTAAGCGGGCTCAGATATATATATTGATTTAAAGGCTATTTTCTCAGAATCTACTGAACAGATTTACACCAAACCTACAAAAGGCACTTCCTTGACCTAGGGACTACCTCTCTGCCAAATTTCTAGTAATTCTGTTCAGCCGTTCGGGCTGTAGCTCGTTCTAAAGGTCCTATGGAAAAATGCATGGGAAAAACGCGTTTTGGGACCCCCCTTTTATCTCAGCCCCCGCTTGACGAATCCCCCCGAGACTTTCAGGGTAGGAGCGGAGCGTAGCGCCCCACCTATTTTGAGAAATTCGCGAGGATTCGTCGACCGGCGCCAAAGTTATTCAAAATAGAATGTTGAGGTTTTCCTATGGAAACGTGGTCCTAACTATAACTACCTACTGGCGACCGCCAGTAGGTAATATATATATATATATATATATTGTCACTGAAAAAACCATAGGTTTCAGGGACGTTTTAGTTAGTTGCACATTTCACTCGTACAAAACCATAGAAATTCGTCCGTTATAGTTAGTTGAGCTAACTATAACTCACGCCCCCGCAATGCACTGCTGATGACGTCACATATTACATCATTCATGACATGGTCAGTGATATCACCGATGACATCACTGATGACATCTCAAATGACATCACTGACCTCATCCAGTGACTGTGTGTTTCTGTAAAGTTTAAATTTGTTTTATATACATGCCAAGCTGTATTGAAGAATGAGTGTCTGAATGGAGGATTTAGTAGGTACGTGACTGACTGTATAAGTGAGTAATTACATTTTTTTTAATTTATTTATTTATTTCTTAATTTATTAGGCGCGCAGCTACCCACAATGGGGTCTCCCGGCGCCGCCGATGACCAGGCAATAAAGGGATCACTGTGGCTGAAGTTTATTTGCGGGGAAATAGCCAGGTTTTCAAATTCTTACGAAAGTTCAGGTAATGAGGTTCCAACTTCAAAGACAGAGGAAGTGAGTTTCACAGCTTAGGAGCGAGACATGAGAAAGATCGACCTCCCATTCTAGACAACCTAAAACATGGAATGTGAAAATTGCCCTGTGAAGCAGATATAAGCGAGCGGACAGGGACATAAGGATGAACAAGAGATTGCAGGTATGCAGGAGCAGTATGATGTTTAATCCTGAACATAATGCACAGCGTCTTGTGTTCGATGCGCTTGTCAATACGGAGCTAGTGTAGATCATGAAGAAAAGGGGTGACACTAGTCCTACGGGGGATTTTACACAAGAGACGAGCTGCAGAATTTTGAACCAGCTGAAGTTTCCGCAGTGTCGCCTGGTAGCCCCCTAAGTACAGCACATTTCCATAGTCCAGGCGTGATGTTATTAACGCCTGGACAACTGTACGCTTGGTGTTGTCAGGGAGCATCCAAAGAATCTTGCGTAGCCACCTCAATATGGTGAAACAAGTGGCTGCCACACTCACCACCTGATGCCGCATAGAGAGTGAATCGTCCACTATAAAACCAAGGTTCCGCACCTGCTTCACAGGCTGGGGAAGAGAGCCCATTATTGGAGGCCAGTGTCTAGGACCCCAAAGGTGAGTATTCTTACCGAAGATTAAGACTTCAGTTTTTTCACCGTTCAGTTTTAGCAGTTTCGTCTGCATCCACTCAGCCACCTTACCCAGACCATGCTGAAGCGAGGAGGGAGAGCTTTCCGCTTCAGCTGAGAGTGAAAAAATGATCTGGGTATCATCTGCATATGAGTAGAGAGCTAAGCCAGAGGCCTCCACAATATCAGCCAAAGGCCGTACATAGATGTTAAATAACAGAGGGCTGAGTGAGGACCCCTGGGGAACTCCATATGCAGATGGGCGGATGGATGAAGAGGCAGTGGACGAAGAAATTTGAAAGGAACGGTGTTGCAAAAAAGAAGCCAACCATGACCAAGCTGAACCAACTACCCCTGCTGACCTAAGTGCCTTCAAAAGAATGGGGTGCGACAGGGTATCAAACGCGGCGCTAAAGTCCAAGAGGATAAGCGCCGCCGTCTCTCCTCGGTCAAGTAACAAACGTAAGTTCTCAATCACTCCCAATAGAGTAGTCTCAGTTGAAAAGTGAGAACGGAAGCCCGATTGAGAGTGATGAAGAAATCCTGAGGATTCAATATGTGACGAAAGATGGAAATTGACATGTCTCTCAAGAATTTTAGAGAACATAGGGAGCCGGGAAATAGGACGATAGTTCGCTAAAATTTTGGTGTCAGCTGTAGGTTTTTTAAGAAGAGGGACCACCATCGCCTGTTTCCAGTCTTCAGGAACCGTTGCTTCTTGGAGTGAGGCCTTTAACAGATTCTGAATAATAGACAAAGAATCTTGAGAGAGCTGACACAAGATATTTACCGGAACCGGATCAAGGGGGGAACCGGACTTAACTTTGGATAAGCAGTCAAGTAAGGATTTTTGGTCTAGCAAGGGCCATGTAGATAGAATGGGTCCGGAAGGGACAAAGGCAGACGCTAAAGTTGCATGTTGCATAGAAGGAAAGGGAGGCTGCGAGCCTAAGAGGGAATGGTGGATCATTTCTACTTTGGCAGTAAAGAAATCAGCGATCTCGTTGCAGCGAGATTCATCAAGAGATGGTGGCGGTGGAAGGGTCTTCGAGCCTGCCAAATTTTTTATCATAGAAAACAGTGCATGAGGCTGGTTGGAAGATTTATTAATTTCATTAGTTACAAATGTAGATTTTGCTTTCCTACATGCTAGATGATACTGACCAAGTGCAGCTTTGTAGATAAGTTTTCGTTGAGGACTATACGTTTTTCTCCACCTACGCTCCAAGTGCTTGCACTCAGACTTCGCAATTTTTAGATCGTCATTGTACCATGGTGCCGGTGGGTGATGACCTAAGCTGCGTTTACAACGCAGGTGCAAATCAATGGCAGTGGACAACCAAGATGTAACTGCAAGATTAAGATGCAAAAGGGGAAGTTTAGGGTCTGGACACGTACCACCTAGTGTGGTATTAAATGCAGTAAGGTCTAATTTTGACCATGCTCTGTAATAACTAGTATTGTCCCCTCCGTTGACTGGCAAGGTTCTCAAGATTTGCAGACAGAAGTAGATAGCATAATGGTCAGACCAATCCAACGGAATGGGTGACTTACATTCGAAATTAAGAGTAGAAAAAATTGGATCCAAGAGGTGACCAGCCTGATGAGTAGGGTCATGATTATGCAAAAAGATGTTCAATGCCTCCAGGTCCATCAGGACAGTGCTAATTAACCTGTCCTGTGTATTTTCCACATGAAAGTTTAGGTCTCCCAGTATAGTAAAATTAGCTGACTTTAGTGCAAAGGGAGCGACCAGATCTGCCAAAGATGACAGCCAACTTGTGGATTTGTCAGGTGGCCGATATATTAATATACCGGAAAAAGTCAACTGAGACGTGACTGCTAATTTAAAAAGGGCAGATTCACACATGGGAAAGGAAAGAGCTTCCAAGGTGCATACCGTATTTGATTTAAAAATTATGGCGATCCCTCCACCTCTGCCAGAGCTCCTATCACATCTCACCATTACATAACCCTCAGGGAGGGCACAGGCTACATCTGGACCGGACCCGGGATGAAGCCATGTTTCAGTCAGAAACACCGCATCCAGCTGCTCCGATACAAGAAGATCGAACATATGAGCCTTATTTTTAGAGAGGGAACGACAATTTATGCTTAAAAACTTTACTGTGATATTCGCTGAGTCTCTAAGAGTTTTGGAAGGCGGAGTATATGGGAGGAATAATTTTTTTGTGGGTTTGATCGAAAAATTACATCGTGGACACTTACGATGGGATATGTTAGCCATATCCATAGGATCACACAGTGAAGGGTTGCCCCGAAGACGATACAAATCTGAGGTGGAATACACATAAGGAGTTCCAGTACAGCGGTATTTTGCGAGTTTGTCTCCTCGATCTCTACCACTCGTTGTTGAAGATCGTTGATATCCTGAGCTATCCCACCTAGTTTAGAAGTGAGATCTTGTAATGATGCTTGCATTTTACTATTGTCCTCCCTCAATTGGAGATAGTGCTCCTGAGTGGTAGCCCGTTGGTCATTCACGATCCGAAGTATTAGGTCTGTTGAAGAGGAACTCATCATATCTTGCCCTTGTCCCTTACCGGCTGTGCGAGTTTGCTGCGATTGGGAGGCTAAAGGGGGTATTGCTGTAGCAATGGTACTCTCCAAAGGTGGGGAGGAAGTGTGGCAAGTCAGCGGGGAAGCCGTAGATGTAATAGATTGTGGATTTTTGCCTGCTCGTGTTATAGGATCACTCATACATTCTTGAGTCAGTAACACCTCTCGATTGTTCAGCCCATCTGATGAAGAGTTGAGTGAGGCGGTTAGAGTGCAGTTTTCCTGATTGGGAGGACTACTGGGGGAATAAGGTGTTTCTCTAACAGATAAAGATTCTGCCTGTTCTGCATATTCAGAGGTATCGATGAAGCTAGCTCCTGATAGTCTCATCGTCATATTTTTAACAAGGCCTTTTGCCTCTATCCATTTTCTTAAAGGACTTTTGTCTAGGTGGGTTTTCTTTAAGTTTTGAAAGTTATCTGTAATAGGCCGGATTGATATGGTGGTGGCCTTGCCTCCTTTTTTAACCCTAGACTTGCCTTTAAGTTTACGTCCTCTGCCTGATCGCGGTTTAGGCTTATTATCTGTATAAAGACCTTTCACTCGTCTCTCCTCCAGTTCATCCTCTGTTCCAGTACCTGCTAACAATTCCTGAGATGAATCTTGTTCCGCGGGGTCATTAAATTCCATAAACTAACTTGCCTCAGTAGGCTCAGTAATAGTAATAGTTGTGTGATCCATTGATAGTCCTTCTCCCCCCAAAGTGCGCTCATCCGCCTTACTTGCCCCAGCTTCTTGCAGCAATAGTTGTGAACCCCCACCTGGCCCCTCAATTAGTGGTAGGCCCAAGCCCCCAGCACGTTCCCCCCCAGCTGGGTTCTGCACAACAGTGCGTAGACCGGGGGACAGAACCTCGTCTATTCTAGCCGTTAAAACCTTAGTCTGTTCTTCAGCTTGCGCCCGCTCCTATAAGGGACCAAAAGAAGTCCCATCAGAAATCTCCGTTGTGTAGCCCATACTTGGGATTGATTGATTAGCTCCCTGTATGTTAGATATAGTAGCCTTGCCAATATAAGTCTCCTTTAAAATGGGGGGGATTTTCGGAGCAGTTTTAGTAACATAAGTAAGACCTGCTGTATCACCCCCCGCTGAAGATTTGACCATCGGCTTAGCTACAGTTCTACCTGAACTGCTAGGAAGTAAGTCTGCAGTAAGAGGTGGTTTCGATACCTGTTTGATGTTATTCCCTTTTTCCTGCAGTCGTGGTTCGGTGGGTTCGATGGGTGAAAGGAGCGGTGAAAGAGGCAGTGGCGTTAGTAGAGAAAGTGCTTCATTATTCGTCTCCCCGGTCTCCGTAGCTCTACTGCGTCCGTCCTTTCTTAGTTCAGGGATTCCATCAGCTCCGGCTCCAGCCGGAGCAATAGGGGGCAGCACAGCTGAGATCGACCCTGCTGCTGCTCCCGGTACAGCCGCTCGCGCCGTTGCAGCCGCGGGGGCCGTGCCAGTATTTTGTTTGCTGTGCCTCGTCGCGCGTTGTGAGTTTTTTTTTTTAGGCATTCTCCACAGCCACCGGATTGGATTGGGGAAAGCCCGAAGATTAAGGCTGAGCCAACCGAGTCCGGAGCTTCTGCGTAGACCCTGGATTGTCTGCCGAAGAAGAAAAACAGAGGCCGGCAGTATCGGCATCGATGTGAGCGTTTATTCAAATTTGGCGCTTGGGAAGGATCAGGCCGTCTTTCCGAGTTTCCACGTTTCTCTTAGCTTAGATCAAACCTCTCCGTAACGGTTCATTCTCTCCGAGTGAAGGAGGGAGGGAGGGAGGGTAGGAGGACCTCAGGTGAGCTGCCTAGCCGGACCCCTACTCCGCCATCTTGGTCCCGCCGGATCTCTGACTACCCTTGAAATTCCAACCTTAATATTTACACATAAGGAGTTCCACAGTTTGGCTGCACAGAATGTGTCTTACTGAATGTGTGAGTTAGTGACTAAACTGTGTGAAAGTCTGTATCTGTCTGTTGCTGTGTAAGCAGCTGCATGGGTTGGTGAGCAGCTGCATGAGTGTCTATATGGGTTATTGATTGCTTGCCTGAGTATTTGTATGGTTGCCTGTGTGTGTGTGGGGGGAGCTATGTGACTCTGCATAGATGTGTGAGTGGTTGATTCACTGGGTGTAGGGGTTCAAGAGTGCATGGGGAAACAGCTGTGTGGGTGAGTGTGTGTATGGGTGTGTTGGTGAGTGAATGGATGTCTCAGTGGTACATGTGCAAGTAACTACATATGTAAAAGGCAGTAAATGTGAGTGATGGTGTATATAAATAACTATATGTGAGAGTCAGTAATGGTGAGAGTGGCTGCATGGATGAGTGTGTATTTGTATCAGTGATTCTATAAGAGTGTAATTAAGTGTTTAGTATCTGTATGAATAAATTAGGTGGTGTCTGTATAACTGTATGGGTGAGTGAATGGAAGTATGATTGATTCTTTGCACGACTGAGTAGGTGTGTGAGTAACTCTGGATATGTGGCAGTGTGTGAGTGTCTGTATAGGTGTATGAGTGCATATGATAGTGTTGTATTGATGAGTGACTGCATGTATGAGTGACTGTATGGGTGAATGAGTGGATGTGTGTGTAGACCTAGGAATTAGTGCGTGCATATTTAGAAACTGGTATTGATGCGTCTATTGTTTCGAAAATGGTAGTCTGTATTTTCGAGTGGGTGTATCAAAGGTTATATTCAGGTGTGAGGAGGTGCATCAAATTTTCACGTGGATGATGTCATCAGTGATATCATTTGAGATGTCATCAGCGATGTCATCTGTGATGCCACTGAGCATGTCATGAATGATGTAATATGTGACTTCATTAGCAGTGCATTGCGGGGGCGTGAGTTATAGTTAGCTCAACTAACTATAACGGCCGAATTTCTATGGTTTTGTATGAGTGAAATGTGCAACTAACTATAACATCCCTGAAACGTATGGTTTTTTTCAGTGAATTTCAAAGGTTTTTAAAATAATAATTTGTAACTATAACGTCCCTGAAACCTATATTTTTTTTAGTGAATATCAAAGATTTTTTAAATGCTAATTTCTAATTATAATGTTCATTAAACCTATGGTTTTTTCAGTGATTTTAAATTATTCCATTCTCAACCTGGTGAAAACAGCCAATATTGCCAGTTTTCCAGCAATAGCTTCCGCAAAAAAACATTGACACAAATGAGAGCAACAACTAACGCTAATATAATAAAAAACAGGCGATAAGCTGCGTTAGCAGTAGGAATGAAACATCTGCCTTTTACTGGTGTAAAGTAGGACGACTACCTTCAGTGTGAAAGGGAGCCCAGCCCAGAATCGCATCTGAAGACCAACTCATGTCATAGAGCTACTGATCATGCACCTCCCACACCCAAGAAGGCCACAACATCCACTGCCACCACCCTCAGGACCTCCCCGGACCACCTCCCCCTCCTACCACCGAGGCAGCACACAACAGGACAGCAAACCTTCCAAAAAAGGCATGGCCCGTTAGCCACACAATAGCTGAATGTTGCAAGATGTGGCAACCAAACATGTGTGAAGAGCGCAAGTCACCCACCAATAATAATGCACACAATTCCAAGTGTAGCGGTCATGGGCTGGACAGGCCTCACTATGCAGAGCACAAACCACTCCATGTGTACATATACTGCTGGTGCTTGTAGTGTTGTGGACAGTGGACGCAACCATGTTACCTCAGGCAGTGGGGAAGATCTCGGTCATGTACCGGTGTCGTCGTCCCCTGTAAGCGGAAGTGCAGTGGGCTGGTCCAATGTACGCCACTCCAGCATAGAAGTGTGAATAAATAGGCTGGGGCTCTGGGCATGGTTCACTTGTGTGAAGGCCAGCGCGTCTGCCAGAGCGGCGGCCCTCACCCTGCCACGTGGCTGCCGCCATGAAGGTGGGCATCCTCGACACAGGCCCCCTGCGAACACAGCGGCACAGCAGAGTTACGTCTGTACACACTACTACCTTCGATCTACACTGCGGACAGCAGGGCTCACAATTCAGATGTTGTCGCGATTGCAGATGACGCAGTCCAGTAGGCAAGATACATTGCTCCTAGTGTGGCCCGCCCGGACCACGCATCATCGCAGGCTGCTTACACACTGAGCGCCAGAGGTACCACTAACTCAGTGCACCACAAGTCAACGCCACGTGGTCTTATTAAGGCAGAAATCATTAGACACTAGACATTGCTACCAGTGCGACCCGCTTGGACCATGCTTCATCGCAGGGTGCACACTTGTTGAGTGCTTCAGGTGCCACTAACTCAGTGCACCACAAGTCACCACCACGTGGCCTTACTGAGGCAGAATTCATTAGACAAAAGACATTGCTACCAGTGCGGCCTGTCCGGACCACGCATCATCGCAGGGCTCACAATTCAAGATTAGTACCAATGCAAATTGTGTAAGAGACTATAAGCGGTTAAGAAAAACAAATGCTCCCAATCTGTGCAGCTTAAGTCACGGCCACGTGGCTGTGGGCCTTTGCTGATCATTGCCTCCGGCCTACACTGTGGTCAGCAGGGCTCACAATTCAAATTCAGTCTTGAGTCATTAATTTCAGAGTCCAGTAGACAACTAACTATAACGTCCCCGAATCCTACACATTTCGACAATGTATTCCATACATATTTTATTTTTTGTTACCTACACTGCGGTCAGCAGAGCTCACAATTTACATTGAGAAATTATTTATTAATTGCAGACAGAATTGTACTCTATGTCCTCGGATTTTGTCAAGAGGAAGTGACCAAAAGCATTCCTCGATGTCTGTGCTGACTACTGCCTTCCATCTACATTGCCGACTGCAGGGCTCACAATTCAGATTGAGTCGCAATTGCAGATGACGCAGTCCAGCAGGCAAGAGACATTGCTCCCAGTGCAGCCCGCCCGGACCACGCATCATCGCTGGCTGCGCACACGCTGAATGCTTCTAATGCCCCTATCTCAATGCAGCACAACTCATGGACCCTTTATGAGACAATATTTTGTGTATAATTTCACATCTGGTGCTCCTACCTCAGTGTACCACAAGTCATGTACCCTGTACGATAGAATCTTTTGTGTATTATTTCACATCTGGTGCCCCTACCTTAGTGCAGCACAAATCATTGACCCTTTATGATTGAATCTCTGTGTCTGATCCAATGATTACTGTTGTACTTGTTGCCAGCACCAACCATTCCCGGAGGGCTGGCTTACACTCACCCCACACGTATACAGCACAGACGTAACTTGACATGTGACCCTGGTAATAAAAAGGAGTCGAGAGCACGTGCCTGTACCCAGTTCCACTATCTATCTGTGTCCGTGTGTTCATTATGTATGCAACATGCTGCCCTTGGGCCCTACCACATTACATATTGCTTTGGACAGCGTATGCAACCTTTGACAGTCATTCTTCACAGCCTCACGCAGGACTGGCATATGCCAGGCCAGCCCACTCTACTGACGCTTACAGGTAAGGACAACAACGCTACATGGCCCAGATTTTCATTGCAGTGATCTGCTGGTCACACCCTAGTTGTCAGTACGCCACAGCCACTCCCTCACGGCTAGTATACTATACACCCACACCACACCCATCCAGCACAGGCTTCAAAGGACACGTGACCCTCCCAATAAAAAAGACCAGACGCACATGCTCGACGCCATTTCAGAGTTGCTCACACCGGATGCACTGCGGCCGGCACAGGCACACCAGCACAGGACGGTGACTTTCGGTCCACTGATGTATGGGTACTGTAACTGCTGAGCGGGTGTGCAGCCTGCAGTGATGGCCTGTCCCGGCGGTCTGGACAGCTCAGGTTTTGTGTGCCCTGCTGGACCGCAGTGTAGGCCTGAGCCATCAGACATCGCAGGCATACCGCCACATGGCATCGCCTCGCTGGTCACTGAGTTAGTGGCACCGCAAGAGCTGAGCGGGTGTGCAACTTGCGATGATGATGGGTTCACTGGTATGTCCTCTGCCATGGCAAAATCAAGACACAGCACCAAATGTGAGACTTGGTGGCCTGCGGTGCGGGGCTGCATGATATGCAGGGTGCCCTGTCCGCAAAAAGGTGAGCAGTGAGGCCAAGGTGCGCAGGGGCGGGAAGACACCTCTGGGCTGCGGGAGTGGATGATGTGCAGCAGCCTGGATGCACAAATGCGGATGTTGTATCTTGGTTTAAGTGCAATACATCTTTCTTGCTTATCTGTCTTGCTGCTCAGCCAGTGTGGATGTACAGTAGAATGTTGGTACGTGTGATGAGATGATATAATGTTGGGGATGCCTGGTGGATGAGTGTCAGTTGGGAGAATGGGCTGAGCAGCAAGGGAACTGCTCCTGGTGGAGCTCTGCGATTCTCACCTAAACTTCATCAATAAATCTTCTTAATCATTATACCTCGATTACATATGGACTTTATTTCAGCGGAACAGCGATTTACGCGTGCGCAGTCGTATATACTCTGCCATTACTAATTCTGTACTATGTTTCAGATGTGGGAGCTTGAGGGCTCCACTAGGTCCGGGCACGTGGTTGGACACACAGCGGTGGCGTAAAGGTGAGCTGTGAGGGTTTTGTCCACAGTATGGGCACTCACTGTCCCTCTTCATCTCTTCCTGTCTCGCCTTCACACTCGTTCTCTCTCTCTCTCTCTCTCTCTCTTCCCCTCTCTCACTGTTTCTCTCTCTCTTCGTCTCTCTCTCACTCTTTCTCTCTGTCTTCCTCTCACTCTTTCTTTCTTTTTCTCCCTCTCTTCCTCTCACTCTCACTGTTTCTCTCTTTCTCTCTGTCTTCCTCTCACTCTTTCTTTCTTTTTCTCTCTGTCTTCCTCTCACTTTCCTTCTCTCTCTATCTCTCTTTCTATCTCCTTTGATGGACGCATGACCCACAATCTTATCTTGCTTTTTATCTAACAGGCTGTGATTCACAAATTGAGCCCCCCCCACCAACACGGAACTCCCGCCACTCAGTGCCACCACAGTTGAACTTGTGTGGAACCTGCGATGATGCGTGGCCATCCTGACAATCAACACCCACTTTGAATTGTGCGCTCTGTGAGTACGCAATGCCTGAGAAGGTTGCTTTGGCATGTGGTAGACCCTCTTACACACACGCCGGTGGCAGAAGGTGAACAGAGAGGCTTCTTTCCGCAGCAGCGGACAGTCACCTGTGGGCCGTGGAGTGGATAGTGTGCAGCAGCCTGGGTGCATAAGAGCGCACAGACACCTCTGACCAGTGGGAGGGGATGGGGTGCAGCAGCGGCGAAACAGAGAATTACACGTGTGCAGTTGTATGTACTCTGCAATTACTAATTCTATACTATCTTTTAGATGACTAAACTTGAGGGTGCACTATGTCACGGTACGTGGTTGGAGACACACCGGTGGCAGAAAGGTGAGCTGCGAAGATTTTCTCCAGTGTCAACACTCCCTCTCCCTCTCCATCTCTTCCTTTCTCTCTCTGACACTTTCTCTCTTTCTCTGTCTCTTCCTGTCTCTCTCATTCTTTCTTTCTCTCTCTTCCTCTCTCTCACTCTTTCCCTCTCTCTCACACTGTTTCTCTCTCTCTTCCTCTATTACACTGTTTCTCTCATCCTTGTATCACATTCTTTTGCTCTTTCTCTGTCTTCCTCTTTCTCTCTCTCTCCCTCACTCTTTCTCTCTCTCTCTCCCTTTTTCTCACTTTCTCTCTCTCTTCCTCTCTCTCACTCTTTCTCTCTCTCTTCCTCTCTCTCACTCTTTCTCTCTCTCTCTTCGTCTCTCTCACTCTTTCTCTCTCTCTCTTCGTCTCTCTCACTCTTTCTCTCGGTCTTCCTCTCACTCTTTCTTTTTCTCTCTCTTCCTCTCACTCCCACTGTTTCTCTCTTTCTCTCTGTCTTCCTCTCACTCTTTCTTTCTCTCTCTCTCTCTCTTTGTCTCTCCTTTGATAGACGCATGACACACAATCGTATCTTGCTTTTTATCTAACAGGCTGTGATTCACGAATCGACGTCCCCCCCCAACACCACCACAGCTGAACGCATGTAGAACCTGCGATGATGCGTGGCCATCCTGACAACACCTGAGAAAGTTGCTTCGGCATGTGGTGGACCCTCTTACACAGACGCCGGTGGCAGAAGAGGAGCAGAGAGGCTTCTTTCCGCAGCAGCGGGCAGTCACCTCTGGGCGGTGGGAGTGGATAGTGTGCAGGAGCCTGAGTGCACATTGGGGAAACCGAGAATTAGGCGTGTGCAGTTGTATGTACTCTGCAATTACTAATTCTATACTATCTTTCAGATGACTAAACTGGAGGGTGCACTATCCCAGCACGTGGTTGGAGACACACCGGTGGCACAAAGGTGAGCTGCGAAGATTTTCTCCAGTGTCAACACTGCCTCTTCCATTCTCTCTCTCATACTTTTTCTCTTTCTCTGTCTCTTCCTCTCTCTAATCCTTTCTTTCTCTCTCTTCCTCTCTCTCACTGTTTCTCTCTCTCTCTCTTTCTCTCTCTCACACTGTTTCTCTCTCTTTCTTTTCCTTGTATCTTACTCTTTCTGTCTCTCTTCCTCTCTCTCACTCTTTCTCTCTTCTCTCTCACACTGTTTCTCTTTCTCTCTTCCTTGTATCTCACTCTTTTCTCTCTTTCACTCTCTCACTCGTTCTCTCTTTCTTTGTCTTCCTCTCTCTCTCACTCTTTTTTTGTTTCTCACTCCCTCTCTCTCACTCTTTCTCTCTTTCTTCTTCTCCTTTGCTGGACGCATGGCGCACCATCTTATCTTTATTTTTGTCTTGCAGGCTGTGATTCACAAATGGTCCAGCGATGACAGGACATGGCTGTACATAGTTTTATTTGTTGTTGTTTTGTTTTAATAAAATGTTTTATATGTAAATCCATACATGACTTAGATTCTTATTTGTCCAGCCTCACAAGCATCTTCTTATTAATAATTAAAAAACATTACCCAATTTTTCACGTTCCAGATTCCCTAACGTGACTCTCACATTTGTTTGTGGGGGGTGGGGGACAAGGAGCTCCTGCTGGGGGATGTCGGAGCAGTGTTGGGTGTCCGACCCGCATGATCGTTGCCTCCATTGCATCTGTTCTCATAGACTTGCGAGCCGGCGGGCTGGCTCGTAGATGAAGAGCTGCGAGCTGACTGGCAGGCTCATAGAGGGATAACCGCGGCCCGTCAGTTCGCAGAGGGAGAGCTGTGTGCCAGCTCGCAGAGGAACACCTGCGGGCCGACTGGTATTGGGAACGGTGCGGGCCATCGGCTTCCAAAGGGATAGCTGTGGAACAGTGATGTGGGGAGAGGGACAGTGAAGAGCGTATCTCACAGAGAGAGACCTGCGATATATTTCCAGTCTTGGCTTCACAGATACAACTGCGGGCCCAAGAACTCGCACCCGAAGAGCTGTGAGCCGACACGTGGTTCGCAGAGGAAGACATGCGGGCCCAAGAATGTTGTTGGAGGTATGCTGTTGAAGGGGGGAAAAGGGTGCATTACCTGCTGATGTAAGGAGACGCAGCATGAAAGGGGTATCTCACACAGACAGAGCTCCGGTATATTAAATTGCCCCCGAACCTTTCTTTTATATTTTCACTCGATGCGAGGCACAAGATGGCTGCTAACACTTCCTGGTTTGAAGTGTTAGCAGCCAATCAGAGAACACTTCCTGGATTGAAGTGTTAACAGCCAATCAGAGGCAAGCTCGTGCTCGGGAGTTAGGCACTGTCCAGATATATATCTTTTTTTTCCTTTAATATCTATAAAAATACTGAACGGATTTACACCATTTCAACAAAAGCGTGCTTTCTGGACCAAGACCTTTTTCCCTGCCAAATTTGCCGTTACTCCGTTCAGCAGTTTGACCTGTAGCCTTGTCTAAAGTTTCTTATGGAAAATGCATTGAGAAAACATTTTTTCGGACCCCCCTTTTTTCTCAGCCCCCCCCCCCTTGACCAATCACCCTGTAATATGTCTTCGCAGCTGGAGGGCTCCAGTCGTGGGTGCAAATATCTCGCAATAAACTTGCTTACAATCAACAACCAACCTTGTACATCCTCATTACACCCCTAAACTTTCAAGATAGGAGCTGATCAAAAAAGAGAAACTTTTTGGAAAATTTTGTAAAGATTCGTCAAACGACGCCAAAGTTATAAGCAGATGGAGGACTCCCGCTATTATTTTTTAAGAAATGCCCCCGGATCTAGCCTACCCCGGGGTCTCATTAAAATAAAACGCGGGAACCCGCGACCCCAGCGCGAATTGTGCTGATATTTAAAAAACTAAAAAAATGCTGTCTTTGGCCCTGAGGGTCCTTCTGAGACCCCCTGAGCAGGCCTAGGGCGTCATGGTGTTTCTACCCTGCCCCCTTCTCTTGTTTTATACTATTGTTCCTCTGTTTTCTGGTGACTCGCTTCTACCAAGTCACAAGATGGCTGCCAACACTTCCTGGTTTGGAGTGTTAACAGCCAATCACAGTGGAGCTCGTGCACGGGACTTAGGCTCCGTCCCAGATATCAAAACTTTTATTTTTCTAATTTCTCAGCAACTACTGAACGGATTCACACCATTTAAAAAAAGGTCGCTTTCTGATCCAAGCCCTACCTTTTTGCCAAATTTGGGGTAATTCCGTTCAGTGGTTTCGGCTCTAGCCTTGCACAAAGTTTCCTATGGGAAATAGATTTTTTTTATCTCTTATTCTTTGAATTTCTCAAAAACTACTGAACGGATTTACACCATTTAAAAAAAGGTCGCTTTCTGAACCAACCTCTACCTTTCTGCCATATTTAAGGTAATTCCGTTCAGCAGTTCGGGCTGTAGCTCGTCGCAAAATTTCCTATGGAAATTAACATGGGGAAAACGTGTTTTGGCACCCCCCTTTTTTCTCAGCCCCTGCTTGACGAATCACCCCCAAACTTTCAGGATAGGAGCTGACCTGCATAGACTTTTTTGGGGGAGAATTTCCAGAAGATTCGTCAAACGACGCAAAAGGTATTAGCAAATCAAAAATTGTTTTTCCTATGGAAACTAGGTTGTAACTATAACTACCTACTGGACACCGCCAGTAGGTAATATATATATATGCGTTTTTAGGGTTCAGGGGTGGGTAAGGGTATTGGATGGTAAGAGTGTTTTTTTAAGATTTATGAGTGGATAAGGGTATTGGGTGGTAAGAGTGCTTTTAGGGTTTAAGGTGGGTAGGAGGTATTGACTTGTAAGGGTATATTTAGAGTTTAGGGGTGGGTAAGGGTATTGGGTGGTAAGTGTGTATTTATGGTTAAGGGATGGTTCAGTATAGGGGGTATATATATATATATATATAATATTCACTGAAAAAACCATAGGTTTCAGGGGCGATATAGTTAGTTGGACATTTCACTCGTACAAAACCATAGAAATTCCCCTGTTATAGTTAGTTCAGCTAACTATAACTCGCGCGCCCGCAATGCACTGCTGATGATGTCACATATTACATCACTGATGACGTGGTCAGTGACATCACTCATGACATCACTGATGACATCATCCTTGTGATAGTGGCAGACCTCCTCTCACCCTAATATAACCTTTGATACACACTCAAAAATACAAACTAACATTTTCAAAACAATGAACATACCAATACCAGTTACAACACACCTATTCAGTAATTCCAAGATCTACACACACTTCCACTCATTCACCTACAGTCCCTATACAGTCACTCATACATGTACTCACTCATCATATGTACTCATACACCTATACATCCTGCTACACACCGCCACTCATCCATAGAGTTACTCACACACATAGTCAAACATGCAAACAAAGTATCAAACATCTATTTACTTGCATTTACAGTTATACACACACTACCACACTTACTTCTACAGAAACTTACACATACTTACTCTCTTAAACAATCACTTATAGAAACACCTACATATTTGTACATGAACTCTTCCAATCTCTCACTCTCACATATACTCACTTATATACACCAATACTCACATATACTAGTTTAAAACATATGTAGTTACTCATAAAGACACTATTGAGACAATCATTCACTCACTAACACACCCATACACACACTCATCCACCTCTACAGTCCTGCACACATGCTGTCTTCAACACATACAAACAGTGAGTCACTCATTCATGCATCTATACACTAAGTAATACCCCCACCGAACCATACAGACACTTGAACACTCATACTGATACTCAAAAAACCAACTAATAACCCATATAGACACTCATGTAGCTACTCACCAACCCATGCAGCCACTTAAACACAAAGTGAGAGACTGATACAGATATTTACATATTTAAACATTACTCACTAACCCATGTATTCACTAAGATACACTTAATCAGTCAGTTATACAATCAATTTTACCCAAAAAAATCATCCATTTAGACACTTATATACCCATTTATTCTTCCATCGACCTTGAGATATACATATATAAAACATATTTAATTTTCAGAAAAACACACATTCACTGGATGATGTCATCAGTGATGTCATTTGAGATGTCATCAGTGATGTCATGAGTGATGTCACTGACCATGTCATGAGTGATGTAATATGTGACATCATCAGCAGTGCATTGTGGGCGCGCGAGTTATAGTTAGCTGAACTAACTATAACGGGGGAATTTCTATGGTTTTGTACGAGTGAAATGTCCAACTAACTATAACGCCCCTGAAACCTATGTTTTTTTCACTGAATTTCTAAGGTTTTTTAAATGCTAATTTCTAACTATACCGTGCCTGAAATCTATGGGTTTTTTCAGTGATTATATATATATTTATTATACTATGTATACATGTGAAAATGTCTCAGTCCGCCTGTTTGCCTCGGTGGCACAGAAAAAATGGGTGGAACTGACGTCAGCACGCCGACGAGGTCCTCTTATGGCTCTGATGATGTCATACCGTGTCGCGAGCGGAGCCGTGCTATTATGACGTCCTTGTCGACGTGGGAGAGCAAGGAAAGATTTTCCGTGGAATGCTGCTGCAGGGAATATTCACCTAAGTGTTCAGGCTAGTCCTTTGGGAGCAACTCTTTATGTTGCCACTCCAGAAACCGAAACCAGTCATCCGAGGGCAGAGGCCCTACAGATGGCACGCAAGGTGGGGTGCCCAGTCGTGTGCACCGGCGGGGCAGCGAAGTGACAAGCACCACAACCCACAAAAAAGGTAACGAGGGCACTGAATAACACAGGATCTTCTCTTTGTATCTGGCAGGAACAACAAAGTTAAAATGCCCTAGTACCAAAATGTAGAATTAGTGCTACAACGGTCTTCAAGAGGACCTGCGATGCTGCTTCTGCCTCCCTTACCCTGGAGGCGGCACATGGGTCACACGGTACGGTCATACTGCGGAGGGACACACACTCGTTGACCTCTCAAGGCACTGCTCCACACTTCAGGGAGGACGCTTTCCATCAGCTCGATTTTCTGATGACGTGTCGCTCTGGCCCTGTCCAACAACAGAACTCCTTTAGATCCAAACAGACTCTTCCACTTTCTCACCGGAAGTGAAACCAGGCCATGGGGACACTTTCACAATACAACAGCTGGGAATGCACTTATCGGTAAAAAAAACACATTCCTTCCTCCTAATTAATCAGATAAACGTCACACTGAAGAACGGGGGCCAGCTTCGATCGGTAAACAGCCGTTACAACAACTTTTTACTTCGCGATACCATTACAACGCATGCATTACCACGCATGCATTGTACATCGCGAAGTCAATACTACACATTTTTTTTAGAACGCATGGTCATTTACCAAGCATGCCTTTACAACAAATTTTGTTGTAAAGGTATGTATGGTAAATGACCATGCGTTCTAAAAAACATGTAGAAGATCCACGTTGTTGTAAGGAAACAGAGGCTGTTCCGTTTCCTCACAAGGACGTGCACCGATCTTCGGAGATGACATGAAGCAGGAACCACGAGGGGAGAGGAACCACGAGGAGTGAGAGGTAAGGGGGATTGGGCATGGGGTGTTTTTTTCTTCTAGGGTTTAGGGTAGTGCAGTGGTGTTTGGGTAGTGTAGGAGGTTGTGCTGGGGTAGTGTTTTAGGGCTTAGGGTAGTGCAGTAGTGTAGGAGGTCATGCTGGGGGTAGTGTTTTAGGGTTTAGGGTAGTGCAGTGGTGTTTGTGTACTGTAGGGGGCCGTGCTGCGTTCTAGTGTTTTAGGGTTTAGGGTAGTGCAGTGGTATTTGTGTAGTGTAGGGGGTCGTGTATTAGGGTTTAGGGTAGTGCAGTGGTGTTTGTGTAGTGTAGGGGTCATGCTGGGGGTAGTGTTTTATGGTTTAGGATAGTGCAGTGGTGTTTGGGTAGTGTAGGGGGTCGTGCTGGGGGTAGATTTAGGGTTTAGGGTAGTGCAGTGGTGTTTGGGTAGTGTAGGGAGTCATGCTGGGGGTAGTGTTTTAGGGTTTAGGGTAGTGCAGTGCTGTTTGTGTAGTGTAGGGGGCTGTGCTGGGGGTAGTGTTTTAGGGTTTATGGTAGTGCAGTGGTGTTTGGGTAGTGTAGGGGGTAGTGCTGGGGTAGTGTTTTAGGGATTAGGGTAGTGCAGTGGTGTTTATGTAGTGTAGGGGGTAGTGTTTTAGGGTTTAGGGTAGTGCAGTGGTGTTTGTGTAGTGTAGGGGGTAGTGTTTTAGGGTTTAGGGTAGTGCAGTGGTGTTTGTGTACTGTAGGGGTTTGTGCTGGGTTCTAGTGTTTTAGGGTTTAGGGTAGTGCAGAGGTGTTTGTGTAGTGTATGGTGTCATGTTTTAGGGTTTAGAGTAGTGCAGTGGTGTTTGGGTAGTGAAGGGGGTCGTGCTGGGGGTAGTGTATTAGGGTTTAGGGTAGTGCAGTTGTGTTTAGGTAGTGAAGGGGGTCGTGCTGGGAGTAGTGTTTTAGGGTTTAGGGTAGTGCAGTGGTTTTTGTGTAATGTAGGGGGTCATGCTGGGGGTAGATTTAGTGTTTAGGGTAGTGCAGTGGTGTTTGTGTAGTGTAGGGGGTCGTGCTGAGGTAGTGTTAGGGTTTAAGGTAGTGAAGTGGTGTTTGGGTAGTGTAGGGAGTCGTGCTGGTGGTAGTGTTTTAGGGTTTAGGGTAGTGCAGTTATGTTTGGGTAGTGAGGGTGTCGTGCTGGGGGTAGATTTAGGGTTTAGGGTAGTGCAGTGGTGTTTGGGTAGTGTAGGGGGTCGTGCTGGGGGTAGTGTTTTAGGGTAGTGCAGTGGTGTTTGGGTAGTGTAGGGGGTCATGCTGGGGTAGTGTTTTAGGGTTTAGGGTAGTGCAGTAGTGTAGGGGGTCATGCTGGGGGTAGTGTTTTAGGGTTTAGGGTAGTGCAGTGGTGTATGGGAAGTGTAGGGGGTCATGCTGGGGTAGTGTTTTAGGGTTTAGGGTAGTTCAGTGGTGTTTAGGTAGTGAAGGAGGTCGTGCTGGGAGTAGTGTTTTAGGGTTTAGGGTAGTGCAGTGGTGTTTGGGTAGTGTAGGGGGTAGTGCTGGGGGTAGTGTTTAAGGTTTAGGGTAGTGCAGTGGTGTTTGTGTAGTGTAGTGGATAGTGTTTTAGTGTTTAGGGTAGTGCAGTGGTGTTTAGGTAGTGAAGGGGGTCGTGCTGGGAGTAGTGTTTTAGGGTTTAGGGTAGTGCAGTGGTTTTTGTGTAATGTAGGGGGTCATGCTGGGGGTAGATTTAGTGTTTAGGGTAGTGCAGTGGTGTTTGTGTAGTGTAGGGGGTCGTGCTGGGGGTAGTGTATTAGGGTTTAGGGTAGTGCAGTTGTGTTTAGGTAGTGAAGGGGGTCGTGCTGGGAGTAGTGTTTTAGGGTTTAGAGTAGTGCAGTGGTTTTTGTGTAATGTAGGGGGTCATGCTGGGGGTAGATTTAGTGTTTAGGGTAGTGCAGTGGTGTTTGTGTAGTGTAGGGGGTCGTGCTGAGGTAGTGTTAGGGTTTAAGGTAGTGAAGTGGTGTTTGGGTAGTGTAGGGAGTCGTGCTGGTGGTAGTGTTTTAGGGTTTAGGGTAGTGCAGTTATGTTTGGGTAGTGAGGGTGTCGTGCTGGGGGTAGATTTAGGGTTTAGGGTAGTGCAGTGGTGTTTGGGTAGTGTAGGGGGGCGTGCTGGGGGTAGTGTTTTAGGGTAGTGCAGTGGTGTTTGGGTAGTGTAGGGGGTCATGCTGGGGTAGTGTTTTAGGGTTTAGGGTAGTGCAGTAGTGTAGGGGGTCATGCTGGGGGTAGTGTTTTAGGGTTTAGGGTAGTGCAGTGGTGTATGGGAAGTGTAGGGGGTCATGCTGGGGTAGTGTTTTAGGGTTTAGGGTAGTTCAGTGGTGTTTAGGTAGTGAAGGAGGTCGTGCTGGGAGTAGTGTTTTAGGGTTTAGGGTAGTGCAGTGGTGTTTGGGTAGTGTAGGGGGTAGTGCTGGGGGTAGTGTTTAAGGTTTAGGGTAGTGCAGTGGTGTTTGTGTAGTGTAGTGGATAGTGTTTTAGTGTTTAGGGTAGTGCAGTGGTGTTTAGGTAGTGAAGGGGGTCGTGCTGGGAGTAGTGTTTTAGGGTTTAGGGTAGTGCAGTGGTTTTTGTGTAATGTAGGGGGTCATGCTGGGGGTAGATTTAGTGTTTAGGGTAGTGCAGTGGTGTTTGTGTAGTGTAGGGGGTCGTGCTGAGGTAGTGTTAGGGTTTAAGGTAGTGAAGTGGTGTTTGGGTAGTGTAGGGAGTCGTGCTGGTGGTAGTGTTTTAGGGTTTAGGGTAGTGCAGTTATGTTTGGGTAGTGAGGGTGTCGTGCTGGGGGTAGATTTAGGGTTTAGGGTAGTGCAGTGGTGTTTGGGTAGTGTAGGGGGTCGTGTTGGGGGTAGTGTTTTAGGGTAGTGCAGTGGTGTTTGGGTAGTGTAGGGGGTCATGCTGGGGTAGTGTTTTAGGGTTTAGGGTAGTGCAGTAGTGTAGGGGGTCATGCTGGGGGTAGTGTTTTAGGGTTTAGGGTAGTGCAGTGGTGTATGGGAAGTGTAGGGGGTCATGCTGGGGTAGTGTTTTAGGGTTTAGGGTAGTTCAGTGGTGTTTAGGTAGTGAAGGAGGTCGTGCTGGGAGTAGTGTTTTAGGGTTTAGGGTAGTGCAGTGGTGTTTGGGTAGTGTAGGGGGTAGTGCTGGGGGTAGTGTTTAAGGTTTAGGGTAGTGCAGTGGTGTTTGTGTAGTGTAGTGGATAGTGTTTAAGTGTTTAGGGTAGTGCAGTGGTGTAGGGAGTCGTGCTGGGGGTAGTGTTTTAGGGTTTAGGGTAGTGCAGTGGTGTTTGTGTAGTGTAGGGGGTTGTGCTGGGGGTAGTGTTTTAGGGTTTATGGTAGTGCAGTGGTGTTTGGGTAGTGTAAGGGGTAGTGCTGGGGTAGTGTTTTAGGGTTTAGGGTAGTGCAGTGGTGTTTGTGTAGTGTAGGGGGTAGTGTTTTAGGGTTTAGGGTAGTGCAGTGGTGTTTGTGTAGTGTAGTGGGTAGTGTTTTAGGGTTTAGGGTCGTGCAGTGGTGTTTGTGTACTGTAGGGGGTCGTGCTGGATTCTAGTGTTTTAGGGTTTAGGGTAGTGCAGTGGTGTTTGTGTAGTGTAGGGGTTGTGTTTTAGGGTTTAGGGTCATGCAGTGGTGTTTGGGTAGTGAAGGGGGTAGTGCTGGAGGTAGTGTTTTAGGGTTTAGGGTGGTGCAGTTGTGTTTAGGTAGTTAAGGGGGTCGTGCTGGGGTAGTGTTTTAGGGTTTAAGGCAGTGCAGTGGTGTTTGTGTAGTGAAGGGGGTCATGCTTTGGGTAGTGTTTTAGGGTTTAGGGTAATGCAGTGGTGTTTGTGTAGTGTAGGGGGTTGTGCTGGGGGTAGATTTAGGGTTTAGGGTAGTGCAGTGGTGTTTGGGTAGTGTAGGGAGTCATACTGGTGGTAATGTTTTAGGGTATAGGGTAGTGCAGTTATGTTTGGGTAGTGTAGGGTGTCGTGCTGGGGGTAGTGTTTTAGGGTTTAGGGTAGTGCAGTGGTGTTTGGGTAGTGGAGGGGGTAGTGTTTTAGGGTTTAGGGTAGTGCGCCCAACCAGCCACAATATCCGTGGACAAAGGGGATCCTGACTCTTTTGAACACTCCGCCAATTGAATAATTTTGGTCAATGGCCCTACCACGTCCAAGACCTATCTATTCCTTTCTTGGGATCCCTCATATACTTGGAGAAAAAGGTACATAGTTTCTCATCAATTTCAGGCGTGTGTGCCACCTTCCCCTTCAGTGAGGGCCTGGGGCATTCTCCCCTCATCCTATTCCTGACCTCCCTTTAAAGGGGTTGATGGATTTTCCCCACCACATACTCTGCCACTTTGGTGTCAGGGGTCCACTCCGCCGACCTAGGATGGTAAATTTGGGTAGGCTCGAACATGTCTGAGTGGACCCCGTCCCCAACCGGGACAGAGAGGAGTGGGACTCTGGATGCCAGGGACGCCCGAGTCCTTATCCTCTTCGGAGTAGAAATCGTCCTCCGATACACCCTCTCCCTCTAAGGGAAACCCGCCATCAGCGTCTACAATAGTGGTGACAGTGTCGCAATTTTCTCCGGACTCCTCCTACTCCCGGCATGGTGCATGTTTTAGCATTTGCACATTCTTGAGGAAGGTCTCCGTAAGTTTATCAAATCCTTCCAAGTGCCCTGCGTTATGCTTAACGGCCGTTTTATTCCCCATCTGGGAGCTACTGGGACCAACCACCACCAGATCTGGGTCACTGAACACCCCAGGGATGCTTTTCGCCAGCTTTTCAACCTGATCCCTAAGAGGAGCCAGCGCCCTAGAAATAGCCAGAGAGAGGGCTTGGTCTATTGCTGGAGGGAGAATTTGGGGGGCCATTCCTCCTCCAATTCCTGGTAGGAGGAGTAAAAATGGTCTTCTGGAGAAGACATGATAGCAGAGGGTGTGAGCACAGAACAAATGCCCTTAAAATCCTTAAGGCAGCCCTCTCGCTGGTGCTCCAACAGCTGGGCTTTCCCCGAAGCTGTTATAAGAATAGACTGAGGTGCAATACCAATTACCACCACCAGGTGGCGCTGGTCTCTAACATGGCATTGTGGGAAAATCACCGCATAGTGGTGTCAAAATTAGGCGAGGGTTGGTCGGAGCTGCCTCGCTCGGACCAGACGCGCCTGACAGGATCTCACCGAGCGCACAGCGGGAGAAACTGCGAGGGGGAGACCGCTCTCGGGCAACAGCCTGCTGCGTAGGGAATATGAAACAATACCAAGGCAATCATGCTAATAACGTGCACAAGAAACCGCTTTACAAACAGCAACAACATCAGATTAAGCCAAGAATGTAAGAGATGCACTTAACTGACAAGCAGTGAAGAAAGAGGAAGCGGAAAGGACGTCACGATATTATATACGATGGACTGTGATACGATTGGACTATAGTTGCCTTGGAGACTACCCCCCTAATGCTTCATGGGTTGTGAAGTCTTTTGTTTAATGATTGTTGTGTTACGTTTTCTTTGAACTGCTATGCAAATAAAGTGAGGAAAGATATGAATAATTCTCGCCTCCGTCCTGCCATAGAATTCATTAAACTTCATTCGATCTGATTTAGAAACATAGATCATAAAAGTGTACATAAAAACAGTAAATCCTCTTTCCTCATACAATACAGTGAGAATTAATTAAAACCAGTAGGTAAAAACAGGTGTTACAAAGCCCGGTTCAGAGCAACTTCAGGTTAACAAAATCGTAAAGTTCAGTGTTTCGCAAGATCAATCTCATGTACTTCGTGCAAAATACAGAATATGGGGTCCAAGTAAGATGTAACGCTCCAATACCTGTCCAGTCTGCACTATATAAAACTGCAGAAAAACTAAAAATAAAAAGTGTTTTGCACCCTTCTGTCATTGGGCGATATGTGGGCTACATCTGGGTGATATTTGTGCTACATTTGGGCTCTTTTGTCTCTGGTGGCCATCTTGGGAGACTTATGAAGTTTCCTAATTTCCTCATTTACTGCAGTCTCAGTAGGAAATGCTTTCAGTTTTTTACTTTGATTCCATCAAGAAGGCATTCAGATGTGTCACACATTTGCCATAAATTTAGAATGTTAGCACTCTAGTTGTTCATTAGATCACTGTAGTAAAGCTACTGCTCACCAGGGAGTTAACTGGAAGTCTACTGCTGGTATTGAAAGTGATTGTTTCAGTCTGCATGTCAGAATTTTCTAATGAACTAGAAGAGGATTTGAGATCTCACTTAAAACATGCCCTAAATTTTCTTTCTGCAGCACTAACCATACTTTCTATGGCAAAATGAACCCCCTCATTGTGTTCCTTTTTCCACAGCAGGGGCCACCAGAAATATCGCCCAGCTTGAATGTTACGGAGTATTCATCTCGGAAAAGCCCTATCAGTATCTCGAAAGAGTCACATATACTGCCATTGTTGGGTGGGCTGGTGAATGAATGTGAGCAGGAAAACTCGGGTAGGGTAATTATTTCCCCAGCTACAAATAGGTATGCCAGTGATTTGATTGTTGCCACAGGGGAGCCCAAGCTAAATATCAACTTACATGGGCCGGGGAATGAATGTAAACAGGGAAGCCTGGGTAGGGTGACCATCCCCCCAGCTACAAACAGGCTTGGCAGTGATTTCACTGCTGCTATAGGGGAGCCCAAGATGAATATCAATCTACTCTCTTGGAATGTGGCAGGCCTTAAGAGTAAACTGATCTGTGAAGATTGGGGCAATTTTATAGACACCTTTGATATCTGTCTAATGCAAGAGACATGGGCTCTGGAAAATTTCCAACGGGCTGGTTTTGTGTCTTATAACACACTTGCATTAATTTGGCTATGATATTAAAATCAGGAAGTTGGGGACTGACCAGCTATGATACTGTGGCCTCTACCACATTACAACCTCTTATCCTGCATAACAACAGACACAGAGTAAGATGGCCTCGTATCTTTGCCTGCCCAAATAAAATGGCAGAAACTTATAGACTGGTTCTGCCCCATCTTAGTGAAATGGCTGGAGTAGGGCTAAATTGCACTTCCATTGGGAGGGAAACCAAGCCTGTAGATATTCATAGACCGCTCGCCTCAAAACTTTTGGAGGTGTTTTGTCCGGTTGGGAGTACGAGGGTTCAATTGGCTAAAAGGCAATTGTGGTATACTGCCGAGTGCCGGAAGTCAAAGAGTGAATTGATCCTAGCAAATAAGGCCAAGGATAAAGCTAGGATTAAAACACTACGTGCACAGTATAAACAAAAGATTGAAAGGGCAAGAAAGTCTTGGGAGGACGACAAGTGGGAGGAGCTAAGATTAGCTCTGCAGTATAAAGATTTTAAATCTTTTTGGGCTATTGTTAGCAATGGTAGAAATGAATCTGTGACTACCACATTCCCTAACATAGCTCCAGCAGCCTGGGAAGACCATTTTGGGGGCCTATATATAGGCACAAATTACAACACATCACCCATAACTGCCCCCCCCTCCAACACCGAGTGTCGAGCTGAGGATGTTCCGGTGATCACGACCAAGGAGGTGGAAACTGCTATCCACATGCTGTTACCTAACAAAGCGCCGGGTTTGGACAAAATCCCAGGCGATCTCTATCGGTCGGAACCCAAGGTATGGGTACCGTATCTTTGTGTCCTGTTCAACTCTATCTTATCTGGTGCAGAACCCCCAGAAACCTGGCGTGGCGCTGAGATCGTGCCAATATACAAAAAAGGATGCCCATTACAACCCTCAAATTATAGGCCCATTAGTCTAATTGATATCACTCAAAAGCTACTTGGACGTATTGTCCTGGATAGAATTCAGACGTGGGAGGCAGAAAATAACATCTTGAGCATCCTGCAGGTGGGCTTTAGAAAGGGCATCTCAACTGTCGATCAAATATTCCGACTTCAGGTCCTAAATTGGAAGACTGTGTGTTTGGAGGGTGGCAGCCTCTACCTCATTTTTGTTGACCTGAGGTCGGCATTTGACCTGGTGCCGCGAGAAAATCTGTGGAGAGTTCTCCAGGCACTCAATGTTCCTCTGTATCTATAGGATGTCTTGAGAAGACTTCACACAGAAAATTTCGCACAGGTCAGATGTGGGAAACATGGAGAGTTGTCCGAACGTTTTCCTGTAAACAGAGGAGTCCGCCAAGGATGCGTGCTAGCACCCACGCTATTCTGTTTATATATTAATGGGCTTATCAAATGTCTGGAAGGCATTAAGGACACTGATATCCCAAGACTCGCTACGGGTAGGGTACCAGCTTTGATGTTTGCTGACGACACCTTGTTGTTGTCTCGAACATCTACTGGTATCCAGCGTATTTTAGATGGTTTTGTGGATTTCTGTGGAGAAAGAGGTCTGGAGATTAATCTAGCGAAAACGTAATTTATGATCCTCAACCCCCCCAAGCATACACGCCCGAACCCAGCGCTGAATGGCATTCCCCTTGAGCGGGTAAAGACGTTTGGATATTTGGGGATTACACTCCAAGAAGATCTTGGATGGGGGGGACAAGTTGCTAATTCCGCACTAAAACTGACCCAAATTACAGGAGGAATGTCTAAACTTTTCAGAGGATCAGTTTTCAAGCCTGTAGCTCCAGTAATAGAAATTTTTAAAACCCAAGCAAGAGCAGCTTCTACCTATGGAGCAGAACTATGGGGACATACCAAGATCCACAGTTTAACAAGGACTGAAAATTCCTTTATGAGGAATTTGCTGGGCTTGCCCCCTAGTACCCCGCTGGTACCTATTAGGTTTGATCTGGGGTTGTTACTCATGGAAGAGGTGGTGGCACTGCGGCCAGTGACCTACTGGAAGAGACTCTGGTCTAATCCGGAGTTGGGCTCCTACCGAGAAGAATTTAAGGGGGTCTGGCCCCTAATTAATAATAAGAATATTCCTTGGCTAATGTATGTCAGGGACACCTGTGCCAAAATCGGCCTTCCAGATCTATGGGGTTCTCCGGAGGTCTCATGCTTGGCTGTTTCTAAGGCAAAACTGGCTGAACAGTTTAGACATTTCCATCTTCTGAGCCTGCATGTGAACTCTGGTGTTGGCAGGTTGACCGCCCAGTTTCTCCAGATTAAAGTCAATTACAGGAGGGAGGTATTTTTAGATCTGATCTTTCCTGCTGTTGCCAGGAAGTTGTACTTCCAGTTGAGAATAGGCAGTCTACCGCTCAGGTCCTTTACCTCAAGTTGGGACCCCAATAAAATCACTGCTTGCCCTGCCTGTGGTTATAGAATGGAGGATGAAAAATATGTTTTCTTCTTCTGCCCAATGTATCACCTGCAAAGAAAACGCTGGGTAAAACCTATCTGTAGAAACTTGGGATTTAGAGAGTGTGAAAAAGCTTTGCGAGTTCTGAAATACGACACCCATCCTCCAATTGTTTTTGCAGTTACACGTTTTTTAAATGCTATGTGGATCAAACGTAGGAAATTTTCCAATCAATCACTAAGCTCAAATATATCTCTGTAATTTTGGTAATTTTTTTTATACTATTTTATGTACAATTGAGATTCGACTTTGATGTATTTTAGAATTGTATTTTGTCAAAATTTATGGCACTTTTATGGCCTTTGTGGCCGAAATAAAGTTTATGATGATGAAATTAAATGTTTTGAGTGTTACCAGTCTATTCCAATCAAGATGGCTTCAGGTGTGCCATAATTTTGTCATAAGTAAGACTGTTAGCTCTCTAGTTGTTCTTTAGAACACTCTGGGAAGCTGCAGTAGAACACAAAGGCATCAACTGACAGGCTGCTCCTGTTGAAATATAACAGGAAGATATTTGAGATCTCACTTAAAACGAGTCTTAATTTTTCTTTCTACAGCACTAACCATAATTTCTATGGCAAAATGAAACCCCCTCATTTTGTTCCTTTTTAAATTAAATGTTTTAAGTGTTACCACTTTATTCCAATCAAGATGGCTTCAGATGTGCCATACTTTTGTCATAAGTAAGGCTGTTAGCGCTCTAGTTGTTCTTTAGAACACTCTGGGAAGCTACAGTAGAACACAAAGGAATCAACTGACAGTCTCTGCCCTTGTTGGATGTACATGATTTACTGAGAATGACAGACTTCATTCTCACATGACTAAGAAAGATAATGTGAATTTACAGAAAATATGCTTCATTTTAGCTTCAGTTTTCTCTCAAGCATGATTCATGATATCCCAGCAGAAGGTTTTTCACAGGGTAAAATCACCTTAGAACACACCACAATTCCTGAAATTAGTATGGTACCATCAACAAATGAATTCTAATGTAACTAAAGTCTGTTATCACCCTTTATAATTCTCCTTTTGTTAACCCTCAAAATCTTCGATTCACTACAATGCATTTCAAAGGGGTACTATCATGTATATTGGTCCCAAGATGGCTGCCAGCAATTCCAGGATGAAGTGCTGACAGCCAATCAGATCTCACGATGGGATGTGTTGTTAGGCTCCGCCCAGATATTAAAACTTTTTGTTTTTCTAATTTCTCATGAACTACTGAACGGATTTACACCATTTCAGGGATCTTTTCTGAACCAAGGGCTACCTTTTCGCCAAATTTGGTGTAATTCCGTTCAGCAGTTCGGTCTGTAGCCGTGTCTAAAGTTTCCTATGGGAATTAACATGGAGAAAACACGTTTTGGCCCCCCTTTTTTCTCGATCCCCGCTTGCCGAATCACCCCGAAACTTTTAAAATAGGAGCCGACCAGAACGCCCCACGAGTTTTGAACATTTCGCGAACATTCATCAACCGACACCAAAGTTATTGGGAAAGTCTGCCCACTTGGGATGAATTTACAATAAATTAGCACCCTGTAAAACTGCAACAATTTCAAAAGAAAATCATTTTGTATAATGCGAGTGGCACCATTTTAAGGCAACCCATTTTAATTAATGGAAATATTTTACAGAAATTGAATTTGGAATTTGGGTGTTTTTAAACATTGTAAAAGCTAATGTTATGCCTTGTAATGATTTTAATGAATTTCATGTGATTCCAAGTGGCACAAATATTACAATTTAATGTGTGATCATGTCAAAATCAGTATGATAGAAGGGCAAGTCTGCCTTACCTTTTCATGATGATGTCACAGGTCATTGCAAAGTAAATATGGGAAGAAAATGGTGCATCGCAAACTGTGAACACGACTGTGATACAGCTGAAACGTATCAGAGTAGCATGAGCACGTTCAGTAAATAAATGCTAAAACGTTCCAGCAAGCGCTGACTTCCTTGTAGGAGTGACAACAAGGTGTGTGAAAACAATTTTCAGCGCACAAGCTGAAGCCGCACTGATGACATGTTCTTCATTCAGGTGCACAGCAGCGGCCAGCAACATGCGAGAGAGAAATATATAACTATATCCTAAAAAAGGGGGTTTCACCTACCTGATATATACTTACATTTTTGTTGTAACAGCAATTTGTGGTAAAGGACGCATGCTAAAGGCATGTGTGGTAATGGCATGCGTGGTTCCGTCATGCATCCCTGCTCACTGCATAGTAGTTCCAGAAGGCATGTTTAACAGTACATTGTATTCTAATTGCATTTACATAGCGCTTACTACCCCTGAAAAGGTGTAGAACTGTTTTTACGGCAAGTAGCATGCTACTCCGGAACCCCCAAAGGATTAGTGGTGAATTAGTATAGTGAAATATGAAAATCATTTGAGTGAATATGTTGGTCAGTTATTTGGATTGAGAAGGATAGTGGAGGGATGGAAGAGGGAAAAAGGTTTGCATTTATATAGATTACTACCCCTGATGGGTGTTGAAGTGCTTTTTTGGCGAGTAGCATGCTACTCTGCAACACATACAGTGTTAGTGGTAAATTAGTATAATGAAATATGGAAGTCATTTGAGTGGTGGACATGTAAGTCTGTTATTTGGATTGAAAAGGATAGCGGAGGGATAGAAGAGGGAAGGATTTAGATTTTTTTGGGTTTTGTTTTTGAGTTCAGAGCAGTAGGAAGAGGCTTGGGATGAATAAAAGGGAGGTGGAGGGGGAAGTGTCAGAGGGTGGGTTTGGAAAGGCTTATTTTGGGGGATCGGAATAGTAAAAAGAGATATGAGACGATGCAAGGAGGGGTGGAGTAGGGAAGAGCCTTGAAAGGGTTATTTTGGGGATTAAAGTAGTGGTATGGGGTTTGGGATGAAAGAGTGGAGGTAGAGGATATATTGATAGAGGTGTAGAGTGAGAAATAGAGTAGTGTATTGGAAAGAGTAGTCGAAAGGTTTGACATGAGTCAGAGAGTTGAGGTGGAGGATAATATTGAGAGCAGTATAGGGTGAAAAATAGGGTAGTGCATTGGATATGCTGAATTAGAAGAAAAGTAATAAATAGGTAAAAGTAATAAATATATTGATCCAAAAGTAATAAATATATAGCGCCATAAGTACATAGAAGGTATATAGATGTATAAAGGAAGGTAGTATATGTAGATTATAGATGCATTAAATAAAATCTAGCTTTCAAGTGTTGTTGTAATGTAAATTAATTTTATTTATATATTTTCTTGTAGATCAATAGTAAAGCAATTGTAGATTTACTAATTTATGCAGTCACATATATACATGTTAAAATCATAGAATAATGTAACTATCAGTAATATGTACATTTGTTGGGCAGACCTAAAATATCTATATATATATTTTTTTTGTTGAAACATTATTCTACACGTTTATACAAAGCAATACACATATATAGGTACATGTCTATAGTACAAATGCTTAAATACAGAGAGATATGCTGTATATTTCTATATGTTTGTGTTTTGTGGGTATGTGTGGAAGAGGCAATTCTTGAACGATTTTCTGAAGACAAGGTGGTTATCTGTGTATTTTATGTTGGAGGGAAAGAGCTCCATAGTTTGCTTGCTTGAACAGTGAATGATGTGCCACCCATTGTTTTTTCTTGTATCTTGGGATTTTGAGGCGAGGTGCCACTCTAGAGCGGAGGTTCCTTTGTTGAATGTGTTTGGTGATTTTATTGCTGATGAAGAGTGGTTCCGTTCCATGTATTGTTTTGTGGGTGATACAAAGCAGCTTGAACATGGATCTTCTGGCCACCGGTAACCAATGTAGGGCTTTCAAGGCAGGGGAGATGTGGTCTTGCGGTTTTATATGTAAGAGTAGTCTGGCAGCCAAGTTCTGATTCCGTTGTAGTCTTTTCATGGTCATTAAAGGTGATCTGTGGTAGAGGCTATTGGCATAATCGTGTTTGGACAAAACAAGGGAGATGGTAGCCTGGACCTTGTGTGGAAATCCCAAAGGGGGGAAGATTTGTCGCAGAGGTTTTATAGTAACAAAGCTTGAACTTGCTATTTTGTCCACGTGGGCATTCATCGTTGGCTTGGAGTCCATGGTCATTCTGAGAATTCTTACTTCCTTCGATATTTTAGGTGGTGTTCTTAGATCATCAGGCCATGTGGCGAGTGTGTCATATTTTTTCCAATCTCCACACATGAGTATTTCCATTTTGGAAGCATTCAATTTGAGATGGTTCCACGTCATCCATTGATTCACGGCTCTGAGACAAGTGAAAATTGGAAAGTTTCCCATGTCTTTAGGGCATTGTGGTTGAAGGATATATGTGTGTCATCTGCATAGTTATAGCACATGAGTTGAAATTGATTGATCAGTGCGGGTAATGACTTCTTGTAGAAGTTGAAAAGCATGGGTGAGATTATAGAGCCTTGAGGGACCTATGCTTTTGTGAAGTACGGTTTGGATTAGAACAGTGGGGTATGGATGACATTAGTTCTGTTGCGCAGGTAGGATGCGATCCAGTCTAGAGCAGTCCCCTCTATGCTGGCTTCATAGAGTCTTTGTATCAGAGTGTCATTGTCAACCATGTCAAAGGCAGCCACGAGGTCAAAGAGAAGTAGCGCAGTAACCCCGTTGCAGTCAACAGTGTTCTTCAGGTCATCCCAGACAGCAAGGAGGGCAGAGTCTTTGCCTCTTCCTGGACGGAATCCTGTTTTGAAGTCTGAAAGTATGGCATTCTCTTCAATGAATTGTGACATCTTGGCGAAAGCTGCTCTATTTATCAGTTTGCCCAGAAAAGGTTAATTTGAAATCGGTCTGTAGTTGTCCAGGTTCAGCAGGTCCAAGTTTGTTTTCTTCAGTAATGGGCGTACGTATGACCTTTTGAGTTCTTTTGGAAATATTCCGGTAGTTAAGGAGTTGATGATGATTCTCCTTACTGGAGTGGCAGCAGAGTTTGTTAGAAGAATTGTCTTGAAGGTTTGCGGTGGGCATGGGTCACAAGGGCTGTGGGCAGGCCTGCTTGCTTTAACTAGGTCCATATTTTCATTGTGTGCAATGTGTTGGAAGGAACAGAGAGGCTGGGATGAGTATACTGGGATTGTAGCTTTGTAAAAGGGTTAGTGCTGATGCTTTGGAGGTGCTTTAAATATGTAGATTTCTGACACACTCTGTCCCATGAGAAAATAGATATTTTATAACAATATATTCATGCTTTATTATGTCTTGGCAGTAGGTGTATAGTTCATTGATGGGTACACTCCGGTCTGGTGCTGCATACACGTGATCACCACACCACTTATTCCAAGTTCTGTGTTTGCTCTTGCATTATAGCTCAATAGAATAGAAGGGTTTCCTCAACACATCTCATGTTGTGAATTTTTTTATGGATGTCTTGAGCGCTCAACATCATTGAAGTTGTACAACTAACCAAATCTACACCTTGAAAACAAGTAAACAGATTACTGAGCAAAACCTTCCTATTAAAGAGGCCAACCCCCTCTAACATAGTCATCCATTCAAACCCTGTCAGGTAGCCAATGTGTCAGCAGACATTTACAAATACCTAGTAAGGAATACAACACGGGAAAATAGTTGGCAAACCAGGAGCGAACGAACATCCAGCAAATCCTCGTGGTCAGAAAACTCTAGTTTACACACACAAAAAAACACTAAGATTTTGCACAGCTCCACAATTATTCATTTTTTCTCCCTAATTCCAGGCAATATTTTGTGATCTGAGCTGTCCTTGCAGTTCTTGAAATGAGCAAACATGCTCCACTATAAAATGCCATCTTTCTCCCTCAGAGTGATTGAAGAGGCTATTGTAGTTTTGAAAGGAATCAAAACTCCAATAATTCTGTTCAATCTTCTGTTTTACCTGTCACTTGCCCACAAACTATGAAATATTATCATGTAAAGAAAGAAAATGAGTATAATACGGTTTAAATGTATGGTTAAAAGTGCATGTTTAAGTTACACATTTTATCTAGTAATATCCTTCAGCCTGCTTTTAACAAAATGTCTAAATGCTGTCTGATTGAAGTGTTTTTTTCTCTCTTTGTATGTTTGCTGGGAAACATCCTGACTTGAATATGTAACAGGAAATTTATAGCAGCAGAGAATGTTCCAATTGTAGTCTGTAAGTGTGGCATGACATCTAGAAATCACGAACACAGGAAAAAGATGGTCTTGAAGGAAATGTGTGCAATCTGGGTGGGACATAACAGAAAAGCTGGAAGCTTTTTCTATTGTTAACATTGTATTGAAGTTATGGATGTTTGCCAAAATTAGTATTATAAGACTAGACTCGCAGCGTTAGGAATTTAACACTGACTTGTGCTTTTCTTATAGCATGGTCGCTCTTGCAGCTGTACGGAAAACTTATTTGCGCATATGAAATAAACCTGTTTGCACCACCTCTGTTGCAGATGTGGTGATTAAATGATTTTCACTACTTGAAGGATTTTCTAGCGACATCGTGGCAGAGCCAGCCAAGAGATACCCTTTGCTCCGGCCTGCCGCTGGGGAGGTCCCCCTTCGGACAACTAATTTAGTTGTGCACAATTTGAGGAGGATGACAGACGCCTGTTGAGGAGAAAGATCTGTTTTTTGGAGGACAGGGGTACTGGTCTGGGGGATGTCTGTAGCAGCCAGATAAGCTAGGAAAAAAGGGTGTGATCTTCGAATCCTTGTATATTGATCCACAACTGCCAAAAATGGAGTTGTGTATTTAGTTAATCCTGGCAGACCTTTGTTTAGGAATCGTCAGAGAAATAGATGTTTATTTAGTTAAACTTGGCAGACTGTTTTTCTTTCCATTGGGGAAATATTAGAGAAATAGGAATTGTATAAGACGTTTATCCTGACAGTTTGAATTTGGAAAACGTCTGAGAAAGAGAGAAAAAGTTGACATTTTGTATAAATGTTGTGAGGATTTTTTTTAAACATATGCGTATATATATATATATATAGACACAGTTCCACGAGTTGCCCCTAGAGCAAGGATGCACTCGAACAGCAGCTTGCTTGTGAAAGCCTTTATTTCAACAAAAACTGCAACCTGCATTCCAATTAAAGTTCCAGCCTGATGCATTTCAGAGCTCCTTGCTCCTTTCTCAAAGGCTCAACACTGAGTTTCACAAGCTGACACACCTTTGAATAATTAATTCCCCGCCCTCTAATGAGCATTGCCTTCTGGGATCTGTAGTGTGTGCCAAAAAATACCTGCCCAAATGGGTGCTGTGTCTCTCAGGTAGTTGCAGATTTTCAGCCCTCCAATGGGCCTCAGAGTGCAAGTTCGTTTTTCAATTTAAAATGCTGCTGTTCCACTTTAAGGTTCTGGCATGATTCCAACCTCGTGGCCCCCTTAAATGTCAGGGTGGTGCAATCGAGGTTGGAATCATGCCAGAACCTTAAAGTGGAACAGCAGCATTTTAAATTGAAAAATGTCTGCATTGTCAGCATTCCGTCCATCATTTGTTTGTTGTAACGCTTTTCGCCCTAAGTGGGATGGGTATTCCCAGACGTGGGACCCGTGCTCACTACGCCACTGGAGTCAAGCTATCCTGGCTGATGACGGCTGATAGCCAGAAACCGGTCCTAGGATGCTTGATTCTGGTCCAGGGAAGACATGGCTTGGCAGTTCGGGCTGGACTGTTCCCATGAGGCACAGGGTCAAGACTGATTTGCATATGGCCATGTCTAAACTGGGGTGGCGTAGTGGGCAAAAGAACGATGGATTTAACCCAGATCTCTTGACTGGAGGAGAATGTCTGCATTGTCAGCATTCCGTCCATCATTTGTTTGTTGTAACGCATTTCGCCCTAAGTGGGATGGGTATTCCCAGACGTGGGACCCGTTCTCACTACGCCACTGGAGTCAAGCTATCCTGGCTGATGACGGCTGATAGCCAGAAACCGGTCCTAGGATGCTTGATTCTGGTCCAGGGAAGACATGGCTTGGCAGTTCGGGCTGGACTGTTCCCATGAGGCACAGGGTCAAGACTGATTTGCATATGGCCATGTCTAAACTGGGGTGGCGTAGTGGGCAAAAGAACGATGGATTTAACCCAGATCTCTTGACTGGGGGAGAATGTCTGCATTGTCAGCATTCCGTCCATCCATTGTTTGTTGTAACTCCTTGCTCTAGGGGCAACCTGTGGAACTATATATATATATATATATATATATATATATATATATATATATATATATATATATATATATATATATATATATATATATATAAAAATATATATACATATATATATATATATATATATATATATAATGTAGATTTGTGATTATTATAGCATGTATAATAGATCATGAGTTCTCTTGCATTATCAGAGGTAGCCACTGTTTTTAGTGTTAACTCCATTGGGACAGCAGCCTTTAAGATTAGTAAAGTTTGGGTCTACTAGGATACCAGGTAGAGTTATTCCATATAATATAGATCCATCTGATTGGAGTGTAGGTGTGTTATGTGAACCTCTTGTTAGTATCCCACAACTTGCTTATTTAGGTATAACTGAAGACGAGGCTAAACAAAAGGGAGTAGTTTGTGTTATAGTCCACTAATTTCTTCCCCACGAACAGGAATAGTAAAAGTTTCTGGTAGATTAAAAAGAAAATTGTAAGGTCATGCCTTTCTTTAAGAAATCTTCCCCGGGGAGGCAGGGAGAGAAAGGGACTCCTTTAGGCCAGGGGCATCTTAAGGATTTTGGGGGCCCTGGGCATAACGTATGTTGGGGGCCCCTGTTCAGAACAGATCTGAATTTCTGATCCAATTTCAGCTCTTTCATGCCCACTTTGGCCAAGTCACCGGCGGCACACAGGTACACTCGTCCATATTCTAAATGTATTTACATCTAATATTCAGGGATAGTGACGTGTCACAATACTGTAGAGCAGCAGCAGCTCACTAATATCACTGCAAATAATCTCTGTGGCACCCTCCCATTTCTTATATGTGAGGTCCTGTTTTGATCTATATGAAAACATTTTTTAGGAATGTTGCATGAAAACAGTATTCCAATCAATATATTTAAGAATTATGAAAGGTCATCAAGGCAAGACTCTCTGCAAAATAGGGCTGGCTCTATCATGGGGCCCTCTAACAGGTTGGGGCCCTGGGCCAGAGCCCACTTTGCCCATGCCTTAAAACGTCTCTGCTTTAGGCCACATTTCCAGGAGACTCTGATAGAATAAAAAGACATTGTCAGGAATTGGCAGAAGGTACAAAGACTTCCCTGGTTCAATGGCCACTAGAAGGCTCCTTTGATAATACAGTGATAGCCCACGTAATATCATAATATCTTAGGAGCTTATAAAGGAGATAAAAGAACAAAAAGATTAGCATCATTAGACAAGTAGAATCCACAGCACCACCCCAACATATTCTGAGATAATTAAAGGGCCTTTATGCTGTCAGGGTTTGTATCCATCATTGTCGGTGGAAGATAAGGAATCCACTACCTCAAATGTTCCAGCTGTAGGCAACAAAGATCCAACATTAATACCTCTGACTGACATAAACAAAATCACACCAAAGGTTGATAACTTATTAAAAATGGGGGAGGTTAATCTCGCTCAAACAATTAACAAAGATTCTCTTAAACCTGAAAAACAGGAGACATTTCAGTAAAATTAAGACAAGACAATAATGGAAAATTGCTGGAATAAAAGTCTAAGACATATTAGAATGGGCTAGCAAGATTCCTCAAATCTAAAGTGAGTGAAATGGATACTATACTAGTACCCCACAGGGGAAGTTTGACTTAGGGGCCCGGGCCTAGCGGGCGGCGCCCGGGCAAAGCCCGGGCCAAGGGCGGGCCTGTCCTTGACCGTCGTCGCCAGGAAGAGACCGGGCAGGGCCACACCCCTATCATCTGTGGCCAGGCAGTAGAACCGACCTACGGTGTGAATTTCAAGGTCCTGTGATATTGTATGACCCCCTTTGAGTTCGTTAAATACGAATGGACTGCCTGTTTGGTCCTGTTGGTTGTATTTTTGGCCCCTAAACGTCCTATTATTTCACCTTCCTATCTCCATAATTTGTTTGGTGCTCGAAAGTTAAAGTATACTCTGAAATTAAGCGAGGCCCTAAAATCTGCGCTGATGGGACCAGTACACAAAAGGGCTTGGCAGTGTAACATAGGTTAATGGGGAAAAGAAAGACACTGGAAGAAAGTGGGGAGGGGGAGGCTGAAGGGGCTGGAGCAAGTCGGGGTAACAGGGGAAAAAAGGCCAAGAAATCACAAAAAACGGCAGGTAGTAATTGTGTAATGGAACGTATAGATACCCTAATTAGTGAGTGTGAGGGTATCCTCAAATCCACACCCATGACATTAACTAATAGTAACAAAAACAACCCCAGGCCGAGCCAACCCTCTAAACTGGCCATCCCGGATATGTTTCGCAAAGCAAATAATAAAAGACCGGCAACTAACAACAATGATGGAGATCGTGCTATTACGGGAGCACCCCATTTGAAAACCAGCCCGTTCAAGCCATTGCCTAATACTGAACACATAGACCCTATAGTCATTTGTACTAATAGATTTCAGCCCCTGTCAGACCAAGATAATAAAGACGAAGGTGGGGGTGAAAGGTCTGGAACGGCTCAGACTCTACCGTTACTAGCTACCCAAAGCCAAGATGTAGTGCCAGGATCCTACATAGAATGGCAGAATATGTTCTAATTTGTCACTACATTAAGACTTGAAGTGGGGTCCATGAGAGGCATGATAGAGGAGTTAACCTCAATGGTTAAGTTATTAGTATCTGACTCAACTCGAGGAGGGAATGGAAGTGTACAAGAAAGTAGCCATATAGTACGTCCACAAGGTGTTACATCTGCTATTTCTCTGGTCGCATTGGCTACTTCCATCATAGCCAGTAACGCCACGTCTAGTAGGGCACCACTTCCTCCAGACAAGGCAAAGCTAAATACAAACAAGCATTGGCATAGCCAATAGGCCTTGCCTTTGGGACCTTATAAGTGTTTAGCCAGAGATATTGACTTTGCCTATGTCTTTAAGCTGTGCTGTACAGGAGTCTGCAGCATGCTGAAAAGTTCTTTAATGATTTTCTGAAGATAAGGTGGTCATCTGTCTATCTTATGTTTGGGGGATAAAGAGTTCCATAGTTTGATTGCTTGAACAGTGAATGATGTGCCACCCATTGTTTTTTCTTGTATCTTGGGACTTTGAGGCGAGGTGTCACTCTAGAGCGGAGGTTCCTTTGTTGAATGTGTTTGGTGATTTTATTCCTGATGAAGAGTGGTCCCATTCCATTTATCGTTTTGTGGGTGATACAAAGCAGCTTGAACATGGATCTTCTGGCCATCGGTAACCAATGTAGGGCTTTCAAGGCAGGAGAGATGTGGTCTTGCGGTTTTATATGCAAGAGTAGTCTGGCAGCCAAGTTCTGAATCCGTTGTAGTCTTTTCATGGTCATTATAGGCGATCTGTAGTAGAGGCTATTGGCATAATCGTGTTTGGACAAAACAAGAGAGATGGTAGCCTGGACCTTGTGTGGAAATCCCAAATGGGGAAGTTTTTATAATAAAGCTTGATCTTGCTAGTTTGTCCACGTGGGCATTCATCATTGGCTTGTCATTCTGAGATTTCTTACTTCCTTCGATATTTTAGGTGGTGTTCTTAGATCATCAGGCCATGTGGCGAGTGTGTCATATTTTTTCCAATCTCCACACATGAGTATTTCCATTTTGGAATCATTCAATCTGAGATGGTTCCACGTCATCCATTGATTCACTGCTCTGAAACAAGTGAAAATTGGAGAGTTCCCAATGTCTTTGGGGCATTGCAGTTGAAGGAGTATTTGTGTGTCATCTGCATAGTTATAGCACATGAGTTGAAATTGATTGATCAGTGCGGGTAATGACTTCATGTAAATGTTGAAAAGCATGGGTGAGATTAGAGAGCCTTGAGGGACCCCTGCTTTTGTGAAGTACGGTTTAGATGAGAACAGTGGGGTATGGATGACATTAGTTCTGTAGCGCAGGTAGGATGCGATCCAGTCTAGAGCAGTCCCCTCTATGCTGGCTTCATAGAGTCTTTGTATCAGAGTGTCATTGTCAACCGTGTCAAAGGCAGCCGCGAGGTCAAAGAGAAGTAGCGCAGCAACCCCGTTGCAGTCAACAGTGTTCTTCAGATCATCCCAGACAGCAAGGAGGGCAGAGTTTTTGCCTCTTCATGGACGGAATCCTGTTTTGAAGTCTGAAAGTATGGCATCCTCTTCAATGAATTGTGACATCTGGGCGAAAGCTGCTCTTTTTATCAGTAAAATAAAGAAGTGTCAGAAGCATTTTTGTTACCGTATACATGACCAAGAAAGCATTATGTACAACTGAATGACCTTTCAATGCTGGCAACTTCTATCTGCTTGTCCCAATGGTTGCTTGTTATGGGTTTTTTTTATGGGGGGGCATAAATAACAGGAGGGTGAAGGTTGGGAAATAGTACCTGTATAACAGTCAGTCAGTCAGTGAGAGAGTCAGTTAGTTAGTCAGTCAGTGAGAAAGAGAGTGCGCCAATCACTCAGTCAGAGAGTGAGTCAGTTAGTGAGAGAGTCAGTCAGTGAGAGAGTGAGAGTCAGTCAGTGAGAGAGTGAGTCAGTCAGTCAGTGAGAGAGAGATTGAGAGAGTGAGAGAGTCAGTCAGTGAGAGAGAGAGACAGTCAGTAAGTGAAAAAGAGATTGAGAGAGTGAGTTAGTCAGTCAGTGAGAGAGAGAGTCAGTCAGGGAGAGAGAGAGTCAGTGAGAGAGTCAGTGAGAGTCAGTCAGTGAGAGTGAGAGAGTCAGTCAGTGAGAGAGTGAGTCAGTCAGCGAAAAATTAAACACTGCATGGTGCATTGCAATTGTGTGAAGGCCTTTTTCAATACATTCACTTTTCTGTTAAGCTTGTGATGGTATATTGCACTTACAGTAAGGTTGGGTGACAGAGTACCTGTCCGTCACACTCCAAGGCAGGGCCGATGTAAGCACCCCGTCCACATACCTCTCCCCAGCTGCAGAGATCGCTGCACTCTCAGTCTATAATTATCAGGTGTTCCCTGGCAGAATGTGCATCAGAAAAATGCTCTCTTAGTCTTCGGGGTGGTCACTGCATGCTCCCTCCCGTCTGTACCTGTCCTGGACTGCCTTTTAGACGGTCACAGTGGAGCTGCAGTGTGTCATACGGAACATGCTCTGTGGCTAACGCATGACTAATGAATGCTTCGCTTATACCGCCATCTCACACTGTAGAGTCCTTTTAAATGCATTTACAATATCTAAAACCGATTGAAAACGAAACACCGGTAACTTCATTTTCAAAATAATGTTATGGAAAAACATCTTTAAACCCTTAAACGTAAATATTGAACTTTAATATAAAAAAAGCTACGATGTAATTAGCGAAAATGTATTATCAGCATGATGAGTACTCTCTCTGCTGTGTGTTTCACTCAGTTGTTTGCTGAATCCTGGGTGTTTTGACCAGCATGAAAAAGGAAATAGGGACACCATGCTGAAGTCCCTTTAAAACAAGCATTTGCAATGCAATAGGTCTCGCATTTATACGAGTTTGAGCTATTGGCATTGTAAATGACAGTGCCTTTTATTTATGTTTTAAAAAAACCAAACTTAAATAAAAAGCATTGTCATTTACAATGCCAATAGCTCAAACTCGTATAAATGCGAAACCAAACTTAAAAAAGCATTGTCATTTACAATGCCAATAGCTCAAACTCGTATAAATGCGAAACCTATTGCATTGCAAATGCTTGTCTGACTGTTTGTGGGCGATTGGGCCGGGTTTTACTGTGGATTCTCCGAATCTTACAACAAACATTGCCTGCACGATGCCTTCTCCCATGCCTTGTAAAGCACATACTTTGTTTACATTTCTTTATTGCCATTTTGGTCAAAAAGCACGACCGGTTGAAAAAAAAAAAAAAATAATAATTGGCCCACAGCTCACTTGCAAAACAGGAGCGATTGTTAAGGCGGGCACTCGGGCAACGGGCGTGTATCGGAGATGCAGCCCTAAGTTGCCTTTTGGCGAGAGTGGTGGCCGATTTGTGCTGTCTCAGATGCTGCCAATGGCCCAGTGGGGGGCTGGGCGGCCTTTCCCAGGCAGATGGGTTTCTATTGGGGGGGGGGGGGGGAAGGGGAGCTCGCCCATTAACGTATGCAGATTGAACAGTGGGCCTCAGCAGAAGTGGCCCCACTTCCAATCAGGTGTGGTTCATCACTGAACTAATTTGTGCACAAAGAGTTGTGGCAACATATCCATAAAAAAAAAAAAGAGACGAGGAGCAGATGTGTGAGCGCAGCTGAGGTCGGGGTAGTGAGCAGAGGTGAACTGGCCTTTTGCAAAAGTGAAAGTATTGTCCACGAGCTGGGGCACGGTGCCTTATCAACCCTGTCGAGTTTATCTAGTCAGTTCAGGTCTGCTGTGTCTGCCTGTTCCTGACGCACTTGTTTTGTTATGTCCGCCTCAGCCCGAGGGTGGTAGAGGGCAGCGTGCGTGGCTGATGTGAATAGGGATTTCTACCTGCGAGGGGTGGGCTGGTTGCTGCGGAAATCTGGAGACTTCTGAAGAGGCCGATGAACCTCAGTCAGACGCAGTGACGTGTCCAAGTCACCAGTGACTGGCAGGGCATGGGAACTATTAGTAGGAATAGCAGGGCAGATTCTGAGACATGTCGCTCTCCCTGGGGTCGGCAGGCACGAGGCACAGTAGTAGTAAAGTACCTGTAGAGCAGTCACCGAATGTCCCATATGGCTGTGGCAATTAGGCACGTTCAGTTCTGAAAGCCGTGAGGAGAGAGGTGAGTCACGTGTGCAGGCTTCACGGTGAAAGAAAGTCCCGAATGACGTCGGTAGAGTCAGTGGCCTGTTAGCCGGTGAACAGTTCAGTGTTTATCTGCTGTCTCTCGGGGCCGTGGCAGCCAGCCATGTGTGGTCAAAAAACATGGATGCCTGGTAAAACAAGACAAGTCCAGCGGAGCGTGGCGCGCGCGCTTGGAAGGGGCGGGGGAGCGCATTCCAGGCGGGGGAGCGGACCCTTTGAAGTGCTCCCCCGCTAATCTCACTGCAGGCATCTAAGCTTGGTTTGCTAACGTGAGGAGTAAACAAAAACAAATACAATGGCGGAATGCATATTAAACTCAGTCCTGCCAGCCATTAACAGTGGGGCGCTCGTGGAGGGAAGGCCGTGTCCCGTGCCGGGGTACAATGTATTATGAAAGAACCGTAATTGCCTTTGATCCAAAATGAAGGAATGTCTTTTAAAATTTAAAGACCAGTATGAAATAGTGAATGCATGCTGTTCTCATTTTGTGTTTGGCATGAGATCGTTTTATGGTTTGCAAATAAAGCCGAGTAAACCCATTTAAGCGTGCAAAAAAATGAGAAAAGTAACTCATCACAACACACAAAACCACAAAATTTAAATTGAATGGGGGAAATGCTAAAATAAAGCTAATAGGTAAAAACGCATTAGTGCACTCTATATAATGTCTCTAGATAATTCAAACACCCGACATGAATCAACGATATGTGTCCTAACTAAATGAAACAAGTGCGAAGCGAAACCAACCGCCGCAATTGAGAAGGAGGGTATGGGGGGTTGAGGAAAGCAACATAGACAAAGCGGCCGTGCGGGCCGCGAAAGTGAAAGGAAACGAGTGTTTTCAGGCCTCCAAATGGTGCGCGCGCCCGGCCGACGCACATGCACTGTATTTGGAGGCCTGAAAAGCCACTGTTTGCACTTCCAAAACTCGCTTACTATAAGTCTCGCCAGAACCACAGCCTGCCCAATGTGGGATATACCCGCTAGCTGTGCATCGAGATGGCAAATATAGACCAGCAATTCTGAAAGAAAGATTTTTGCTTTCTTTAGACAGAAAGCTGGTACCAGGCAGTCTCTGTTGTTGGCAATGTATTCCTTACGGGCAAGGATGGTGACCAGGGTGAATTCAAGCGACTTGGTAATCAGAGAAAGTTGGGGCTAGAAGCAGTCCAAGTTCATGTCATTCCGCCAGGTTTGTGCGGCTTCTTTTTTGTGGTTCTTGGCAATTAAAGCAAATTCTGTCCTGAGTGGATTTATGCTCGAGCGGGAGTAGCAGGGTTTTCTAGATTTATAGCTCCACTGCTTTGAAGATAACCTTGCTCTAAATACTGGCTTGTCTTACTTTGTCGAGGCAGACATCCTATTTTATTTTGGTTGTGTGGAATTTGCATGCGGTGCCGGTTGTTTTGTATGTGTGTATGTCAAGGCCGGACTGGGAACCAAAACCGGCCCTGGCAAAGTGCTCTGCCGCCCCCACCCCCCTGCCCCGGGGTTGGGGGAGCCGCCGAGCTCTTTGCCAGGACCGGTTTTCAGCCGATTTTGTTACAGGGACGAATTTGCAGCTATGCTGCAAAAACGGCCTTGTAACAAAAACGGTCCCCAGAGGCCCAAAACCGGCCCCCACCCATGCGGCGCACCGGGCATTGCCCGCTGCCCGCTACGGCCAGTCCGGCCCTGGTGTATGCTATGGCATTCGTATAGTGCGGCCCTTGCTAGAGAGTAACCGTGCTGAATATTGTGCACAAACAATCACTGTTTCCAAGGAGGCTGGGTAAGATAAGTTCGTACTGTAGGGGGAGCTGCTCAAACGGCAGGTTTGCACTCATTTTTGTGAACCAGGTCGCACATAGTTTGGTTCCACGTTTATGGTGCAGCGGGGGAGGGATTAGATCACAGGTTTAAGTCTGGCTTGCTGATATGTTGGCGGGACAGAGTGTGCACAAGAATGCATATGTGTGAGTGAGGTTAACAGTGGGAACGAGACAAAATGAGACGAATGGCAGTGTACCAGTGGGTGTTCGAGAAAACCAGTGAGAGAATGAGGGGGAGTGTGACCCTGTACCAGTGAGTATAAGAGAAAAAGATAGAGGGCCCGATTCACAGAACTAACTTAAGACAAAATCCTAAACTTACTACCATTTTGGTATTCACAGAAGGCACTTACTCATTTTGGTATCCACAGAAGGCACTTACTCATTTCGGTATTCACAGAAGTTAGGAGTCCTAACTTTAGGACTCCTAAATGCCTTCTGTGAATACCGAAAGTCTTAAAATTAGGATTTTTCTCAGTTTAGTAGTAGTATAGTTAGGACTCCTAACTTTAGGACTCCTAAATGCCTTCTGTGAATACCGAAAGTCTTAAAATTAGGATTTTTCTCAATTTAGTAGTCCTAAGTTTAGGACTCCTAACTTTAAGACTCCTAAATGCCTTCTGTGAATACCGAAAGCCTTAAAATTAGGATTTTTCTCAGTTTAGTAGTAGTATAGTTAGGACTCCTAACTTTAGGACTCCTAAATGCCTTCTGTGAATACCGAGAGCCTTAAAATTAGGATTTTTCTCAATTTAGTAGTCCTAAGTTTAGACTTAGGACTACTAAATTGAGAAAAATCCTAATTTTAAGACTTTCGGTATTCACAGAAGGCATTTAGGAGTCCTAAAGTTAGGAGTCCTAACTATACTACTACTAAACTGAGAAAAATCCTAATTTTAAGACTTTCGGTATTCACAAAAGGCATTTAGGAGTCCTAAAGTTAGGACTCCTAACTTCTGTGAATAGCGAAATGAGTAAGTGCCTTCTGTGAATACCAAAATGAGTAAGTGCCTTCTGTGAATACCAAAATGGTAGTAAGTTTAGGATTTTGTCTTAAGTTAGTTCTGTGAATCGGGCCCAGAATGAGTGGCTGAGAGGGAGAGACTGCGACGGAGTGTGAATGAATGCGAGTAAGAGAGCGAGTGTTAGTGAAGGAGAGTTAGAGTGAGTGATGTAACAGGAGCTGGGGTCAGGGGAACGTCAGTAATGCACGATAGATGGTATTCCTTGTTGGAATCCTGGTTCAGGTTTCTGTCACACAGCACGTCACTATACTCCACAGGTGAGAGAAAGAATACGTCTTTGGTATTGGACTAACCTGTTCTGCTCTTACGCAACTGCCATGTTTTCCAATTACGAATTGCCATGCAATCTACTATCACTGGGCAAACCTAGATTAGAATATCTACCTGGTGGGGGGCGTGGCTTGGACGCTGATCAAGATGGCCGCTTAGATCCGGAGCTCCGCCGCACCGGGACGGACCCGTATCATTTACGGCAGTCTTCACGTTCCTTCTTCAAGCTTCTTGGGATGTTCCAGCTAGCGGAACGTGTTGTGCGCCTGGTGAGCCCACGGTGAACTCTTTCGCGCCTGGAATGCGTTGTTTTCACCGCGCTGAATGCGCTCCTCAGAACGCCCGCCATTTTGTTGCCTCAGCGCTGCTCGTCTAGAACCGGCGCGCGCACCTGGAGCAGTAAGTTCTCCTCATGCTCTCAGACGCGCTCTGTTTTTTATGACAATGTGGAATATTTTCTGTTTGACAAGCGCTTTTCTATGGGATAGCTGCATGAGGGACTCATTACAACTTCCCTGGTAGGTGAATGCCTCTGTGGTTTTCTGCTGCACCCTGAGGATGCCACACTTGCTTTAAGGCTTCAGAGAGATGATTTAATCTGTTTTCTACGCTATGGAGGCGCATGGAGATGGATTTTGTACCAGGGGCTCTCTTTCTATGACTTTTATACACTCTTAAGGATACTTCAGCTAAATCCTATGTGGTGCTAAGCCTACTATTGGGCAACGTTATTTTAACACCAACTCTGTGTGGAAACATCTCCTAATATCTGCTGGCATCACCTCCAGGTCCGGGGTTTCTTCACGATTTCTCCAAGTGTCCTCTACTATTCCTGATAACTGCTGGGCTATTTAGACCGGACATGTTGACATATTGACATTCCCTGCCTCTGAGCCCAGATTGTTGTGTTGGTTTGCTTATTTGCCTTCTGTTCACCCCCACTGGAACGTTTTACGCTTCTATGGGCAAGCTTCGCAACCCAAAGTTTGTCTTTGTGCCCTCGAAGGCTCCACCTTCCTCTGCCTCCTCTTCACCAACAGGCCATTCTCCTCATCCTCCTTCCACAGATCAAATGGCGACAACAGCTCCCACCCGCTCTTCTTCATCACAACCTTCCTCCAGTAAGTCTTCTCCTCCTGCCTCCTTACCTAAGCGATTGAAGCCGGACTCCTCTCCTCCCCCACCTGAGTCATCTCCACCCCCTATCTCTATGGAGTTGATACTTGAGGAGATTCGCGCTTTGCGCCCGTTCGTGGAGGAGACCAATACTAAGATGCAGCTTTTTGAGGCCAAATGGTCAACTATGGAGGCCCGTGTTTCTTCTGTGGAGCAGCAGGTTCCAGAAATTCAGTCAAATTCCCATCGCATTTCCTCTCTGGAGAGGTCTCTTCTCGCCCTTCAACAACACACTGAGGACTTGGAAAACAGGAACAGGAGGAATAACCTACGCGTTTATGGCCTGCCGGAATCCTTGGAGGGTGATGATCCTGTCACGTTCTTCTCTTCTTTCCTCCTGAAATTGTTAGACCTTCCTGCTACCACCTCTCTTAGTATCCAACGAGCCCATAGACTTGGTCCTCGCTCCTCCTCCTCTACCAAACCGCGGGGGGTCATCATCCTCTTCCTCAAATTTACGGATCTCCTTCTGATCCTCTCCACAGCTCGAGCGAAACGCCAAGTGTCCTGGATGGGTCAGAGAGTTTTTCTTTCTCAGGATGTCTCTGGTGTTACTGCTGCCAGAAGAAAAGAATTTCTATCTCTTCGCGCTCCTCTGCGCTCTATGGGAGCTAGATATGGCCTTTTTCACCCTTGTACCTTCAAGGTAACTCATCAAAATAATACTTGGACTTTCCAGGACCCAGCTGAACTTAAGAAATTCATCCACACTCAGACTAATGCTGGCATGGATACATCTAATCCTCCTACTGGTTGACTATTTACCTGTTTGGTTTTTTTTCCTTACAGGTTCTTGCTGGAATTTTTTCCCTCCTTGGTTGATTCTCCTTCTGCCTGATATGATTGTATAATGGTTGTTGTTTGGGTATCTGTTTTTACATACAATTGTTTCTTTGTGTACTGTTTACCTCCACATGACCTCTGCATAACATATCTCTCTTTCCCTCCCTTAGATTTTCTGTTCGACCAACCCTCTTGTAGTCCTCTTCGTACCATTTGATTCGTCTTCCTCATACTCCGTCCTGTTGCGGTGGGTTGTTGCTCTCCGGCTCGGAGGGCTGTTCTTGTCGAATCCTTCCACACCCCATCGTCGTCATCTTGTTATCTCCCTTCCCCCTTCAGGTATGTTTTCCTCAGTCGTCCGTTTTGGATATGTACTGTCTCTTCTTCTTCTCCTCTCTTCCTCCCCTTTCCTTCCTTTCCTTTCTCCTTGTACTTTTTTCACTATGTCCTTCGACTTTCTTTTGTCCTGCTCTTGTCTTTCACTCGCTCGTTATTCTTCTTTGTGGCGTTTTTGGTTTCATCTCTTTTCTCTGTTCCTAGCACACTTTATTGTGATTTAATTCAAAGTTATTTCATGGAATGTGAAAGGTTTTGTTAGCCCTATTAAACGGCAGAGAGTGCTTTCCCATCTAGCCTCTTACACTCCTGACTTAGTTCTTTTACAAGAGACTCATCTCTCTGAGGCGGAGTCTCTTAAGTTAAAAAGAGGTTGGGTGGGAACGGTTTTATTTTCTCCTACTTCTAACAAAAAGAATGGTGTGGCCATTTTGTGTCACAAGAAGCTAAAATGTAAAGTTCTTTCTCAAGAAAATGATACTGAGGGTCGTTGGGTCTTAGTTAAGCTGTTAATCAATTCTGTTTCCTTGACTGTTTTTAATGTATATGGCCCCACTCATCCTGATTGTAACTTTTGGCCTCTAATAACTTCTAAGTGTTTTCAATACAGTGATTCCCTGTTCATTCTGGGTGGGGATTGTAATCAAATTGTTGACCCGTTTCTTGATCGCAAATCCTCTGCCCGTTTCACCCCCCACAAATCACACACACAATTCCTTGATACTATCTCCAAATCTCACCTTCTCGACTCATGGAGACTGTCCCATCCTGACTCTTTGGACTATTCTTTCTTCTCACCCCCTCATGCCTCCTTCTCCCGGATTGACTACATATTCCTTTCTCAGTCTCTCTCTCAAAATCTTCTTTCCTCATCTATAGAGCCGATAGTTATCTCAGACCATGCTCCCATTGTCACCGTTCTTGATCTTCTTCCTCCTCATCCCAAATCCTCCCGCTGGCGCTTTGATAATTCTCTCCTCCTGGATCCCCTCTTTTCTTCTTCTTTTCTTTCCTTCGCTACGGAATTTTTCCTACTCAATTCTGATCCTTCTTTACCCCCTCATGTTATTTGGGACTCCTTTAAGGCTACGGCCCGCGGTTTTGTGATTGACTTTGTCTCAAAGAAAAAGAAATCTTATCTTAAGAAACAGAAAGACCTTCTCTCCCATATCAAATCCCTGGAACATAAATTCTACACCTCTTCTACTCCAACGGTTGTACCAGACCTTATACGCGCCAAACTCAAGTTTAACAAAATTTCTACTGACAATGCATCCTCATCACTGCTCCGCAGCAGCGCCCGCTACTACGGAGGTCGTAACAAGTCAGGTAAGCTTCTGGCCAACTATCTTAAGTCCCGCAAGGAGCGTAACCTGATTGATTCAATATATTCCAACGATAACCTTCTCCTCCATAAGGAGGAGGATATACTCGCCCAATTTCAACAGTTCTACCAATCTCTTTATACTCCTGAATCCCCCCCTTCGGCTACTCTCATTCAATCCTACTTGGACAAAATTCCTGCCCCCTCCACTTCTCATCTTAATTTCCCTGATCTTGAACTTGACCTCTCTATCACCGAACTGGACAGCGCCTTAACATCTCTAACCAAGGGTAAATCTCCGGGGCCGGACAGTTTCTCTGTGGAATTTTATCTGCATTTTTCAGATCTTTTGCTTCCTAAACTTCTCTCCCTCTTTCAATCCTTCTTCACCTCCGGCACGGCTACTGGTACCTTTCACGAGGCTACGATCTGCTTAATACCCAAAGAAGGTCGCGACCCGCAATTTTGTAAAAATTATCGCCCAATATCCCTTGTCAATGTAGACTATAAATTATTTGCTAAACTTCTTGCCCGGCGCTTAGACCCTTTCCTCCCACACCTTATCGGTAAGTAACAATGCGGTTTCGTAAAGGGTAGACTTACCTCAGATAATTCCCGTCTTTTTCTCAATGTTCTCAATAAGGTACCTTCTCTCAACTTCTCTCTAGCTGCTATATCAGTTGATGCCGAGAAGGCTTTTGATAGAGTAGATTGGTCCTTCCTATTTGCCTCCCTTCGTTGGCACGGTTTTGGTCCTAATTTTATCTCTCTTGTTTCTTTACTTTATTCCTCCCCTAAAGCGTCTGTGTTAGTTAATGGCCGGATATCCCCTTACTTTCCTTTGCAACGTGGCGTCCGTCAGGGCTGTCCTTTGTCCCCTTTACTTTTTGTCCTAGCTTTAGAGCCGTTTTTGACGTCCATTAGAAGCAACATTTCTATTTCTGGTTTCCCTTATGACAAGACTCATTTGAAACTCTCTGCGTATGCAGATGACATTCTTTTGTTTATTTCTGATCCTGACCAATCCATTCCGGCCTTACTACTTGAGTTTAACTCCTTTTCCCAAGTTTCAGGTTATAAGATCAACTCTGATAAAACTGAGATCCTTCCTCTTACTAAATTTTGTCTCCCTCATCAGTTTTCGGCCACCGGCTTTGCATGGAATCCCTCTAAAATTAAGTACCTTGGAATTTGGTTCTCTAACTCCATTTCTTCATCTATTCGGTTGAACATGTCCACTGTACTATCCCGCATGGATAAGCTGTTCTCTTCTTGGAATCCTCTTTTTCTCTCATGGTGGGGTCGGCTGGACTCGATCAAAATGATGATATCTCCCATTCTTATATACATCTTTTCCATGCTCCCCATTCATATCCCTGATATCTATTTCAAGCGCATTGATTCCTGTCTCTCTAAGTTTCTCTGGAATAATAAAAAATCGAGAGTTGCGCTCGCTGCCCTTCGTAAACCGAAGTCCAATGGCGGAGTCAACTTTCCGGATTTCCGCCTTTATCATAAATCTTTTTCTCTTCGTCAGGCTTCTAATTGGCTTGTCCTTACACCTTCTCCTCTTGCTCCTCTTTGGCTCTCTATTGAACGCTCACTCCTCTCCCCTTTTTCCCTATCTGAAATTGTACATTTCACTGCTAAGAATTTAACCACTCCTCTACCCCTGTTTAAGCATACTACTTCTCTTCTACATGCTCTGGTCGGTCCTGACCCGATCTCCCGTGAATCCTTTTTGGCTTCCCCTATTTGGTACAATTCACTTATTCTCCTCCATAATCGTCCTATTTGCTGGACTGCGTGGAGATCAAAGGGGCTGATATGGGTTAACCAGCTTTTCGATGGTTTTCTCCCATGCTCTTTCCCTCGATTCCGACTTCTGTTTCACTGTCCCCAGTCTTTTTTCCATAGATTCACTGTCCTAATGGCCATTATACTTGAGGTCTACTATTCTTTCCCCTTGTCATCCTCTTCTGTTTCCCAGTCCTCGCTTCTTCAGATCCTCTCTACTCTCCCCAAAGCCTCTCTTATTTATAAATTTTTCTCCTCCCCCAATCCGGCCCGTCCGAAATCTAAATTGGAACTTGCTTGGGAGCTTGATTTGGGCTGTGAATGGTCTATAGTTGTTTGGGACAAAGTCTGGGCCAGATCCTTAAAAATCTCCCGTTCCGCATCACTAACTCAATCTATGTTCTTTCTATATCATAGACTTTATCTCTCTCCCCTTTCTATATCTCGCTTCTCTCCTGATAAGGACTCTACCTGTTGGACCTGCTCTGCCCCTAATGCTGATCTGTATCATTTACTTTTTCTGTGTCCTTCTGTTCTAGCACTTTGGGATCAGGTGTGGTCTTATATCTCTCGCCTATTTTCTATCTCTATTCCGTACTCTATCCCTCTTCTTTTTTTAGGTAGTATCTCTGACACTCTTGATATTCCTTCTCGCTCCTCAGGTCTATTAGATCTTATGTTGGCTCTGGCTTTCCAACACATTTCTTCTAACTGGAAAGATCTTTCTAAGCTCTCGATACAATGCTGGTGGAATTCCCTCTGTCATTATCACAGACTTGATGTTCGTTTCGCTGCTGCCTCCACTCCTACCCTCAATAGAGATCTATTCTGGTTGCCTCTCACAGCTTATCTTGACCGCATGGCTCTGAACTCGAAATCTATCTCTCCTTTATCCTCTGAGAATTTCAAACCCCCATGAGAGACTTCTGCTCTGCCCTTCCTCTTCCTTTCTTCCTCTATATTCCCTTTATCTTCTCCACATTTACATTTTCATTTCCTGCCTTTCAACTATTCCCTTCCCTTGGCTTATTTGCTCTTTCTATTCTATCTATTTTCTCTCTGACTACATCATTTATTCTTCTCCTAACGCCTCATATTTCCCTTTCTCTTTCTTCTCTCCCTTCTTTCCCTTCTCCCCCCCTTTTTCTCTCCTCTTCCCCCCTTTTCCTTCTGGTTCCCTTTAAAATTTTACAAAATGCTTTTTGAATTTTTCCTCAGGTTCCTTGGTTTAGCGCATAATGACCCTTTATTATTTCTTCTCCTTTTGATTTTCTATGACAATGTTCTTTATATGACTTGTATTTGTCACTCGCTATGCTTTTTCTTCAAATAAAGCATTTCAAACATAAAAAAAAAAGAATATCTACCTGGTACACCACAAGCCAGGCGCAGTGCGTTCACGACAACTCAAAGACTGCATAACAAACAGAAACAAAATAATACTTCAGTTAACATACAACACAATCTTCTGTGGAACCCTGCTTCATGGTAAGAATGAAGGAATGTGAAAATATTTCTCTTTCGCCTACCAACCTTTTCTGTTATCATAGAATAGCCATCTTTGCAATGTCGTGGTTATTTTTTGCTTTATTTAAAAACTTAACATATACAAACAAGTTGCCACAGGTTCAGGTTCACACGTGAAAAGTGCACAAACATACACATTATTAATGGAAATTCATTAACGGCACCTTTCTGGATTATTTATCAACTGGTACCCGAATGACGTTTACCGGCTGGTATCTCAGCTGCAAAGGCTGGCCTTATAAATTGTTACACCGAACTGGGGAGCAACTGCTCACATCCAAATTTATCAGGTGATTATATGAGCAGTTTTCACCATTTTGATAGAAAGAAAATCTGACATTTTTACCTGCTCAGAGGTGGAAAATGTCGACTGGACTGTTGATGGGGGTGGGGGCCTTTGCATCGGAGGAAAGAGTGACCGGCACACTTGTGTATGTCCGGAATGGGGGGGGAATTAACTGCTCGCCACTAACAAGTAGTGGGCAGGCAGGGCTGTGCAGCTCTGCTTGCCGCAGCTCCTCTGAGAAGCCCAACGTGCCTGTGAGTTACCGGGTCGGAGAAATTTAGACACGATAATTCTGACACCTGAAACACCAGTAATTGGAAATTGGGTTATTTCACTCGGAGTTTCCATGCCAGGCGAAATAAGGCAAAACGTAATGAGCGACTATGTTTAAAGCGTTAGTTTTGGATTCCTCGTGCCTGGGGGCGTGCCCGGGGTTACTGATGTTCTCGTGCTGGGTAGCCATGGCCTCCGGATCAGCAGGCTGTTACTCCAACCACTAGCATGCGGACAAGAAAAAACAAGCAGTTAAAAAGGGAATACAAAAAAGGAAAATGAAAACAGCTGTTTCTAAGCACTCGTGCTTGTGCTACCTTGCCTCGAGCGGGAGCAGCAGCGCATAGCCCATCTGTTTCCAATTAGCACGCACGCCGCTGCTCGCTCCCTTAAGGTGGATGCCAGCACGAGTGCTTAAAAAGAGCTGACCAATTTCTAAAGGTCATCTCCTAGGCAACGTGCACGCTGCCTAGGCGAGACCTAAAAAGACACTAACACCGATGACCAAGCACCTACCACATCATCTAGCAAGTAACCGCACTAATTTGATCAAGGCAGCAGGAATGAGGGCCCATTCACCGCCCAGCAGCAAACTTTATCGCACACGGAACAACCGCAGATAGGTTTCCTGCCTGGGTCTCGAGAAAAGATTACACCCAACATACCTAGCCCCCATAGAATCTTCATGACAAATGTACTGAAGTATGATGCACGTGAAAGGCATCGAGAATGGGGACTCCCTAACTAACAAAGCTATCCACTGGATAAGGTATGTTAGGGGATGCCGCTCAGTGATAAGGGAAGATATAATAGTCGCCCGAAGGTTATCTTCACCAAACCACCAATACGACTGTATCGAGCTTATCATGAAAAGTGCATAACTAGAGGAAAACCTTTTTGCATTGGAGTTTCGTACTACCCCACCAGGGCATTCAGCAATTCAATTTAGACACCCCCCCCCCCCCAAGTAGTAGGAGTGACCATTTGCCCAGACATAGGTTACACAGCATGCAGGGAAGCTCTACCCTTGATAATAATGATTGACTGTGGAAAGTATCGCCCCCAAATCAACAAGAATGCACAATAGCTAACTCCACCACTAGGGACAGCCTTGCGTGCCATAAGGATTTTACTGTAGAGCAAGCACAATCCCCAAAGATTAATCCGGTCCTTTCTACCCAGATAGATGGTGTACTGGAGGTAGGTAGCCTTCCACCTCATACACCTGCCGAGTTACTGTCTTCGTGTACAATCCCATCTAAGAATTCCATGCTGTTGTGGAACATCGCAGGATTGAGCACAAAGATGGGTTCTCTCGAGTGGCACGCATTCATAGAGGAATATGACATCTGCCTCTTTCAAGAAACTTGGGCAGAGGCTCCTCTTTTCTGTGTAGGGTATCTAAACTATCATATCCAGGCTAGTAAGGGGGCAAAAGGGAGCCCATTGGGGAGCTTGACCATTTGGGTGCGACAAGATATAGAGTTAAATATACAGGTACTCCCAACTCAGAGTCACAATATCCAGGCAGTTAGGCTGACTATGAGTGAGCACTGGAGCATAGACATCTATAATGTCTACGTGAGAGGTACTAGAAGGAAGAAGTTGAGAGTTATGGCGGCTCTCAACAATCTCCTTGACTCACAACAGGAAGTTCGGAAAAATCATAGTTGCAGGGGATTTTAATACGACGTTTGAGCCCCTAACCAAAGAGGGAGGTCACCTTACAGATGAAGAAGACAATAAGTGGGGCATTCCAAAGTTGGAGCTAGACCAGTGGTCCGATGTGGGTATTCAGATAAATGCTCCCTGCGTGGAAAAGGGCTTGCCTGCCGTAAACGGACGTACACACTCTGATAGATCTGGGGCTAACACTTTCAATAATGGTTATAGTGCCAGCAGGATAAATTATGTACTGATGAGCCTAGAACTATAGCATGTCCTTAGAGACATGCTAGTTAGAGATAGGCTTTAAAGTGACCATAACCCCTTGTGCGTGACTATGGACTTAAGAAAAACACAAGGTACATACCCAATCAGGAAATGAATATTTCCCAAGTGACGTTATTCCATCTAATGACATGAGACGTCTTAAATGGGTACAAATAATAGAAACGCCAAATCTGCTAGATAGCATTAATAAGGCTATGGATAGCGCTATAGACGAGCTAGAGGACATTGCAGTAAATCCCACGGCCCTAGATCTAACAACAAGCATCCACAACAAATCTTTTGCACATCTGCGTACTCACTTTTCTAGGCAGGGTAGAAATAAAAAGGTCCCAAACCAGAAAGGTGGGCACTGGTTTAACAAAGAATGTCGAGAGGCACGTATAGCCCTAGGGGCAGCCATCAAAGCAGGTGACCCTATAGCAGTTTGAGGAGCTAGGTCTACCTATAGGGGTATCCAGACAAAAGTAAAGAAAAAATGGGATGATAAAAGATGGTAGGAACTAAGGGAGGCTTGCGCCATGAAAAATTCCAAACAGTTTTGAAATGTATATAAATGGGATAGAGGAGGACAGGCCCAGCAGCCCCAAAATCACGTTTCTCACAGAAGGACTGGGTGAACCATTTTAAGCCCCAATATTCCAATATTCCTCAAAAGAAGCTGTAGAAGAGGGTGATATTATTAGAACACCTTACCAGGATAGGGCCTTTAGGAGGGCAGAGGCAGAAGCGGAACTCAAAGCGATAATGGCCGGAAAGGCACCTGGGCCAAATGGTATACCTGGGGATGTCTTTCTCTACGATAAGGAAAGATGGTGCCGATACATCCTCCTGTTGACTAATGCCATCGCCCAAGGAGCCCCAATCCCAGTCTCCTGGAAAGGAGCAGAAATGATACCTGTTATTAAGAAAGGGGATAAGTCATGCCCAGGGAACTATAGGCCAAACAGTTTAATTGATTGTATGCAAAAGGTAATGGGGAGACTGGTGCTCAATAAAGTACAAGAATGGATTGATGAGTTAAAGGTTTTATCTCCACTGCAAGCAGGGTTTCGGGCTTTTACTAGCACCATAGATCAGGTTTTTAGGTTTGTCTTGCTTTATTGGAAGACGGTGACTTTGGGCAAAGGTAGTTTGTACGCCGCTTTTGTTGCCCTTAATTCGGCATTCAACTTCATACCTCATGCCAAACTATGGAATACTTTACAAGAATTAGGGATGCCACCTGAATTATTGACACTTAATATTAGACTACACAAGGACAATAATGCCAAAATCAGATGGGGCAGGCAGGGTGAAGTCACCAAATCGTTCCCTGTAGAAAGAAGTGTGTGTCAAGGATGCATGATGGCACCAACGCTATTCTCATTATACATCAATGGAATAGTGAACTGTATGAGCAATAGCCCTTCAGGTGCCCCAACACTAGCAGGTGAAAAAATTCCCATACTTATGTTTGCGGACGACACATTGATTATCTCCAAGACCCCAAGCGGACTTCAGAAAGCTCTAAAAATGTTTGAGGAGTTCTGCGTACAACGAGGCTTGGAGGTCAATGTGTCGAAAACAAAATTAATGGCCTTTAACACGCATAGGGCCTATAAGGGGGGAAGCCAAATGAATGATAGGTCGCTAGAACAAGAGTTCATTTATTTAGGGGTTAACATTCAGGATAATCTGAAATGGAACCATCAGATTGATTTGGCATTCCTCAAACACAGGCAATTGTCAGGGGTGCTACAAACAGAAAATAACATCTCATACACTAAGCCCATTAGCCCGGCACTCGAGATTTACAACATGAAAGTCATCAGCTCAGCCCTCTACGGATCAGAAATTTGGGGTGTGAGAACCTATCCATGCTTATTTATTCAGAAAATATGTTCTTGAGGAAAATTACTAGGTTACCACAAAGTATCCCAATGTGTCCGTTATTGTACGACCTTGGAAGGAAACCTATTGCAGCTATAGCTAAACTGCGTCCCCTCCTGTATTGGCAGAGACTCTGGACTACACCGGAACTTGCAGGATAAGCGGCAGGGTTTCAAGATATAATCAGGGCCGACACTTCTCACCGCAAACAATGGCTACGGGCGGTTAGAGACACTCTATCTAGCATTGGCATGATTTCACTGTGGAACGACCCAATAAATTCTAATTTCCCCACAAAGAAGACTCTGAAAGATAAATATTGGGAATGGGTCCAGTATAACACATTTAGAACTAGCGAGTCAACTTCCCTAAGCCTTTTCTGGAATATAAAGTCATCCCGAAGCTGGAGGCATATTGGGATCAAATTACAAAACCGCTTGACCGGAAACTGTATTTCCAGTTTAGGGTAGGTACATTGCCACTAAGAGCATACCCAGTGCTGACAAGTGCCCTGTATGTAAGTCTAGTAGAGAATCATTGGCTCACCTATTGTTTGCTTGTACTGGATTTGATGTCCCACATCGTATCTGGCTGATACCAATTTGTAAGCATCTAGGGACAAGAAGGGCCAGCGATGCCGAAAGAATCCTGTGTTCTGATACATCAGCAACGATTGTCATAGTGATGGCAAAATACTTAGGGTGGTCATGGACATTAAGATCTAATTCCCTACGTTTAGCCCAGGATAAGTGAGGCAGTGATTTACTGTACCTAATCGAGTTACCACAGTCGATGTTAGACTGAACCAAGTGTCAAACTTGCTTAAAAATGCTTTGTAAATTGTAAAACTTAAAATGTTTTAAACTATGTTTTATAATAGGAGATTTTATTAATTGTAAAGATTTTTAAGATATTTGTACATATTTTATCACATAAAGGTTACCTTTGTCTGTCCTTCCATCCAGGCTATGTATCACATTGTCGCAGATGTTTTATCTAACTAATTCTTATCTGTATTTTGTAAGCGCTTTTATGACTTAATCTGTCGAATAAAGCTGAATGGAATGGATAAGGGTTATCGTGACATGACCACCAGTGTAAAGGGAATACAGAATACAACTGAGAGAGTAAGCCTTATTGTTGATGACTGTTCAAATATATGTTAATCTATACTATTTAAACCAGATGAAAATCCAGTTGTAAGGGATATAGAATATGATATAGAAATCAAGAATGTGACAGGAAAGGATGAGACAGAGGAGGAAGAAATAAATTCAGTGGGGAGTGAAATTAGAAGGGTTCTTGACTGGGAAAGCATAGAATTGTGGCAAGAGGCTGAGAACAGAAATGCTGAAATAAATAGAAGATTAAAGGAACAAAGTGCCTTTAGAGAACAAGCAAGAGGAGAGCAGATGTTTCCCAGTAGTATAACAAGATCTGGGCATCCATTTCGAGCAGAGGTTATGATAGAGTTAGGACAAAGTTCCCCTCCCACTGAAGTAAGATCCCTCCATGTACAAAATATGCAGGGAATGAGAAGTTTTATACAGAGAATAGAAAGGAAAGGAAACGGTGACTTGACACCCAATAAAATAATAGCGAAAGGAGAGAACAGTTGGTATAACTTTGTCCTATTTACTAATAACCTTGCAGGGTGGACAGAGGGTTTGGTGTCAGAGATGAAAGTGTGGCCAAGAGCAGGATCATTTGACCCTGAATTGATAAATACGGCTGATTTATGTATTTTTCAAGGTTATGGGGACCCAGAGTGGGATTATGATTACATGCAAAAAAGTCTGTGTGTGTGGAAAAAATATGCTTTAAGGTGTGGGACACCTTATGAAGAACATAGTGGGAAGAATACCGCTGTGATGCAGATGCCACTGGTGATTAAGACACAGGGTGCACACCCTGTCTATGTTCCATGGCAACACATGGATAAAGAAAATCTAAAAATAGGCCTGCCTCCATTACACGAAGGAGCCGGGAAATGGATAACAGCATTTCAAAATGCAACAGCTGGGATACCTTTAGCTCTTTGGGATGTGAAGAGCCTGTTGAGCTCCATAGTAGGAGGTGAGGTGGACAGTATAATGAGAAGTGCAGGGATACAAGGAGTAACTATTACTAAAGTAAAACATGATGGGTCTGCGTTTGGAGTAGTGCGCTCTACGGTGTGGACTGAATTAAGGAATAGGTACCCAGACTGACCAGATATTGGGACATTGATGACACAAACTATGTCTCCAGGACAGTCCTGAGCAGACTGAATAACAATGATGAAGAAAAAGTGGGAAGCAGATGTAGGACCTGTAGACCTGGGAGGTAGTTGTAGATTATTCTACAATGTTTTAAAGCAGGGGCTACCCGGAGACATACAAGACCATTTAGATCAGATTGTGGCCCCCGATGTAAAAGTCTGGGCAGAAATACACGCACATATTATTCATTTTTGTAGAAAAAAGGAAGAAAAGGAGAGGAGAAATAAAGACCAAAGTGACAGAGCCCAAGCCAAACGGGTGACACAAAAAATACAGAAAAATGAGAAGGAAAATACAGGAAAAGAAATGACTGCAGGTTCCTGTTGCAGACAGGGAGCAAGGAAGGGGTCAAAGAGAGGGGAGACAGATGCAAGGAAGAAGACATTTTAAATGCCATTACTACAGTAGCATTGGACATTTTATTGTTGAATGCCACTTTAAGAAGAGTGATGAAGCACAGGGAGTGATAGGAATAGGGAGAGGGAGGGCAAGACAAAATGTGAACATGTCAGGGCCAGCTCCTCGATATGGTCATATATCAGTATGTCCCCTATCCTCCACAACAAATAACTCCACTTCCACATGTTTATATGCCACAACAGCAATTTGTTAATGTACCTGTTCAAGGGCCACCAGCACCTGTTATACCTACAGGAGGCCAGCATCAGGTGCAGACTACTGCAGTGGTGAGCACAGGGAGTCAAGGACAAGAGGGAGTGATTGTTCAAGGTGGAAACCCCTTTTATCATACAGCCTGATGAGATGCACCAGGAAATCCCATTTGTTCTGTGGTAGCTAGGACTCTAGACCCAGAAAAAAAAACAATGGTAGTAATGAATATAATGGGAAGGGGGTATGCTTTCTTGGTTGATACAGGGGCAACAAAATCTTGCCTCTCAGAAGGAAGTGTTCCATTGTCCTCTGCCACCATGGATACACAGGGCTTCTCTGGGGAAGTACAGCGCATTCCATACACAACATATGTGCCCATAAAGGTGGCAGGAGTGCGAACGCAGGAGCGTCTCCTTTATTCTCCAAATTCACCAGCAAATTTATTAGGAAGGGATCTCATGTCTAAATTAAACATGACAATCAGGTTTTCCTCTGATGGGCGCATGACATGTGAAATAGCAGGGCAAGCGAAATGTGGGATACATCTGCTAAGAATACCAGAGGAAAATGTGGTTGGGGCAGAGCCAGTGCATTATAAATTGCTAGCAGATGCAGTACTTATGGTTCTGAAGTCAGAGGAAATACAACCTAGACTAATTTTCAGGAGGCAAGCTGGTGGTGATGAACTGAAACAGATGAACACCCTTTACCTTGAGTGCATGGAAATTTCCAGTAGGTGGGGTGCTCTGGTGGCATCAGGTAATAATGGAGGAATTTGGAAGGATTTTTCTTATGCCTGGTCTGAGACCACATGATATTCCTGACTCAGAACATTTTTCAGACGATCCCACCAGGATCTATACGCACACGGTTCCCTTGTTCGTGTATATTTACCGTGCACAGACCACGTTACCAGTTGTGCCACCCTCCTCCCATGATATTGAAGCACTTGCAGCGGTCCCACTTTGTCTCTGGACATCAGCTCCAGATGAGGTAGGACTGATACTATCTGCAGAACCATTTAAGATAAAGTTGAAGCCAGGTGCACAATTGCCACGTGTAAAACAGTATCCACTGTCCAAAGAAGCAAAATAAGGTATTAGAGGGACAATACAAAGACTAAAGGATCAGGGAGTCCTGTATTCCTGTCCATCACCTTGTAACGCCGCAGTTTATCCTGTAAAAAAATCTACAGGTCATACTTGGAGGATGGTTCAGGATTTTCGCCCCCTTTAATGCCATAGTATTAGCAGAGTGCCCCATAGTGCCAGATCCATCTGTGATATTGACTAATATACCAATTGACAGCAAATGGTTTTCTGCAGTGTATCTAAAGCATGCTTTTAATTTAGCACACCTTTACATCCTGACCATCATTGTTTGACAATCTTCAGTTTTGATGGTGAACACATTCCGTGCTCTAGACTCCCACAAGGCTATTGAGAGTCTCCATATGTGTTTATTAGAGTATCGAGAGATGATTTGCTACATTTCCAGTCAGAAGGTACAGTCTTTCAATATGTAGATGATTTACTAATATGTAGTAAAACAGAATCTGAATGTGTTTTGGACACTGTCAATCTCTTAATGCTACTTGCTACTAAGGGATACAAAGTGGACAGGAAAAAATTAGTATGTGCAAAAAGAAGTGCTGTATTTGGGCCAAGTGTTGTCTGCGGAGGGCAAAAAGATAGCAGGTTCTTGAATGCAAACTATACGTGATCAGGCTCAGCCTAAGACAGTAAAAGACATGCAGACATTTCTAGGACTTTGTAATTTTGTATGTCAGTGGGTATTTGATTATCCTACCATCATACAACCACTATTATATGCAATGGAAAAAGCTAAAACTGACAACACAGGCATACAGTGGAGTGATGACAGTGTAAGTGCATTTCAGACATTGAAAGAAGCAATTGCTTCAGCCCCAGTGCTAGCAAATCCAGACTATACAAAGAGATTGTTTCTGTTTTCTGCTGCCACCGAGGTTTCCATGATATCAGGCCTTACTCAAAAATAACTGATGGGTCACAAACCTGTCGCCTATTTTAGTGGACCATTAGATCCAGTAAGGAAATGTCACTTTCCTTGTGAGCGAGCGCTTGCAGCCGCAGCTTATGCAGTAGAAAAGAGTAGTACTATTACAGCAGGATGCCCTGTAACACTGTATGTTGAGCAATCTCCATTTGCTGTGATGCAGAAAAATAAAATTACATTGACAACTCAAAGAGCGACAGGTTATGAAGTAATACTGTCAAACCCTTCTATCTGCATTGAGCGAGTACACTCAGTCAATCCTGCTGCTTTTTTAGTGCACCCACTAGAGCCCACTGATCATGACTGTAGTGTAACATTGAAGGAGGACAACCACCTGGCACATTAGGCACCCTTGTTTGATGGCCGACAATTGTTTATTGATGGTTCCTCATGGATAGACCAGGAGACAGGCAAAAGACATACAGGTGCAGCTGTTGTTGAAGCTACTGTTAACCCTACTGATTATACATTACACACATTGTACCTCTTACCCTTGCCATCCCAAGACTCAACCCAAGTGGCTGAATTAAAATCATCGATATTGGCCCTACAGGCTTGTCAAAGTCAGCCAGTAACGATATACACTGATTCAGCATATGTAGCTTCCCCAGTTAACTCAGGGCTGAAGAGATGGGAATAGCGAGAAGTTCTTAAATCTGATGGGACACCAGTAGCGCACCAACATCTTTTAGCTGACCTTATTGCTGCATTGCAAATACCATGTCAAGTAGCAGTGGTTGAGTGCCAGGCACATACAAAAGGAACATATTTGGTATATAAGGGAAATGAAGCTGCTGATACGACTGCGAAGGAAGCTAGTTTATATGGAATGAAAACATGCAGTATGCACACTTCAGATGCAGATGATGAAGTTGAGTTAAAACACTATGAGAATATTTCTACATAGGCATTATTAAACATTCAAAATGCAGCACCACAACATGAAAAAGATCTTTGGAAATCAAGGAGGGGGAGTGACTGGATTTCCAGATCTCCTTTATAGATCAGCAACTTTAGGTAAAGTTATAATGCCTCAGTCACTACTTATGACTCGACGGCAGACGATGTGTCCAAATAGGCGAAATAGCGGTGGTGGATGCTTGACGAACGTGTGACTACAGGACGCCACCTTGACACACGATTTCTGAGTGATGCTAGCAAGCATCTATCAGTAGAAAATCTACTGGAGTTCGAGTACAAGAAGTACAGGTGAGTGCATTAGGCCTCACAATTGGTATGCATGTAGTATATGCGTAAAAACAAGGCAGGGACCTTAAATTAAGGAACAGAAATATATCTCCCTGACAAAGGCCCCAGACCCGATTGGGCTATTAACGTGGGCCGAAACATGTTGGCACTTATATTAGGGTATATTTGAAGCAAATTATGTTCAAAATAACCCGAACACACGGTTTTTAATGGTACCACAAGTACCTTAAAATAAAGGATTTGGTAGGGGTATACTTGTAGGTATTTTTATTTTAAAAAATCTGGTTCCCTGCTTAACCAGTCAAAAACTTATATAAGTACTCCCATTACATCTGTGGTTGAGTCCGCCCAGATAGTATCATCTTATCTGGGTGTGGAGAAAACGCCTATAATGAAGCATGTCACTATTATGTGAGTGAGGCGTCTTCTTCAATATCTTTGATATTCCACCTGACATAGAAAACATCGTAGTAATACCTCGATACAACGGTAGTCCTTGTGGGTCTACTTTTTTGGCAACAGTTGCTTATAGTGATAAAAAAGTTTGACTGGGAGAACGCAACTGTGTTGTTTACTCTCTCACTCTCCTTGTGTGAAAAAAAAACTACTTATAACAGCCCTTCGACAACTTCATTTACCAACACACAATTCTAAAAGAGTAATGATGGATTAATTAAATAAAAGCTAGTTTATCCCTTATCTAGGACCATTAATTGATGTATTCCTTGCTTCATGTCATGTGTGTTATCAGTACTCTAATAAGAGGTCACCAAAAAGTCCTTCATCCTCCATTCTAAGACCAATAGGTCCTTCCATAGAGTTACACATAGACTTTGTAGATATGATACAAAAATTTAACGGGTATAGGTACTTGCTAGTAGTGGTGTGTCCATTTTTAACGATGGATTGAAGCGGGACCCTGCTCCAGGTGTGATGCCTACCAGGCAGCCAAATTCCTGGTGAGAGAGGTCATACTGAGGTTGGGGGGTTCCAGTGGCATTACGTAGTGAAAATGGCAAACACTTTGCCAACACAGTATTTCAGCAATTTACTAAACTATTAGGAGTGGAACACCAGTTTACCTCCGTTTACCACCCAGAGAGTCCTTGTTACACTATCTTTTATCCGGACAAGCGGGTTGTCTGGACATGTGCCTCCTTTACAAAATTTGTGACCCCTTTCCATGTGGGCCAGAAAATCACCCTGCCTACCTTCTTTGCTCTAACTCATCCTAGCAAAAAGGAGAAGAGACTCCGCCGTCTGAATACAAAATGAGCCCTGCCGGTAAACCTTTACAGCACAAAATAATTTTGGTGGATGATCAACTCTTGCTGGGCTATGAGGGAGCAAAAAAAGGGAAAGCAGTACTGTAAACGACCACCTTGCGATGGATTGTCTCATGCTTTAAGATCTACTACTGGGCAAGACACAACTTCCAGAGGGCTTGTGGGCTCACTCCACCAGAACCAAGGCTGCGAATACTGCGTTAGCGCTTGGTGGCAGGCAGCAATGTGTCCTACACTCAGGGCCTGACTGGCCGTAGCGGGTACCGGGCAATCCCCGGTGCGCCGCACGGGTGGGGGCCAGTTTTGGGCCCCTGGGGGCTGTTTTTGTTACAGGGTCGTTTTTACAGCATAGCGGCAAAATCGGCCCTGTAACAAAATCGGCCGAAAACCGGCCCTGGCAAAGAGCTCGGCTGCACTCCCAACGCCCTGGGGGGGCCGGCCGAGCACTTTGTCAGGGCCGGTTTTGGTTCCCAGTCCGGCCCTGCCTACACTGCACATGTTCACCAAGCGCTACTGCCTGGAAGGTCTGGTTTGTCACAAAAGACACTTTGCCTGCTCGATCCTACAGGACTTTCTGGTCTAATGTGTTTTGCAGTCTCCTCTTCGGGGAGAAATTGCTTGGCTATCTATAGTAAGGTAAGGAATCTGTGGCTTGAAGTCTCTATCAGATGAACAAGTTACTTACTCTCAGTAACACTTTATCTGGTAGATACTCTATCTAGACGCAGATGTCTTACCGATCAACCCATCCTCCCCATGCTGCAAACTGATTACAGAATGGGGAACACCCTCTCAAGAGGCTTAGTTTGTCACACTAGTGGTCATTGCTCACCGTGGCTCTGCACTCCTGGTATGGAAATTCAAGAAAGTAACTGACTTCAGCGCGCAGAGGTGATGCACACGTCACTTTCGGTGTAAACAACGCCGATGACGCCAAATGGAGCTGAACACCTCCACTTACTGGTACATAGGGGTACTGCTAAAAATCTTCGGGATCCAGTCTGACACCTAGGGATTGTTCTTAGGTAAAGAATCTGTGGCTAGAGTCTCTACCAGATAAGGCATTACCGAAGATAAGTAACTTATTGTGTGTTACAAGGGTGACTTCTCAGAGGTTGTAATTTTCTTGTTTTTATAAAAAACTGTTTCAGTATAGTGACATTAGTCTTACTCCTTTAGCTGAAATCCCTTCCATTAATCAGTAATGAGCTGCTTTATCTATTCATCTCTTCCTAGGAGAACTCCAGGTGAACACAACTATCCCAGTTCCTTGGTCCGACCATTATTTTATCCTTTTCTCATTTATACAAAACATCTATATGAATATCTTCTAATTCCATCTTAAACCCAGGCAGAAATTGGCCCAAGCTTACATTGGAAAGATGAGTTTAGACCCTAGAGTCTTCCACCCCAATAATAAAAGAAAACCCAGATGAGGCAGACATGCTTTGGGCACACTGGATCAACCAAGCGTCAGGTCAATGTATTCAGAAATTAGGACCAAGGGCCCAACGTATTACCAAAAGACCCCCTTGGTTTAATATAGTCATTTAGCCTCCCTGAAAAAGGACTGTAAGAAACTGGAGGAAGTCCTATGCGCCAGCCCAAAAAAATCAGTACAAGAGTGCCATCAGACACTATCACAATGAAATTAGGAAAGCCAAGGCGAAGCACTTTGAGGAGGGAATTAACATGGCGGCCAATACACCAGGGAATTATTTAAGATTGTCAAATGCCTGACAACGATTGAGCAAGGCAACTCCCCTCACCAATCCACGAAGGAGAGATGTAACGAACTAACTGCATTTAAAAAAAAAAGAACAAAGTAGATATCATTCTATACCTGACTGCAAGGGAACTCTCCTGACAGACATGACCCATAGTAGGGTAACCCTCTTGGGTCAGACCAGTATCAGGGAGCTGACCACATAGGGTTGGACCAGTATCAAAGAGCTGACCACATAGGGTTGTCAGCAGCACCGGTTTTAAGTCACTTTAATGCCCTGAATAAGGAAAATACTACGCTCCTCTTGTGCAAAATTAAATCAGGCTCTCCCCAAGATCCAGCACCCCTCCATATTTTACTCCAGGGTGGGGACTCCGTCCTCTCCTCCACTGCAGAGCCCCTCTCATTATCCCTCAAAACCGGGATAGTACTGAAGAAGTGGAAACACGCAATTGTGAGTCCCTTGCTGAAGAAGCCCTACCTAGATCCAGCCGTAATGGGGAACTTCCGCCCTATCTCATTGTTACCCATCTTGGGAAAATTAGTGGAAAAACATGTCAATTGTACCCTCGAACAGTTTTTGGAGGAGAATAACATTCTACACAAGACTCAGATGGGCTTCCGACCTCACCACAGAGCAGAATCGGCTCTTCTAGTGGCCACGAGGAGTTCAAAGGGATACTAGATCAAGGGGGTTCTGCCGCAATCTTGCTTCTAGATTTAAGCACGGCTTTTGATACAGTGAACCATAGGCTGAGGGAGGTCGACTTCCAGGACAAAGCCCTTCAATGGCTTATCTCATCTCTGAGTGATAGACCAGTGGATTCCATTATCTGAAATGATCTATCAGATACACTGCCTGTCTCATGCGGGCTCCCACATGGCTCATCTCTCCGCCCCACATTGTTTAACATATATATGCGCCCATTGGCAAACATTGTCCAGCAGTTTGGGCTGTCCATCGTGTTGTATACAGATGACACACAACTGGTGCTATCAGTGGCTGAGGGGCTGAACTCCAACCACTTCCAACTGGTACCATGCATGAAAAAGGTGGCCTATTGGATGGCCAGCTGTAGCCTAAAACTGAACAGCGATAAAACGGAATTGATGATCCTGGGAAACAATCCCTGGCCCAGGGCCATGATCAGCTGGCCAGAAGATTGTGGAACAGCTCCTGTCCCCAAACCATCAATAAAGAATCTGGGCTTGTGGTTGGATAATAATCTTTCAATTGAAATGCAAGTAAAAAAACTAGCAGCAACCTGCTTCAGTATACTCCGAATGATTTGTAAGATCATAGGACTTATCCCAGAACAGGATTGAAGAACCGTGGTACAGGTCTTGGTGGTCTCATGTCTTGACTATGGCAACTCCCTTATCTGGGATCTTCAAAATATGTCATTAACAGACCGCAGGCTGTGCAGGATGCAGAGGCCAAGCTTCTTTTAGAAAAAAGACAGGAATCCGTGAAAACTTCCCTGAAACAGATTCATTGGCTGCCCATCCAATCTAGGATCACATTCAAATCCCTCTGCCTGGCTCATAAAGCTATAAATGGCAGGGGTCCAGCCATGCTCAGGGCACTCATCTCTCCATAAGTACCAAAGAGGTCCCTCAGATCAGCCTCTAACCGCCTCAAAAAGATGTTGAGGATCAAGATGGAGAGGTAGATCTTTTCCATTCCTGGTCCTGAAGTTGTGGAACTCCATGACCAGGGAACTGAGGTTGCTGGAAGAGAAACCCAGCTTCAGAAAAAAACTTAAGACCTGGCTGTTCCCATGATGATTCTTCCTGGGTCTGTCGCTAATAGCTCTCACTTCTCAGCGCTGGGAAGCCTCTGGGTAGCTATGCACTTTATAAAACCACCAAACTTAAACATAAACTCCTATGTGCCTAGAACTTTCCTAGAACAAATGGTTTCATGCCTTACTCAGGCTTTTTTTTTTACTAACTGTTCGCAGCACTGCTACATCTTGGCAAAGAAGGCTTGACATTGACCAAATCTATGCTTAAGCAAACTCCTGTTACTGCCGCTATATTTTGACAGCTCTTCGTTACAATGAAGCCACTACACTGGACCTCCTTTAAAAGATGGACTTCATGTAAACAGCACACTAGCCCCTCTCCTAGTGTGGAGGCCTCGGCCTTTCCGATATCGGTAGTGTTGCCTGAGCTCTATCTTTTTCTAGGCAGGCAAAGTTATGATGTTGTGCAGACTCTCTGTGAAGTTGTGATATTTTGAAGACTGTCTGTAAAGATGTGATGTTATGGAGACTGTGAAGCTAAGATGTTGTGGAGACTGACTGTGGTTAGGCTGCCAAAGAAACATAGGGGCATATATATAAACTCCTTTTTATCGCTCTTGCACCACACAATGTGGTGCATCAGCGCCGCAGCATAAAAATGAGATTTATGAGGACACGCAAGGCCACCTTAAGTGGCACTGAGTGGCTTTAGAAATCTCAAGTAATGCAATGCAGTGCAAATTGATCAGTTGCATTACTCTGCGTCAGAGAGGCAGTTCCATGGGTGTTGCATGGGTGTTCCCACGCAACATCTATAGATTTTGATGCATTCCCAGAAGTGGTAGACCTGGGAATGCACCAAAAACCTGCTCCTCTCCAAGTGTGGCGCAATGAGGAGAAATATGATTATTTCTCCTCATTTTTTCCTCTGTCTCTAGGTGCTGCAGAAGAGGATAAAACCTCAGGGGGTTGTTTTTGTGAAGAAAGATGCCCCTTCTTGCGCAAAACAATCCTCCTTAAAACGCAGGCACCCTTACACTATGGTGCAAGGATGCCTGCATTGGCACTAACAGCCAAAAGGGCACCAGAGCAGGGGAAAGGGCAGGAATTCGCCACATGTACTTAAATACAGCGCATTCCTGCCATTTCCTTTTCATGCAAAACAGCGTTTGACTTGCTGTGCTCCCCTTCATGATTTGGGCTTTAGCATAGCCCATAGCTTGAAGTGGCAATGTGTGGTCTCGAGGCTGAAAATAGACTCTCAGTGATTCTTTTATAATTCATATACAGAAATAATCTGCTTCAACCGACAGTACATGCTAAGATCAATAAATATAAATCGTAATAGACATTAGATGCACACTAACCAGTGCGGCTGTAGATCCCAGTGATTAGTGTGCATCTAATTGTAATGGTTTTATTGATGCTTACTGCGCGAGTGTCGCAAACCCCGCGTTGACTGGAACAATATTGTGAATTTACAATGCATAATAAATTACGAACTTATTTGTCTTTTATGTTGAAAGGCTTTCTGATCATTGTTTTTGTGTGGCATGTGCAGCTCATTAATTATTATTTCTTGTATTCCCCTTCCCTTGGTTGTATTTTGCAGCTAGACCTGCTTGGTGTATCTATATCTTGTTGCTAGAACTTGCTGCCCAATCATGAGCTGCTGGAAGGGGTGATCTGGACAGATGTGCCTGGCCACATTTGAAGTCATGCACAGCTTATGTTCACATGTTACTCGGTCGCTCCAGGAGCATTCAGACATCTAACCCGGGCAGCTGGAGGCGTCTCACTCTGCCCCCGCTAGAAGCTGGATTGAGTACACATACTCTGGTTACTTTGCGTTCTATTGGCGGGAGATGGACTGGCGAGCTGAGTTTGTGGTTTGAACACATTTTACTTACCAGGCAAACAGTATTAAACGCAATAGACCAGAATAAAAATTGTCGTCTCCAGTAGATAGCCTATAAATCAATTCATGCAGAATATGGATGTCTCTAATAAATGTACGTGTGTAGTAGAGCAGGTTTATTTTTGTATACTTCTATAAATTGAACGAAGGACTGCTTGTCCACAGAAGGGCAGTTACAAGGGAAGGGAAAGCTGGGGATATTTAGGTGTCTGCTATATCTATTTATAATCTCTCACAAAAGCCTGTTACTTTCTCGGTAAAGCAGGTACCTGTAGCTGCCACTAGGTGTCGCCATAAAACCAGAGAAGGTCCCGCATCACATTTGGGAACTGAACCCTACAATAACTTCTGACAAGCATGATCTTAAATGCTTGTCGAAACTTTGCTGTTTTAACAAAGAAATGTTTGATACTTTCTGAGGCCCATATCTGTGTATACAAATTAAACTATTGAAAAAGGACATTGTTGTGTCCGGTATCGGACTGAGAAGGACAGCGGGATGTAGGCGGGCAGCATGCACTCCGGGATCCGGAGGAGATATAAAAACACACACCTACGCTTTGTAATGCGCTTCGGTGCACTGACCCGGATCATCCGGTCCAGCCCCCATTTATTTACTTAGGCCCTTCCGGGTCACAGACGGGACCACCCTCGCGTAAGCGTGGGGGTGTTCCCTTGAACATAACATTCCTCCTTTATCATGGCACAACAAAACAAAAGACAACACCGGTTGGAAAAGTGCTCCAGTTCAAAACGAGAGAGAGAGAGAGAGAGAGAGAGAGAGAGAGAGAGAGAGAGAGAGAGAGAGAGAGAGAGAGAGAGAGAGAGAGAGAGAGAGAGAGAGAGAGAGAGAGAGAGAGAGAGAGAGAGAGAGAGAGAGAGAGAGAGAGAGAGAGAGAGAGAGAGAGAGAGAGAGAGAGAGAGAGAGAGAGAGAGAGAGAGAGAGAGAGAGAGAGAGAGAGAGAGAGAGAGAGAGAGAGAGAGAGAGAGAGAGAGAGAGAGAGAGAGAGAGAGAGAGAGAGAGAGAGAGAGAGAGAGAGAGAGAGAGAGAAAAGAACGGGAAAAACACTGCATTTCTTTTCTCTAGTCCATTACAAAACCTCTCAGTCGAGACGACACCGTTGGATTGGCTCGGAGATGATATCTGTGTCCACCTCGACCTTCGCTCACATCTCTACGGCTTTCCGCTCCAGCCGCCCCTGGTGAATGTTCCACAACTGCCCCAGGCAGTGGGGGGACTGGCCCGGGTGAACCACTCTCCTCGTCAAAAACGTCGCCCGTCGGTTCGCCACCCTCAGGCTCTGGCACCATCTCACTTGGTTGTGCCGGGCACCGGTATCTTTTGAATTGGGAGATGTTCCTGGTGACTGTCTCATGGCCCCTCTGGGCAGTGACCATCGTGCCCTTAACTGTCTGAATCACCCAGGGCTCCGGTTCAAACGGAAGGGAGAACTTCCCTCGTGGATGTCGATTCTTCACCAGCACCCGTTCACCGGCCACCAACGCATTGCTCCTGGCATGGCGCCTCTGGGACATTCGGTCATTCTTGGCCCGCCTCTGTCGGAGGCGGTCGGATACTTGACGATACGCGGGCAAGGATGGTGTCACTTGGGGAAATACATCATTCAGCACCCGTTGATTGCACAGAAAACCAGGGCTGGCCATGGTGGTCGAGTGAGGCGTAAGTCTGTATTCCTTTATGAAATTGTACAGGGCACACTCCATGTTCTGCTCTCGAGACATTGCTATCCGGAGCACTTTGTTCAGGGTGCGCATGAAGCGCTCGGCCTCACCATTGGCCTGTGGCCACCGTGGTGTGATCTTTACATGACGCACACCTCTTGATCGGAGGTATTCAGAGAACTCGTGGCTGGCGAATGGCGGACCATTGTCTGTGCGTAGCTCCTTGATTAGCCCATGGCTGGCCATAATTTTCTCGAACCGAGGTATGGTATTGCTCGCCGTAATGGAGTCCAGTATCTCAACCTCGGGGTATTTTGAGAAATCGTCAATGACGACAAGCATGTGTCGGCCATCCGGTAGGCTCCCAAAGTCGGCACTCGCCCGGTGCCACGGGTGAGGAGGTATATCTTCTGTCACGATTGGGGCTGGCGGATCCGCTGGGCCTACCGCTTGGCAGAGCGCACAAGACCGGACAGTCCTCTCCACCACACTGTCCAGATCAGGGAACCACACCTTGCTCCTCAGACGGGATTTTGTCTTGACTACCCCTTGGTGCGCAATGTGAGCTAAGTCCACCACTCGCTGTTGTAATGACCTGGGGATAACCAGACGCGTGCCTCTCATTAGACATCCCTCGGGGGACACGGCCAATTCAGACCGGACGTTGTGAAGAGCCCTTAACGCCAGTTGTGCATCATCTGTGCGGTGTGTCAGGTTCTCCAACAGGGAGTGCCACCTTCCTGATCCAATCGCGGATATCACCAACTCCCAGCAGTCATCCTGTTTGGTCGCCTCCAGGATGTCCTCGAGCCTGATGGGCAGGGGTCGGGAGCGTTCCACCACCAGCCTGACATACTCCTCCGTCTCCTGTGCTTCAGACTCCTCTTCTCGGGTAACTGGCCGGGCATGTCTGGAGAGGAAGTCCGCGGGGTTTTGCGTCCCCGGGCGGTAGACCACTTTGAATTGATATTCCTGCAACTGCAGGATCCACTTTTCGATTCTTGGGGGTGGTTTCGACGACACGCCCATGAAGAGAGGAATCAGCGGTTTGTGATCAGTATGGACCGTGAATGGCTGCCCATATAGGTAGAGATGGAAGTGACGACACCCCCAATGTATCGCAATCGCCTCCTTTTCGATGTGCGAGTACCTTTGCTCCGTGTCTGTCAGAGCCCGGCTCGCGTAGGCGACCGGGGCCCATTCCCCGTCCAGTTGCTTCTGGGACAATACAGCACCCAAACCGATGGGACTGGCATCCACCGACAGTTCGGACTCCCGGGTGGGGTCAAAGTACGCCAGGGTGGTTTCGGCGGACAGAGCGTGTTTGGTGTCCTGAAAAGCCTTCTCTTGACTGGGGCCCCATTCCCAGGTTGCGGCGTTCTTCGTGAGGTCCCGTAGAGGTGCTGTTAGATTCGTGAGGTTCCGGATGAAGCGACCACAGTAGGTGACCATGCCCAGGAAGCTTCTCACTCCGGTGACCGTGGTCGGGGCCGGTGCCGTCTGGATGTCTCGAACTTTGGCAGGGTCGGGCGACACTCCTTGTTGCGAAAAGTGATATCCAAAGAACGCTATCTCCTTTTTTAGGAATTCGCACTTCTCGCGATGCAACGTGAGGCCACTGTCCTGGAGTCTCCGGAACACGCATCGTAGGCAGTTCATGTGTTCCTCCAGAGTCGGCGCATGTACAAGAATGTCATCACTGACATTTATGACTCCACTGAGGCCAGCCAACACCCCTCTGATGGTATCCTGAAACACTTCCGCCGCGCTGGACACCCCGAAGCTGAGGCGCTTGTAGCGGCGCAGGCCCACATGGGTGGAGAAGGTGGTTATGGCTCTTGACTCGGGATCCAGCAGGAGTTGATGGTAGCCCGCCCGAAGGTCCATCTTCGAGAACCAGCGCGATCCGCTGACCTCCGCAACAATGTCGTCGACAGTGGGCGTCAGATGGCGTTCCCGCTTGATGGCGTGGTTCGGCAGACGCATGTCCACGCATATCCGGACTTCACCTGGTTGTTTTGGTTTCCGGGCAATCACAATGGGGGAGACCCAAGGGGTTGGTCCGTCCACTCTCTCAATGATGTCAGCGGCCTCCAATTTTCTTAGTTCCTCTTCAACCTTGGGCCGCAGATGAAATGCTACTCTCCGATGCTTGAGAGCAACTGGTTGTACTGATTGGTCTATGTGCAGCCGTACCAGGTGGTCCTTCAGGCATCCAATGCCGTTGAACAGGTCTCGAAATTCTTCCACCAATGACTCGACATCCTCCAGGTGCACAGCAAACGCAAAAACCACCAGTTGCAGATGTTCCGCCGTACGACAGCCCAACAGCATCCCCGTACCCTCCTTGGTGACGTACACCTTGGTGCGGACGGAGTTGGCCTCGTGGGCAATGTCGGTGGTGAAGACGCCTACCACAGTGAGTGGTGTGCCGGAGCCATAAGCAAACACCTGTATGGACGTTGGCTTCAGGACGGGCTGAGTTGGGAAGGATTTCAGCATGGACTGGGCCATTATGTTAATGGACGCACCTGTGTCGATCAGCACCGGCGTTAGATGCCCTGCAATCTTGATGTGACACTTCGGTGCCCTACGTCTCGGACATCCATCAGGCTGTAAAGCGTGAATTACATGGACCGTGCCTTCGTCCTCATCGTCATCCATGTCGTCTTCCTCAGTTTCGGGTGGAGGGGCATCCACCGCATTGATCTGCCGACTTTGTTGCCGCTGACGTCCTGCCGATCGGCATACTTTGGCGAGATGGTTCAGACGACGACATGCCGAACACCTTTTTCCTTGCGCCGGGCATGGACCTTGGTGTGGGTACGGGCCTCCGCACATGTAGCAGGCACGAGACGACGGCGGTGGTGTTCCGTGTTCCGGCTTCTTTTTAGACGCTTTCTTCGGGGTAGTCGCCACCACCGCGTTAACTGGCTCTGTTTTCACTTGGCGTTGGAGGGCCGTTTCCATATGTGCGGCGCGCACCTTGGACAATTCCTTGGACCGGCCCATGGTGAGAATATCCGCCATGGAGATTCCGGGCAGTTCGAGGACTCTTTCTCTCAACTTCACGGACGAACAGCCTTGGATAAATTGCGCCCGCAACTCGTCATCTGTGTCCGGTAGAGTACAGGTGCTTGCCAGTTCTTTCAGACGAGCATAGAAGGTGTCAACAGATTCCTCGGGTTGTTGCCTTGCTTGGCGTAGGAGAAACCGTTCGTAATCTGGATTCGCTAGGGGCTCAAAATGCGCGGTCAGGGCCGCCTTGAGTGTGGCGTAGGTGTAGGGAGGACCGGTTTCTACCACGGACTTGGCCAAACGGTGAACTGCAGCCCCACCCAGATGCAGGAGCATGGGCCGATGTCGTTCAGGCTTGAGGCCGACTGCGGCAAAATAATTCTCCAGGCGCTCCAGCCACTCTTTCCACTTGGCCACCTGGGCGGAAGGCGGGCCGTCCACAATGAACGCTTCCACCGGAGGAACCGTCGTCATCTCGGCGCTGGCTGGGCGGGGGGACCAAACAGCTAGTGGAGGCAGATTTTGAAACGACAGATGAGGTGCTTCAGGGGTTGACGCAGTCACAACAGCCCAAAACTCAGCACTTCCGGCGCAGGCCGCGGCAAAAATGCGGCCTCCAGGCACCCAGCATCCAGGCCACAGGGACCGGGCGTCGAGCGTCGACGAGCACCCTCCACGTGGCACCAGGCGGCAGCAGGTAGGACCCCCTGGGCAGGAATCAGCAGACCCGGGCACCCCTCCGTCTCACAGCAGCCTCACCGCCACACCGATGCCGCCACCACAGCCAGCAACCCACAGCAGGGACACAGACAGCAACTGACCAGGAGAAGTAGGCTGTAGGGGTGCGTCCTCCAATGCAGCACACGATGGGGCAAACCAGGCAGCAGGCCGGTCGATGAGAGCACTCCCACGCGCTCTTGGTGCAGGATGGCAGCTCCGACGTGGGCCGGGGACCGGGAGAGAAGCAGGAAGGCGGCCGGGACAGGCCGCGTGTAGACGCACGCACGTGCGAAGAGTAGCGTTCCGTGTGGCGGCCGCCACCGGAGCGGGTCAGGCAGTGAGGATCCAGCCGTCGGGTAGCGAGAGTCCGGAAGAGACCCCCTCGTCGCCAGTTGTTGTGTCCGGTATCGGACTGAGAAGGACAGCGGGATGTAGGCGGGCAGCATGCACTCCGGGATCCGGAGGAGATATAAAAACACACACCTACGCTTTGTAATGCGCTTCGGTGCACTGACCCGGATCATCCGGTCCAGCCCCCATTTATTTACTTAGGCCCTTCCGGGTCACAGACGGGACCACCCTCGCGTAAGCGTGGGGGTGTTCCCTTGAACATAACAGACATCTCCAGTCCATGGAGCACTTCGAGAATCAACAGAAAATGTGTTTTTAAAACCCATGATGCTGGAATTTTGCTTATTAGGTGCGAGGCTTGTAGAACATAAATGCAGAAAACGCGTTCATCATTAGATTTGCCTAGGATGCAGGCTACTGGTGTTGCTCTATCGTGCATAAAAATAGTATCTTTGATATCTTAGGCAAGAGCTGCCAAGTTGGTCCATGACACATTGAAACGTTTCTGCTAATCTTTTGTTTTAAATCACATTGCTTTGCATTCTGGGACTTGCTAGGCCTTAATTGAAATTGGAAATGCAGAACTTGCAAGTCCCTTAGACACAAAGGGACATACATACTAATATTTCTCCTCGTTATATTTCAGTCTCACTGGGTAAGGTGTAGCATTTTGATGCATTGCCAGGTTTACTAGCTTTAGTAAATCTAGGAATGAACGAAAATCCAGTGGTGGCTCCTCCGCTAAGGCGGAGGAGCGTTGCCCCACTGCTTTAAAGCAGTGCAATGAAAAAAATAAATTGATTAGAACTGAAGTAATTATTTTATTTTTTGTATTCCAGTTGCTGCCAGGTTATGGAGGGGCGGGGTTGGGCTCCAGTGATGTCGGGGGAAGTGGCTGCTGCTGCACCTAAAGTGAACATGACTATCTGGCCGTCTAACTCGGGCCTGCCAAACAATCATGCTTACTCTCAATGTTCTCTGCACAGGCTGCATTACAGCCTGGGTGGAGAACATGCCCAGGCTCCCTTTCCCTTCCTGAGCACCGAACCACGACGCTCAGACCAATCACAAGGCTGCTATCAGGGGAATCTGGAAGCCTGGGCGCTTTCTGTCCCTGGTTCCTGCGGGGCAAGGTGGTGGCTGGAGACCAGCAGGTAACTTTCCTTTTTTTTTCTAACCCCCCACCTTCCTCTGCCCCCCCTCACCATCCCCTACCATCCCCCACTGCCAAAATCCATTGAGGAATGCATGGGAAAACCCATACTCCACCCATGGAATTGCTCCCAGTTGAAATGTAATGTAACTGTGCAGAAGTGTTGTGTTATATATTTTTTTACAACGCCACACAAGGCCACGCAAGTCAGGCCTTGCGTGGTTTTGTAAATTCCAAATAAGCCTTTGTGTTGCCTTGCACAATACAAGGGCTAGGCAAAGGCTTAGTAAATCTAGTCCCAAGTGCTGTTGACTAAATGGTCAGTGCATGGTAAAGACATGCACCTTTGTCCTGAGTGTCCAACTGTACTGTTTCTGAATCCCTAATGCTGATTTATTTTCTCTTTTCATAGGCGAACACGGATCATGCGTGTGAGCCATGACATAGGCTTATCGGTTTTGTACTGGTAGGGTCACAAAATGAGCAATCCTCATAGTGGTGGAAGGCTACAGCCTTCACTAGGAGTTATGCAAAAAGAATAGATGATGGATGTAATGCTGACAAAAACGTCAATGACTTGGACCCTAAATTACATTTGATGTCTGGAAAAGGACTATAAGAAGGGAATGATGAGCCCCCAAAAAGGTGTCATCTGCCAAGCAGTCAGACAGGCTATGTGAGAAGGGGAAGGTCTGCAAGACTACTGCCTGTGACCAGGACTGGGGGCCAAAGCATGCTAGTCTCCTGCTGGGTGAGGGAACAACACCCAGGGAAACCAAGACCATCTGTCCTGAAGCACCAGCAACTGCCTGCTTGGCAAGACCGGTGTGCCCTGAGAGGGTTGGATGGAGTGACCTCCAGTGGGGAGCCCTACCGTGAGGACTCCCTATGTGAGTTGTGAGGATTCGGCTGTGCACTTATTGGGCTGTAGCTTGCGTGCAGGACTGTTTTCTGCAACCCCTAAATGGCAGGAGAAGGCCACAGTAGACTGTGTCAATTATTGAGTGCAGTGTGGAGTGCAGTGACCCCCGTATGCCAGAGGGGGTCACCTTTAAAGTAGTTGTGTGACCATTGGGCCAGGACTTGTGAACACCTAAGTAGTGACCCCATATGTCAGAAGAAGTGGCCGTGATGTGGGAGATTGCACCAGACGAGTTTAAGTTGCATCACCAAAGACTTTGGGCTGTCGCCCAGGATGGGAGTAAGGTTATGACCAGCAGGTCTATCTGCACCAAGACATCTGCATTGACTGACCCCCAAGGAGCAGGAGGATGACATGCCCCCACGTGACTCCAGTTGGGAGCCAACGGATTAAATTCCCCTTCTAATTAGAAATTGGCATAACGCATTGCTGTGAGCTGGAAGCTGCTCTGATCACTGGGGAGAGCTGGCTGCACTTCTCTAGAGAGTGAGCCTGTGCCTGCCTGATTCTGCAGTGTGTACTGCGAGCAGCCTGACTTCTCAGAGCAGGTTCTGATCTCGCTAGTGCCTGTGCTGAGGTCATCCTCCATGCTGAATGCTTCCGTGCTGCAGGAGCAGCTAAGACTTGAACTAGGGCCTGTGGTCCCCAGAGGATTCGCTGCTGAAGATTCTGTGGCATCATAGACACTTCTAACAAAAATCCTGAAGAGTCAGAAGGAACTCTGAAGCACAGTCTAATTGTGTGCATTGCCTAGATGCGGACACCATTAAATGGTGAAAAGCCCCAAATATGTTACACGAAGGAGGGTGGGGCAGGGACTTGCTTGACAACTTCTAGAGCCCCGACCTCAAGAGGGATTGTGTTGCCGCATTTGAAGGTTGCATTTACTTACCTGTGTAGAGTTACAAAAAAATACTACTTTTTACCTCCACTCTTATGAACCCCCATGAAAACAAGTCACCCCGGCGACACACCCCCTGTTCCCCTTTATGTGCGGTAAAGTAAATGTAACTGAGCGCAACTATTATGGCCCCACGGGTTAGTAGGTGTTCCAACTTGTTTCCCAATCTCTCCACAAGCAAGCTAGTCGTATGTCAAAAGACTTATAACCACAGAGCCTGTCTTCTTGCTCTCCCTTCACCCCTTTCTCTCCTGCCTTTTTCTTTCACCCTTATTCTTGTTCTCAGCAAATTACGTCATGTGGGGTTAGCTAAGTACATGTACCAAAGTATCTCAAGACGCTGTTGTACAAACCGCGATTGGCTAACCTTGTAACAGAAATGCTAATGTCTTTGCTTATAAAAATTAAATTAAATACTTTGAAATAAAAAAAAGCAAGTATCTGGCTGAACATTTATTTTAGTATTCATACTGTTTGCACTTTTTAGTTGTGAGTCGTGTTCACTGACCTGTATCTACAACCCTCCCCCCCTGCTAGGGAGCCTTTACTGCTCAACCACAGTTACCACTAAAAGTCAAGTGCAGAAGCAGAAGGGCTACTTGGACCAGTTGAGCCGGATCCATAGTAGGTTGGTCCCAGGACATAAGAAATAAAAGTCCTTAACCACCACAGTTGTGCCCAGTAGCCCATGCATGCTGCGAGGCTACTGGCCGAATTTGTTCTGACAGGAATGGCTAAAGGGGCCTCAAATGCATAGGGTTATTTGCTGTTATTATAAAGTGCATAAAGGGAGATAAAACATCTATCTTGGAGAACAGGTGAATGAAATAAAATGTGTCATGACAGTAAATCTTGTTAAATGTATTATATAAACGGTGCATGCCTTTCGGTGTTTTCCTGCAATATTAGAGCAGCATTTGCTAGATCATCAGAACATGCCTAAAAAGAAAACGTGTTGCTTGTATCTATTGCTAACCTGTAAGGTGGTGTTTGGGGTGAGGGCTCTGGTTGTTCTCTTTAGCCACTCAAATGAAAGTTATGCAAAAATGGGGCAAAATGTAATCTATGGCATCACTGTCTATAGTTCGAGCAAATATAGGGGTTCCATCTACTGAAACCTAATGAAACCATATACCAAATATCCCGCCTTATAAATCTAGGCTCTTGGTCCAAATTTGTGACAAAAATTGAATGATCTAACCAGTCCGAGGCCTCCCAGCTAGCACCATGCTCCACCTTGCACACACAGCTTTAAAGAAATAAAGCAGTGAGTGCAATATTTAACTGATGGAACCAGTAAATGATATCTCCAGCAAAAGAGCTGTTCAAAATGATACATTTTATTGTGTTTAATACCCTCCAACAGCATAAATAACTTCAAACCGCAATATAGCAGCAATGGAATATTTTTTTCTAGGCAGTAATAGTAATGGATGGAGGGCCTATGCAAAGGTGGCCCTTTCAACATGAACAATTAGTAGATGGAGAGTTATGAAGCATTACCTTAATATTTGTATACTATTCATATGTGACTGGTCCACATTCTCTCCTAAATGAGTCTCAAACATCACGACCTACATTTGCAAATCTCTTAATTCCTTGTTTTTTTTTACACATGGCTATTCAAATCTTTATAATCTCTCTGCCATCATCCACTCTCATTGCATCCACTACGTCAAGGTTCTCCAAAGTCGGTCCTGGAGGGCCAGATTCATGGCAGATTTTTCGGATAGCTACATTTATTTAAATGGGAATATGCTAAAAATCATCCAGGACCGATTTTGGAGAACCCTGCACTACGTCATTCATGCTTTGAGGCAGCTTTCGTACACGGTCAGTCACAATGAGCATACTAACTCTCTTGGTGAATACCATCAGGGTGGAGTCTGCAAGACACTTGGTGCATATTTACAATAAAGTGGCGAAGCGTGTCGTTAAGAAGACTAATAGCATACTTCGTCACTTTAGAAATGCAGGGCTGCACCATATTTACTAGAATATGGTGCAGCCCGGCGATTCCCCCAAAGCAGGTGCTAAATTACGCTGCCTAGCACCAATGCAGGCACCCTTGCCCAATAGTGCAAGGGTGCCTGTGTTGAGGGGAAGATTGTTTATGTGCAGGAAGGTCACCCTTCCTGCAAATTAATAATCTTAAAATGCTGTTTTGTAACTTCTATGTGGAAGTTGCAAAACAGCATTTTTTTTTAAATGATTGTTTATGTGCAGGGAGGGGGACCTTCCTGCACATAAACAATAATAGGCAATTTGCTGTTTCTATGTGTGCTGCACAAGGTAGCACACATGGAAGCAGCAAAAATGTTGCCTGTTTAAGACCAGGTTTTCCCTTAACGTGGGAAAAGGGTGAAAGGGTACCTTATTTACAAGGCAGCGTTAAGCCACGTTACTTGGCTTAACACTGCCTTGTAAATAAGGCAGGCTCCTATCGCCACCACAACGTCACTGAAAGTGATGTTGTGGTTTGCAGTAGGGGCTTGTAAATAGGCCCCTTAGTGCTTAAATAGTATACTTTTATTTGAGAAGATGAATATATGTTAGAACTAAAATGAATTTGTAAAGCACTCAAATACCCAAGCTCAGGGCGAAGTATTACTACATTCTATAGAAGTAAAGTTTGAAGACTATTTCTTTGTGAGTAGATATTTTTAACTATTGTGTTAGAAATGGGGGTCTCTAGTTTGGAGAGGTAGGTACCTTTGTCCAAATAGGGACCCTTGCTTCTAGTCAGGGTTAGAGGGATACACTTCTATAATAACCCCTGTTCACCCACTAGGTAGCTTGGCACAAGCAGACGGGCTTATCTCAGAGGCAGCGTGTAAAGCATTTGTGAACACATACAGTAATACAGTGAAAACACTACAAATGGACACAACACCAGTTTACAAAAATAAGTAATCTTTATCCAAACCAAAACAAGACCAAACAGCAAAAATCCACAATACAGTAATAAAAATATGACTTACAGATGGTAGAAATAGTTCAGTTCAAAGCAAATTGCAGATGCAACACTTTTCTCATAAAGTACCTTGGATGCGTCACGCAAACAATCAATACAGGCTGCAGGGAAGGTAATGCGCAGGTTCCTTACACTCAGGGAAGGTGAAGAGTCATTCCCTTGGTCCGGGGGAGGTGATGCGTCGGTTCCTTACTGCAGCGCAGGGGAGGTGATGCGTCAGTTCTTTATCAGAGAGGAGGTGATGCGTCGGTTTCTGACTGCATGGGGAGGTGATGCGTCAGTTTCGTACTGCGTCCCCCAACGATGCAACAAACTTGGCGCCTCGATGCGGTCCAACGAAGTGGGACGATGCGTGGATTCTTACAGCCGCACAGCAGGTCTTGTGTTGGAATCAGTGCAGTGATCTCGGACTTGGGAGATCGTTGCACTCGATGTGGCATGCAGCGATTTCTCGAGCCATGGCAGGCCCTGCGATGGTTTCTTCGGCGATGTGTCGGAAACAGGTACGGATGCGTCATGCTTCTCGGAGTTGCAATACTTTTCCAGCTCCCAGCGGAAACCAGTCTCTAGAGGTCCAAAACAACAGCAGGCACCTCTCTGCAGGTCAGAACCCCCAGCAAGGAATTTCAGGGGAGCTGGGGGTGTGTCCCTGAGACTTCAGAACGGAAGGCAATCTCAGTTTCAAGCCCTTGGAGATCTTCTTCAAGCAGGGGACACAGCAAACAGTAAAGCACTTTTCTCCTTTCCTTGGCAGCAAGTAGCCACTGCAGGCCAACCCCAGACAGCAACCAGCACAGGGGCAGTATTCCTCCTCAGCTTCTCCGGCTCTTTGCCTTGGCAAAGGTTCCTCTTGATTCCCAGAAGTGATCTAAAGTTCTGGGGTCTGGGCCCCAATATTTATATCACAAAATCCTTTGTTCTCTGGTGGCGGAGAAGCCCTGTGCTCAGTCAAAACCAGTTCTGTCCTCCCTGGTGCAGCTTCCTGGCATGGAGACAGCATTGTCCTTGGCAGACACAAGGAGATGATGGACGGAACGCTGAAACCTTTCAGACACTCACCCCCAGTCACAGATCTGGGTTGAATCCATCATCGTTCTTTAGCTCACTTCGCCACCCCAGTTCAGACACAGCTACATGCAAATCAGTCTTGACCTTGTGCCTCATAGGAACAGTCCAGCCCGAACTGCCAAGCCATGTCTTCCCTGGATCGGAAACAAGCATCCTGGGATTGGTTTCGGGCTAACAGCCCTCATCAGCCAGGCTAGCTTGAATCCAGTGGCAAAGTGAAGAAGGGACCCACGTCTGGGTTTACCCTGCCAAATAAGGGCGAATAAAGCAAACACAAGGAGATGATGGATGGAGCGCTGAAACTTTTCAGACACACACCCCCAGTCACAGATCTGGGTTGAATCCATCATCGTTCTGTAGCTCACTTCGCCACCCCAGTTCAGACACAGCTACATGCAAATCAGTCTTGACCTTGTGCCTCATAGGAAAAGTCCAGCTCGAACTGCCATGCCCTGTCTTCCCTGGGCTGGAAACAAGCATCCTGGGACAGGTTTCGGGCTAACAGCCCTCATCAACCAGGCTAGCTTGAATCCAGTGGCAAAGTGAGCAAGGGGCCCACGTCTGGGCATACCCTGCCAACTTAGGGCGAACAAAGCAAACACAAGGAGATGATGGACCATTCTGGTGAAAGGAAATCTCCTCCCCCTGCTCTAAATGCAGCCAGGTCTAATGAGCCCAGCCCTGATTCATCAGGTTCTCTGGAGCAACTGCACCTTCCCAGCCCCTGTCATTCAAAAGCCAGACATGCAATACACAAATGTAGCAAGAAAATACCTACTTTCTAAAAGTGATGTTTTCAAACACAGAGTGTAAAAATCACCCTCACTAAAAGCTGCATTTTAACATTCTGAGTTCCGGCATACTAAACTTTATTTTCCTACCTTGTTTCCAGGGGCAGTTATGTTTATAAGATATAATAAACAAACTCCCCATTCTATCCTCTGGGAACAGGTAGCCTTGCAATAGTAAACAACAAAATTGACAGTAATTCACTATCAGGACATGCCACACACACCAGGGCATGTCCTACCTTCCACCTACACTGCACCCGACCCACAGGGGTACCTTGGGTCTACCTTAGAGGTGACTGACATGTAAGAAAAGGGAAGGGTAGGGCCTGGCAAGTGGGTGCACTTGCCAAGTCCACATGGAAGTACCAGACTGCACACAGGCTCTGCAATGGCAGGCCAGAGCTACATTTACAGGCTGCTTATGTGGGTGGCACAATCAGTGCTGCAAGCCTACTAGCAGCATTTGATTTACAGGCCCCGGGCACACACCATGCACTGTACTAGGGACTGACTAGTAAATCAAATCAGCCAATCATGTAAACACCAATCCATAACAACAATTTACAAAGGGAGAACTTGCACTTTGGCACTGAACAGCAGTGGCAAAGTGGCCAAAGCATCTAGACCAGCAAAACAGAGTCTAACACACAGCAAAAAAACACGTGCGGCAAAGATAGAAAATGCAGGGGAGACCCACGCTAATGGTGCCAGGTCTAACAGAGTGTTCATTACGTACAAGTTCAACAGAAATGCCGAAAGCATGTGCTGCCAAAAAACCGGCATGCTTTGCCTTCTTTTTTTTTTTATAACTCTTTTTATTAAAGAAACATCGACTACAAGGCATAGTTTCATAGGAACACCGCAGAGGTATTTGCAAGCACAAGGATTCAGCAATGCATAACATACTTGTACAGTTGGAGTTACGGGGAAGGGGAGACATCTTCGTCGTAGAGTCTGGGGGGGGTACACATTTCACCTCGGTAGAAGTTCCAGGGGGTCCAGATTTTGGACCATTTTCGGGGGCAGCCCCTTGCAATGTAAACAGATTTTTCTCGTTGCATGCACCAATCAAGGTCCTTTTCCCAGTCTTTTATTGCAGGTGCCTGTGAAGCCCCCCAGTGCTGCGCAATGTTCCTCTTGGCTATCATACAGGCAAGTGTCACCCAGTGTATGGCATAGGCATTGAGGTCTGTGGGCTCCCAGATATTTAGGAGGCATCTAGGAGCTTCCGGCCGGATGTCAATCTCAAGGGTTTCACTCATGATGGCATGTATCTTGTGCCAATACTCCTGAATGAACCTGCAGTGCCAGAGGATGTGTGTGAAAATACCTGGCTGGGAACACCCATGTCTACAAGACCCATCTGTGTGTCCCCCCATATGTACCAATTGGGGCCCCGTTATATATGTTCTGTGTAGGATTTTTAGTTGCACCAGGCGGAGCCGGGCTGAGATTGCTACTGTTTTGGGGGATGAAATCGCTGTCTGCCACCCTTCGTCATCTAGTTCTGTTCCGTCCTCTGTCCATTTTTCCCGCAGTAGGGTCAGGGGGTCAGGCATGTTATTGATTATCTTCCTGTACGTCAGGGATATGGCACGCTCCGGGAGGTATCCATCAAGGAGTCTGTCCTCCAGCGGGGAGTTAGCTGGTAGGGCGGCGTCCCTTGGCAAAGCGGCCCGTAGCGCGTGGCGGACCTGAAGGTATCTGAACAACTCTGAGTCAGCCATTGAGTGTTGCGTCTGGAGCGTGTTAAACGACTTCACTCCCTCCGCCGTCCAGAGATCTCCGATAGTGGAAATACCAATAAGGTCCCACTTATCAAAACCTTTTGAGTCGCCCAGGTATCCTAACTTTTGTGAGTCCCAGAGCGGGGTAGCTAGCGTAAGTTTGTTCGCCCAGCCCAGTGATTTTGTCGCAGCATGCCATACCCTAACCGTGTGGTTGGTGGGCCCCGTCAGCGGGATCTTGCCAGGTGCGGAGTATAGTGCTCGGTTGTACGTCCCGCCGGGGAGTAGCCAGCGGTCCATACGGAATCCAGGGGCATCAGGCCATAAGTGCCATGATTGATGGCTGTGAGGTGAGCTGCCCAATAGTATTTTTAATGTCAGGCAGCCCAATTCCACCGTCGTACCACCCAAGTGTGAGCTTTGTGAAGGCTATACGTGGCCGTCCACCCCAGAGTAGGTCCCTCTGCAGGCCCTCGATCTCCCCAAAATATGAATTGGGCACAGGGTCCGCGGCGTTCTGAAGTGCATATAGAAAGCGTGGGAGGGACATCATTTTGAATAATGCTGCCTTGCCCAATAAGGAAATAGGGAGCGTTTTCCAGTGTATGATGTCGCTTTTGAGGCGTTGCAAGGGTGGGCCCAAATTGCGGGAATATCGGAGTGTCGGATCTAGGGAGATAAATATGCCCAGGTACGTGAAACCGTCTGCGGCCACCGATATCGGGCTGTTCCGAGGCAATTGAGGGGAGTCCCCACTTAGAACATATATGAGAGACTTCTGCCAATTGATCCGGAACCCAGAGTATCGCCCGAAGACGTTTAGGATGTCAAACAGTACAATAAGGGATCTCTTAGGGGAGGCGAGATAAAGGAGGAGATCGTCAGCGTACAGAGAGATACGGTCCTCCCATCCCGGTGCCCATTGTAATCCGCGAATTACCACATCGTTGCGTATCCACGCTGCTAGGGGTTCAAGGGCCAGAGCGAATAGGAGAGGGGAGAGGGGGCAGCCCTGTCTGGTGCCTCGACCCAGCACAAAGGGGGCAGATTGTCTGTTATTTACGACCACCTGTGCCATGGGGTGAGCATATAGGAGTTTCACCCAACTGATAAAGACCGGGCCAAATCCAAATTTTGCTAGTACTGCAAACAGGTAATTCCATTTGATGGTGTCAAAAGCCATAGTAGCGTCTAGGGACGCGACAATGGCGTCCTCACGTATGGTTGGGGCCCTGCCCAGTACCCCGTGCACCCTGCGGAGGTTAAGTGCAGTATTGCGCCGAGTCATGAATCCGGATTGATCTGGATGGACAAGGTCCCCTATGACCTTGATCAGTCTGTTAGAGAGTACTTTAGCTAGGATTTTAGGCTCGGCGTTAAGTAGGGAGATGGGCCTATAGGAGGAGCAGTCAGTTTTGGGTTTCCCTTCTTTGTATATGGTGATGATGGTGGCCAGGCGCTGGTCTAATGGTAGTATTCCCGTCTCCAGACTGGAGTTATACATGGATTGGAGATAGTGCCCTAGTTTGTCAGGGCGGAGCTTGTAGAGCTCGATGGGGATACCATTGGGGCCGAGAGCTTTACCAGGTCGAAGCGTCCGAATTGCCAGCGCGATTTCGTCCGTAGAGAGGGAGCTTTCTAGAAATTGGCGACTCGTATCTGGCAGGGTAGGGAGGGAGATGTCTCTGAGTAGGTTGATAGAATCCTCAAGTGTGTGAGGGGCCACCGAAGTATACACCTTTTGGTAATGGGCTGCAAATTGGGTAGCTATGGCTTGGGGGTCTGTCACAGGGTTACCGTCGGTCCCTTGGAGTTCAGGCACCAGACGACTAGCACGCTCTCTCTTGTCTAGCCAGGCTAGCAATTTCCCCGCCTTGTCTCCCCAGTCGTATATACGGCGCAGTTTTTCTTGTCCCATTACTTTGGCGCGCTCTGTGACCAGGGCTCTATACTCGTCCTGGCAGAGTCTTAGTTCGTGTAGCGCATCAGGTGTGGGGTTTGAGTTGACAGTCTGCTCCATGCGGTGTACCTTATGCTCGACATCGGAGCTGTCTTTCAGTCCGTCTTTCTTTGCACCCGCTATTAGGGAAAGGGCCTGCCCTCGGACCACAGTTTTGAACGCTTCCCAGAGTGTTTGGGGGGAGTCAACGGTATGCTCGTTTTCTGTAAAGTAGTCATCTATGGATTTGAGCAGATCTTTTCGTATCTTGGGGTTTTTGAAGTGCCATGGGTTGAGGGGGGCAATGCGTCCGACTTGCGCGTGATCCAGGACGATATGTGTCCAGAGGGGGGAGTGATCAGAGATACCCCTGGGCAGATGTCTGATCTCGTGAACATTGGCAATCTGGGATGCGGGGGAAAGAATATAATCTAAGCGGGAGAGGCTGCGATGTGCATGAGAATAAAAGGTGTGTTGTATTTTATCCGGGTGGTAAGCTCTCCATACATCTACTAGACCCAGTGCGTCCAGAAAGCTAGAGAGCGAGTGTGCCGCTGCGGGTAAGGGGCGCGGCGGGTGCCTGTCCAACTCGCCGGAGACGACAGAGTTAAAGTCCCCGCCCATGACAAGGTGACCCACTGGCAGTGTGAGTAGTAAAGCACTAAGGTCGGTAAAAGTCGTCGATTGCAGTCCAGGGGGTGCATAAACAGAGAGGAAGGTTGTAGTATGGCCCTCCCACGTGCCTGTGACACCCACGTATCGCCCAAGATCGTCTGTGAATGTGGAGACAATCGACAATGGGAAGGATTTCCTAACCATGATGCCCACACCTCTCAACCCAGACGTGAAGCCCGCATGTGCCGCCATCAAATATCCCCACCTGTTCAGTGCCCCACATTTGTTGCCCAGCAGATGCGTTTCTTGGAGTAAAACTATGTCCGGGGAAAGTCGTTTGATGTGTTGGGTCACTACACTGCGCTTGATCTTGTCCCCCAGCCCGTTAACGTTCCAACTTAAGATTTTGACCTCCTTGTTGCGTTGCGTACCCATTTGTGTGTCGGTGGTGCATACGTTTGCGGTGTACAGTTAGAGACCATGCCGTCGAACACATTAACATAAATACTAACCAAGAAATAATACATTCCCTCCCAACTTCCCCCCTCCCTGCTTCCCTGCACTCTGGGCCTCAAACTGCCCATCTGAACAACAAATGCAGAGTGCCTGTCGCCCATCAAACAAAGTGAGAAAAAAGGAGAAGAACCAGCTAAAGAAAGAACGTGGGGGGGAGGCTTCAACCGTTCCCCGATCCTCACTCTCAATTGTAATCACATCGGAATCAATGTTCAGGAGGGTCAGACTGAGCAATGTCCTGTAATGTCCCAGTGAAGCACATGTCCCAGCATTAGGCGCCACAGGGGAGTCTTCAGGTCAACTCCACACATACCGGAAAACAGTGACATCAAGATCACATCATTGTTTCTACGCCCCCGCCTCCCGCAATTCAGCTACCCGAGGGGCCGCTCCTCCCTCGGTCTCCTCGGCTGTCCAGCCAGGCCGATGCGGCCTCAGGATGGTCGAAAAAGTGCGTTTCCCCCTCCGCCTCTACACGCAATCTCGCTGGAAAGAGCATGGCATATTTGAGGTCAATGGCCCGGAGGCGTTTTTTGACATCTTGGAACGTGCGGCGACGCATCTGCACCCCGCGGGTAAAGTCAGGGAAAAAGGTAATAGTAGCATTATCCAGGCGGAGCGGGGGGGGCAACTCTGGCAGTCTGGAGGATAGTGTCCCTGTCGCGGTAGTTTAGCAGACGGGCCTGTTAAACGGTAGCGGCAGTTTCAGTCGATAACCTTTCAAGTATTGCCCGGCGGTAATCGCCTCTTATACCATTCGATGTTAAACCAATAAAGAGGCAGGCGCCGGAGACTGGAAGGCAGGAAACAAAGTTTTATTCCGTCGGAGCAGAACACATCAGATCAGACAGCAAGTTATCGTCACGAGGTGCTCTAACTGCATCTCTGAGGCCTAGCCTCTTATACACAGGTTTATGACTTTATTGCAGGGTTATCGTACATGGCACATTCTTGAGATTGTCTTGGAACATGAAAGAACATCCTCGGAATCCCCACTTCGAGCTCGTTCCCACACATATCTACCGTGGAAGTCCCCACCCCCTCCACAGTAGGAGATGGCTATCACGCAGCTGGACATTCCGCCAATTCCCGGGGGTGTGTGCGACCGGCCGGGTCTCAGGGGGTAGGAGCTTTGATCTACTGTAATCCCTTTGATGTGGGGTGTTTCCCTTACAGTAGGGGCAATAAACTGCATCCGCAGGGCTAGGTGATGGCCTGGGATCGGTTCGGACAATGGGGCGCAGAGGAAGGGGGTTATCAAAAAGATGCATGACCATGTATGGGATGTCGGTCAGGCGCGGGGTGTGATTCCATGGCAGGGTCGCGCAGAAGGAGAGGGTTTATGGCCCGTGTATGAGAGAGCGGGGGTGGCCGGCGCGCGGGGGATGCTTGCAGCGCCAGGGGAACGCGCTGGCGATCGACAATGAGCGGGGGAGAGAGTGGGGTGCCTAAAATGGCGGCCGTGCATTCGCTGTGCGTGGCGCTGGGGAGAGGCAAGATGGCGCAGATAATGTTCAGTTACAAGCTAAATTTCCACAGTCCTCCCTTTTAACATATCTCGCCAGCTTGCCTGGCCGACATTCACCTTCGTTAACCCTTCAGCTATAATACCGTTAATGTTTTCCATGCATTCCTTAAAGATACAGAGTTTTTAGGGCAGGCAGGAGTAATCTGACACATTTGTACATAGTTACATACAGTTGATAAAGTAGGCGAGGAGGTAGTACATACAAAATTACATCAGCTGTGCCACATGTCAGGCCCAGAGATAGGAGGAGGGGAGCTTGTTTGAGCACAAACAGGATACTGTAAAGCAAAAAATTTTCTGGCAAAACAAGGGATATTTCGTACATTACTTAAGGCCCAGACTTCGTGTGGATCAAAAATAGTCAGTATAGTCGTGTGCATGGCTGGTGTTGTATGAATGTCATTATACAAAGTTAGATTTTCTTAACTTCTCAGTGTACAGTCGGAAGTGACTGATGCAGCATCATGAAAACTCGATAGGAAGATAGTTAATATAAAAAGGTGGTTGGGAGAGGATTTCAACTTAACATGAGTTCTTCTTTCCAGTGTCCTATTATAAAGAGCCATCACTGGTAAGCTCTTATTGTTGTTCTTCTTTTGTTGGCACTGTTGAGCACCGGCGGTGGAGCTAAGGTCCAGCTCAAATCCAATTTCTCACGTGGCAGGGTGTGACCATTCGCTGTTCTCCGATCACAGTCCTGTTCCCTAACATAGTTCATCATAGGTACTTTGAGACAGGGTACCCGCTTTTTGTTCTTCTGTAGTTAAGTCAAATTCAAAATCCATATAAAAGAGGGAGAGAGAGAGAGAGAGAAGGGTGTGACGTGCTTCGGGATGCCGAGGGAAGAGGGGGTGGAGTGGGATCGGATCAAAATGCGGACCAAGGAGAGCAGAATCTTCCAGCACTGGGCCCATCAATCGGGCCCGACGGGTTGGGACTTCAGGCACGCTGGTCAGTGAGCAGGGGGCCTCGATATAGCCCTTTGTTCTATCGCTTATCATCCTGATAATGGTGCCTTGTCCTACGCCCTTTTTGCTTCGTTGCTTCCCCCTTGGTCGATGCCATAGATGTTCCATGGTCCGCAGCCAGGCTGTGCGTCACGTCCGACCCCTCTCTTCCGATGGCAGCACGTTATCTTTAAATGAGTACAAAAAACAAAATCTTAGAGAGTTGGCAGGGAAGACATTTACACACTTCATCCTCTCTCCCAACCACCGAGTAGTTGCGGAAATGCTTTTATCGGTTGCTGTATGATTGATGTCTATTAACTCTGATGTTAGTGTGCGTGTTACTAATCTATTAATCATTGCTGTGGTGCAGGTTTCTGTGGGTGTCCCTGTCCATCGTCTGGCCTGCTAGGTGTCGATTCCTGCGCCCTATAATCGTTGCAGGAAGCCTGACATCTGTCAACCTTCTGGTCTATTAAAAAAATTCGAACCGGCTTCTCCGGTAGAGACTCGTTCATCTCAACACAAGTTCTGTTAATACACATTTTTCTCCGAGGACTGCTACGTTTATGAAAAAAGTGCGAGGTGCTACTGTCATGGGTTCATAGGTATCTATTTCGGGGAGGGACATAAGCTAAACATTTTTCTTGCTGGAGACAATAGGTAACCCTTATCAGTTTTAGGCGATGTATTTTTTTTTTTTAGAGAATAAGGTCATCAGCTGTTTCGTTCAAAATACTCTGAGACGGCTAGTATAGGGCTGGGGTTATTTTGGGAGAACGGGGTGCTTTAGACATTCTATTTCGGGGTAATTGGGTGGAGGCAATTCTGGGCGGTGGAGATGGTGTTGTTAAAGCTCTAAAAACGAAAACCACTGACATATAGTCCCCGTGATGAGGGCCAAATTGGGAGACATCAGTCGTCTTACCTGTCCTTTCTTTCTCAGCCAATTAAGCTCAACATTTGCAGAAAGGAGGGGTAGTAACGCGGTAAAGTACGGTCGTTTTTGTTTCTGTCAATTTGTTCGAACACCACCGTGTTTCAGGCCAATTATACACTTACCGAAGAGGTATGTGTCGTTAATTTATTCAAAAAGAAAGAGGGCAAGAAAGCCTTTAGTGAGGGAGGGAGAGAGAGAGAGAGAGAGAGAGAGAGAGAGAGAGAGAGAGATAGAGAGAGAGAGAGAGAGAGAGAGAGAGAGAGAGAGAGAGAGAGAGAGAGAGAGAGAGAGAGAGAGAGAGAGAGAGAGAGAGAGAGAGAGAGAGAGACGGAGACGTGTGCATCAAGTAGGCTATTTGGCATATGTACGACACAAAACGAGAGAGAGAGAGAGAGACATGTGTACGATAATAGGCCTCTTGGTGCACACACAACATGGAGTAGCATGGGTCTGTTCTATGTAAGAAAACACAAGCGGGGGAAAGACATAAATTTGGTGATCACGCACACATGAATACCAGATAGGGTGTGACAGTACATGCATCAAGCACAGAAACTTAAGACGGAGACTCAGGGCTACGTTGAGTATGGGGACCTCTCCTTTCCTGTCCTCTTTCCTATGCATGCTGCGTATTTTCAGTATTTTGTAGTTTATCTTGGGGGGGGGGGGGTGTCGGACCTTTTACTCTCCTCCCTTTGATCGATGGACGAGCACTTCAACCATACGATGGCGCTCTCTTCAAGCAACTCAAGCATGAAATGCATACACATTCATACCGCATAATCGTAGCACACACGCACAATCATACCATACAGTTTTTCATGTTCCCAATGGTGGTCTGCACTTTGCGCATTATCCCACAACGTTTGTCTATGTTTTTCTCGATATTGAACACGGTGCAGTCCATGTCCACTCCATTCTTCAGTCGGAACTTCGTCGTGACCTATAGAGGGGAAAAAGAGGGGAGGGGATGTGCAGTATTCAAAGTACCTTAGCGCGCGTAGACACGAAAAAGTTCTACTTACCACGTACCAGGCTAGCCGCAGGAGTGAGTAATACCACAGACCTATTATTCTTTTCTTCCGAGACAAAGATGCTCTATTTCATTCATCTCCTAAATTCGGGTTCCCTGGTCGTACATGCATTTCTCAATCGGTCGTGTATTATGGTGCAAGATACCATACCTTGCATTCGGCATATACCTTAAGCTATGGTTGACCATTTTCTGACAACTCTTGGAAAAGACAGGTGTGACGGGCACAAATTCCGTTAATCAAAAAGATTCATGTAAATGGGGTCTGCATTATCTGTTTTCTATTGATTGGGAGTAACAATCGTTTATTCAAAAGAAAAACATTTATCAACCTATATGATTTGTCATGACACTGATTCCGTAATCCTTTCAAGAAGCCCTTTATTTAAAACAATGTCAGTATACAAATACGGGCCTACAACCGTTCAGGCCGGCCACGGCGTGAGAGGCGTTGAGTATCATGAGCAACACTATCTTAGCATAAAAGAATGAAAACGCTAAATAAAAATGGGTAGGTCAGCAATCAGTAAGGTTGTACGTATGTTCGGTCAGTACCCTTCCCGTCCCTCTGCTCATCATGTGTGGAAACATCACATACATATCCTTTTAACACAAATGCCACGTGACTGGAACGCCACAAGGAGTTGTAGGCCTCTCCTACATCGGCGCCATTTTGGGGCGAGGTCGGGCCAGTGTACAGTCTAAGTCTTTCCATGAATTAGCTGTTGGACCAGAATTCCTTTCGGTAGTTCGAGAACTTTCGTTAGCGTCAGCTTGCGTCAGCATGGCGTCACCGCGATCTTGTAGCAATGCCGTGGTCCGTTCTTGGGGCGGGGCAGCAGGCGGGTTCTTCCGCCGACGCCTTGAATCAGTCTTTCTCACTGCACCAAGCGGAGGCAAGGTGGCTGCCGCCCGGGGCAAAGAACAATGGCGGCGGTTTGTCCTTACCGGAAGTCCGCGGGAGTCGAGGGCCAATGACCCCCGCAGAATCTGCAAAGCTGTGGTGGCGTTTTTCCAAGGGTGGGGCCCAAGCCCAAGCAGACAAGCTTTAGAGTCCAGAATCGTCTCACGGTGGGCTAGGCCTGGATCCGAAGAACCGACCGCCGGAGTCCAAAGGCAGCAGCAGCAGCAGCTCTTCGGTACAGCCACTGGGGTGGGTCCAGTAGCAGTGACAGCAGCAGTTCGGATGGTATCGCCACCGGGGTGGGTCCCCGATTACTCGGCTGCGGGGGCCCACTCCTCGCGTCGGGCGCTAGTGGCAATCCTGGTGAACCCGTGCTTGGGTGGTTGTCTGGCGGTCGAGTGCAGGGGCGCCGACTCAGCCGGACGGCGAATGAAGTGGCAGGGTGCAGCTCAGCTGGCTGGCGAGTGAAATGGCAGGGCGCAACTCGGCTGGCCGGCGAGTAAAATGGCAGGGTGCAACTCAGCTGGCCGGCGAGTAAAATGGTTGTGGTGCCCTCATCTGCTGGTGAGCCTCCACCTGGGGAGGCGGGGGAAGCCCGTCCGCGTCGCTTCCCCCCGCCAGGGCACCCTTCGTTATTGAAGGAAGAAGAAGAGAATGGGAAGATCCGCACGGCGTGGCAGACTCCGCCTTGGCGTTGCCAGGGTCTTGGCGCTTCGTGTAGCCTCCGGCCTATTCGCACAGTCGTCCGCCACTGATGTCGATGGATTTTGCATGGCTTTTATAGCCCAAAGCCGACTAAAAGGACCGCCCAAAGCAGGTCAATGTTGCAACTTCGAGGGAGGAGAGGCGAGGACGGTGTCACGTGGACGTAAATGCTTTGGGATGCAGGTCGCAGCAGACTGTCATGTAAATAGTTGTTTAAAACGTGTTTTAACCTGTTCATCTTGTCGGAATGTTGTTATACCTATAAGTTATTAAAATGTTTAATCATACTACTTTGTTGGAGTGTTGTACATATTTGCAATCTAGTTAGTGTAATCGGAACATGGTATTGTCCAATTGTGCGTGATCCTAGTCAAGTTCGGTGACGTCGATGGTGGGTATCAACAGACTTCCGGTTGTGTCTATTGGGCGGGGTGGGTGGTAGGGCAGACATGTTTAGGCAGCGAGAGCGATGGGGCCGGGCTACCTCGTGGCCGTCTTGACCGTGAGCTTGGTTCCTTCCCCTAGTTCCATATATCCCACAAAGGGCTATTTCCTAGCGTTTCTTTCGTTTTGTAGGGTCAAAAAGGATCCTACCAGTGGCCACTGACTCTCGGGGTCCCCCTTTGTATATTTATGCCATAGCTTGCTATAAGCTACAGCGACTAGTCCATATTTAGTGAACATGTCCTTATTAGGGGTGCCTTCCAGTGGAGCCGGATGGTCCACCTCTAATAAGCGGTCCGGGCAGAACCAACTACCAATCAGTGGGGAGAAGATAGGCATGACGGGTTTCAACGGGGACAAAAGTCAGCACTACCTATCTTTTCACTGCTTGCAAAGACTAGACAGAATATCTCTATTCCTCGTTATTTGTAAGCAGAGAATACCTCCAAAGAACCAATATCGAACAACTAGTGTTCGGACAATCAATCAATCAATCAATGGGGAGATAAAGATAGGCACGACGGGTTACAACGGGGACAAAAGTCTGCGTTACCTACCCTTCACTATTTGCAAAGACTAGACAGAATATTTCTATTCTACGTTATTTGCAAACAGAGAATATCTCAAAGAGCACTATTCTTCAAAACAATCAATGTTCGGACAATCAATCAGTGGGGAGATAAAGATAGGCACGACGGGTTACAACGGGGACAAAAGTCTGCGTTACCTACCCTTCACTATCTGCAAAGGGAGAGAGAGAGAGTATTTCTACTCCTCCCCGTTTGTAGACAGCGAATATCTCAAAGAGAACAATCAATAAGCAATACTAGTATTTCAAACAATCAATCAATTATTTCGCAATTTGTCGTGTTTCACGACCTTACCCGGACCGCGTGGACAGTTTCTCGTCTTCCGCCTCCAGCGCCCAATCGTCCTCTACTCTCCGTATTTGCCGCGGCACTCCTGATGGTTCCCAGTCAGGACCGTAGATCACTCGAGAGAGGTCTGCTCGGAACCAGTGAAGTTCGGATGATCGGCTGCCAGACGAGGGTCTATCGGGCAGGAGCTCTCCCGATCGTTGCAGTCATTCACTCTGTCGTCAGGACCTCTCCCACTGGATCCACGTGTCGCTGATGGGCCCCACGCTTGGGACGCCAATTGTTAAACGGTAGCGGCAGTTTCAGTCGATAACCTTTCAAGTATTGCCCGGCGGTAATCGCCTCTTATACCATTCGATGTTAAACCAATAAAGAGGCAGGCGCCGGAGACTGGAAGGCAGGAAACAAAGTTTTATTCCGTCGGAGCAGAACACATCAGATCAGACAGCAAGGTATCGTCACGAGGTGCTCTAACTGCATCTCTGAGGCCTAGCCTCTTATACACAGGTTTATGACTTTATTGCAGGGTTATCGTACATGGCACATTCTTGAGATTGTCTTGGAACATGAAAGAACATCCTCGGAATCCCCACTTCGAGCTTGTTCCCACACATATCTACCGTGGAAGTCCCCACCCCATCCACAGTAGGAGATGGCTATCACGCAGCTGGACATTCCGCCAATTCCCGGGGGTGTGTGCGACCGGCCGGGTCTCAGGGGGTAGGGGCTTTGATCTACTGTAATCCCTTTGATGTGGGGTGTTTCCCTTACAGTAGGGGCAATAAACTGCATCCGCAGGGCTAGGTGATGGCCTGGGATCGGTTCGGACAATGGGGCGCAGAGGAAGGGGGTTATCAAAAAGATGCATGACCATGTATGGGATGTCGGTCAGGCGCGGGGTGTGATTCCATGGCAGGGTCGCGCAGAAGGAGAGGGTTTATGGCCCGTGTATGAGAGAGCGGGGGTGGCCGGCGCACGGGGGATGCTTGCAGCGCCAGGGGAACGCGCTGGCGATCGACAATGAGCGGGGGAGAGAGTGGGGTGCCTAAAATAGCGGCCGTGCGTTCGCTGTGCGTGGCACTGGGGAGAGGCAAGATGGCGCAGATAATGTTCAGTTACAAGCTAAATTTCCACAGGCCAGTATGGGGCGGGGTGGCGCCCCTGGCCTCGGGCGGCCCCCCGGAATCCTGATGCTTTGCCTTCTTAGACATGACAATTATAAACAATTAGAAACCATGGACCCATGGTGGAACACCTAATTTGTTGACAAAGGTCACAACAAAGGACATTTTTCTTGGCTTGTTTGTAGAAGCCATGCCACCAATAACATTGTTGTAATAACGAAATTATGGCTGCCACACCAGCATATGCAGAAGCAACACCTTTCTTATTTATTTTTGCAGGTTTATAATGTGCAAGCTCGACTTGAATTTATGAGTGCTTTACATGTGCACCAGTTGCATTACAGATGGACATATTTATTTTTAGGCATGGGGAGGTTAAGGGCCATATGTAGGTGGCATACACTTTACCGATTCTTAAATACCGAATTTTACCGATTCGGTATTTAAGAATCGGTAAAGTGTATGTAGGTAATTATTCGGTAAATGTTACCGAATTGGAGTAAGTCGGTAATTACCGAATTGGTATTTACCGATTCGGTAATGAGGCATACCTTCCCATTGATTGAATCAATGGGAAGGTATGCCTCATTACCGAATCGGTAAATACCGATTCGGTAATGGGGGGAGCACATTCAAGGGTGGCAGGGTGTCACATTGACACCCTGTTGCACCCCTGATTTGTCCATGTGTGCACATGTGGCGCACATACATGCCCTAGGAGCATGTATGTCTGCCACATTGCACACTTCACAGTGCACAAAAATGCATTTTCACACCTATTCGTCATTTACCACCAACTATTAGTTGGTGGTAAATAACGAATCCCCACACCCACCACACAGTCCCCCTACATCTCATTTCTGTATTCGGTATTTACCGAATCGGTAAAATTACCGATTCGGTAAATTTACCGATTCGGTAAATTACCGAATACAGAAATTATCCCCCTACATAGCAAAAGCCTAAATACCGGTCGGTAACGGACCGGTAACCGAAAATCGGCCGTTACCGACCGGTATTGGGCTACCTACATGATGCCCTAAATGTTTTGCCCAGAATAACTGAATGTTTGAGCCTCCCGCCGGACTCAAACCTGGTTCCTCAGCTTCAAAGTGGGCCACTCTTGCCATTTAGCCACATCTTCTCCCCATGCACAGCTATCATTAAGGCTAGCCTGCGGTCTTGGTTGGTAATCACACAATCACCAACCCCTGGAATCATAGCAAGGGAACATTTTGTTTGCTTAAATGGTAAGCATATTTAGCTGGAAAGCCCCTATGCAAAGGGGTACCATAAGATGTAGCATTAATGGCAGACAGTATATCATCATGTACCCTGGTGTATAGTGTTTTCTTAAGAATATCTGAATTCATTCAGGTGCCAAAAATTCAAATCATCATTAAAAGACTGGACACAATAATACAAATCACAAACTGTAAGTGTGGGGAATTCATATGTTCTAGTGCAAGAATGAATGCTTTCAGTTCATCCAACTGTGCAGTGTAGTCACCTAAGGACTGCATGCAAGTTCTTTGTGGTTGGAATTTACCATCCAACATCATACCATGAAAGGAGGCGCATGCCGCTGAGTATTGGTCCTAGTGCCTTTAGCAGGTTGAGCTGAACCATCAGTATAAATATTAAATTCATACTCCTCAAGAGGCAAACTGTTGCTGGGAATGGGATATACACGCTCATATTGGAGAAATTCCTGTGGTTGTAAAGATGGTTCAAAAACAAAGTCTACTTTCGCAGCCGTTAAAGACATTGCCCATTGTATCCACGGTGGATGTAGGGCTTTAGCATTAGGAATTTTGTGACAGCCTCTAAGGCTGGAATGAGAGTAATGACAATAATGTTTTCCCTCATTTTTTAGTGGTTGTTTCTTAATGACAGCCATCTGAACTGCGGTCAGTATTTTTTCAGTGGATGCAAAACGTATTTCGGCATTAGAATATAAATGCAATTTATATGCAATTGGTACTGTCTCACCTTCATTAAAGGTGACATATGTAAACCAATTGCACCCATGGCTATACAGATGACTAGGCTTGTAATATTGACACATGTCTGTAAGGACTGTGTCGCAAGCAAGTCAGATTATATTGATCTGAATATATCTGTATAGTCTGGTGTCCAATGTAATTTGGAAAAGTCAGAATGTATTAATTCATATAACAGTTTAATGCATTGTGCATAATCAGGAATGTAAGATCTGCCAAAATTAAGCAATCCTAAGAACGACTACAGTTTTTTAAACTTATTTGGTAGTTGCAGCAGAGTGCACTTCTCTGGAAAGTGTGTTGCAAGGCTCTTTCCCTCATGTGTAAGTTTGTATCCAAGAAACAGGACACTTACAAATGCAATATTTGATTTCTTAAAATTTAATTTTTAGCTATATTCCGCAGATACCAATATTATGTGATCCACTCTGGATAGATGCATGTTTAATTCATCATCCATGAGATAGATATCATCTACGTAGGAAAATGCGTCTGGGTCAATATCATGTAGAATTAACACTGCACCGGCAACAAACAGTCCCCGATGGTTCTTATACCCTATGGGGAGTTGGCAAAAGCAACTTTGGAGGCCTAGAGCCGTGAAAAATGTTGTTGTCCAATCAATCCCTGCTTTCAAGCACAACATTCTGGCAGAAAGAAGCATTGGAAAGATACAAGGATGTTTTATATTTCTGACAAACTATATTATTATTATTGATAAGTGCCCTACTATGCGTATTTTGTATCGCAAATGTGCATGTACGACTGTTTAAATGTCTATAGTCTTAGGGATTTATCACAGGGTTTGGTGGTCCATGAACCACCATACCTGCGGTCTGAACTCTGCAAGCATGGCGGTCCGACCGCCATCTTTCGAGATAGGCAGAGTGCTATTGCAAAGACCTCGGCTGAACCGCCTACACCTCCAGCACACCGCCGACCGCCGTGGATAAGCAGCTGCCATAGAGTGGTATGAAGGACTTTCACTGCTGTCCGTATTACAAGTTGGCTTTTCAATGAGCCAAACCTGGTCGTGGGATCACCGGCTTTGAGTCGGCAGAAATGAAGGATTTGGGAAGCATACTTACCCCTCTCCTGTTCTACCTGTCAGAGTTCAACTTGGATCGCTTTCTCTAGGTCCCTCCTTCACAGCCGCATCTTCACCCTGAAGAATACAATCCTGTTTGCGGCTAAATACAGGAAATTCCATTTTGTACCATATACCCATTGCCTGGACTGGCCACTTATGGGCTGGACTCTGGCAATGGGTAGGTGGTATTTTTCTACATGTATCATGCATATGTGTACATTTGACAAATGTGTAATCAAAATGTACACACTAGCATCGATAGATAGGGAAAAACATTGCCAACTTCTGCAAGACTACCGCAGGCCCTGAAGTCAACTCGTAATATGGCGGTTGGAAGACCACCAGTGCTGCGGTCTTCTGGTGGCCACAGTGCTTGAACGGTCGACCGCCAAACTCTTAATCAGGCCCTAGGGCTATACAGAATGAGTGGTCTGGCTTTAGCACTGGAAAAAGAGGGTAATTCATTTGGGAGACACAGAGCTCAATTACTCCTTGGTATTCTAATTGTGAGAGTATTTCTCTAACAGGTGTTTTAGTATCCCATTTAATGAGGTATTGTGGTTGCACTTATTGCTGGACCGTATGGGTATGACAAAATTGCGATATACTGTTGGGGCTTTTGCAAGGACCCATTCTATTGCATAGACTTGTTCGACCTCATCAGGGACAAGCACAGAAAATGGTGTTATTATGACATCCTCAGTTTATGGGGGTGTTCTTACAAACTCCATGGACTAAGAGAATGTTAACTGATAATGTTAAATTTTCCGAGAATATTACCCGTATAGTGTGCTGTATCTCACCTTCAATTTGTATATCCAAATAATATAATCCATCTGGAGGGCTTACTGGTCGGTCTGAGGTTTCAACTTGAGTGTATTTATCAGTTGCTTTCGCTGCCAGCAACCCCTGCAGATTCTAGCACACAATAGTAACCTCTGCCTCACTGTCGAGGAGAGTCCCTGTCAACCTCCTATACAGGAGGAGAGTTCTCAATGTTTTCGGCATATTTTGCAGTAATAGCCACAGCTTTATTTTTCTGGAATTGGGGTTTAAGTTGCAGACATTTTTCTTCCTTTTTTCATTCCCATCAGATGAGTGTTGCAAGTCTTTTTTTAGGTTCACATTCTCATCCTGTCTGTTTTCAGAACGCCCTCCTCTCTTGTATTTTATATCCAATGAGTCTTGAAAGGAACAAGAAGGATTAGTATCAGAAAACTGATAGCTATTAGGTTGCTTCAATTGTGTGTGATTACACAAAATACAGCATCTGTTAGAGGGCTCCGTTGCGGATAACCTTCTTGAGAGCTTGCTTTTTCCTTAAAGTTTGGTTTGTCCCAGCGTGTTTTAGCAAAGTCAAGGTTTTGCTTGGCATTGTCCTCGTAGGAAGTAGGCTTGCCAAGTTGTGATTTATTTAGTCGGCCCCCAAATTATAGCATCCGATAGAGGTATTTACCTCAGCATTAATTATAGGTTGCTCATATTCCGGGTCGACTGGCGCAGCCTGTCTAAGGAACCATCCAAAGGGTAAGAAGATAGTTAATATTCTATGTTTGTCTTGTGGTTCCATAAGGGGAAACACGGCTTCAAGTTGATTAATTCGTTGAGCTATGAAGAAAGGAATTTAACCAGGTTTTGAGGGGATTTTACCCATAATTGCATTAATAATTACAGGACTAATTGTAGGTGCAGCAGGCAACTGTAGTTGCCCTGCTTAAGTTGCCCTTGCTGGGACAGCCATGGATGTGCACGAAACATACTGAGTTAAGCATCTATATAGTCTCACCAGAGCATTGTATAATGTCTGTAGCCCATTAGCATTGAGGTTTTGTGTATTAGGGAATGGTGCAAAATCTGCTAGTGCTAGATATGTGCCCCTTCTTTACAGAGGAAGCCTGTGTGTATGTGTATTAAGACTCCTCTGAACCAATTTTGATGTTTCCCAACAGATAGCCAAATTTTTAGCTACTGGTATGATCTGTATTTGTGTGATGGTACAACATCAGTATATGTATGAAATGTCTGTGTATTAGCATCCACAGCTAGAAAATTGACCCAAGAGTAAATAACTTCTAAACGATAAGCATCGAGGCCTTCAACCATGAACGTCACATCACCACCAACATTGCCAAGTCCATGTAAACTTAAATATGTATGGGCCGCAGGTCTGCAATTAGCAGCTATAGGTGTAGGTTTACTGTGCCGCCATTAATAATGAATTTAAGGAAACAGAGTGGAAAAACTTATATGGGTATCCTTATGTCATAAGCCACCTACCTGGATCCCAGATGATTGCAATGGGGCGGCAACGCTTGTTCCTGAATACTCCCAAGACTTTTCCAGGAGGAGACACTGCTCTGATGGCAAATCCCATGGGGGAGGGTATTGGGATGGATAGAGCATGTAGAGTCAAAGATGCTGTGGCTCGTCTACTCAACAGCAACACTGCATCAGGCATTCACACCAGTCTGATGAATGGTACCGGCAGATATGGTACCTATAAACAAACAAACAAATAATAAGACTTTAGTCTAGTATTAGCTCTATCTCTAAAGGTATCACCTCACAAAAGCTTTTAAAATCTTAACCAACCTTTAGTTTTGTTGTTTTTTTGGTTTTCATTTAGATTGTCCTTAGAGGCTCCTTTATCAAAATATTCAAAACTGTAGTGAGTACGATTTCAGCATCAAACCCACAAGTAAATATGGATGGGTTAGCTTCACCCACGTCATCTCTGGCAGAGTCCTGCCAACAGTATGTACAAGTTTGAACAAAAACACTGGTCACCTATGTTTGCAGCACGATGCTGCAGCTGAGCTCAGCACGTAGTAAAATGAAGTGTGTCAATGCGTCTCTACATTACTTCTTGTTCTTTTTTCCATCCAGGTGCAAGACTAATGCAGGACGTTCTTTGAGGTGAGGTCAAAGCGGGGAGGATAAAGGGAGCTGGCAAAGCAGAGTCTTGGAAGCCAGGAAACAGGTAAGTGGCAGGTGATGAGGCTAAGCGAAGGGGAGGAGTGTGGATGGTCTTTAAATAAGACTGCTTTAGAATGTTCATCATCGTCACATTCTAATTGTTTGTAACAAGGAACAGGTGCAGATAATTAACTTGATAAAGCTGCCTTCTAGAAGGTGTTTTAGAATGTTCACTAAGGTCGCGTTTTAATTGCTTATAGCCAGGAACAGGTGGGGATGATTAATTTGATGAGGCCTCTTCTTGATGGTGTTTTAGGATGTTCACAAATGTTGTGTTCTAATTGCTTATAGCAAGGAACAGCGGATTAGATTGATGAGGGCTGTCTTCTGGAAGGCTCACGTTGAGGTCATCAATGCTGGTTACTTGAGGCTTATTCTGGTAGATTTTCTGGATGTTTCTGTGGTGCCTGAAACTCGGCCTTGCATATGCATGGTAAAACATTTGTTAAAGCTATTAAGCTTTTTCAAACAAACTGGGGAACACCAGCTGCAGCTAGCCATCACCAACAGCATGTGATATGATCAAAAATCAGGCTACAAGACGTTTGTTCATTCACAAGTGTTGGGAGGAATGATATGAGTCATGCCAGTATGTTGTGATAGTCAAGAGAGATGAGCTGCGGCAGAAATCCTAACAACTTTTAAAGGTTCAAGCTTCAACAGCCAACAGAAAAATGTAGGTATTTCCTAAAATAATGTGGAGGATTACTCCCTAGCACCATGGGTGTCTCTGGTAGAGGTGTATAGGGTACCAAAGGCACACACAAGTACTGCTCAGGAGACCTGTTAAATATGCTCCTGACCCACGTTAGGCACCATGTTGGGCGCATTCTGCTGATAAAACAGAACTGTGAATTAGGACAACAGGACGACAGAGTGTAGGGACAGAATCTCTCTATAATGTCAGTACTTGTTGGCCCAAATCCTGGTTAGCTCACAGGGGCTCACCTGAACTCTAACCTTCCCAGAGTAGTAGGTGATTTTGACGACCTCAAACATGACCCTCTAGTCCCCCAGGGCAAACATTCCAAACATGGCAAATTATGTATCTGGCTAAATCTAGACGCACTGAATGACACAGGAATATATATGTGATCTCTGGGATTGGTCTAAGACCCCATAACTGGAGTATGCAGTTTGGTGGTTCGCATCATGTGTGTAAACTCAGCTTATACAGCGCTACGTGTCAGGCACTGCTGTCCTCCCAGAACATTCCTCTCTGCCGGAATCTTCCTCTCTAGCCCCCAAGGGGACGGGTTACAGGTTATATGATAAAATCTACTCTGTTGGAAGATGCAGCTGTGCAACCGTGTTATGTCTAACGATAGAAGCTGTTGTTAAACGAGCAGAGAAAAACAGTACAACAAGTTTGTTATGCATTCAGAGCAACCTCATACAAGATCCCTGAATAACAAGCAACATGTACAGCGTGTTCCCAGAACAATGTCGCAAAAGCAAATGCATTGTATTTGGTTATGCAGATCATAGTCAGCATAAAATATCTAAAACGCAACACTAAGGAAGAACCAAAGTGGGCCCAAAAGAAATATTACTACAGTGTGAGACTGGGTGGCAGTGACTAATGGGAGACTGAAATGATGGATGAATTGGTTTTGAATTATTGTACTGACAGTTACAGTTTGAAAGAGGGCGAGGTATGTGAGGATGATGGTGCAGTGAATAAGGCTATTGAAACAACAGTGGGTATGCCAGTATTATGAGGAGCAGACTTGCTTCAGGATTTAACAGGGAGAAGGAGGAGTTTTGTGCCTTTCAGAGGTCAAATGAGGATGAAAGGATCACCACTTACAGCGTGGGACAAGTGTGGAGGAGCAGAGCGAAGCCTAGACCAGAACGTGGTAGTCATGCAGCTAAATTGCCCAAACGTACGGGGAATTGGTGGTCTGTTTGGGCAAAGTGGGGAAAAAAATCTGTGGGAGAATGAAGAGTACATTACAGGGGTGCAACGGTTTCTGTTCAAAAGTCAATTACACTTGACAAACGTACTGAGATTGGAAAAGTGAAAGGAAATAAACAGACGTGTGATCAAGAGGAAAAAGTTGCCTTACATTGGAATAGCTATGCCTTCAGGTTCTCACTTAGCTTGTAAGACAAAAAACAGGATTTGGAATCATTAATATTTGGATGAAAGGGCTAATGCTCTTTTGAAATATATGAACATAATACGCAAGGCTCAGATGCACTTTGGATACTATGCATGGTAATGCTATGATGAGATCAGGGCTCGTGATTTTAAATCCGCATAAACCATGGGGCGATGTTGATTCCAAGTTATGGTTAGAATGGATGTCGTCTGCACATCCCCCGGCGATCACACATGCCACGAGTAGTCTACTAATCACCTACAGGCCGTTTCAATATTGGCCCATCTCTCAAGGTCTGTGAACAGTGAGTAGGGGTCAGGTCCTTAATGTGGGAGTGTGTTTGAGTTTCAATAAAGGTTTATGTCCCAGTCAATTCTATCAGTACAAGCATGAGTGTTCCAAATGTGGTGGACGACACTCTCTCACACACTGTTTTGCCACTGTCAATACCGGGGAATAATGGAGATCTACTAGAGGTAGGGGACAGTCCATTCAACCTCTTCTAAAGGGAAGGCAAGGTACTCCAATTAAACATTCTAGATTAGTATGGTGGCTGCACTTTAACCCTAACAAAGAGCATGCAACTCGTCTGGCATAGGAGTTTCAAGAAGATTTTACTTTGAGTTATCAACGTTCCAGGCTATGCAGGTGGGCTGACAATCTGAAATCGGCTAGAGAGTTGCGGCAGGTTGTACAGAAGAAACTCAGGAAAGAACTACAATAAGGAAGGATGACTGGCCCCTTCTGTGAATGATCTTTTCCAAATCTGATCATTTCCCCGTTAGGGGTCGTGCTCAAAAAGGGTGAAGGGAAATTTTGTTTGATTCACCAGTTATCATGGCCCAAATGGGAATATGCAAATGACTGCATAGCATACCAGGATGCCACAGTGGCACATGCTTCTGTTGATGATGCTATGGCACTAGCGAAGAGTGGCGGTGTAGGAGCTGAAGTGGCAAAGAGTGACATTGAACCTGCATTCCGTCTGTTGCCTGTCTATCCATTAGTTATTTTCCCTACTGGGCATGCAGTTTGCTTGCGCTATTCATGTTGACAAAGTACTTCCTGTGGGTTGTGTCTTTTCTTGCTCACTTTTTAAGATGTTTAGCACCTTCTTGCAGTGGGATTTTACATTTTTTTGTGAACATAAGCTGGTTTGTCACTAATTGGATGATTTTGTTTTGTGGGAAGGGCTGGGACAGAAGAGTGCCATCATATTTTTCTCTGTTTTCAAAGTTTGTCGCAGGACCTTGGTGTTCCACTAGCAACTCATAAACCGGAAGGCCCAACTTCTTTCTTGACCTTTTTGGGTATTGAACTGAATACTCTATTGATGATAACCAAACTGCCAGACAAAAATGCAAAAGAAATGCAAGTTTTTCTGGATTCAGTTATTGTTGAAAGGCCTTTGTGTAAAATACAAAAACTTTAAGGGTTTTTTTATTTTGAAGGCAGAGTTGTGAGAGTTGGCTGTACATTTTGTAGAAGGTTGGGTTTTGCAATGTCGTGGTTTCTTTACCACATAATAGTGTATGGATATATATGGGTGTAAGGGCAGATTTATGCATTTGGAAAACATTTTTGTCTGACTTCATTGGGGTCCCCATTGGTTTTATGGAGGATTAAACGAATTAGCAAATTCAGATATTTCAGATATTTTCTGATAGTTCTGTGGCTGAAGGTTTTAGAATTTTCTGGGATGGCAGATAGTGCGCTGAAAATTGGCCACCTTTCTGGTTAGTTCAGGGCAGGAGTATAGCTTTTTCAAAGTTTTTTCCATTACTGGTGAGCTTGAATGTCTGGGGAAAATAATTGGAGAACAGAAAGGTTCTATTCAATGTGGACAACAAGAAGTTTATTGACCTGGTAAATGATTAAAAGCAAAAGATATGACATTTTTATGTTTCTTGAGGAGATTTATGCTTTTGTGCTTGCGAATGAACATTGTTTTCAAAGCTAAACACGTGCCTGTAGTGAACAATAATGTAGCAGATGCCTTATCTTGTTTGCAGTGGCAGTGATTTTGCATGTTGGATCCTGGTGCAGAAGACAAGAAGACAGAGTTACCATAGAACATCTGGGCCTGGAGGGAGTAAGAGTAGTTGATTTTGTTGATAAATCCATATCAACATATTAAAAGAAGTCATATTTACAAGCTTGGCAGGAGTTTTTGCATTTTCCGGTAATTAAATGCAATGACCTTACTACAGGTCAGCAGAAAAAAGAGATTGATATTATTAAATATGTTATGAGTCTAATGGATAAAGATTTGTCCCATACTACTATTGCTGGGAAACTGGCAGGTATATCTTTTTATAGAAAGGTATGGTGGGGTACCTATACCCGTCGAACTATTATCATGGTTATCACTTGCTTTACCCAGTTGCTGTTATATTGCTTTTGAAGTTAAATTGTTTTGTTTGGCTATGATGTGGGTGTTTTTCGGTGCATTTTGAGTTTCTGAGCTGCTTGGGTCTAAGGCACCTTCTGGTCTGTTCAGCGAAGTTTTTTGTGAGTCTGAGTGTTTGATAATTTGGTTGAAAATCTCCCAAATGGATCAGTAGGGAGAGGCAAATGGGTTTCGCTGCGTAACAGTGAAGTGGCAGCACTTATTGCTATTAGGAAATGGGAGAGCTTTTTGGGTTGGACGGGGCAGAAGGGTGAGGAAATATTTTGTCATGAATCTGGTTCCAGAGAGTCAGCTTTCAATTCATCAGCAGTTTAGAGAATGGCTTTGAGCTGTTTGGGTGTGAACAATGAGAAATATGGCACGCACTCTTTCAAGATTGGGTAAGCATCCAAAGGCTGCTAAGATACGTTTTTCTGGCCAAGCAATAAAAAGAATCGGTAAATGGAGATCCCAATTTTGCCAAAAATACATTAGAAAGTAGCTTTGATTTTTTCTCCTTGTTATGTGGGCAGGTTGCAGAGCTGGGTCAGCAAGGGCCAAGGTGGTCACCTGGCTAGTAGGTCATCCCTTTATTCGCTGGGCTGCAATCTTTGTGGAAGAACACGTTTATGGCAGATCTCTGGGACTTCCTAGCAGCTGAGATGAAGTGTTATGGAAGGGAAAAAGAGGAATGCATTGTGGTGATTTGATTTCATTTTTATCTGAACTGCTTGCTATCAGGGGTTGTCTTGAAATGTTGATTATTCACATTGGAGAAAATTATTTGGTTCCCCTCTCAGGTTTGAAGTATTGAAACAGATGTAAGATCACCTCACATAAATTAAAAATATGTGGGTGAGAGCGCGGTTTGGACGGAATTCATACCAAGAAGACACTGGAGTGGTGCTATGAAACATGTGACAGTTGATAAAGCTCGCCAGAAACTAACTAGGGCAATGAGTGTTTTTTACCAAACTTTTAGAATAAAAGGGTTAGCACCTAATCACATAAAAGGGGAGGAAGAGTTTTTGTTCAGAGCTGATGTAGTTCATTTATCAAACTTTGTATATTCTTTTTATGTTTGTATGTGGAATTAGAGGGTATGGTGTGGTAACTGAAAATTTGAGATTGGGAATTTTTTAATTTTTCAAAATTTGGGTGTGGCGGGAGAACACATTTTCAGGGTTTCTTTCTGGTTGGTGCCTTTTGAGGGAGGGAGAGTCAGGTGCCAGTGTTTCCACCCCTCTGGAGTAGGGAGGGACTCAGGGGTTGGGGTGAGGAGCCTTTGGGAGAAAGGAAGTTTGCTTGGAGATGATCGGTATTGCAAGGGAAGGACTGTGAATAGAAGAGGAAAAATATGATGTTTTGGGAAGGGGAGTTAATTTGCTCTGGGGTATAATTGCAAAGTTTGGGACTCATTAACGGATGGGTGGGTATCAGGACACCTTATGTATCAGTGATGATCTTGCTGGTTCATATATTGTATTGTTAATGATGAATTTGATAACTACAAGCCTGTCCTAATTAAGTGGCCCTTTATGCTATACAGGTTTGTGTCTAGTCATTATTGCATGATGTGGGTCCCTGGGAGGAGCAAAGGCTACCGCATGTCTCCCCCGGGTGACTTTGGGCAATTGGGTTCAGGCTACAAGCAGGAGGTTGGGAATAAGTTAGGTAGGAGCTTTAGGGGTAGGCTTAGTTTATATATGGGCTTTCTGCTAGGGGAGTTCACTCTTTCTGCGGACTCCAATTTGTGAGTCGAGTACTGGCCAGTTTTTAATTAGGCCCACCCACCCGATTCATAATTTTCTGTAAAGATGTATTCTGTTATAGTTTACCTGTTTGCAGCACCTACTTTCAGTCATGCCACAGGAGGACAGTATGTAGCATTCTAAAGAGGTGCTTTCAGGGGGGTGGAGAGTCGGTTGCAGGCGTATCCACCCCTCGTGGGGAGGGGGGGGACTCAGAGAGGAGGAGAGTCATATTTTGGAGAAGCTATTAAGAGAGGATATCAGAACATTTTGGGCCTCATTTCAATGTTGGGTGAGCTTGCGCTGGCCTGACACCATTGCGGATACGGATCTGACTGACGTCCGGTTGGTGGTCCTGACTGCTGAATTTTGATGCGCCCACACATGGTGCGGTCGCAATATCCCTTTTCTGTATGGGAGCTTGTGCTGTGGTCAGAAACCGGATGCAGCACAAGCTCACATACAAAAAAGGGAGTTTGTGTTCATCCCTGCACCGAGTGGCAGGCACCATGTAGGGATGGACAGGTGGGCACCATAGATGCCCCCTTGGCACCCAACCGGAGGCCACTGGCTGAAGGGAGCCCTGCTAGGGGCCCCAAAGTCGCTTTCCGACAGGGTTTCGATGTTGGAAAGCTCAGCATGGAAATCTTGCTGGAAACCCACATCGTAATTCCGATGGCGTAAAACGCCGTCGATAGGGATTATGTGCTGGTTCACATTGGCAGAGGGGCTCCTTGAGCCCGTCAGAAGCCAGACAGAATGTCTGGTCGGTTTCAAAACCGAGAGCCTCCATTTCAGTGAGGCTGCCGGTTTTGATACCATGATGAGGCCCATAATGTATTAGTCAGGATCTTGCTGGTGCATATATTGTATTATTAATGATGAATTTGACCACTACGAGCCTGTCCTAATGAAGTGGCCTTTTATGCTATATAGGCTTGTGTCTGAGTCAATATTTCACGACAGTAATTTGTTAAAGGCAATATAAGTGGGTTCGTTTTACGGCTGTTCTCTAAAGGTCACTATTTACAGGTGTGAAATCATCTGTCTTTCACAAGAGGATGGGAAGTTTAAGGAGCATGCAGACTAGATTAGATAATTGTGATGCGTAAAACTGAATTCGACTGGCTCTCTTTGAGCGAGAAGATCAAACGGGAAACCGGCCAAGTAAGTCTCTGCAAATTCAAAATCAAAAGGAGTGCGAGTGAATTCTACGTCTGTCTGGCCTTACCCCGTAGATAATACATACCACGTACCAATTACAGTCATCTGTGAAAGAATTGTGGGCCAGATGTACTACGTGCAAAATAGCGCCTCGCAAATTGCAAGTCATTTGCGACTCGCAGTTTGCGAGGAGCTATTTTGAATGTACAACAGTGTGTTTAACACTGTTTGCGATTCCCAATGGGGTCGCAAATTGCGAGGCTCATGAATATTAATGAGGCTCTCACAATTTGCGAGCGCATTGGGAATGACAGGGGGAAGAGGTCCCCTTCCCATTTGCGACTCCATTACCACCCTCTTGAAGAGGGCGGTTTTTGCAAGTGCAATTTGCAAGTATTTTGCGACCGCAATTGCGGTCGTGAAACATTCATACATGGCACTGCGGTCGCTATTAGGAAGGGAATGCCCCTTCCTAATAGTGAGTCGCAAAACCTATTTAGCGAGTCGCAAATACTCACTAAATAAGCTTCGTACATGGCCCACAGTGATTTTGCGTGCACAAACAGGTTGCAAACCCGTTTAGGCATGCAAAATCACGTCATACATCTGCACCTGTATTTCAAAACTTACAGAATTCCCGACATGCTTTGCGCAAAGTAGGTAGCAACAGGTTTAGTACTACTTTGCATTTGGATGTGGGTCATTTTGGAGTGATTCCTTTCACAGATGGTGTGTACTGGGTTGTAATTTTTTTGTGTACACTACTCCTGCTAAACCAGAACTGATGGTAGCATCATCTACTATCACAAGAAAGCGCTTCTTTGACTATAGCGTTGAGGCCTGTGTCTCTCTTAGGAGGGCCTCCTCCCTATGTATGACTGAAATGCCAAAACGGGTTCTTTATTCAGTTTGAACAGAAACAAAACAGAACAGATCTGAGAACTGGCCACTGCTGCAAACCTGTGTGAAGTATTTGGGGCCCAACAGCTCTCAAGCGGCTTCTCTTATCCCTTTTCCACGACCCTCTACTTCATGCCAGAGAAAGAAGCTTTTTTATGCGTTTAAATTTAGAAACACTTGTGTCTGTCTAATCAAACTCCCTTTTTGCCTGTACAACAGCAGATGCAGGCAAGGAGGGCGTCTAAAGGAAAGAAACGCGCATTGACTGGCGAAGCAAGTTCTTGTTTTTGTGCTATTAAAAAGCCTATTTTTGTCTGTGATTCTTGAATTTGTAAGGCTACTTGTTCCATCTCTCAAGTAGCAATTTTGTACTCTAAAAAATGGATAAAATCCTTTTTTTATGTTTGTTGTTTTTACTGCCAGGCGACTTAAAACCAAGTAATAGATGTAGGCCCACTCCGATCTTTCCGTGATCCTATTTCTGAATCTGTGAGGAGTCTGTATTTTATGATAGTTTGTGAGAGCGGTACCAGGTCCCAACGACCCCCTTGATAAGTGTGGTCTGAATGTGTGTTTTTAAAGTGCTCTTCGAGGGCTAGATTAAGCAATTGCCTTGAAGTCATCAGGGCACCTTGTTCATCTTTCGGTTATGCTATTTAAACAAACCAATTCATTGCAGGTGCCGTGGTCATGATTTAATTCAACTTAGCCAATCCGAATAAAGTATCAAAATGGCAATGGTTTATCAAATTATACCAGTGGTCGGAGTGCATTAAAAAAAAAAGCATGGGAACTGTGAGGCTGTGTGCAATGGGGTAGGAGCAGTCAGCGTGGGGGGCAGGGTCAAATGTGTGCCTAAAAGAAAACTTATTCTGTAACTTTTTTCAGTCTTTCACCTTCAGGTAACTACATATAAAATAATTCATAGCTTAAATGAAAAATAAATGCAAGTTAAGGTAATTAGTGGGAAATGCACCAGCATAGATTATGAAACCTCTAGTAGTTAATGCACTGCAGAGGTCTGTGTGTAAACAGAGGGCCACAGAATGATATCCTGTCTGGTGCAGTGGAGAATAGTGACTTTTGTATGTTTAGTGCTACGAGGTCCCAGTCTGTGACAGAAAGCACTATATGAACATGTAAGTCATTATTTTAAACTTCCATTACACACAGTATAAAATGGGCTGCTACAAAATGTGCAACAAGGTTTAATATAAAAAAAGTGCTTCGAAAATATAGATTTTAGTAATACCCAGACCGCAGATAGTGCAATTTGTTTTATAACTGTCCTTTAAAAGCACACACTTCACACCTCAGTGGATAACTCCTTATGATATCCTGGAGAAGAATACATCTGTGTCTTCAGGTAGCTTCAAGGGATTTCATCAATTACTGCCAGTACCGGCTTCTGAGCAGCCTTTACATTTGCAGCTTGACCAGTTGCCCACATTTGCATTTCTTTCAGAGAAGCAGGCCCCTAGGAAGAAGGCTAATTTTACGGTCTGCTATTCCCACGGTTTCACAGCACAGTACACTCCCTGCCTTACTCTTCAGCTGAAGCATTTCAATTCTCGGAATTAACCATCCCAGGATGGTTGTCTTTCTACAAAAAGTAGGGGAAAAGTTTTACTTAAATTTAAAAAGTATTGGCCCTCCACCCACTTCGACCACTGAATTATACCATAGTAATAGAAAGGTGGTACCCAGATATTTTGGTGATGTATGAACAGGGCATTATGTTGTGTGGCTTAGAGGGGCCTGATCGAGGCATCAGAAGGAGGAGGAATTTACTGAATGTCTCGTATGTTTAGTACCAATGTTTAGTATTCAGACATATCACCGGACTGACTGTATTTATTTGCTTGTGTCTCCTGATGGTTTATTTTTTTACATTTTTTTATTTAATTATTTCTTAATATTCTGTAGATATAATTGTAAATTAGGGGTTGCCTGCTGTCCCTTCCTTATTTTTCATTGAATTGTTTCAATGACCCTTGGGTGGCAAAATTCTTGTTTTTGTCACTTTTCTCTATTGCCCAGTCCTGCCGGGTGGGGTGCAGAAACTTTCACGTCACTTCCAGTTTAATCGGCAAACCAGGATAAATATTGCCATTTAGCAGTTGCCACTGCAGGAACCCAATTACCTAGCCTCCCTACACACCAATGATGCTCTTGTAGCACATCAGTTAATGGTGGCTATTGTGCGAGCGCACTAAAAGAAGCCCATCTATGGGCAATAGCCTATGGCCAGTTATGCTGGTAATTTCTGTTCAGGTGTACTCCTGCTTGATTCATTCTCCTATTATATGCTACATTATAAGTAGGGCTCCCAGTTTTATGGTATTTTTTTTAACATTTACGTCTATATTTATTCATATTTATTTTTTGGCCATTTTATTGGTATTCATCCATATTTATTTTGTATTTTGAGAATAAATAGAGTTGTAAAATTGTATATTTCCAGGTTTATGTAACTCTTGCACGTGCACTCATACATCGATGCCTGTCACGTTTTAGCAAATTAAGCAGACAAGTATAACAAAACGCTACACTCACAGGTGCATACTAGCATTATACTGCAAATATATGTTAACATATGTCTGTATTTAAGGTAATCTCATTCTCTCCATGCTGTCTATCTGCTCAGCTGTTACCTGGAATTCATGAGAGACAGCATGGAGAGTCACCCATAAGAAGCACAATTTTCCGTATTTTTCCACTTTAAAAAAATAATACAGACAGGAAGCACATTGTTTGCTGTCTGTATTTATCTGTAAAAATCAGCAAAAACGGAAAACCGAAAGCCTTAATTATACGGCTTGGTCTAGTTTAAAAAACAGGAGAATCTGTACTACCTTTGCCTTTATGTAAAGTTGACGGTGATTGATTTTGTCTAGGGACAAGTCCACCACAATTAGCTTTAAAAAAATAAAGCAGACCTAACAAATGTAAGACCAGCCGTAAAAAACATGCATAGTTATCAGAAAGAAACATTACAAGTCTTTATCTGATGTAGATGGCGTCAGAAGATTGAGCCCCAATTTTAGATGATTTATTGCTCCCTTCATTTAAAATTTTCAAACCAGTCTGGAGAGAATGCAGTAGTGTAGCAGTGAGTAACAACCCCTTCCTAGTAAGAACCATTTGATACTCTGGACAAATCTTAATTTCATCCTCTTCCAAGATACTTTTTTCACAACTCCCTAAACTCACCACACAGCTGCTTCTGACAGAAGATCTACACGTTATTTGTAACATTTTAAGAATGGGATAACCCAGTTGTTAGACTTGCTAATTCCAAAATATCATTTGTCAATATTTCACTGGTGAAAAATGAGCAGGTGAGACTGCATACATTCAAACTAGCTTGGCGATTCTCTTATACCTTTGATACTGGAAATACCCTTCAAACAACAGTTGCACAAATAAACTCATTTAGATTGCAAAGCCAACTACGCATGTTTTGTAAGATCCTGGCCTATAGAAAATTTAGCCAAGAATTATTAATCACCATTCAAGTCCTTAGGAAATCTTCAGCAAAATCCAAAGGAGGTTTGTCCCTTTTGGATTTGGCTGAATCCCTTGTTTCATATTCTATAGTAAGATGAAAGATATCTAATGTAAGATATTGTTCAAGGATAGCAAAGCAACCTAGCCCTTTCTTCTAATATAATATATATAATTAATAAGCAGTTTTTTCATGCAGGAGTGATTCTAAAAGAATTCAAGGTGGCTACTGTTTGACTTGTTACGGCTTATTTTCCTGCCACTTTGTGATTTTGGCTCCTCACTGGGTGATCTTGTGAAGGAGCAGATATCCTCTGACACCATGGCATGGCACTGTGTAAGTTGGCAGGTCTGTAGCTAACATATGGTCGATTTTAGAAGAGGGAAGTTACCTCTGCACTTGGACATTAGGTGGATCAAAATTTGCTGAAGGGGAGATGGTCGAAGGTGGTTTCTCTAATAGTCTGAAAATCCACATGTGTGTGTGGTGAAAAAGACTGAAGAAAACGTGAATTCCCCAAGAGCATGTAGGACATTCCTGGGATCCAAGTAGCAGCTGCTCTTGAGTCAACAGATTGGTGATGAAGCAGAAGGTGCCTGGCAAAAGGTTCTCAAACCCCAGCCCCCACCTCCCCCAAGCCACTTCCCCCATGTGCTCCATGAGATGTAGTGGGGCCCAAGGTTTGTCTGTTCAGTATTTTCAACGTTAAAAGTTTTATAACATTATAGTGTAAATTTCTTCTAAAAGCCAACAATTTGTAGAGACCAATTTTTCTTCTGTATTTTTTTCGAATGCCTAATAACTTCCTGTGTGTAACAAGACAGACAGTTCTGCTCTGCCTAATCTTGAAAGGACCAGTGTTCCCAACCCCATTTTGCAAGGTGCAGGAGCACTGGACTCTGCTTAACCAGCTTGTAATCCCCCCTGGTAAAATTGAAGGTCCCGCGGTCCCTATCGTCCTTTTTCTCTGTAAATGAGGAGCATGTAGCCTTTGCCTCCCCTGTCCTCTCAACCCTCCTGTTAGAAATTGCGTTACTGATTGACCAGGGTGTGACCATTGGTCAAGCAACAACTACAATCCTAGTCAGGGTAAGACACAAGCAAACCCCAAATTAACATGTGCTCAACCCCCTGATAGTTTGGCACAGAGCAGTCAGGCTTAACTTAGTGGCAATGTGTAAAGTATTTGTGCAATACTTCAAACAGTAAAATACCGAAAATCCCACACAAAAACATCCCACACCAAGTTAGAAAAACAGAACTTTCTTTAAAAATAATACAATAGATAAAACAAGACCAAAATGGCAAAAATCCAATAATTAGAACTGGAGATATTGAATTTGAAAGTTTTAAGTAAAAATAATATCAAAAAGCACAATGCGTCAACTGTGGATATCTGGTTATGCCGGATAGGTACAATTGCACAAGCTGAGGCCCACCATGATTGAGTGTGGGCCCGCTACAGGGACCCAGTTAGACCTGCTGAACAAAGTACCTTAAATCCTGGTTTGCGAGGTGTTGCATGGGTTAGTAACTGGGTATAGGCAGTATAGGTAAGTGATGGGGTACATGAGTGACTGTATGGGTGAGTGTGAATGTGAGAGTGGCTGTATGGGTGAGGGTGTACTTGTGTATAGGTGAATGAGTATGTGTTAGTGTCCTTATGAGTAAGTGAGTAATTGAGTGAGTGTGTGTGTGTTGGACTTGGCCCTTCTGGCAGGTTCACCCCGAAACTTTTTGCGTTCTCCTAGCCTTTTTCTGTAACCTGGTGTTGGTGATTTTAGGCCTCTGAGCACTTTAGCACTGTGGTCCAGTGTAAAGTGGGTGCGCTCTGTGTATGTTTTAGTGAGACTGACCTGCCCTCCGATAGGAATGCATGGGGGATCTGAGTGACCGTGTTAAGTCCTGATGTGAGAGGAGTGCAGGGTCGAGTTTGGTATGTGCGAACTCGTGAGAGTGAATGCTGCGCAATGATGTGTGCGGCGTTACGGTGTCTCGTGTAGAAGTGCCACTTCTAGAAGCTGGCCTGTCTGTGTAATAAATGTGCAGTGACTGTCTGGCTTGCGATTGGCTGGTGTGTCTGTCTCCAGGAGTCAGGATGGGTCTGCCCCGGTGGTGAGTGGAGAGATCTGCATGTTGATGGCAGGGAGGAGTACACCTGGGAGGGGAACAACCTTTACAACGCAACTTTTACAACGCACTACCTTTACAACGCATATTTTACAACGCATAATCCATTACAACGCATGACACTACAACGCATTTTTAAAAACTACCTTTACAACGCATTCCATTACAACGCATACTACCATTACAACGCATACCATTACAACGCATAATATTACACTACACTATCCAACACTTACCCTACTGTTGCACCCCCTGGAGTTAGAATAGTAATTTTTACCCCTATACTATCCAACACTTACCCTACTGTTGCACCCCCTGGAGTTAGAATAGTAATTTTTACCCCTATTCTATCCAACACTTACCCTACTGTTGCACCCCCTGGAGTTAGAATAGTAATTTTTACCCCTATACTATCCAACACTTACCCTACTGTTGCACCCCCTGGAGTTAGAATAGTAATTTTTACCCCTATACTATCCAACACTTACCCTACTGTTGCACCCCCTGGAGTTAGAATAGTAATTTTTACCCCTATACTATCCAACACTTACCCTACTGTTGCACCCCCTGGAGTTAGAATAGTAATTTTTACCCCTATACTGTCCAACACTTACCCTACTGTTGCACCCCCTGGAGTTAGAATAGTAATTTTTACCCCTATACTATCCAACACTTACCCTACTGATGCACCCCCTGGAGTTAGAATAGTAATTTTTACCCCTATACTATCCAACACTTACCCCACTGTTGCACCCCCTGGAGTTAGAATAGTAATTTTTACCCCTATACTATCCAACACTTACCCTACTGTTGCACCCCCTGGAGTTAGAATAGTAATTTTTACCCCTATACTATCCAACACTTACCCTACTGTTGCACCCCCTGGAGTTAGAAAAGTTACTTTTACCCCTATACTATCTAATACTTACCTTAAATGCAATTTAATATTATGCGTTGTAATGGTATGCGTTGTAAAGGTAGTATGCGTTGTAATGGAAATGCGTTGTAAAGGTAGATTTTAAAAATGCGTTGTAGTGTCATGCGTTGTAATGTCATGCGTTGTAATGGATTATGCGTTGTAAAAAATGCGTTGTAAGTGCATGCGTTGTAAAAGTGTGCGTTGTAACGACATACATCCCACCTGGGACCTGAATAGGGCAGGGCTTTCCCTACACAATGCTGGCTCCACCCCCTGTGGTGCGTCTGATGTCCCTGGCCTGTCCTGTGAATAGGGAGAGGGGCTGAGCAAAACAAAGTGCTCAGGAACCAGTTGCATGTGGTTCGACCCTTCCCTGCACCTTTGGAGACAAAGGATTTGGTGTGTAAAAGAGGGGCTGTGACACCATGAAAATGTTCTTGTCCTTGACTTGAAACTACCAGGGGCGTGCTGCTGCTGGGGCCCAGGGGAAGGCTTGCCTCCCTGGGCCCTGCCCAGCCCCTGGATACCTGATGGACTTTTGGGACCTTTTTGCTGTTTCCTTGATCTACCAAGGACTTTGTGCTGTGCTCTTAGCGTCCTGTGAACGCTTGATTCTGAATGGAGGAGATAGCGTGGGCTTGGCAGCGCGGTGCTGCAGCCCTTTCAAGAGGGAATCCCGGCCTGAGGGATTCCCCCGTAATGAAGGAAACGGCGGGTGCCCACCCCGCTTATTGCTGTTTCGTTTGCGAGAGCCTACCCCGCTGGTGTTTGCTTTCTTGATGATGGCGGGTGCCCACCCCGATTATTTTATATTCAAACAGGAAGCCAGGCATCCTTGCCCAGGACGTGGGCGGAGCCTGCGGTGTAGCAGGAAGTGTCTGCTCAAACGGGGCTCCCGTGCACTGTTGGGAGCCCCGGTGCGTGCTGAAGAAGGTCCAGGCGGGAGCCCACCCCGCACTGGACAGCGCCCACAACGAACTGGACAGCGCCCACAACGAAGGAGGCAGCCTGGGGCCTCGCGGGCCCCATCCTGAAGTCCCGGTCCCGAGACACGGGACCGGGTGAAGCCTGGTGCAGCAGCAAGGCGGGGCTCCCGCTAGGAGGGAGAGCCCCACCAGCGCCTGCGGCAGAACAGAGGGACCCGCCGCATGGACGAGACCCCACGCCCAGAGCCAGGTAAGGAGAGGGCTCGGGGGGGGGGGGGGGGGGGGGTCCTGTCCGTTTTAAGTTCCCGAGCGGCCCCATTTGGCAGCGGGCCGCTCCAACGAGGCCCGCCTCGCTTCCACAAAGGGAGCTGCATGCAGGCACTAGCGAGTGCCTGTCCTGAGCGGTTCCGCCGTTGCGGGCCACTCCATCGGGGGCATAATGAGTTTAGGAGCCAGGGCGCTCCGTGGGGGCACAGCGTTCTCAGAGCCAGATGGCTCCCATGCCCCCAGACGTTGTCTTCGAGCCCGTGCGTGGCTCCAGCGGGGGCAAGGTTATTTTAAAGAGCCCCAACAGGGCCCAGAGGGCACCGTTGTGCCAGGGTCCATTTCGTCCTCCCCGCCCCCCACCGTTCATTAGGGGACACATGTTGTTTCAAGAGCCAGATGGCTCCCACATTTGCGCATTGGTTGTTCCAGAGCCTAGAGGGCTCCAAGGATTGGCGCAGTTTGTCCTGGAGGGCTAGTGAGAGCCCCCTGCCACAGTTTGACTTCACAGCTGTCCAGCAAGTAGTGGGCAGCTGCACTGTGTAGGTCTTTCTTTTACTTTGGGGGACATGCCTGAGTTAGGAGTGAGATGCACTCCTTCGCCCCCTGACCTTCACAGCTGCGCAGCACTTAGTGCCAGCTGCAACGTTTAGGCCTGCACAAATTGCGCACCCTTGACTTTCGTTGCTTTGGCAGCGCGCCCTGACTGTTGGGGCACAGGGCATTTGAGCCCCTCCTTTGCAATGGCCAGTTGGCCAGGGGCGCTGTTGGGATTGTTAGGTTTATAGGGCGCCAGGCCCTAAGGTGATTTTGGGTGCCAGGAAATGTAATTCATATAGTATGTTTTACGCACCCTGTGTTACACCTCTAAATGTGGTCTTCTATGATTATGAGGTTGTTTTACCTGTTTAGGTTTATGTTAGGGGGATTATACTTCCCTGTGTGATGTACGCCCCGAATGTAGTTATACTTAGGAGGTTAGGGTCTAATGCGTTAGACTTGTGAGAGATTGCATAATGTGTTTATGCCCCTGTGATGTATACAGGATAGGTTTTATACCTGATTCTATTGTGATAATGCTGAGGTCATTATTGTGCCAGTAGTTACTGGTTGTGCTCTACAGTTATAATTTGTGTTACAGTTGGTATATGTTCTACAGTTACAATTGGTGATTTGTGCTAATTCTGACAGTGGCCCATGTGGCCCTGTCTTGTGTAAATAGTCCCCTGTAAAATTCTGCCCAGTGCCAGTTGGCACAGTGTAAAATATGTGATTATCATCTAATGTGTTTATTATAATACAAAGGCTATTTTTTTATATATAACTTTCTGTGGAGTTTCCTTTGTGGTGGGCCTAGGGTGTTGTTGCTGTGTGCGCGCGCAAATTCTTTACACATTGCCATCGGAATAAGCCTGACTGCTCGTGCCAAGCTACCAAGGGGGTGAGTAGGGGTTATCTTTGGCGTGTAGCTCCCTTGCCCTGACTAGAGTGGTGGTTTCGGCCTGGCTTTGGCGCAAGCCTTAGCCAACCATTTCTAACAGTGTGTATCTGTATGGGTGAGTAAGTGGCTGTGTGATTGACTGTATTGGTGAGCGACTAGGTGTGTGAGTAGCTCTATGAGTGACTGACTCAGTGTGTGAGTGGCTGTATGGGTGTATGAGTGGATATGTCAGTGACTGTATTCATGACCGAGTGGGTGTATGAATGACTGTATGGGTGAGTGAGTGGATGTGTTTGTAGATCTATGAATCAGTGAGTGCATGTGAATGTACTGGTATGGGTCTGTTAATGGGTTTGTGACTGGTTGTTTTTAGAGTGGGTGTATGAAAGGTTCTATGTGGGTGTGAGTGGACACGTCATTGATTCTGTAGATTGTGTCATCAGTGATGTCATTTGAGATGTCATCAGTGATGTGGTCAGGGATATTACTGATCATGTCATGAGTGATGTAATATGTGGGGTTATAAGCAGTGCATTACGGGGGGCGCGAGTTATAAGTAGCTCAGCTGAATAGAACTGTTAAATTTCACAGATTTTGTACGTGTTAAATCTGAGCTTAACTATAACGTACCTGTAACCTTTGTTTTTTTTATTGAATTTCAAAGGTTTTTTAAAAACGAATTCCTAACTATAACGTCCCTGTGACCCTTATTTTTTTTCCAGTGAACTTCTATGTTTTTTTAATAGTTCTGGGAGGAGCTCGCAGAGTTTAACTTTGCGGAATCTTGTGGAGTTACCGGGAAACTTCACCAGATTCCTCAGAGTTCCGCATCCGGGTGGAGCACTGCTTGACCACCCACAGTGTTGGGCACACAAAGGAAACAGTTCCTCCTCTCTGAACTACAAGGCTGCTCCACCCAGCACCAACAGTAGTGTTAAGCTGGGGAGTGACGCCAACACAAAATCAGTGCTTGCACATGTGCACTCCGTACTTAAAGAATAGCAACCAGTCTGTCCTTACCTAAACAATAATCATGCTAGAGCAAGCTCAAGACAGAGGCGGGTCTGTTTCAGCCCCTGGACAGCAAGAAAACAACACCCCAAAGTTGTTCACCTCAACATGCATGCCCCCACCCCAGCAACCACAACTCCACTTGATCTACCAGACAACCATAGCAGCAACAGAACAGCAAAGGGACTCACTCACATTGCCTGATGAAATCTACTCCCTCTGGCTTGCCCCACAGCTCTGCCTCCCGTGTCTCTGCACCTCAGAGTTACTGCATTCTGTAGCTTGGATTGGCTGAGAGGCTGCTACAGATAAGCAGTTTGGGTTCGGATTGGCAGACGAGAGATAGCCTGCTGACTTCCATTGGCAGTTTATGAGAGGCAGCGTGGGTTCTTATTTGTAGACAGCCTGAACAAAAGGGAGAGAAAATAAGAATTTCTGAACTCAATTAGAAAGGGCAAGGTGGCAAAGATGAGAAGAAGCCATTGTGCGATGCACAGTTGTTTCATGGCAACATCAACTCGTTTCTGCCTTCAACTTATGGACTGTTTAACTGAGTTTACCAAATTTTGCATCACTCCTACACACATCTTTTGAATGGGGTGCAGCATTTCCATTCTTGTGGATGACGATGAGGAGACAAAGTGCGAAGGGGACAGGATCTGTAAAACAACCCATGCCCCACTTGTCATCGTGTTATCTTTAGTTGAACAATATTCAAACTTACCTTGCTGATATATTTTTCTTTAGGGAGTGGGGACATGGTGCAAAGACCAACACCAGAAGCTCCCTTTTAGCTGTGAGTGTGTGTCTCAGCTTGAGAGTGCTTCATTCATAACGGCCTGATCCAGATCATCTGTGCACTGTTTCTACGAGTGGGCGGCATTACGCCAGTAAACTCTGCTCCAAGGCGGCCAGCAGTGTTTTGCTGAACTTCGTGCTCTGAGCGGAGCGCAGAGTTGCAAACCTCCACAAACTATGTCGGCAGAGCAGAGTTTGTCACTGAGCCCTAATTTTTAAGTAGTAGTTGTGTTTCCATAGTGGTGGTGAAAGGGGGCCGGGCCTCTGACCAGCTCTCAGGAATCCCGTTGTCTAGGACTTACAGAAGGTACCAGCAAGGCTTCTTGGCTCCCAATGTCCCTCAGGTGTAAGGTGGACTGCATCCCCATCCAGTAGTGTGCCAGGAGGTGCATTTGCAGAGTTGTTGAGAAAGGGGGCGTGGCCTCCGAAGACCTCTTAGCAATCCCGCTCTGTGGGACTTACTGGAGGTAACAGGAGGGGTAGTTGGCCTCCAAGGACACAGAGCAGAGTTTGTTATTGCTTGGCGGGAGCACCCATACCAAACACCAATGTACTGGGGGTGGGCACCCCGGGACAGTGCAGCAGCCGGCCCTGGGGGGTGGTGGTCCCCAGGGCCATTATTGGCTGCTGGAGGGGAGCTGTGCAGCCCTCTTCCTTTGCTGGAGGTGCTGGTCCTGGGGCTGCTTAAATATTTAAATTTTCCCCGGGAATGTGGTTGTCCCCGGGGCTGTGTGAGGGGTGCATATTCATTTCTCATTTAGCCCCGGAGAGGTGGTAGCCCCCGGGGCTGCGGGGGTGTTTGCCCCCCTGCATTAATTTCCTATTTAGCTCCTAGTGCTTTATTTAAACAGCCAAAGTTTAAAAGTTGCCTGCAAATGTTCTCTGTCCCAACACGTTTCAACTCTGTTCTTGAGTCTTGTTCATGGGAAAATAATCACTTGCCTTTTTGAAATGACCATGTTTTTTATAGACCCCTTGATTGCAAAATTCACGGAGACTGCAGGTCATTTACTTTTAGCATGCGCAGTGAATACAAATCGGCACTTAGTATTTTCATGCAGTGGTTGTTGGATTTATGAGCAGGAATCTCTGTGCCTGCCACATTGAAGCCGCCTTATTTGAGTATGGGCACCTTTCACGGAGCAACTTTGGGAGGTGATTTTTTGTCAAAAGAGGCCCGACTCATTCGTAGTATGCTTTGGAAAAAGAGAGGAGATTTCCCAATAATAATACCAAAGAGCAGGAGGCAAGGATGTGAGCTGGAATGTCCTTCAAACTCACAGATTCCAAATGAAGTAAGATGCAATATGGACTATCATGCTGTGTATGCCTGCAAATCTGCTGAATTTTTATTCAATGATTTTGCGCACTGAATTGGCTTTTAAAAATGACACTCTGCAGTGTGTGCAAGAAGTCAAAACGCTGCATGAAAATACTAAGTGCTCATTTGTATTCACTACGCATGCTAAAAGTAAATGACCTGCAGGCTCCGTGAATTTTGCAATCAAGGGGTCTATAAAAAACATGGTAATTTCAAAAAGGCAAGTGATTATTTTCCCGTGAACAAGACTCAAGAACAGCGTTGAAACGCGTTGGGACAGAGAATATTAGCAGGCAACTTATGAACTTTGTCTGTTTAAATAAAGCACTTTAACTCCATGAAATCAGGCTCAATGGTTTTTTTCTGCACAAGAGAAAAGGTTTTGTTGGATTTACGAGCAGGAAGCTCTGTGCCTGCCACATTGAAGCCGCCTTATTTGAGTATGGGCCCCTTTCACAGAGCAACTTTGGGAGGTGATTGATATATATATATATTTATATATATATATATATCCAAACCAATTCTGAGCTTCATACAGATCTGATACCAACACAGGGGTAGCGTCGCTATTCCATCCTTTCATTTATTTCGATTTTCTTTTGCTATGACGTATTTCGGCATACCTGCCTTGTTCACATTGGCAGTCGAAAAATACAAGATGCTTCATTTAAACAGAGTACTGCGGTCACATGACCCATTAATTCAATGACTATGGAAGACAGACTATCTATGCTGCTGCCAATACAGAGTATACACGTTCTCCTTAAAATGTTTTTCAAAAACCGGCATAACAACAAATCCATCATTATTGTCAGCACCGACAATACAATATTATCAGCATCATGTCAATTAGTTTAAATATTTTTACTCGAAAATCTGTGTAGTACTCCTTTTTCTTTACATACCACAGTATGCATATTCAGAACAAATGCTCTACTTTGTTTCACTTGTTTAAAATCTCACTGGCGACGCCCAACATTGTCGAGTCTTTTGGCAGTAAAGAACATGTATTATAAAACCATATTATTCTTAAAATCACGATATTTAAAATTATATGAACATTTATACATTTATATAGGAAATCAAAAGGTTCAATAAAGCAGCAGCCTATAAAATAAAGTGCAAGTGCAAATTTCATGATTTGATTCCTCATACAGATTGTATTTTGTATTTACTATGTTGAAAGGTGTTCTGAAAATATCTTCTTTTCACTGTCCACCAATACATCTGCCAATAAAAAGATAAATATGTCTCCTTTAGATGCATGTTCAACCTCTTGTATAGCGTATATTTAATACAACAGTTAAAAAAGACAGATGAATTCAGTTCTAATAAAGTGTTAGTGCTTTACAGTACTTAAACTACATTCATAGCGCCTCTCACTGTGCAAATTTTGCTATATATGTATATATTTGAGAATCGTTTTTGTAGACCACTTATCTCTCTACCACATTCAATGCCCCATTACATCTGTCATAAAGAGATGGCCCTGCCGTATCTTGAGAATTTTTTTAAGTTGGCTCCCCTTTTGTTGTGGCTCTCATTCTGGAGTAATCATAAGGCCTCTTTTTCTTACAACATTATCACTGACTGAATACATTGTGCTTGGATACTCTGTGGTTTGCATATATTAAACGTATTTTTGTTACTCTGGACAAATCTAGTTTTTTGACAATCGTTCATCTAGACATAAGGCTGATAAGATCATTGGGAAGTGATTGTTCCTGTACAAATGTAGTACTGAAACGGAACGTCTAGAATTGAGCAAACCACTTGTACTCAACTACTGCAACTTAACTGATAAGTAATGTGCCTGTGACAATGTCTCCACCTAATATTTATTGCGCTTAATGATATTTTGTACATTGTACAAACCTTTCAAGATGTATTATTTATTACCACTTTTTTAATCTTAGAATTCTAAACAATGTAGAGTCGCCTTTAGGTTTTTACAATTGTTGCCTAGTAGGGATATCTGTTTTAGAATGATCAGTTTTCTTAGGGCAGCTGTGATTGACCGGAAAAGTCTTGATCGCTAGTCAATGTATTTTCATATTGCTAGTAATGATTGTCATGTATGTTTTTAGAATTCTTTTATGTTGATTTTTAATGATTGTCTTTGATTTTGTATATATGCATATATATTACCTACTGGCGGTTGCCAGTAGGTATTTATAGTTAAAACCTTGTTACTATTCAAAAAGCGTTTTTTGATTTGCCTATATCTTTGGCACCGTTTGACGTATTTTTGCGTAATTTTCAAACCGTATGGCCCGCTCAGCTTAGCTCCTATCTGGAAAGTTTTGGGGTGATTCGTCAAGTGATGGCCGAAGAAATGGAGGTCTCAAACGAGTTTTCTCCATGGTAATTTCCATAGGAAACTGTTGACGCAGCTACAGCCCGAACTGCTGAACAGAATTACACCAAATTTGGCAAAAAGGTAGCTCTTGGTCCAGAGTGTACTCTTTCTGGTAAATGGTGTAAATCCGTTCAGTAGTTCTTGAGAAATTCAGTTCAGCAATCTCACTGTGTGGGGCTTATTGGAGTTAACAGGTAGGCTTGTTGACCCCTTAGGATCCCCGGCAGCAAAGGGGACTTCATTCCCCAACCATGAGCATGCCAGGAAGCGCGTTTGGAGAGAGGTGGGCAAAGGGGATGTGAAATATTGAAAGCCTAATTGATAGGGATGTTTAATTTTCTATCACAGTAAAACCTAAAACAGCAACCATTTCTGCTGTCACAAAATGTTAAAAGCCAGAGAGAACACCGCCTGGGATACCAATAGTGGCTAATTTCAAAATAGATACAATACATAAACTGAATTGGGAAAATGCTATGTGGTTAATTACTTTAGATGTTACATCTTTGTGCACATCCATTCAAAATAAGGATGAATTGCTTCCTGCATTGGATCCAACAGGGGACTCCATCTCTGTGGGTCTGCACCCTCTCCTCTGGAGCCATTGCCAAGTCATTTTCTCTTCCTCCTTATCCTTCTCATGGCCATTACCCTCATGGTGCCCTGGTCTTGTAGCCAGGAGTACAAAAAAGGTTTCCCTTTCTCTAGCCCTAGAGATGCAAAGTAGTCCTCCTCAGCCTCTTCCTCCTGGTCATCACTCTCTTGATCCTGTGGTAACAACCCCAACCAGCAGGCTTACTCAAAGATGCACAGGGCTTTCTAAAAATCCCGCTTAGCGAACCTTCTCCTCACAGCCAGCCCCCTCTCCCTGCAGAACGCCTTCAGCTCTCTTGTACTATACAGTGATAGGCAGGTGAAATCTGGTTCCATTCTGGAAGGTATCACAGGTGCAACAACTAAACAGCCCCAACTGTATGAAGGTGTGACAGGAATCAAATGTGGAACAAATGGCCAAATGAGAGAAAAAGGAGAATTTAAAAAACTCATAATGGTCTCAAATATGGGGGTAGTGTACACCAAGTCACTGTATGTCACTGCACAAATACAAGTCCTGTCCTCACTGGTGGTTACCAATGTTAGAAATTGGATTACTGGTTGACTGAGGTCTGAGCTCTGGTCAAGCAGTAACCACAACAGGTCGGATACAGTCCCAGAGTAGTCCTACTAAAGTCTTACCATCTCCAGTTTTGTGCCAAGTTTCCTGTTTGCATTGGAGAAGGTCGCAGGTAGACTGTTGCGGACGGTGGTCGTGTGGCATGAAAAGCAGGCGGCGCATCATGGACTGATGGGCTACAGCTTTGCGGTCCTCTGTGGGCGATCGATGCTTGCTGTGGGAAGAGACGGACTAGGGGCTTCTCGCGCTGACTTTCGGTTTGAGCGCTGCAGTTCCAATGCAATTGGGCCCATTCGAAGAGCCCAAAAGCTTGATTCCAAGAGCCCTTGAGACTTGCGAGGCAACACTTGGGGGACAGGACATGCTGCAGCTGGGTCAAGGAACTGGTTGGGGAGCCTTTTTATGTCCCTGAGGCTCAGATCAAGAGGCCAGCAGACAAGCCCATGAGTGACTCTAGTTCTTCTTCCCCAGGCAAAATGCCAGCAGGTCAGCAGAGCAGGGCAGCAGTTCCTTCAGAGCAGCAGGGCAGCAGAGTAGCAGCACAGCAGTCCTCTTTCCTAGGAAAGTATTCACTGGCTCAGACGTGTAGTGAAGAGCTGGTGTCTGAGGTCCTACCTTTATACCCTGGTGCTCTGGTTCTGGAAGGTGAGAGACACTTCTAGACAGTGGCTTAGAACTGCATGAAATTTCTAGGGGTGGGCGGTAAACTAGAGCTCCACCGCTGGAGTTTTCAGAGTTTTGCCACTCTGAGCTCTGCTTGGAGCATGGAGTTTGGCAAATAACCCTCCTACTGCTTTGTGGTCGAATTTGCCGGTGAGCAGCACCCACCAATAGATATGAAGGTAAATCTGGTGGCTTTGCCAATTAGGAGGCTGAGTTTGTCTGTGTCACTTCAACTGGAGTGGGTCGCAGGAGCGGAAGGACTGCTTTACGCATGTGCGCTGCAGCGGCTAACGTTGAAGCAAGAAGTGTTTTTAGTGTGAGGTTTCAGGGGAACGTAGTACGGACTGGAGAAGTAAGCTGTAGTGTCTTGGTCTGCTCACCACTTTACTGGCTGGTCGTTCCGCAGGGTCCTGCAGGGAGCTGCAGTTGCACTGTGCCCTGGCATGAGCGAAGATGAGCCAAAGGGACACGCTAGTGCATCTCTTTGCTGGAGGGTAAGAGGGAAGTCTTTTGTGCAGCGGGGGTTCAGTCTTTGTAGGCTTACTAGTACAACCAAAACAATAAATTCTAGTATGGCTGAGAAAACATGTCCCCATCAGCCCATCTTCAAATACCATAACGGAGCAGCAGATGAAGCCTTCATCTCAACTGACTGTGGAAATCCCATTCACTGCAAGGAAGTGTCAGAGAAGACTGGAAGTCACATATTGGAAGCTGATTAAATGTGCAACTCTGCCCTTGGACAGCAAATGGTGAGACCGAGAACCCCTGAACTCAAGGCTCACTCCTGCCAACACAGCCTTGGGATGGAATGTATTGACAATCTATGCCTGCTGTGGATATTTACTGTGTATTATAATATGTATGTTATTCTGAGATACATGCTCTCATATATACTCCAGTGAAGTACAAACAGCAACACTAGCGACACTAGCGAGCACTGTGGGGATAACACATGTGTGTGCTGTTTTAAAGCATCTTATTAGAGACATTTATTTACTTTGATTTGATGACTCCAACTGTTTTCTTACTTACACAAAATACCCATACAAGAATCAGAGTGCAGTGTTGCTTTCCAAAACGACACACATTGAGATAACGTATGTACCGTCTAGCCATTAGTTGTCTATTCAAGTATGGGTAACCTTTCACCTTTGCCGCCGCCTGATACACAAAAAAACCTTTCATTCACTGCTCATGCCCAAAGAGTAACCATGGCTTTTTTAAAACCTTATGACTAATGTACTATTGTGCATGCTCGATGCCGCTCTAACAATTCAACGCATGCTTCCGATTTTTTACGGATGCTGTGAAGCAAAAGGCCGGAAGTCTCTTTAATGGACATTTTCACACTACTTATCTCAGTCAAACATTTCATGCACCACTCTCCTTCAACTCCGGTATGGTCTTGGCAATGTTGTGTGCAGGCTACCTGAAAAGAGGCATTACATGTATGAATCACACCGCTTTTATAAGACTGTATTTTTATTTACTAGCCTTGGAGCTTGAGCTGCATCCAGTTTAGTTCACGATGGCCAGAACAATAAATTTATATGCAAACAATGCTATCGTGTGGCTGAAGGTGGGACGTGCACTAGAGATTTCAGTGGTTCATTACACCGTTTAAAACGTCTTTTGATATTTTCAGGGCTTCTAGTCTCTGGTAATTTAAGGTGGGTGGATCTCCATGGAATATCAGAGTTTTAATGCTACTCCCTAAGTTCAGCGCATCACTAAAAATGTCCTGCCTACCCTGTTCTGGCATCAACCTGTCTAAAGTGACTATGCAGGGTCAATAGGCCCTTTAGCCCTTTATGTGAAGGCAGAGCCCATGCTATTCTGTTGTAAGTGGGGTGTGCTCATCTCTTCCCCCATCCTGCCAGTAGATGGCCCATTCATGCACACCTAATCCTTCTATTGTGTGACTGTATGGGAGGAATTCACAAAGTCTAACCGTCAGCTACACCCAGTCATATGACACAAGTAAGACTACAGGCACAAAAGGGCTAAGGACAGGAAAATGCCCACTTTTTAAAAGTGTCATTTTCCAAATTGTAATAAAAAATCTGACTTTACCATTACAGAGGTTTATTATTACAATTTCATAGACACCAAATATGGCATAGCCACCAGCTCTCAATTGGAAATTTCAACTTATTAAATGTAATAATAAATCTCTAATGTTATTCTATGGTGGGGGGTGGGGCTCGTAGTAGTGAAAAAACTAATTTAGGAGTTTTTTACTAGCAGGACATGTAAAACATAAAAGTACATGCCCAACCTTTTAATTATACAGCACCCTGACCTATGGGCTGTCCAGTGCCTTACTAAGGGTTGACTTTTATGTATTAAATGGAGTTTTTATGGCTTGACAAAGGGATTTTATTTTCAAGACGACCTGGCAGTTTAAAACTGCACTTAAGCTGCAATGGCAGGCATGGGACATGTGTTGAGGTGCTACTTATGTGAGTGGCACAATAAGTGCTGCAGGCCCACTGGTAGCATTTAATTTACAGGCCCTTGGTATATGGTACCATTCTGCAAGGGACTTACAAGTAAATGAAATATGCCAATTGGGAATGAGCCAATGTAATCATGTTTTAGTGACAGAGCACAAGCACTGGCTAGCAGTGGTGAAGTGCACAGACTCCTAAGGCCACAAAAACGAATTCAGCAAAAAGTGAAGAGCAAAAGACAAAATGGTTGGGGGTGACCCTGCAGAGAGGGTGAGGTTCAACTAAAGTCCATTATAACTTATTTGAAAATGAAATCAGTACGTATGTTAGATCAGTTTCAGATTTATTTGTTTATTTATTTTGAAAAGTTTTATATAGCACTGGCTAGACCCGGAGGTATCAGAGCGCTTTACATGAGGTAGGACATAGGTTTAGAACATTGTTACATAGTTACATCAGTTGCTGGAGCGTCGCATAACATTGAAAGGGAAACAGTATAAAGTAGATACATGAGCAGCAGGAGCATAACATAGCATTGGGGAAAAAAAAGAACCATTTGCAATGCAAATAGGTCTCGTGTTTGTGAGTTAGAGCTATTGACGTTGTAAATGGCAATGTTTTTTACCTACACGTTTTATTTTTGGAGTGAATGTATGTAGTGTGCAAAATCCCTTGTAAAGGTCCTGCACTTCGTAATAAGTATATTGAAAAAGACGCAAAGTGTGGATTGTGTCAACAATTGTTTGGCACGTGCCTCATGGGTGAAGTGTCGCCACACATGCACACCGTGGTGCTTTACTAATGTGAAACTCATTAATAAAAGTAGTGCTTACAGACTAACCAACCCAATCGGGATCAGAGCATGGGAACGAATCCCAGTTTCTCGTTCTTTTTCTAGACTATTTGACTCACTCTCCTGTGTCTTGGTTATCCCCCAAACACTGGGAGGCAATGAAGTTTGCCAAGGGGGCAGGGGCAGGGGCAGGGGGGCTTCGAGGGTACATGAAAATGTATTCATTGCCTAGTTGTCAAAGGTCTGCCGGTGCTATTAGTTAAAAATGTGCAGATTTCATTGAGATATTAAGAGTACTTTACTCGCATCTATGAGAATATCTACATTAACTAAACCAAATGCCAGAATGCGTGTCAGTTTTCACAGTGTTTTAGACAGTACTGGTTGCTGAGTTTCATTGCATTACTTTTTGTATTTACTCTTTTACACCACATCCAAAGTAGGTTAAATAACCCCAAAGCCCTGAGTTGTTAAATGACCCCTAGAAGGGAGTGTTTTACAGTTGAGCAAATGTGTCCAAATGTAATTTTGTTGGTGCCATGGAATGATCTGCCAATGAGAGGTACTCGATGAGCAGGTATTTAACTACACGTTCAAAATATATGGTATTGTGGCAGTTGTTTGTTTGTACACAAGCACCTCTCTGAATGTGTTTATTAACACAGAGCTCCATCTACCAGACAGTGCTCATAGAGGGGTGACTAAAGCACAGAACAAAATGTATTCATTTATCCTGAGTGTGAAGGCACCCGGAAGGCTTAGGTGCCCACCCGGAGAGGCTAGGAATCCCAGCGGTTCTACAGACTCTGCCGTGCTCCTCTGCACCAGCAGGGCACAGCTCAGAATCTGCCGCTTCTGCTAAGAATAGGTGAGGGGAATGAAGTTGGGGTATGCAGGAGTTGCTGGCAGATTTCCAGGTTATTGAAAGTGATGATTCTGACGTGGGGCAATGGAGACTGACATTGTCTGTTTGTCTGCACCAGTCTATTTCTCTACCATCTACTGGGCTCACTGTCATGTATCCATTCATCTCTTTGTTAGAGGTGCGCGAGCCAATATATTAATTAGCAGGTAGAGCCAGCCGGAGACGAGCCAAGCGTATACGAGCCAGTGGGCGAGCCGTGAAATGTCTCTTCAGAATTCAAAAAAGTGCATTTCTTTAGCTCGTCCCCTCAGGACACAAGATTACAGCACTGAATTGAGAGGAAGTTATTAAAAGTGCTCATTTTCAGCTTAAGTTAAAACACTGCCGCTCTTCCCGCCCGACAACAGTGCCATTTGTGAACTAAGAGGCGTCAGTTGCCATGCATACCCCGAATGTTGCCTAGAGTCTTATTATATTTAGAGTAACATTAAACTCTAGTTCATTAAACACAAGAAGTTTTGTGCAGCATGCATCTTGAACTCGCATATTTCAAGGTGGCAATAAAGAAGATGAAAACGGAAGTGTTGGCAGGCAAGAAAACACGAACGGGAGTGGGGGAGGGTAAGAAGTCAGACTGAGGAAGGGGGCGGTGGGGTGGAGAGACAGGGAAGAAAATAGTGTTAGGAGTAAAGGGGCCAATAGCCGCGAAAGGATACAAATGATGAATGAGGAGGGGCTAACAAGCCTCAAACCAATCAGAAGTCAGCATTTAAGACAAAAGCCAATGGGCGGAGCTTCCACAAAGCTTCCCCACTACAATATATACTGCATGCCTCGCAAAGTGATGGTAGCGCATTTACGCTGCAACGCTAGACGAGACCTAAAAGAAAATAGTGTTAGCAGTAAAGGGGCCGATAGCCGTGGAAGGATACAAATGATGAATGAGGAGGGACTAACAAGCCTCAAACCAATCGGAAGGCAGCATTTAAGACAAAAGCCAATGGGCAGAGAGTGGGTGAAGCTTCCATGAAGCTTCCACACTACAGTATATACTGCATGCCTCGCAAAGCGATGGTTGTAGGGGTGTAAATACTTCGGGGAACACAGAAGAGTCAGGTTGTAAAGAGGAGGCAGGGGAGGGAAAAGAAAGACGAGGAAAACAATGTCCGATGACCGGCTGGGTAAGTGACGGCAGAGGGGTGAACCATAGCCAAACTCCTCTATAACTGCATAGGATAGTTCCACCGGGCATCGGCCAAGGTTGCTCAGGCACCGCAGTATGTACAGACGGTTATGGATTCAGCCTAGGAGGCATCGTCAGAAGTTCCATCGATGTTATTGGAATTGTTTGAATTTATACTCAAACACAATTAATTTGATCAGTTTTAGTTGCAAGTTGCACACCTCCTTGATGGGCCATAGTTTTGATCCCTCATCTTCTAACATTACGAGGGTGGGGTGGGATGGGATTTCGAATTTGCTTGATTATCACCTGAATGCGATTATATACAACACATATATTTGGCTACATTTCACTATATTTTTTAATTTGGAAAGGTTAAAAAGATATATTGGTTGAGTTCCTGGAATATCTCTATACAAAGCAACAACATTGGATTAACAAAGAATCCCAACCAACACGAAATTGTGTATTTGGATGTCTTTTTGGCAGTACCAAAGAACAAATTGGTCACTGCTGTATGTAGGAAATATATAGCATTCAATTATATGTTATGTAATAAAACCTATCATCCTTCGTAACTTATTACAAGTATACCTTAAGGTCTTTATAGACGAGCAGAACATTGCAGCACATCTGAGAGTTTTCAAAAGGAGGCCAATAAGATCACCACACAGTTTGTGAAGAGATGTTATAAACCTAAACACCTACATAAAGCTTGAAAAGTGCATCTCCCCAACTGGAGTTGCTCTTTGCGTGTACTAATATGAAACAGATAAAAAAGATGAAACAGAATTGCGATTCTCCTATTAACATGACCAGAGAATCTGGATTTCATTAAAGACATGATTCAAAAGTTGGTCGCACTCTGCTCGTCACACCAGCAAGTTGCCCCAAGGAACTGTGGTAGATGTAGTGGCGACGGCGAATACGCCTATGCCACGATGTATGTATAAAAGTATGTGTTGCTTTAGCCATCCCTGGACACGTGTTTCGAGGTAGTTGCCTCTCGTCAGCAGGGAGCAGGTCAGTGTAAAGGGGTGCCGCGTGGACTGCCAAAATGTAATTAAAACAGGTGAAGTACCTCTCATGGCGCGCAGGTGCAGGTCCAAGGCTCGTCAGCCCGATGGCTCAAGGGAGCCGTAATAAATGATTCAAAAGTTGGTCGCACTCTGCTCGTCACACCAGCAAGTTGCCCCAAGGAACTGTGGTAGATGTAGTGGCGACGGTGAGTACGCCTATGCCGGATGTATGATGTTACAATGCATGCTTTTACAACGCATGCTGTTACAACGAATTTTTTACAACGCAAATGCTGTGACAACGCAAGTCTTTACAACGCAAGTCTTTACATCGACTTGCAGTAGATGGCGTGCTAACATTAAAAAAGGGTAATTTACTATTCTAACTCCAGTCCACGTTGCAGTAGGGAAGGTGTTTGGATAGTAAACTACACTATTTTTAATGTTAGCACGCCATCTAGTGCAAGTCGATGTAAAGACTTGCATTGTAATGGCATGCGTTGACACAGCATTTGCGTTGTAACAGTTTCGTTGTAATGGCAGTGCGTTGTAAAAGTTGCGTTGTAATGGTTGTTCCCCGCCTATGCCACGATGTATGTAGAAAAGTATGTATTGCATTAGCCATCCCTGGACACGTGTTTCGAGGTAGTTGCCTCTCGTCAGCAGGGAGCAGGTCAGTGTAAAGGGATGCCGCGTGGACTGCCAAAATGTAATGAAAACAGGTGAAGTACCTCTCATGGCGCGCAGGTGCAGGTCCAAGGCTCGTCAGCCCGTTGGCTCAAGGGAGCCGTAATAAATGATTCAAAAGTTGGTCGCACTCTGCTCGTCACACCAGCAAGTTGCCCCAAGGAACTGTGGTAGATGTAGTGGCGACGGCGAGTATGCCTATGCCACGATGTATGTAGAAAAGTATGTGTTGCATTAGCCATCCCTGGACACGTGTTTCGAGGTAGTTGCCTCTCGTCAGCAGGGAGCAGGTCAGTGTAAAAGGGTGCCGCGTGGACTGCCAAAATGTAATTAAAACAGGTGAAGTACCTCTCATGGCGCGCAGGTGCAGGTCCAAGGCTCGTCAGCCCGTTGGCTCGAGGGAGCCGTAATAAATGATTCAAAAGTTGGTCGCACTCTGCTCGTCACACCAGCAAGTTGCGCCAAGGAACTGTGGTAGATGTAGTGGCGAAGGAGAGTACGCCTATGCCACGATGTATGTAGAAAAGTATGTGTTGCATTAGCCATCCCTGGACACGTGTTTCGAGGTAGTTGCCTCTCGTCAGCAGGGAGCAGGTCAGTGTAAAGTGGTGCCACGTGGACTGCCAAAATGTAATTAAAACAGGTGAAGTACCTCTCATTGCACGCAGGTGCAGGTCCAAGGCTCGTCAGCCCATTGGCTCAAGGGAGCCGTAATAAATGATTCAAAAGTTGGTCGCACTCTGCTCGTCACACCAGCAAGTTGCCCCAAGGAACTGTGGTAGATGTAGTGACGACGGCGAGTACGCCTATGCCACGATGTATGTAGAAAAGTATGTGTTGCATTAGCCATCCCTGGACACGTGTTTCGAGGTAGTTGCCTCTCGTCAGCAGGGAGCAGGTCAGTGTAAAGGGGTGCCGCGTGGACTGCCAAAATGTAATTAAAACAGGTGAAGTACCTCTCATGGCGCGCAGGTGCAGGTCCAAGGCTCGTCAGCCCGTTGGCTCAAGGGAGCCGTAATAAATGATTCAAAAGTTGGTCGCACTCTGCTCGTCACACCAGCAAGTTGCCCCAAGGAACTGTGGTAGATGTAGTGGCAACGGCGAGTACGCCTATGCCACGATGTATGTAGAAAAGTATGTGTTGCATTAGCCATCCCTGGACACGTGTTTCGAGGTAGTTGTCTATCGTCAGCAGGGAGCAGGTCAGTGTAAAGGGGTGCCGCGTGGACTGCCAAAATGTAATTAAAACAGGTGAAGTACCTCTCATGGCGCGCAGGTGCAGGTCCAAGGTTTGTCAGCCCGTTGGCTCAAGGGAGCCGTAATAAATGATTCAAAAGTTGGTCGCACTCTGCTCGTCACACCAGCAAGTTGCCACAAGGAACTGTGGTAGATGTAGTGGCGACGGCGAGTATGCCTATGCCTCGATGTATGTAGAATAGTATGTGTTGCATTAGCCATCCCTGGACACGTGTTCGAGGTAGTTGCCTCTCGTCAGCAGGGAGCAGGTCAGTGTAAAGGGGTGCCGCGTGGACTGCCAAAATGAAATTAAAACAGGTGAAGTACCTCTCATGGCGCGCAGGTGCAGGTCCAAGGCTCGTCAGCCCGTTGGCTCAAGGGAGCCGTAATAATTTATTCAAAAGTTGGTCGCACTCTGCTCGTCACACCAGCAAGTTGCCCCAAGGAACTGTGGTAGATATAGTGGCGACGGCGAGTACGCCTATGCCACGATGTATGTAGAAAAGTATGTGTTGCATTAGCCATCCCTGGACACGTGTTTCGAGGTAGTTGCCTCTCGTCAGCAGGGAGCAGGTCAGTGTAAAGTGGTGCCACGTGGACTGCCAAAATGTAATTAAAACAGGTGAAGTACCTCTCATTGCACGCAGGTGCAGGTCCAAGGCTCGTCAGCCCATTGGCTCAAGGGAGCCGTAATAAATGATTCAAAAGTTGGTCGCACTCTGCTCGTCACACCAGCAAGTTGCCCCAAGGAACTGTGGTAGATGTAGTGACGACGGCGAGTACGCCTATGCCACGATGTATGTAGAAAAGTATGTGTTGCATTAGCCATCCCTGGACACGTGTTTCGAGGTAGTTGCCTCTCGTCAGCAGGGAGCAGGTCAGTGTAAAGGGGTGCCGCGTGGACTGCCAAAATGTAATTAAAACAGGTGAAGTACCTCTCATGGCGCGCAGGTGCAGGTCCAAGGCTCGTCAGCCCGTTGGCTCAAGGGAGCCGTAATAAATGATTCAAAAGTTGGTCGCACTCTGCTCGTCACACCAGCAAGTTGCCCCAAGGAACTGTGGTAGATGTAGTGGCAACGGCGAGTACGCCTATGCCACGATGTATGTAGAAAAGTATGTGTTGCATTAGCCATCCCTGGACACGTGTTTCGAGGTAGTTGTCTATCGTCAGCAGGGAGCAGGTCAGTGTAAAGGGGTGCCGCGTGGACTGCCAAAATGTAATTAAAACAGGTGAAGTACCTCTCATGGCGCGCAGGTGCAGGTCCAAGGTTTGTCAGCCCGTTGGCTCAAGGGAGCCGTAATAAATGATTCAAAAGTTGGTCGCACTCTGCTCGTCACACCAGCAAGTTGCCACAAGGAACTGTGGTAGATGTAGTGGCGACGGCGAGTATGCCTATGCCTCGATGTATGTAGAATAGTATGTGTTGCATTAGCCATCCCTGGACACGTGTTCGAGGTAGTTGCCTCTCGTCAGCAGGGAGCAGGTCAGTGTAAAGGGGTGCCGCGTGGACTGCCAAAATGAAATTAAAACAGGTGAAGTACCTCTCATGGCGCGCAGGTGCAGGTCCAAGGCTCGTCAGCCCGTTGGCTCAAGGGAGCCGTAATAATTTATTCAAAAGTTGGTCGCACTCTGCTCGTCACACCAGCAAGTTGCCCCAAGGAACTGTGGTAGATATAGTGGCGACGGCGAGTACGCCTATGCCACGATGTATGTAGAAAAGTATGTGTTGCATTAGCCATCCCTGGACACGTGTTTCGAGGTAGTTGCCTCTCGTCAGCAGGGAGCAGGTCAGCGTAAAGGGGTGCCACGTGGACTGCCAAAATGTAATTAAAACAGGTGAAGTACCTCTCATGGTGCGCAGGTGCAGGTCCAAGGCTCGTCAGCCCGTTGGCTCAAGGGAGCCGTAATAAATGATTCAAAAGTTGGTCGCACTCTGCTCGTCACACCAGCAAGTTGCCCCAAGGAACTGTGGTAGATGTAGTGGCGACGGTGAGTACGCCTATGCCGGATGTATGATGTTACAATGCATGCTTTTACAACGCATGCTGTTACAACGAGTTTTTTACAACGCAAATGCTGTGACAACGCAAGTCTTTACAACGCAAGTCTTTACATCGACTTGCAGTAGATGGCGTGCTAACATTAAAAAAGGGTAATTTACTATTCTAACTCCAGTCCACGTTGCAGTAGGGAAGGTGTTTGGATAGTAAACTACACTATTTTTAATGTTAGCACGCCATCTAGTGCAAGTCGATGTAAAGACTTGCATTGTAATGGCATGCGTTGACACAGCATTTGCGTTGTAACAGTTTCGTTGTAATGGCAGTGCGTTGTAAAAGTTGCGTTGTAATGGTTGTTCCCCGCCTATGCCACGATATATGTAGAAAAGTATGTATTGCATTAGCCATCCCTGGACACGTGTTTCGAGGTAGTTGCCTCTCGTCAGCAGGGAGCAGGTCAGTGTAAAGGGATGCCGCGTGGACTGCCAAAATGTAATGAAAACAGGTGAAGTACCTCTCATGGCGCGCAGGTGCAGGTCCAAGGCTCGTCAGCCCGTTGGCTCAAGGGAGCCGTAATAAATGATTCAAAAGTTGGTCGCACTCTGCTCGTCACACCAGCAAGTTGCCCCAAGGAACTGTGGTAGATGTAGTGGCGACGGCGAGTATGCCTATGCCACGATGTATGTAGAAAAGTATGTGTTGCATTAGCCATCCCTGGACACGTGTTTCGAGGTAGTTGCCTCTCGTCAGCAGGGAGCAGGTCAGTGTAAAAGGGTGCCGCGTGGACTGCCAAAATGTAATTAAAACAGGTGAAGTACCTCTCATGGCGCGCAGGTGCAGGTCCAAGGCTCGTCAGCCCGTTGGCTCGAGGGAGCCGTAATAAATGATTCAAAAGTTGGTCGCACTCTGCTCGTCACACCAGCAAGTTGCGCCAAGGAACTGTGGTAGATGTAGTGGCGAAGGAGAGTACGCCTATGCCACGATGTATGTAGAAAAGTATGTGTTGCATTAGCCATCCCTGGACACGTGTTTCGAGGTAGTTGCCTCTCGTCAGCAGGGAGCAGGTCAGTGTAAAGTGGTGCCACGTGGACTGCCAAAATGTAATTAAAACAGGTGAAGTACCTCTCATTGCACGCAGGTGCAGGTCCAAGGCTCGTCAGCCCATTGGCTCAAGGGAGCCGTAATAAATGATTCAAAAGTTGGTCGCACTCTGCTCGTCACACCAGCAAGTTGCCCCAAGGAACTGTGGTAGATGTAGTGACGACGGAGAGTACGCCTATGCCACGATGTATGTAGAAAAGTATGTGTTGCATTAGCCATCCCTGGACACGTGTTTCGAGGTAGTTGCCTCTCGTCAGCAGGGAGCAGGTCAGTGTAAAGGGGTGCCGCGTGGACTGCCAAAATGTAATTAAAACAGGTGAAGTACCTCTCATGGCGCGCAGGTGCAGGTCCAAGGCTCGTCAGCCCGTTGGCTCAAGGGAGCCGTAATAAATGATTCAAAAGTTGGTCGCACTCTGCTCGTCACACCAGCAAGTTGCCCCAAAGAACTGTGGTAGATGTAGTGGCAACGGCGAGTACGCCTATGCCACGATGTATGTAGAAAAGTATGTGTTGCATTAGCCATCCCTGGACACGTGTTTCGAGGTAGTTGCCTATCGTCAGCAGGGAGCAGGTCAGTGTAAAGGGGTGCCGCGCGGACTGCCAAAATGTAATTAAAACAGGTGAAGTACCTCTCATGGCGCGCAGGTGCAGGTCCAAGGTTTGTCAGCCCGTTGGCTCAAGGGAGCCGTAATAAATGATTCAAAAGTTGGTCGCACTCTGCTCGTCACACCAGCAAGTTGCCACAAGGAACTGTGGTAGATGTAGTGGCGACGGCGAGTATGCCTATGCCTCGATGTATGTAGAATAGTATGTGTTGCATTAGCCATCCCTGGACACGTGTTCGAGGTAGTTGCCTCTCGTCAGCAGGGAGCAGGTCAGTGTAAAGGGGTGCCGCGTGGACTGCCAAAATGAAATTAAAACAGGTGAAGTACCTCTCATGGCGCGCAGGTGCAGGTCCAAGGCTCGTCAGCCCGTTGGCTCAAGGGAGCCGTAATAATTTATTCAAAAGTTGGTCGCACTCTGCTCGTCACACCAGCCAGTTGCCCCAAGGAACTGTGGTAGATATAGTGGCGACGACGAGTACGCCTATGCCACGATGTATGTAGAAAAGTATGTGTTGCATTAGCCATCCCTGGACACGTGTTTCGAGGTAGTTGCCTCTCGTCAGCAGGGAGCAGGTCAGCGTAAAGGGGTGCCACGTGGACTGCCAAAATGTAATTAAAACAGGTGAAGTACCTCTCATGGTGCGCAGGTGCAGGTCCAAGGCTCGTCAGCCCGTTGGCTCAAGGGAGCCGTAATAAATGATTCAAAAGTTGGTCGCACTCTGCTCGTCACACCAGCAAGTTGCCCCAAGGAACTGTGGTAGATGTAGTGGCGACAGCGAGTACGCCTATGCCACGATGTTTGTTGAAAAGTATGTGTTGCATTAGCCATCCCTAGACACGTGTTTCGATGTAGTTGCCTCTCGTCAGCAGGGAGCAGGTCAGTGTAAAGGGGTGCCGCGTGGACTGCCAAAATGTAATTAAAACAGGTGAAGTACCTCTCATGGCGCGCAGGTGCAGGTCCAAGGCTCGTCAGCCCGTTGGCTCAAGGGAGCCGTAATAAATGATTCAAAAGTTGGTCGCACTCTGCTCGTCACACCAGCAAGTTGCCCCAAGGAACTGTGGTAGATGTAGTGGCGACGGCGAGTACGCCTATGCCACGATGTATGTAGAAAAGTATGTGTTGCATTAGCCATCCCTGGACACGTGTTTCGAGGTAGTTGCCTCTCGTCAGCAGGGAGCAGGTCAGTGTAAAGGGGTGCCGCGTGGACTGCCAAAATGTAATTAAAACAGGTGAAGTACCTCTCATGGCGCGCAGGTGCAGGTGCAAGGCTCGTCAGCCCGTTGGCTCAAGGGAGCCGTAATAAATGATTCAAAAGTTGGTCGCACTCTGCTCGTCACACCAGCAAGTTGCCCCAAGGAACTCTGGTAGATGTAGTGGCGACGGCGAGTACGCCTATGCCACGATGTATGTAGAAAAGTATGTGTTGCATTAGCCATCCCTGGTCACATGTTTCAAGGTAGTTGCCTCTCGTCAGCAGGGAGCAGGTCAGTGTAAAGGGGTGACGCGTGGACTGCCAAAATGTAATTAAAACAGGTGAAGTACCTCTCATGGTGTGCAGGTGCAGGTCCAAGGCTCGTCAGCCCGTTGGCTCAAGGGAGCCGTAATAAATGATTCAAAAGTTGGTCGCACTCTGCTCGTCACACCAGCAAGTTGCCCCAAGGAACTGTGGTAGATGTAGTGGCGACGGTGAGTACGCCTATGCCGGATGTATGATGTTACAATGCATGCTTTTACAACGCATGCTGTTACAACGAATTTTTTACAACGCAAATGCTGTGACAACGCAAGTCTTTACAACGCAAGTCTTTACATCGACTTGCAGTAGATGGCGTGCTAACATTAAAAAAGGGTAATTTACTATTCTAACTCCAGTCCACGTTGCAGTAGGGAAGGTGTTTGGATAGTAAACTACACTATTTTTAATGTTAGCACGCCATCTAGTGCAAGTCGATGTAAAGACTTGCATTGTAATGGCATGCGTTGACACAGCATTTGCGTTGTAACAGTTTCGTTGTAATGGCAGTGCGTTGTAAAAGTTGCGTTGTAATGGTTGTTCCCCGCCTATGCCACGATATATGTAGAAAAGTATGTATTGCATTAGCCATCCCTGGACACGTGTTTCGAGGTAGTTGCCTCTCGTCAGCAGGGAGCAGGTCAGTGTAAAGGGATGCCGCGTGGACTGCCAAAATGTAATGAAAACAGGTGAAGTACCTCTCATGGCGCGCAGGTGCAGGTCCAAGGCTCGTCAGCCCGTTGGCTCAAGGGAGCCGTAATAAATGATTCAAAAGTTGGTCGCACTCTGCTCGTCACACCAGCAAGTTGCCCCAAGGAACTGTGGTAGATGTAGTGGCGACGGCGAGTATGCCTATGCCACGATGTATGTAGAAAAGTATGTGTTGCATTAGCCATCCCTGGACACGTGTTTCGAGGTAGTTGCCTCTCGTCAGCAGGGAGCAGGTCAGTGTAAAAGGGTGCCGCGTGGACTGCCAAAATGTAATTAAAACAGGTGAAGTACCTCTCATGGCGCGCAGGTGCAGGTCCAAGGCTCGTCAGCCCGTTGGCTCGAGGGAGCCGTAATAAATGATTCAAAAGTTGGTCGCACTCTGCTCGTCACACCAGCAAGTTGCGCCAAGGAACTGTGGTAGATGTAGTGGCGAAGGAGAGTACGCCTATGCCACGATGTATGTAGAAAAGTATGTGTTGCATTAGCCATCCCTGGACACGTGTTTCGAGGTAGTTGCCTCTCGTCAGCAGGGAGCAGGTCAGTGTAAAGTGGTGCCACGTGGACTGCCAAAATGTAATTAAAACAGGTGAAGTACCTCTCATTGCACGCAGGTGCAGGTCCAAGGCTCGTCAGCCCATTGGCTCAAGGGAGCCGTAATAAATGATTCAAAAGTTGGTCGCACTCTGCTCGTCACACCAGCAAGTTGCCCCAAGGAACTGTGGTAGATGTAGTGACGACGGCGAGTACGCCTATGCCACGATGTATGTAGAAAAGTATGTGTTGCATTAGCCATCCCTGGACACGTGTTTCGAGGTAGTTGCCTCTCGTCAGCAGGGAGCAGGTCAGTGTAAAGGGGTGCCGCGTGGACTGCCAAAATGTAATTAAAACAGGTGAAGTACCTCTCATGGCGCGCAGGTGCAGGTCCAAGGCTCGTCAGCCCGTTGGCTCAAGGGAGCCGTAATAAATGATTCAAAAGTTGGTCGCACTCTGCTCGTCACACCAGCAAGTTGCCCCAAAGAACTGTGGTAGATGTAGTGGCAACGGCGAGTACGCCTATGCCACGATGTATGTAGAAAAGTATGTGTTGCATTAGCCATCCCTGGACACGTGTTTCGAGGTAGTTGCCTATCGTCAGCAGGGAGCAGGTCAGTGTAAAGGGGTGCCGCGTGGACTGCCAAAATGTAATTAAAACAGGTGAAGTACCTCTCATGGCGCGCAGGTGCAGGTCCAAGGTTTGTCAGCCCGTTGGCTCAAGGGAGCCGTAATAAATGATTCAAAAGTTGGTCGCACTCTGCTCGTCACACCAGCAAGTTGCCACAAGGAACTGTGGTAGATGTAGTGGCGACGGCGAGTATGCCTATGCCTCGATGTATGTAGAATAGTATGTGTTGCATTAGCCATCCCTGGACACGTGTTCGAGGTAGTTGCCTCTCGTCAGCAGGGAGCAGGTCAGTGTAAAGGGGTGCCGCGTGGACTGCCAAAATGAAATTAAAACAGGTGAAGTACCTCTCATGGCGCGCAGGTGCAGGTCCAAGGCTCGTCAGCCCGTTGGCTCAAGGGAGCCGTAATAATTTATTCAAAAGTTGGTCGCACTCTGCTCGTCACACCAGCAAGTTGCCCCAAGGAACTGTGGTAGATATAGTGGCGACGACGAGTACGCCTATGCCACGATGTATGTAGAAAAGTATGTGTTGCATTAGCCATCCCTGGACACGTGTTTCGAGGTAGTTGCCTCTCGTCAGCAGGGAGCAGGTCAGCGTAAAGGGGTGCCACGTGGACTGCCAAAATGTAATTAAAACAGGTGAAGTACCTCTCATGGTGCGCAGGTGCAGGTCCAAGGCTCGTCAGCCCGTTGGCTCAAGGGAGCCGTAATAAATGATTCAAAAGTTGGTCGCACTCTGCTCGTCACACCAGCAAGTTGCCCCAAGGAACTGTGGTAGATGTAGTGGCGACAGCGAGTACGCCTATGCCACGATGTTTGTTGAAAAGTATGTGTTGCATTAGCCATCCCTAGACACGTGTTTCGATGTAGTTGCCTCTCGTCAGCAGGGAGCAGGTCAGTGTAAAGGGGTGCCGCGTGGACTGCCAAAATGTAATTAAAACAGGTGAAGTACCTCTCATGGCGCGCAGGTGCAGGTCCAAGGCTCGTCAGCCCGTTGGCTCAAGGGAGCCGTAATAAATGATTCAAAAGTTGGTCGCACTCTGCTCGTCACACCAGCAAGTTGCCCCAAGGAACTGTGGTAGATGTAGTGGCGACGGCGAGTACGCCTATGCCACGATGTATGTAGAAAAGTATGTGTTGCATTAGCCATCCCTGGACACGTGTTTCGAGGTAGTTGCCTCTCGTCAGCAGGGAGCAGGTCAGTGTAAAGGGGTGCCGCGTGGACTGCCAAAATGTAATTAAAACAGGTGAAGTACCTCTCATGGCGCGCAGGTGCAAGGCTCGTCAGCCCGTTGGCTCAAGGGAGCCGTAATAAATGATTCAAAAGTTGGTCGCACTCTGCTCGTCACACCAGCAAGTTGCCCCAAGGAACTCTGGTAGATGTAGTGGCGACGGCGAGTACGCCTATGCCACGATGTATGTAGAAAAGTATGTGTTGCATTAGCCATCCCTGGTCACATGTTTCAAGGTAGTTGCCTCTCGTCAGCAGGGAGCAGGTCAGTGTAAAGGGGTGACGCGTGGACTGCCAAAATGTAATTAAAACAGGTGAAGTACCTCTCATGGTGTGCAGGTGCAGGTCCAAGGCTCGTCAGCCCGTTGGCTCAAGGGAGCCGTAATAAATGATTCAAAAGTTGGTCGCACTCTGCTCGTCACACCAGCAAGTTGCCCCAAGGAACTGTGGTAGATGTAGTGGCGACGGCGAGTACGCCTATGCCACGATGTATGTAGAAAAGTATGTGTTGCATTAGCAATCCCTGGACACGTGTTTCGAGGTAGACGAGCAGAGTGCGACCAATCATGATTTGATGTATTACGGCTCCCTTGAGCCAACGGGCTGACGAGCCTTGGACCTGCACCTGCGCGCCATGAGAGGTACTCTACCTGTTTTAATTACTTTTTGGCAGTCCACGCGGCACCCCTTTACACTTACCTGCTCCCTGCTGACGAGAGGCAACTACCTCGAAACACGTGTCCAGGGATGGCTAATGCGACACATACTTTTTCGTAAACACTGTGGCATAGGCGTACTCACCGTCGCCACTTCATTGACCATAGTTCCTTGGGGCAACTTGCTGGTGTGACGAGCAGAGTGCGACCAATCAGGATTTGATTTATTACGGCTCCCTTGAGCCAACGGGCTAACGAGCCTTGGACCTGCACCTGCGCGCCATGAGAGGTACTCTACCTGTTTTAATTACTTTTTGGCAGTCCACGCGGCACCCCTTTACACTTACCTGCTCCCTGCTGACGAGAGGCAACTACCTCGAAACACGTGTCCAGGGATGGCTAATGCGACACATACTTTTTCGTAAACTCTGTGGCATAGGCGTACTCGCCGTCGCCACTTCATTGACCATAGTTCCTTGGGGCAACTTGCTGGTGTGATGAGCAGAGTGCGACCAATCAGGATTTGATTTATTACGGCTCCCTTGAGCCAACGGGCTGACGAACCTTGGACCTGCACGCCATGAGAGGTACTCTACCTGTTTTAATTACTTTTTGGCAGTCCACGCGGCACCCCTTTACACTTACCTGCTCCCTGCTGACGAGAGGCAACTACCTCGAAACACGTGTCCAGGGATGGCTAATGCGACACATACTTTTTCGTAAACACTGTGGCATAGGCGTACTCGCCGTCGCCACTTCATTGACCATAGTTCCTTGGGGCAACTTGCTGGTGTGACGAGCAGAGTGCGACCAATCAGGATTTGATTTATTACCGCTCCCTTGAGCCAACGGGCTGACGAGCCTTGGACCTGCACCTGCGCGCCATGAGAGGTACTCTACCTGTTTAATTACTTTTTGGCAGTCCACGCGGCACCCCTTTACACTTACCTGCTCCCTTCTGACGAGAGGCAACTACCTCGAAACACGTGTCCAGGGATGGCTAATGCGATACATACTTTTTCGTAAACACTGTGGCATAGGCGTACTCACCGTCGCCACTTCATTGACCATAGTTCCTTGGGGCAACTTGCTGGTGTGACGAGCAGAGTGCGACCAATCAGGATTTGATTTATTACGGCTCCCTTGAGCCAACGGGCTGACGAGCCTTGGACCTGCACCTGCGCGCCATGAGAGGTACTCTACCTGTTTTAATTACTTTTTGGCAGTCCACGCGGCACCCCTTTACACTTACCTGCTTCCTGCTGACGAGAGGCAACTACCTTGAAACACGTGTCCAGGGATGGCTAATGCGACACATACTTTTTCGTAAACACTGTGGCATAGGCGTACTCGCCGTCGCCACTTCATTGACCATAGTTCCTTGGGGCAACTTGCTGGTGTGACGAGCAGAGTGCGACCAATCAGGATTTGATTTATTACGGCTCCCTTGAGCCAACGGGCTGACGAGCCTTGGACCTGCACCTGCGCGCCATGAGAGGTACTCTACCTGTTTTAATTACTTTTTGGCAGTCCACGCGGCACCCCTTTACACTTACCTGCTCCCTGCTGACGAGAGGCAACTACCTCGAAACACGTGTCCAGGGATGGCTAATGCGACACATACTTTTTCATAAACACTGTGGCATAGGCGTACTCGCCGTCGCCACTTCATTGACCATAGTTCCTTGGGGCAACTTGCTGGTGTGACGAGCAGAGTGCGATCAATCAGGATTTGTTTCATTAAAGACATGGAGGCTAACATCATGCATTATTCTTTTAATGCAGTCACAAGCAGCCGCACTACATCATAAAGCAAAACAGTTCTAGAACAGAACACAAATAGTATGAAGGGCATGAGCACCAAACAGACTGCCTCTTTTAAATGTGGAAGAACAAAGAGAAAGTTCCAAAGGTGAGATTCATCTTAATCTTGAAGGCGGAGGATCCAAGAGTCAACAACGAAGAAAAGAGAGGAGGAGACAAAGATGAGAAGAATCCATTAAGAGGAGTTGTCTGCAAAGAAGGAGGAGTATGTTAGTATGTTAAGCAAGATAAATCAACGGAGCATTAAAACTGAAAAATGCAATGGCATAATAATAAGTACAAGCAATGGTAACAATCATAAAGGTGTATTTATAAAGAACAGAATAAACAATGAATTGTCTGACCAAGGGAGGGACGGAAGGGATAATGTTAGCCTCCGTTTCTTTAATGAAATCCAGATTCTCTGGTCATGTTAATAGGAGAATCGCAATTCCATTACAAGACCGGAGGCTACATTATGCATGTTGGTAGCCGTGTAGGACAATTTCGGACATGTGCTCGATAGGTTTGCAATAGTGTCGAGCAAAGGTGGATGCATTGGACCAGTCCGCTGCTTTGAGGATATCATCCAACTTACCACCAGACCAGAAGGATTTGCTGGCCATAGCACCTCCAAGAGGATGGGCCTAAAATTTAGATAAGTCAACACCGGCTAGTTTCACAGCGGACTTGACCCATCTGGCAATGGAGGTAGAGCTAATGGGCTTGAATGGTTTGACAAAAGAAATAAGCAGTTGATTTGCGTCATGAAGACGAAGATCATTCATTCTCCTATCATATTCCTTCATACAGTCTACAACACAAAATTTGGTACACAGGTCGAAACGAGGATAAGAAGTAAAATCTGACATAGTTTTGGTTCTTCTAAGAATTTCGAAATTGAAACCAAACATATCATAATATCTATAAGATATATCAAGACATTTAACATCAGAGACTCTATGGCTGGAAATTAAGCACAAGAGAGTTGCAAGTTTAATGGAAAGACATTTCCTGTTAACAAAAGAGTTATCAGGCCAAGAGCAAAAGAGATATAAATTGGCCTTAACGTCCCATAAGGATTGATACTTAGGTCTAGGAGGCCTCTTCAGTCTAATACTCTTCATAACTCTACAAACGATAACAATTTTACCTACCGTCTTACCATTGATGGGCGAATGACCAGCGGAGATAGCTGATGTATAACAATTAATAGATCTATAGGAAAGACCCATCTCGAATTGTTCCACCAAAAAGTTGACTAGGTGTACGATAGAAGCCTCCACGGGATCCAGGTCCCTCTCCATGCACCAACAAAACCATTTTTTCCAAATGTTGTTATACCTATAGTGTGTTCCAGGGGCCCAAGATTCTCCGAGGAGAATTGCAGCTGATGACGAATGGCCAGACAGTTCGTTGGATTTCCTGATACCTTCCAGGTAAGAAGGTTCAAATTCCCGGAAAGAATTAGGTGGTGATCTTCTCCGTCTGCGTTGGTAGTATTTGTCTAACTGGAAGGTCTGTCTGCTCGCAAATAAGTCGATGTCGAGGGGACCCCAGAAGTGATTCAAGGCGTTGAAAACATTCACGTTGAGTTTCCAATCGCTGAAGTCTGAGAGGAATCTCGAGTTCCAATCTGCAGAAAAATTGGACTTTCCGGGGAGATACTCTGCCTTTAAAGCAATCTTGTGCTCTAAGAAAAACATCCAGAGTTTCTTTGCTAAGTTGGAGAGGTCGGGTGATCTCGTCTCGCCTAGGCGGTTGATGTAAGAAACCGCGGAGATGTTGTCCATCTTTAAGATAACAGATCTCCCTTGAAGTGAGTGTCTGAAGCTCATAAGAGCGTATAAGCCTGCCGTAATTTCCAGAAAATGTATGTGGTGGGAGGTTTCCGCAAGAGACCAAACACCGCCAGTGGAGGTGAGCACCCCAACCATGAAGGCTCGCATCTGATTCCAGCACGAACTCTGGAGTTGAGCCAAAGCTTGCCCTGCCATTCCAGGCATCCAAATTCTCCAACCACAAGCTGAGCTCCGACCTGGCTTCTTGATCCAAATTCACTAGGTCCCTGTACCACAGGCCAGATCTGAGAGCGTTCCCCTTTATTCTCTGAAGTGCCCTGTAGTTGAGAGGTCCTGGGAAGATGGCTTAAATAGAAGATGAAAGGAGACCTAGAAGTCTGGCTAGTTCTCTCAGAGTTTAGAACAAATCTGATTTCTTTGCGAATCTTGGCAATTTTCTTTGGGGGAAGTAAGAGGAGACATTTTGAAGTGTCCACTGTAAAACCGAGGAACTCCAGGGATCTGGAGGGGGTAAGGATTGATTTTTCCCGGTTTATAATGAACCCTAGACTCTATATGAGATTCATAGCAGTGTTCAGGCCCTTCAGGAGTTGAGAGTGCTGTTGGGACATAATGAGAATGTCGTCCAAATAAATAATTAAGCGAATACCTCTTTCCCTTAGAAGGAGGGCGATAGTCCTCATGATCTTGGTGAAGCACCAAGGGGCAGTGGAAAGACCAAAAGGGAGAGCTTGAAATTGAAAGAGACGATTCTTCCAAGTGAATTGAAGGACGGGTTGGTGTTCTTTGGCCATAGGAATGGTAAAGTAGGCGTCCTTTAAGTCCAACTTGACCAGTCATTCTCCCTCTTAAAGAAGGTCTCTTAGGAGGTGTATACCCTCCATTTTGAAATGTCTGTAGACCAGATATTTGTTCAATTCCCGTAGGTTTATGACGGGTCTCCAACCTTTGTCCTTTTTTTGAACGAGAAAAAGCATGCTTACAAACCTCTTTAAACTTCAGGGAAGTTCTAAGATTGCGCCTTTTTGAAGCATAGAGGCAATCTCTTCTTCTACAATTTTGTGCTGATCCTCTGGGAGTGGTAGAACCTTCGGGGTGTAAGTTTGAACAGGGGTAAGGGTAAAGTCTATTTTGAAACCTCGAACAGTTTCCAAAACCCAAGGGTCCTGAGTCAAGCTTTCCCATATGTGGTAAAAGAATTGAAGTCTGCCACCTACCTTTGGGGCGGAAGAAGAAGGAGTGAGAGGTAGACTTACTTTGAAGGTTGGTGTTGATGGGAGCGTCTTGGGATCTGAATCCTCTATTCCTCAAACCTCTTCCTCTTTGAGGATAGAATTGTGCGTTGGATATGAAGAAACCTCTTCCAGAGCCTCTGAACCTCGAGAAGTGCCTTTGGTTGCCACGGCCGAAAGAAAGGCCCCTTCTTCCAGCCCTTCCAAAAAGGTTGGAATTAAAAACACGTCTCATATTGGTCTGGGCTTTGTCGAGGGCTGTGAAGGTGGAGACATATTTACCGATATATTTAATCATGTCCTCGCAAAAGAGGAGACCTTTTGGATTTTCATAGGGTTCCTTCTCTGCCATATCCCCAAATTTTGGGTTTATCTTGGAGAGGATAACTCTCCTCCTTTCGATGTTGAGGCTAGAGTTAGCATTGCCAAGAAGGACCAAGGCCCTCTGGCTCCACCCTCTGATAAGATCTGTGTCAAGTGGGGTGTCATTAATATGACATTGCTCAGCTGTATCAAGAATTCTAGTCAAAGGTCCCAGGATGTCGAGGAGGCGATCCTGGCAGCCCTTGAGGGATTTCTCCATACCCTTTCTAGGGTCCTTACCCAGTTTGAACAAGAATTTTATCAGGTCAAATCAAGATTGGGGGTCAGACAGACCTTGTCTTGAATTGCCGGTCTAGGGCATTCGGACCTGAGTGTGCTACGAGTCTGGGTCTCCAGGGTGTTCCTGAGCCATCTTTTAATGAATTTAACCACATGGTCTTGTGGAAACCATTCCGAACTCCTGGGGTGGGAGATGTTAAGTGGCGAAAACATTTCCTCGCCCAAAGGGTCGAGAATGACATTCTTAGATGAGGATGGTGATTCGTCGTCAGTTTGACTATTGAAGTCTAGTTCCTCATCGTCCAAGTCAAGGACAAACTCATCATAAGGATTAGGGAACTTATCTTCATCGTCAGAATCATCATCAGGTATGGTATGAGCACTCCGATAATTTGTCCCGCTAGGGACACCCATGTCGGTCATGCCGCGATTGACACCTGAATGATTTGTGCCGCGATGGACATTTGAATGATTTGTGCCGCTAAGGACACCTGTAGCGTTTGAGGTGCGATGACCTCCCACAATATTTGAGGCCCCAAGGCAGTTGAGGTGCTAGGACCTCCCATAGTGCTCTTTAAATATGGCTCAGTGTTATTAATTTTTTCACTCTTTTCCCCTGGTTAATAGGTGTTAATTTACCAGCAATGGGTATTTTTGGGACTTCGTCCTGAAAGGTGTCAAGCATGCAAGACCTCATCTCTTTCTGAATAAGCTTTACTATTGAAGTTAGGGGAGCAAGATGCAGCAGCATCAGAGTCTGAATCAGACATTATGATAGTTGTTAGCGTTAAGTATTAAAGGCAGTAATAGGTAACAAGTTTTCCCCTTTTTAAAATAAAAAAATTTTTAGGCAAGAATTAGGAAAATCCTGCTGGTGTATTGGGAAAGGAAAAAGACGCGTATCGGGCACAGCCTCCGGCAGCAGCTGGTAACTGTCAGCAAGCGCTCGTAAAAGCGCTCGAGAGTCAGCTGCTGCCGAGATTAAAAGAAAGCAGTTAGCAACATAACCGCGTTGCGCAGCCCTCGCTAAGGTGCGTTCCTCTAAGGGATGCGGAGGGGGCTTAATAAACGAGTCTGAGGAGTCTAAAAGAAATTAAAAAGGACTGTCACAGGTCATAAACCGATCGGGCTTATAGCGCGGGATAAGGAGCTCGACCCGCATGATTAACGCGAGTGGTTTGTTTCTTTTGAGAAGGACAATGCGACAGGAGGACCCCCACGTTAAAGGTGCGGACCCGCTGAGGCAGAAGTGGAGGCAAGCTCCGGTTAGGGGCGGGCGGGGGGGGGAGGTGATAACCATAGATTGGAAATCAATGGGAGGTGGGGGGGAAATGAGGAGAAAGACCTCAAACGATGACATCACATGACTTAAGTCTATGATAATAATGAATCTAAAGTCAATACAAAATGGTTAATAAACAGTACTAGAGAGTATAAAATGAACTTATCTGCTTGAGAGCCTCATTTGAAAGAGACAGTCTGTTTGGTGCTCATGCCCTTCATACTATTTGTGTTCTGTTCTAGAACTGTTTTGCTTTATGATGTAGTGCGGCTGCTTGTGGCTGCATTAAAAGATTAATGCATGATGTAGCCTCCGGTCTTGTAATGAAATCGGCCCAGTAATGATGACTGTAAAATAAATAATTAATAAATAAATAAATGCAAATAATAAAGTCGGACTAATAATAAAATGCAGCAATAAAACGGTAGCATTTTTTAACACAGGAGCAAGATTTTAATGTTTCAAAGTCCCCTTTAATGACTTGTATTGAAACATTGATAACTTCTGAACAAATTCATATTTTATTTCTCCTAACGATCGGAACACTGCATGCCTACCACTACTTTCTATTGGTTTCTGTGTGTGGGGCCACTATAAATATTGTTTCCATGGCATACATCTTTTTAGTATTTCAATAATAATAGATGATTGCAATCGAAATGTTATATCGATGTGTTTAATAATTGTCGCAACTTTATGCAAGCACTGCTGTTCACCAGTTAAAGTTGGGAATAGCTAAACGCTTCAGAGACATAGAAAATAACGATTTTAAATGCGCTCCTGCCGTACATGTTTATTTGGAAAATAATGGAATAGCCAATGAAATAAGGTTTGTGGCGATGGAACATTCCATTAAATATGCAAAGAGGGGATGGGTAAATCTGCGACAAAACAGCTAAACTTATATGAAAATGTCAGAGCTTAAAACCAGTGGCACTGAATAAACAAAGAGGATTATCAGTATTTTAATAACAAAGCTTCTGAATTCCATTGGTATTTGTGATATATATTTATATGTCTATTGTGTAGAGCATCTGCAGCAGCGCACAATAACTACTCACACAGTGAATGGGTGGTGTGAAACGAATACTGCCCTTAACCGCAGACTGCCATCTCTATTTCTCTTTTTGATGTCACTTCGAACAGCTCATCAACAAAAACCCATGGGGCACATCAAGTTGAACATGAAACATCCCATTATTACATCCGTGCAATACTACATTCCCGCTCAAAATACAGAGCTCTCACAACATCCTCCTAATTTACAAACTCCAAAACCAGAAAACAGAGATCTCTTCTGAAACAGTTTTTTATGCACAAAGTCCTAATATCCTGAGAAGGAACAGGATCAGCCCATAGATCAAGGATGGGCTGTAGGTTAACCACTCATGGATCTACTAGATCATCCAGGTGAGACAACCATACCTTGGTTCAGATCCGATTTATGGTTTTAACCTTACCTTGGTGGGCCTCATGTGCAAGTTTGGCCACTTGTATGACCATTCACAGAGGTATACCCAGTCATTGGCCTCTCCGGAGGCAACCCTCTTCTGAAACTGCTAATTCGTGACAATCATTATACAACAACAGTGTCTGTTGAACTTCAGAAGATCCTTGATATGTATGCACCTTTCTGCTAATCAGGATTCCTCCCTGGAGTGCAGCCAGTGCTAGATGCAAACACTCATCTTCCTCTGTGGCTATGGTGATGAATGAATGAATGAATGAATGAATGAATGAATGATATAGTTTTAGAGAGCGCACATTACCCAAGGGTGTCTTAGCGCTGTGCAGATCAAGAGCCAAATGAGGTGCAGCAAGCAGAGGGTAAATTTCCTCCTCGATCGCCTCCAGTGATAGAGGGAGGGGCCCAGATCTTTCTGTTACAAGCCACACATACTCTTCCATTTCTTGAGCAATTACTTCTTCTCTGGGGGCTGATTGGGAATGGCATGACAAATTATGAGACCCTGGTTTGTGATACAGAGTGAATGCTCGTGCGGATGGAGGACACTCTTCTCAATCCAGGTTGGGGCTTAGAGCTGATCCCTTAAACAATGGATTAAGGAGCTTGTGGTTGGAGTGTACAACACCCTCAATGTATCACACTCAATCCTATCTCGATTTTGGAATACAGTTGCTCTGTAGTGTTAACAGCATAGTTTGCATATGCTACAGGGGCCCAATCTCTGCAGGCCTATCATTTGGAAATTATGGCTAGTCCTATGGGTGTCTACTAGTTCAGAGACCCCTGACTGGATTAAAGTATGCAAGGGTCGTCTCGACTGAAATAGTGTCTTTCATGTTCTGAAATTCCCTTTCATTCGGCTCTTCCCATGCTCAGCAAGCTGAAGTCTTCATCAGTTCTCTTAGAAGGGAGGATAGAACTGTTAAATTCTTGACAGAACACCTGCAGTAATTAACCAGGCTTAGAAAGCTTTTCACTGCAGTTACCAAGTATGATACTAGTGCTAGGTTTATGTATGTCACCTTGGCCATGTCTGGTACTATGCCATTAGCTCAGATGTTTTACCCAGAGAAGTGGATAATACTCCTCAGGAACTCAATTCTTTCCTTCAGGAGCATAAGCCCAGATGCTTTCAGTCTTTGGAGAAGCCAACAATGATGTTATTCAAGGGTTGGCGCATATATGAGTGTGTTGTCACTTATTTTGGTGACACCAGCGAAAGCCAACAGTGCTTCCCGGGTTGGGTTTTGAAAAATCTTGCTATATTATACAGTCCAAATTTAAACCGTCTCCTCCTAGACGAATGGAGAAGGTGGAAAAGTACCAATATTCTGGGTCTGGCAGAATCAAGTTGGAACCTGACCTCGGATCCATCTTTGAAAACCAGAGGATCCAGTTCTCTGACTCACCAGATCACCCACTGGCTTGCAGAAATAGCCCTCTGCAGGGTCCACAGGGGATGACGCTGTTTCTATCTTCCTTCACTCTTCGATGTGTCTGCGAAATTGGCAGTTGGATTCACAGGCTCACTCTTAATGGGCTTTGGAGAACCATTTCCATGCTAGACACCCTTGTCTTGGTCAGCTCTTTAGAGTATCCTAATGTTAAAATCTCCTACATTGACTTGCCTGGTTTCTGCAATATATTTCCCCTCCGATTGGCCGAGTAGCTGCCCTGAATAAATTATGTTGATTGCTTCCATCTTGTCACAAAGGATGCAGGTGCTGGCTATCTCCTTCAGACTGGTGTAGAATGCTTCCACTGACTTATCCAGGCCATGCAGAACTTGGTGTAATAGAAACTGTTCCTAGTCTTGGTTAGCATTGGGTTCAAAGTGGTTGTTGCGGGCCGTCACAAGCGTATCATACCTGAATAGACACCCTGTTTCAGGTACGTTGTGTGATAACTTGTATATGGTCTCCCCCTCTAAAATTAGCAACACAGGGAGTTTCCTGTTATCTTCAACTGTTGTGGCTGTGAATTACATTTCTAGTCTTTCAAGCGACTGTTTCCACTTTGGTGCTTATGCCTCCGGCGGCCCAGTGACTGCAAAAGCGTCAATCACTGGTATGAATTCCATTGTTTGCACCTGTAGCAGCTGATGGTCTCCCGTCCTTATCAGTGGTTTTTCACGAATGGAGCCTGCCCCCCACTGTTCTCAGCACCTTCTAAGAGCGGTTTAGCTCATCAGGTGATATACATCCTGATGCACCATATTGGGGGCGGAAGGAAGTGTTGTCAGTTTCACCCTGACTGAATGAGAAAACACTGGTTGTCGTGTTGCTGTAGGCATGCCAGTCTGGTGTGCCTCTTCTGTTGATTTGATTTTTTTTTCTTTCTTTTTTTGAACCTTGATAGTTGTCTGCTGGCTAAGCTGTGTTGGGGTAACCATGCCTTCTTCCTTCATTCAGTCTGGTACATCGACAGCTTTTCTTGTCGGTGGGGTGTGCTGTAGTCTGGGCTGCTGGTATTGCACCCTCTGGTGGGCCTGTTCCGGCACTGACGATGACTGCGCGTCCTGGTGGACCAACCTTTTCTCGTGGTTGACACTTGTTGCCCTGCTTCCTGCCTACTTGAGCACGTTTCGTATGCTGCATTGTTCCTGCGGGTGTATGGAGAGGTCGCTGCCCCCACTCCGCTTACGGCATGTTGGGTACCATTCGTCAGCTGGAGCTGGAGCTGGATTCAGGCCAAGCAGCCTTGAAACACTCTTGGCTGCCACTTAGCCGTGTTCTGGCCGGACTCTGCTCATTTTTTACCTGACCGACAAACGTAAGCTACCTGGAGGTAATAGACCATCCTAAAATGCCAAAGCACTGTTGCTAGAACCTCCAGCCTTCAAAAAGGAACAACTTATGGTTCTATCCTTTTCAAGTAACACAACTAGAATTTTCTACTTCTGAACCTGGGCACACCCCCCTCCCCCCGCGCTGGTGATCTGCAGATCAGAACAGAAAGCCCTTCTTCTTCTAAGATATTTCAGTTAATGACTTCCTAGATAACCTTTCCTGTAAGAACATGTCTTCTCACCACTATGGTTTAACCTTTAACTATTGCCCTGATTTGAATTGCTCCACATCCATTTGACTACACCTTCTCCGGTGACAACTTGTACTCTGCCGCATCCTATATTACCTATTGCCTCGATCAACTACAAATCCTTGCATTGGTAATGATCCACAGATTTGAAAATGTCTAACATAATGACCTATACAATGATCGAACATTGGTAATTGTGTAGCTTATATATAACAACCTTTATAAGGATCAAACATTTGACAAGTTTGGACCTTATATAACGACGTATCTTTTACCTTAAATACTCTGTAACCATGTAACGCTAGTCCTGATGTAACAATGTTTGTTTCATTGTTAAGTGCTCCGGCACCTTTGGGTAATATCCGCACTATATGAAATTGCATAAATAAATAAATGCAGCTGTGCCCCCTCCAATGCAGCGGATAGCTGTGAGGTGTAGTCATGGTGCGCAGGACCGCCTCCAGTTGTCATCACCATAATATGTTCTCAGGGCCTCTCAGCACCAAATAACTGCACCATAGCTGCCAATTTTTCAGTTTGCTTATGTGTGACATTTCCATGTTCTCAGTGTTTTGTGTGTGGCATTTCAATTTTCATGATTTTTGCAAATCACCTTTCTTCACCCAATAGAATGCTCTAAAGATTACCTTAAAACAGGTTTGACATGCCTGGTGCAGTTGTGTAAGTCCAATAAACTACTACCCTTTTCCCAAAAGATCAACCTTGAAATAATACAGACACCATTTTAAACAATATTCAGTACGGCAAGACTTTTTTTATCTTGCAATTGGAAATGTAAGAGTGCAGTGTGCCACAAGATTGGCAAGAACACAGAGACTGGAAGACAAGAGCTTCCGCACAAATGATGAAATGCATAACAGAGCCCTACACCTATAAGATCAATGGCCAATCCCCCCCCCCCCCCCCCCCCCCCCCACCACCACCACCACCACCACCAATCCATCTAGGAAAGTGCAATAGAGATACCAGAATTTACTTTGCTTGGTTAAAAGGTAAGGACTGGTTACGGTTTCAGGTACAAACATAATGCCTTCTGGTCGCTATATGGAACCCCACTCTCCACCCCCAAACTCTTGCACACATGATCCCAGATTGATGGTGGCTGGTATTGTCGTCAGACGGAAGGAATTTAAAATATTACAAAGTCTCCTATTGCCTTCCTTGTATTATTTTAGGCAGCATTTAACATCAGGACGTACTGTGTATATTTATGTGTATTCTAGGTACCCTGATATAATGTTTTAAATGCCTGACTGTGCTGCACTGGCTATGCTACCTGAATACTCCTTGTAGGAAAGGACATTGTTGGAGGTTTCCTTGTCAGTCTGAAGTCTGAAAGCCTTTTGAATATTAATTAATACTTTCTTGCGTAATGTATGCATACCCGGATTAATGAAAGGGCACAAATGATGTATTAAGACCCCCAAACCTGGCAGTGTTGGAGAGAGAGGGATAGACAGCGTCGTCTCCCATCTGTATGTCGATGCACATAATGTCACGAGAAACACACTTATGCAAGGAACATAAAAGCCATGGGCAGGGCTGGTTAAATCTTTGTCTGGCAGGAAGGAGAAAAGAGCAGGGTTGGCCTAGGAACGACTGATAACCTTTCTAGCTCTAACACAGGAAAGCAAACAGTGGCCTAGGAAAGACAAATGACTTCTTTGGAAGGGGAGAAGAGAAAAAGGTTTGGCACAGAAAAACTGATAAACTCTATGAAGAAACAGGACTGTCTGAGAAGGACTGATATAACTCCAAGAAAGAGGCTGGGGATGAGTTTGGCAAGACTGGCAGACTCTCAAGACCAGCAGTCCTAAGCAGGACTGAAAAACTCTCTCAGAAGCATGGCTGGCCTGGTATCACCATGCCCTGGCATCTGCTGTTTTTCTTGGATGGACTGAAATGGACTTTTGTTGATGGGTGGGTGAGCAGTTTCATTTGGAAACATTCATTAGCCTTAATGAAACATGATTAATTCTTCGATTTCCATTGAAGCACCACCCACTAAGACAAATGAGAGCTCTGAATGGTCCCTTAGAAGCAAAGCATTTCTACAAGCAAAAGAGACACTGCTTTTCAATCTCTTCCTCGCTTTACTTATTTCGGCTGTTATTTTTCTCCGTTTCCTCCCTGGCTCTTTCTGTTTATGTCTTTTTACTACACAGCACCTCTGACTAGCCTGTAAAATTCCTTTTCACAGTCCCGGTACAAGGCAGCCAGACTTGGGCCAGTTCAGCTCACCTATGTGACTCTAATCAAGCAACAAGACCTGGGGCGCCTAGCCCAGCTTGGCGCTATAAAGAGCACAAATTCTGCCCTCCCAACCCCTCCTGCCCAGCACACTCACCCTCCACACTGTAATGCACTCTGACCCATCCAGTCCTAATCAGTAGCTTCACTGACTGTGATGCAGTGCCTCTGACCTTTACTTACATGACGATTTGCGATTCTGGATGAAAGTAAAAAAGTACTGCGCGCTTACTTAGTGTGGAATGGATTTATTGTGATGCGCTTGCAACCTTGTTGGGATGAGGAAATGCCATTGTGTTATTGTCATTACTAAGAACGTTCTGCTTATTCAAAAACTAGAACTTCAAACTGTATGAGTTAAAAATATATCAATGTTAATCTACTGAGTATTTTATGGTAGCCATGAGTTTTTCTTTTTTAGGTCAAGCCTGGGCAGCACGTGCGCTGCTGCGAGGCATGCAGTATTGGAGTATGGCTTTGAAGCCCCACCCACTCTCCGCCCATATTTTTAATTGGCTTGTGTCTTTGTCCTGTGTAAACGCTGGCTTCTGAGTTGTTATCAGGCTTGTTAGTCCCTCCTTGGTGCCGCCTTGTCTGCATTTGTAACCTTCCATGGCGACTAGCTCTTTTACTTCTGTTGCGACACGGTAAATCTTATTTAGTCTGTAAGCATTATTTTCTTTAATGAGTTTCTCCAACTCAGTGTGCTTTCCTTGCCATGCGTGCTTTCACTTTCAAGCAGCCCCGGACACTGTTGGACGCCTCTTTGAAGTGAAATAGGTCTCGCATTTACAAGAGTTTGAGCTATTGCCATTGTAAATGACAATAGCTTAAACTCTCATAAATGCCAGACCTATTGCATTGTAACTTGTACAAGTTCTTAAAGAGTTTTTTAAAGTTGGAAAAAAAAGAAATTCTACCATTTTAATAACCAAAGATTATGTATTTGTACTCGTTAAATTTAAATTACTGTGTCTACAAAGTGTTTTTAAAGAAAGTTCAAAAGTATAAATACAATTTTTTTTGTAAATTATGTATTTGTATTTTTTTACCTCAGACGAGGTCTGAATCAAATAAAAAAAAATTGATTGATTGAAATGCTTGTTTTAATAATGAAGTTGTTAACAGCAGGATGATTTTACAGTTGTAATTAAGGTGTCCGAATGACATTATGAAATGTTACTCTTTAATAAATCCTGTTGCAAAATAGGAGAAGAGTTTTAAGAGATGAATTTGTATGACATTTTTATGATTGGTTTTGCTTATTGTATCATACTATAGTGTGTATTTCTATAAGATGTGTGTTTGAAAAATAAATAAAATATTTATTTACATTACATCATGTGGCCTTTTCTCCGTAAATGTCTGGCCGTAGTGGGAAAAGCAGTGTCACTGACCTCCACGGTTTTGCGGTTTCAGAGAGCTAAGCAAATTCAGGGGGACTGGGCCCTCTGTTATGAGATTTTGGCATAGGGCAGCACAGCAAGTCACCTTGCCGTATTTATGCAATATGGTGCATTCCAGTCCTTTGTCCCTGCGCTAGCACCGTTTCAGCAGCCTAGCACCAATGTAGGCCCTCTTTCACCATGGTTCAAAGGGGCCTTAGTTGAATGCAGGATTGTTTTTATGCAGGAACGGTCACCTTCCTGCACAGAAACAATCCTAAGAGGGGTTTTCTCTTTCTATATGTGGTGGAGAATGCAACACACATAAAAAGAGGAAAAAACAAGGAGAAATAAAGATATTCCTCCTTGTTACACCTCACCTTGGGAGGCGTAAGGATTTTGCACTTTTGCTGGATTACATGATTTAGCAAATCTGGGTCAGCATCAAAATCCATGGGTGCAGCCCTGCCAAGTGCCATGCATTAAACGTTAGTGTAACACATTGTAGTGGGGGTACCCGCCTCACTGCACAAAAATGTGTTGTCATACATATTTAGTTCCTCTGCAGCACTGCCTAAGGCCCTTTTCGCTCCTACAGGAGGTGCACTCAGCTTCTCTTTAATTGTGCCCCAAGGCAGTGGGGGCTAAGACGGTGTGAGCTGGACCCAGAGATGTTATTGTGGATGCCATGGAAACCTGCTCTTGGACCTAGCATGTTACAATTTATTAAACAGTGTCTTGACACACAGCTGGCAGTCTGAGTAGCAATTAGCACTCAGAAAGCAAACTTGAGGTAAAAATACATTGTTTCCGGCTTGGGGGCTAGTGGAAACTGGCAATGGCTTGTGTATCTCAACTTTCTCCTGTTTTGTTTGCTATGTAGTGAAGAGGTCTATCAGCCCAGCAAGGTGGCAGTGGCGGTTGGCAGGGAACAGGGGTGGAGGGCGGAGGTTGTGACGCATGGATTAAAAAAAAAAAAAAGAACACTTACCTTTTTGCTGACTGCCGCATCTCCTCAGCTCTGGTCCGTCCTGACGCCGCCGTCTCTCCTCACCTTCCATTGCAAATAGGAAATACCCAGACTCCCTGCCCTAAGCCAATCACAATGCTGCAATGCAGCATTTTGATTGGTCTGAGCGCCGTAATTCTGCGTTCAGACGGGGACAGGGAGCCTTTGCATGTTCCTTACAAGGCTGAGTAATGCATCCTGGTGAGGAACATGCAAAGTGCGCATAACTGTTTGGCCGGCCCAAGACGGCCGACCAAGCAGTCATGCCCACTTGGAGTGTGCAAACCACTCCTCCCCTGTGCCTCCAGTCCTGCTCTAACCCAGCCCAATAGTGAAAAATAAAATTATCAAAACAAGGTTATTATGATTGTATTTTTCCTTTCTCCTGCTCTGAGAGCAGGGGGGCGATGCTCCTCCACCTTAGCGGAGGAGTTGCCCTTGCAAGGTGGTGCCCTCGCATTGCAGTAACAGGAGTACCCAGCCTGTCTCTTCTTTGCTCCCATAGTCCGCGTCCTCCCAGTGAAGGCAGAACCCATCATACTTTACAGTATAATGCTCTGAGTTAAATCCCTGTGCACAAAAAAGTGCTTGCACGTTAGGATGGCTTTTCGATAGCGGCAAGAACAGTGACAGAGGATGCATTTTTGCAATTATTTAGTAAACAGTCTCCTGCATCTAGGGCAAGAGTCCAGGTGCATTGCGTGCATAAAAGCACCGATACAATTGTGATGAAAGGTCTGCTGCACATTTAGGGAATGCGTTGGTGCATATATGGGGCAGATGCTTAAGAATATTCGGCTGGGGGAACAGCAGAAATGAGGTGCTGCGTGATATATATTTGGAAAGCAGTCTGGATATTTGGGTAAAAGTCTCACCAATGTTTTTGAGGGCGTCTGAATATCTCAGGGATATGCTTGGTGTCTAGCTTAGTGCATTTTGAGGGATAATCTGCTGTCATTTTGTCATAAGTTTTGAGCTGCATGAGGTTCATTTCATACATAATATTTTGACATGGATAGATCCTTCTGCATTTAACACACATGTTCGTGTCTCTATGGTCTCCTATACACCGGTGCCTCTGTTTAGGGTATGTTTGTTTTAATTCTTGTAATTTGAGTGTGCTTTGGAGTAATGCTTCTCTAGTCCAGTGGTTTAAAGTCATGTTATCCAGTTATGGCAATGGTAGCTCAGTAGTTTGGCTACTGCTTATAAGAGCAGTCTATAATATGGAGGTCACACGCTGAATTTCCACACCATTCATTTGGGCTTACAAAAATGAATCCTAGTGATGTGTTCTCAGCTGGTGTTATTGTGAAAGGGGCATGTAAAGCACATACCATAACTTCCATGCATTCCCATGCACTGGGTGACTTGTAACATTCACTAGTCTTAACTTTTTTATATCGGAGATCACGTTTCAATGTAGTCTGTTTTAAGGCCACTCATAAATTATTACATTACACGAAAGTGAGTAAATTCTAATATTGTTCCTATTATATGGGCTAAAATACTTAGTTCTACCCACGATAAAGTGTCTCTCAAAATGTCACACATAAAACATTAAAATATCACACATGAGTACACCAAAAACATGGAAATGTCACACATAGGCAAACTGGAAACTTGGCAGCTATAAAGTGTCACTCATAGTCATTTAAATGTCACTGATAATTACACTGAAATTATGAAAATGCCACATAGCTCAGTGAGTGGTGCGTGGAAACACCCACTGCAACGTCTATGGAACGCCTACTGTGCTGTGCTTAATTTGTGCCGTTGTTTTCCGGTGCTCAGCACCAGCACTTATTTGTTGACACCAGCACGTATCATGGGATTACACCACATGGTGGCGTTGTGCGTCTGATCCTCTGTCAAAATTATCAGTGCAGCAGGGTTTATTTAAAACAGATGAATCTAGCACATAGGTAATGGTGGTACTGGAATTCGGCAGCAGCAGCAGGGCTGTTGGTGTTGCTAGCTGGAGTGGACTCCTATAAAGTGCCTTGGGCCCTGGCACTTAATATTTCACAAATTAAACACTGCTCCCGAGCAGAGAGCAACTTCTTCGAAAATCCTAGTATTGTACTTGGGCAATAGTACCTCTATCTTCCACAAGATGGTGCTACTATGTTGTGAAAACTTTCACGCTTTAATCCTGCTGCTAACATGTACGTTTCTCTTTCCATATTTTAGTAGCTATGTGGACAGATCAGAATTAAGTTTGAAATGGAGAAAATAGAGCATGGATTGGGAATAGAAAATCAGTGCAATTTATCAGGGAAGCTAATGTACCTTTAGCGTGAGGGTATTATGCAGATGTTATTTTTTGATGCCTTAACAGAAAACAACTATTTGAACGACATGGCTATTTAAGATGAGGATATCCAGTAACTTCCCGATGAAAAGGGCTTCTCTGGAGACACAACGTGTTGGTAGGGGGCGTTTTTATTAATCAATATATATTTTCTACTTTAAGATGTATCTAAATGATTTTAAAAGACTGACATAAAGGTTTGATTACTTTAAATATGCATGGGCTCTGCTTTAAACTTGCAGGTGAAGCGGGCATTTTGAAGGATAATGTTCGAGGAGCCCAAGCCTCTCTCAGTCTTAGTAGTCTAAATGTGCAATCACCCGCCACAAAATGTGGGGCAGATTTACAAGCCTCTTGCGCCACCCGTACGTCACTTTTCCCATGTTAAAAATTACACAAACGTGGCACACAGGGCTTGTAAATAAGTCCCTGTGTATTTAAGAAAAAATCGCACATAAATTCCTCCTAATCTAGTATTAGTCAATTTCAGCCTGCCTTTCCTGTAGGTATTGTCCAGTTCTGATGGCTCGGTGAACTAATGCATCTGTGGTCAAAGGCAAACTGTGCCACATTTTGAACAGAAATTGGCGACTGCTGGCCATACCACTGATGGGCGGGCTACCAAGCATCCAAGAATCACTTTCCGACAAGGTACCCCTATTTGGAACATTATTAGTTGTAGCTACACAAATACTGATACATGCACCGATTAGCTCAGCCAACAGACTAAAGGGTTCTATGAGTGTGGAAAGTGAAGTATGTGAAGGTTTTCATTACATAAAGTCACACAATTCCAGTACAATATGAGGGACACTTTCTACATCAGGCTTTACCAATGAGTAGCTTGTGAGCTTCTGGCAGCTCTCTGGTTACCTGTAAGTAGCTCTCCTGCGTGCAGCCCAGCCTACTAAGTTAGAAGCTTTTGTTTGGTTTAATTAAGATATCCATATTAAAGTTGAAAAGCATGCATTCCAGACGACAATGTGAGAATTTACAGAATTTATAAGCTGATGTCTGGAGAAATATGGCTGAATTGCCAAAACATATTTAAAGCCAATATTTGAGTGCTAAAAATCAAACAGTGCTGGGGAGACTATTACTAGCATTATTAACTTGGTGCTAGGGACATTGCAGCTATGGTTGTAATGGATTATCTACGTAGAATCATTCCACATTGACAAAGCATTTTTTACATTACTTCTGGCAACCGTGCCTGATGCCAGGAGGCGATCACTGCTGGTAATCTTACATATGCTGGCCACTACTGTAATCTTGTCTGATACAGTTACTATTACATTTCTAATAATATTAGTAAGTCTGGAATATTTTCATAGAACATAAGTAGCTCTTATTACACTAAAGGTTAGAGACACCTGTCCTACATCAACACCCACATATCTTGTTGAACTAAATATATGGTGTATGTCCTGATTTGTGGTTGTAGACAAATTTATGTTGGGCGTACCATCAGAGCATTAATAGGATAGAATCGCAGAACACATGAGGGCAAATCGTAATAGCGATCAGAGTTATCCATTTGCAATACAGTATATTACATGCCATGCAGGCCAGGTTGACTTTGACGTATGGTTTCATGGAATACAACATGTACCATCTGACCCTAGAGGTGGAAGTAGGGAACTCTGTCTACACAGGGCTGATTTATGGATACTTAATCTGAGGACAGCTGAAAAGAGTATCAGCACTGATCATGAATATCAGTACCTTCTGGGAGGCTCAGGGGCATATGTACAAGGAGTTAACCCCCGCGTCAATTTTTTGACATTAAGGCGGCTTTTTCTATCACCGTATTTACAAGTTGCCGCTAACCGAGGTTAGCGGAAGTTTTCCAGTGTAAACATTAATTTGTAGGATCACCACTTCTGTTAGCAGGACTTAACTAAAATAAGATGCAAGGTAAGCGTTCCCTTTCAAAAACTGCTGCTAACACCACTTCACAATATTTACAAGGAATTCCTTGTATGGTGCAAAACCACAAAACTGCCTCTAACTCCAGTTAGAGGCAGTTTTTTAAGACCAGAAAGTAGCTGCTCTTAAAAATGGTGCAAACACTTGGGGTCTCATTTCAGAAGGTTTTGGTGCTGGACAGTGCTGCAAGGGATGTTGCTGAACTACCCTGCGACAAAACTACAGGGCAGGAATGCTCACCATCACTAAGATAGGGCGCATTCCTGGGCCTCATTCATGAAAAGTGCTGCATTGCTTCCACAAAACAGCATTGCAACACTTTTCAGTACCCCCTTCTTGTGACACCATGGATGTGCTGTATTCACTGTACGGTGCTCCATGTTGCAATTAATGACAAATACGTCTGAAATCCTGACGTATCTATCAGCACTAAAGTCATTGTTGCAGTTGTGTCACAAGCATGATGCAACTCCAGCAATGCATGGGCACAGCCTATCCCTGTGGCATTGCGCCACCCTTACGCCTGCCATGAGGCAGGCGTTTGGTACTGATACAGTGGCGTCCTACAATTGTTACAGTGAAATCTGATGGATTTCACTGCGCTACACCTATGAGACTTTGTTGCAAGGGAACGCCCACCCTGCATACATCATACCTGATGCAGGTATAATGTAGTACAGGGCTTCCCAAGGTCACGCATATGCCTAGATGCGTCACTTTGAAAATACGGCGCAAAGTGGTGCAAGAATCACGCTGCAAGTACGTCAAGAAAATGACGCACCAGTGGGTTGAAACTGTCAGAAGGGGCTTATAAATAAGCCCCCCTGTCTTTTTCACCTACGTTGGCTCACAAGGGCTGCCATGCACACAATACAGGCACCCTTGAGCCATGGTGCTAGGGTGACTGTGTTGCGGAGTTGATTGATGTTGTGGCTCCATCTCTTCTCGAGACATCTGCAGGTGGGGCTGGACTAGTGGTGGGCAGGAGTGAACCAGTTGGCCTTCTCGGAGTGTTGTTTGCCTGGTCTTTTCTTGAGGGGTACCAGGGTGTCTGCGCAGTTGAAGATCCATCGGTGGAGTTTGCGCGCTGTGGTGATGGCGTCTGTAAGGGTTGGTGGAGTGGTGGTGCTGAGGGAATTGACGGGAAGTTCTTCAGTGGCCTTTATCCAGCAGTGACAGGGGGGCAGTGATGGTGATGGTGTACGGTGCACATGGTTAAGGCGTGATGTAAACAATGATGGTCAGTACAGGAGAGTCCTGTGGTGTGGCTGTAGTTGAAGTACCAGCTGGTGGAAAAGATGGGCTCGAGCATGTCTCAGGCGATGTGGGTTGGTGCAGTGTGAATAGCTGCTTGAGTCCGATGTTGTCGAGGTTCCCCAGGAGGGGGTGTTGTTCTGATCACTGGGGTTGTCCAGGTGGAAGTTGAGGTCTCTGAGAAGTATGAAGTTGGAGGATGGGACAGCCTGGGGTGCGATGAGGTCTACAATGACATTGGAGAATTGGGGGATCATGGCCCTGGGGGGCCTGTAGATGAGGGTGCCACGGAGAGTGGTGTTGGTCCGGATCTGGAAGTGGAGGTGTTCCATGGTCACCGTTGGGTCATTAGAGTGCGTGGTCAGGCGGATTGTGCTTTTTTAAGACAATGACAATAACTTCTCCCGGGCAGTCAGGGTGGTCTGTGCTGGTGAATTTGTTGCCGTCGTGGATGGTGATGGTCAGTCCGGAGCAGAGGTTGGTCCAGATTTCTGTGAAGAAGGTATTGACTGAAGAGGTGGCGTTGAGGATGTCCCAGATTTCTGTTGCGTGTTTGTGGCGGGACCGTACGTTGAGGAGGATGCAGTTGATCCGGTCGGCTGGGCTGCTAGTTGGCTGGGAGGCGAGAAGGACTGGTGTGCTGATGTGGCAGAAGGTGCATTTGCAGTTTCGACAGGCGCAGGGTGCAAGAGAATTCTACAGTGTTGCTAGCTGGCAGGCGGTGTGGCATCCAGGGTTGATGGTGAGGAGAGTGCTGGCATCGTAGCAGTGGAGTGTCCGACATTAAGGCTCCTTGGTGCTGGGCGCGGGCCAGGGGCAGACGTATGCAGACGTGCTTGCCATTGGAGCACCAGTGGTATGCCCGCTGCGCATGGCAGCACAGCAGCCACCATTAAGTAGTGCTGTGGGGAGGACAACGCTTGAAAGGACACTGGAGGGGGCGGGGATGCAGGAGGGGGATTCGGGGTGGAGGCGGGTTTGTAAATATATTTTTTTTAATTCCTACCTCGAGGCCTAGTCCCGCATCTTCTGTGCTCCTGCTCTCCTGAGTCTGCTTCCAGGAACAGGAAGCAGGCAGCCAGGCTCCTTCTCCTAAGCCAATCACAACACTGCAATGCGGCATTGTGATTGTTCTTGATCGCTGTGACAAGGCATTCAGCCAGGGGCTGGATGGGCGGGCATGTCCTCCATGCAGGCTGTAATGCAACCTGGAGTGCAAACAGGGAAGTGCGCATGACTGCTTTGGGCGGCCTTAGAGTGCAGATCAAACAGTCATTGCGCACTTGAGTGGGCATTCAACTCCGTCCTTGCTCTGCTCCGTGAGTAGCGCAGCCCCGCCCACAAAGGAAACATAACATGAGTACATCAGATAGTTATCATTATGTTATGTTTCCTCTTCTTGCACTACTTGAAAGCAGTGGGGCGACGCTTTTCTGCCATAGCAGATGACCTGCCACTGGGGGTGCGTCACCCACAGGTGCTAGGCCTGGCTCGACCACCCGGCCTCCTCCGCTACGTGTACCACCTTCTCCTCAACTGGACATTGACTCCGTGGTGCAATCCACTGCACTCTCTCCAAATCTGTGATTTAGCCAGCAGGAGCCTCAGCCAGGTGAGATTTCAGAAGCCTGGGTACAGCAGTTGCCGCCAATTCCGCTGGGGAACCTCCAGATGCAGATGATGCAAAAGGGCCCCCTTAGGCGTGAAGTTGCAGTGCTCCCACCACACAAGTTCGGCACAGCTCAGGAGTCTCACCCTCCACAGCCACCGGCCAGCGCAACCTCCTCCAGCCTGTAATGCAGAGAAGTGCGGCCTACCATTGGTAATCTCCTCCGTGCACCCTGGTGTGGCGGTGGTTCATGGTATGTGATGCAGACCTACCTACGTTGGTGTGCAGGAGCGCCTCTACCGTTCACAGCTCCAAGGGGCACCAGGCGGCTTCTCACACAAGTCAGCAAGTTGTCTCTATGCGACCTGGCAGACTTCACCACCAGGTAAGGGTGATCGCCGACGCCTCAATGTCCACCGCTATGGCCCAGCAACTCCACAGCACCTCCGCATCCCACTCCGGGTCCCAGAAGCAGGCCCATCGAGGCCTCTGGGCCCTGGGGACTGTCCGCGCTTTCAAGGTTCTGGATGCCATGTTGTTGGAAGGAGTGCGCAATCATAAGTGATGCATCACTGGTTTTGCCTAACAATGTGCCTCTTTTCATGATTGTAGCCCTGAATTTCCTCTTCCCCTGGGACTCTGGCTGGTCATCCAGGCTGTTGGAGGGTTTTTGGGGTGTTGATCTGTGCTGCACTTGGTCCTGGCTGCTCCATTCTGCATTCCATTGGTTTGGTTTCCTATTTTTCATTGGAGGTGGACTTATAGGCTATTTTTGCCTCTAGAGGCAAAAAAAGCGAATTTGGGCTGACTAACGTGAGTTACTTTTTTTGCCGTTAATGCGCCTTTCGTCAGTTTTTGCCCCCTAATGGCAGAATTTGTATCGCTTCCACGCTAGTGTTAGTGGCAGATTTCACCGTGGCTACCTGAAACTATCGCCATGTAGTGACGTATTGTAAATACATCGCTAACAGGACGTTTTTGGTGATAGGACATGTTGAAAAACTGTTGCTAACTAGCGTTAGACTTAGTTAGCGGCAGTTCTTGTACATATACCCCCCAGTTACATGGAGCACAGTATGTCCTGATGCCAGCTCTGTACTTGAATAAGAACACGTCGAGGGATACCATGCACTAGGTCTGCACTTTATTATGCTAGAACTCCACTATATGTGATCTCTGCACACTTGAGATTTTTGTGATAAAGTTGCCATCTCTAACCACATGCTGCCATGTAGTTATCGAGCAAATCTCACTTACAGTAACTGATTGACATAAACCTTTCCAGTTTTGTGGCCTGTTGAATATATGTAGCGGGGCTGCTACTCAAGACTATTGGTGGTTACGCTGCCAACCGAGTACAATCTACGTGGAGTGATCAGGCAGGGGCGCAGCACCCATCAGGCTAAGAGGGCTCTACCTCTCCGTCAGTTTCTGTGGGGAGGGCTGGCTGGGCTGGTGCTGCCGGTCGGATGGTCTGCAAGTTTTCTGCTTATTGTCCTAATGCCTTTTACAGCTTTATCAAGCCTACACTCATTTTGTTTTCCATGCTTTCCATGAAGTTGTTGACCTTTATTTATTTTTTATTTTTATTTTTTATTTTTATAAAGTTTTATATAGCGCAAACCAGATCCCGAGGGATATCCGAGCACTTTACACAAGTATGATAATGAGAATAAGACTTCAGTAACGATATCAAGTGAAAATACCAAACGGTTGTAGTCACAATAATCACAGACAAATGGTACACAGCGAGTAATAAAATTAACAGGTAAATAACAGGCTGCTACGGGGGGCACACCTTACAGCCGAGAGGAGCAGAGAGCAGAAACACAAGTTGGTAAAAAAAAGTTGTAGGGTCAATGCAACACATGTTGGTGAACAAGTTGAAGGATCAGTGGTTATGAGCAAATGCACATAGCCCAAATTACGGTAAGAATTTGTTCATTAGGAATCTTTTGGCTTCAAGTTTGAAAGCAGTTATTGATGAGATTCTGCGCAATTCAGGAGGAAGAGAGTTCCAGATCTTTGGGGCAGCACTTGAGAAGGCTCGACGACAAGTTCTCTTTTTTTTTATGATACGTGGTTTCAGGAGGAAATTGTTAGCGCTTCTTGAGGCTCTCTCACCACAGGATAATTCAAGCTTTTGCGCTAGGTACCTGGGGGTGTTGGCGTGCAGGGCTTTGTGCACTAGAATGACAATCTTTAACTGAATTTGAGTTTTGTAGGGCAACCATTTAAGAGATTTTAGGACTTGGGAAATGTGCTCATTTTGTTTGGTACCAGTAACTAGTCTGGCCGTAACGTTCAGTGCTGACCTTAGTGGAGCTAGGGTGTATTTGGGAGGCCACAGAGCGTAGCGCTGCCATAATCTAGCCTTGGCAAAATCAGTGCTTGGACCACCCGTTTGAAGTCATTTTGAGGAAGGAAGGGCTTGATATTTCTAAGTGTCCTCAGCAAGTGATTATCTCCCTTACATACATTGTTGATATGATTTTTCATATCCAGGTGATTGTCCAAGGTGATTCCGAGAGATTTGGCAGAGTCTATGATGAGAGGGGTGCAATTGAAAGCAGTGAGGGGAGTCAGCCAAAGGTCAGGCTTGAGGGGGTGGTTCGGAGGAGAGATGAGAAGGAATTCAGTTTTGGAGGTGTTGAGCAGGAGGTGGTTCTCAGTTAACCAATTTTGAGTAGACGTCAGGGTAGAGTTGAGTGAGATGATGTTATCCAGAGATGAGATTTTCAGGTAAAGTTGTGTGTTGTCCGCGTACATATGGAAGGGAATGTTCATGCCATTTAGAGAATTAGCAAGAGGTTCCAAAAAAAGGTTGAAGAGGATCGGAGAGAGTGCAGACCCTTGGGGGACACCCATGAGTACTAGAGAGGCCTGGGAGAGGGAGTGGTTTGCCTTAACTCTTTGTGTTCTGTGGTGGAGGAAGGAGGCGAATCATTGTAACACCAGATCCGAGAATCCCATCCTGTTCTTCAGAGTGGAAAGGGGGTTGTCGTGATTAACCGTGTCGAATGCGGAGGAAAGATCAAGGAGGATCAGGAGATAGGAGTAATTTTGGTCAAGCATTCTTAAGATGTCGTCCATAACGTGCGTGAGTGTCGATTCTGTGCTGTGCCCCTTCTGAAAGCCTGATTGATGCTGGTTAAGGAGTTGAACATTTTCCAAGTGAGCACAAAGTTGGGATTGCACGCATTTTTCTAGTAGTTTGGCTAGAGTGGGGATGTTAGATATGGGGCGGAAATTATTGAGGTCAGTTTTATCTGTGGTTGGTTTCTTTAGTATGGGTGATACCTGTGCTGCTTTTAGACAGTCTGGGATCGTGCCTTGTGATAGAGAAGCATTTTGTCCATCACAAGCATTTTGTCCAGGTGGGGATGAGAATGTTCTTGATCTCTTTGAAGATGGTCGGGGGCAATGGGTCACTGAAGTGGTTGGAAGGATTGATGTTCTGAAGAATCCTGTTGATGTATTTTTCACTGAAAGGGGTAAAGGTGCTCCATGAGGCATTGTTCTTAATGATCAGGCTTGTGAGATTGGGCTTTTCTGAGAGGACAAGAGGTGGTGTGGACCCTGAAGCTGGCAGTAGAGCCTTCTTGGAGGCAAGTTCCCTGAGATGAGTCTTGATTTCTCAATGAAGAAAGCAGAACATTCATCACCAGACGGTGGGCTGGAGACATAGTGATTTGGACCAACAATTGATTGTTGTTTGACCAATTCAAAAAGTTTCTTGGGGCAATTTGCGGCCTGATCAAGTTGTTGTCTGAAGTAATCTGCCTTAGTGCTCTTGATTTGCTTGTTGTAAATACTCCTGACATCTCTAAGGAATTTTAGTTGTTCCAGGTAGGGATTTGACCTCCAGGCTCGTTCAGCTGCCCTAAGGTTGCGTCGTTCTGTGTTTAAATTGTCGTTGTACCATGGATTTAGTTTTTTTTGTTGAGGTATTTTTTAGGTGAAGTGGTGCAATGTCGTCCAAGATGTCAGAGATGGCCGAGTTGGAGGCGTTGGTGAGTAACTGAACCTCACTCGAGTCAGCTTGGGAGGAGAGGGCAGTTTTACAGTGGGCAGCTAATTCAACTGGGTTTATTGATCTGCAATCCCTTTTCCAGATCTTAGCCTTTGTTGGATGAGCCTTCCACATCCATTTTAATTTAGAAGAGAATGCAGTGGTGGTCTGACCAATCGCAAGGGGTAATGAATTCCAGTGTGATGGACTGCCCTTTCGAAAGGATGTATGACATTACAACGCACACTTTTACAACGCATGCACTTACAAAGCATTTTTTACAACGCATACTCCATTACAACGCACTACACTTACAACGCATGACACTACAACGCATTTTTAAAAACTACCATTACAACGCATACCATTACAACGCATAATATTTAATTGCATTTAAGGTAAGTATTAGATAGTATAGGGGTAAAAATTACTTTTCTAACTCCAGGGGGTGCAACAGTAGGGTAAGTGTTGGATAGTATAGGGGTAAAAATTACTATTCTAACTCCAGGGGGTGCAACACTAGGGTAAGTGTTGGATAGTATAGGGGTAAAAATTACTATTCTAACTCCAGGGGGTGCAACAGTAGGGTAAGTGTTGGATAGTATAGGGGTAAAAATTACTATTCTAACTCCAGGGGGTGCAACAGTAGGGTAAGTGTTGGATAGTATAGGGGTAAAAATTACTATTCTAACTCCAGGGGGTGCAACAGTAGGGTAAGTGTTGGATAGTATAGGGGTAAAAATTACTATTCTAACTCCAGGGGGTGCAACAGTAGGGTAAGTGTTGGAAAGTATAGGGGTAAAAAGTACTATTCTAACTCCAGGGGGTGCAACAGTAGGGTAAGTGTTGGATAGTATAGGGGTAAAAATTACTATTCTAACTCCAGGGGGTGCAACAGTAGGGTAAGTGTTGGATAGTATAGGGGTAAAAATTGCTATTCTAACTCCAGGGGGTGCAACAGTAGGGTAAGTGTTGGATAGTATAGGGGTAAAAATTGCTATTCTAACTCCAGGGGGTGCAACAGTAGGGTAAGTGTTGGATAGTATAGGGGTAAAAATTGCTATTCTAACTCCAGGGGGTGCAACAGTAGGGTAAGTGTTGGATAGTATAGGGGTAAAAATTGCTATTCTAACTCCAGGGGGTGCAACAGTAGGGTAAGTGTTGGATAGTATAGGGGTAAAAATTACTATTCTAACTCCAGGGGGTGCAACAGTAGGGTAAGTGTTGGATAGTATAGGGGTAAAAATTACTATTCTAACTCCAGGGGGTGCAACAGTAGGGTAAGTGTTGGATAGTGTAGTGTAATATTATGCGTTGTAATGGTAGGCGTTGTAATGGTATGCGTTGTAAAGGTATTTTTAAAAAATGCGTTGTAGTGTCATGCGTTGTAAGTGTAGTGCGTTGTAATGGCTTATGCGTTGTAAAAAATGCGTTGTAAGTGTAGTGCGTTGTAACAGTTGCGTTGTAAAGGTTGTTCCCCCTTTCGAAATAATGAGGTCTAAAGTTTCACCTTTGTTGTGAGTTGGTTGGTCACAGAGCTGCGTCAGTTCATGATCATTCAAAAAGTCTTTAAGGCAAGTTACCGCTTGGTAATTAGGGTTAGACCAGTGGAGATTGAACTCGCTAAGAAAGATTTGGGACATTACTCGAGTTGATCTCCATTAGTTGTTCAATGAAGGGGAGGTTGTCTCCCGGAGGGTGATAAAAGGTGTGAAGTTAGCAGACCGGACGGTGGTTACTTAAGATGTTGAGACAAAGATATTCACAGGCAAATGGCGAAGAGGACTCCATGTGGGAAAGCGAGAGTGTGTTTCTATGAATGCAGGCTAGGCCACCTCCAAGCTTCCTAGCTCTGTCTAGCCTAATTATCTCATGAGTAGGAGGTACAAGGAGGTCTAAAATAGGAGTGGAGGCTGGATTTAGCCAGGATACAGTAAGGATGATAATGTCTAGATCATTGTGTTGAATTAGGTCCAAGATGTCGGAGGTGTGTTTGCTGGCTGACCTGCAATTGAGTAGTACACATTTCAGTCGAGTTGGATTTGTGGAGGAAGGAGTCTGGGTGACATTCACTCACGTGAGGTTGTCTTTATTGATGACTCTAAGATTATGAGGAGGTTCTCAGGGCAGGTTAGGATGGATGGTTTGTATTTGCTTTGGCGGGGTCAGTTTGGAGGAGGACCTAGTCAAGTAAGAGTTGTGAAGGTCATTAAGATCATTGGACGCCAAGGTCTCAGATCTTCTGGGCCGTGAGGGCGCATTAGCTAAGGGAATGGTTTGCGAGACGGTGGAGGCTAACACCTGGCCCATGCATTTACTAGCACTAGGGGAGGTTCTAGGCAGATTCGCAGAGGTGAGGATGGAACTGATCTCGGGGAAAAAAATCCTTTGAGAGGACTTTCAGCTCATATAGTTCGGTAGTGAGAATGTGCAGCTGGAGATATATATCATCAAGGCGCGCACCTAAGTATGAAAGGGGTATAGAATGTGTTGAGAGAGCAAGCGGAGGGGAGGGGTCTCTGTGTAAGCCTGTGTGCGCTAAGGTGGTGGATAGTTGTTCCTGGGGAGGGAGTTGATCGTGTGGAACTAGCGGTGTACAATGAACCTTGGGAATCAAAGATGTAGCGTTAGCGAGGGTGGTATGACCATATCTCTGAGGGTCAGGAGCAATTCCGACAGGAGACTGTGGGTGTGACAAATCATGATCGGAGTAGGGCATTTGTTCATTCACCCGGCGTAGGTAGAGGGATGAAGGAAGAGTGTTCAATCGTTGAGGGCAAAGATACAAGCTCACATGGGGATCTCTCCGTGTGCGGACCTGCTCTCAGTGCTCAATTGTTTCTGTTCAAAGATAATGGGCACTAACTTGGATTATTTGCAGCACCGGCTCCTCTGCTATGGAGAAGGAGCGTCAAACCCCCACCCTGACAGCAGCCTCAAAACGTGAAAAATAAAACGATAATAAAACGTATTCATTATCATTTTATTTTTCCTCCGAGGGGCGAGTCTTGGGGGTAGGGCCACCTCGATGGCTGTCATGGAGGGAAAATGGAGGGCACTGCTATCAGTGCTCATGTCGGTTTGGCATGCCGTCTAAGGATGACCAAACCGACAATGCGCACTGAGCTGTCTCCAACCCAAGCTGCGTTGCTGGGTTGGAGACAGCAGGCTCCTGCTCCCAGTCTCTCTGCGAGCGCAAGTTGAGGGTGCTTAGGCCAGTGTTGGCACTGCTCTCATACTGCCAGCAGCACGAGAGCAGTGTCCAGATTGGCCACCGGGGAGTCTGGGAAACTGTGCCTGAAGTGAACTGGAGCCAGAGAGGAGCAGAAGATGGCGATGCGGCAAAGATGTTATGTGTTTTTATGTTTTGTTGTGTGTACCTCGCCCTCCACCCCCACCCCACTACTTTGGTTTGATACCGACCTCTACTGGATGACCAGGTGGCAAGTGTAAAACCACAGCAGAATCGAAACTCACTTTTGATAAACACCTCATCATTTGCATAAAAGCAATAGGGGTGCCCTGCAGTCCTCCTACGCAACAAAAGACAGAGAAAAAAGTCCAATTGAAAGGCCAAGGCCAGTCAGTGCTTTCTAAAGCTGAATCATTTTTGCTCTCCGAATGAAAACGATGTAAAGTTAAAATGGCATTTGTAAACAACATACTGCAGCAGTCATTTGTTTAATGCGTTTAAATAGTTCTGATGAAAATGCGGAACAGAAACAAGATTTCAGTCTCGCACAGGGTAAACAATTTCAATTCTTGTTTAATACACAAAACTCAAATTTATTCAGGTAGCTATATGTGCCAGCACGCTGCCATCTCCAAACATTTTTGTTCAGCATGCTCTGTTTTTAATTCTTAGCAGGATAGTTCTGCCATTCTTCCATTTGAGATTGATATAATAGATATAGCAAAGTGGACAGCATTTGCCATTGACAGAGTTGTAAAACTGCAAGTTTTGCAAAGGCAAGTACCCTCTAGAAAACGCAATTATATATATATATATATGTATTCCACGCAAAAAGGTTGCCCTTGTGAAAATGCCACATGCATCAGGGTTATCGCACTCAACGCCGCAGGCAGCAGTGTAGTAAGCAGGCTGTCTCCCCCCTTCTGCAGCCAAACGCGTTTCAGGCTCCCGTGAGCCCTTGATCACTGGCGGGAAGAATACAGGAAACGGAATGAAGGAGAGTGCTTTATTTGCGTATAGAGTCCCGCCCATGTGGGCCAAAGGTATGCTGGATATGGTAGTCCGTAGTGCTGCCCTTGAACTCGCATTCCTCCAACCAAGTGGGAACCGCTCCTGCACCTCTGAAAAATAAATGTTCCTGGTCAGGAGAAAGGTTTGGCAGCGCCGCTTCCAACCGCCACAGTGTTCCTGTGGCTCAGGCCCCCGATGACCTGACAGCACCTGTAATAACAAGTGCCCAGGATCCGCTCACTAGCGTCAGGGCATTCTCACGACCGGACATGGCCGCATTTTAGTATTCCACGCAAAAAGGTTGCCCTTGTGAAAATGCCACATGCATCAGGGTTATCGCACTCAACGCCGCAGGCAGCAGTGTAGTAAGCAGGCTGTCTCCCCCCTTCTGCAGCCAAACGCGTTTCGGGCTCCCGTGAGCCCTTGATCACTGGCGGAAAGAATACAGGAAACGGAATGAAGGAGAGTGCTTTATTTGCGTATAGAGTCCCGCCCATGTGGGCCAAAGGTATGCTGGATATGGTAGTCCGTAGTGCTGCCCTTGAACTCGCATTCCTCCAACCAAGTGGGAACCGCTCCTGCACCTCTGAAAAATAAATGTTCCTGGTCAGGAGAAAGGTTTGGCAGCGCCGCTTCCAACCGCCACAGTGTTCCTGCGGCTCAGGCCCCCGATGACCTGACAGCACCTGTAATAACAAGTGCCCAGGATCCGCTCACTAGCGTCAGGGCATTCTCGCGACCGGACATGGCCGCATTTTAGTATTCCACGCAAAAAGGTTGCCCTTGTGAAAATGCCACATGCATCAGGGTTATCGCACTCAACGCCGCAGGCAGCAGTGTAGTAAGCAGGCTGTCTCCCCCCTTCTGCAGCCAAATGGGCTCCCGTGAGCCCTTGATCACTGGCGGGAAGAATACAGGAAACGGAATGAAGGAGGGTGCTTTATTTGCGTATAGAGTCCCGCCCATGTGGGCCAAAGGTATGCTGGATATGGTTGTCCGTAGTGCTGCCCTTGAACTCGCATTCCTCCAACCAAGTGGGAACCGCTCCTGCACCTCTGAAAAATAAATGTTCCTGGTCAGGAGAAAGGTTTGGCAGCGCCGCTTCCAACCGCCAGAGTGTTCCTGCGGCTCAGGCCCCCGATGACCTGACGGCACCTGTAATAACAAGTGCCCAGGATCCGCTCACTAGCGTCAGGGCATTCTCGCGACCGGACATGGCCGCATTTTAGTATTCCACGCAAAAATGTTGCCCTTGTGAAAATGCCACATGCATCAGGGTTATCGCACTCAACGCCGCAGGCAGCAGTGTAGTAAGCAGGCTGTCTCCCCCCTTCTGCAGCCAAACGCGTTTCGGGCTCCCGTGAGCCCTTGATCACTGGCGGGAAGAATACAGGAAACGGAATGAAGGAGAGTGCTTTATTTGCGTATAGAGTCCCGCCCATGTGGGCCAAAGGTATGCTGGATATGGTAGTCCGTAGTGCTGCCCTTGAACTCGCATTCCTCCAACCAAGTGGGAACCGCTCCTGCACCTCTGAAAAATAAATGTTCCTGGTCAGGAGAAAGGTTTGGCAGCGCCGCTTCCAACCGCCACAGTGTTCCTGCGGCTCAGGCCCCCGATGACCTGACAGCACCTGTAATAACAAGTGCCCAGGATCCGCTCACTAGCGTCAGGGCATTCTCGCGACCGGACATGGCCGCATTTTAGTATTCCACGCAAAAAGGTTGCCCTTGTGAAAATGCAAAAGGCATCAGGGTTATCGCACTCAACGCCGCAGGCAGCAGTGTAGTAAGCAGGCTGTCTCCCCCCTTCTGCAGCCAAACGCGTTTCGGGCTCCCGTGAGCCCTTGATCACTGGCGGGAAGAATACAGGAAACGGAATGAAGGAGAGTGCTTTATTTGCGTATAGAGTCCCGCCCATGTGGGCCAAAGGTATGCTGGATATGGTAGTCCGTAGTGCTGCCCTTGAACTCGCATTCCTCCAACCAAGTGGGAACCGCTCCTGCACCTCTGAAAAATAAATGTTCCTGGTCAGGAGAAAGGTTTGGCAGCGCCGCTTCCAACCGCCACAGTGTTCCTGCGGCTCAGGCCCCCGATGACCTGACAGCACCTGTAATAACAAGTGCCCAGGATCCGCTCACTAGCGTCAGGGCATTCTCGCGACCGGACATGGCCGCATTTTAGTATTCCACGCAAAAAGGTTGCCCTTGTGAAAATGCCACATGCATCAGGGTTATCGCACTCAACGCCGCAGGCAGCAGTGTAGTAAGCAGGCTGTCTCCCCCTTCTGCAGCCAAATGCGTTTCGGGCTCCCGTGAGCCCTTGATCACTGGCGGGAAGAATACAGGAAACGGAATGAAGGAGGGTGCTTTATTTGCGTATAGAGTCCCGCCCATGTGGGCCAAAGGTATGCTGGATATGGTAGTCCGTAGTGCTGCCCTTGAACTCGCATTCCTCCAACCAAGTGGGAACCGCTCCTGCACCTCTGAAAAATAAATGTTCCTGGTCAGGAGAAAGGTTTGGCAGCGCCGCTTCCAACCGCCACAGTGTTCCTGTGGCTCAGGCCCCCGATGACCTGACAGCACCTGTAATAACAAGTGCCCAGGATCCGCTCACTAGCGTCAGGGCATTCTCACGACCGGACATGGCCGCATTTTAGTATTCCACGCAAAAAGGTTGCCCTTGTGAAAATGCCACATGCATCAGGGTTATCGCACTCAACGCCACAGGCAGCAGTGTAGTAAGCAGGCTGTTTCCCCCCTTCTGCAGCCAAACGCGTTTCGGGCTCCCGTGAGCCCTTGATCACTGGCGGGAAGAATACAGGAAACGGAATGAAGGAGAGTGCTTTATTTGCGTATAGAGTCCCGCCCATGTGGGCCAAAGGTATGCTGGATATGGTAGTCCGTAGTGCTGCCCTTGAACTCGCATTCCTCCAACCAAGTGGGAACCGCTCCTGCACCTCTGAAAAATAAATGTTCCTGGTCAGGAGAAAGGTTTGGCAGCGCCGCTTCCAACCGCCACAGTGTTCCTGCGGCTCAGGCCCCCGATGACCTGACAGCACCTGTAATAACAAGTGCCCAGGATCCGCTCACTAGCGTCAGGGCATTCTCGCGACCGGACATGGCCGCATTTTAGTATTCCACGCAAAAAGGTTGCCCTTGTGAAAATGCCACATGCATCAGGGTTATCGCACTCAACGCCGCAGGCAGCAGTGTAGTAAGCAGGCTGTCTCCCCCCTTCTGCAGCCAAACGGGCTCCCCTGAGCCCTTGATCACTGGCGGGAAGAATACAGGAAACGGAATGAAGGAGGGTGCTTTATTTGCGTATAGAGTCCCGCCCATGTGGGCCAAAGGTATGCTGGATATGGTTGTCCGTAGTGCTGCCCTTGAACTCGCATTCCTCCAACCAAGTGGGAACCGCTCCTGCACCTCTGAAAAATAAATGTTCCTGGTCAGGAGAAAGGTTTGGCAGCGCCGCTTCCAACCGCCACAGTGTTCCTGCGGCTCAGGCCCCCGATGACCTGACGGCACCTGTAATAACAAGTGCCCAGGATCCGCTCACTAGCGTCAGGGCATTCTCGCGACTGGACATGGCCGCATTTTAGTATTCCACGCAAAAATGTTGCCCTTGTGAAAATGCCACATGCATCAGGGTTATCGCACTCAACGCCGCAGGCAGCAGTGTAGTAAGCAGGCTGTCTCCCCCCTTCTGCAGCCAAACGCGTTTCGGGCTCCCGTGAGCCCTTGATCACTGGCGGGAAGAATACAGGAAACGGAATGAAGGAGAGTGCTTTATTTGCGTATAGAGTCCCGCCCATGTGGGCCAAAGGTATGCTGGATATGGTAGTCCGTAGTGCTGCCCTTGAACTCGCATTCCTCCAACCAAGTGGGAACCGCTCCTGCACCTCTGAAAAATAAATGTTCCTGGTCAGGAGAAAGGTTTGGCAGCGCCGCTTCCAACCGCCACAGTGTTCCTGCGGCTCAGGCCCCCGATGACCTGACAGCACCTGTAATAACAAGTGCCCAGGATCCGCTCACTAGCGTCAGGGCATTCTCGCGACCGGACATGGCCGCATTTTAGTATTCCACGCAAAAAGGTTGCCCTTGTGAAAATGCCACATGCATCAGGGTTATCGCACTCAACGCCGCAGGCAGCAGTGTAGTAAGCAGGCTGTCTCCCCCCTTCTGCAGCCAAACGCGTTTCGGGCTCCCGTGAGCCCTTGATCACTGGCGGGAAGAATACAGGAAACGGAATGAAGGAGAGTGCTTTATTTGCGTATAGAGTCCCGCCCATGTGGGCCAAAGGTATGCTGGATATGGTAGTCCGTAGTGCTGCCCTTGAACTCGCATTCCTCCAACCAAGTGGGAACCGCTCCTGCACCTCTGAAAAATAAATGTTCCTGGTCAGGAGAAAGGTTTGGCAGCGCCGCTTCCAACCGCCACAGTGTTCCTGCGGCTCAGGCCCCCGATGACCTGACAGCACCTGTAATAACAAGTGCCCAGGATCCGCTCACTAGCGTCAGGGCATTCTCGCGACCGGACATGGCCGCATTTTAGTATTCCACGCAAAAAGGTTGCCCTTGTGAAAATGCCACATGCATCAGGGTTATCGCACTCAACGCCGCAGGCAGCAGTGTAGTAAGCAGGCTGTCTCCCCCCTTCTGCAGCCAAATGCGTTTCGGGCTCCCGTGAGCCCTTGATCACTGGCGGGAAGAATACAGGAAACGGAATGAAGGAGGGTGCTTTATTTGCGTATAGAGTCCCGCCCATGTGGGCCAAAGGTATGCTGGATATGGTAGTCCGTAGTGCTGCCCTTGAACTCGCATTCCTCCAACCAAGTGGGAACCGCTCCTGCACCTCTGAAAAATAAATGTTCCTGGTCAGGAGAAAGGTTTGGCAGCGCCGCTTCCAACCGCCACAGTGTTCCTGCGGCTCAGGCCCCCGATGACCTGACAGCACCTGTAATAACAAGTTCCCAGGATCCGCTCACTAGCGTCAGGGCATTCTCGCGACCGGACATGGCCGCATTTTAGTATTCCACGCAAAAAGGTTGCCCTTGTGAAAATGCCACATGCATCAGGGTTATCGCACTCAACGCCGCAGGCAGCAGAGTAGTAAGCAGGCTGTCTCCCCCCTTCTGCAGCCAAACGCGTTTCTGGCTCCCGTGAGCCCTTGATCACTGGCGGGAAGAATACAGGAAACGGAATGAAGGAGAGTGCTTTATTTGCGTATAGAGTCCCGCCCATGTGGGCCAAAGGTATGCTGGATATGGTAGTCCGTAGTGCTGCCCTTGAACTCGCATTCCTCCAACCAAGTGGGAACCGCTCCTGCACCTCTGAAAAATAAATGTTCCTGGTCAGGAGAAAGGTTTGGCAGCGCTGCTTCCAACCGCTTATTTTTTCAGAGGTGCAGGAGCGGTTCCCACTTGGTTGGAGGAATGCGAGTTCAAGGGCAGCACTACGGACTACCATATCCAGCATACCTTTGGCCCACATGGGCGGGACTCTATACGCAAATAAAGCACTCTCCTTCATTCCGTTTCCTGTATTCTTCCCGCCAGTGATCAAGGGCTCACGGGAGCCCGAAACGCGTTTGGCTGCAGAAGGGGGGAGACAGCCTTCTTACTACACTGCTGCCTGCGGCGTTGAGTGCGATAACCCTGATGCATGTGGCATTTTCACAAGGGCAACCTTTTTGCGTGGAATACTAAAATGCGGCCATGTCCGGTCGCGAGAATGCCCTGACGCTAGTGAGCGGATCCTGGGCACTTGTTATTACAGGTGCTGTCAGGTCATCGGGGGCCTGAGCCGCAGGAACACTGTGGCGGTTGGAAGCGGCGCTGCCAAACCTTTCTCCTGACCAGGAACATTTATTTTTCAGAGGTGCAGGAGCGGTTCCCACTTGGTTGGAGGAATGCGAGTTCAAGGGCAGCACTACGGACTACCATATCCAGCATACCTTTGGCCCACATGGGCGGGACTCTATACGCATATAAAGCACTCTCCTTCATTCCGTTTCCTGTATTCTTCCCACCAGTGATCAAGGGCTCACGGGAGCCCGAAACGCGTTTGGCTGCAGAAGGGGGGAGACAGCCTGCTTACTACACTGCTGCCTGCGGCGTTGAGTGCGATAACCCTGATGCATGTGGCATTTTCACAAGGGCAACCTTTTTGCGTGGAATACTAAAATGCGGCCATGTCCGGTCGCGAGAATGCCCTGACGCTAGTGAGCGGATCCTGGGCACTTGTTATTACAGGTGCTGTCAGGTCATCGGGGGCCTGAGCCGCAGGAACACTGTGGCGGTTGGAAGCGGCGCTGCCAAACCTTTCTCCTGCCCGGGAACATTTATTTTTCAGAGGTGCAGGAGCGGTTCCCACTTGGTTGGAGGAATGCGAGTTCAAGGGCAGCACTACGGACTACCATATCCAGCATACCTTTGGCCCACATGGGCGGGACTCTATACGCAAATAAAACACTCTCCTTCATTCCGTTTCCTGTATTCTTCCCGCCAGTGATCAAGGGCTCACGGGAGCCCGAAACGCGTTTGGCTGCAGAAGGGGGGAGACAGCCTGCTTACTACACTGCTGCCTGCGGCGTTGAGTGCGATAACCCTGATGCATGTGGCATTTTCACAAGGGCAACCTTTTTGCGTGGAATACTAAAATGCGGCCATGTCCGGTCGCGAGAATGCCCTGACGCTAGTGAGCGGATCCTGGGCACTTGTTATTACAGGTGCTGTCAGGTCATCGGGGGCCTGAGCCGCAGGAACACTGTGGCGGTTGGAAGCGGCGCTGCCAAACCTTTCTCCTGACCAGGAACATTTATTTTTCAGAGGTGCAGGAGCGGTTCCCACTTGGTTGGAGGAATGCGAGTTCAAGGGCAGCACTACGGACTACCATATCCAGCATACCTTTGGCCCACATGGGCGTGACTCTATATGCAAATAAAGCACTCTCCTTCATTCCGTTTCCTGTATTCTTCCCGCCAGTGATCAAGGGCTCACGGGAGCCCGAAACGCGTTTGGCTGCAGAAGGGGGGAGACAGCCTGCTTACTACACTGCTGCCTGCGGCGTTGAGTGCGATAACCCTGATGCATGTGGCATTTTCACAAGGGCAACCTTTTTGCGTGGAATATATATATATATATATATATATATATATATATATATTCACAGAAAAAACCATAGGTTTCAGGCACGTTATAGTTAGGAATTAGCATTTAAAAAACCTCAGAAATTCACTGAAAAAACCATAGGTTTCAGGGGTGTTATAGTTAGCTGGACTTTTCACTTGTACAAAACCATTGAAATTCCCCCGTTATAGTTAGTTCAGCTAACTATAACTCGCACGCCCGCAATGCACTGCTGATGACGTCACATATTACATCACTCATGACATGGTCAGTGACATCACTCATGACATCACTGATGACATCTCAAATGACATCACTGATGACATCACTGATGACATCATCCAGTGAATGTGTGTTTTTCTGAAAATTAAATATGTTTTATATATGTATATCTCAAGGTCGATGGAAGAATAAATGGGTATATAAGTGTCTAAATGGATGATTTGTTTTTGAAAAATTGATTGTGTAACTGACTGATTAAGCGTATCATAGTGAATACATGGCTTAGTGAGTAATGTTTAAATATGTAAATATCTGTATCAGTCTCTCACTTTGTGTATAAGTGGCTGCATGGGTTGGTGAGTAGCTACATGGGTGTCTATATAGGTTATTAGTTGGTTTTTTGAGTATCAGTCTGAGTGTCTGCATGGTTCGGTGGGGGGTATTACGTAGTGCATAGGTGCATGAATGAGTGACTCACTGTTTGTATGTGTTGAACACAGCATGTGTGCAGGACTGTATGGGTGGATGAGTGTGTGTATGGGTGTGTTAGTGAGTGAATGACTGTCTCAATAGTGTCTTTATGAGTAACTACATATGTTTTAAACTAGTATATGTGACTATTGGTGTATATATGTGAGTATATGTGAGAGTGAGAGATTGAAAGAGTTCCTGTATGAATAAGTATGTGTTTCTATAAGTGATTGTTTAAAAGACTAAGTATGTGTAAGTTTCCGTAGAAGTAAGTATGGTGGTGTGTGTATAACTGTATATGCAAGTATATGTATGTTTGATTCTTTATTAGCATGAGTGACTATGTGTGTGAGTAACTCTATGGATGAGTGGCATTGTGTAACAGGATGTATAGGTGTATGAGTACATATGATGAGTGAGTACATGTATGAGTGACTGTATAGGACTGTTGGTGAATGAGTGGATGTGTATGTGGATCTTAGAATTACTGAAGAGGTTGTTGTAACTGGTATTGGTATGTCCATTGTTTTGAAAATTTTAGTCTCTATTTTTGAATGTGTGTATCAAAGGTTATATTAGGGTGAGAGGAGGTCTGCCACTCTATCACAAGGATGATGTCATCAGTGATGTCATCAGTGATGTCATTTGAGATGTCATCAGTGATGTCATGAGTGATGTCACTGACCATGTCATGAGTGATGTAATATGTGACGTCATCAGCAGTGCATTGCGGGCGCGCGAGTTATAGTTAGCTGAACTAACTATAACGGGGGAATTTCAATGGTTTTGTACAAGTGAAAAGTCCAGCTAACTATAACACCCCTGAAACCTATGGTTTTTTCAGTGAATTTCTGAGGATTTTTAAATGCTAATTCCTAACTATAACGTGCCTGAAACCTATGGTTTTTTCTGTGAATTTCAAAGGTTTTTTAAATGCTAATTTCTAACTATGCCTACAGAGATAGGACATGTGAAGAAAGAAGAAAAAATGCACAGAAAGAAACAAAAGAAGTGCAGAAAGAAGCAACAGAAGTCCTCAAATACGAAGATAAGTGCAGGAAGAAGGATAACGTGCAGAAAGAACAAAAAGAAGAGCAGAAAGAAGCCTTGTTGCAAAATCATCCTGTACCCTCAACTTTTTCAGACGGATACTGGTGGTAACTGAGTCTGACTAACCAGTCCTAGAGCCAGTGCTATGTTAAAAGACACTTAGAATACAGTGAAAACACCTACATACACTAGGGAACATTATGCGTTGGGGTCCCCCTGTGATTAGCATGACCTCCTCTGTAAGCCCCTAGTGTATAATAGGGCATGGGGATTAAAACTACCTCTTAAAACAGGCCACAGGGCGTTTTTGCACACGTTAACTCAGGCCCCGTCCCCTCCCTTCACCACTGTGTAAACACGCCCTGTGTCCATTTTTAGTTGGGAGATTAAGTTCATTTGAATCCTGAGGGTGCCTAGGGTCCAACTAGCCCACTAGGTACCTCCAGTAAGTGCCACAGAGCTGCGTTGCAGAGAGGTGTAAAAAGTGGCACGGCCTGGACCACCTCTCTGCAATGCAGCTCAGTGGCGCTTACTGGAAGCACTTGGTGGGCTAGTTAGCCCCCAGGGGCCCTCAGTATTGAAGGGAAATTATATCCCCAATTTAAAACGTGCCATAGTGCGTGTTTGCACACGTCACCTCAGGCCCCGTCCCCTCCCTTCACCACTTTGTAAACGCGCCCTGTGGCTGTTCTAAGTTGAGAGATTAAGTCCCCCTGAATCCTAAGGGTCCCTAGGGTCAAACTAGACCACTAGGTACCTCCAGTAAGCGCCACAGAGCTGCGTTGCAGAGAGGTGTAAAAAGGGGCTTGGCCTCAGAACACCTGGCTGCAGCGCAGCTCCCTGGCGCATACTGGAGATGCCTGTTGGGGGCGCGTTTGCAGAGTGCTGCACGGAGGGGCCATGGCCTCCGGCACGATGCCAGTCTTTTATTTATTTTAGTTTTTTAAGAAGGGGGGCTGTTTGGTTCCCCTTCTTATTCTAATTTATTGGCCCTGATGACCCCATCCCCCAGGGCCAGTCTCCTAATTATATTTTTTTGACCCCAATCCCCAGGGCCGGCCACTGTTTTTTATTATTTTTAAAAAATATATATTTATAGACACACCTAGGACATGCTGGACAAACCGTACGTACCTATCACCATGACGATTTGCGTGATATTCATTAAAAGGCGACTATGCATGCAATGAATCCACGTGGAATGTATTTACACCACTAGTGAAGCTCTGACATGTCTGATGCCCTACCGTGCCTAATCCTGGTAGACACCCTTGTCGTTTATTTATACAAACATGGGTAGCTATTGACGGGCACATTTAATACACATGCACACCAAGCCATTCAAAGGGGATTCGACAAAAATTCGACCAAAACTATGCAAGAAACCCCCCTCACGGTTAATAAAACACACATCCACTGCCGGATGTGTAATACTTTTTATTTTACTCTCTGGAAAGGGGACGAACATCACTTGAGAGTCACAGCGTGCTCCTGACAGAGCCCACTGCTGTGTTACACCCACCATTGCCTGCCGAGTGCCACACACCTCTGTGTTGTATTCCACTAGCTAGTGCATATGCTATGACACTCTCTAGCCCATGTGCACTGTAACACCACCCCGTGAATATGTCATGCCACACTTGTCTTCGCACGGGTTATATTGCCCCATCTAACGTGCCTTTCTCGATGCCTATGTTATAACGCACAGTGCTATGCCATACATATTACAATCTGGGATCCATATCTTTGTCACAGTGCATATGCAACGTTACACTCCCCAGCACATATTTTATATTACAACTTTAGAGACTAGTTAGGTTACACAACACTGCCCTGTGCATATTACACTCCAAGGCGCATATCGCATAGCACGCGCTAGTGCCTGTGCTATCTCGCGCTCTCCAATGAATCTGTCATTGCGCACAATGTATTGCATATTATATTTCACGCCCGGTTCATCTTATATCACACTTTTTGGTGCATAGTTTATACCATACACTATATCTAGTTTTCATTTTCAATCGTGCTCTCAGGACTATGTTCTATATAACACTGTGTTCACCTACCCTTTTCACGGGCATTACATTTTGCGATAGGGGGTGGAGGGTCAGGGGGTGTTTCTGCCAAGTGAGCCCGGAGTCACAGTCACAAACGTCCTCTTCTTCCTGAATAAAAGTGAGATTATGCTGCATACTTGTTCATATTTTAAGTAGTTCGCACAGACACAATGTTTTAAAAACAATAAAGTTCCTAATACCCGCCTTCTCTGAACAGTTAGCTTGCTGCCCCATCCCCTTCCTCCCTATCCTCTGTTGTGTGAATCCATGGACTAGCCTCCTCCCTCCTGCCATGCATGGTCTGATGTGCTGCCACTGCCCTCAATTTAGTATGATGTACCAGTCCACTCCTCCTGCCCTCCATTGCCCAATTCTATGCCCCATCATTGACCTCCTGCTTAAACTCTGTGCTTAGCTTGCTGCCCCTATTCTCCTTCCCCCTGCCCTCCGATGTCTTTGTGCATGCCCCTGCTCCATCCTTTTTGCCCACCATGTCCCATGGACCTGCCACTCCTATCTACTCTGAGTGTTCTGTTGAGCTGCCACTCCCCTCCCACCTGCCTAGCATTGTCAGATGACTGTAACCTGTCCCTGCCACCTCCACCCTGCCTGTCCACATGCCATGCCCCTATCCTCTTCCTCCTGTCCTACATGGTCCATTGTACTGCCACACCCTTCTGCCCTCCCTGGTCTGTTGTGCTGCAACTGCTCCTCCTGCCTGCCCCGTGTGGTCTGTTGTGAGGTCCCTTCCCCTGAACTTTCTTGTCTGTGCACAGGTCCTGACCCTCCCTTCTATCCTCCATCGTCCTTTGTGCATGCCCCTCCACCCTCCTTCTTGCCCATCATAGCCATTGTTCTGCCACTAACCCTCCCACTTGCCATGCATGGTCTTCTGTGCTGCCATGGCCCCTCCCACCTTCCCTGTGTGGTCAGTTAGCTGCCCCTGACCCCCTCCCACCTTCCCTCCATGGTCTGTGTGTATGCCATCACAGTCTCACTGTTGCTCTTCATGGTGTGTCTTGCTTCTAGTGCCCATCCTGCCTGACCTCCATGGCTATCTTGCTGCTCCTGCCCTGCCCCCTTGCCCCCAGCCCTACTCCCTCCCTCCTGGCTTGCCTGTTCCATTGTAATGCCCCTGATCCGTCCCTCCTGCCCTTTATGGTCTGTTATGCTGCAGCTTTCTCTCCTGTCTGTCTATTATGGTCAGCTAGCTACCATTGCCTCTTGCCCCTCTGTTCTCTGTTGTCCATGTGCATGGTCCTGTCCCCTCCCTCTTGCTTTCTATGGATTGTTGTGCTGCACTCCCGTCCTGCATGCCCTGTGTGGTGTATTGTGCTGCTGCAAACCCTGATGCCTGCCCTGCAGGGTCAGTTTGGTGCACCTCTCCATGTCCCTCCTGCCCTCTGTTATCCAAGTCCATGTCCCTATCCCATTTCCTTCCATGATCCAATGTACCATACTTGTGAACATTTTGAACTTGGTAAGAGGGAGATTTTGAAAAAAAACTGGGGTATTGATTTTCCCCTTTGAGTTACATTGAAAAAGAGGATATTGTAGACAGGAGACAGATCAAATAAAGCCCATTTGAGCTTAAAAACATTGGACGTTTCCTGGCTGAATCGGGTCTGTTGGCATGTATGGTTGTACTACCATTGCCTCTTCCTTCTGCCCACAATGGTCTATTACATTGCCACAGCCTTGAAGGAGGGTAGATTTTGTATCACAGGGGGCCCCTGACCCGTTCTGTCCACACCTGAAGTATGAGACCCTTGTCCTTGCCCTGCCAGCTGCATTTGTAGGCCGTATTAAATTGACCAGCGGGTCCTGTGTTGCTATATAATTATCCTGAGACATCCTTACCACTCAGCCATCATAAAACCCCTGTGTAGGCCCTTCTGTTCAATATGTAGGCCTCTTTGTTAAATTGACCATAGCTCTGCAATTTTAGTGTATAGCAGTCTGAAGGCAGGTCTGCGAGGCCTTCTGATCCAAACTAGTAGCCCCCACCCTACCCGAGTGCTCCGTGCTCGGTATCAAAGTTCAACATCCCCCTGAAGCTGTCGACATACAGTAGGCTGCATCCTGGACTGGTACTTGCTTCCTGGGCAGGTTTCCCGCTTTTAAGGAAGTGGCAACCGCAGAGCGTCAAGTTAGGAGAACTGAGGAGATTTTATACATGAATATATTGAATTCCCGTACAATACCCATTATTTTCTGCTTGCTCTATGGAACTTACGATAAGCGATTGGCCTGAGAGACTGACCTTTTCACCCAGTCCATTGTCAGCATTAAGTGGGTAAATGACGAAATGTCTGGTAAAATCTGCAGACGAAGCTTTTGGGTAGCATACGTAGGTAGATGTAGCGTGCAAAGGAGCCCACAAAATGATATAAAAAGGGAGCACCCACAGATATCGACGGACTACCTCGCCGTCTGTATGTAGGTTAACAGGCAGTGCAGGTTTTCCACAAGAGCTGGGAGCTCTTGTCTTCCTTTGCTTAAAATGTCTTGCTCTGCTTTGCTTGAAGTATCTTATTCTATTTTACCTATATGAAATGTCATGTTATGTTTAACCATTGTTCTCTTTACTTTTGCATTTAAAAGATTTTGTATTGTAATTGCAGGAATGCTTGCTCTAAGAGTAAACGTGAGTGTTCCTAGGTAACATTTTCCTTGGTGTAACTTGTTTCTCATGATGCATTTATAGATGTGTTTTCTCTCTCTCTCTGTCAGTACATTAATTGAGATACAGAGAATATTATGACAGCTGTATGATTATCTGGATTCTGTATTTTGTACTTTATGTCTCTATTCTGCGGTTTCTTTGAAGTTGCATCTTCTCATTAAACTGCCATTGTATTCTGCCTCCAATTCCATGTCTCATATGTCTGTTTTCTTCATTTTTGGAGCAAGCGTTCCTAGGCACCCCGGCTCAAATTAAGGTGCCCCTTTTGTCCCTGACTCACTCTCCTGCTCAGTTCTGTGGTGGCTCCCGGGGATCTGGGGACCGCCCCTAGCTTCCTTGACCCGTAATAGATCTTCCCTCCAACAGCCTCTCTTGCAAGTCCTGTATTGTTGGTTTGTTGCCCCTGCCCCCCTTTCCACTGCCCTCCATAGTCTGTTGTGCTTCCACGGCCCTTCCTGCCTGCTCAGTGTGGTTAAATTGTTGCCTTTGCACCCTCCTACCTGCCTTCAATTTTCAGAGTCCGTGCCCCTGGCCTCTGCCTCTCAACAGTATCCTAATGAACAACTAGATTGCTAACATTCTATATTTATTACAAAAGTGTGGAACGCCTGACATCATCTTGATGTAATCAAAACTGTAATACCTAGAGCATTTCCTTTAGAAATTACATATATGAGAGGGTCTTATTGGCATCAAAATTATGGTTAGTGCTCTAAAAGACTAAAATAAGGACATATTTTCTGAGTTTTCAAATAGCGACAAAGCACTTTTAAATTATTTGTTATCTTTATGTTTTTTTATCCAGTTGACCACTTGATTAAATGTTGCACTTAGGGGAGAGGATGTGGTGTTACTTCCAGAACTGCAGACTTTGCAACTGGGGAACCAGGTTGAAGTTTCTGCTTCAGCTCGACATTCTGTGATTCTGGTCAAATCACTTAGTCTCCCCATGTCTACAACCAAAATGAATTTGTTCTTGTGTGATGTAACCAATGCTCATGTAAAGCACTCCAATACCTGACAAGTCTGCACTATATAACACTGCAAAAACACAAAATAATAAGTGTTTTGCACACTTCTGTCATTGGGCTATATTTGGGCTACATCTGGGTGATTTTGGGCTACATTTGGGCTCTTTTGTCTCCGGTGGCCATCTTGGGAGATTTATTTGTTATGAAGTTTCCTAATTTCCTCATGTACTGCAGTCTCCTCAGTAGGAAATGCTTTCAGTTTTTTACTTTGATTCCATCATGAAGGTATTCAGATATGTCACACATTTGCCATAAATTCTGAATGTTAGCACTCTAGTTGCTCATTAGATCACTGTAGTAAAACTACTGCACCATGGAAGTCTGCTCCTGGTATTAAAAGTGCATGTTTCAGTCTGCATGTCAGAATTTTTTAATGAAATAGAAGAGGATTTGAGAAGTCACTCAAAATGTGCCCTCATTTTCTTTCTTCAGCATTAATCATAATTTCTATGGCAAAATGAACCTCCTCATTGTGTTCCTTTTTAAATTAAATGTTTTAAGTGTTACCAGTTTATTCCAATCAAGATGGCTTCAGGTGTGCCATACTTTTGTCATAATGAAGACAGTAAGCGCTCTAGTTGTTTTTAAGAACATTCTGGGACATTCTGTCATTGGGCTATACTTGGGCTACATCTGGGTGATATTTGGGCTACATTTGGGCTCTTTTGTCTCTGGTGGCCATCTTGGGAGACTTATTTGTTATGAAGTTTCCTCATTTACTGCAGTCTCCTCAGTAGGAAATACTTTCAGTTTTTTACTTTGATTCCATCAAGAAGGCATTCAGATGTGTCACACATTTGCCATAAATTCAGAATGTTAGCACTCTTTTTGCTCATTAGATCACTGTAGTAAAGCTACTGCTCACCAGGGAAAACTGCTGCTGGTATTGAAAGTGCATGTTTCAGTCTGCATGTCAGAATTTTTTAATGAAATAGAAGAGGATTTGAGAAGTCACTCAAAATGTGCCCTAATTTTTCTTTCTGCAGCACTAATCATACTTTTTATGGAAAAATGAACCCCCTCATTTTGTTCCTTTTTAAATTAAATGTTTTAAGAGTTACCACTTTAATCCAAGCAAGATGGCTTCAGGTGTGCCATACGTTTATCATAAGTAGGACTGTTAGCGCTCTAGTAGTTCTTTGGAACACTCTGGGAAGCTGCAGTAGAACACAAAGGAATCAACTGACAGTCTCTGCCCTTGTTGGATGTACATGTTTTACTGAGAATGTCAGACTTCATTCTCACATGACTAAGAAAGATAATGTGAATTTACAGAAAATAAGCTCTCAGTTTAGCCTATAGATCACCTTCCAAACCTCTGTGGTAAAAGCATGAGAAAATATTTTTCTCTCAATCATGATATCCCAGCAGAAGGCTTTTTCACATGGTGAAATCACCTTAGAACATACCACAATTCCTAAAATGAGTATGGTACCATCAACAAATGATTTATAATGTAACTAAAGTCTTAAAACCTTCTATTAACTGCAATGCTTTTTAATGAGGTGCTATCATGTATATTGGTCCCAAGATGGCTGCCAACACTTCTTGGATGAAGTGCTGACAGCCAATCAGATCTCAGGATGAGATGTGTGGTTAGGCTCCGCCCACATATATATATGCTTTTAAATGCTATTTTCTCAGGAAATACTGAACAGATTTACACCAGACCTGCAAAAGGCACTTCCTTGACCTTATGGCTACCTCTCTGCCAAATTTCAAGTAATTCTGTTCAGCCGTTCGGGCTGTAGCTGTGTCTAAAGGTCCTATGGAAAAATGCATGGGAAAAACACGTTTTGGGACCCCCCTTTTTTCTCGGCCCCTGCTTGACGAATCCCCCCGAGACTTTCAGGGTAGGAGCGGAGCATAGCGCCCCACCTATTTTGAAACTTTCGCGAGGATTCGTCGACCGGCGCCAAAGTTATTCCAAATAGAATGTTGCGGATTTCCTATGGAAACAGGGTCCTAACTATAACTACCTACTGGCGACCGCCAGTAGGTAATATATATATATATATATATATATATATATATATATATATATATATATATATTTGTTAACTGAATAAACAGAGTTACAAACGAAAGTCCAGGTTAAAACGAGTATAGATTGCAGCACCAAATAAAGGACTCAAAAGTAAACAAGCATTGGCATAGCCAATAGGTCTCGCCTTTTGGATCTCATAAGTGTTTAGTCAGAGCTATTGGCTTTGCCAGTGTATTTAAGCTATGTTGTAGAGTAGTGTGGCTGTTGTGCAGCATGTTGCAAAGTTATAATAAAAAGCGTTATAAGCATTTGTGTTACATTATATATAATTAAAAAGATATTATGAATAACTCAATGACAGTTATCACAGAGAGAGAGAGAAAGGAAGTGAGATAGTGAGTGAGTGGAAAAGAGAGTGTGTGTGTGAGAGAGATTGAGAGAGAGGGTAAGTGTGAGAGAGAGAGAGAGTGAGAGAGTGTGAGAGAGAGAGTTAGTGGGAGAGAGAGCGTGTGTGTGAGGGAGAGGGAGTGAGAGAGAGGGTAAGCGGTAGAGAGAGTGGGAGGGAGAGTGAGTGGGAGAGCGTGTGTGAGAGAGATGGAGTGAGCGAGAGTGTGAGAGAGAGGGTAAGTGTGAGAGAGAGTGTGAATGGGAGTGTGTGTGTATGTATGTGTGTGTGTGTGTGTGTGTGTGTGTGAGAGAGAGAGAGAGAGAAAGAGAGAGAGAGAGAGAGAGAGAGAGACTTAGACAATATAAACATCTCTACTATAGAGTACTGGATGTGATGTGATATTTTACTGTAGGAAATAACCCAATACCTCTCACCCACAGAAAGGTCTGCTACAATTTCCACAATTGGCAACACTGTTACATCAAACCAGAAATAGGTGGTCTGGAACTCTTCCTCCCCTAAAAGACACCCAGAGCACAAAAAAACAAACACAAAGAAGCTCCCTGCCACCCCTATACGATACTCACATACCAGATACCCTTCTATCGGAAATCCCCCTGAAACTGAATACAACAATCTGCCCCGCTAGTGCCAAGAGGCCAATAAATTAGTGAACGCTGTGCTACCGAAAAGCTTAGCAGATGTGTGCTTCCTAACCCCTCCAACGTCTTTTTGCAGAAGCCCATGGCCCTTTGGCTGCTCCCAGACTCGGGGGCCTGTGCGCGATGATCCGGGTGAAACGATGCCAGTGGTTCCTTGAGCTGCAGAAGGCCTCGCTCGTCCATGGAAAGAGACGTCTCCCCAAGCACTCATTAACCGTCCAGCACAGCCCCCACCCGGCCATCCCCATAAAAGCTGAGATTGCCTTGCCGCGCGCGCGGCCCTGCTGTTTCAGCAGCGTGCTTGCTTGTTGTGTGATAAACCCCGGGATCTGCCGCAGCGCTGGAAGGTGTGCTCACATTATCTCTAAAATAGATATGAAAAAGTATATATCTTTTCAGCCCTAATGATACACCACTACCTGAATCAAAGTTATGGGCCCAAGCTGCAGGTGAATTCCTATAACAGGGGGACGACGCTTAACCCAACATTCTAATATTTCAATTTAATACATGCCCTCCATTCTCCTTCAACACAGAAATACAACAGAGAAACAATATACCAGCTTTCTCTACACTAGAAAGAGCATGCAACTAATGAGTAAACCAACTCTAACAGTGGTAGATAATATATGGCTAACTGTAACATGGTTCTACTTTTCTGACAATGGAGCAGTGTTTGGAAGAGGGAATTCCTATGAATTGCTGCAGGGTGGGTGATGCGCTTCTGTACTCTCCCGTGAACGGTGAAAGAGGGAGTAACTGAATTTGTGCCTTGACACATTGTACAGTTAGTGCCGCCACTAAAGAGGCTGCCACCTGCAGTAGCTGAAGAGATTAGAGGAGTAAATAACTGCTCCCAATAACCATGGAGTTTAGTTGAAGTCTCAAAGGAGACGTTACCAGGCTTTATTTAATTTAACATTGTTTCTGCCTCAAAGCAGAGACCACGCATGCTACCGATCTTCCCTTGTTTTCAGGCTTGGATGTTCTCAGCCAGATATCTGAGTCGGACTGAGTCATGGGTGTTGAGATATAGTGAAGGAGGGCGGTTCTGTTTATGGAAATCTGACCCGAAGTGAAATATAGAGCTGTCAGATTCAACTGCAGTCAGTTCTTAGAAGATGATCCGGCAGTTATTCATCCGCAGTTTTTTATGCACGCGCCGCCAAGCAGCCTTGGGCCTGCTGAAACCTGCTTGTGCCAGCTGAAGTCACAGCACGTTCTCTTCTCATGGCCAGATGACGCCTCGACTGATCCGCTGCCCAGTGTGCCGATGACGAAACAGAGGCGACCCCGAGAGGTGGGGGTTAAGCCAGTCTTGAAAGGTGCACAGCAGTGACTGAAAGAAGCCTCGTCTTACCTGCTTCTCGAAGTGGAATACAATATAAAGATCTGAGACAAAGTACACCAGACTCGTTTTGCCTCCAATCTAAGACTTTAGACACTGTCTGCTCTGTGGTGTTTTCAGACATTTACCACTTTTCCCACAGTGACAGCAAAGAGATGTAATAGTGAGGTGCCTAAGGAAAGAAAGGTAACCCTGAAGAGGTGAGATAGAAAATGAGAAAAAAATAACGTGTTCGAAACAGCAAGGTCCAGCTTGGTGTCGTAAACCGCCCAGACCTGGGTTTAAACAAGGTTCTTCATTCTATGCGTGTGACGGTGTGTCGAAGCACGAGCTGACACGATGACAACTTGTTGCATCAGCAGAGCACACCCTGTCATTGAAAGCCCCGTGGACTTCTACAATGCAACACAAGTTTGACGAGGAGAGGAGGAGGCACCAGGGGTAGGGGAGAGAGGAGGGGGCCTGCGCCTGTTTCCCTTGTGGGAGGGAGCAGGGGCACCATTTGTTTGCAAGTTAATTACAAACAGATGGTTTCAAAGCTCGCTACCGCAAGGGAATCGCCAAATGTGCACGCGTTGCCATTGAAAGCACTGCAAAGCGTGCACGTTTTTGGCCGAAAAAGTGAATAGATTCCTAGAGGTCTCCTCCTATGGAGCGCATCCGCGCTGCGTAGGCGAGACCTAAAAAAGTACACCAGTTAAGGTAATTTTATTACAAAAATAAAATTATAGTATTATAACTGTTCCTAAATAATGCATAGTAGCATGAAGGACTGGGCTATTCTAAGGCCCAGCGGTGCCAGGGGACAACACCTGAAACCTTCGTGGGTTACCTGTTCCGGCGTACAAAACACAGAGACACGGGACACTTCCTGCGGCGTCAAAGATCAGCGTTTATTTACTGCAGGGATACAGAAATCGCAAGAAGTACACAACGTGTAGGTTCTGAGAGACTGCTTCGATTTGCAAAAGTGGATCGCTCCTTTTATACACATTTCTGTCATTGCACAACATGGCGAACAAAAGGTTACAACTCAGTTCCCACAGTAAACTTCAAAAGGGTCGCATTCATGTTTCAGAAGCCCGGAACATAATTACAGCAGCATTGCCGGTTCCCAACTGTAAAAGCACATTATCCCCACATTAAGCACATTCCATTCTGACTGTAAACGAATTAGGAGAAGGGACAGAAACAGATGCAAAGGAAAAACAAGGATGCACAACAGATTGGAAAAGAGTGTAAAGAGCAATATCGGAAACTTGATTGCAGGATCAAGGGACTCGTGCCTAATGCATGCATGACTGAAACAATAGACTAGCACGGAAAGATGAGCCTTGAGCGGGGCCATCTGCCTCTTCCGTGTCATCCCCCTCATCATAAAGACACCTTCAAAGGAACACGTGTCCTCCACGAAAGTTTGGGAATCCCAGGGTCACAAAGCGGACAAGGTCCGTTCGCTGGCTACTTGAGGGCAAGAAACAAAATGGATGCCGCATCTAAAATGGAACCCGAGGGCTCAGATGGACATACCCAGGAATGAGACGAACCGTACATAGTAGGGTAGCGAAAACGCGTACACCCACTGAACTCGTCATTTGCGGTTCATAGATACCAAACTCGTCCATATTCGAACACACCCAAAAAGTGTCATTACGATTCCCACGGAACCTCAAGCACCGTGTGCTCTGAAGTGCTCAGTCAGAATTAAAGGTTTTAGATATGATGTGGTTGATTAAAAAGCACGGTAGCTGACGTATTGCAATACTTTTGCCAAATATTTTTTAGTAATGTAGTCTACAACCAATGCGCTCTTAATTCCTTGTCTATTATGGTCCCTGCATCTACAGCATGTACACCTATGGCATGCTTCTCACCTGTGGCAAAGGCAATTACTTCCACACATCTCCCAACAATCCTGCCAAGTACCAGACAGCAGGTGTTAGGCTAAAACATTTCAGTGTGGTGCGCCGCACTGAAATGCATTGTCATGCATTATAGGCATAGCGCCTCAGTGTCAAGCCATTATTTCTATGCTAAACAAAAGCTGGAGTGGCTGGCAGCGTGCCATGGCATGGGCGTGCTGCTCCAGCAGGTTTGGGGGTCGGCTGGCTGAGCTAGTAGCAGCTGGCTGCTACAATGTATCAATATAGAAGGAGATTTCTGCTGTGGCGCGGCACATCGAGGTAGTACAATGGCTACTACTGAGACATCATCCAACTCAGCCGTTGTCTGATACAGTCTGTTAAAGACTATAGACACCATGAGGACGTCATGTCCTGCTAATGCTGCTGCCGGCTGCTGTAGTTTGTGGGAGGCTGGCTAGATGGTTGCAGCGCTGCTCGCACCACCATGTGGCTGCAGTAAATTTTAAATGATGACCTTCACCTTTCCGCAAAATGCAGAGGGAGGGACGTTGCAGCGGCCAGGACTGGTTTCTGAGGAGGCGGGCGGCCTGGCCAGCCCACTGCCGCAGTAAATCTATTACTATGGCTCATAAGTGAGACAGTGAGTGCTGCAGTCAACCAAGTGTGTTAATTTGGTAATGTGAAGATGGCCGCCACGACATTAGTTTCTGAATGTGCTTGTTAGACCTGTCAGCCCTAGGGTGGTCTTACCCCGTTTTTTTTTGTTGCCCTTGTCGCCTCATTTTTGCCGCCATCTTTTTGTTGGCCCTAGGTCTCTGGGCGCCTTACCACTGCTAAGGTGCAGGTGCTCTCTCCTAACAACATGGCTGCCACACGCCCCTGCTACTGTGGAGTGGCCATTGCATACACGCACTAGTGGTTAGGAGCATGGTGGGACATCTTGATACAGTATCTTCACCATCCCGCCTTTTTGTCCCATAGACAGTTATGTGGAAGTTCCTGGAACCTTCCAGCCCTGGGAGGGATTATGCTTTGCCGCCTTTACAGGAGGGTCACCTGACCTGGGGGTATAAGAGGAAAGGAGGGAAACTGAACTAGTCAGTTGGGGCACCACTGGACCTGGGGAACCTCTGCCGGAGCATAGGCAGTTGGGCCTTGGGGAGAAACCTACACTACTGGGACTGACTGTGTCTAGGCCCTGCTGTACCCAAGTTAGATGAGGGACTCTGCCTGCCTGCTGAGGGGGCAACCCAGGGGACCATCTCCAGTGTGCTGCAGGGACCCACCCTGCCTCTGATGCCTGCCAACTCAACCCACTTCTCCCCCTCGTAAGCCTGCCAGGGGGACCTGCCATCTTCTTTCCCCTTCCCCCTCTAAGATAAGTGCTGCCCTGGAAACATGGACTGTCGTTGTGAACCCTACAGGACCTACAGGTAAAGCGCTGTATCCACCTAGCGCTGTGCTGCCAGAACTGTGCCCTGGGAAATAGGCTGCCTCCTGTTGAGCGCTGAGTTGCCTCTCAGTGCTACTCCTCTGCCCCATCGCTAAGTTGTCGCTGTGTTTCCCTCTGTATGCACGTTCTGCCCCAAGCGCTGTGTCAACTCTTAGCGCTAAGTCATTATAAAATTCCTGAACTGCTAGGCCCTTGCGTGTGGCGACCTCTCCGCGCCGTTGTCACCGAGCGCTGCAAGCCCTGTTCACCGCCGCTGCCCGGGGACATGCAACCTAGCGCTGTGGGAGTGATAGCGCTAACTGTCCAGAGTCACCCCCACGGGCCCTCGCTCCGCTAAAGGGGAAGTACTGCACCCGCCATCACCGCCGCGGCCCAGGACCCACGTACTGGCACCGTGCAGCTGGGAGAGCTCACCTGGTGAAGTCCGCCGTCGCGGCCCCAGCGCCCTCTGGCGCTGCATCGCTGGAGACCCGCCGCCGCGGCCCCTGAAGCCCTGGAGGGCCACCGCAGCAGCGAGGGGGGCCGCTCTAGGCCCGGGGAGTCACGTCGGCTGTTCCTCGTGGTCCTGGTGGCCACTCCCTCGCAGAGCTGCCCACCGATTGGCTCCCGGGTCGAGGGAAAGCCCAGAGGCCACCACGGACATCGTCGCGGGGTCTCCGTAGACAGTGGGAGCCCCCGACCTGCCCCCGGGCCGAGACAGAGCCGCGAAGCCCTTCTTGGAGGCAGGGCCCACAGGTAACACCCCCCAGAAGTGGCCCGAACTCGGAGGGGACGGCGGGGCTGCCGAGGAGCATCGCACAAATCGCGTGGCAGCCCCGTGACTGCCCCTCACCTCCCAGGAACTGCAACCAGGCCTCGGGGCACCAGGTACACCGCAATATCCCGCTGATGGGCTAAAGTGAACATCAGGTTGCCCAAGAGAGTGAAGTGAGAGTTATCCGCACTGTGGTGAATTGAATAAGCAAACTGTTTCCCTAAAGTTGCCTACAGGAATGAATTAGTTGTTGTCCTGAAATGCATTGCTTTATCTACAGGAATAAAGTAGTTGTTGCCCTGAAATGCATTGCTTTATCTACAGGAATGAAGTAGTTGTTGCCCGGAAATGCATTGCTTTATCTACAGGAATGAAGTCGTTGTTGCCCTAAAATGCATTGCTTTATCTACAGGAATGAATTAGTTGTTGCACTGAAATGCATTGCTTTATTTACAGGAATGAATTAATTGTTGCCCTGAAATGCCCTGTTTCATTCCCCTGAATGAATTAATGGTTGCCCTACGAATATCTGTTTAGCTACTGGAATGAATTGACTGCTATGTTGTATGACCTTCATTATCCCTGAAATGAATTGATGAGTCACGCCTTGCCTTAGATAAAAGGTCTTGTTTTAAAAACTACTTGGTGTAGTGTCCTTCATTGTGTGCGCATGGCTGAGTCCGTGTGAGTGAGTGCTGCACAACCGCTTTACAGCTTGCCTTCGGGTGCCTTCCTACCTCCCGCCAAGCTACCGTGTTGGAATTGGTGACCCCAGTTCTAACAGTACTCTCTTTGCTCCAGGGCCGGACTGGCCATAGTGGTCACCAGGCATTTCCCAGTGGGCCGCCAGGGTGGGGGCTGGTTTTGTGACCCTGAGGGACGTTTTTGTTACCGGGGGTCGGCAATATCGGCCCGCGCTAACAAAGTCGTCCGAAAACGGCCCCTGCAAACAGCTCGGCCACACCCCCTGAGCCGCCCCAGGGCGGCAGTCTGAGCAGTTTGCTAGGGCCGGTTTCGGTTCCCAGTCCGGCCCTGCTTTGCTCCAATGTGGGCAAGATAATCGCCTACTTCATCTAAATAAACTTACTGCCAATTTTTTAGTTTTATAAAGATGGGTGGTAATGATTTCATATGGGTATCCCGGATGCAAGTGTGAATGAACAGTAGTTCTAAAGTGCCTCATTGTATTTCTAAATGATTCACATGGCTGCGGAGCCACGTGCATCTCAGGGAAATACCTACTGCGTACTAGCCTTGCCTTTACGGAAACCTGCAGACCGCGAGATAGACCTATGCTCGTGACTCATCCGGCCACACTGACACGGGCTGCCATATCCCCTTTAGGCAGTCTTCCTCTGCCACTTAGCTCCGCCCCCGTGGCTCTCTGCCCGTCAGTAGGAGTGCCTGTGAAAGGCTTGGTGGCAACTGATGGATAACTGGTGACCCAGGCTCGGCCTGATCTGGATGCATCTCTTATCCTGCTGCCCCCCTCTGACCCATTCTTCTGTCGCCCCTGTCACTTCTCCTACCCCAGCCCTCAGTACACTGACCAGGCCTTTGAAGAAGGTGCCCAGCCCACTCCTCTCTTCTGACCTCCACCCCCCCTCGCTCGCTACTGTCTTCCCCCTCATTGTCTCAGTATTTACATACAATCCAGTGGAAAATACTTCCTTCTTCATTTGCACAACATGCTAGACAGGTAACAGCGCTCCTACAATGGACCGTATGGAACCTATAACTATGTAAATTCTTTTCTAGGCCATTTGTGAGCTATTGTTAATCTTGCTTCTTAGATTTTTCTAGACATGTGAGCTTCCATCCTCTTCTCTGTTGCTGCTAGCTTTCCAGTTTCATGTTTCCTCTCAGTTGTGGAGAAGTACCTGCCGTGAACATCCTTGTAAAGGTGGTGGCGCAGGAGAAAGCGCCTGGCAGCCTTGGTTTCTGTTGCTTTGTAGCAGTTTTAAGATCTTATTCGAGTTTTTCGTTGCTCAAATGGGTGTAATTTCTGACATTTATATGTTTCCCTTGTCTTTCATTGCTTGATTTTTGCACGCAAAAAAGTCTCATTTATAGTCATTGAATGTCACTCAATATTACAGTGAAATTATGAAAATGTCACGATAAGCAATCTGAAACCTTGGCAGCTATGTACCAAGGACCCAAGACAGTGTCACACTAGACTGCATGTGTGATCTTGTGTGGGTTACTCACCTGATTTCTGGGAATCTATTGGTAACGGTTGCGACTGCGTGACTCTGTTCCGGACACATGGCTCAACCAGCATGTTGCTAGCAGAGGGGTGGACAAGTAGGGAGGACATGGTCTAGTCTTCGTGTTGTCCTCCACATCGGCCGCCTTCTGGAAACCACCCTACATATGATTCAGGCTCCCAAGTTTATAAAAGCTGCATTCGAGAGCCATTCGGGGCATGTCATTTTACAAGCTTGACTTACCTGTTTTATGGCTGGTAATCCTTAAAGATGTCTACAGCTTGCAGACGGCGTGTTTTCTGCTCATGTCCTGGCTGCCCGCTCTAGGTGGCAGGTCGATGGCGTTTATCCTGCGCTACTCACATAAAGGTTGGCAGTCTTCTTCTCTGTGACATCTCAGACAGAAAAGAAAGGTACATTTTTCACCGACAGTAAACTGTCTTCAGTATTGAGGAAAGATGAATGCTTACTAGTTAATGAGAACTTTGCTTACCGTCCTTAAGTTTGATTCATCTCCCTGGATTCTTACCTGCGTCTGCATTTTGCGTTCTTTTGGGTCCTGCATGTGAGAAAGGAAAAGACGATTAGTATTGTAGAGACTTCGACAAACTTTCACATAATTGTCATTAAGCTGCTTGAACTATTTTCCTACTGCCAATTCAGCCATTCGGCAATTAATGGCCATCATTGGTTTATTTTTTGGATGAACCATTATTATTGTGTAGTTGTTTTTGTGAAGACTTTAAGAGCCACTTTTGGAATGAATGAAATTCCAGGGTGCAAAGCCTTAGCACGGACATTAAAGAGAAATATTGTAGTATATGATTGTTTGCCCTCTAAGGGGTATGTTCTTTTGTCTTTTTTTTTTTAATAGGAGAACGCAATCACTAAGTGGATATCTGTCACCAGGTCTCCAGCGGGGAAAGTGGGAGTTTGTGGTAAGGGTAATTGAATTAGTCAGTTTCCAGAGCTATTTTGAAGATATTCCGATAGTTAGATATGAAGAGACTATAATTGTTTTTTCTAGCCGCTTATCTCCAGACACATTTGATTCCATTGAAGATTCCACTAATAAACCTGGCACCAGGCTGATACCTAGAGAGGACCCGGATATGCCAGTGTTTTTGTTGGGCATGACTTTTATATATAGCGAGTGATGTGAATAAGTTCTATGGACAAACCTGGGGTCAAGGGTAAGACCCTCTCCCCAGAAAGAAATGAAAATAAAATTAGTAAATGGTGCATTTTAAAGCAAACGAATGTAGCGATAAAGCAAGGCTTATATAGTGGGAACATATAGCCGAAACACATTAAAAACCGACCCATAGCTTCCAATATTTATATGTTCAACAGTTAATGTAATGTGTAAATTGTACAGCATGAAAACTTTAGCCCTTTTAAATGTATGCTTGCCCAGTACCTTGCACTGCATTAACTTTGGAAAAATATGCTCTAACCAGACTTCGAGAAGCACACACGGATGCTGGCTGTAACCAGTCATATAGAAATACGTGGAGACAGGTCTGTAAGTGAGATGAAAAAAGTGGGGCACTCTATAAAAGAACGTGTCAAATAAATTTCTGTGATTCCCACAGTGCGCCAACCTACTGGTATTTTAGTTTCTCTCTGAGATGTACTTGTATCCAGAGAAACTCGATATGGGTGTCAAGTCTATCAATGATATGGTGAGCCTACGCCCCTTGCTTTTCTGGCATAGACTAGTTACAACTCCAGAACTGATGTCCTATGCAGCTGCTTTTAATGAAGTTTCTGCCCTGGACACAAACCATAAAATTTGGTGGATTAACTATATAAATACCATCCGGGCAGACATAGGTGTGCCTAAGGAGCTAGAAGGTCACCCTCCCACATACTCTAGGGATATACTAAAACTACTGTTCTGGGCTTGGGTAGAACAGAAGAAGTTTATGAATACACAGTATGGCTGCTTAGCTGACTTGTTTATTGATATTAAATCTAGCAGCCGGTTAGAAAGTTTCCTTGATTTCATAAAAGTGCCAGAAGACAGGAAACTATATACTCAATTTAGACACGGTTGTCTTCCCATCAACGCTTTCACTAATACCTGGAGGACAAATATATCACAGCCCAAGGGCTGTCCTTCTTGCCCTTGCCCAAATGAAACAATGGGCCATGTATTTTTTGCGTGTCCTGCCTAGGCCAGACCCAGAAGGAATTGGCTTATCCCAGTATGTAGACACCTAGGGACACATAGTCATAAAGAAGCCCTACGCATTCTGAAGTCAGATGCGAGACCTTTTTTTGTCTGTGCAACTGCAACATTTTTGGGTAAATTATGGTCCATTAGAAGAAGGGCTCTATTGACTTTATTGACTTGAATGGAAGTAAATGAATTGAAACCCAAATGATTTGAATAGATGGGTGTATATTTTGCACCAGCACTTTGGATTATAAATATTTGGATTGTTTGCCTTTCAATTTTGATGTTAGGATGCATCTTTTAATTACTGAAATATGTTATATTTGCACTATGTACATATTGTATCTTTGTGATAAGCTTTTTATTCCAATTTTTATCCCTTTTAAACTATCAAGAGCCTGTATAGGAAGTATTCTAATTTACAGCACCTTTTATTCTGAATATTGCCATGTAAGACCTATGTGCTTTTTCTTTTATGGTACTGTATAACCGAAATAAAGACTTTTGATGATGAGATAAATGACACAACAACTGAAATACACCTAAAGCCTGTCAGTATGATTGGCTTTGTCAAAGGGTGTTAGCTGTTTAAGATAAATGAGTAACAACAATGATTTTTTTATAAATAATTAACATTGGAAATGTTTCAATTCGGAAATTTTGAACATGTGAATTAAATAGCATTGAGGCCTGTAGAAGGAGTTTTGGCCTTCAGTTATGTGTGCTTCATGTTAAATGTGTAACCTCTTTTTCTCTGCATATCTTGTCCATCTACACATATTCAACCACCTCTCTTTCCTCTTCAGCATCCTCTTTTCACTCTTCCCCGAAAGCACTTCCTTGCATCTCCCTCACTTCACTGCCCTCAAACAGACACTGCACTCTCTCAAATTTAAGCACTTTATTTTCTCCTCATTTTGCCATGCAAATATTTTGACATCTGTGTACCCCCTTCACACACACATCCACAGAATTTCAGTTGCAAATGGAATACATAAACATTGTTCTGTGTGCTCTGTAGAGAGGCCAACCGAATGACAGGCACTTTGTTTTGCTTCAGCCTTAGCACTCAATCAAAGCCCATCATAAACACTCGGTATGACTCAAGCCCCACAGTATGCTCGGAAAAAATGCAGATAAATAACATTATAAAATAGATAATTCTTGGGGAGAAGTAAAGCATGTGAAATAAGAAAGAAAGTAAATCGCTGAAATGCATTCCCTTAAAGTTTTTAACATTCATTGTTTGCAATTCAATCAATGTTTTTGGCATCAGTGTTAACTTAGGGGCACGAAGACATGGCCAGCTTTAATGTCATACATCAGAGAAGTGTCCACTGTAGGCACATATTTTTCACCTTGCTTGACTCGGATATTTGTATCAACTTCGCAAGGGACCAAGAACCCTGCTTGTTATTTGGATTCATTTCGCGGGGGAACAAATACAGCAGCTCAATTTCTATTGGAGCCAGCAATCTGCAGCGATGGTCTGGGGCGTCACAATGGGGGAGGTTAGCATGATGTGGGGTTTCAGCACAATATACATTACACCACATTAGCATGCAAACACTTACCATTACTGAGAACAAGGCGCCAGTTCAGACGGACTTGCATCCTCTCTCACGTATGACGAAAGGGTGGGATCTATGCCTCTGAATGACGGACTTCTGAAATCACGTGGGGATGAAGTCTCCGCCGCCCGAAACCGTGACGCCACTGGCCTACTGAGTGCTTACAACCAAAGACCAAAATGGCAATGAAGGGCTTTAAAACAGAAAGCCCTGCTTCCTGCATCACAGTTCAGAAAGTTGATTTACTGCCTGGCTTCCGTCTCTTGCTTCAAAGTGAGGCAGAGCAGGCAGCCTGAAACAGACAGCCCAGACTTAAATACACTGATTTATTTAGAGATACAATCACATCTCTAAATAAATCGATCTATTTAATGTTTTTATGTAAACGTGCAGGAATTTCAGAGGGGCGCAGCCCCTGAGCCCTAATGAAGAAACCGCCCCTGGTTCAAGTGCAGATTATATTTGTCACATGTTCAAATTCGTAATCTGTTCCCTTTTTCTTATCCTTGTGATACTTGCAGTAGAAACAGTCTTAAGTCCTTGCTCTCTCATCGGCACATTGCAGTTTTTCTGTCCTGATCGCAGGCTGGGCCCAACGTATTTGCATGTTGCTCCTGTAACTGTCACTGAAATTGAACACTTCCTGTAGGGAGACGCCATCCAAATTATGATATTCCCCTGAATTGAGGAGTATGTAAAGGAAATGTAAAGTGGCTGAAAAATGTTGGAGACTTTAAAAACAACAGTCAGACCGTATGCTATATAAACTTCAACTAAATGATTACTACAAAAAAAAGCAAAGAAAAATTACTTCATTAAAGATTAAATGAGAACAGTGTGTCCTCAAATTAGTTATTCAAAATAGTGAAGGAACTTTCAAAGTCCAGCAACATGTCTCAAACAATCATTCCCTCAAAACATCATTGTGAGTCTCTTGCTTGTTATTTTATTGATAAGATAGGGAAAATCTATTCCTCTTTCGATTCCCAACCTCCTCGGTTGGATGCCCCCTGCAATTTGCTTGGCCCGCATCCCAAAGCCCATGCACCTTTAAGAGACTTCACCTGTGTTTCCTTAGAACAGGTGGAGAAAACCATGATAGAAATAAAATCTGGTTCCCCACTGGACCATTGTGTGAATAATTTTTTTGCCCGCTGTTATCAATTTTGAGTGCATCCTTGACTCAGATTTGTAATGCGTCTCTAAAAACAGCAACGTAGCTAGATATGTGGAAGTATGCATTAATCTCCCATTAGCCACAAAAGCTGGCTCTGATGCATCTACTCTATTGAATTACCGTCCCATCTCTTTGCTGACGTTTATGGCTAAAGTATTAGAAAAATTGGACTACTGCCGGGTGTTTTATCTCTTGGAGGATAATAACTTCCTCAATCCTTCCCTGTCACGCTCTAGAGTGTATTGAAACTGGCCTTTTTGCAGGGTTATGCCCAAACTTTTTGACTTCCTCCTGTATTTTTTCTGACCTGTTTTTGTCGGTTTTTATGACTGTGTGCACATTACCACTGCTGATCAGTGCTAAAGTGCATATGCTCTCTCTTGTAAACTTGGTAAGATTGGTCTACACCTGTTTGGCAAATTTAATTTATCTGTAAGTCCCTTGTACAGTGGTGTCTCATATACCCAGGGCCTGTAAATTAATTGCAACTAATGGGCCTGCAGCCCTGCTTGTCACCCACTGAAGTAGCCTTTCAAACCTGTCTCAGGCTTCTGCCGCTGCAGGGCCTGTGTGCGCAGTTTACTTGCGTGCACAGTTTACTGTCAAAGTGACGTGGCACTTACATTTGTTGCCACGTCTGAAACTCCCCTTTTACACTGCTGTGAGGCTGCCCTCTCAAAGGTTTGCATTGGGAACTCCCTGATATGGGCTTCAGTGGTAATTTCTGATAAAGCCATTTTTGGTAAGTTTGTAGTAAGAAATCCTGCTTATCGGTGAAAGCGGATTTGTTATTACTATTTTAGAAATGCCACTTTTAAAAGTAGGCATTTCTGTGTGCTTATGACTCTGCCTGGATGTGTATTTACCATCTGGGTTAGACTGACAGAAGAAGGGGATATGCATCCACTCTAGACAGTCACAAAGGGGTTTGAGGTGTGTCTGCCTTTCCTGTGTGACTCAGCACTGAGCTGAATATACATTGGTTGCATTCAGATTGGTGGGAGAAGTTTCCCTTGCACCTGAATTGGCCTGGTCTTAATTTAGAGTGGTAGGAGGAGTTGCACCTGCACCTGAATAGGGCTGTGCCTGACTTTCACAATGCTGTCTCCACTCCCTGTAGTGTGACTGGAGTCAGGGCGTGGGATTGAATGGGACTTTTGTGCACTTCTGAAAGTTGTTTGAAGTGTCCCAGAACAAAGACTTTTGGACTGTAAGTACAGGGGCTGTGACCTCATTACTTTAGACACTGCATGGGACTTGTAACCAGGTACTGCTGGCTCTACACCCTGCACCAGAGGACTATTGGGGTTGTCAGGGGAAACCACCACTTGGGCTTTGCTTTGCTGTGTTGACCTGCTAAAGAAGGCCTGCCTCTTCACCTTCCAAGGACCCTGTGTGTTGGCCTGCCTGCACCCCTGCCTATGAGCCCCAGTGATATCCCAGGGCTTGGTACCCTGCCCTGTATTGCTGGAACAGCACGCAGGGAGGACTTTGACTTTTTTTACTCAACTCTGTGGAGACCGGGTGCTTATGGTGCCTTGTTTTCCTATCATCGGCCCTCTGATTGAACACACTCTCTGAGGTCTCCCCGGGGCACAGGCAGGCATCCACTTCGGTGCCCCTCTCGTGGTGCGGAAGCCCCATTTGCAAGGGGTTTCCACAAGGCTGCTGGTGAGCGAGAAACTGAGCGGGTTCTCAAGTATGTTAGAACTGGTCTGCCTACACGGAAGGAGAGAGTGCTTGGTGTGCGCATGTCACAAAGAGCCCATGCAACATTTTCTTATGGGCGGAAGGCATTGTGTGTGGCTGGGTGAAGCAGTGCACCCATAGCCACACAGGATCAACAACCAGATGTCCCTGCCTTATGACCGCACCTGGGAAACTTCCCTCAGCACAGCCCCGTGAGACAGAGAGTCAGAATGAGCCTCTGACACTGCTGGAGGCCGCCTCGCACCAGGAGCCCCGGCACATTTTTCGTCTTTGCAACTCACGAATGCAACCTAACCCGCAGAGCCCCCGGTGATTGGGTAGTAGGGCTGAGTTTCACTATTCTCAACAGTTGGACCATGCGCTCACGGGGAGCCAGCCCATGGTGTGGGGAGGTCCCACGCCAATGTAGGCAGTGCAGGTGCCTCCCCTCCCTGTTGTGCACGTACCTGGGGGCACAGTAGCTTATTTGCCTGGAAGGGGTAAACCTCGACGGAGGCCTCCGCTACTCATTTGGAAATAGGAGGGACATTGGAGGTCCCAATCGGGAGTGGTAGTTACCACATTTCCAGTTGTAGGCAGGCAGTTGGCCCATAAGCCTGCGGAAAGGGCATAGAGACACCAGGTACCATATAATAGGAGTGCATGCGCTGCTCTTGGTGTTGCCTCTTGTTACATATGGTAATATGGATATGCTGGAGGTAATTCTTTTTTTTTTTTTGAAAAAATTTTATTGTGCAAAGAAAGGGTTACAAACACGGGCCTACAACCACCAGGGCCGGCCGCTAGTAGTTGAAGTGTTCCAGCAGATCAGAAGACAATGACTGGCCCACAGGGGCTCCGCAATATCACAGTAGATCAGACTGCACATAAGGGAAATCCGAATACACACTTTTAATATAAATAACAACAAAAATAAAAATTACAAAAAGCAAGGCGAAACGACTTGAAACGGGCGGCGAACCACAGCCGGGGGAGTCCACACCCAACCACCCGAGGGCGGTCAATAAAAGAAGGCCTGAGAGGGAGGGGGGGGCCACGGGAGAACCAAATCTGTACTCCAAAGTACGAGATACACAAGGAACCCTCAAGGATCAGGGGGACGAGGCAACCCCAGACGTATCCACCAAAGTGGGAGCACAGATAGACCCACGATACACGTTCCACTGCCCCCAAATTCTACCCCAAGCCCCCGGTTTACCACGAGCCACATACACAGTTTTCTCCCTGAACATGCACCAGTCCATGTTCTCCTTCCATACGGACACGGTGGGAGGCCGTTGGGAACCCCAAAGCTGCGCTATATCTCTCTTTGCAATCATGTTCCCCAAGGCCGCCCACCGAGCCTGAGCCGCATTGTAGTCATTGGGCTCCCATACATTCAGCACACAACGACGCACCTCCGGCAGCAGAGCGACCCCGGTGACTCGTCTCATAATATCATGCACCTGGCGCCAATATTCCGCCACCTCGCGGCATTCCCATAGGAGGTGGAGAAAAGTGGCACTGAGCCCGCAGCCACGCTTACAGAGTCCGTCGTCAGAAAACCCCATCGAGACCAAGCGGGGGCCCGTCACATATACACGATGGAGAATCTTAAGCTGGACCAGGCGGAGACGGGCCGGGATGGCCACCTCCTTAGGGGATGACAGTGCAGTCTGCCAGTCCTCGTCGTCCAGTTCCACCCCATCTCCCGTCCATGCCTCCCGAAGACGCACCAAGAGGTCAGCCCGATTGTTTATCAGTTTTTTGTAGATCAAGGAGATAGTACTGTCGGGGACGTGACCATCGAGTATGCGGTCCTCGAGAGGCGAAGAAGAAGGGACCGTGGTCCCCTCCCCAAAGACCGAGAGCAGGGCGTGCCGAACCTGTGCATAACGGAAGAACTCCCTTTCACTAAGCTCGTGCTCGCGCTGGAGCGCTGCGAAGGATTTAACCGCACCTTTAACCCACAGGTCCCCCACTCTGCTGATGCCGATCGTATCCCAGCGCTCGAAGCCTTTCGTTGTCCAGAGGCTTCCCAAGCGGTCTGAGGCGAATAAAGGAGTGGCGCACGTTAAACGCTCACTCCAGCCCATCGCTACGTTAGCCGCCTTCCACACACGTACCGCAATCCTAGTCGGGCCCGTAAGGGTCCTACCAGCGGATCGAGAGTAGAGCGCTCTGTTATAGTTACCGCCGGGAAGCAGGAATTTATCCATCTCATATGCCGGGTTCAAACCAGGAGCGTACGTAGCATGGTTAATGGCAGACAGCTGGGAGGCCCAATAGTACCGTCTAATATCAGGAAGCGCGATGCCCCCATCATACCAGGGAAGAGTCAGCTTGGCCAAAGCGATACGCGGTCGCCCGTCCCAAACCAGTCTCCTCTGCAAACTCTCCACCTCCCTAAAGTAGGCCGCCGGAATGACATCGAAGGAGTTCTGGAGTGCATAAAGGAATCTGGGAAGGGACATCATTTTAAACAGCGCCGCGCGACCAAGTGGAGACAAGGGCAGCTTACACCACCGAGCCGTATCTGCCCTCAAACGCCGGAGTGGAGACAGGAGATTCTGCTCATAGCGGACCGCCGGATCCAACGAAACGTACACCCCCAGGTATTTAAAGCCGGACTGAGATATTTGGAGCGGAAGCCGAGGCGGCAAGAGAGGAAGACCACCAGAGATAGGATACACACAAGATTTGGACCAATTAATTATCAGACCCGAGTTTTTCCCGAAGGAAGTAAGGACATCGAAGAGAACATTGAGCGACTTCCGCGGTGAGGTGAGATACAAGAGAATATCATCCGCGTACAATGAGACCCGATCCTCGAAGCCCGGGGCCCACCGGAGCCCCCTAATCGAGGGCTCCCAACGGAGCCAGGCAGCGAGCGGTTCCAGGGCGAGAGCAAAGAGCAGCGGGGACAACGGGCACCCCTGCCTAGTTCCCCTCCCGAGAGCGAACGGCCGAGAAACCCGCCCATTGACAACAACCTGAGCCATTGGTCCAGCATAAAGGAGCTTCACCCAGCTAAGGAACCCCTCCCCAAAACCAAACTTCGCCAAGACGGCCCAAAGGAATGGCCATTCAATGGTATCAAAGGCCATCGTGGCGTCTAAGGAAACCAATATGGCCGGTTCAGCGAAGTACTCAGCCCTAGCGAGGACGCCGTGCAGGCGCCGTAAGTTGAGAGTGGTATTACGATGTGGGATGAAGCCGCATTGATCCGGATGTATCAAGTCACATATAACGCTCAGCAGGCGATTAGCGAGGACCTTAGCAAGGATTTTGGGTTCGGCATTTAGTAGGGAAATAGGCCTATATGAAGCACAGCGGTCACGTGGCTTACCCTCCTTGGGAATCACCACTATAGTAGCCAGACGCTGGTCGTCGGGAAGGGAACCCCTCTCGAGCGATTCCTGAAACATATGACGGAGGAAAGGCGCGATTTTATCCGGGCGTAACTTATATAGTTCAATCGGCAGGCCGTTGGGGCCCATAGCCTTGCCCGAGCGGAGGGAGCGAATCGCAGTAGCAATCTCTTCGACAGACAAAGGGGCATCCATCAGCTCGCGGTCTTCGACGGATAAGCCGGGCAGGGCAATATCCCGAAGCAGAAGACGAGAGTCGTCCTCATCTCTATCAGACACCGGGGAGTACACTGCCCGGAGGTGGTCAGCAAAACACTCCACAATCTCACCAGGCTCAGTCACACACACTCCATCCGAAACCCGAAGCTCCGGGACCACACGATTCACTCTCTCCTTCTTGTCCAACCAGGCAATCAGCTTACCCGCCTTGTCTCCGGCGTCATACAACCTACCCTGCTGCTCCCTATACATAGTCTTGGCAGCATCAGTGACGAGAGACTTATATTCAAACTGCTTCAGGCTGAGGACGTGCAGCCCATCCGGAGTGACACCCGCCTCCAAGGCTGCCTCCAGCCCCGATATTTCAGTCTCCAGCGTCACCACCGCCTCTCTCTTAACCCTCTTAGCCTCCACTATCTGTGACAGGGCATGCCCGCGGAGCACTGCTTTAAAAGCTTCCCACAGGGACACCGAGGACAACACCGACCCCTCATTCTCAAGAAAATATTGATCCATCGACTTAATCAGGCTATCACGGATCTTGGGGTCTCGCAGGTACCAAGGGTTAATAGGAGCGATCCGCCCAGCGGACCGCGACCCAGTGTCAAAAAGCAACCACAGTGGGGAGTGATCAGAGATACCCCGGGCCAGGTGTTTGACCTCTCGAATCCGGGTAGCCTGGGCCGCGGGCATAAGGAAATAATCCAATCTGGAGAGACTCCCATGGGCCCCAGAGTGAAAGGTGTACTGACACTGTGTCGGATGCATTAACCTCCAACAGTCCACCAGACCGAAGGTCTCCAGGAGTCCGCCGAGCCATGCCTGGGCAGCAGGGAGGGCCCTGGGCGGATGACGATCCAGGTCACCCGAGACAACCGAATTAAAGTCCCCACCCATAAGCAAAAGACTGTCAGGAAGCCCAAGCAACATACGACCCAAGTCTGAGAAGGTGGAGTTCTGGAGGCCCGGGGGAACATAGACCGAGATCAAGGAAAGGGACTGCCCCTCCCACCTCCCAGTCAGAGCCACATAGCGCCCTCTATTGTCTAGGACCACCCTGGTGATCTCCAACGGAAGTGAAGCTCGCAAGAGAATGTCTACCCCTCTCGAACCAGTGGTGAAACCAGAGTGGGCCACGAGGCGGTATCCCCCCCTGTTCATGGCATGACAAACATTGCCAACCAGATGCGTCTCCTGTAAGAACACCACATCAGGAGTCAGACGACGCAGATATTGCAGCACAACACCCCGTTTGATACGGTCCCCCAATCCATTGACGTTCCAAGACATCAATCTCAACTCGTCCCCCCCCATCCCCTCCAGTAGATCAAGGGCCTCCTAGCAAATAGCGCAACACCCAAGAATGAACCATAGCCGATACTTTGCCTTGAAAACAAATAACACAAATCCAAACAACCCCACCCACCCACCAACCCCCCCCCAAATCCAACACCCCCCACCCTGCACCCCTGTGGTCCAAAAAACCACCCCAACTTGCAGTGTGCCTGTCGCCCTACAAACCACATTCTACGAAAAGACCCCGGAGGAGGAAAGGGACCCGTCCCCGCCCGCCCCCCACACAGAACATAATGAAACAAAATGCACAAAAGAAGTAGAACCCAGCCGAACAGTACAACATGGCAAAGTCAGGGACCATAAGTCACTCCGAAGGAGACCCGCCACCCTCGGTACCGGCAGAGGGCCCAGTCCGGTCACCCCGGTCCGGCAGCGAATCCAGCCAGTCACTCACAGTCGCAGGAGGGTCAAAAAAGGTAGTCCGATCTTCATGTTCCACTCGGAGCCTTGCAGGAAAAAGCATAGAGTACTTGGGACCGAGGTCCCGGAGACGCCGCTTCACCCCCTGGAAGCCCATCCGCTGTTTCTGGACAAGTTGGGTGAAGTCCGGGAAAAAGTTAATGGACGAGTTCTCATGTCGGACCGGGCCATGGACCCGTGAGGCCTGCAGAATCGCGTCTCGGTCTCTGTAATGGAAAAGTCTCGCAACAATAGGCCTCGGGGGGGCCGCCGGTCGCGGCCGGCCGCCTGGGACTCGATGGGCCCGCTCCACTGCGAAAAACTTACTCAGGCCAGCGGGAGCAAGATGTTCGAGGATGAGCTCCTCGACCAGGAGATCAACCGGGCGGCTATCGGAGGTCTCCGGAACGCCTATGACGCGGATGTTATTGCGTCGGGCCCGTCCCTCGAAGTCCTCTAGCCGCCGGGCCATCAGATCGTTGGCCGACTTGAGATCGCCGAGAGTGGCCTGCAGGTCCGACACGTCCGTACCAAGGGAGGACGTCCGCACATCCAGCGACTGAACCCTCTCGTTGGTCTTAGAGAGATCCGCCCGGATTAGCGTAATATCAATGGCCACCGTGTCGATTTTACGGGCCAAGGCCTCGTACTGCGTAGCGATGGTCTCCCTGATGCCAGTAATGGCGCCCATGATGTCCTGCAGGGACAGATCTGGAGAAACGGCCGGGCCACCACTGGTATCATCCGGGGGGACATTGGCCGTCCCAGGGGATCCTTTACCCTGAGTGTAGCGGTCCATGTTGTTCGTCTGGACCGGTCCCCCACGTAGGGATGTTTTGGTCTTACGCCTCTCGGGGTCTCCCTTGCCTCCCATGAGAACCTCGATCGCCGAAGGGGACCACCGAGTAAGCGTCGAGGTGGCACAGGCCAGGCAGACGCGGTCCGCACCACAGGCCGCAATGTGGCGGAGCGAAGGGACCACCGTCGATGAGCACACTGGTAGCAGGCGAAGACACAGGCATCAAGCGAAGGCAAAGTGAACGCCCAGTCGCACCAGGCAAGTCCACTGTCCAGCCCCTCAAAGATCCAAAAGTGAAACCGAAAGTGATGTGACGGCCACTGGCACAGCCCCGCTGCCGTTGTTGTTCAACTACGCCCCGGCTCCACAGATCACCCTCGCATCGGGCACAGCCATCGGTTGGGCCTCAAAAGTTCAAACCACCATAACTCCGGATTGCCAGGTCCGATTTGATTTCCGAAAGGAGTTTAGTGTTCAGCCAGCATTCGTCTTCTAGATTCCATCAACCAAGTCAGGATAAAGTCAGGATAAATTCCGAGGAGCAGCGAGGGTCCGGGGAGCCCTGTGCTCACGCGACCATCTTGGATGCGCGCTAGGCTCCTCCTGTGCTGGAGGTAATTCTACTGTGTTTTGCATCCCTAACTGCTTGGGGCCCATGCCCTGATGTCAGAATTCATGTTGTGTATACCTTGCCTTGACCAGGATAACAGGCATTATCTCAGATGTTAGATTATGTGCACAGTGATGGTGTTATGTATAATGTTTGCATGATGTTTTGTGATGTGTGCACCCTATAGGGATTTACTTGAGGGCACTATCTTGTAAATGTATTACTATTGCCTGATGGCAAAATGATTTATAATCTAGGAGAAGTCGTGACAAGTGCCTAGTGACACAGTGTTTTATGGTCTAATGTGTTTTATGTGCAATACAAAGGATATTTTTATATAACCTTGTGCGGAGTCTCTTTTTGTGGTGTGCCTAGTGTGTCACTGGTGTGTGGGTGTTGCACAAACGCTTTACACACTGCCTCTGGGATAAGCCTGACTGCCATGCCAAGCTACCATGGGGGTGAGCAGGGCTTATGTTGTGCGTGTAACTCCCTTACCCTGACTAGAGTGGTGGGTTTTGCCTGGCTTAGGTGCATACCCTAGCCAACCAGAAACCCCACTTCTAACAGAGAGAATAACATCACTGAGAAAATGCTCATTGCAGTTTTGGATAATATTAGTCTGAAGGTAGATCAGGGAAAAGCAGTGGCACTTATTTTACTGGACCTGTCTGCAGCGTTCAATACTGTCTCATATGGACCTTTAATGAAGAGGCTGCATGAAATAGGTTTACATCCCACTGCCATCCAATGATTTGGATCACTTCTTTCCTATAGGTCCCAGTCTGTCCAGCTGGAAAAATTTAGATCGCACCCTCATAGCTCTGAAAATGGTGTACTCCAGGGTTCAGCTCTGAACTCTACACTATTTAATGCGTATGTCGCACCTCTTGCCACTCTGGTAAAAAAAAGTGGCGCTTCGATGTTTACTCTCATGCTGATGACACCCAGCTGATCATCTCTTTGGGTGATGGTCAGTCTGAAAACTAAGAAAGATCTGGCAGGCTGTCTCTTGGAGGTGGCAGGCTGGATGTCAGCGCACTGTCTGAAGCTCAATCTGACATCTTACTGTTTGAAGGTGTTGAAAATGTATGGGATGATTCCTGGTGGCCCTCTTTGCTTGACACTGTTCCAGTGCCAAAAAAGCAGCAATTAATCGTGGAATCACTATAGATAAGTTCCTCACTATGAAAGATCAGGTGTTAGGTAGGTGTGGCAGCTGTTTCGGACTGTTAAACCTCCTTAGAAAGCTGTTTAGATGGATTGGAGCCGTACCGTTCTCCCGGCTCTGAAAATCAGTCGCCTGCACTGTGGAAATGCAGTATATATGGGCATGGCAGACAATTTGTTTACAGGCCTTCAAACGATCCACAATGCACCCGCTAAACTGGTTTGTAATAAGGGCAGATGCGACTCAGCAACTTCTTGTTTAAAAACACTACATTGGCTGCCAATACGTAAGAGAGCACAGTTCAAGCTAATCTGTCACATGTATAGGTCTTTACACAACTTCAGCTCATTGCTCCTTAGAAATTGGGTTGAATTTTATCAACGTACAAGAAATTTAAGATCATCTAGCTCGACCTAGGCTAAAGTTTTTAGGCTCAAGAAGGCCAGAGCAAGTGGCCGCTCATTTACTTTTTTGGCAGCCACTCATTGCAATTTGCTAGACGTTCGATGCACCGAGGACTATCTCGCATTCATGAAAAAACTGAAGACATGGGGGCATATTATCAAGACAGGCGATAAAATTATCACCGCTTTAGCGGCAGAAAACTGCCGCTAAAACGGCAATAATAGGCTTGATAATATGCTCTATGGAATTCCAATTGATGCCCATGTTATATGTGAAGGACATCTAACCTGAGCTTCAATTGGAATTCCATAGAGCATATTATCAAGCCCATTATCACCGCTTTAGCGGCAGTTTTCTGACGCTAAAGCGGCGATAATTTTATCGCCTGTCTTGATAATATGCCCCATGGTTCTTTCCTGACTAACGTAGATCTGACTTCAACCTTCACTCAGCTGAAATCAAAAGGTAGTTACAAGCGCTCTGATATCCCTGTGGGGATGAATGCATGCGCTCTATAAAAACCTTTAAATAAATAAATAAAAACTGGGGAGCTCAGTCACCGCACTCGTCTTCAGCGTGTGTGGCTTTCATGGAACAGTTGAGGCTCTATTGGGTCTTTTTGCAGTGATTTGGCTTCTTCATTAGTCACAGCCAATTTCTCTGCTCTGTTCCGATGACAATATAGTTGCGACCTACCTATAGGCCAGTGAAGGCGGCTCCCAGGGCAAGGTAGTTGCAATCCACCTCTGGGCCAGTGCTGATGGATCCCAGCTGCAAGGCTATTGCAGCCCACCTCCTGGCCAGTGCAGACGGGTCCCACAACATTGTTGTTGCATCCCATTTTCAGGCTAGTGCAGATGGATGTGTGATCCTGTCAGATGCAGCCTTCCTAAGCCTATCAGCTTCCCATCAACAGCATCATGGCTACTCAAGGCATCAGTGATATTACCAAATTGTGCTCCACATCAGCGGTCAGTGTGAAGAAATAAAAACCTTTTTAGGGGTTCACTGATACACCTGGTCCTTTAAACCAACAAAGAAGAGATTGGAAAGGAAGCTGTACTATCAAAAAGACGTATTTATTAACCTCACATGAGGGAGACTGCGTCATACAGTACCCTCAGGCCACTGTAGGAGACAGTCTATGGAGTGCAGAGAACATGGGCCTTTTATACCCACACAGGGGCTCAAAAGGAGGCGGTACAAGTACATATGAGAAGAGTTACACACATAGATGGTCATACAGAAAATGTACAGTCAACAAGTAGGAGGAGTAATGAGTTGCTGACATCAGTTAGAACAGCCTGACAGTTACAGTCTAAGGCAGGTGCATGAGCAGCTACAGACTCTTCTGAGCATGTGCAAGGCTCTGGCTCAGTGCTGAAAGAGTTAACTATATCACATGACACAAGCAGAATACAAGGGCAGTCAACAGTGAAGAGGGAGAAAGAACATGGCGAGCACATAGCTAACTTAAATGGCTGCCACAAACAAAATGGCTTCAGCAGATGCTAACAGCTATTGCAGCTAGTTTTCCACAAGTGGGGCACATGGTAAGTATAAACTTCAGTAGCCTTTTGTATATTGCCATTGTAGATTAGCATGACACCAGGACCAAAATAAAAGGATTTCTGATTCACAAGCAGTCGGGCAATAGAGGCAGGCAAACACACCTGCATGTCATGGAGTGGACACTCCCATTCCAGCACCCATCATCTGCATTTGCATTGTCTTCCTGCCAGCATTCATGTCTACTACTTCTGGACTTGTGCATGGGACACCGCTGAATCTCTTTCTGGAGTTGGATGAGGTGCACAGGCCCTATGTGGCTGCATAGTGCTTGTTCTATGGATTTCATAGGCGTTTGTCTCTTATTTATTTATTTATTTTAGAGCTGTATACAACACTAGCTAGACCCGAAGGTATCAGAGTGCTTTACAAGCTGTGAGCATAGGTTAATTCAAGATACATGTGAAGATACATGTGGGTCAAATGCACTCTTGTGCTGTACGGTACATCGGGAACTGGCTTTTAGATAATCTTGCATCTAGTTCCATTCCTCACACTTTGAATAACTTAGGGTGATTGAAGAGTACTTACCATCTGCTACTACTTGTTTGTTTCTACTGCTGTCTTGTTGCTGACTCTGAGCCTTTCTATCTTTGAGCTATGTCTGTCTTTTCCATCTTGAATGTTTACCTTGTAATTTTCTGACATTCCTCCTGTGTTTTCAGCTGTCAGGATTTGACCCTTTACTGCACCTTTCATTTGGTGAAAAGAGAGGGAGGCATAACTCCTTGTTAACTCAGTATTTGCAAGGGAGTAATTCCTACTCATATTCAAGTAGTTCATCACACTCATTTTTGTTTCTCTGTGGATTTGTGCATCATTTCACTTGCCTTTGCTTTCTTTTTTCTTCACTATATCATGTCATCTTTCAATCCTACGCTAATATCTTATATACTTCCTTAATGTCATTTTGTAAAGTGATGTGGATAAAAGTGCTTTAGCAAGTACACTAAAATCATAAATAAATATGTACATGTATAGCTTGCTTAAATTTGATTAAAACATTTTTGAACAATGTGTTCGTTAATGAGTTCTTCTTCAAAGAAATCTACGTTATTGTAGTGCTTAAAAAAATGAATGGAAAATAACATATTTTAAATGATGAAATCCTTCATCAATTTCGTAAAACGTCACATCTGCATACAAGGATATTCTTTTCAATATTTCAATGATTATGAATAGGCCAGTATAAGATTTTGGTCTGTATACCCGTGTCTTACTGTCCTCCAATACCATTATGGTTTCAAGCTTTGTAAGGCTACCAGAACAAAGGACAGTAGGGCAGAACAGAGAGCCTGATTGAGGCATGAGACTGCCCAGCTGCTCCATGAACCTTCTCCTAATAGTTACACTTAGCTGTTTGCTCACTGCTAAAGAGGGAGGATGGAAGGGGAGCCAGGTTAATGGCAGGAAAGAGGTCATAAGAGTTAGAGATGTTAGGGCTTTAACTAGGGTTCAAGGCGGTAGAAGGAGAGGGCTTGGTTAGCAGGGAGGTTACTCACTGTCTTAGAGTAACCGCTTTTTTTTTAACTTTGGGCCTCATTTATGAAAAGTGTTGCACCGCTAGGGAAAAACAGCAATGCAACACTTTTCATTGCGCCATCCTTGCAACACCATGGAAGCGCAGTATTTACACTATGGCACTCCATGTCGCAAGGATTGCACAGATACATCAGGAATCCTGACGTATCTGTTGGAGCAGTAATGACGCATTACTGGAGTGTGTCAGTAAACTGATGCAACTCCAGCAATGTGTCATTACACTTGGGGCAAGTCCCATGTAAAAGGTCCTGCGTCACTTCTTACGCCTTGAAGCAGGTGTAAGGATTGTGACGCAGTCAAGTCGTAAGACTGGCACAGTGAAACCGCATAGATTTCACTGCGCCACTTCTAGGAGGCTTTTTCACCCTGCATTCATTATACCCAAAGCAGGTACAATGTAGCACAGGGCTTTACAAAGTGACACATCTGCCTAGACACAACACTTTGTAAGTAGAGCGCAGTGTGGCACATTGACTACGCCATTGCAGCATCTCAAAAAAGTGACGCAACTGCGGCACAAGCCCTCATAAATAAGGCCCTTTAATTTTATTTTTGTAATACAAGACAGCAATCAAAATGCCAACAGGGCAAGTGCAAAAATACATCATACGAAATTTTTCTTGTGGGACCCGTTCAGTTGGGGACAAACACCACATCAGCCAACTTCCCTTCCTGATTGTATCAATATCCGGACCAATTGCATAAGTTGCTGATGGGGGAAGGGGGAAGTGGAGTCAGTAGCCCTCGTGGGGTAGGGGGTCAAGGGTTGAGTCAACATTACTAAAGCTGAGTCCTATCGGGAAGGCACCCTGGGATTCCTCACTTTCCCATGTCAGTCCATAATGATGTCTTCAACTTCTCCATATTTAGTCAAACTTTTTGGGGCAACCTCTCACTATGTAAACCAGTTGTTCAGCCTCTATGCAGTGAGTCATCCATGGTTGGGGCCATGGGATTTCCCCAGCGTTTTGCTATGTCCCTTTTGGCTAGGACAAATCTCAGAAAACGAAACGGAGATTGTTCTCTAGGTAGGTCTTCGTCAACTGGGATACCCAACTGTGGGGTCTCTGGAACAGGTACTTCCAGTGTATCAGTGAGTTCTGCTACTTTTGCATTCCAGTTGCTCCTAAAACACAGGTAAGTCCACACTGTAAGTGCCCTCCACTCTCCTATACCATAGAAAGTTAGGGGAGAAGGCTCTACCAATTCTGTGCAGTCTAGTTCTGTTTTGGTATACCCAAGGAGTATTTTCACCTGGACAAGTCTCAAACTCACCTCAATGGCCATCTCACACAGATGCATCAATGTCCTCCAGGTCTCCTATGTCTTGCTCGCAGTGCCATCTCAGGGGCTGTAGTTTGCCTGGCCCATTGTTTATAAGCGCATGGTACATCAGCAAGATCACCTTTGCTGTCATCTTTTCCTCTAGTATCTTGCTCTTCACTGGGCTACTATCTTCTAGGGCCTCCCAGTCTATAGACTCTGCTGTTAGGACATGCCTTATTTGAAAATACTGCAACTCCTGCAAAGGATTGATGTCGTAGTCTGCCTGCAGTCTGCTGAAGGGGTATATCCCTTCTCTGCCTGTCATGTCCCCTTTAATGTAGCCCACCAGCTTCCTCACCTCCTTCAGGCGGTCGTCCACCCAGGTGGGTGTGCCCGGTCAATTTATCCCTTCATCCCACATATGTTGTTGCCTTATTTCACACCACAGAGGAAGTCGCTGTCAGCCCCAGGAGCACATGCCTGTGTTGTTTCTCATATATATGGTGTAGGTAGGTGCAGGTTTCCATCAGGGCACTCTCTAGTCTCCTTGCTGGATCATCCCTGGGGGAAAAGTACCATTCATTTATGGGCTGCAGCTGGGCGGCTTAGTAGTAGGCTCTGAGATCATGGAGTGACCCCCCTCCCCCCTATTGTATATGTTGTGTATGGGTAGTCATGGGGTGCCTCTGTCCCATAGCAGCTTGTGCAGTGTGGCGTCAGCGCCATCAAAGAAGGCATTGGGGTTCGACCATGGGGAATTTTGTAGGAAGTATATAAATTTCAGGAGGATAATCAACTTGAATAGGGAGGCTGTGCCTAATAATAAGAGGGGCAGGCATCTCCTTCTGTATACATCAGCTTGGAACACTTGTTGGAGCACCCCTAGATTTTTCTGTATGAATAGGAAACTATCCTTTACCACTTCAATTCCCAAGTAACAGAACCCTTCCATCGTGACTCTCAAGTTTGTTGGGATCAGAATTCTCCAAAGTGGAAAACTTGTCCCACATTATGTTATAGTCCACATAGCATTCAAAATTAGTAAAGATCGATAGGACCCTCTGCAGTGACAACACATGGTTGGACAGGTATAGTAGTATATAATCTGCGTAAAGCAATATTTTCTCTGGCTAACCCACCATGTCTGGGAAACCTACTATGTTACCTCTCATGCAAGATGCAAAGGGTACCCTGCAAAGGGTGAACAATAAAAAGAACAGGGGACATCCTTGCTGGTTCCTTCTCCCTAATGGGAATGCCTGGGACAACATGCTGTTTACCTTCACAATCAGTTTTCGATAGAGTAGTATCCCGGGCAAAAGCCCAACCACCAAAAGACCTACAGCAAGATAGAGCCAAATGCTTTTTCAGCATCTAGAGTGAAGAGCTCTTGGCTGTCCCTCATATACTCCACCCAGCTGGGCATGCGATGGAGATTTTGTCTAGTCATCATTGAGGGCATAAAGCCTGTTTGGCCTCTGTCAATTTAGGGGATATGCCTTTTACTAGTCAGAGTGCCAAAATCTACTCCGGGATCTTAACATCATATTTTAAGAGAGAGGGAGGCCTAAAAGAGGTCCATGCTTCTCCGAGCTTACCCTGTTTGTGATTATTCATATCATTGCCTGTCTCAAGTCGGAGTTGGTTCTCTTGAGGTTCACACACCATTGAACATAGCCAACAGGTGGGAGCCCAGGTTGGAAAGCATCTGTTTATAGAATTCCGCTGGTATCCCATTGTTGGCGGGGGTTTCCTGGGTTGCATCATCCACACTGATTGCTCTGTCTCGCGTATGTCACTTTGCAACTGCTGCAGCTCGGCTAGTCTCTGGGTTTTCTTCCTGGCTATTATATTTTGGGCTCTGTCTCGAAGGAAGGTGTTGTACATTTCCTACAGGGTAACTGGGGAGGGCATCAAGTTCTTCTTGTCCTCAAAGTAGTGGGTGGACTTGGTCCGCAAATCCTTCACAAGTTCACTGTCCTGAAACTCCCAGCCACTGAGGCACCACTCTCCACTCCCAGTGTCTGTATGCGACCCCAACACCACCAGTAAGGGAGAGTGATCTGAGATTCCCTCTGTATGTATTCCACAGAGAGGTGGGCGGGCATTACAGCACAAGGATGAAGACATAGACCAGCCTGGAGAAGGTCCCGTGGGCCCCAGAGAAGGGATACTGTCTGTCTGTTTGGGAATACGTTCTCCAGAGATCCAGGAGGCCCAGTGCTGGGGAGAAATGTGCCAAATGGGTCTCCGCAGGGTGCCCTGATGCACCTGAATGAGATCTGTCCATGAGCTTGTCCATTACCTCACTGAAATCTCCACCTATTACATGCATGTTAGCTTCTGTCTCTAGAGGGAGAGCCCCAGTGCAGGAGTTGCGTAGATGCTCAGGGCAAACACGCGAGTAGATTCCCTGGAGGCTGGTCCTGTTCGTCTGAAAGCTGGGGGTTCTTTTTTCCCCAGGATCTCCACCCAACTGAATCCCTCTGTTGAGACGCTGGATTATGTTTCCGGCTAGGTGCAGGAGTATCAGGTCCAGTGACTGTCTTCTAATGTAATGAGACATCACCCTTTGTTTAAGCTTGTAAATAGGCCATTAACGTTGCATAACAAGACCTTCAACTGATGCGTCTCAGCCCCCCGTATGCCATGTGTCGTAGTCATGGCCTTCAATGTACCCTTTTGGTGGTGTGGCCACACCTAGGATTGTCTGTCCTGGGTGTGTCCATCTGTTTAATACACTCACCCCCTCTCCCTGTCTCTGTGGTCTTTTGCATCAAATTATGGCCCAGTGGCCTTCACACGAAAACTTCATAACTGCGAGAGGCAACTGGCCTCTCTATAACTAACTCACGCCACCTCACACTTCATAAAAGGAAGTATCTGTCACCCTAACTCGTAACTCCTCACCATTTTAAAACACTTGGGAGGGCCTGCCCTATTTTTTTGCCGCTTCTTACTTATTACTGTGCACCTATGGATCCTCCGGGGGCTCCGACTGAAGTGTGTGTCTGTCCCTCGGGTCATCACCTCAGGTGACCAATAAAACTCCCCATACCAGGCCTTGCCACCTGAAAGGGTAGGTTCTTTTTTCCAGGATTGCCACCCCTCTGGGCCCTATGGGCATGGGGGGCGTGGAGTAAGGGCTCTGTGGGTCCACTCTATTATGAAACAGGAGGAGTGTTTGTGGCCAGGACCCATGACCCAGGAATTAAACCATGGTGTAAAGTATTCCTCCGGGCTCATGCCCATGAGGACCTATGGGACATCCGCATGGCGCAAGTTGTTCCCCCGGGATCTGCCCTTGTCCTCTTCTGCACACTCCTCAAGCTGCAACATTACCTTCCTGCCAAAGGGTATGTACTTAATATTCCGCCGAGGAGACCCTCATTTCGACATGCTCCGGCAACTTGCAAAGGTCAGCAATGCACCACTCCAGGGCCTCTTGTGAGTCTTGTATGGCTTGTAGTATGTTCGCTGCAGATGTCGGATCATCTCCTCGCTGTGTCCACTCTCGGTAACCGCTGTCCTGCGGGGAGGTCTTCATTCACATGCCTGGTTTTGTAAAACAGTCAATCTTTTCCTGGCAGTAAGCCACTGCTCAGACCCTTTCACCATGGCGAGGTCTATGTGCAGCACTGCTCGGGGACCAAGGGTGGGGAGGCCAGTCGTTCACCTTCCAAGCTAGTCATCCACAGGTATGGCTGGTGTGGTAAGCCCAGAGGGATGCCCCCACTCTGCTCAATGTCCAAAATGTGTATGCAGAGCAGTCAGCCCCTCAGGGACTCATATGGCGGGGCCCAGCCTGTATGCCACCCACTCGCCCATCGCGCTGGGTCCCAGTCACTGGTCTGGAGTCCACTGACATCTGGCTTCACCTCCTCCATGCTCCTCTGTCACTCCTCACCTCAGGATCACCGCCTCTACCATGTCTTGTATGTTGGGCCACAGAAAGCTCACTTCTATGTAGACAGGTTAGGATATTCTTCAGCTTGCGACCGCTCTTGTAAGGAGGGGAGGCACAGAAAGAGGGGCCGGCCGTTACAGGCTATGTTGTTGAGTCTCGTATATGCAAGGAGGAGGGGTCTCGTTTTCACCCCCCACCCAAATACTCTCCAGCGCTCAATCCTCTTCCCTCACTTTCCAGAAGTTGGGAGGGCTCTCCGATGCTCCGCCCCAGGTTGCAGGATGTCTCCCCACTTGGTCAGTCGTGGTCTGCCTCGCCTCCCAGTTAATGAGGGGCACAAGTGGGTGCTCGATGGGCCCTGCTCCTCCGTGTGCGTCCGCCTTCCTGGTAAATTTGCCTACCACACCTCTCCTTCTGCCACGGCCCAGGGATCTCGCTGCTGTCAAATCCGGCCGCTGTCTACCTCACCGGATATGAACCGGGCTCCAGGGTGCCACGGGTCCTAACCCGCACAACAATGCCGGATTGGATTGGGATGTTCCGGGCCTTGGCGGAGCTTCAGCAAAGCTTGACCGCCATCTTTGGGGGCTTGGCCATGCCCCCGAGTACCCGCTTCTGCTCAGAAGAGACAGTATTCCACCTGTGAAAATCAAACAAGGTTATTGTTAAGTTTGCATCACTTATCTATTAAACCCAAATGTAAGCCTGATGCAACGCAGTAGACAGCAATAAGCCCACAACTCAGTAATTTTATCACACCATTACTATTCTTTTTTATCAAAAGCCTTTTTCAAGTGTTATGATTTAGCACATCATTCCTGTTAGAAACAAGTCAATTTTTAAGCATTTCCCATTCTTTCTGCAAGATGTTCGTTATACTAATTCCACGCATTCACCCCAGAAATCTTAATACATTATCCCTTTTCCTCAAACAAGAATTCCTCTTAGATATACTCAAGATGCTATCTCTGAAAACATACATGCAATTTTCAGACATACGTTTTTGTAGAAATTATTCATGCACAGTTGCTAGATATTTTTATGAAGGATATTACTTTTGAAAATTCTTCGGCTGCTAGTATTCAATGGTATCTTACAACTTTGAGTATCGGTTCTGTTCTGTCATGAATGTCAATTCACTAAAATACCAGAGGCAGTGGAAATGGCAACACACACACTATGACCACCAATAGTTCATATGGTTGAGCCCTTGATTAAACCCTAGCTTCTAAAAACCTTTCCCACTACCACTCTGTGGATAGCTAAAGGCAAATGATGCTTAGAGCTATATTAATTCTTGTTTCATGCCGCTGCCTCTGTGACCATGGATTCCAGGGGACGCAAAGACAGTGTCAGAGATTCCAACTGTTAACTCTGACCTGGCAGCTACTAACACTGCTTGCCTCTAAGTGCAGTCTGTCTGTACTGTGTGGACATCATGGATAATCACTCTGTGCTTCATGTGTTACTAGTGCTACCATTTTTTTAAACCCAGGTGGCACTTCAGGCTGCAGGAGTTTCCAAGCATATTAAAATTATGGTTATTTATTTGAAGCAGAAACTCACATAAAACCACGGAAGGAAGCTTCAATATTCTATGTTCTATAGAGCCTGGACATAACATATCCTTCTCCCATTAAGAAAGAGAGTTGTCCTGTTTTGCAAATATTACCTCAGTATTGTGTACTCTGAAATGCAGTAGCAACAGAATAATAATGAAAGAAATTATCCGGATTTGCACCATTTTCTATCAATAATCGTAAACATCCTTTGGTAGAAAAATGCCCAAATGTGATGCATATGTTTTTGAAGGTGAAATAGTTTAAGACCAATTAATTTGCCCACTGTGTTTAATGGATGCACCCTGAGACCTAACTTGTTAGCTCAATGTGCTTAAAAATGTACCAGTGGGGGGCCGTGTCCAAGATGGTGACGAAGTAGGAGTGCTGACATGGATCTCCGCTCCCGTTCCTTCGCTTCTGAGCAGTCCTGGATTGTTTCAGTGGTGCATGATGGCGGGACTGCACGCTGTAGCACTCCTGGTACTTACGGGCTCCTATGATCGAAGCTGGAGCAGTGACCCATGCTCGCCGCGAGATCTGGTGAGGCCTGGGGACCACGCGTGAGGATGGACCAAGGCCTGGAGTGCAGCAACCGGCCACCCAGGTCAAAAAGGAAGATCATCCTGGAGTAATTCTGAAGTCCTCCGATGACTTCAACTGAGCTATTGTTGCAATTATCTGGGGAAGTCATCCTAAGCCATCCTGAAGTATGCCTATAGGGATAAATATTTAAATGAGATGACTCCATCCAGAGTCATCACAGTAACTATTTCAGGATGAGCTCCTGATTGCTTCCTTGGAAAATGTGTGATTATCTTTAACTACTGCAGGATGACTCCATGACAACAAAAGGATGAGGGCAGATTACCTCATGATGACTCCATGACAACTAGGGGAGGGGAACAGATTACTTCTTGGTGACCCCATGACAACTAGAGGATGAGAGAAGATTACTATATGATGACTCCATGACAACTAGGGAAGGAGAGCAGATTGATCCATGAGTACTTCATGATTACTTCAGGATGTGTTTGTATTACTTCACAATGACTTTATGACCACTTATAGATGTAATTTTATTACTTCACTAAAGCGCTGTGAGCGCTTCTGAATAGGTTATTACAGCATGAATCCATGATGATTGCTTAATTGTCACTTTCTGTGCTTGAAAGGTCTACCTCCAATGGTAGTTCTTGTAGGCTTTAATAGCACTGGAGTTTACTGTTAAGCAAAAAGAGACCCTCAATCAGCGTATACAAGACATCTGCCTGACACAATGTTGTGGTAATACTACAATTCTAGTAACTATTACAGCAACTACAAACTGTGATCACTGTAAGCTTAGAAATAAATGTGCCCGCTGTGTTTAATGGATGCATCCTGAGACCTAACTTATTAGCTCAATGTGCTTCAAAATGTACCAGTGGGGGAGCCGTGTCCAAGATGGCGACGGAGTAGGAGTGCTGACATGGATCTCCGCTCCCGTTCCTTCGCTTCTGAGCAGTCCTGGGTTGTTTTAGTGGCGCATTCTGGCGGGAATACACGCTGTTGCGCTCCTGGTACTTACGGGCTCCGATGATCGAAGCTGGAGCAGAGTGACCCATGCTCGCCGTGAGATCTGGTGAGGCCTGGGGACCACGCGTGAGGATGGACTAAGGCCTGGAGTGCAGAAACCGGCCTATGCAGTATTCTTTCCCGCGCATTCCGGATCGACCTGCCCGCCTCCGAGACCCGTCCGAGTACTCCGATGCCCTGAGGTGGCATCTGTGGTGCCCTCGGTAGCTTCCCGGGATTGCACCACCGACGACTCTGCAGAGATACTTCTGTCAGAGTGCGGCGGGCTAGGTGATGCTCACTCTGTGAGAGGCCCGGGTCAGAGGCTGGGCCGTCCCTGCTGCAGTGAGTGGCACTGAGTGGGCATTCTCCACTGCACATCAACCGTTGTGGGCCCTCATAAATATAAAGGGTTCGGATTATGGATCCCTGAAGCTTATTCTGCCTGGAAACTGCTAGAGAGTGTTGGGCTATAACAGAGGGGTGCTCTTCGGATGGCTCTTCCCTTGCACAGCACAGGAGTAACACTGGACCCCTGAGTAGCTGTATGGCGCAGATTACCTCTCTGTCTCCTTTAGAGCCCCAGTACGAAGCACCCAGATGTTGAGTGAACTGTGCATTACAACTTGCCCACCCTTAAGATTTTGAAAATCGCTCCTGACGCTCCAATATCTGCATTAAGTGGGTCCCTTTGCGAGCTGTCACCCGGAGTCTTGAGGAATTTACTGTATGTTCCTTTTGACACGCTGCACCTGAGCTCGCTGAACAGGAGATTGTCCTTGACAGTGTCCATTGGACTGGTCACCCGCTGGATTCACCTAATCAACAACAGGACATTCTTACCTGTTTACATTACTACAAGCAGAAGGAATCCATCCTGGTGGTGGTCCGTGATAAACATCTTATTGACTTCGAAGGATTCAAACTGAGCCTTTATCAGGATCCTTCACCGCTTACATTGCAACGCCACCGAGCTCTCTGATCTTTGACAAACATCTTCAGTTAGAAAGGTATTCAATGTAGATGGGGCTACCTCTTTCGCCTCCACTTTGTATGGAACGATGAAACTCAGATTGTCCACTCTTTATATGATGCACAAATCCTACCGGACATGCTTAACTTCCAGGAGCTTCCTCAGGCCCATATGTACTTGCAGTTCTTCCACTCAGTATCAGTTGGTCCTCCATGCTCTGCAGGCAAGAAAAAGGCTAAGATGCGTGGCCCCTCGGAAGCTGAAAGCCATAGAGAAGAAGCCACGCTACTGCAACAATTATAACATAAGGATAGTGCCTCTGAGGCAGATAGGGATCCTTGATGCTTGAACTCTTTGATATCACCAGATGTAGCGGCCCCCAAATCTGCGTGCATCTGGGTTCAGAGTTGCTTTACCCTGGTCCACTGATTTTCCTTATGGAGAGTACTGCTCCCTTTCATAATAGATCTCTCTCTGCTAGCGGAGCTCCATCCCCCACTCATCCCGGAAACATTGTGTCACCGAAGTGCTCAGAGTGAATTACTTGGACTCATACAATTTCTCTGTTTGGATTCCCTGGCGAGGAATCATTCTGTTTCACTATAGCTGGGTTTCCTTCCTTTCTCTCTTCCTATTGTAGACTGTCTGGGCTCCATACCATTTCATTGCGGGACCGGACCAGACGAAGTAACATTCGGCGGGCTCGTCAGAGATAAGGGGCATATCACAGCCCTTGTGCGCTCTATTTATACACAGTGCAAGATTAAAGATATTGTCCATAAAACTTTGTTGTCTGAACATAGACACCGCTTTTTCGCGTAGGCGTGACAACTATATTTACAACAGTGGCTTTTCTATATAGACTTTGAATCTGGGATCTGGACATACTTTTCCAGGAAACATCAGGAACATGAATTCCATCTGTTCAAATACTGCTTGTGTTACTATACTAGAATGATATATATAACCATTGAAATATGATCTCTGATTGTCAAGTGAAGCACTGATATCGCACAATTAAAACCCTTTTTTTGTAATGATCAAAGAAATTTCTCTTGTGATTTACTAGGATTGACATGTGTTTCTGAGTAGGCTTAGGACTTTTCTGAGGAATTTTTGCCTAGTGGCTAAGACTGAAATAAGGACATTAGGAGTGCCGAGGCACAGTGTTTTCTTATACCATTGCAGAGGTGTCTATCGGGTGATATGTGATGGACTTATGTTTCAGGATGGACACGTGGGTAGTATGTTAGAGACACAGTCGATGTTATCAAGGATTAACATTGTCAGTCTCAATATAAGAGGTTTAAATGCACCTGTGAAGCGGCTATCACTAGTCTCTCTTCTCAGAGTGGTTAAATGTGATATCTGCTTGCTGCAGGAAACCCACTTGCTTAAAGATGATTGGAAGAGGTTGCGATCCCAGTGGTTTGAACGCCAGTTCTTTTCCTCAGGACCTAATAAAAGGGCAGGGGTGGCAGTTCTCTTGTGAACACACTTCCGTGGAAAGGTGACACAGACACATGCTGAAATGCTGGGCAGACTTTTATCGTTACGTATTGGTGTAAAGGGTTACAGATTTACATTGGCCAATGTGTATGGTCCTTATGACCATCAAGAAACCTTTCTTGAAGATGCTCTGGGAAGGGTCTTTGCCACCCCCGACAAAGATTTGATTGTGAGAGGGGTTCTCACTATAGTAATGGACTCAACACTGGACTGATCCGCTCACCGACAGGGGTTACAAAACATTGGCCTCTCTGACATCTGCCGACAAACCCTTCCTGCTACTCAGAATTTTACCTTCTTTTCAGCAGCACACCAGTTGTATGCTCGACCAGATTATTTTCTTACTTACCCACACACTTCATAAGCCACCGTAGCGGTGGATATTGGGGTGGCCATCACAATACAAATCAGCACGCTCAATGATTCACTGGTGCCTCATACCTGGTGCCTTAACTCTAAACTCCATACCTATGATGCTACACTTACTGAGATTAAGGGCACACTAGATACTTTCCTCACACAGAATGACATGCCATACACCCCCGCTGTGCTGTTGTGGGAATCTTTGAAGGCTGTAGTGTGGGGTAAATTAATAGCTATAGCGGTAATATTTAATTCTGATGGATGAAATACGTGACTGACCCTTAGAGGCTGCGGTTACAGAGCTTGAAGCTGCCCACAAGCGTACAGGCTTGCTGGCATCCCGACGTGAACTCACAGCATCCCATAAACAGCTAAAAGCACTTGACTTTGATAGAACAGAATATGCAACTAGCCATGATCACCCTCATTCCTAAACCTGGATGGAATTCTAGCCACTGCTCCTCATATCGTCCCATCTCTCTATTGAATGTAGACGCCAACATCTTTACTGGTATACTGGCAAATATGTTAGCCTTCTTATATGCAGGATATTGTATACCCAGATCAGACAGGATTTATACATAAAAGGGGTTGCAAAGATAATACTAAGAGACTCTGTCATCTTCTTGACAAGGAGCAGCGTTCACACATCCAGGCCTTACTTCTTTCCACAGACGCTGAAAAAGCGTTTGATACGGTACATTGGGCCTATCTCCAAGCAGTCGTGAAACGTTTTGGCCTTGGATCCCGGTTTTCCTGCTGGATTTAGAGTAGCCATGCCTCCCCTAAGGCGATGGTGAGGGTCAATGGGCTTCTATCCTGACCCTTTTTGGTTGAGATGGGTACCCGTCAGGGTTGCCCTTTATCACCTTTATTGTTTGCTCCATGCATGGAGACCCTCACTGAATGGATTCATGGTAACCCACGAATTTCAGTTATTCACATGGGAGGTTGGACCAATAAGATAGCGCTCTATGCCGAAGATGTTTTGTTTACATTGACGGACACACACACATCACTAAATGCAATCAGGGAAAAACTTGAACTTTTTGGCACAGCTTCTGGCTTTTTTAATCTCAAATACTTTTATTAGATTTTCCATAATAAAACAAAATAAAACATATTTCGTAAAATATACAAAACTGAACTCTTGGCCCAATGCTATATCTGGGCAGAGCATAAAACTTAACAATATAACCACAAGAATTATTATTTCAAGCAAGATATAAACAAAAGATGTGAATACAAAGCACCAATAAGACTAGAGTAGGATATCGTACACTTATGGATGATCATACCAAACCATGGACAATAATAAAAAGAAAGAAAGAAGGAAAGAGAGAGAGAAAGAAAAAACAAAAGACAAATAAACAAATAAGAAAGAAAGAAAGAAAGAAAGAAAGAAAAACAATAATAAATAGACAAAATGGTTTATATAAAACAGTGGAGAGGCCTACTGCTTCAACTGGATATTGTATCTAAATACATATATGAGAAAAAGAATTCTGCAGCAACAGTATTTAGTGAGATCAATACGTAATTTGGTCCAAACAATATTTTATGCATCTTTAATAAAAAGGTATGCTGTGGATGGAAAGATATCTAGAAAGAGCTTTTTAAAAAAAATATTACCTAAGGAATGATCATGGTGGTTTATATTTGGTGAAGTAAATATCTAGAGTATTCCACATAGATGTGGTCGAGGGTTTCCATGGAGAATTCTGTAGAGCAATATTATCTGCGGCCCTGAGGTGAATAATCCAGTTCATCCACCCCTTATATGAGGTCTTATGTGTATCCTTCCAATTATTTAGTATCATTTTTATTGTGATGTGAGTAAGAGGTCTAATAGGGCTTTATCTGCATCATTACATGTATCAACCATTGGAAAACCAGTTGATAAAGTGGAAAATTCGCTTTTTAACTTACAATTGAAGACATTTGAAAGAAAATCAAAAACGTTGCCCCAAAAGGTCAATACAGCCCTACAATGTAATATAAGATGGGCTAGATCGCCAGTTTCTTCTTTACAATTCCAGCAAATCGGATCATCGCGAAGGTGTTGTGAGTGCAGCCGAGCAGGCGTCCAAAATACTTTGTATAGAAGTCAGAGTTAGTTTGAGACAACACTGGGGATATTTTATTACGTGTTGTAGAACTCCATATTTGAGGCCAAATAGATTAAAGTAATAGGTTAGAAGAGTGCGTCTCCCAGAAAGCTACAAGGTTTTTGTTGAGATTCGAGGTTTTGGGGTGAAAAAGTTTGTATATGTGTGATACTTGGTGACCTAATTTATTAATCTGTGACACGACACAAAAAGTGGCAGGGATGGGGGTGAGTGATGTAATTTGGTTTTTGTTAGTGTTGCTCTAACTTTTGAAGCTGTAAAATTCAATGTTGTCTAATTTGTATTTGGATTGAAGTTCTGCAAACGTAATGGGATTTGACGAATGTTCTAGCTGATAGGGAAAGAATATACCCTTGTTAATCCAAGTATCAAAATCTAACCTTTTCGCTTTATATTAAATATTACGATTATGCCATAAAGATTCCATCTTGGAGCCCTTTATGTTTGAATCAAGTTTCTTGTCCACCTTTAGTAGCGCCATTTTCGTATTTTTGAAAATAGATTTAGACCTAATTGGATACGTTAACTAGTGGTGAGCAGGGCAAGGGGGTTAAGATTATCAAGAATAGTTGTTTCAACTTCTAACCACACCAGACTATAATTGATAGGAGGCAAAATCCAATAAGAACCCTGCTTGGCCAAAAATGCTGATTGATATCATTTAAAGTCGGCTAAGTTAACTCCACGTAAGGATTTGTCTAGCCTCCGTTTTTTTAGTCCAATTCGAGCCTTTTTGCCCTGCCATAAAACATTTGAGAGAAGGAAGTTCAGTTTATGGTGACAGTCTTCTGTCAGGATAAGTGGGAGCATGTTGATAAGATAATTAATTATGGGCGTAATCATCATCTTTATTGTTTCAATTCTCCCCCACCATGTGATGAATTTTGGTGACCATGAATCAAGGAGTTTCGCAACCTTTTCCAATGTTATCTTTTCATTGTGATGAAGTGTGTGAATTATATTGCTACCAAATTTGATACCTAAATATTTTATATATCCCGATTGCCACGCCAGGCCTGACATGCCTAAAGTTTCTTTGGTACAGTGAACATTCAAAGGTTTTATCTCCGATTTGTCCATATTAAGCTTGTATCCTGAATGTATAGAGTATTCCCCTATTGTAAGCATCAAAGCCTCAATTGAAGGACTCAGGTCTTCAGTTACTATTAATATATCATCCGCGTAGGCGGCTAATTTAACCTGAGTATTATTGAACCCTATTCCCTTTATATCTGTGTTCCTCTTGATGTCTTGAATTAAGGGTTCCAACGCTAAAAGAAAAAGAGATGGTGAAAGAGGACAACCTTGTCTAGTGCCTTGTTGTAGGATAAAAGACTCAGAGAGCCAGCCGTTAATCGCAATACGTGCCGAAGGCGATAGGTATAAGGCCATGACCATATTTATGTAGGATTCCCCCAAGTTAAATGAATACATGCATTGTTTTAAAAATGACCATGAAACCCTTTCAAATGCCTTTTCAGCGTCAAGAGTAATCGATATTGTAGGATCTTTTTGAAACGTGGCCTTTTCCACAACATGACATAACAGGCGAGTATTGTCATTGGACATATGGTTTTTAAGAAAGCCAACTTGAGGATTACTAATCACATGTGGAAGAACTGGCTTGTGGCTAAAGTTTTTACATACATTTTACAATCAACATTAATGAGAGATATTGGCCTATAGTTCTTTGGTAAAAAGGGAACCCTTCTCTTCTTTAGGAATAACTATCATGTTAGCTTCTGTCATGGAGTCAGTCGTTTGACCTTTATTAGCTATATTATCAAATACTTTTATCATAGTTGGTTGTAATCGGTCTGAAAATGTTTTATAGAAAGTGGCAGTAAACCCGTCAGGGCCCGGAGTCTTATTGTCTTTCAGGGATTTAATCGAGTTTGACACTTCCAGTGCACTGATTGGTTTCCCTAAAGCTGATTTATCCTTTTCGTTCAGTTGGGGCAGGTTCAGTCTGTTCAAATATTGGGTACAATCATCTAAGTTAAATTCTTGATTGTTTTTATATAAGTTCTCATAGAAGGTTTTAAAGGTATTTAGTATATCTTATTGTTTAGTATGTGTTTGGTTATTAGTGTCTTTGATGGACAAGATAACATTTTGATTCTGTTTATGCTTAAGATATGAGCCAACAGTTTACCCGCTTTGTTGGCTTCGCAGAGTTTAAGGGCTCTAAATTTGTTCACCCATACACCCGCACGTTTACTCAGAATTTTTATTATATTCATATTTCTTTTGCGTTAGGAGGTTGAGAATATTAGTATCCTTTAACGCAGTGGCATGTGAGGATTCCAGGGTTTTAATTTTCATGTTCTAACTTAACTAATTCAGAATTAAGATTTTTATTGATTTTTGTTTTAATTTCAATGATTATCCCCCTGATGGTTGCCTTCAATGCGTCCCAAAGGGTGTTTGCGTTAGTCTCTCAGAGATCATTATGCTTAAGATAGTCTGTAATTGCCTCTTCAATTTTCTTTTTGTCTTCAGGGTCTGATAGGACATCATTATTAAAATGCCATCTTTGGGGTGAGGGTTCACTATGACTGCCAGCCAATGTAACACTGATACATGAATGATCAGACACTAGCTTGGGCGATATATCGGAGTGTTCAATTAAATGCGTGAATGAACCAGATATACGAATGTAATCTATTCTAGTATATGAATTATGTGGGGCAGAATAAAAAGTATAGTCCCTGGAGTCTGGATGTTGAAGGCGCCAGGTGTCTTTAAGGTTAAATTTAGAACATATGTTTTGGACTATGCCGTGCGATCTTGTGGCATGATATTTGCATGTAGATTGTCGATCGATTATCGGACCTAACAGGATGTTGAAGTCGCCACCAACTATGAGATCATCTTGGGAGAGATTGTCTATAGTGTTCAAAATTCCCTCCCAAAAGTTTGGATTGTCTATGTTAGGACCATACATATTTATAACATGTATGAAATCTTCCCCTTTCTTCAGATGAGTGACCAATAATCTACCTTCACTATTATGGGATTGGTATTCCAGGGAAATATTGGGTTTCCTTGCTATTAGGGTGATCACTCACTTCTTTTTATGATCCGCCGGTGAACATGAAACTTGTGATATCCAATTATGCTTAATAAATGCAGCATCTTCTTCAGATAACTTTGTTTCCTGGAGCAATACAATGTCCCCTTTAGTTTTGGCTAAATAGTCAAAACATTTCCAGCGTTTAATCGTATGGTTAAACCCTTTGACATTTAAAGAGACAATGTTGAGATCTTCTTTAATATTATATATCATAGTTTGAGCCATCACATATGTAAGTGAAGATAAAGAGGCACATTAGTATGTCGGGCGGATCGCCACCACCCGCATGGCGGTGGCGATTCGCCTGACATTTATTCCGTCCGCCTGCCAATTCCCTCCCGGAATTAGACACCGCCATCCATATCAGGATGTATGCGGGGTTTTGCCTTTCCGTGGCGGCAACGCCGCCATGGAAATGCATGCGGTCTTTCACATTGGGGGCCTGTAGCGGGCCCCCAGGTAATTTTGGGGGGTGGGGGGTGCACATGGGGGTACCTATGGTACCCCCTGCATTTGCATGTACAACGTGGCAGGCACCGCACGGTGCCTGTCACGTTGTTCATGCAAATACACAACTTGCATTTTTGCCATTGCGGCGGGCGGTGCTTTCTGCACCGCCTGCCGCAGTGTTAAAAATGCGGGATGCGCCCGCCAGTGGGGCGGGCGCATCCTAATTGTATCTGTGGGACCGCTCAATACATTGCGGGTGGTCCCATTTCCCGGGGCGCCCACCATGCTAATGGTGCCCGAAGTGTACTAATCTCATGTGTTGTGTATGGTGTTGTGAATAACAACATAACCAATAAGTCATTCTAAAATCAACGTTAGATGCATAAGGATTACTTGAGTTGAATACAAATATTATAATGGCGCTGACATCAACTATGAAATAAACATCACATAGCAACACTTGTTCATTCAAAGCGAAGCATATCAAAAACACTAATGAGAAGAAAGTAAAAGACAGAAAGAAAGAAAATAAAGATAAAGAGAAGAAACAACTGTGATTACCCAAGATACAATCCACAAAATTTCCAGTCACAGTGCGCCAACCCTGGGAATCCACAAACCCCCTCCCCACTTCCCCCACCCTCCCCACCCATCCCTACATACTTTGCATGTAGGAAGTGTGACGGCAGGAGCGTCAAACTGTCAAACAGAGAAAACTTATCCTAAAATGGTGGAACCTTCCAGAGTATATCATATAAGGAAGCAGGTAATTTGTTATATGGAAAAGCTACACAAGGTAGCAACTTAGCACAAATAAATGCTAGAAAAAAGGCGTAAACTGAATTACCTATAAAGATTTAAGAACAAATATAACCAATGGAAAAATAAATTCAACCCTTCGTGTTAAACACGCTAAAAAAAGATATATATAACACCAATGGCGATTACTATATTAAAGAGACCAGACTGTGTTTGAAAAACATGTCCTCATTTACACCTTCTAATACCCAATTGAGTCTGAAAATGCTTAATAATGTATAAGATTAACCATCGACTAATAATCGACTTGATACACACATGATAATGAAAAATAATAATCATCAAATACGACAGTAATTGGTTTAGCACACTGTGAATAAACACCATAGACACGAGCCTTATGAACAAAAAAACAAACAAACAAAAAAATAAATTCAAGAACATTATATGGACCAGCATACATGGCAAAAAAGCCTAAATGGGATATGGAATTGATATCATGACTTCCTTTTATTGGAAAAGGAGTGATTAAAGTCCATGTTTTGAGTGGGTGTGCCGTCTCGAAATTTTGACAGGCTTTGGGGTCCGTAAAATAATGATGTTTACCATTGTCTATGATTCTAAATTTGGCAGGACCAGCAAAGGAAAACTGAATATTTTTCTCTCTTAACGTGTCTCGTAGAATGAGGAAGCCTTTTCTAGTATCAACTGTAGGTTTAGAATAGTCCTGCATGAAAATGATTTTGTGACCGTTCCAAGTAATCTGACGTTTTTTACGGGCAAAGATGAGAATGGCTTCAGCATGTTGATATCTCAACGGTTTACAGATGATAGGACGGGTTGTTTGCCGTGAGCAGGAATTAAAAGTCGGAATTCTGTGCGCCCGGTCCAACTCTAGGTTATTTGAGAATTTTATGCCTGTGATCTGAGGTATCCAGTTCTCCAGGAAGCATGATTTCGCAGAGTCTTCTGAGCCTTCTGGAACTCCCAAAATTCTAATGTTGCTTCTCCTGTTTCTATCTTCGTGTTCGGCTGCAGTCATATCCCTCAGACACTTTATCTCTTTGCTGGCTTGGAAGGAAGCGTCTTCAACATTACTGATTCTTTGTTCTGCGGTTGCTATTTTAGAGTTGATTGTGTTCATGTCTGCTCGAATGGCAGTTAGTTCTAGCTGCATCGCGTCCGTATTTTGTTCAGTGGATATAGCTACGTCATGAACATCGGCTAGTTTTTTGAGAATCATATCCATCGTACTATTTATATCTGCTTTGGCCTTGATGGGAGAGTCGGACGGTGAAGGATCACATTTGTTTCTTTTATATAGAATTTTGGACTCCTTTTCTGCCATTGTGAAGATCCTGTAAGAAGGGGAAGTAGCCCTTCTTGTGTTGGAGATGCTAACGCTATTGATAGTGTTAGAAGTATAACCTAGATATAGCACAAACTTATAGATGAATACCAAAAACCATAAACTGTAGTAAATAGTGAAATGGCGGTACACGACCTGAGACAATTGCTTGCACTGAGATGAGACGCAATGCGTATCGTACGGTTAGTGTGCCAGCAAGACTCAGTACTTTTGGGTGTACGATTTTACTCCTGATAATTAACAAAGAGAGTGGCCCGCTGCGAAGACCTCTTCTAATTAGGTGACTGTTCTATAAACACAGCGTATACAGAAGACCTTCTAATCACAGGTAACACCTCCTATTCGATTTAGGCAGTAAGGACAAGCAAGCCTGGCTGTTGAAGAGTTCACAAGCAGAATAGTTTTGCAGCAGGTAATATCTTTAAAACCCCAATGAATAATACTGAAGTTCCACAAACCTTTGGAAGATCAGCCGATGTAAGCTGGAGATTTAAGAGATGGGGAATGACACCATCGAAAAGCTGAGCTCAATAAAGGTTATATAGACCACCAACTCGTCGCAGGATACACAGAAATAACACTGGTACTGGTGATAAAGCGCCCCCGCAGGTTGGAGTATTTGAGAAGGATTAAATTGGGCATTACCCTGTTGCAGAGACAGCCAGCAAGATATCCTCTCGACAATGCTTAAATCTAAAATCTAAACGACCAACGCCATCTTAGAAACAGCCATCCTTAGCAGAGAAATCACTGTGGAAACAAGATTGGACGTAAATTAACGCACTCCTCATGTGAATCAGGCTCTGACTTGAAAGTTATTGCATTCATGTCTGAATCTCAGCTCTCAGCACCCCCGGAGCAGATAATGTGTGCTTTGTCGTCACAAGACTGCCATTTTGAAGGTCAGGCACTATACATGCGAACATCCCTAGGAAGCTGGAAACGACCCCTCCATGAAACGTGGGTGCCCAGACTGCCTCCACATTGAATGCCCAAACGCTCAACCTTCCTTTCATGTCACCGCCGTAATCGGAACAACACTCCTCGCATTACACACACAGCCGCCATTTTAAGGACATGCCACAACTTGGAAAGAACACCGTAAAGTTTCAATCTTGGTTGTACCGGTGTAAATACCTTCATTAAAGGTGCGTCCGGTCAAATCCTTATGGCACGGCTGTTTAAAAAGCCAAATAGGGCCGTTGTCGGCCTTCAAAGTTATCCGTAAAATTGTAACTCGAAATCCGCCATTTTGTCTCGTTGCAGTTTAACACTTGGTGAATTTACCACCGATAATTGTGCTCAAATCAGCACACCTTAGTCATCAACGATGTCATCCACTGGAGCAGCGCTCCATCAGGAATCGAATCCTGGCTACTCTGAAGTGCCATCGCACGCCATACCCCCGGAATCCATGCATTCAGTTTCCGCTTACAACAGCGAGACGGGATCAGGCACCATTCGGCTCTGCCGTCCAAGCCACGCCCCAACAGCTTCTGGCTTTAAAACTAATCTTCAAAAGTCATCAATTCTCAATCTTACCATCCCTGAGGCGAGCAAATCAGCCTCAATAATGGATTTTTCATTCACACGGGCGTCATAGGGAGTGGAATACCTAGGGCTGTAAATATGCCCCACTCCTGCAGCTACATCTGGAAGCAACTACTCTATGCTGATAAGATGGGCCCGTTTGAGCTAACTCAATGGAGATGGTATGATCTCTCATGGTTGCCTCGCATGGTGGCGATAAAAATAACGCTGCTACCGAAAATATTGTATGTTATGCAGACGCTGCCAGTACAACCCTCACCGCAGGCTTTGGACACATTGCAGGTCCTTATCTGAGAGTTTATTTGGGGTGGGAGGAAGGAAAGGATGGTAAAAGCACAAGCATACCTAACCCAGGCGGAGGTAGGTCTGGGAATTCCCCACTTAGTAAGCTATTATCAGGCGGCTCAGTTAAGCTATATGGTAGAATGGTCTCGCCCCTAATCGGAAAAGCATTGGTGTTTCATTGATCAGGCGGTGGTGGGATTCCATATTTGGAAAATACCCTGGCAACCTAAGGCTCACCGTACTGCTGGGGTGTGCATCTCACCGATGCTCCGAGCCACTCTTGGGGTCTGGCGGAAGAGACTGTCTGCTCCGATTTCTCCTCAAAGTCCACTGCTGGGGAACCTGGATTTCCCATCTGCATTACAGGGTTCCTCTTATAATGAGTGGCAAACAGCTAACTGCAACAAAATAGGAGACCTTTTTGATAATGGGGTCTTGTGGATTTCTCTCGGCTACATTAAGCCTTCAGCCTCCCCTCTAAAACCCTCTGCCAATACATTACATTGAGTCGCTGGGTCTCCCAGCCTTCGATCCGGCTCCATGCCAATAGGCCAATTACACCATTCAACAAATGGAGGCACCTCTTGGTAAATAGGGCACAGGGGAAATTCTTTCTCTTATTCACAGCAAACTTTTTAAAACCCAGATCATTTGTTTATCGGACTTGTCTTGTCCCAGCTCACTATAATTCCAAACCCTATGCAAAAATATATGTTATTTTAGGTTGTTGCATAAAATGACCGCTGGGAGCAGGTGCCTACCACAAAGAAACTATACCAGAATCGGGTTTCACATCCAGGGTGTTTTTTTTTCTTACACGGATTGCTTTGCTCCTCAGTTTACTTTACTTCACGACATTTTTGGCCCAAACCCACACATAACTGTCAGTGTTTTGTGACTAAGCACATGTACTTCAGGCGAGCGCCGATGTCTCTCTTGCCACTACACAATTGCATTATCTGCGGTCACGGTATTGAATCCCGAGGGGCCCACTCATCCTTTCATCCTTTTGAGGTCAATGATTTGGGCTCCTTGGGTAACAATAAACAACTGGTATTGCGCTGATAGCAGAAGGAGTGACGTGTGCTTTACGAATGTGCACGTTATGTTACCCATACTGCTCGATTCAGATTCAACTAACAATAGCTTTTAAAACTATTCTGTCCCCAGCGCACCCACAGCAAGTCGTTTGAGCCTTGATTGTAAATTGTAATTGGGAATTGTAAATGTATTTATATAGCGTTTACGATCCCCGACGAGGCTTTTCCCGTGAGTAGCGCGCTACTCCGGAACCTAAGATTAGTAGTTTAGTACATTTTTTTTTCTTCTGCATTAGTTGTGTTAGGTTTGTGCACTTTTTGATTGTTGCTAATTACATTTCTTCACATCATTTAGTGCTCTGGACCAGTTGTCAATACCAGGTATAGAGTTGGCTGCTTATATGGCCACCAGCTAATATAATAATCTGACAGTTGGACACATTTAATAAAAGGCCTTGTTGTAGAGCAGCAACAAAGCTAATACTATAGCTCACCAAGGAAAAATGGGCACCTCCATGAGTCGATCTGTTTAATGGATTTTGGTGAAAGGACTAGTAGGCCAATAGAAAATGAGGATGTTGTGCAAACGGCTTGCAAGGTTGCAAAATACAAGCATTGTCAAAGCCATTGATGTGCTAACACATATAAATTAAGGACAGAATTTTCTTAGTGCACTCGTGTACTTCTATTCTTTTGTTGTTTTTCAATTAATTCTTGGTGTGCTGCAACATCTGTTGCACTGTGTCGGGCAGTGCCTGTAAGTGAATCCAAATCTGTGTGGGTCAGGACCTCCTTTCCCTTAGATGTGAGCACTTTTAAAATGAAACATGATGTTTCTCCTCAGATCAATATCCAAATAATATTCACATCAATCTTTATCGATTAATCATCAAAGATTTTATTCTTAATTTGTTCTTTATGTACAAATTCTTTTGGCATCTTATATTCTCAGATGCGGCAAGCATTCTTTTCTAGAAGCTTATAAACCCAATGCATTTCGGGTCCGACTCAACCCTTCCTCAGGGGTCTGCAATTTAATACATGAATAACCCAAATCAATACAAGTCCTTCATTGACTCATGAATACAGTATTATAAATTCAGCAGAATAAATCTAATTTGAAGGAACACATTAAATAGCTAACAGAAATCACTGCAAGTCCTTCGCTTACTCGTGAAACAAGGCACATACGATATTCTAAATTTCAGCCAAATAAATGTAATAGAAATGGCACATTGCATAGTGCAACACAAATACATAATCGTCATCATATTTTTTCAACAATGACCTTATCGTCTATAGACAACAATTTAAGAATAAAATCTTTGATAATTAATCGATAAAGAATAAAGATTGATGTGAATATTATTTGGATATTGATCTGAGGGGAAACATCATGTTTCATTTTAAAAGTGCTCACATCTAAGGGAAAGGTGGTCCTGACCCACACAGATTTGAACGCATATAAATTGGCATACAGAAAAGGGAATTTGCTATTTGAGCCGGGTCTCTCTGCACTCGTCCATTTTTTGGGGAAGTTGTTTATTTTGCAGACTTGGGGAATAAAACTTCAGACATGGGATCCAACCCTCCCTGGTAAACTTGGAGGGCTGTCACTGGATGTCTATGTCCTTATTTACTAAACAGAGACTGCTGATGCCTGTTCCCACCGTCAAAGCTGGTAGACTTGTGCCTGAACACTCACTACCTCCCTTTTCAGTGCTTGGTGGGCTCTGTATAGGCAGTTCTAGTAATCACGGGTGATGGGCTGCAGGCGCCCACAGTTTGGGCTTAGTGCTTCGTTCTCTTTGTCCACGTACATCACTGCTAAACAAATTAAATTCAATTAAACAGATGCTACTTTATAAAACTTTAAAGTTAAACATCAAATAGATGTTTAAAAATCTATATGATTATGGGTTGAAGATATGCTAATGTTGATACTCAAAACCTCAAAGTCCCCCAATGTCCTAGCAACTGTAGCTTCATTATCTTAACTCCTTCACTTAATGCATTGGGGATGCAGATGAAACTAAACCAATTGCAGCTCTGATGACATCACATATCAATGAGCTGTCAGCATCACTCGCCTGCCATTCCTCTCAGTCTACCAATAGGCTAGTCACCTTCTGAATCCAAAGAGTTTCTATTCCTCTGTAAGTTTATGGAAAAAATTGCACAGCTTCTCAGAATCCAGATCTTTCATTGTGAAACAGGAATGCAGTTTTCTTTGGCAATAAGACTGAATGCTATGGAGCTAATGGTTTTTAAAAATAAACGCATCTATGGTGACAGCAGCATGGTTAGGCGATGAAGTGGAATATCGCTTGCTGGGGTAACACACGTTGTGTGTGAGAAGTGTCGGGACCAGATGTCTTGGATTAAAATGCCAACTGGTGATGCACTTATCCCTGCCTGCCTTAAGATGTCTGCCCAAGTGCGTGTTGATGCGGCGTTTGCCAATGCCGCTTAAGTTGCTCCACTGGCTTGGAGGCATGAAACGCCATCCTTGCAAGGGATGGAGGTTATATTTGAACTGAAATCTGAGTTCTAATCTGGAGTTAACCTGATGAGCCAGGAGTATCACTGCTACAAGTGTTCCTGTTGGACCTTCATTTTGGTTATTAAAGTGGGGAGGCAAAAGAAACTGATGCTGTGTAGCCCCTGTAACTGCTGTAGTTTATTTGCAGAAAAAGCATCTGTTTTTCCGTTTTGGTGTATGAAACAGCTGTTTCCAGTGTGCTGAGTTGGATTTTTTTGTATCATTTGCTTCTAGGCTTAGGAGCTACTTTAGGGATATCACATTCATTCTCTTAAAAGTTCCAGACCTGGAACGAGGCTGTTCGACTTGTATTAAAGGGGACAAACATTAGATCCACAGCGTCCACTATACCTGGGAATGCCAGATAGCTCACAGAAGTCATCGAGACTGAGGGAAGCAGTTGGCACCTATGGAGAAAAGAAATTACAGCCAATAGAACCTGAAGGGAATGAAGAGGACAATGCATCAACCAGTATTTCAGAGCGATTATTCGTATTGGACCGTCAAAATCGGGGAACACACCTTCATCCACCATGTTCCATGTTCGCACCACTTATAGACAAGGACATAAAGAGACGTTGAGAGCATGAAACTTTATTGAGACATTCAACAGACTTTACATCAGCCTTAGACTTGAAAGAGAGGATAAGGTGTTAAAAGAGAAGTTGTATTTGATGTATTTATTTGGCTACCGTAATCATCTCAGAAATGGGGCACTCATATCAACATAGCCGTGTTTACATATATTGTTTGCATTGCTTATACTAAAGGTGCAAAGCATGTGTTGGTAACTGTGTGAATGGTTATGTTTGTTCGTATCAGTCAGTGGTTTCAGATACTTGTCTGCAGGTGGAAGGTCTGCTCATCTGGGATCCAAGTAGCTACATCCAGCGGCAGAGAGCCACATGTACGACGGTAACATTTTGCAAGTCCCTAATTGCAACTTTTTGCGACTCGCAATTAGGAACTTGGAAAATGCGATGTACAATAGTGTCTCAGAAACTGTTTGCGATTTCCAATGGGGGCCACAATTGACCTGCCTCATCAATATTCATGAGACAGGTCGCAATTTGCGAACCATTTGGAATGGCCTGTAATCACAGGGATGGTGGCCTGTTGGAGTCAGCAGACCACCATGTCTGTGATTGCTTTTTAAACAAAGCCATTTTTTTAAAATGCAACCCATTTTCTTAAAGGAAAATGGGATGCATTTCAAAAATAAAAATGGAAAGCTACCTTTTCATTTTTTAAAAGTAAGTAGTGGTCTGTGGCCCACATTCACAAAGGGGGAAGGGTCCCTTGGGGACCGCTTCTTGTTTGCGAACTGGTTACCATCTCCTTCACAGAATCAGAAAAATATGAATGTTTTGCTACAGCATCCCGGTCACAAAACATTCATGCATGCCCATGCAACTCGCTATTAGGAAAGGATGCCCTTGGCATGCCCCCTTGTAATACCAACTCTCAAATCCTATTTTGTGAATCTGTAATAGGTCCTTACAAAGGTGCTGTGTGTGCGCGCTTCATATATGACACTGTGGGCTCGGGGTGACATAGGTGCGCTTGCACACGTGCACCTTACAGGTAACAGCGATACACACACATGCACATACACACATGCACACACACTACCTACTGACGTTTGCCAGTAGAAAGTTATAATTAGTACCTAGTTTTCGTAGGAAAAGCGTTTTTTTATTTTGCAATAACTTTGATGGTGTTTGAAGAATCTTCATAAAATTTTCAAAATTTGTTTGCCACTCACTACAGCTGCTGTCTGGAAAGTTTCTGGGTGATTCATTAAGTGGGAGCTGAGAAAAAGGGGGTGTCCCAAAACACGTTTTCCCCAATGCAATTTCCCAAAGGGATTCTAGACACAACTACAGCCCGAACCGATGAACATAATTATACCAAATTTGGCAGAAAGCTAGATCTTGGTCCAAAAAGATCTCTTTTTGTAATTTGATGTAAATCTGGTAAGTAATTTTGGGGTTATTTAAGAAAAAGTTTTATGTATATCTAAAGACATGGATCCACTGCACTCAGCGCAGCCTGCTGTGTGAATGTGTCTGTGGATCCAGAGCCCAATTAAAAAAAAATACATCCACTCACAGACCCACTCACACACTCTCTCACACCCCCACACACCCATTGACACATCCACTCACACATCCATATACCCAATCACACCCCTATACAGCCACTTACACAACCACTTGAGAACCTGGCCTGGCAGTTTGGACTGGACTATTGCCATGGGGAACAGGGTGAAGACTGATTTGCATATGGCTGGGTTTAAACTGGAATGGCATGGGGAGCAAAACATTTTTTGATTTAGGCCCAGATCAGTGCACTGGGGTGAATGTTCAACATTCTGTCCATCACATGTTCTTTTTGCATTTGTCACCCGGAGTGGGACGGGCATGCCCAAACGTCGGTCCCGTGCTCTCCATGCCACTGGAGTCAAGGCAGCCTGGCTGATGAGAGGTGAAACCCCGAAACGGGTCATGGATGCTTGTTTTCCTGTCCAGGGAGAACCTGGCTTGGCAGTTCGGGCTGGACCGTTCCCATGGGGAACAGGATCAAGACTAATTTGCATATGCTTGGGTTTAAGGGGGGCAGGTAGGGATACCCTGCCCCCTAGGTCCGGTTGGGGGGGGGCAGAGGGACACCCCCTGAGGCCAAAATACAAAAAAATCAGCTATTTTTGCTGCTGGCCCTGGGACTCCCGTTGGATCGTGAAAAAAACAAAAACCAAAATAGCAGCTGCCATTATTTATATATAGATGGGGGAATGGATGGGGGTCCCCTCCCCAAGCCCATTTTGGGCCCTGGGGATCCCATCCCCTTGAGCCCAATGAATTAATTAAGGGGAGGAGTGCACGACCCCCCGACTCCGAACTCATATAGGGCCCGGGGACCCTGTCCCCTGGGACCGAATTACAAAATAAAGGGCAGGGCGTCATTAAATGAGTATGGCATTAGAGGTCTGAAAGTAAGTACAAAATAAATCATAATAATATAAAGCATCATTAATGTCATCATATATACTAACCCCTTATGGGATTTTTGGCTTGTGTTATGTGCAAAATTGACCGTAAACCATACACTTCATGGGTAACTGAGATCATGGTGACTATCAACCATGACTATCAACCACAGAAAGAAGGGTAATTCCTACTGCACATGGTGTTCAATTTGTATACAACTGTGCACAGAAAACCATCTTCCTCCAGATTCTCAACTTCTGTAACATACCTAATGCCCTACGATGGACAGCCTTCATCTGTATCAAACCCCTAACACTTACCGAACCTTCATTGGGTAATGACTTTGATATGACTAGTAAAGTGGGTACTGGAATCCGTGTTTACTCTATGGAGAGAGTTTACTCTATACCACATTGTTTGCAGACAGTGAAACTCTCATGCTAAATACACGACAAAGTAATAAAAAGCATCTACTAAGAACAGTGTACACTCAAAGCAAACTTTTCCAAAGAGAGACTATTCACTTGAAATAGCCACGGTCTGAAGGTGCTAAAGATTATACTACCTTCACTCTTCATACTGTGGTGAAAACTTTACAGATAGCCCATCTTCTGAAGCAAATCATGAATATGTACATAGATAATTACCTGGTGCATAGCACGCAGTCTTCTATGTTATGTAGAAATTGTAATGCTGAGACGATTATGTCTAATAACGCAAGTCTGCTTACAATATTTAGGGCCTGATTACGAGTTTGGCGGGGTGTCAGGGACTGTCCGGGACTATGTGGGGAACACAGTCAGGGACTTGGGCAAGGATAGGGAACTGGGTAGAAAACGTACACAGAAAGAGGAGTACAGCGCTGCCGAGGATCATTCAAGGAGTCAGAGGAAAAAAGGGATTCAAAGGGGAAGCCTGCAAGAAGGAACAAGATGGCTAAGACTCAGAGAGGAAGGGCACTCACAAGGCAATTTAGCATTAAGACACCCAGGACGGACGTGCAAGACATATATATAATACAACATTAACAATAAAGGGAATGTGGGGTAAAGCACTCAGGAGTTCCACACTGTAAGACTGAAGCTCAGTAAGTTCCTCACCCACAATTGCTGTTACAGATACTGACTGAAAATACCCACATATAGGATACGTAGGCAAAGGCAGGGTCTGTGGAGCTTAGACCTATGGTGATGTTATAACTGTAACTCAAAGACCATAATCACAGTGAACAAGAAACACCACCTAGGTAGTCAGCTGTGCCCACGGATCCTGGCGATCAAACAGGAACACGTAAGGCAGTAACGGCAAAGGGGTAGAACTAAACACAAGCACAATAGACCAGGAGCTAGCAAGGAGGAGTGCTTAACAGGAAAGGAAGGAAATCACATGGTACACTTGGCAGAAAGCAGATAGCAAACATGCAAGGTAACAGAAGCAAGACTAGAGAGCAAACTAGAACTGAAACCAAGGAAATGGGAAGAAAGGCAGGGACTGGAAAGGGATATACAGAAGGGAAGGCTACAAGGATATACAAGAATAGTGCAGGTTCAGGAATCAAGAAAACAAAGTAGCATAGAAGGGAGTGCTGGGGCAGGAACAAGAATTGAGCTAAGGCTCAGGAGTCAAGGTAGCACTGCAGGCAGCGCTAGTTCAGGGACAGGGAATTACTAAAGCTTCAGGAGTCAAGGTAGTACTGCAGCAGTGCTAGTTCAAGGAACCAGGAAATAGCTACAGCTCAGGAAACAAGGAGTAAGAGAGCACTGCAAGCAGTGCAAATCAGGAACAAGAAATAGCTGAAGCCCAGGAACAGGAGCAAAGAATAACTATAGCTCAGGAACTCAGGAAACAAGGTAGCACTGCAGGCAGTGCCAATTCAGGTACAAGGAATAGCTATAGCTCAAGAACTCCGGAAACAAGGTAGCACTGCAGCCAGTGCTAATTCAGGTACAAGGAATAGCTATAGCTCAGAAATAAATGATTAACTATAGCTCAGGAATCAAGGAATATCAACCAGCTCAGAAAACATGGATCGGTTTCACCGGAATACAGCTACAATGACCAACCCTGGGCTGAAGGGAGCTGGGTCTTAAAAGAGCTCACTGTAATTACATGCATCAGGTGTGAGCAGGCTAGCAGCAGCCAGCAACAGGTGAGATGAATTCCTCCACCCATCCTTGGCCTGCAGGGGTGGAGACAAAGCAGTGAGCAGGGCATTATAGGTAATGGAGTTTCCAGCATGAGCAGACGGGCTTCCACCAAACCCGGCATGGATTGGGAATGGATGTCAATTCCTAAATGGTGTCCAAATGCCTGGAATTCAGGATATGCATGCAGGGGAGTGTCTCTAAGCATATTAGAACACTGGAAAGCCCCACAATTCGGCCCCCTGGTGGTGAGAACGAGAGCACAGGGAGTGAATCGTGACAGTACACCCCCTCCAACGACCTGCTCCCGGAATCTGGAACTGGATTCAAAGCCTTTGCTGCTATGAAATAAGTCCATTTCCATCAGAGATGTAGTGCAAGATACCAGAGGACTGGAGGAAAACTGTGATATTCTGGAGGGTTGGATAATAGGCTGCAAATTAACAGCAGTATTGAAGGTAGAACTTGAAGAGTCCAAATCCAGTGACAGGGGCTTAGAAGCCTGAATTAAAGGTGTTTGAAGTCCTGATGATGGCAGGCTAGCGTAGCATTCTGAAAACAAAGGCAGATTGACAGTGAGGTCAAAAGCAGATAACGGATTGGCAGGAGGAACAGAGGTCAAAGGCAAACTGGCCGAAAATGAAGGTGGTGACAGGAAGCAGTCCTGAAGTTCTGGCCTTGGAGGAAAACATACAAAAGACTCACGTGCAGGAGTCTTTGGAAGCAGGTATGCAGGAGACCCAGGCCCTGGTGGTTTACATGTTGAGAGTTTTTTCTCTGATGCTGGAGATTCAGTTTCTGTATGTATATGCATTGCTGGCAAACTGGAAGCACAGGGTCAAAAAGTTGGCAAGATAGAGGCTCGCGGCCAGAAGGCAGGGTGCCTGGAAGCTCTGGTGCTGAAGGCAGGGTGCCTGGAAGCTCTGGTGCTGAAGGCAGGGCACCTGGAAGCACTGGTGCTGAAGGCAGGCGGCCTGCAGGCTCTGGTGCTGATGGCAGGCGGCCTGCAGGCTCTGGTGCTGAAGGCAGGCGGCCTGCAGGCTCTGGTGCTGAAGGCAGGCGGCCTGCAAGCTCTGGTGCTGAAGGCAGGCGGCCTGCAGGCTCTGGTGCTGAAGGCAGGCGGCCTGCAGACTCTGGTGCTGAAGGCAGGTGGTCTGTAGGCTCTGGTGCTGAAGGCAGGTGGCCTGCAGGCTCTGCTGCTGAAGGCAGGCGGCCTGCAGGCTCTGCTGCTGAGGCAGGCGGCCTGCAGGTTCTGCTGCTGAAGGCAGGCAGCCTGCAGGTTCTGCTGCTAAAGGCAGCCAGCCTGCAGGTTCTGCTGTTGAAGGCAGGCAGCCTGCAGGTTCTGCTGCTGAAGGCAGGCTCTTTGGAAGCTCTGGCTCTATAAACAGGCTTTAAGGAGGTGCCAGCTCTATAAGCAAATTGGTTGGAGACATCGGTTGGCAGGCAGGCCAGAGGTTTGGACTCAGAAGGCAGGCAGACTGCAGGCTGAAGTTCCATAGGTAGGCTGGCTGAGGACTCTGGTCTGAAGGCAGCGGACCGGTTGAGGACTCGGGCTCTGAAGGCAGTGGGCCGGCTGTGGACTCGGGAGACTCTGCAAGAAGACAAGCTGAAGGCAGAGTGACACATGGTTCATAGACTTTAAGCTCGGGGAATGTTAGTAGCTTGTGAACAGTAGATTTGCTGTTGTCAGTGGTGACATCTTCACAGGTCCTTGTCAGTTTAAAACACACAGGAGTACTTTCTTCCAGATGGCTAAGAATAGTGCTTATCTTAGAGTTCCTGATGCTCAGGCTTCTTTCATAATCTCACAGTCAGAGGAAATAGGTCAAAGATTCCTTGGCCATGGGAGATCTTTTCATTTTCTTCTGCATTACAAGGTGGTACAGATGCAAAAGAGCATAGAGTACTGTATGTTCCTGACTTTTCAATATGTGGTGTGCTTGAAGGCAAGAAAACAAACCAGGGGTCTGAATTTTTCTTCTTCTCAGCAAGGAGGTTGTCTTCAGTCGCAGCAGCTAGATCAAGAGCGTGGTCTGAGTCACAAGATATTGTCACATCAGGGATTATGTGGGGCAATGGTTCAGATTTTTTCTGTATGTCAATGGCCTGTCTATGGGTTATCTCTGAGATAGAACTGACCTCACTACCAGGAAAAGAAAGCAAAGGGATGTTTTGCGTCTTGCCTGGCATTTGGGGTGCATGAAAAGTGGAGGGGCACATCTCAGGTGTAGAGCCTAGATGTAATTTAGCACTAGAAGACAAAACACCAGATGAGTTAGAAAATTCAGACTTCAAACACATACTCTGATTAACTGCACTGTGAGAAAAGGTACGATGGCTTTTCTGAGGGGAATCTGAGTGATCAGCCATGGTATTATTCACACAATGTTTGGACCAGCTCTGAGGGGAATGCAAAAGAGAGCGCAAGGCTTCATTCTCCAATTCTAAGGAGGCTAACATAGAGGTGGAAAAGTTGTCTTGTACAGGGGTTTTAGATTCCCACTTGAACTCTGGGTTATAATTTTTTAACAGAGTCTGAAACATTTTATTCTCTCGCTGTAATTCAAGAATCTTAGATGTAGTTATATCCTGTGAAGACTGCAGATCTTTCTCTACACGGACAGTGGCAGACTTGGCAACTTCACAACAAGCAAGAGAGCGATAACTTGGATTTTGTTCAAACTGGCTATTAGCAACCTGTGTTCTAGTAGGTCTTTTCTCTCTTTTGTTAAACTGATCATTGTTTACTTTGAATGTAGTATTTAACAAGGTCCATTTAGTATCTGGGACTGTGATCTTTACTGGACTACAAGACTGGGTAACATTATGCGAATGGAGAACAGAGGTTATGAAATGAATCTGCTCTTTCTTTGGTTGTGTGGTTGAATATTGTATTTTACAATCACTTACAGCAGACATGCTAGAACCAGAATTATTGTTCAGCAAACTGAGTATGGTATCATTCTCCTTTTGCAATGCTGACACAGCCATTGAATCTGGATCAGAACAGAAGATTAAGTCAGGATCTGGCAAAGAGGTGTTTGAGAGCCAATGAGTAAAATATTCAGAACGTAAATGTCCATTTCTCATAAGAGGATTCATTGTTTCAGGACTAGGGTGAACAATTTCAAATTGTAAAGTAGACACTAAATGCCTCTCATTGGTGGGCACTGGTGAACTGCCCTACACAAACTTAAATGAGGTACTGTTGTGTTTCTTTCTTAAACCTCTCATTATGACACACCTTCAAGATGTTCAAACAGAAATTTAACAGAAAAATGGTAGCTAACTGAAGGCAAAGAAACCTCACAAGTGACTCTGGAAATGTGGGTTGGTCATTCTGTCAGGGACTGTCCGGGACTATGTGGGGAACACAGTCAGGGACTTGGGCAAGGACTCGGAACTGGGTAGAAAATGTACACAGAAAGAAGAGGGATTCAAAGGGGCAGCCTGCATGAAGGAACAAGATGGCTAAGACTCAGAGAGGAAGGGCACTCACAAGGCAATTTAGCATTAAGACACCCAGGACGGATGTGCACAACATATATATAATAAAACATTAACAATAAAGGGAATGTGGGGTAAAGCACTCAGGAGCTCCACACTGTAAGACTGAAGCTCAGTAAGTTCCTCACCCACAATTGCTGTTACAGATACTGACTGAAAATACCCACATATAGGATACGTAGGCAAAGGCAGGGTCTGTGGAGCTTATACCTATGGTGATGTTATAACTGTAACTCAAAGACCATAATCACAGTGAACAAGAAACACCACCTAGGTAATCAGCTGTGCCCACGGATCCTGGCGATCAAACAGGAACACGTAAGGCAGTAACGGCAAAGGGGTAGAACTAAACACAAGCACAATAGACCAGGAGCTAGCAAGGAGGAGTGCCTAACAGAAAAGGAAGGAAATCAAAGTGCACACTTGGCAGAAAGCATGTAACAAACATACAAGGCAACAGAAGCAAGACAGCAGAATAGAAAGAGAGCAAACTAGAACTGGAACCAAGGAAATGGGAAGAAAGGCAGGGACTGGAAAGGGATATACAGAAGGGAAGGCTACAAGGGTATACAAGAATAGTGCAGGTTCAGGAATCAAGAAAACAAAGTAGCATAGAAGGCAGTCCTGGGGCAGGAACAAGAATTGAGCTAAGGCTCAGGAGTCAAGGTAGCACTGCAGACAGTGCTGGTTCAGGAACAGGGAATTACTAAAGCTTCAGGAGTCAAGGTAGTACTGCAGCAGTGCTAGTTCAAGGAAACAGGAAATAGCTACAGCTCAGGAAACAAGGAGTAAGAGAGCACTGCAAGCATTGCATCAGGAACAGGAAATAGCTGAAGCCCAGGAACAGGAACAAAGAATAACTATAGCTCAGGAACTCAGGAAACAAGGTAGCACTGCAGGCAGTGCTAATTCAGGTACAAGGAACAGCTATAGCTCAGCAACTCAGGAAACAAGGTGACCCTCGCAAAAAAAGAGGCCGGGCGCATGTGCCCTTGGCCAGATCTACTATCCCAGTACTGTGTCTGTGTGTCCTCATTATTAGTGCATGAGGGCCGAGGGCCCTGCAACACTACAATGGCGATGAGGGGGTTGTGCCTGTGCGTGCAGCAGCCCGGACGATTGGAGAAAAGGGGAGAGTGCTGCCCGTGTCAAGGGCACCCCCGGGGAGCAGGCGCAGGATGCCCCTGATGGCCCGCGGGGCATATGAAGAGCCCCGGGTTGAAGGAGGTGATCGGGAGCCCACCCCACACCTAGTGTGCCTGGGAAGATATGGCGGCAACCGACAGAAGCACACACTGCGTGGTGAGAGATTTTAGTGAAGCCGAGCGGGAGTCCACCCCTCATCAAAGACCCTGTCATGCTGTGGGCGTGAGGTGAGCCCCGAGTGCAGTGTGAATGAGGTTGGCCATCTAAAGGGCCTGCAGAGTGGCAACACGAAGGGCATTTCTGCAGCGACTGCGAGGGCAGCACCGCCTACTGCACCGGGGCCAGGTAGGTGAAAAGGTGGGCGATCGATGGGGAAGCCAGGGCATGCTCCTCCACCCGCGATGGAGGGGAGCGTCGGAGTCAGTAAGGCCAGGCGCAGCCCATGTGGCGATAAGTGGACCCAGCCTTCCACGACTGGAGAAAGTGGCACAACCGGCAGCTGAAGGAGACCGTCGGAACCGGCTCCTCAAGACGAGCAGGCCAGCAGTGTATGGCCTACACCCCAACGAGGCATGGAAGAGGCGAGTGAGAGAGCAGAGCTTGCCCTGAAATACGCCACTGCCCGTTTTGTACTCTGGCGCGACCGGAGTGAAAAGATAGTTATGCGCAGTAGTGCAAATAAGGACAGGCTACAGCAGAGGGGTGCGAGAATGAAGTAAACCTCGAGCGGTGGTCGGCCGCACAGAGATGGCAGCGGAGGCCATAAGCGATGGAGGCGACAATAGAAATAGGTGGTCCCCACCGCACCTGTGTGGTGCCCCCAGAATAGTGTAAGTCAAACATACCTTGGAGCGGGGGAGAGGCTGCTGATGCCTGGCGATGGGGTCTCCTGCTGCGTGTGACTGGGGGTTGCCAATGCTGCAATTAACGAGTAGCAGTGGGCCCAGCTGTCTGTGACTGGTGAAGGCCGCAGTGCTGAAAAGGTGGCTGCCGACCGCAAAGTAAAGAGCGGTAATGCTGCTGGAGCGGAGTTTTCAGTTTGAAAATTCAGTGGCTTTTGAAGCTCTGGCATGTCTATTCGTTGTACTAATTTATTAATAATTAATAATTAATTATTTGTCTTGTGCAAGTGTGTTTATATTAATCAATCCGTTTGTCTGAACAAGAGAGAGAGTTACACGAGGGTACGCATAAACGTGCTGATTAATTATAATGTGCGTGTTTTCATGTTTAAACGTTGCTATGTGCTGTTTATTTTTGAGCACAAAACGCTTTCCGAATTAATGCTTTTCTATGTTGCAAGAGCTAGATAAATACATACACATAAGGGTATTAGTGGGGTTAACACTGTTTAATCACTATGCTGTAGTAACGATTGTTTTTGTCTCTTTAATTAAGATGGTCTATTGAGGCCTATGATGGCCTAGAAAAGATGGCCGATTTGTAAGCCTGGCTGTGATTTATAATATGAAAACTGTGACGAGGGAGACCCCTGCTGGAAATGGTCCTGAAGCTAACTGACCATGGTCCTTGCTTGCTTGTTTGAAAACTTTCCATGAGGACAGCAGCAGTTTTGGGAGATCTCCAAGTGAAATGAAAATGTCCTTGGCAGCCTTGGGAAACAAAGGAGCCTTAGAGAAAAACTCTGAACTGTGGCTCGATTGCCGAGGAGAAGTAGAACTAACAAGATACATTTTTTATTTCTTGGTTCCTGTTCCGTAGTCTTTATTTTGTGAACTTTTCCTGAGCGGAGATTTTCAAATGTAGCGATGTTACATCCTTTCCTTCTAGCTCTGCTCAGCAGGTCCGGCGGACATTACAACTTTTTCTATGTTTCCAATGTATCTTTCCATTGTTTTAGACACTATAAGAAATGTTAGCCTAGAGAGGGTTTTTTGCCACTTGCCATTTTGCCTTTGCCGCGTACCGAATCTGCGTTGCTGAGGATCGATGCTGAAGGGACTTCGTCTTGAGAGACATTTACCGAGAGACTTGTCCTGACCCGTTCTGACATTTAGCTAGAATAGGTAACTATGAGAAAATGATTTACTCTGATTGATTTCCTTTGACTAATTTTAGATAAAGCAATATAATTTTAAACATGGTGTTGGATATTCTTTCTTGTCAATTATTGGGTTTACATTTTTGATCATTGCTGTATATGTTGTATAGATTATGTTTAAGGACAGTCACAAAAACCAGGTCTTATCGACCTCGATATAGATGCAGGGTGATTAGGAGTTTTCTTTCCACAGGTTTATTGCTGGTAGAGTATTTGAGCGTATGTTATTGTAGTGAAATGGGCCCTAGCGTATGATGTATGCATGTGCGTGTAACTGTGAGATTACTCTATCCGTGGTAGTGGGAATATTATACACACCCTGATCTCTATCAATTTCCTGGTAGCAGAGTAGGATGGTTTTTGATGATTGTCTTGATCTGATAAGATTGCTTGTACATTAGTTTATTGATTATTGATTATTGGTTCATGTTGGTATATGTACTAATACTATATGTTGGAGTCGTAATGTTGAGTTATATGTAGTGCTTCTGGAACTTGGAAGCTGGTAGCAGTTTCGTAGTAGGGCAGAGGGAAGTATATGCTGCTCTCGGGAAAGACGGAATTGTGAGGAATAACGTGTGACAATTGAAGTTGCGCGTCACATTGTCTGGGTTCGGAATCAGTGACATTGTCGTATGTTACTATTAGAATATATTTCTAGTATATAAGGAGTGTGTATGATAGTGAAGGTTATCTGTGAAACTCTGGTCTTAAGTCCCAGGGATCCGTAAGGATTTCCGTTAAAGCTTATCGCGGGAGGAGTAATAGGTATTCTCTGAGCTTGTTTGAAGAACTGGGCAAAGAAAGCTTGCTTAGTTGATGTATGTTATAATTCTGTAGTGGGACAGATTGTGCGCTGTTCTCGGGAAGCAGGATTCTGTGTGCATGTACTATATTTTCTTGTATGAATGTGCGTGGATGCATATACATTTATTGACTGTAAGACTCTTTGGACAAGTCCTAGAGGAAACGGTTAGGAGATGTATGAAAGTTTGTTGACTCTTGGGAAATAGACACTCTTTACTGTTCTGTGGTTAGCGAAGCAGACAATGGAGATGTTTTTATGTTGTAACTAATAGATTTTGTAGAAATTTTGACACGAAGTCTACTGAGAGATTTTGTAAAGGAGGGGTAGACGAGTGACAGGAGACAGGAGACAAGCGACTGCAGCGACTGTTGACGTCAGAAAGACCGCGCTCTGATTGGATAGTGGATCAGAATAGGGTTCGCGCTAGGATTGGTGCGTTAGTGTGAGTCGCGCAAGGATTGGAAGAGCTATTTAGTGACGTAGGCGCTCCAGGATTGGTGCATTAGTGTGAGTCGCGCTGTTATTGGTTGAAAATTCGTATTGTATATTTATAATACGAGAAAGAGTAGAGAGTTTTGGTAAGCGCTAAAATGTATTACCAAGAAGAGAAAAAGAAGAAAACGTTCTTTGGAAAAATTAAAAAGTGGTTTAACAAGGATAAAGATGTTAAGACAAGAGAGGGTGAGTTGCTACCTCCAACGAAAACACCTGCATCCTTCATGGCTGCGAAATATGGGTTTCATACCTGTATATGGTTGGAGAATTGGGTTAGGTACACTAAAGAAGATGGTGTTCTAGCATTTCCAGAACATGGTTCATTTAATCTGGCCGTGTTGAGAAATTTACGGGAAAAGATGTTATGTCTAGACCCGAAACCAAGACCTACACAGTTCGAGGCTTTAGTGGAATGGGAAGAAGAAGTTCATGAGCGAGAAAAACAGAGGTCTGGAGGGTACTATAGGTATATGTTTGGGAGGAGACATGATCGTGAGACTCATCATGATCGAATGAAAAGGTGGCGAGATGCTAGTATGTCAGAGGGATTATATCCGATGAGGACAGTTGAAGGAGGAGCAGAAAGGGTTCCTGAGTCAGAAATGAGAAGATATGGAGAATATGAGGATGAGGTCTTGAATGACATGATTTACAAGAGACCACCTCCATATAGACCAGAACCGGATAAGAGTACACCAGTTGTTTCTCCGATAAGAGATACAGTTTGTGTCAATGAGACAGAAAATGAGACACCTGAGTTAAGAAGTGATCACTACCTTGATGAAAATACCAGACAATTAGCCAGAACCACAACAGAGCTGACTGAGAAAGTTAGGGAGTTAACGAAGAATCTGGAAGCTGTTTCAGTGCCTGTAACTATAGGTCCGGTTATTCCTGTGTTTGATAAACAGAGGACAGGTGAAAATGGACTGGTGGTTCCATATGTTGGGAATAATTTGACAAATTCAGTTGGTCCTTCAGGAGATTCAAGTAAAAGAACAGAAAGAAGTGACCTGAGACGATCCAGCCATGACATATGTAGTGAAATACTGGATGCTAGTGAACCTAGTTGTTCAGGGATGCCGATTTTAGAACCGCAAAAGAGAGTGGTTCCAGTGAGAAAAACTGCTGAAATAACGGTTGATGATTTGAATGATTGGATGAAGGTTCTTCAGAAAAAGGATAAAGACTCACAAGCAATTGATGTGGTTAAGTTACGGGTAGAATTAGAAGAGCTTGTTACAGGAACAGTTCCAACAGAAATTTTGAAGAGTCGTCATGATGGTGAGCTAATGTTCATGTGTAAAAACATCACCTGGAGAGCAAGGAATACACATGACAGGCTAAGAGCGATAGCAAATGAACAGGGAGTTGACATTGATAAAGTGAAGGCTTTACAAAAAACCTACAGGATGGATTTTACGGAGAAGGATATAGAAAATTTGAATGCTACTGGTAGAACAGGACAGATTAAGGAAATGGTAGCATTATTGCGAAGATGGGGTGATGTAGAAAAGTGGAAGGATAGGTGGTATAAGAAAAGAGAGGAATCTGAAGATAGAACAACTTATTCAGCATTTCTAGTGAGAGAAAAAGAAAAACCAGTGGATAATTATCCTATGAGAGAAATACCTGGAGGAGGATATGTACATGTTCCATGGACTAGACAGGATATTTTATCATTTACGAATGATTTCCCTCGATTGAGAGAAAAGCCCGTCGAGTGGTATAGGCAGGTAGATAGGTTTGTGAAATTGTCAAAAGTGCTGTGGGTTGACCTGAATAGTCTGTTTGATATAATTGTTCCAGCAGACTTGTGGACTGAGTGTAAAATAGTTGTGAGTTGGCCTACTGAGGAATATCCAAGAGATCCAAGAACAGGGGCACCAGATCCAGAGGTAATGAGAAAATATGATCAGGTGATGGTATACCTGAAGAGTAAAGTACCTGCAAAAGAGACAGACTGGGTTAAAATAGATCGAACACAACAGGAAGCGAAAGAATCAGTTCATGCTTTTTACGAGAGGCTGATACTGGCATTTAAACAATTCAGTGGAGATGAACACCTGGGTGACAAAGATTTGAGTCATTTTGTATACAGATTTGTATATGGCCTTAGACCTGAAATTGGTGAGAGAATTCGTGAGCACACAGTGGATTGGCAGAGTAAGAAAGTAGATGAGATCCTGAGGCATGCAAAATACTTCAGTGATGAAATTGAAGCAAAACAAAGAAAGCTGAAAGAGAAAGCAATGTGGGCACAAGTGAAAGTTGCGGAAAGACAGGAAGCACAGTTAGTGGAACAAGCGAATAATCCAGGAAACAATGCAGGGAATAGACCTAGATATGCAGGGAAAGGAAAGGGAAGACTTGAGGAAGCGAAAAAAAAGTTTCCTTGTCACAACTGTGGCCAATTGGGGCATTGGAGATCGGAATGTCCTAATCCACCATTAGTAAGTAATGAAAATAAACCCTTAAATCAACAGGTGCAGAACGAAGGAAATAATCAACAGCAGCAACAACAGAAAGTTGTGAGACAGCAGAGTCAAGAGCCAAAACCGCCCTTGCCGCAGAATAGAGGGTTACAAAAGTATAATCAGGATTCAGGATTCTACAATGATGAGCAGGTAAACAAACCAAGACGTTCTAACAAAGTACAACAGTACTTGTTAAAGAATGAGGGGAGTGAGTCTGAGGGTGATTATTGACGGTGCCGAAGAGAGGAGGAAGAGTGCATACTTGGTGCAACTCTAGAAATAGACCAGGCAGGACCATTTGTGGATGGGAAAATAAATGAGGAGAGTGTTACTTTTTTGGTAGACACAGGTGCGACAAGATCAACTGTCAGGTCAACAGATGTTAGAAATCTTCCTCTCTCGGATGAAGCAATCCAAGTAGTTGGTGTAGCCAATACACAAATCAGAACACGTCTTACTGAACCAGTGAGAGTACAGATAGGGAAATTTTCAGATATGCACAGATTTATCGTCTGTGACACGAGTCCAGTGAACTTGTTAGGTAGGGACTTGTTATGCAAAATGAACTGTACAATTTTTTGTACACCGGATGGAATAGCTTTTGAGACACCAGATGAGGATGTTTTGTACCGAGTGACTCTAGAGAATAGAGAAAGTGAGTTAATTGGTGCATTTGCTGTGTTTGATCCGGAGGATTTGCCTCGAGAACTAAGAGACACAGTGAAAAGGGCAGTTTGGGATTTTACTGGAGAGGATGTGGGATTGATGAATAATGTAGATCCAGTGAAAATTGCAGTGAAAGAGGGAATCACATATCCTAACATTCCTCAGTACAAAATGACACCAGAAATAATTGAAGGAATAACTCCTATAATTGAGAAAATGATTCAGCAAGGAGTCCTGAGAGAACTACTGAGTAGTCCGTGTAATTCACCGAAAATGGGACTAAAAAAGCCCAATGGGAAATTTAGGATCGTACAGGATCTGAGAAAAGTTAATCAAATTATGGTGGCATGTTGTCCTATTGTGCCAAATCCATCAGTGATCCTGTATCAAATTCCACATGATGCTGAGTGGTATACAGTGATTGATTTGTGTCATGCGTTCTTTTCAATTCCATTGCATCATGATAGCCAGCCGATTTTTGCATTTAGGTTTGGCCAGCGTATTTTAGCATGGTGTCGTATCCCACAGGGGTATACAGAGAGTCCTTCGATATTCAATCAGTTATTGAAGAAATCGTTGGAGAGTTTGATCATGCCTGAGAGTTCAGTGCTAGTGCAGTATATTGATGACCTACTGGTGGCATCAAAGACACGTGAAGCTTGTGAAGTAGATACCATAGCTTTACTGAATCATCTGGCAGATGGAGGGTTAAAGGTATCTCCAGCCAAATTGCAATTTTGCAAGAAAGAGGTGCATTATCTTGGACTCAATATTGAAAAGGGTCTGAGAAAAGTGACTGATGACAGGATCAGAATAATCAGAGAAATGAAAGCTCCAAAAACCCAGAGAGAAGTGAGAATGTTCCTGGGTATGGTGGGTTATTGTCGTCAGTGGATAGTTAATTTTTCGCTGATAGCAAAGCCATTGATTAGACTGACAAAAAGTGAAATGACAGATCCATTGGATCTAGATGCAGAACAAATGGCAGCATTTGAAGAGCTCAAAAATAAAATGTGTGAGGCTCCAGCCTTGGGTATGCCTGACTATGAGAAAGAATTTGAGTTGTACTGCAGTGAGAGGAATGGATGTGCACTTTCAGTGTTAATTCAGAAGCATGGATTACTGAGAAGGCCTATTGCGTACTTCTCATCGACACTTGACCCTGTAGCTGTGGGTTTACCAGGTTGTCTGAAATCTGTGGCAGCAACATGCAGAAGCCTAGAACAGAGTGAGGGAATCATAATGGGATATCCTGTAAGGGTATTCGTACCTCACAATGTGGCAATTCTTTTGACAAGAAGCAGAACTCAGTACATGTCACATAGTCGGTTGACTAAATATGAAAAAGTGATTCTGGGAGCATCAAATGTGACTCTTGAGAGATGTATAAATGTGAATCCAGCGACACTTTTGCCAGATATTGAAAATGTGGGTGTGAAGATGGAAGATGATCATGATTGTTTGGATGTGCTTGATTATTGTACAAAACCGAGACCAGACATAAGGGATCTACCCTTGGATGAGAGTGATCATGTGTTGTTTGTGGATGGATCATGCCTGAGAAATGATAATGGTGTGCTATGCGCAGCATATGCGGTATGCAAAGTTTCAGAGGTCATGGAAGCATCACCATTGAAAGGAGTGAAATCTGCGCAAGTTGCTGAATTGGTGGCATTGACAAAAGCTCGCGAAATTGGGAAAGATTTGAGGACAACTGTAATGACTGATAGTCAGTATGGATTTGGAGTGGTGCATGATTTTGGCCAGCTTTGGCTACAAAGAGGTTTCTTGACATCGGGTGGAACTCCGATAAAGAATGCTGAAATGATTGGTAAATTGCTTGAGGCGATACAGCTGCCTAAGGAGTTAGCAGTTGTAAAATGTGCTGCCCATGGACAAGGAGAGGATTTTATAACGGTCGGAAACCGTTATGCCAACGATGTTGCGCAATACTGTGCCAAGACAAATCAGTCCATCAATTGGGACAGAGAGGGGGAAATGTCTTTACTCTCTGTGATGTTTACTAATGTCTTAGAGACATGGGATGAAGTGAAACAGTTGCAAGATGAGGCAGGTGAGGAAGAGAAAAAAGATTGGATTAAGGCAGGATGTGCTCCAAGAGAAACAGACCATGTTTGGGTCTACAGAGATGGCAGACCAGTAATGCCCAACTCCATCTTGTCGTCAATGGCAAGGATGTATCATGGCCAGGGACATTTGGGGAGGGATGCGATGGTTAGGTCGTTCAAGCAGACCTGGTACAATGCAAAGTTCAGGACAATTGCAGAAAGCATCTGTCAAAGGTGTTTAGTTTGTCAGCAATTTAACACTGGAAAAAAAACAGTGGTGAGTCTGGGGACAATAGGCAGAGAAGGAGGTCCTTTTACAAGAATGCAGATTGATTTCATTGAAATGCCCCAAGTAAACAGACTGAGGTATGTTCTAGTGGTAGTCTGTTTGTTTTCAAGGTGGGTGGAAGCTTACCCGACTAGAAGAAATGATGGATTAACAGTGGCAAAGTTACTGTTAAGGGAGTTGATTCCTAGGTACGGGTTTCCAGTAACAGTTGAGTCTGATAGAGGTGGACACTTTCAAAATGAGCTTATGGGTTTGATTTGTGAAGCATTGAAAATACAGCAGAAGCTACATTGTGCATACCGACCAGAGGCTTCTGGTGTGGTTGAGCAGATTAATGGCACAATCAAGAATAGGATTGGAAAAATGTGCTTAGCCACTGGCATGAAATGGCCAGACGTTTTACCTCTAGTTCTGATGACTATGAGATCTACTCCAGATAGAACTACTGGTTTGAGTCCGCACGAAATAATCATGGGACGTGCAATGCGCCATGCATTCGTGCCTGTCAATAAATTGGTGACAATAACTGATGACATGATTTTGGATTACTGTAAAGGCCTGGCTGACGCAGTTCATTCTGTGTTTCACCAGGTTGGAGAAGAAGCTACCACACTTGAGAAGAAGCAAGCCCATGATCTGAGTCCAGGAGACTGGGTGAGGATTAAGGTACACAGAAGAAGAAATTGCTTGATTCCAAGGTGGGGAAGGCCGAGACAAGTTATTCTGACTACGACGACTGCAGTAAAGTGTGCTGGAGTGAAGCACTGGGTACATGCAAGTCATACTCTGAGAGTTCCAAACCCAAAAGAAGGGACTGGTAAAGAGTATTTTGAAGAGTCAGATTCCAGTGATGATGAAGATACAGAATCAGTGAGGAAAGAAGCAGAAAAAGCTTCGAATGAATCACTGCGAGTATCAGAGAGAAGATCAGATTCTGTAAGAGAGCCTGAAGTTTCAAACAGCAGTGAAGGGAAAAGAAAAGAAAAGAGAAATAACACAGAGACTACTCCTGAATCAGAAGAGGAGGAGATTGAAGAACCACTTGAGATTATACTTGAAGAAGCAGGGTCAGAAGAAGATAGAGAGGGACAGATTGCGGAAGACCCCCGAGGAGGTGTAGGGAACATTCATGACGAGCTAGGTGAAGGGACAAGTAGACAGCAAGAAGATTGCGTGTCGGAGACCCGAGGAGGGACAGGAGTAGGGAAGTCTCAAATAGTGGTGAAGAAATCTGTGGAGAAAAAGAAAACTGCTATAAAACGAAAACAAAAGGCACTTGAGACAGAATTGGATGATGAGAATGAACAAACAGAGGGTCGTGTTCTGAGAAAGAGAACTTGGATTGGAGAAAGAAGCAATAAAGAAATAAAGCAAAAAAAGGTGATAAAAGGAGATCGTTGGCCTAACAACAGAGTTAAGAGGCTGAGATACAGAATAATAAGAGCAAACACATCGAAAGCTGAACAAGTGAATGAAGTATCGAGTCAAAGTTCAAAAACTGAAGGAGAAGAATCAAAGGAATCAAAAGAACCAGTAGAAATAAAAAGAGTAAGAAGACCCAACCAAAAGTACAGATCACCGGAATGGTCTTATGTGGCACTGTCTGAAGGAGGAAAAGAAGAAACAGTGACTCGAGATAATCCGGAAGAGATCTTGAGAGAAGTGGTTGAGGAAGATACTGGTGAAATTCTGAAAGTACTCTTGACTGACATTGGAGAAGAGTCGAGTACTGAGGATTTTGATGTTGGAGATCTAATACAATTTGATGTTGAAGAAATTGAAGTGAAGAATGACAAGTATCCAAACTGAATAAAGGAGGATTCACTTGGATTAAGTGAACGAAAAGATCGTTTGGAAAAACTGAAAGCTGAAGAATTGCTGAAGAATTGAAGAGTTCCAACAGTAGTGGAGTAGTAGAGGCTAAACTAAAGTAGTAAAATGGCTAACATAGAGAATAATCAGAATAGATGTGCCTTCTTTAAGAGGTGGTGTAGGATGTGCTGCTGCTGTACTGGATTATTAATGCTTCTATGGGGTGTTTTAATTTTGTTAGTTACTTTTAAAGTTGAATTTGAGATGCATACAGAAAACGTGACAAATATAGAGAAGAATTCACAAAAAGTAGTTCCGATTAGAATAAGTAATACTTACATACATAAAGATAGGTCAATTAATAATTTTTCTAGTAATGTTTTTCAAAATTGTTATATGAATATGTGAAAACAATGGAAGTGAGGGATTGCTACATTTGTATGCAATTACCTGCATCCGTTTCAGAGGATGTTACTTATCACCATTTACCAGCTACATATGGTATTTCTTGTAGTATTTTAAGTAGTGTTTTTTATTTGTTAGGGAAAGTAGATTATAAGATGTCTAACAGAGATAGTATTTTTGGACATTTGCCAATGAACAAAGAGCTGAATCCAGCTAAAGAAGCTAACACTTTTGGTGAGATTTTTATTGAAGAAAAAGGATTAACATTAGATTACATTTTTAAGAATAATTTAACTTGCAGTCTGAAAGGAGAAGAGAAAGCTTTCCTGGATATGGTAGAGGAAAGGAGATTGAACATGCATGAGAAAGCGGGAAAATATAAAGTGAGTGAGACAATTTGGGACATTGAGATGGGAAAAGAGTTGAAAAATGGGGCTAGTGCAACTTTAGCCCTAGATGCATCGCAAAAGGGTAAACTTTGCATTACGAGAAGGAAATCCCAATATGATACATATTTTGTTGGGACTAGTGAGTGCCATGATACATACTTCATTGCAACAGGTTGGGGTTTCAGAGGTGGAGAAGATACAATTTTTCCAGGAGTGTACTATGTTTGTGGGAACAAGGCTTATTACAAGTTGCCTGACCATTGGTATGGCACGTGTTATGTGGGCCTGGTTTTTCCGAAAATTTTTCATATAGATAAGATAAGAGATGTAGAAAATATTAACTTACTAATGCGTTTTAAGAGAGAAACTTGGTCTGAAATTGTAGGTGACATTTTTGGGGTTTTGATTCCAGCAGTGGGAATTTCTTTAAATGCTTATGGAATTCGGAAACTGTCCACAGTGGTTGATCGCTTATCGACAAATACCGCAGGAGGGTTTCTTTTGGTGAATACGGAATTAAGTGCCGTACGTGCCATGTCTATGCAAAATCGACTTGCCCTTGATATTCTATTGGCCAAGGAGGGTGGAGTCTGTGGAATGCTGAAAGTTCAACATTGTTGCACTTACATTCCAGACGAAAGTAAAGACCTGAAGGTCTATATCAAAAATATTACTGATTTGCATGAAGAATTAGTACCATTTGAAGCTGAGAGTTTATGGACTAAAATAGCTAATAAAATGATAGCTGTTAAGGATTTTATTGCAAAAATAGGTAGTACTATTATAGGTAGAATATTGTTCCCTTTAACTTGTATAATTGTTGCTTTATTGATACTGAGATTAGTGTGTGTGTGTTGTAAAAACAGGGGGGGAGGAAGAAATTGGATAAAGAAAAGAAAAACAAGAGGTTGAAAAGAGAACCGCAAGAAATTGAATTAGAAGAATTGAGGGAGAGTGTTTATTTAGAGACAAAGAGGGATGATGAAAGAGTGACTGGTGTGTAATGATGTATGAGGAGAAAAAGACATTTCCGATTTCTCCTAAAATGGGACTAAATTTTCACAAATTTTTTTTTTGGGGGGTTTATTTGGTGATAAAATCACCAAAGGGGGGATTGCTGGAGCGGAGTTTTCAGTTTGAAAATTCAGTGGCTTTTGAAGCTCTGGCATGTCTATTCGTTGTACTAATTTATTAATAATTAATAATTAATTATTTGTCTTGTGCAAGTGTGTTTATATTAATCAATCCGTTTGTCTTAACAAGAGAGAGAGTTACACGAGGGTACGCATAAACGTGCTGATTAATTATAATGTGCGTGTTTTCATGTTTAAACGTTGCTATGTGCTGTTTATTTTTGAGCACAAAACGCTTTCCGAATTAATGCTTTTCTATGTTGCAAGAGCTAGATAAATACATACACATAAGGGTATTAGTGGGGTTAACACTGTTTAATCACTATGCTGTAGTAACGATTGTTTTTGTCTCTTTAATTAAGATGGTCTATTGAGGCCTATGATGGCCTAGAAAAGATGGCCGATTTGTAAGCCTGGCTGTGATTTATAATATGAAAACTGTGACGAGGGAGACCCCTGCTGGAAATGGTCCTGAAGCTAACTGACCATGGTCCTTGCTTGCTTGTTTGAAAGCTTTCCATGAGGACAGCAGCAGTTTTGGGAGATCTCCAAGTGAAATGAAAATGTCCTTGGCAGCCTTGGGAAACAAAGGAGCCTTAGAGAAAAACTCTGAACTGTGGCTCGATTGCCGAGGAGAAGTAGAACTAACAAGATACATTTTTTATTTCTTGGTTCCTGTTCCGTAGTCTTTATTTTGTGAACTTTTCCTGAGCGGAGATTTTCAAATGTAGCGATGTTACATCCTTTCCTTCTCGCTCTGCTCAGCAGGTCCGGCGGACATTACAACTTTTTCTATGTTTCCAATGTATCTTTCCATTGTTTTAGACACTATAAGAAATGTTAGCCTAGAGAGGGTTTTTTGCCACTTGCCATTTTGCCTTTGCCGCGTACCGAATCTGCGTTGCTGAGGATCGATGCTGAAGGGACTTCGTCTTGAGAGACATTTACCGAGAGACTTGTCCTGACCCGTTCTGACATTAGCTAGAATAGGTAACTATGAGAAAATGATTTACTCTGATTGATTTCCTTTGACTAATTTTAGATAAAGCAATATAATTTTAAACATGGTGTTGGATATTCTTTCTTGTCAATTTTTGGGTTTACATTTTTGATCATTGCTATATATGTTGTATAGATTATGTTTAAGGACAGTCACAAAAACCAGGTCTTATCGACCTCGATATAGATGCAGGGTGATTAGGAGTTTTCTTTCCACAGGTTTATTGCTGGTAGAGTATTTGAGCGTATGTTATTGTAGTGAAATGGGCCCTAGCGTATGATGTATGCATGTGCGTGTAACTGTGAGATTACTCTATCCGTGGTAGTGGGAATATTATACACACCCTGATCTCTATCAATGCCACCTAGTGGCCCCTCTGCAGTAAAGCACAGAGACATAAAATGAGAGACTGAAACGGCAGCCATGCAGCTAGATACTCCCACCTTGAGAAGAATGGGGAGAGCTGCCAATGCAGAGGAATAGGACTGCAGTGAGAAATGGGTAAAGCTAAGTGGCACAGGAGGAGCCATTGCAGTTCAATGTCATTGGGAGGACAGTCTACCTACCTACATTGAACTAGTCAACCCCCAAGACTCCGTATTGCTATCAGGGAAGAAAGGATGGCCTCAGTCAGTAAGTGAGCTCTGGAAGCAGAGACTGCCGGGGCCGGAGACAAAGAGTGCGGTGGTGCCTAGTGGCCATAGGTGGTCACCGCAACAGCAACAAGGATAGCCCTGGTACAGCGTGAACAGGAACATGGTAGCCCTAAACTGCTGGCTGCAGAGGAGAAACTGAGATCACACGGTGTTCCCTGGAGGGAGAAGCTCAAACTAGACAAGGCAAGACATAAGTGCGCAGCAAGCAAGAACACGGGGAGTTTTGCCACCAGGAGAGAAGGCAGCAGGTCCCTGGAGAACAGAGGAAGTGCTCAGCATGTCCGCCCAGTGGCAAAAGGACGCCACCGCAAGTGGAAGAAGGAAGTGCACAAAGAAAGAAGTTGCGCTGAAAATGTACCCCAGACACGGACGGTACGGACTGGAGCACTAGAGTCAGTGCTCTGCAAGGAAGAGGGCCCAGGTGGTCACACTGCGTGACTCATCCTGTGAAGCAGGCCCGAGAGGACGCTGAAAGGAGAGAGCCACGTCAGTGTTGCATTGAGGCGCCTGGAGCCCATCCTCGAGAGCAGAGAAGAAGACCTGCCAGAGGGTCGCAGAGAAGACAACCTGCCAGAGGGTCACAGAGAAGACGACCTGCTAGAGGGTCACAGAGAAGACGACCTGCCAGAGGGTCGCGGAGAAGATGACCTACCAGAAGGTCGCGGCGAAGATGACCTGCCAGAAGGTCATGGACAAGATGACCTGCCAGAAGGTCACGGACAAGATGACTGAGAGGTCTGACAAGATGACCAAGTAGAGGTCCATGGAGAGGACCAAAGAAGAGGTCGGAGAAGAAAGACCTGGAATTAAAGACTGAAGACCGAGAATGAGTATTGACAGGAAGAAGGTCGCGACGACAGGTCTGGTCACCGAAGGAAGAGAATGCATTGTCCTAGGAGTAGGACAGGACCAGGGAGACCTGTGTGAAGTGCACGGCACAGGGAGAGGCCTGGTCCCTGAAGATGAGCAAGAAGATCGGACCAGACGGCGTCCCGAAAGAGAGAACAAGAAGAAGGAAATTGTGTGGCATGACGCCACCGTGAAGAAGAAAGATCAAGCAGAAGGCGATGGTGACAAGTGAAAGAACATCAGAGCACATGGAGCACAGTGCCTGGAGAACATCGGTGGCACTCGGAGAAAACACCTATCAACGAGTCTTCAGAACACCTGGTGACGGCAGAGGCGAGCAGTCTGGACCATTGGCAACACCGCCCTTTGGGATTGAACGGGAGACTGGATGGCGAGAGTGCTCAGACATCCTGAAGAAGAGGATCTGACCACTCCACACCAGACCATGGATATCCAAGGGGCGAAGGCTTCAGGGACGCCGGTGGGAGTGGGTCCCGCCAAGAGAGATGGATCCACAGCTGCTCTTCCGCAGGTTCCAGGAGGACGAAGATTTCATGCAAAATGGCAGGAGCCAACAACTACCCTTCAGGTGAAGCTAAGGACATGACGGTGGGACTCAAAGCGCTTCCTCCACACATCCCGAGGGTTGCATTGAAGCGACACGGCGAAAGGCACCAGTCCAGTGGAAGCCTGGTGAGGAGGGCCTCCGGGACATCCCGTGAGAGGGGAACACCTGCGAGAGGAGCATCCTAGTGAGAGGGAGGCTCTTCAACTACTCCACCATTTGTAAAGAGAAGCAATGCTGCCTGTGTGGAGAAACCACGACAACCAGGACTGATTGGTGGGAAGTGACATCCATCTGATCCACCATCACTCTACCTGTTTTCATCACAACGAGAGCGATGCCGTAAAGGACGGTGAGGACAACTTCCATGCACAAAGTCTAAAGAAGACGATGCCCCGCAGAGCACCCATGAACTGTGCCAATTAGAACTGGTGGTCCCAGCTGCTGTCGTACCATCGTTTGTGGTGTGCAAACAGCTAAAGTGACTCAGTGGAAGTTCCTGTTATCATGTTTTATTTTGTTATATTCTCTCCCACAGGTTGAACTTTGTTGTTTCATTTTGAATAACGTTTTGGAGAGATGTAGTGATCTGCCGTTCACTGGTCTAGTTGTTTGAGCACCAGCCACTCCCTGAGGGCTGGCTCACACCACACCCCACCCCACACCCATCCAGCACAGGCGTCACTGGACATGTGACTCTGGCAATAAAAAAAGGGGCCGGGTGCAAGTGCCCTTGGACAGTTCTACTATCCCAGTACTGTGTCTGTGTGTACTTATTATTAGTCCATGAGGGCCTAGGGCCCTGCAACACTACAGCTGCAGGTGCAACCAGCGCTTTTCATAAAGCAGGTTGCTCCTGTCAGTAGGCCGGTGAGATATGTGCCGCTCCTTCAGTTTGCCCGTCTCCTCTTAGCCCAGGAAACATCAGCACAGCAGTGGGAAAATAGTACTGACCAATGCAATGTCTGTTTTGTCAACACTGCCCTCGCCTCACCATACTGCAGGCTTTAATTTATTATCCACCTCAAATGTGAAGGGGTAGAAAGGGGTGCCAGGACAACTGCAAGGGTGGCACGTGGACTCCAGATGGCCTAACGAAGCGTTGCTGGTCCAGTGAAGAGAACTTAAGATTCTTGGTGAAACAGGGAAATCATCAGAGTGTTAAAATTTTTATGTATTTGTTCTTTCTCTCTCCCCACACTTATCTGCCACACCTTTATGCATATCACATACTAACATTTTAGAACAGGAAAGTGGGAGATTTAGAAAAAAACATCAGGAGAATGCATTTTGTCAATTGACTTGCATTGAAGGAAAGACAATTTCAGGTGGGAGCAGTGGCGGCTCGCTGCTAAAGCGGAGGTGCGTAGCCCCCACCCGCCAGCCTCAAAACCTGAAAAATAAAACGATAATAAACTGGGCTTATTATAGTTTTATTTTTCAAGCTCTAGTCTTGGTGGCGGGGCTATCGCGGGGGCAGTCAGGAGAGGTAGTGGAGGGCACTGGTATCTATACGCATGTGTGTTTGGCTGGCTATCTCAGGGCGGCCAAATACATATGCACACTGAGGTGTCTCTAAACCCAGCTACATTGCTGCATTGGAGACAGAAAATCACAGGCTCCCAGTCGCACTGGGAGTGTAAATTCTCAGCGCTCAGTCCAATCCTGAAGCTGCTTTCAAACATGAGAGCAGCGTCAGTATTGGTCACAAGGGACACTGGGAGCCTGTGTTGCAGCTGCAGCAAGACTCGGTGCCGTAGAGTGGCGGGCAATCGTCAGGTACGTTTTTGCTTTTCCTTTCTTTTTTTCTATTTTCATCTTGTTCCTCCCCCCACCGGCCTGCCACTCCGCCTGCGCAGCAGCTGCTACTGGGTGGGAGACAACTAAAATAAAGCAATTTTTTACTACCACAATAGGGAGTCTTCCGCCTGAATCAGGTCTATTAATATGTATGATATCAGCAAGCAGAACTAAGGCCTAAATTGTTCTTGAACCTTATTGTATTTTGGTAATATACCAGTTAATTCTGATCCCTCCTCATGTATGCCTCTTTTTAGGTCGAGCCTACAGTGCATGCGCTGTCTGCAAGTCCTTTTGCTATCACTTACACTATGTTTATGCCCACCTGCTGCTTGCCATAGGTCCCCTCCAGTGCCCCTCTTAATTGCAGCATTTTGACTTGCTCTGTCAGCCCATAGCTTACTTCCGGTCAAGCCAATGAATTTCACCTGCAGATTACAGTCTCCTTCCCGTTTCATTCCTTATGTGTTTTTGTGGAGAACTCTTTCTTTTTTAATGGCTACTTGTTATTATTACCCTGACCGAGATCAGAGGCCAGAAGGCGCCTGTTCATTATCGCCTGACACTGCTCAAGTGCAATTGCAGAAGTGCCAAAATAAAAGTTTGTAAGTGGCTCCTTAACTCCAATTTCGAGTCTTCTTGTTGAAGCCTTTCAAATTAAGCAAAACGTTGTCGAATAAACAAAAGCTTAGCTTGCAATGTGTCCAAAATGCATCTTTACTTGCTGGAGCATTTCCTCTGTGGCATTTAGTTACAGGTTACAGGTGGTGCACGCCAACACACAATTCCAGGTTGCTGATCTTCCACCCCCCTCCCCGGCCTCTCTCTCACACTGCCTGTAGCTCCTCTTTACCACCTTCACTTTCTGCCCTTTTTTTATTGTTTTTTTTGTTTTTTTTAGAAGCGCATTTTACTTGCTCTGTATTAACTTGCACCCTTCCTGCTCATGCCAGCTCCCATTTAACTATCCGTGACAAAAGGAAAGTGGCATCACGTCAGTTTCATGGTACTGTTCATGCTTTGTTACAAACAAGCTTTTTGATCTTGAACACATTTGGTGGTGTGATGCAGCCTTGTCCGCTGCTGCCTGTAGTTCTGTTGTTAGTGTGTTTTGAAATCAGGCATAATGGGTACATAATAAAACTGCATGCTTTGAGAGCGAAACAGTGGCATAAGGAGTCACATGCATATAAAGAATGAGAAAATGCCAGCCTTGAACAACAGATATTTTGCAGCATGCACATACAAGCTACTGCAACTCAAAGGCAGTGGCGTAACGAAAGTTTAAGGGGCCCCCTGCAATGTACACAGAGGGGCCCCTGAGCCGGATTTAATATGGAGCGCTCAGGTTTTATTACTGGGCTGAGGGGGTCCCCTGCAGCTCAGGGCCCCCCGCACCGTGGGTGATGCGGGGGGCTGTGTTACGCCCCTGTTCAAAGGCATATAGCTTGCAATGCATGCACTCACAAAAGATTACCAGCTGCGATAAAAAAAAGCATTTGCAAAACAATAAGTCTCTCATTACTGAAAGTTTCAGCTATTGGCGTTGCAATTAATAATGGAACGCTGATAGCTCAAACTTTCAGCAATGCGAGACCTATTGCATTGCAAATGCTTGTTCTAAGTATAATCATTCATTTCTGTTAATATTTTTTAGTAGTCCTTTATATCACCTGTTTGTTAAAATAATTAATTTTTACATGTTATGGAGGAATGGCTCTTAGAGAGTTTTAATAAACTCATAGTCGAAACAAATATACTCCCTGAGTGGTGGAAGCCTACATTAGAGAGATAAAGGGATGAGGAGCCACCCACCAAGTAACTCCAGTTTCATTGAGCATCAGAGGTATATATGCGCTCCTGTTCACCATATACAAAGGACAGCCTACCAAGAAACCTCCTATTTTGTTCAGTCCTACTCATGTTGTCTTGATGGACTTCCACCATCCATGTCAAGCAGAAAGGCACAGAGACAAATGACCTCATGGGAGACTTGATAGCCAGTTTACCGAGAGATGCACATAATTGGCCAAGACCTTGGTCTATAATTCCACTGCCACTATATGCATTTGCGGCATAGCTTTTTCTGAGAGAGCAGTTGCCACCCTCTCTTGGGTTGGGGCACGCTTTGGGTTGTATGTCCTTGCACTAGAGATGTGTATATTGAAGAAAGTAGAGAAGAGGTGCAGCTTCAGTGAGCTAGCAGATTAAGTATACAGAGAATAAAGCATAGGTCAGATCAGAGAAAACCAAACGGTGCCGGACACAATTGCATTACAATAGCATCCATTCACTAATACTTCTCCTTTAACTGGTACCATTCTCACGCCGTTCATCATCTCTTTACCCTGTACCATTAGCCATCTATTTATCATTCATTCAACAATCACCAGCAGGGTCGCACTGGCCTATTGGGCAATCAGGCAGTGGCCCATGGGATGGTCTGATAGATCAGTCTGGGCCAGTTTTTTAGCAGTTTGTTGGCCTGTTTAAGGCAAGGTGGGAGGGTTTTTACTTTTTATTTGTGTGATATTGCTACAAATATTGCCTGCAGCAAACGAAAATGTATGGAGTCTCCCATATCCTCCAAAAATACCCCTACTGTGTGTCTTTAAAACTACGAGATTGGCCTGATTTGCAAATGCGGGTCATGTTTTGTAGCTACCGGGCTTGCTAATGGGGGTCACTTTAATTTTGGTTTCCGGGCCTGTTTGTTGTCCTAGTACGACCCTGTTCATCAGCAATAAAAATGTATCATATCAGCTCATCACTGTTCACCAGCCATTCACCATTCATTTATACTTGAACTGCGGTTTATCATACACCTTCCACCCATTATATATTTACCTTCTGTTCACCAAGTAAAGTTCACCATTGGCTAACACACGTAACGTCCATTAATCTTTCACTATCCATTCAGTATGTGCAATCCATTCATACATTTATTCATCAAGCAATATTCACCGCCCTTTCAATTTGACCATCGTTCTTCATCTGTCATTCACCATTCATCTACAATCCAATCACCAGCCACCCAGCCTCTGCACAGTTGCTGTCCCTTCAACATTAATTTACCACTAGTGATCAACCATCCATTCATTAACAAGCCACATTCTATCCAGCCACCATTCCCTTTCTATCCAGTTATCATCCATTTTCAAGCCATCCATTTACTGCCCTTCCAAATACCGTGCTCATCCACCCTCAATCCATACATTCACCATACATTCTAGTTGTGCAAAGCGCAGGGCTCAGAAGGTTGCCCTTGGATAGGCAAGCCTCAGTGGTTGCAGGGGAAGTGTGATAAGAAGATAGCATTTGGATGGAGAGACAGCAGTAGTTGAAGGGGGAGGAGGGAGCACCAGATAGCTTTGAAAGGGAGAGAGACACAGCAGGAGTAAAAGTAGGAGGAGAGATAATCAGATTTCATTTTGTGCTGTTCAGTTGCAGGGCAGTACTTGCAGGAGCGGGGAACCAGCAGAAAGCTCAAGATCAATCATTCCGCATGCTCTGGTAAGGACCACCAAACCTAAAACAAACTCATTTTGTTGCTGTTTGGATGTGGGCTGCATTGTGCTGCACACATAGAAACAGCAAAAAGCCATGCATGCTTGTATATGTTAAGGAAGGTGTCCTTTCCTGACATAAACAATCATTCAACAAGCATTTACAATGCAACGGTCTCGGCATTGTTAAAGTTAGAGCTATTGGCATTGCTCGTGACATTATTTTTGTTTATGTTTTTAAAACATTTAAAGAAACGGCATTGTTATTTACAATGTCAATAGCTTAATCACTCTCAAAAGCGAGATTTATTATGCGAGCATTATTTGGGAAGTTTGGCAAATCCATAATTATGAGGAAAACGCTGCAGCATCGCAAAATGCCAGTGGCCCAGACTAATATGCATGATTAGTATGTGGATTCCATGCCCATTCCATCTTTGTCCTCTCTGCTGAAACTGCTGTCTGAAGTGTCAAATTTTATTAATACTAAACAAAAATCGCACTACCGTGCCAGGGCCAGACTTGGCGTTGATAATGATTGTTTGAAAAGGGAATTTTGAAAGGATACGAACTTGACCAATTCTGGTTTCAAAATATAAGAGAACACTGTAGAGGCATGCGTCTACCGACTGTTATATATAATTTGGGATATATTTCTTAATCTGTCGACTTCAGCCACTGCATGATTATATTGTTGTCTCTTTTTGAAACTCATGAGCAGTAACATTGTCGTGGTGTCACTAGGGCTTCAAGTGGATGCTTTTTCAATATTATATACAAGCCACAGTTACTGCTAATTTATCTTATGCAACTAACAACGATTGACAAAGCCAATAGTCCTAACTTGTTGTAGGTATCATGTTACTTGTTGTATCATTATGCCTGGATGCAATGACAAAAGAGACAGCAAAATACAAGTCGTATAGACCCTGCGCAACACCGCCCCCCACCCCCACCCATTTGTTTGTATCCCACTTAAAGCCCTGGGTAGGATACTCAACAACAGGGCCGAACTGGAACCCCAAAGTAGGCCTGGCAATTATGTCGGACCAGCTGGAGGGTCATGGGGGAGGTTAACTGTGAAGCACTTTTGCTACAGGAAACGCCCGATGCCCGGGCAAGCCAGCCCGGCCCTGCTCAACAACCCCGTTCTCTCCCGCATTTACCTGTGATCAGGCTCGCAACACCCATTGAACTCAAAGGGCTTCAGCCCCCCCCCCCGTCGTGTGTGGCAGCCCGGGATGAGACCGCTTCCCGGGCAGACACAAAGCCGCGCCTGAGCAGTTCACAGGTCTTTAAAAAGACCATTTGCATGTTAATGAGGCCTCGCTGTTGCTTCACCCCTTCTAAGAACCCCCGCAGCTCCACTCTGCCTAGATTCAGCCCCCCCACCCCCGAAATCAGCGCCACTCTGCCTACTGTTTAAAGATTCAGCGCCCCCCCCCCAAATTTTCGCTTATCCCCCCCCCCCGAACATTAACTAGCAAGTGATTTCGCTGGTCGCTTTTTCACAAGCTCTGAACTTTGGCAGTGATGTTTCCCCTTGATAGAGAAGTTTCAGTTTCTGTATTTGGATTCCATGCCCATTCCTTCTTTGTCCTCTCTGCTGAAACTGCTGTCTGAAGTGTCACATTTTATTAATACTAAACAAAAATCGCACTACCGTGCCAGGGCCAGACTTGGCGTTGATAATGATTGTTTGAAAAGGGAATTTTGAAAGGATACGAACTTGCGAGTGCTTGCGGCCTGAAACAACAAGCGAAGTACCAGCAGCAACCCCAGAGGACCGAAGTTGCTGCGGGACCTGGAGAGCAAATTACCCGAGTCACCTCGAGGTGCAGGCATTCAACGCTGACTCTACAGCCTCGAACGGCCGAATGTAAAGCTATCGGCTGGGCCTGCCGATTCCGGACCCGGACTGCGGAGCTTGTCGGATCCGCACTGAAGTGCACTAGGGGACAGTGCGGGGACGTGCTGGTCCCGAGTCATGTAATAACCCGGACGGATTGGCCATTGCACTCGGAGGCTGTGGTGGAAGTACGCGGTTCGTCGCAAAATGGCGCAGAGTTGTAGCACCACAACATAAAAGGAAGTTAAGGAGGTCGAAGTACTGTTTGCCAGAGTGGAGACCATAGTCCAAGCACGGTTCATTGTGGCAGAGAAACCAGAGTTCTATAAAATAACTGTTCGTGAGGGAGGGGGTGGTTTTCGTAAAACGTGCCTGGCGCTCGGTAAAACAGCTTGAATTGTGTAACGATGACCCGCGAGCCGAGAGAGCGTGCACAAATGTTGATGTGAGAGACTGAAGACATTGAGAGTTAAAATCTGCAAGCGACAATTACTTTTATTTTCTTTGCTACATAAATGATCGAATTTAATGGAGGGCACCGAAAGACACCACCGCCTTTCTCCGAGGCACAGCAGAAAATGCCTCGGAGAAAGGGAGCGTCCTTTTCGGATTTGGGGGCGTGTTTTGCTGTTGTCTCCTCCCTGAGACTTCTCGCAAAAAACACGCCCCCCGATCCGAAAAGGACGGGGCATAATCGGAGTGACTGGACCTCTTCTCCAGTGGCTGGCCAGCATTTAAGAGGCCAGCCAATGGAGAACAGGAGAGAAGAGGGGCGGGTGCAAGCCCCTCTTCTTAAAGTCATTAAATCTCGCGAGCGAGACTGCGCAAGCGCAGCCATCGCTAGCCGAGACCTAAAAAGGACGATTTGCAACTTCTTTGTGTGCTGCACAATGCAGCACGCATAGAAGTTTCAAATCGCCATTTGTAATTGTAAACAATTTATTTTATAAAGTTTTGTATAGCGCGAACATGACCCAGGCGGGTATCAGAGCACTTTAAAATTTTGGGCAGGTAGCATACAATAGTGGGAAGAGAACATTCATTACATTTATATTCAAGGCGCGAACATGACCCCTGCGGGTATCAGAGCGCTCCACATTAGGGTCGGACGAATACAGTAATGGGAAAAAAATATTCAACACATTTATGTACATAGAATGCTAACAATGTTATTCCCAGGTATATAACCATGTAAAAGTCAATCAAGGCATCAGAATAGGAGGCAGTAATGAAGCATAGGAGCCAAGGCCTTCAGGGCAGAAACGTGAGCATTAGGATTTTTTTCACTTCCATTTTGAAAGAAGCAGTGGAAGAGATTCGAGGGACTTCCGGAGGAACAATCATTAATCATTCCCTCAACACAGGCACCCTTGCACTATGGGGTAAGGGTGCCTGCATTGGCACTAGGCAGCTTAATTTAGTGCTAGTACTACGGAAGAAACGCAGTGATGTACCGTATCTTTGTAAATATGGCTCATCCCTGCGTTTTTGGAACTGAAGAGCGTGGCGTTAGCATTTTGTGCTTAACGACGTGCTCCGCCATTGCCTTGTAAATTTGCCCCAAAGAGTTTAACTCCAGAATGCAGGCCATTTGTTATTTGAGTGATTCGTAATGATGTTAATCACAACTGCCAGGCCAATAGCTTTGCAGACTGACTGAGCAAGGTAAAAACAAAGATAGATCAGGTTTCCTAATGAAGCTTTGCATGCACATGTGAATCTGTTAGTACTGCAATGCTAATATTTTAATGCAAGTTTATCGCCTGTGAGTAATATGCATCATAAAGAGCTTCCTATACCTTTAAAATCAATTACATATCTAACTGTGAGTGTACTCTTGTCAGTTAAGTTAATATTGAAATGTGCCACGTACAGCTTACTATTTCACACAATTCCAATTATGTATAAGCTGTGGAAAATATGAATATGGAAAAAATACCATAAAGCCAGGAACCCTAATCAAGATCCAGTCTTCTGATATCAACCTTCATATCTTCATCACCTTGGCACTTCGGCTAACACTGATAACATAACTAACATCTGTATTAATAGTGATATCTCTTGCACCCCCTATCACCAGTTGCATTGCTAGACACTTTCCGCCCGTGGCGGTCCCTGTCTTTGCCGTCCGTGGAAGTTGCATGGAAGAGCAGGGGGTGCTGGCGATTCCTGCTTGTGCCGCAGGGTGGCAAATGCATGTAAGAGCGGGGTGGAGGCTGCCGCCCCCAAAAATTCGGGCTGCCCGGGGGCGGACGAGGGGACCACCCCTCCCCCCATTGAAACACCACTGTCTTTTACACCTTTCCCATTTCCCAATTATTACCCTCACACCCCTCAGGTTAATTGAACCAGACAGCATGTAGCCAGCATAATCAAAGGTCAGTATCACAACCTGGAATAAAGCTATTCCAACATTGGCACACCCCGAAACACTGCCACCTGAGGATTGCCGACTCAATCTCCAGGACCACAATGTTATTTGTTCCTCATCCAACTGTTAGCATCAATGCCATAAATGTCAACATGTTTGTAATTATCCTTTGCGTATTTTATGTACAAGTTGGTTATCACTGTTACTTCTCTGTACTAATATTCTAAATTTCAATAAATGCAATTAAAAATAAATATTCAGAGCTAGATGTCCTAAATCCACTCAAAAAGCCATCTATCTGTCTAAGCAGTCTCTGAAGAACTGCCTCCTCTCAAATCAATGAACCTTCTCTTCTATATTACATGAAAGCTACTCTGTGGAATCGTAGGCCTGTTATCTTTAGTCCAGCTCCAATACCTGCCCTCATTCAAGGCTGTGACCTTAACAATATTGCATTCATGGAAACCTGGTTCTGTTCATCCTCCATATCTTTTGTCTCTGAACATGTCTGTTTCTGTGCCTCCTGTGTCTGTGCCTTGCTTGTTATTGCCCAAGCTTGGGGTCCTGTTTTTAGGTCGAGCATCAGCGTGCAAGCACTGTGTGCAAAACCTGCTGTAATTACTCTACCAAGTGTGATCCTGCCTGCTGCTTGCAATTGGATCACTCCTGCGTCCGTTTACTTTCCTGGCTCCTTATTGGTTAATGCTCTGACACCGCATTTCAGGTTTTACGAGAGGAGCACCGGCCAATTCCAGTTTCTTTACACTCCTGTGTTTGTTGGGGACTACTTGTTAATTTAATTTCATACAAGTGTGTGGCACTGCCTGCTTCCACTTAGTATAGCTGCTGCCTGTTTTTGGTTGCTGGCCGCATTTGTTTGTTTAGGTATTTCTAACAATTGTGGAAATACATTATTTATCAGCGTGGCGCCCGTTTCATGAGCAGCGCACTGGTTTCACTTTCACTGGTGTGTTGTTTTCCCGCGTCCTCTACCCCCTCTGTTGGACCTGGCCCTTTTTGAAGGGTCATCCCTAAACTTTTTGCCTTCCTCCTGTATTTTTTCTGACCTGGTGTTGGCTGATTTATGACTCTGGGCACCTTACCACTGCTGACCAGTGCTAAGGTGCATATGCTCTCCCTATGGTAAAATGTATACATTGATTGGTGTCCATGATTGGTTTATTTGGTTTACTGTCAGCCCCTAGTAGAGTGCACCAGGAGTGCCAGGGCTTGTAAATACAAATGCCGCTAGTGGGCTTGCAGCACTGGTTGTGCCACCCACAGAAGCGGCCTAGTAAAATGTGTCTAGGATCTGCCACTGCAGAACCTGCGCGCGGTCTGGTACCGTCGCGCTGACTGCGCAAGTGCACCCACTTGCCAGTCCCTAAACCTTCCCTTAACTACATATTAGTCACCCCTCTGGTAGGCCCAAGGGCAGGGTGCATTGTAGGCATAAGGTAGGACATGCCCTGATGTGTGTGGCATGTCTTAATAGTGAATTACATCCATTTTCGTTTTTCACTATTGAAGGCTACCTGCTCTCCATAGGCCAGAACGGGCTGCTGGAATTACTACACCCTGTAATCCCAGTGGACTCATAGAGCATGGTAGAAAGTCATGTTTAGTATGCCTGAACTCAGAATAATAAAATACTTTTTTTAGTAAAGTTTATTTTAATATCCTGCGTTTGTAAATACTACTTTTAGAAAGTTAGTATTTACCGATCTGGCCATTCAGTCCGCCTCTGCGCTGGGTGTGTGTGTTCTGCCTAGCAACAGTAGGAGCAGGGTTGGGGAATCCCCAGAGACAGGCTGGCTGCCAGGTGGTGGGTAGAGAGATTACACCAGGATGGGTGGGAGGAGTACACCCTGACTCTTGAATAGACCTGTGCTCTGCCAGCACAAAGCCGGCGCCGCCCCCTGTGGAGCGGCTGATGTCTCTGCCCTGCTGCTGAAAGGAAAGCGCAGAGTCACCACAACAAAGTGCTCCAAAAACTGGACTGAGCCAGGCCCAGGCCCCCTGGCGCTAAAGAACAAAAGAATTGGTGTATAAAAGTAGGAGCCTGGCTCCTAAGAAATCAGATCCTGTTTGCGCCAAGAAGAAACTCTGCCTGAAGGAGAAGGACCTGGAGAAGCTGAAGGAGGAATACTGTCTCTCTGCCTGAGAGACTGGCCTGCAGTGGGTGCCTGTCTGCTGGAAGGAGAAAGAAAGCCTGAAGAAAAAGACTTTAACTCAACTTGTGCCTTTGCAAACACTCTCCAAGGGCTTGCGTGTGAACTTGCCCCCTGATCTGCGCCCCAGGAACAGTGGGCGCTACTCTCCCAGAAGAAGAGGAGCTGCTGGAGGTGGCCTTGAATGCTGGCCCCCGAGTACCTGTGTGTCCCCCTCTATCTGAGCACCGCGACTGCCGCCCACCGGGGCTGCTGTGAGCACCGTAAAGGCCTGACTGGCCCGAGCCCAGCAAGCAACTGCCCCCCGAGCCGTAGCTCGCAAAGTGAAGAAGAAACTGACCAGGCTCCAAGCGCCGAGCCTCTGCGACCCCTGGGTGTGGAGGCCACTGCGAGGACCTGCGACGCACTGATCATCTCCCGATTAAAGCCGACAGCGCGACGCGCTGAAGAATTGCCTCCGAAGCTCTGCCCCTCCTGCTTCTACCCCTCCGTGGTGACCTGTGACCTGCCCGAGCGCCCCACGAAGCTTCGCCGTCCCCTGGACACTTGGGACTTCAGCGCGACGTGGGACGCCCTTGGACTGGACCGCGAGGCCGCCACGAACTTCCCCCGTGAAGACTGAAAGAGATTGGTGAGTTCGCACGCGAAGGTACGGCCCGTACGTGCACTGATACGGACCGTACTTACATCTGAAGTGTCTGGTGTTTGGAGCCGTACTCGCCTTTGGAATCATCAAGACTGGTGCGCCTAGTACGGCCCGTACTTGCCTTTGTACGGACCGTACTTACATGTGAAGTGTTTTGCAACGTACTGCCTTGCCCCGTAGTTCGAGCCGTACTGTGGGTACGTCCATCTGAAATAATTGTGCGTAAATACGGCCCGTACTTGCCTTTGTACGGACCGTACTGACCCCTGAAGTATCCTGTTTTGAACCTTAGCAACCTTGGTTCGACTCGTACCAGCCTTGGTCTGAACCGTACTGGCCTCGGGAGCAGCATAGTTCGAACCGTACCTGCTTTGAGCCGAACTACATTGAAAAGCATTACCGGTGCTCACTCGAGAAGAGTGAGACTCGGCAAGCGTACTCGTGCTCACGCGAGAGGCGTGAGAAACGGCAAGGCCCTTTAAAAACCTTGCCCAAAGCCTAACAACGGTACTACGAAGTGCGCAGAACCCCTAAGAAGCTTATTTTAATCAGAACTTTGCCATTATTAAGACCTGTGGACTACCTTTGAGCATTTAAAGAGTAACTGGATTATTTCCCCAAGAGAACTGTGTTTATGCAACCTGCCTGAAAGAAAACCTTTTATATAAAGAATCATATTTTTGATAAATACAGCCTTGTGTCTTTGTGTGGTGGGGAGGTGATTATTGTGTGGGACAATTGGAACGCTTAACCTATATGCCCTCTGGAAGTTTAGCCTGACTGCTCGCGCCACGTTACCTAGAGGGTGAGCAGGGGTTATTTTTAAAGAGGTGATCCTTTGCCCTGACTTAGAGGAAAGGGTCCCTGCTTGTCGCAAGTGCATACCTGCGCCAACCAGAGACCCCGGATTCTAACATTGGTGGCAGCGGTGCGGATTTACGGATTTGCGTTCTTGGTGTCTGCGCAGTGATTACTAACCATTGCACAGTGGACAGTCCAGTAGCTTGAGCCACAGAACTTTTTATTTTTGCTTGCCAAGAGAAGAAGATCCCTTGTGTTTGGAGTCATGCCAGGCCCAAACAGCATAGAGAAAACCGCGCGGAAAGCCTGGATTGAATCAAGGGGTGCAACCAAGGAAGTTACACCATTGAAACCAGCGGGAAGCGTTCGCAGTTTTGGCAGAGACCTGTCGCCAGAGGAGCTGGCAGACAGACAGGCCGCCAGGGATCATGAATTGAAGTTGGCAGAGCTGGAAGTAAATGCCCAACTGGAGCTAGAAAGCAAGAAGCTGGCTCTGGAAGAAAAGAAAATGCAAATGGAGCATGACTTCCTAATGAAGAAATACGATATGGAGCTCGAGAGGCTTGAGGCCATGAGTGTCTCAGCCCAGCAACAAGAAAGGTGCGTAGCTCAGAGATTGAGCTTTTCTGAGTGGGAGGAGGAATCCAGCTCAGAAGGTGGCAGCAGTATTGAATTCTCTAGTGCTGAAAGAGTAGTACGTACACCCAGAGATGTGGCGCCTGACTTGAAGGAGGGGGTTAACACACACCAGGAGGTTCAAGGGCATGAGGTAGCTCCAGTAGTGCGCAGTATCCCTGAAGGGAATAGGGTAACTGGCGCAGGGGTTCATAGTCCTAGTGGCGGGAGGGACACTCTACTGGCTCTAGATGAGAGGCGCAGGGAGAGGGGTTCCCCCAACATTGAAGTCCTGGTAGGTGAGTGTGAAGACCGCCCAGAAGAGTGTGGGTTGTGTGACAGAGACAGTCAGATACTGTCTTGCCAGTCTCAGCAGAGTGGTGTGGAGTACGTGTGTGAGGCACTGGATGGTAAGGTGAAGGCTAGTTTGGTTAACCCTGCTAGGGGGCTGTGTGATCCAATTGTGGGAGAGCATATTGTAAGTCCCTGTTTTCCAGAGCTATGCCATCACCTGTTGGAGAGTGAGTTCTCTGACCACAGGGAGCTCACATTGGAGGCAGACCTTTTGGTGGACTCCAGAGGGTCTGGAGAGGCATTGGGGAGTGATCCCGTGGGGAGTGGCTCAGGTATCTTCCAACCCAGAGTGGTGGAAGTGGTGCAGAGTAGCCCAGCTAGGTCCCATGGTAGTGGGAGGGGTGTAGGGGCTCACGTCCTGTCTCAGTGGAGAAGGAGTGAGTGTGGGGCTGCGTGCCCCCAGGTGCCCGAAACCCAGTCTCAGAGCCTGGATGGTTCTTTAAGAGAACACCAGGCGGGGAGCCTAGGCTGTCCTGATGGGCCGCCTGTTGAGGGGGATCCCCTAGTGTCTAGTGGACGGGGAGGGTCTGTAAGCAGGCCTCCCTCGGTTCTGGTGTCTGGCAGTACCGCTCCAGTTGGGAGGGTGCAGAAGTCCAGAGTGAGGGGTGAGAGGGGGAACGAGTCCCCAGTGGAAAAACCAATGGGTCAGGGGCCAGCTAGAAGGGCTGCGTCACCAGTGAATGACCATGGTGACACCACTTCTGTCCTGGGGGATCTTCAGGCACTGTCAGATGGACAGGGGTCGGGATATCAGCGCCAGGCAGACTGTCACACGACACATGAGTTACGTGTCACCCTCAGGGGGGGCATGCGTGCTCCCCGGGAAGTCCTGGTGCGCCAGGCGAGCGTTCAACCGCATGGGTTGGACCCAGGGTTGGGAAGCCAGGTTCAGGTGTTGTCTGACCTGGAGGGTGGGACCACTGTAATCAGTGTCCTGACCCATGTTGCTTCTAGGGGTACCACGCCAGTTGGGAGTGGGCAGTACTCTGGAAGGGGGTGCAGAGGGAGGGAGTCCTCGCCTCTGACCCCGGCTCAACTGAAGGGTTTAGACCCTAGGTTGAAGGGACAGGTTCAGGGTGTCCCCCCTGACCTGGGCACCCAGTTGCAGGATAGAACCCCTGAACTGGTGGGCAAATTGCGCAGGACACCTGCCACAGGTGCCGTGGCAATTCTGGAAGGGGGTGCCACTCCAGGTGGGAGGGTACAGAGCCCCAAGGAGGAGGACCGGGTGTGGGAGAGGCCACCCCAGTCTTTGGTCCAGCCGCTGGGTACAGTCCCGGGGCTGGTGGGTCAGTGCCAGGATGTCATACCTGACCTGACAAGGGGGAGAATGGACAAAGGGTGCCAAGCACCTGGGGCTACTGCCCCCCGCTCCCTGGCGCCACAGAGGATTGAGAGCCCTGAGAGGCATACGGCCTGGGTCTCATCCCTGACTACTGTCAGTGGCCACTGTAGTATTTTGCTGTCTGTCTGTTGGGACACCCCTGTGGGCCAGTTAAGGTTAGGTGCTGCACAGGTGGTGTCCACAGGTGAGGAAAAGGGTTCCCCATGGATTGGTTTGGTGGGCCCTGAGAGTATGGACAGAGGGAGTCCAATAGGTTCAGATTGGCATAGAACTGGAGTCTGCCCCTGCAGTTGCGGGCCAGGTCCTTGTTCTATCGCCCCAAGCAGGGAAGACCATCACGGTGGTGATTGGTCTACCCTGCGTTTTGGCTGGAAGGGGGTTGTGTTGGACCTGGCCCTTTTTGAAGGGTCATCCCTAAACTTTTTGCCTTCCTCCTGTATTTTTTCTGACCTGGTGTTGGCTGATTTATGACTCTGGGCACCTTACCACTGCTGACCAGTGCTAAGGTGCATATGCTCTCCCTATGGTAAAATGTATACATTGATTGGTGTCCATGATTGGTTTATTTGGTTTACTGTCAGCCCCTAGTAGAGTGCACCAGGAGTGCCAGGGCTTGTAAATACAAATGCCGCTAGTGGGCTTGCAGCACTGGTTGTGCCACCCACAGAAGCGGCCTAGTAAAATGTGTCTAGGATCTGCCACTGCAGAACCTGCGCGCGGTCTGGTACCGTCGCGCTGACTGCGCAAGTGCACCCACTTGCCAGTCCCTAAACCTTCCCTTAACTACATATTAGTCACCCCTCTGGTAGGCCCAAGGGCAGGGTGCATTGTAGGCATAAGGTAGGACATGCCCTGATGTGTGTGGCATGTCTTAATAGTGAATTACATCCATTTTCGTTTTTCACTATTGAAGGCTACCTGCTCTCCATAGGCCAGAACGGGCTGCTGGAATTACTACACCCTGTAATCCCAGTGGACTCATAGAGCATGGTAGAAAGTCATGTTTAGTATGCCTGAACTCAGAATAATAAAATACTTTTTTTAGTAAAGTTTATTTTAATATCCTGCGTTTGTAAATACTACTTTTAGAAAGTTAGTATTTACTGATCTGGCCATTCAGTCCGCCTCTGCGCTGGGTGTGTGTGTTCTGCCTAGCAACAGTAGGAGCAGGGTTGGGGAATCCCCAGAGACAGGCTGGCTGCCAGGTGGTGGGTAGAGAGATTACACCAGGATGGGTGGGAGGAGTACACCCTGACTCTTGAATAGACCTGTGCTCTGCCAGCACAAAGCCGGCGCCGCCCCCTGTGGAGCGGCTGATGTCTCTGCCCTGCTGCTGAAAGGAAAGCGCAGAGTCACCACAACAAAGTGCTCCAAAAACTGGACTGAGCCAGGCCCAGGCCCCCTGGCGCTAAAGAACAAAAGAATTGGTGTATAAAAGTAGGAGCCTGGCTCCTAAGAAATCAGATCCTGTTTGCGCCAAGAAGAAACTCTGCCTGAAGGAGAAGGACGTGGAGAAGCTGAAGGAGGAATACTGTCTCTCTGCCTGAGAGACTGGCCTGCAGTGGGTGCCTGTCTGCTGGAAGGAGAAAGAAAGCCTGAAGAAAAAGACTTTAACTCAACTTGTGCCTTTGCAAACACTCTCCAAGGGCTTGCGTGTGAACTTGCCCCCTGATCTGCGCCCCAGGAACAGTGGGCGCTACTCTCCCAGAAGAAGAGGAGCTGCTGGAGGTGGCCTTGAACGCTGGCCCCCGAGTACCTGTGTGTCCCCCTCTATCTGAGCACCGCGACTGCCGCCCACCGGGGCTGCTGTGAGCACCGTAAAGGCCTGACTGGCCCGAGCCCAGCAAGCAACTGCCCCCCGAGCCGTAGCTCGCAAAGTGAAGAAGAAACTGACCAGGCTCCAAGCGCCGAGCCTCTGCGACCCCTGGGTGTGGAGGCCACTGCGAGGACCTGCGACGCACTGATCATCTCCCGATTAAAGCCGACAGCGCGACGCGCTGAAGAATTGCCTCCGAAGCTGCCCCTCCTGCTTCTACCCCTCCGTGGTGACCTGTGACCTTCCCGAGCGCCCCACGAAGCTTCGCCGTCCCCTGGACACTTGGGACTTCAGCGCGACGTGGGACGCCCTTGGACTGGACCGCGAGGCCGCCACGAACTTCCCCCTTGAAGACTGAAAGAGATTGGTGAGTTCGCGCGCGAAGGTACGGCCCGTACGTGCACTGGTACGGACATCTGAAGTGTCTGGTGTTTGGAGCCGTACTCGCCTTTGGAATCATCAAGACTGGTGCGCCTAGTACGGCCCGTACTTGCCTTTGTACGGACCGTACTTACATGTGAAGTGTTTTGCAAGGTACTGCCTTGCCCCGTAGTTCGAGCCGTACTGTGGGTACGTCCATCTGAAATAATTGTGCGTAAATACGGCCCGTACTTGCCTTTGTACGGACCGTACTGACCCCTGAAGTATCCTGTTTTGAACCTTAGCAACCTTGGTTCGACTCGTACCAGCCTTGGTCTGAACCGTACTGGCCTCGGGAGCAGCATAGTTCGAACCGTACCTGCTTTGAGCCGAACTACATTGAAAAGCATTACCGGTGCTCACTCGAGAAGAGTGAGACTCGGCAAGCGTACTCGTGCTCACGCGAGAGGCGTGAGAAACGGCAAGGCCCTTTAAAAACCTTGCCCAAAGCCTAACAACGGTACTACGAAGTGCGCAGAACCCCTAAGAAGCTTATTTTAATCAGAACTTTGCCATTATTAAGACCTGTGGACTACCTTTGAGCATTTAAAGAGTAACTGGATTATTTCCCCAAGAGAACTGTATTTATGCAACCTGCCTGAAAGAAAACCTTTTATATAAAGAATCATATTTTTGATAAATACAGCCTTGTGTCTTTGTGTGGTGGGGAGGTGATTATTGTGTGGGACAATTGGAACGCTTAACCTATATGCCCTCTGGAAGTTTAGCCTGACTGCTCGCGCCACGTTACCTAGAGGGTGAGCAGGGGTTATTTTTAAAGAGGTGATCCTTTGCCCTGACTTAGAGGAAAGGGTCCCTGCTTGTCGCAAGTGCATACCTGCGCCAACCAGAGACCCCGGATTCTAACACCCTCCCTCCCAATCAGTGAGCAGGCTACAGCCTGATCTTCCTCACAACAGAGCCTGCAGGCGTACCAGAGGAAGGGCTGTACTGTTTGCCTCATAGTAGGGGGCACTGCTGTCTGTGCCGTGCTCCTCGCAGCTGCCCCGGACTTGGACTGGCTTTGATCTCTAGGGAAAACTGGAGGTATGAGGTCCATAAGCGCTGCGCTGGTTATACTTTCATTGTTGTGTGTTTTCCTGGTCCCTTCTCCCCCTCCCTCCTCTATTCCAGTCAGTTACCGGGTTCCAGCTTGTTGTTTAAAAGAGTCTGGTGCAATTTCAACATTACCAGTTTGTGGAATTCAATTAAACAAATGATGCAAAACATATATTTGCAATTAATTGTACATCCCAGGAACACGGGCAATGCGATCAGCACTGCGCCCTCTTCACAAGCGCTGAGCTGGTTTTGCTTTGATGAAGGGTACGGGGTGTTTGGTTATTTGGTCTAATTTTTTCCATCCATGCTTTTGATCTTCCTAGCATTTTGTGGCAGTTTGTAACATACTATTGGTTATTTTCGAAAAAATGCATTTACATAGTGCCGTGAAGTTTCTGAACTTCACCACTGCATAGCCGTACTGTTGGGGAACCTACTATAGTGTTTTAGAATTGTATTTATCTGGTGGGTGTTTCTGGGTATCATGTATGTCTGCTTTTCATAGGAGATCTTTATCTGTGTGCTTTAAACTATCCCTGGATTTAAAGAAATTGAGGAGGGAGGGGGCAATGCACGCAGACATAATTTAGAGGGTTTTGATAACTGCATGTAGTAAGTCCTTCCATACATTCCTCGTAGATATGTGGTACTTGTTATCAATGTGATGGGGTCAGGCGGGGGTGAATTCCCTGGGCATGCGGCTGGGGGGAAGTTTCTTCCGACTGCTAAGTGGGGTAGCGGTAAGGAAGGCCTAACTCTGCTGTGGCAGCAATAAGGGACACATGTACACTGGTTCTTAGTCCGCGCCGTCAGCCACGTGTGCTGACGTTGCTGTTTATTTATACTCCCTGGTCTGAGCCCCGACCAGGGAGTTGCGGGAGCAACATTGTAATGCAGTGGCTGGGTGGCTCACTACATCCCATCTATCCCACGGAACATGTGAGGATACCAACTACAGTAACGACAATAAAGTTTGTAACAGTTCTGTTCATCTCTCGACTGCTCACTTTTCCCTTCTTCATCAGCACAAGAAATCTCGCAGTCGAGTGCTGGGTTTAGGGTTGCTTCTCAGTCCATAGCGTTTACTGCCTCGGGAGTTCACGGATGCTTCTTCCCTCGGATTCGCGGACACGGTGGTATCCGCCGCCTGTTCACCCAGGCTCTCCTCTCTTTCCTCCCCCCAGGATGTTTTCTGCCCCAGTGCTTCCTTCCGGCTGGGAACCTTCCCCATTGTTCCCCGCCACGGGCTCGAACTTTGTCACTCTCTCCTCCGGTTCTCGTGCTTTTTTGAACCACGATGCATTGCGTGCTATTTGCTGTGCACCCCTTTGTGCCGTGATCATAGATCCTTTGACCTGTACCACCTTCCACAGCTCCCGTTCATATGGCGGGCGAAATTTTGATCCAGGATTCCGGTCTTTCACCACCACGTAGTCCCCTTCTTCTATCGCTGACTGGCGGGCTCCCCTTTTCTGACTGGCTCATTCGTTGTTGCGGGCTTGGGTGCACTCGGTATCCAGTACAGCTGGTGCCCATTTGTCGCTCGTGGTAATGCTGTCCCACACCGCTCGCTTCATGAGTAAGTCACTGGGAGCACACCTGGTAGTGCAGTGGGGGGTATTGCGGTACGCTCTTAGGAACCGGTGCAGGCAATTCTCCAGATTTTCCACCTGATCCACTCCAATCCTTAATGCCTTGTTCAGGGTCCTCATAAATCTTTCCACATACCCGTTGGCCTGAGGCCACTGAGGTGTTACTCGACAATGCTTGATGCTGTGCTGATTCAAATACTCTTAGAAATCTTGTCCCCGAAATGGCAGACACTTGTCTGTGCGTATTTCTTCGGGCATCCCCAGGAGTGCAAACACCTTCTCCAGCACTGGCTGAATGCAGTCAAACACCATGGACATTACCACCTCTACTGCTGGAAACTTGGAATGACTGTCGACCATTGCTGCAGTGTGCCTTCCATCTGGGAAGCTTCCAAAAGTCAGGCTCACCTGAGCCCATGGCACTTGGCTGGGCCCCTCCGTGATGATGGGAGTCACGGGTGGATCAGCTCCTGTTATTAAACTGCCTTGGCACCCTTGCACCTTTTCTTCTACCAGGCGGTCCACGCCTGGAAACCACACTTTGGATCGCAGCCAGGCCTTGGTTTTCTCTACCTCCTGGTGGCCCTTGTGGGTCAGATCGACGGTCCTTTTCCTGAGTTTTGCTGGTATCACCAGTCGGGTGCCCCTGAGAACTATTCCATTGCCGGCTTCACTTAGCTCTTCACGGCATCTCCATATGCTCTCCCGGTATTCTCGTTCCTCTTCCGTTAACTGGCCAGCCCCTTGCAAGAACCACTTCCATTGATGGTCATGGAGCGTCCGCTTCAGGGTCTGTAAACATCCATCTTGTCTGGTAGCCTCCTGGATCTCCTCCAGTGACAACGCCTATGGGCACGCCTCCTCCACAATCTGGCACACAAACGATTCTGTTCCTTCGTCCACCTCTCCCTTGTTTCCGGCATGCAGAGCTATGGGGTGCCTTGACAGGTAGTCCGCCGGATTGTTTGCACCAAGGCGATACTCCACTTCAAACCTGTAATGTTGGATCTGAACAGCCCATCGTTCTATCCGGGGGGGGCCATTGCGGGCTGTGCCTGTGAACAGCGGTACCAACGGCGTGTGGTCCGTTACCACCGTAAATGTATGTCCACACAAGTAAATGTCAAAGTGTTGGCATGCCCATCGTATTGCCAGCGCCTCACGCTCGATCTGAGCATACCAGCCGTGAGCGCTCTACTGGTGTACGCGATTGGCACCCAGTCACCTTGTACGTTCTTATGGAGTAGTACCGCTCCCAGCCCCACTGGGCTGGCATCCACTATTAGCTCTGTTGCTGTCCCAGGTTGGAAATATGACACAGTGGCTCCTTTAGCAGGGCATTTTTGATGCCGTTGAATGCTCGTGTCTCTTCGTCGGTCCATTGCCATGGCACATCTTTCTTCGTCAGCCTCCGTAGTGGTTCCAACAGCGTTGCTGGGTGTGGAATAAACTGTCACAATAGTTAGCCATCCCCAGAAAGCCTCTGACCTCCGATTGTGTTTGTGGGATGGCCGCCGCTCTGATAGCTTCCAGCTTTGCTGGATCTACCTGTAGGCCTTTCGCGGAGAACCAGTATCTGAAGAATTCGACCTCATTGGCATAAAAGTCATACTTTGCTCTGTGGAGTTTCATGCCCTGTTCGACTAATCTCTTTAGGGTAGCTCTTAGGCGGACATGGTGCTTCTCTAGTGATTTGGAGAAGATGAGAATGTCGTCGCTGACATTAATCACACCCACCAATCCTGACAACGCTTCTCTCACTGCATCCAGGAATACCTCGACCGCTGATGATACCCCAAAGCTCAGGCGTTTGAACCAGCGTAGCCCTACATGTGTCGAGAAGGTTGTTATGTATCAACTCTTTTCCGCTAACACCAGCTGATGGTAACCTGAGTTCAGGTTCACTTTGGAGAACCATTGCGCTCCATTGATGTCTGCCACGATCTCATCTATCGTTGGAGTGATGTGCCTCTCTCGGCGTATCGCCTTGTTGGGTAGCCTCATGTCCACACATAGTCTGATTCCCCCGGCTGTTTAGGTTTTGGTGCTATTACCAACGGCGATACCCAAGGCGTCGGTCCCGATAATTTTTCGATCACTCCCTCCTTCTCCAGACACTCCAGTTCGGCCTCCACTAGTGGACGAAGATGAAAAGGCACCCTGCCGTGTTGGAGAGCGATTGGCTTGATGGTGTCATCGATGTGAAGCTGAACTTCTACTCCCTTCAGACACCCCAATCCCCGGAAGAGTTCAGGAAACTCCGCCAGCACTGCTTCCACCTGCGACTGATGTATGTGCCTTGCGAACATTACTAGCCCCAGATCCTCAGAGGTATGGCAACTCAGCAGTGACCCCGCCCATTCACAGGTGACATAGAACCTCGTAAGTGTTGCTCTGTCCCGATGTTTGACCTCAACGTCAATTACCCCTTGAAGGGGAATTGGTGTGTGTCCTCCATACGTGAATATTTTGGCTGTAGTTGGCATCAATCGAGGATTGGGTAGTAGCTCACTGTATTGTGCTGCGTCCAGGATGTTTACCGATGCTCCCGTGTCAATGAGCGTTTGAATGCAATTGGTTCCTATCAATATCTGACATAGCGGAGGCGGTCTTCTTGTGGTGTTGGCTTCTCGAATGTTCAATACTACAAAGACATTGTCATCATCCTCGTCTTCAGCGACCGTTAGCTTCTGACACCTGCTATCCAGCTTCTCCACCTCCTTGACAGTTTTGGCGCTCCTATGGAAACTCTGGCCTTTGGGCTGACTCGCACCAGCTCTCGCCGCCCCTTGGCACATCTTCGCAAAATGTCCGTATTTGTTGCACTTGAGACACTGTCACCCCTGCGCTGGGCATCCTCTCTGGGAATGATTCGCTAGCCCACAGTTCCTGCACCCTTGCTTGTTCTGTCGCTCCTCGGTGCCTGTGTTGGGGCCCGCTCCTCTGGTGTAAGTTTTCCTGATAGCGTCCACCCTTTCCTCCTTGATGGGAGCCGGATATAGGGGTTGGGTGTTTGTGGATCTTTTAGCCAATGCCACCTCCATCTCTCCAGCCCTGACATCCACCAGCTCGTGCGATCTTCCCAGGACAAAGATGTCATCCAACGATATACCTGGCTGTCACAATATCAGCTTCCGCAACTCTAGAGATTTGCACCCCACTATGAGCTGTGCCCTCGTCTCGAACTGCCGGTCAATTCCTAGACAGGTACTCGCCAGCTTCCTCAGATGTGCGAAAAACATATCAATCGACTCATCCTCCTGTTTGGCCTGGCCAAGCTTGAAGTGTTCAAAGTCTGGATTGACCTGTGGATCAAAATGCCGGTTTAGGGCTCTTACGGCCTTCTAACAGTCGTTGCCGTCTCCGGTGTCCAGTAGATCTTGAAAAAGGCGCATGGTGGAGCACTTCACAGCGTTGTCCGTTTCTCTAGTTGCTATGAAGTAGTTCTCCAGTTGGCCTATCTATTTACGCCACTGCGGCGCTGCTGTAGCCGGGTACGCTAGCTGGCCAAATTCAGGGAGGGCCTTCACCGCCATCTGACCTGGCCTGCCCCCAGCAGCCAACTGCCTGTGGCGTGGTCATGGTCACCTCAGTGTCACCTCTGTTTTGTAGCCTGGCTTGCGAGGTCGTGCCCCCACAACACCTGGTGCCTCCAGTCGAAGATAGGCTCCCCTCTGTGCTTCTCTCAGCAGGGCCTCCCCTATCTGCCCCTTCAACGTGATCCAGGGGCCTAAAACGCTGCAGTTGGGTATGGAGAACTTCCCCCTGACTCCCGGTCCTTGCCCTGTCTCCTCCGCCGAGGCACCGTGCCTTCTCCTGGCTCCTTGCCGGGTCCTCAGTGCAGGATGGTGCTTCACGCGCTCACCGAGCGCTCCAGCCGCGTCTTCTGCCCACCGCGCATGTCCGCCACTCGGCGGGCCGCACATGCACCTCTGCAGGGCCACACTGCTGTTGGCTTCTTTCGTGGCCTGTGTCACTGCCACTGCCACCAACACATGCGTGCGTACGGCTTACCACGCTTCTCGTCCCCTGCAGGCCTCTGGACTTCAAACGCCGTGCACCGGCAGCAGCGGGTCGCACTTCTCGCCTCGCGCCTGCCACCAACGCCGATCCGCATTGCGGTAGGCGGGCGCGTGTGCGCTCGTGTGGATTTCATCCCACCCTCGTCACCAGTGTGATGGGGTCAGGCGGGGGTGAATTCCCTGGGCGTGCAGATTGGGGGGAGTGCGACTGCTAAGTGGGGTAGCGGTAAGGAAGGCCTAACTCGGCTGTGGCAGCAATAAGGGACACATGTACGCTGGTTCTTAGTCCGCGCCGTCAACCACATGCGCTGACGTCACCGTTTATTTATACTCCCTGGTCCGAGCCCGGCCCAGGGAGTTGCGGGTGCAACATTGTAATGCAGTGGACGGGTGGCTCACTACAATCATGTTCTGTTTTGTATGAGGGAGACTTAGTACCATGTTCCACCCCTTAGAGTACTATACACCTGCCTCTTAGACGAGGAAACTCCATTTCCCACGTGTGTGCGCAAACAGTTGCTGACCCTCCTGGCCTGGGGACGTTGAACTACCTGTCCCATGGGATGCCTTCATCGTCTCCAACAGCACAGAAAAGTCTGCATGGCCTCACCTTGGGGACGGCCATGTCGCTTCTTGAGCACCTGCATGCCTCGGGTTAATCCGCATCACTTTCTCTCCTTATTACCACAGTGATTCTCTTTGTGCTACATTCACAGCGTAGCTGGGTCCAGCTGAAAGCAGGTACATTTTTATCACACCATATCGAGCACTTGCGGCAGAACAGATATACTAACTCGAAACTCTTTAAGCACCCTCCCCCTCTCCCTTCAAAGTCTGGATTGACCTGTGGATCAAAATGCCGGTTTAGGGCTCTTACGGCCTTCTAACAGTCGTTGCCGTCTCCGGTGTCCAGTAGATCTTGAAAAAGGCGCATGGTGGAGCACTTCACAGCGTTGTCCGTTTCTCTAGTTGCTATGAAGTAGTTCTCCAGTTGGCCTATCTATTTACGCCACTGCGGCGCTGCTGTAGCCGGGTACGCTAGCTGGCCAAATTCAGGGAGGGCCTTGTGAAGTGACCAGGTCTGAAAATAGTGAAAAGTTGCCATCAGTCAGAGCTCAAAATTGCAAGGGAAAATATTCCTGGAAGTTTTTCTAATTAGACATTTTCAGACCGAAAGGAACATCTCCAAAATATAAATATTTCAGTAAATCACATGCTAATTTTCATCAAGTTACAAATGTAAAGGTCTCTAAATCATAAATTCATTATACACGGCGTGGGCTTAATGTATTTTGTCAAAACAACGTTTTTCTGCTAAATTATTTGACCCTTATTTTTAATTACATATAAATGTTACTAAAAAGATTAAAAACCAAAGGAAATGATGGATGGACTGTTGAACATTGCAAGCACTCACCCCCGGTCATCTGATCTGGGTTTAATCCATCACCGTTCTTTAGCCCACTCTGCCACCCCAGTTCAGACATGGCCATATGCAAATCAGTCTGACCCTGTGCCTTATGGGAACAGTCCAGCCCGAACTGCCAAGCCATGTCTTCCCTGGACCGGAAACAAGCTACCTGGGACCGGTTTCTGGCATTTCAGCCGTCTTCAGCCAGGCTTGCTTGAATCCAGTGGCAAAGTGAGCAAGGGACTCACGTCTGAGCATACCCTGCCAACTTATGGCGAACAAAGCAAAAACCAAAGGAAATGATGGACGGAGTGTTGAACATTGCAAGCACTCACCCCCAGTCAACTGATCTGGGTTTAATCCATCACCGTTCTTTAGCCCACTCTGCCACCCCAGTTCAGACATGGCCATATGCAAATCAGTCTGACCCTGTGCCTTATGGGAACAGTCCAGCCCGAACTGCCAAGCCATGTCTTCCCTGGACCGGAAACAAGCTACCTGGGACCGGTTTCTGGCATTTCAGCCGTCTTCAGCCAGGCTTGCTTGAATCCAGTGGCAAAGTGAGCAAGGGACTCACGTCTGAGCATACCCTGCCAACTTATGGCGAACAAAGCAAAAACCAAAGGAAATGATGGACGGAGTGTTGAACATTGCAAGCACTCACCCCCAGTCAACTGATCTGGGTTTAATCCATCACCGTTCTTTAGCCCACTCTGCCACCCCAGTTCAGACATGGCCATATGCAATTCAGCCTGACCCTGTGCCTCATGGGAACAGTCCAGCCCGAACTGCCAAGCCATGTCTTCCCTGGACCGGAAACAAGCTACCTAGGACCGGTTTCTGGCATTTCAGCTGTCTTCAGCCAGGCTTGCTTGAATCCAGTGGCAAAGTGAGCAAGAGACTCACGTCTGAGCATACCCTGCCAACTTATGGCGAACAAAGCAAAAACCAAAGGAAATGATGGACAGAGTGTTGAACATTGCAAGCACTCACCCCCAGTCAACTGATCTGGGTTTAATCCATTACCGTTCTTTAGCCCACTCTGCCACCCCAGTTCAGACATGGCCATATGCAAATCAGTCTGACCCTGAGCCTCATGGGAACAGTCCAGCCCGAACTGCCAAGCCATGTCTTCCCTGGACCGGAAACAAGCTACCTAGGACCGGTTTCTGGCATTTCAGCCGTCTTCAGCCAGGCTTGCTTGAATCCAGTGGCAAAGTGAGCAAGGGACTCACGTCTGAGCATACCCTGCCAACTTATGGCGAACAAAGCAAAAACCAAAGGAAATGATGGACGGAGTGTTGAACATTGCAAGCACTCACACCCAGTCAACTGATCTGGGTTTAATCCATCACCGTTCTTTAGCCCACTCTGCCACCCCAGTTCAGACATGGCCATATGCAAATCAGTTTGACCCTGTGCCAAATCATATGGCCATGTCTGAACTGGGGTGGCAGAGTGGGCTAAAGAACGGTGATGGATTAAACCCAGATCAGTTGACTGGGGGTGAGTGCTTGCAATGTTCAACACTCCGTCCATCATTTCCTTTGGTTTTACTAAAAAGATTAGCCTGTTGGGTTTGTTGACGGGAATACAATCAGAAATTCCAGGGAGTGAGTTTAGTGAAACAAATGTATAACTAACAAAGCACCACTTTTTAGCGAAATGTTTAGTTGTATTCACTGGAAAATACAGTATATGCTCATGTTAAATGTGAATTTGTCCTGTAAATGATTGGAACCTGTTGCTTGATAGTGGTCGAGTTTCTTGGCACCACTGGAGCAGTACCTATTTTTTAGTGTAGCCTAATAAAATGAGGACAGCACTGCTTGCACACATGTATGAAGTCTGCAAGTAAAACAGGAAAGGAACATGATGTCACTTAAATGTGCATGTTTTTAATAATTTATTAATATGATACATTTTGGAATCATTGGTTCAATATATATTATGCCAAGTAGCAGTTCATCTAAAAAAAATCGCACACAAAAACAAAAAGAACATGAATCCAGCTTTAGAAATTAAGTTGTCTTTCTGCAACTGTGTTCCAATGGAAATGTAACCATTAAACAGATGTAAACACGGTGGGTTTACTCAGCACACAAGAGAATGCAATCTTTTACCCCATGGTCATGAGGCTTCCCACTAACCTAGGATCAGGCATCTCCATAATTAAATGTGCCTGTAACTTCAAATGTAATCTCTCCCTCCCCCAAACTCCACTCTTGTCCTTCGCTCATCCCCTCTCCTTTTCCCACCACAGCAATTACAGATCTAGGAGATTAGGTCTGCCAGAAAACACAGGCCATCACCTGCGATTTGTGATTCACACCACTTTGCTAATTAAGGACACTCTGTAACATTTATACTTGCATGTCTGCAGAAGACTTCCTATACCAAGACTGTTTTGTATTTCCAGTTCAGTGTTCGAATACGTAAGAGTCTCTAGCTACTTGCATGCACTTAAAATTTTGCTATCACAAGTCTGTTGAAAAATGCACACCTTGGTGCACTTTCAGGACAAAGCCTCCATGAATCCTTTTACACCCAGGGATTTGCAAACTTAAGAAGGCTGCATTAAATTGACCATGGGTCAAGGGGCAAAAAGAGGTAGGAGGTCACTGCATTTTGAGGACCGGGGCAGCAGAGAACATGGCATGCAGGTTGTAACCTCAAGCTGCTGTTAACAAGCATTTGCAATGCAATAGGTCTCACATTTTGCGAGAGTTTGAGCTATTGGCTTTGTAAATAACAATGGGGCATATTATCAAGCCAGGCGATAAAATTAGCGCTGCTTTAACGGCAGAAAACTGCCACTAATACGGGCATAATGGGCTTGATAATATGCTCTATGGATTTCCAATTGAAGCCCATGTTAGATGTCCTTCACATCTAAAACATGGGCTTCAATTGGAATTCCGTAGAGCATATTATCAAGCCCATTATCGCCGTTTTAGCAGCAGTTTTCTGCCGCTAAAGCGGCGATAATTTTATCGCCTGGATTGATAATATGCCCCAATTTTCTTTACCACTGTTTTGTAAAAGGGATGTAGCTACTGCCTTGCTTCTCGTAAGGAAGGACTACAAGTACAAAGTGCGTGTTTACGCACCGCTTGCAGGCTTTCAAAACACATAAATAAAAGGCATTGTCATTTACACTGCCGATAGCTCAAACTCTCGCAAATGCGAGACCTATTGCATTGCAAATTCTTGCTCTTATCATGTTAACTTACAGTGCTAGTGCAATGCAGTAATTCAATCATGGACAATAAAGAATAGATCTAGCAAGCACAGAAAGAGGCATGTAAAATAGAGTCATGGCACAGGTTGTTTGGATGCATTTGTGCATACCGATGTTTCAATGCATTAGCACTTTGAAGTCAGACCAATGGAGTTTTTCACTGCATGTTTTTAATGGATGTAGTGTACTAGAGTATTCTCTGTGCTCTGATTTTATGAATAACAGTTAAGTGTTTTGCTGAGTGAGAGTGCTTAACTGAGTCTTTAAAGAGAAATGTTTTTTTTCCTCTGTCTCTGAGTTAGGGTCTTCAAGTTGGGTACATTTTGAAACTCGTTCATTGGTAAGAATAAAACTCATTATTAAATCTGGTTTTGTGAATATATGGTTCTTGGCTGCATGTATCTGAACATAAGCGGTTTTCAAGTTTTCTAAGTCCAATGCACTGTTTCCAGCTCTATGGCTCATGTGAATTTGGACTTCTCTATTTGGCTGCTGTTGTGGGACCATCACCAGGATTTTAAATGGATTACATTGTGGAAGACTTCCAAAATGTGTCTGCTTCTCCATATCTGTATCAAATCGACATAAGCGGAAGAGTTACAGCCTTCTGAAAATCCTGCTTCCCTGTTGTGTATGCCACTGTTAGGGTGCCAGGCAACATAAGGGACTACCCGAACAGTGAATGTTAGCTGTAGAAAAGAATATGCAATAGTTTCCCAGATGTTTAAGACCTGTTATCTTTGGAAGACAATGAAACATCTAGAAGGATTACAAAAAAATATTAGGATAGTGTGCCATTGTTTCCTCTCTGCTGGAGTACTTGGATTCGGCTCAGCATTACAAATTGTTGGCCATGTATACATCTATTGAGTTTCAGTTGGATTCACATGTCCAGACAAATAACTTCACTGAAAAAAACAGCACACAATTATAATCTGGACATGTTACGTATGTTTTTTTTAAGTGTGGGAGCTGCTCTTGAGAGAGTAGCAAAAGACAGGAGGGAAGGTTCTAAAGCAGAGGATTTCAATTGGTTGACTGCGAGCTACTGGTAGCTCTTTGACTCCCTGTGAGTAGCTTGACACCCAACATCTTTTCGTAGCCTGTCATTTTCTTTGTTTGATTTTCTGGCGTTTTTTCAGAGCTTCCCGCCCTCACCCAAATCGGCTGCTCAGATTAGTTGAACGTAATTTAGCATGGAGTGGGGCAGCCGACGCAGACGACATCACTGACTAACCCTGGAACAAGCATTATTGGATTCTATGGCAGGACCGGAGGCTCAGATCATGCTTCTCAATCTTTACTACTCATTAACAGCAGCCAATAAAAACACAGTAAAAAACATTAAACACTACATGTCCTATGAGGCTTTGAACCACGCCTCTTATATTAACCAATCCAAGCAGTCCAGAGTCTTACAAAATTGTGAGGCACCATTTTACTGCCTCTTTTTTTGCTGCTCCGCAGTCAAGATAGGTGCCTTGCTATTGTGCATTTTATTCTGGCTTATTATATATAAGTTATTGTGTTTTATGATTATTAATTAATGTGAGTGTAGCGATTTTGCGCTTGTAATGCAGCGCTCGCTCCTCCCGTGCTCACGCAATAAGCTTGTAAAATTCCCGATTTCCTCAGCACGTGTTGCGCTGTTTAATATCTTCTTCATAATTGTTTTATGCCCAATAATTGACTTCAGTTTTGCTGCCCGAGCAGCTGTGCCACGACAGTGCGTGCTCCTTGCGCTACCGCTAGGGAGTGGCCCCTCTCTGGGAGCGAGGTCATGTAGAGAGCCCAATTGGGCTGATAGCCTATTCCTCTCAGGAGCCTGCACGCATCAATGCACGCGACCACAGGCTTACAGATACACGCTGGCTGACACCTCTCCCCGGGCTCGCATAACAGAGTGATCGCAGCAATCGCAGTGGTGTGCCGGTACCGGTTTCTCCTTATAACTCTGCTGTAATACAGCCCTAATATTTGGAAACTCCTCGCTGGTTTACTAGGCAACAGGGGCTTTCAGCTCCACATAAGTCCTACTGGTACAGTCTTTTTTGGTACCTGCTGGCCTCACTGCTCCAGCTTCTTGCTCCGACCTGACGCCCTGTTCCTAAGCTGGTCAGGTTTGTAGAATTGACTTCCCACTGTGGAAGTTTGAGAGTAATAATTTATATTCATTAAGATGTCGGACTGTGAAGTCTACGAACAAGAAGTAGCTGCATATGGCCCTGCAGAAGATGAAGATTATTACTATGATGAAAATATGGAGTCCCTCATTGATAAAACTTTAGATAATAAATTAGACAAGGCCTTATCCTCCGCCCTCCTGCCTATCTCAGTCCGCCTTGACCAATTGGTTGGTACCACCCCAAATACCCCGCCTGGTGATCCCTCTTCTACCCCTTCCCCCCTACCCTTTGAGCCCTAAGGCCCCTCTTGACCCCATGTTAAAATTTACACCAAGGTTACATGAAAAGCCAAAGATAACGACTACAATGTCGACCCGCTGGCCCCTTCGCCACCGCCTTGCCCCTCTAATCCCCCTTCAGACCCATACAGACACTGATACAGAATCACACCCGTGCAAGCGCTGCAAGAAACACAAACACCCTCTTTCCTCTATTATGCTATCTCCCTTCACTTTTGATCCTTCTAGTATAGTCCATCCTTGATCGTCCCAATGGGCCCCGGTGGTGGCAAAATATATGCAGACGAATCTGCGTAAGAGCTTTGACAAAGAAGTTAGATACGACTTAGTTCAGAATGTCCCCATCCAGACCTTCCAAACAAAACGGCCCTGACCTTAGAAATAGACACTTCTATGCAAACCTTTCTCAAGAACTACAGGAAAGATCCCAAGAAAGGTATAGCTAGAGCTCTGACAAGACAAGTTACTTGATGTCTCTGGTCCACTGGCAAAGATATTGGAATTGGCTCTGCAAGCACAAGAAACAGGTGCAGCTGTCTCCCCGGAAGTCCTAGCTGGATGGACTCAAAGAGCAATTTACATCCTTAGCAATGGGAACTGCGCACTTTCTTCCGAGAGACGCAAGTCGGTCCTTTTGAGGATTGATTCGTAGCTAGCAGAATTGACCTAAGCCGAGTCGGGCCCTCTGAGGAAGGTCAACTGTTTGGCGAGCAGTTTGTGAAAGATATTGCATAATTTGTAAACACCTTCACATCCCTGGACAAATCTTAGTCCTCCCTCAAAAGAGTATTCCATCCCCTCTCTGGTAGGGCTGGTCATGGCAGAGGATGCTTGACCGGCTACTACAACCAGCAAAGTCCTCAACGTGGCTTCGTCCCCAGATACAGGGGCTATACCCAAGAACCAGACCAGGCGGGATTCTACCCCACTAGCTCTCGGGGTTTCCATGGCTGTTACAACAGAGGGATCAATCGAGGATTCAGAAACAATGACGCCCAATCCTCAGGTAACAGTTCCTTTTCTCCCTTTGATTCCTTTGGGGGGCAAGTTTGATGCATTTTCTACACACAATTGGGCAAAGATCACCTCAGATACATGGATCATGAACACTGTTCAGGGGTATCAAATAGAGTTATTCTTTGTTCCCAACCAACAGACTCCTCCTCTCCATTTTTCCCTACAATAGCATTCTTTTATAGACTCAGAACAACTAGAACTTTATACAAAGGCTATTACTACAGGAACCTTCCCTCCGGAAGGCTTTTGCAGCAACGTCTTCTTGGTGCAAAAGAAAGGAGGAGGCTAGAGATTAATGTTAAATCTCAGAGAATTCAACCCCTTTGTAATTAACAGACTTTTCAAGATGGAAGGTATCCATCTTTAAAGAGATCTGTTGTTAGAAAACGATTGAATGGTGCGCTTAGACCTAAAAGATGCTTATCTGACATTTCCAATTTTTCCTCTGCACCAACAATATCTCCCATTTCAATGGAGTGGACAGTGGTTCCAATCCCAGTCTCTCTCCTTCAGCCTCTCATCAGCTCCATGGGTGGTCACCAAGTTAATAAGACTGGTGGTGACTCATCTTCAGGAGTTGAGAGTTTGCATGATTGTTTACCTAGCTGACATGCTTCTATTGGCACAGGATCAGAATCAGTTGTGCGTACATCTAGAGTGGACCATATCCCTGCTACAAAAACGGGTCTTGTAATAAGTCTAAAAAAAATCCATGATGACCCCCCTCCCAACAGGTGGACTTCTTGGGTTTTCAGATCAACTCAGTGACAGCTCAATTGCTCCTCCCTTCAGTCAAGATCAAATCCATCAAAATGGAAATCTGAACGACATTTGAGACAGATGGTAGACAGGATTGTAGGCCTTCTGGCGTCCTCGATCCAGGCGATCTTCCCTGGTCCTCTCCATTACAGAGCATTGCAATGTCTCAAGATTCATTATCTTCAACAACATTTCAGTTATGATCACTTGATTGCTCTGTCACCCGAAGCTCAAGAAGAACTGCAATGGTGGTTAACATATATGGAAGCTTGGAATGGGAAGGCCATTTTCAGAGCGTGTCCCAATGTAGTTATCGAATCAGATGCCAGTCACTGGGGCTGGGACACAAGATGGGGAAACTTCACTACAGGTGGCCGCTGGTCTGCAGAAGAATTGAAATTGCACATCAATTGTCTAGAGTTGTTGGCGGGCTCGTTTGCCATCAAGTCGATATCCCACATAAAGAGCAATTGTTGCATCCTCCTCAGGATGGACAATGTGTCAGCGGTGAGGTACATAAATTACCTAGGAGGGACGCGATCTCCGCTGTTAGCCAACATTGGTCGAGAGTTCTGGCACTTCTGCCTAGCGCAGAAGATCACGATAATAGTAGAATACATCCCCGGCAAAGACAACCTAGTGGCAGAGTGGATCTCCAGGTTCCTGACAGACTTCAGCGACTGGAAGCTCCATCTGCCTTGTTTCAAGAGATCATGAATATTCGAGGCCCATGTCGGATGGATCTATTTGCCTCCCATCTCAACACCCAACTTCCCTGCTTCTACAGCTGGAAACCGGACCCGATGGCAATGGGAACGGATGCTTTTCTTCATCAGTGGACACCTCAGAGGAACTACGCTTTTCCTCCCTTTGCATTGATCCAGAGAGTGGCGGCACAGGTCCGTTGTCAGTCAGCATCATTGGTGTTAGTCACACCGCTGTGGAAGACACAATCGTGGTTTCCAACTCTCCTGCAGTTGTCAGTGGAGCTGCCCTTTCAACTTCCGTTTTTTCCGCAATTACTCCAGGACCCAGTGGGCTCCCCTCATCCATTGGTCGTTCAAGAACAACTGATACTCATGGTTTGGCCGCTCTCAGGAGACATGAATGAATTGAAGGCCTTTAATCGGTGGCAGCTGAGTTTATACAACAGGCTTGGGCTCCATCCACTCGTAAAAGATATTCTGTTACATGTAAACGCTGGATGGGTTGGTGTCTTCAACGGCAGGGGAATCCTGTGGGATCAGATTTGAAAGATATTTTAAACTTTTTGTCTGAATGTACAGAATCAGGATTATGCTACAGATCAGTGAACAATTTTAGGTCTGCCTTGTGTACTGGACATGACCACATAGATCGAAAGCTGGTTGGGATCCATCCGATGGTATATAAGTTAATTAAAGGTATAAGAGTTGCTCGTCCACCGAGACCCAGATACAATACGTTATGGGATGTGTCTAATGTTCTCTCATTATTGGAATCTTGGCCTGACAATCAAGATTTAGCATTAAAATAAATACTAGCTAAATTTACCATACTCTTATGTCTTATTTCTTGTCGTAGAGTTTCTGATGTACATGCGTTAGATCTAGCATGGAGGGTATTCTCTCCCTAGGGGGTATCATTCATTATATCTAGAAGAACTAAAACAATGTCTCATTCAGTTGATTATCCTGCCTTTCCTCACAATGATAAATTATGTGTCATGAAATGTTTTAAAAAGTTATGAAGAATGTACTTTGTCTCACAAAGCCGATCCGTTAGGACCGTTACATTTGTCAATCCAAAAGCCTTTCCACCCAGTATCGGCGGCCACTTTGGCTCGCTGGGTCGGATGGGTTATGCTGAGGCTGGCATAGATGTATCTGTGTATGGTGCTATGGCCTTTAAGGCTTTTATTATGGGATCCAGACTAGAAGATATTCTTAAGGCAGCGGACTGGTCATCCGATTCAATGTTTAAAATATTTTATTACAAACCAATTGTGCATGTTTCTTCTGTGGTTGTTGGTCAGCTTTGAACCAGCATAATCTGAGCCTCTGGTCCTGCCACAGAATACAAAATGTTCCAGTTTTTGTGACAAGAATTTTAGATTCTAATAAGGACACGGAGGCAAAGATTAGCCCACCCGTTGGGACAGGTAAGAGTTGTATTACAACTGTCATGATGCCATATGCTGTATTGCGACATGTTTTTCTTCCCTCCCTTGAATACCAAACTTCTTTTAGTTCTATGGTTTTCAAACTTATTTCTGATTTCAGGAACAGATTCCAAACAGAATGAATATGGAATATCTTCTGGCTACGAGTTCTACGCTGTTTGTGGATAAGTCTGTCTCATCCGAGACCTGTTATTTGGACTTGCTCGTTGAGAGCTGGAACTGTACCCTTTTTTGAATTGCACTAAGGAAAAGACTGCTTGTTGCAAAGAAAGAGGCAGTAAGATGGTGCTTCGCTATTTTGTAAGACTCTGGACTGCTTGGATTAGTTAATATAAGAGGCGTTCTTCAAGGCCTCGTGGGACATGTAGTGTTTTTTACTGTGTTTTCATGGCTGCTGTTAATGAGTAGTAAAGATTGAGAAGCATAATCCCCGCCTCTGTGCCCTTAATAAAATCTAAAATTCTTGTTGTGAATGCTGGAAAATGTTGTGCTGCCCTCCGGCAACCGCGCTGCTTGCCTTCTGTAGTCCGGCACCATGGTCCCATACTGCGTAACCGGTGTGGCAGAGCGGAAGACTCGAAACTAGTGCCTGGTACACTAGTTCCTTTCAGCCGCATACCACAGCGCAGGTGGTGCGGCGCTAGGCGTAAATAAAATAATTCCCAGAAAATGTTGTTGTGCTGTGGGTACTCACATGGTGAAAAAAAGCATCCTATGATTTTTTTTTTGTGTTTGGAAAAATACTATTGGTACAGAATTTGTAAAAAAAATCATCTCTGTGAAAAGCTGCTTTATTTAAATAATTATATTTCATTCTTGAAATAAAACAATGTTTCACAGGGATCTTGCGAGTTTTACCTAGGCAGAAACTGGAGTAAGTATCTTTATTCACATTAAGTTTTAATGAAATAATGGGAGAAATGTAAACTTGAAGTTCCTGGCTCCAATTTGCGCCAGGGTCAACTTGCAAGAGGTACTTTATAGTAAACAATTATCCCTGCTTTATTTCAATGAAATTATGGGAGAAATTAACATTAGGCTTAACAGTTCACTTTAAATTCATCCCATTTAATAAACAAAAAAAACGACTTATTCCCTCCAATGGCCATATTTATTGTATTCTGTTGTAAATGTGGCTTTAATATGAAATTAACTGGGACAGCTGAACCAAGGGCCAGGCTTAGCTCTATGGCCCTTTTACAAGCACTCATGAAATTGTTTTGCAGTTAAAATAATGCAAATAGTGAAACCAATGCAAAAACGATTTTTTTAAATTCAGAAATTGCATTTCTCTAACACGCAGAAGTGTTTAATCTCAGAACATCAGATTATATCACTGCATTTTCAGACGTGATAGTTTGAAACATCATAGCCCTTCTCCACCCCTGAAGACAATGCTATTAATCAACCAAAAAGTATTGGCTCCATGGAATTAGGCTTAACGTCAATGATGCCAGACATGGGGGGGGGGGGGGAGGGGGGTCTCTAGGAACAATACACAATTTCCTTGGTCTTTAGTAACTCTGATGTTCACAGATCAGAAGTAGCTCTCACCGCTGAAATGGTTGGCGACTACTGCCCTACCGGGTAAAATTTAAAACAAGCATTTGCAATGCAATAGGTCTCGCATTATAAAAGTGTGAGCAGTTGGCATTGCTAATAATAATGCAACATTAGCTATTGGCATTGTAAATGATAATGACATTTATTTATGTGTTTGTTTTATAAAATAGATAAAAAGGCATTGTCATGAACAATGCTAATAGCTTAAACTTTTGCAAATGCAAGACCTATTGCACTTGTTTCAGTACTGAAGGTTTTTTTAAAGTTTTAGTCACTACTCAAAATGAAATCCAGTTTATCAGCATTGCCAGTGCTCCTTTATGTTTAATGCCATAAATGAAACACAGTGTTCTAAGCAGATTGCTAAATAGCATCTCCAGCCCCATCACAATGTCTCACTTCATGCTGGACAGTGGGCACCCTGTTTACATGCAGCGCCAAGTCGGGGTGAACTAATGCACAGGCTGAACTCTGTCAGCCTCCGAGGCTCAAAGCATTCCTTGCAACAGTCCGCTGTGTCAAGGTATTGCCATGTGTACAGCACACACTCTGCAACAGCAAGTGGTTTCAAAGTTGAGGGTGACTTCCTAAACTTTCCCGAGGTGTTCATCGTGTTTGGTGACAGCCTATTTATGCTGACAGCCCAAAAAACTGTTTGTGGTTGTGTGTTGTGTGTGTGTGTGGTTGTGTGTGTGTGTGGTTTTGTGCATGTGTGGTTGTGTGTATGGTTGTGGTTGTGTGTGGTTGTTTGTGTGGTTGTTTGTGTGGTTATGTGGTTGTGTGTGTATGGTTGTGTGTGTGTGTGTGGTTGTGTGTGGTTGTGAGTGTGTGTGTGGTTGTGTGCGTTTGTGGTTGTGTGTGTGTGTGGTTGTGTGGTTGTGTGTGTGTGGTTGTGTGTGTGTGGTTGTCTGTGAGTGTGGTTGTGTGTGTGGTTGTGTGTGTGGTTGTGTGTGTGGTTGTGTATGTGTGGTTGTGTGAGTGTGTGTGGTTGAGTGTGTGTGTTTGTGTGTGTGGTTGTGTGTGTGGTTGTATGTGTGGTTGTATGTATGGTTGTGTGCATGGTTGTGTGCATGGTTGTGTGCATGGTTGTGTGCGTGGTTGTGTGCTTGGTTGTGTGTGTGTTGTTGTGTGTTAGTTTCCGTGTTGTGTGGTTGTTTGTGTGATTGTGTGTGTGTTGTTGTGTGTGGTTGTGTGTGTGGTTGTGTGTGTGTTTGAGGTTGTGTTTAAGATTGTGTGTGTGGTTGTGTGTGTGTGTGTGTGTGGTTGTGTGTGTGTTTGGTTGTGTGTGTGATTGTGGTTGTGTGTGTGTGTGGTTGGGTGTGTGTGTGTGGTTGGGTGTGGGTGTGTGGTTGGGTGTGTGTGTGTGTGTGGTTGTGTGTGGTTGTCTGTGTGGTTGTGTGTGTGGTTGTGTGTGTGATTGTATGTGTGGTTGTGTGTGTGTGTGGTTGGTTGTGGTTGGTTGTGGTTGGTTGTGTGTCTTGACCTTATTCTGGAGGACCATACTATGGTTAAGTGTTTCGTGGCAGCTAAAGATCTGGTAACTTACACAAACATTATGGGATGTAATACTTAACAAATTGCACTATTTTTACCAGACCTCTGCAGAATGGAAAGTAAATAGGACTGGGAACTTGGTGTGGTGAGATGATAGCACCAGCCAAAAGGGCATAATTAGAAATTATGCCTATTTCACTTGTCACTTATGCAGATTTTTGGGACTGGTGATATTTCAAGAGTATTTAAAGTGCCACATGATCTTTTTCCATAGTTAATAGCAAAAATGATCAATAGGTGAGGTGTCACAGTAGATTTTAACCGCAGATGCACCCCAAATGGTGACATGCATGTTTAGCCTAGATGTACCTAAAAGACTTTATAACACTAGAAAAGAGCTTTTAAGAGCTCAGACCTATCTAGAGGGTGTGGTAAAGCCAAGTGTACTCTTCATTGCATTGGGTTCTAGGTGGCGTAGGCATTTGTATTTGTTTGCCGTTTGTTGGAGTAAGGTGTTGAGGTGTAGTGTCTGCAAGCCAAGTGGATGTGTGTATGAGCTAGTTGCCACAATATGCTATGCATTGCTTTCTATACGGATTTAAAGTGTGCCAGTGTATGAATGACTTGCAGAAGTATATTAAGTATGCAGAAGTAGGATTCAGTGCGGGGTGCAGTGAGTGTGTGTGTGTGTGTCAGTGTGCTATGGACAGTGCTTCAGATGTGTCAGTCTGATGGTTCAAGAGAACGAACAGTGGGGCTCTTGGTGTGTTGGTTTCACAACGGTAGTTTCTTAGAAATCTGATTTGGGTGCTACACAAATGTGTATCTGTTTATTTTGTTAATAAATAACAGAAATTAGTGCTACTCCGGAGCACTATTTGTAGAGCTTCCTTGCGGCCATTTCAGACATCTTCACACATGGATACATTTTCAAAAGTAACGGGGAGAGCACGCATATAATGTGCTTATTCACAAGCAGTGAAGGCTACAGAATTCGCACAGGCCTCCTTTATTGCCATAATCACTCTTCCTTATCAGCCCTATCAGTGCCCACATGCAACAGTCAGACGTTTAGTCTCATGTTTCAGGGAAATTCTTGCAGCTGAAAACAGAGTACACATCTAGCATTTGATTGAAATGGCTCCGGTGAAACATCCATGGAGAGGGCTACAACAATAAAACCTGGTAGAGAGCTTTATCTAATGACCAGACTGGACTTGCATTTATTTTATTTTCAGCTATGAGGCATGTCTGTGGCCTGTTATCTTGGTGCCAAGTCTGATTCCGGGGCGAAGTGCACGCAATTTCTGTGGAAAAACGGCGCCCCCTTTAAATCGGCTGCTCTGTGCTGTGGACTGAGGGAAGAGTTGGATGTGCTGAGCTGGGAGTGAGCAGAGAGTGTTTCCAAGGGTCAGTGATCGGGACTGGCCAGAAACAGAACCGTTCTTGTAATTTGAAGTGCGCCCGAGTTTTTATTTATAAAGCTTTATATAGCGCTGGCGAGACCCGTGGGTATCAGAGCGCTTTGCAAACAAATAAAAGAGGGTGCGAAATGAAAGCACAAGGACAGACGAAAACTCAAGCAAATGTTACACTTTAAATGTACTCGTGCTGCCTTTCACCATCACATTTCCCTAACTACGAAAGAGAAGAAAACAAAACAAGTGTATAACAAGCAATGGCCGAATGTGAAAGTAATTAGGCCTAATAAATAATTTGACTCAGGTACGGACACTGCATTAAAACATTGGAAGAAACGTCCATTATAGCACCTTAACTAGCTCAGAACAAAACATTCTTCAGTCACACGCCCTGCATTCTTTCCATTAGCAAAAGCCCTCTCCCCGGTCTCCCCCTGAAAGAAGGAAAACACGCAGGAAGATCGGCAAGAATGTGAAAAGAAAAGCATCAGATAGATCATCTTCCTCAACTCACAAACCAACAAATAAATAAGCTGCGAGGGGTTAGGGATGGAAAGCGATGCTATTCTGAAATGTCCAGGCTGCAGGAAAGCAAGGCTCCACTTGCAAAATAAAAAAAATGAACAAGTCACTCTCTACATAGGTAACCACCTTTCCACTCCAATAATGATTTATTTTATACTCAATACCCCTGTACACCCAGGATCCCAGCAGAAACACATGCATTTCCATGTGAAGAGACTATCGAGATTACTCCTTTCAGATATGCAATGTGAGCTGCAAAAACGGGGGAGGCTAACATTTGTAAAAGTCACTTACCTCTTGCTACGACAAAACTCAAATACTGAATAAAAAGAAAAGGCCAGGGCTAACGCTCACCGGGCTAGGAGGAAATCAAGAAGCAATGAGATCTAGCCAATTTGAAAAAAAAATTAAGTCCACAAAAAATGTTGGGTAACATGGATTAAAGTGTTTGTTTTTTTTAAACGAGGTTTGCTGTGTCACAGCGTTAAAAAAATCAAAAAACTTTAATATGCCTCACTGCACAAGAGCACACGTATGCCTGCCGCCTACACAATTGCACAACTCGGAGGGCACATGGGGAGAAGAAACGGGTGGGCGGTAGGAATAAGAAAGATGGGGTTGGTTTAGAAACGGGTGGGCTCTCAGTTCAATGTGCCTGAATCTTCAGAGATGTGTCCGTTTCAGTCGGAGGCTGGGAGTATGTGCGCGGTGGCGAATGCGTTTATTATTTATTTGTATGCAGATAGAGAGAGCCATACGAGTAGGAGCTTTCAGTGACACCTCGATTAAGTGGCCCCTTCATTGCCTGTCTATTGTACAGAAATCAATGAAATGCAATGAGCCATATTTATTATTTACCGGTTACCTTTTCTCAAAATAAACGAGTTTTTCATAAATCTCTCAGAAAAAGCAAAAAATTAGTATAGCAAAAGTTATCTTGCATGGAATGCTCAGTATTCGATTTTAGATTCAAGTTTTGGTTCAGTGCAGTAACGTTTATTTATTTACTCTTAATCAGTACTTTTACTAAGAGTTAAAAACTTCTATGTGAGTGCATGCCAGGGAGTAGAGCGATGACGTACACAGTAGTGATTTTTGTAAACCAGGAAACGGGTGGGCGGTAGGAATAAGAAAGATGGGGTTGGTTTAAAAGAGAGAACCAGGTATTGAAGAGCTATAAAATGACTACACACTGGGTGTGAAAGAAAGAGTGAATAGTTTTTGTGCATGGAAATGGTGCTGGGTGAGTGTGTGTAAGAAACAGCAGAAGGACTGTACCTTAAAGAATGCATACATCTTGACTGTTCCTAGGTAGACAAATCAGTGAAAAAAAACAGCAGACACACAACCCCTCTGTCCTAAGACCACAAACCCAGGCAGCCTTTCGCATCACCCCTCCACGAAGCGCCTAGAGGTGGCTCAGTACACAAGCTCACTCAGTTCTATTCCAGGCCCTCAAAAAGGAGGTAAGTGGCGAGGCATCCAATACCAAGCAACGAAGGGAGAGGAGACCGGCACTCCTCTGAAGGAATGCACCTTTAAGTAACTAAAACAGCCAAGATGCCTGTGCTCGCATCACACGTCTTAACTCCGAAACCATTCACTTCTCATTTTCATTCTGTCCCAACCTTTCACACTAGAAAAAGGTGATATGTTTTTAAAAAAGTATTAGAATGGTGTGTGCAGTTTTTATTGGGAGCTCACGCACTGTATTCAAAGTTTCACTTAAGGAGAGCACAGATACAGTGCTCATTTAGCTGGCACGGTGCTTCTCACATGCATGTGTGTGTGTAAGTATACATGGGCATGTCTTTTCCAGAGTATCTTACTTTTAGCACCTCTGCCTCAAATTAAAAATGCGAAGCAAAATGCTTAGGCAAGTTTCAGAACCTTTTTCATCAATACCTGAATTTATGCAGTTTTTAGAATTTGGAGCAGATATATCAGTGTGTTATTTCCACCCATTAGCTTTCCAACTCAGACACCAGCTCTTTAACCAGGGATATTTCGAAACTCACAACATCCATGATGTTATGGGGACTCTTAGCCTGACAGAGCGGTGCTGGGCAGGGTTGCGGGATGAAGCAAGCTGAGAACAGGAAACATAAAAGACGCTGATGACAGGGGAAGGAAAAAAACTCAAGCGGTGCAGTGCACGTAGTCTCTGGGGCCCGAGGTTTTACATGCCGGAGTCCTTGCAGGACTGTCGTGCGTGAAGCACAATAGATGCAAATCCAGTTTATTGTGTTTAAAGCTAGATGTTTCTTAAAAGTATACAGAAATATGTCTGCCACACATGAAAGGTCGATGTGAAAAAATGATGGTTGGACATTTGTTGACAGATCGGATACAAAAGTTTTGACTTGACTTGTATATGTGTGTGTGTAAGTATATTTATATCATTTGTACAGGGCACTTTCTGACATTGGGAAGGCGTGGAATAGCTGTCAGCAATTCGGTAACTTTCCAGTGCCAACAACATAAAAGTGTAAAAATACTAAGCCTGGCCCCATTTAGAAAAATAAACCAGCCCCAATACGGAGAGAAGCAGAAATGTCCCAGTTCCCTGCTGGATCAGTGTGTGATCTGTGAGCTAAGACACTTGATACAGACACCCCACCACTGACTCGTGGGAAACACAGCAACAAGTCCTGCTACTTGACACATGTGTGGCACTGCGTTCTTTTTAAACTCGAAAGCTCGTGTGTGATGCAAAAAAAACCTAGGAGAGGTGTGCCAGCAGGGTGCCACGCAGGGCACTGCACTCTCCAGGGCCCTGCCTACTCGCAGAGCACAGCTATAAAGATAAAACACAAGGACAAACATCTAAAGATAAGCATCGCGATCATGATAAAACATCAAAGCGGCCGAGCGGCCGCGAAAGTGAAAGACAACGAGTGCTTTCAGGCTGCCAAATGGTGCGCGCGCCCGGCACACATGCACAGTAGTTGGCGGCCTGAAAGCACTCGTTTGCACTTCCAAAAGTGCTTACTATAAGTCTCGCCAGAGCAGCGCTAAAGCGCTGTCTCAGGCGAGACCTAAAAAGAAAATACAGGATAGACTCACTGGTACAAACAGTTGTGACCTCTCATCTCTTTGCCTACTCTAGAATATTGTGTAATTCCTGGAGTGGGGTAGCAAGCCCCCAGAAAACTAAGTACAATACTTGACATAGTTTGAAGGATGACCTGCCAAAACGGCACACCAATTAAACTACAACTATCATGAAGGGAAGCTTAAGAATGTAAACCAGTGTTTCCTGGAGAAGCGTAAGATTTGGAGCAAGATAATACAACCATTCAAAAGTCTAAAGTTCACTGGTGAGGATTGGCTCATGGGCCAAGTATATTTGAGATCCTTCTTTTGTTTCTATGACTAGCTGCTTACAGATTTCGGGGCAGATTTACAATAACTGTTGCATCCCTGCATATCAGCAGGGATGCCCCAGTTATTGTGCGTCACGGCTCCATCCCCATGGATGCGTCGCATTTACAATGCGGCGCACCATGGGGCAAAAATGGACAGATGCGTGATGCATCTGCTGCCGTAAAGGCGGCACATTGCTGGAGTTGCATCGCAAGCACGATGCAGCTCCAGCAAGGCTCGGGGGTGCCCTATCTTTAAAATGCTGCATCAATCCTTACACCTGCTTCAAGCAGGCGCAGGGTTTTGACGCAGCATGGCCTTAAAAGTGGCTGAGCGAAAACTTGTAGATTTCACTCAGCCACTTTTAGGAGGCGTTCCTGTGCCGGAACGCCACCCCCTGCGCCGGAACGCCTACATGTGGCGCAGGGCTTTACAATGTGACGCATCTCCCAGATGCGTCACGTAAGTACCCCGCACCATGGCGCTGGCTTTGCGCCGCTGCTGCGTCACAAAAGTGACGCAACGGCGGCGTAAAAGAGGTACAAGGGGCTTGTAAATCTGCCCCTACATGTTTTTGTATGTAAGGCTTGGAGACCTTGCTCATGGCTGGATGGCAGCTTTAAACTGTGAGACTTAGATTAGGGCCCTTGGGTCCTCTTCAAATGTCTTGTATGAGAAATTTAAGGTCGTCAATTTTTAAAATGTTTTACTTTAGTTATCAATAACTGCCATTTTTTCTGCTCATGATAACTATGCTTACCTGAGTTGCCCATACCCAATGTGATATCCAAAACACTTGAGGTGAGATGTTAAGAAATCAGATTGCCCAGCCAAAACTGTGGTCACTGTTGTTAGTTTCGAATGCTATTCGAACAGTGGAAGGCTTTTATGAATGGCATGAGAAAGTCTTGAAATGAAAGCAAGATTTTTAAATTAAGGGTCTTAAGGACATCCAGGAGAAAATGTGTTACCAAATTAGGCACATGAGGGATAGATTTATGCCTTGTTCCCCAACTGCTCCACCATCCATTGCTTATTTACCCAAATGAGCTGTGAGGTTCAGGAACAGGGAGAGGATGAGCACCTAGATAGTTTAAGCTCTCCCTCTATGGTGGGTTGAGACACTGATTGCTGCAGCAGGCATTCCAGTTGGTCCGCATCCATGGCGCAGCACCAGCTGATTGGCTGGTTAAAGGGCCACAAGAAGGGCAGTGTAGATAGCAGGTGCAGCAAGTGTGCCAAGAAGCATTGCTGCAAGTGGTAGTATGGCTGGTGACGGCTAGTGACAGTAAGCGAGTGTGAGTACTAGGCAGGTGACTGAAAAGTTCACCTTCACGGGGATCTCGATCAGTGCCTCCCTGATCTGAGATATATGCTGTGTGTGGACACGTGCATAGGCTGAACATAACCAGGTATAGTGTAAGATCAACTACTAAACAAAGGACTAGGAACCTAGAACAAAATCACTTCTTCAGTAGATAAACCCCATCTATCAGCGACAACGAAAGTGATGCTTCTTAAAGTCACCTATATACCGTTTTAACACCTAGACAGTACCCGGGCACGGTAGGTGAGGTCTGGGGTATCATTCGCCGACACTGACCATCATTTGAACTATTTAAAATTATTAGACAGTTCCCCAAGATCTGCAAAACCCACTAGAAATTGGAATGTTACAACTGCAATTGGGCTGATGTTAATCAATTGTTGAAGGTTGGCATGCCTGAGGAGTCTGAGACAGGTTGGTGTTGAAGTACAACCGTCAACAGCAAACCCCCAGATATAATACCACATTGACTATTGCTAGAGATGCACTGCTAAATGTAATAACTGAAGTCTGCCCTACAAAAATTGATTGGACGAATATAAACAAGTGTCAGCAAAACAAAGGTGAATCACTCACTTCTTATCTGGATCGATTGAAAGATATTTTTGAGCATCATTCGAATACTTTGAAAGATGCTGAGGCTGATCAGGAGGCAGCAAGTCAACCTTCTTTCAAATGTTACTGCCAAAGCCTCAAGAAAAATTGAGAAGGACCTTTGTGGATGACAAAATAAAACTTTGTCCGAATTGGTTTCAGTAGCTAATCCTGTGGCAGCCGAGGAAAGTAAGGCAGAATTCACTGATATAAAATAAATATCTTTTTAAATGATTTAGTGAGGTACCATGGTAAACAAGAAGTGAGAACTTGGATGGGCCAAGGGGCTGGACTGGGGAGAATTTGCTCTGCCTAAGAACATCACCTGTTTCAACTGTAGGTTATATTTGATACTGCAAACAAGCTTGCCCAAATCAACCTTGGGAATTGATATCAACCATTTTATGGTTGTCCAAGTCCCTGCATGCTTTATGGGTAGTTGAACAACAAGCATTGGCAAAGCCAATAGGTTTCACCTATACTCACTTAGGAGCTAAAGTATTGCTAGGGCCATTGGAATTATGCGGCAGGAGAGGGCCAAAATATGCAGCAGGGTTGAGTAAAATATGCATCGACAAAAGGCTAATTATGTGGCATAATGCTGCACATTTTGTAATAGTTTTACTTCATTTAGTCATTTATAAAGTTGCTATCCCTGTCTGGGCATTGGCTACATTTCATTAGTACCAGTTTAATACCTAAATATCGCAATAAGCTACATAGAGGTGACCAGTGCAGCTTTGCAGAGGGCCTTCCACTGCGCGGCAAAACGTGTCCCTGCACTTTTAGTAACTTTTGAAACCTTTGGCCTAGAAACATTTTTTTTTCTAAAACATGCAGATTGCCTATGCCAAATCTATTTGCCTTTGTCAATGTCTTTTTACATGGTGGACACTAAGTAATGAACTGATTTAGTTCACCCATCCATTTTCCATCTACTCATAATACTATATAAAGCGGAACTTGTTTTTAATTCCACTGTTCCTCCTTTCCGATATGCTATAAGTCCCTGCATGTAATGATTGGGGAGATGGCTGCTGCACCCGCAATCTGTGCAAGCACTTATAGGCACTTCATGCGCCGGCTGCTGACCTTAGGGAAAGGGCAGGGAGTGGAGGTTAAAGGGGGAGGGTGTGTGTGTAGGGGATCCAGACAGGTGAGTGTATTTGAAAGGCCAGTTGGACTGGGGTAGTCAGTAACATACTTGGGGGCTTATTTACAAGGCCCTTGCGCCACTTTTGCGTCATTATTAACATGGGAAAAGTGACGCAAAAGTGACGCAAGGGCCTTGTAAATAAGCCCCTTGGGGTCACGAATAGCCCACTCCCGTATAGCAATCACTACAGTACTGCAACACTCCATCAGAGCAGTACACAGAGCTGTCATACAGGGCATCGAGTACTTCTGCCTCCACTGTGCTTGATATTGCGCACTGTACATTATCCAGAAGTACCACTAATCACATAGTGCCTTCATATATATGAATGAATGGGCAGTGCAGTGCCATGGTGGTAGGCTCGACTGCACTGGTTCTGGCAGCAAACTACAGGCAAACCAGGGGGCATATTATCAAGAAACAAGTTAAAATTATCGCCGCTTTAGCGGCAGAAAACTGCCGCTAAAGCGGCGAAAATGGGCTTGATAATATGCCCTAGAGAATTCCCATAGAAGCCCATGTTCTGGTGTCAACATGGGCTTCAATGGGAATTCTCACCGGCATATTATCAAGCCCATTATCGACGCTTTAGCGGCGATAATTTTAACGCCGTGCTTGATAATATGCCCCTAAGGTGCTTCTTGCGTCCCTGCAATACTTCCCAGAAGTATCTGGAGGAATAGCTGTAAGGGCAGCAGTGTGCATGGCGCTGCTTCCGATGTACCAGTGCTGTGCCCTAGCCACTACCGGCCCAGTGCCTGCATCCGTATCTCAGTGCTTGCCCTGTGCTCTCTCCCCTGCTGTGACAGTGGGAGAAGGGCAGGGGGGTGACAAGAAATGCGGTGGAGGGAGACAGATCGCAGACACATGTACTCTTCTAGAGAGTATCTAAACTGACGTTAAGGAGAGTGACTGCAGGAAAGTAAAAAAAAAACATAAGGCTTCAAGTAAAGCTGGCATACTGTGCATTATGAATAAAAATAAACATTGACAAAGCCAAATAGCTCTTGCGCTATTTGCGAGCTATTTGGCTTCGTTAATGATTTTTTTGTGTCAGATGTGAGGGTTGGGTGCTGCATAATTACGCCAGAGCTGCCGATATCTGAGGACTGTGAGGATGATTTCGTAAGCACAGTCATTGATTTTATCACATCAATATCACACAAGTAGATGTGGACCAGAGCATTCAACCAAGTCATGCTTGCTCCGTCCAGGGACAAGCAAAAGGCAGGCCGGGACGTGGTCTGTGCAACTGACAGTGCCAGGGCTCCAGGATAAACTCAGAACTGGCTTTAGGATAAGGCACGTTGTCTTCTGCGTCATGTAATGTCGAGTGCAAGGCTTGCACCAGAGAGGGAGCGTCCTTGCTTGACTGTCTGATTTGAGGGACCCGGGGGAAGTGACAGCCGCAGCCTAGTCTTCCCCCGGGAAACCTTGTGTACTGGAGGCAGGCCAGACAGGGGATAGGGAGGGACAGGGGAAGGGTCCAGTTGTAGGGAGAGTATTTAAGGAGTCATGAGAGGCAGGGACAGCCTCTTCCTGACTCCACCACCAGCAATAGGGGGGTTGTCAGCGAGCGCACAAGATGAGCCGGAGGAGAATTAGGCTGTGAGGGATGCCCTGCACACCCTCGGTGTGGCAGGGCGGGCAGATTTACTCAGGCCTGAAGTATTAGACCAGGCCTGGGTGGGCGTGAAGATAGAAGGGGCGAGGAGTGGAAAGGGCACGCCACCTGCAGCAGCAAGGAGTAAGGCATCGGTGAGACGGTGCAGCGTCCCCGCAAAAAAGGCCCAGGAGCAGCGATATGGCCCGCTAGTGTGAATGTGGAGGCTGCGAGTGGGCTGAGTAATCACAGGCAGATGGGGGTGGAGGGGGGAGGGGGGGAGGGGAGGAGGGAGCTGGCCCTTGATTTAACAATGAGCTATGCCCCGATGGGGCTGCAAACAGGGTCTGTGCCAGGCCTATCAACCAAAAGAGAGACGCGCGCAGGAGGGTCCCAGAGAGTGACGTGTCTGGGAGATGGCGCTGCTAATTTGTGAGACGAGTGGTGTTTGAGGTGGACGCAGGTAAGGATGAGTTCGAGCTTCACTACGATGAAGGCAGAGATGAGTGGCAGGAAGGTGAACTTCATGATGAAGAGGAAGTGAAGGTGAGAATGGCATGGAAGAAGGGAGAGATGAGGCAATCGAGAATACAGTTGGTGTCTTTCAGAAGTCGATGGGATGTTGGCGGATTACCTTTAAGTAATACAAATTGGTGGTCAGTGTGGGATATGAAGTAAGGAGGGTCTATTGCAAAAATGAGTAAGTCTGTGGGGGTCTGGGATGGGTTAATCGAGGGTGGGGGTGTAAAAGCGAAATAGGAACTGAGGGCACAGTAGATGTCCAGGGAGGCAGTAATTGACAAGGCCATGGAAGAACAAGCATTGAAAATGCAATAGGTCTCGCCCTCGTTTACGTTACAGCAATTCTGTTTGTAATTAGGTGGCTTGTTAGCTTTGCTTTTATTAGTGTTTTTCAAACTTCCATGTACATAACATGCCTATGTCTGCATATATGTATATGTATGCATGCATTTATATTTGTATTTATATGGATATACAGATGTATATATATGATTTTATATATATACACATACATATAGATGTGCATATGTGTGCACGTAGAGAGGTAGAGAGAGGTAGAGGTAGAGAGAGGTAGAGGGGTAGAGAGAGGTAGAGAGTGAGTAGTAGAGAGAGAGTAGTAGAGAGAGAGTAGTAGAGAGAGAGTAGTAGAGTAGTAGAGAGTGAATAGTAGATAGTGAGAAGTGGAGAGTGAGTAGTGGGAAGTGAGTAGTAGAGAGTGGTAGAGAGTGAGTAGTAGAGAGTAGAGTGTAGTAGAGAGTGAGTAGTAGAGAGGGAGTAGCAGAGAGTGAGTAGTAGAGAGTAGTAGAGAGTGAGTAGTAGAGTGAGTGGTAGAGAGTAGTAGAGAATTAGTAGTAGAAAGTAGAGAGTAGAGTGTGGTAGAGAGTGAGTAGTAGAGTGAGTAGTAGAGAATGAGTAATAGAGAGTGAGTAGTAGAGAGTAGTAGAAAGTGAGTAGTAGAGAGTGAGTATTAGAGGGAGTAGAGAGAGAGTAGTGGAGAGTGAGTAGTAGAGAGTAGTAGAGAGTGAGTAGTAGAGAGTGAGTAGTAGATAATGAGTAGTAGAGAGTAGTAGAGAGTGAATAGTAGAGAGTAGTGAGTAGTAGAGAGTAGAGAGTAGCAGAGAGTGAGTAGAGGGTGAGTAGTAGAGAGTGAGTAGTAGAGAGTAGTAGAGAGTAGTGAGTAGCAGAGAGTAGAGAGTTGTAGAGCATAGTAGAGAGTGAGTAGAGAGTGATTAGAGAGTGAGTCCACCAGCAGCAATTTATTTACTCACCCATCACCACACCCAATTACGCAAACACACCCACTGGTTAACACACAAAGCGCAATACTAGCAGCAGAAGAGTACTTCACCGTAGATGCAAACTGAACTACACCTGAAGCTGTCTTCTGCACCTGCTCAATTTCAAACACTTATTTCAGATATGGAGCCACACTGCTTCTGGCCAATGCATGCATTGACTTTGAGCATTTTCATAAAAGGTACAGTTTATCTCTGGGTATTGCAGCTTCAGGTGTGTGATGAATTCGCAACTGATAAGTCACACTGAAAACTGAGCAGACTAGGAACATCTTTTACTTTGCAACCTGAGTTGTATTCGCGAACCATGAATTCAACTGATAAGTCACAATGAAAACTAAGCAGACAAGGAATATCTTTTACTTTGCAACCTGAGTTGTGTTCGCGAACCATTAATTCACCTACTGCTTGGCATGCTCTCTCCGTGAGTCCTCATATTGAATCTAACACTTACTTATCAGCTTGAAATATAAGGAAAACCGCCGGAAACCAAAGCGCAGTGAAGTAAAGCTTACAGCAAGCGAAACGGCTAGTTGAAGCTGCCCGCGATAACAAACGCATGCGATGTCTTAAAAAAAAAAAGGTGCAGCAAGCTTACAATAAACCTACTGTGTCACTCCGCTGGTGAGAGATCCAATCCCACAGGGTGTTGTTTAAAGGAGATAGGGTGACAACAATCAGCGAGGGGCATGCCTGCAGTGCAATCATTGCACTGCCTTTGGCATAATTCGTGACGCAAAAGGACGTGCATGAATCAAAACTTAAGGCGGAGCTGGGAGGAGGCTTCTGGAATCGTATCGATTCCAAGAAGCCTCGTATGACGAGACAGCGCATACGCTGCCTATGTCAGGCCGAGACTTAAAAAGTGGTTTCAGACAGAGGACTCAAAGGGGACGGACGTCACAAAGGGAAAAGAGAACAAGGAGGGGGGAGCACATAAAAAGAGGGTTCCTTGCATGGGCTTGACGATGCCGCTGGGGGTCACACATTTCATACAAAACAAAGAATAAGATCTGGAAACAGGAATAAGTAGATGTTTTTAAGTTATTACACAGAGACATTCAAGCAAAGGAAGGATCTAAAGAAGAGGAGTAGGAGCTGGTGAGGCGACCCAAGGTGCCTGTTAACATGGAAAACTGGATGTCGGCCGAATTTTTAATTCATGCCAGCATTTGTTGGGAGAAACATACGGACAGGTCTATTGCGCTGTTCAAGTATATGGCTTTCATTAGAAAGGCACAAATAGAAAGGCACAAATGCATTTTGGGGGCAAATTTGTATCTCAGCTATGATGAGGAGTTCAGTGCACGGGTGAGTATTAAACCGGGCAAGCCATGGAGGGATGTGGATTCCGAGTTGTGAATGCAATGGATGTCTTTAATGCAGTCAATAGCTACTGCGGATACGGCGAGGGGCCTTCAAGTCAGGTAATGGCCCTTTCAGCCCCATCCAGCTCAACAAGGTGCGGGGTATGGACCAAAACCAACAGGACCCAATGTTGGGGCATGTTGGAATTTCAATAAATGCTTATGTTCCAGACACCCATGCTAGATCAAGTGTTGGCAATGTGGGGAGAGACACCCGATTACTCCTTGGCCAGCCCAGCAAAACAGTGGAGGGCGACCGGAGTGAGGGGACATGAGGATCCTACTGAGCCATAGGGCTCATAAACCAGTTACGGTAGAGCGTTTGCTCCCATGGCTTGCTGTCTACCTTGACAGGGAGGCGGCCTTGAAGTTGGAATGAGGATTTAATGAAGGGTTTCGGTAGGTTACCGAGGCCCTAGGGGCCATTGGTGTGCGGACAATTTACGGTCAGCAAAGGAAATGCCAAAGAAAGTGGTGAATAAATTGAGGAAGGAAGTAGAGGAAGAGAGAATTGTAGGTCGTTTCTATGATTGGTCCCTGACACACTTGATCATCTCCCCATTGGGGTGGTGCCCAAGAAGATGGAGCAGGAGTTCAGGATGATACACCATTTGTCATGAACAGGGGGAGCTTCGAAGAATGATTTCATTGCCACAGAAGACGCTTAAGTGGTGTATGCTTTGGTTGATAATGCTATAAAAATGGTGATACAGTGCGGCAGAGGAGGGTAGTTGGAGAAGAGTGACGTCAAATCAACTTTCCAATTGTTGTGCATACACCCAGAGGTTTTTACATTGTTAGGCATGCAATTTGGGAGTGCTATTTACTTGGACAGAGCATTGCCCTTGTGCTGTGCCATCTCATGTGCGTTGTTTGAGTCTTTCAGCCCCCTTCTACAGTGAGTATTTACCAGCAAGAGTGGGTAGTGCAGGGTATCCCACTACCTGGATGATATTGTGTTTGAGGGCAGGAACGGGTCTCACGAGTGTCACAGGGCTTTGGCTCACTTTGAGAGGTTAGCAGAGGATTTGGGTACTCTGCTGGCTCCTGAAAAGATGGAAGGCCCCGGTAAGGTGTTGACATTTTTGGGCATTGAGTTGAACACTGAATTGTTGGTGGCATTGATGCCTTGAGTGAAGGCTAAAGAGAATCAGCAGTTCTTGAATGAGGCGATCGGGGAAAGGAGAATTAAGTTGAGGAAGGTGCAGAAGCTGTTGGGTTTCTTGAATTTCGTATGCAGAGTGGTGTGGGGTGGACAAACCTTTTGCAGGACATGGGGCATGGCTATGTCAGGGGCTGTGTTACCCCGCCTCAGAGTGCGGAATTCCTTGTCTGTGAGAGCTGATCTTTGTATCTGGAGGACTTTTTCGAACAACTTCAATGGTGTGTCAATGCTGTTTCTGGATGACAACATGGTGTGGCATGTGCAGATATTTTCCGATGTGGAGAGAGCAAATTGTTTTTGTCTGTTCTGGGATGGCAGATGGTGTGCAAAGAGTTGGCTGCCACACTGATTGCAGAAACGTTGGAACATCATCTTCCTGGAATTTTTCCTGCTTCTGGTGGCATTGACAGTGTAAGGAGGAGAGTTGGCGAACAGAACAGTGATGTTCAATGTGAACAACATGACGGTAGTGGACATGGTGAATAGACAGAGAGTGAGGATCTGAGAGTGCTATGATTGTTGAGACTATTTATGCTGGGCTGTTTGCGATTGAACATTGTTTTCAGGGTTAAACAGGTGCCAGGTGTGAGCAATGATATGGCGGATGCATTATCTCGATTGCAGTGGCTATGATTCCGCACATTGGAGCTTAGAGCAGAGGACAGCAAGACACCATTATCAGCAAGCATTTGGGAGACGGGGGGAGTGAGAGTGATTGGGCTGATGGAGAGGCTTTGGCGGAATCTACCAGGAGGGTTTGTCATCCGGCATGGAACAGGCCTTAGACTTTTGAGGGGGACACACAGAGGCCGGTGATACAGGACCAGGTTGACAAAGAAAGGTCAGTGATATGTTTTGTTTAGTTTTTAATTGAGAAAGATTTATCACCCACGACCATAGCGGGCAAGATGACTAGAGTGTCTTTTTATGGAAAATATTACTGGGGCTTCCCTGGGGGAAGCAACAGGTGCATCCTAGACTTCCCCTAGAAAACCTTGTGTAATAGAGGCAGGCCAGACAGGTGGTAGGTAGAAACAGTGAAAGGGGCATGTTGTGAGGACAGTATTTAAGGAGTCAGGAGAGGCAGGAACAGCGTCTTCTTGACTACTTCACCACCGACAAAAGGAGGAAGAAGAGCTCTTACCACCCACCTACCCTATACGGTTTGGGGAATAAAGGGGCAGGGATCGGGCGCAGCGAATGCCATCATAGGACAATTTGCATGGGTGTCAAAAGTAGTTGGAGGGGTGGAGAGTCGGATGCGGGCGTATTCACTCCTTGGGGAGGATGAAGGGAGCTCAGGTGAAGGAAGAAGGTGTGCAGGATTCTTGGAACAGGGCAAGGAGGCTTACTTGGAGGATTTATTTGTAGGGGAAGTGGGAGAGAGATTGGGTAATGGAAGAAGGTCAGTGAGTGATAGTAGAAAGAATGAAACAAATTATGGGGCTTGAGGTGAAAGCTTGGTAAGAAGTGAGTACCGTTGTGTGAAGATGGGGTTGACGTACCAAAATTGTTTGACGGTAATGTTAATGTTGTTTTGTAGTTAACTTTAGTGGGAGGACATGACACTGGAGTATTGTGAACTGTTGGCTTGAAGCACAAATGGTGATGATGTTCTGTGAAGCACTACACTACAAAGTTTGATCTCTTTAGAGTGCTGAATAAGCAAAAGTGTACGCATAGTGGAAAAGGGAAGTTAATCCAATCTGGTGAGAGTGCAATCTGAGCTTTTATGTCGCCACAAATCATTCGGAATGTTACAGCTTGTACTTTCTTTCATTAAACTAATTTGATTAAAACATCTGATAATTATTTGCAGGTGAAAAATCAAGTACCAGAACTGTGTGCATATTCACATGAAGCGAGTTAGTCACCCTCTGCACCCTGCTGAGGCCTACCTCAAGTGCTGCCTTTTTAGGTTGAGCCTAGCGCAGCTCGCAGGCGCTGCTCTGCAAGGTTTCTTGTATCTACTCTTATCTACTCTGTGTGGGTCTGACTCCTCCCACAAATTGGACTCGCTTTTTCGTGTGTCTTTTCAGAATCAAAGCCTGCAAATGGTTAAAGGTGGGTGCATGTCCCACATCTTCTGAAAAGGTACACTCCCACGGGGTTTTGCCGCGGGAGCAAGCTGTGGCGTGCAGGGTGGCATCTGCAGTGCCTCCTTGTCTCGGTGTGCCCGCCCCCACCACTCCTCTTTGTTTCCCTTTAGATTGCCTCAGCTCGTGTTTGGAATGTTGTTTGCTGACTTTCAGAAGCAGACCCCTCCCATGCCCCGTTGCGGCTGAGTTTTTTCTTCCTTTCCCTTCGCTCGTCGATCAGCAGGACTTCATAGACGCCTTGTTTTAAGTTTGGACACATTGCTATTAGGGCAGTTCTCACTTTCGCTTCCATTGCTGCCTGTTTGTGTGTGGCTTTCCCCCTCCCTCCAAGCACACACAGCTGTGGGTTTCTCAGGGCTAAGAGACCTTGCACTGCCACCCCTCTACCCCCCCTGCCTCCCTCTTAACTCCAGCGGTGGCATTTGCAGGTCGTTAATTCTTTCCCCCTTGTTTCATTGGTCCTGTAGTTTTATTTCTCTATTATAGGTGTGACCAAAGAAACAGAACTGGCAGAGTCACCCTCATTACATCTGGTCAGAGGTCAGATAAAGAAGCAGTGTCTTTTAATAGAGGAGCCAGCCCACTGCTCCCCTTTGCCAAAAAACTCGAGTCAGCAACATTTAAGCCACAATGTGCTGCATCTGGTTTCTGATCTTTTCAAGGTGCTAGATGGGAAGTCTCTTTTGATGGAAATCCGCTCATTCTCTTGCTCAAACGATTAAAGACGCCTCTAAGGAACAACGCATCCAAAAGCAAAGGTCTTAAAACTCATCTTACCTAAACCCTAACCTGCATCTGTATTGCTATAGATATGTCTGTATTATAATGTATTAACTATCGTGTAAAGCGCTCTAATACCTGCGGGCCAAGTTCCTGCTATATACAACTCCCCCACCTAATAAAAAAGGCACTCTAACCACATACATATGATCTATAAAGTGCATGTTTTTTATCTAAAGCTGCCTTTTTTTGCTGCTTCTATTCTGTGAAGATTTTCCACAATAGTACCAACCCTACTGACCTTAAAGTGAAAGCTTTTTAAATTGACCGACATTTTTTAGCACATATGCACGTTTTTTCATTGGTCCTGTATTTCTTTTCTCCATTATATGTCTAGGCTGGTAAGTCTCAGAACGTACAGTGCAGCTGACTGAAGAAACAGAACTGGCAGAGAGTGGCCTTCTTGACATCTGGTCAGAGGTCAGAAAAACAAGCAGGGTCTTTTAATAGAGGAACCCGCTGCTACCCTCTGCCAACAAACACGAGTCAGCAACATCCAAGCCACAATGTGCTGCATCTGAGTTCTGATCTTTTCAAGGCGCTACATTGTAAGTCTCTTCTGATTTGTATTATTGTTTGATTCCGGTCGTGTATCAGCACGGCACCCTCTTTATGTGGACACGTGCTTCATGTTTCGTCTCAGATTGCAATAAAAAACAAAACTGACTGAGTGCAAACCGGCTTGAAAACACGCCTCTAAATCTTTCTTGTCAAGAATTTGCATGTGCCACTCCGCACGTCACTGCCTGTAATTTTAACTACTTTGGCGCCCGTCGTCAATAACCCGTGCCATCCCGTCCCCTCCCATACATAGCTGCCTCTTATTTTCAGTTGAACAATATCAACGGATGAAAGAGTTTATTCAGATTCATGCAAACTAGCTTGATTTACAAGCTACAGTCATGGACAGGAAGTGGCACCAGTTAAAAACAGGATCATTATTTCGATACAAACTGAATAATTACATAATCTTCAAACTACCTGACTGGGTGTCAGTAACAAAATAATTTCTGTAACAGTATTTCTGATTTATTAGGTTAGCAAGCTGCTTTTACATGAGGGGCACGCCAACAAATGAAGCGAGGGTCGCAACTCGATGACTTCCTCAAAACTCTAAGGTGTCTGTTAAAATGGAACACATTTTTCTTGTAATTGTCACAATTAAAATACAGCTTGCAATTGCAGAGGCATGGTAAACTGATTTAGTGTTTGAATCTAGAGGGAAATTATGTTAATTGCGTACAGCAAACATGCTTCTGGGGAGGGGCGGAGCAATGTGTGCCCTTCATAGTGGTGATGACCTCTTGAGCCTGTCCTCAGGGTTGTGGGTGTGCGCTCTGCAGAAAATGGGTTCAGGCACGCGCTGAGGTGTGGGTTTAGGGTCCAATGTGATGTAAAGTAGAGATCAAGAGCATGTTTCTCTCCATGGGAAATCTGTGGAAACTTTGGGCTCCAAGCCACTCTTTCACCCAGCCCTTCCTTTATACACGATCACACAGATGTAAACCAGTGGCAGACTGTACTGAATGTGCACATGTGTGTTGGGGTGGGGGAGGGGGCTGGGGATGCACCAATGGCAATGGGAGGAGGGCTACTGCCTGCCAGACAACCTAAACAAATGGTGTCACCTGGCAGGAAATGCTTTGGTCCCATAAAGAACTGCATGAAGAACATCCCACATTAACATCCCAAATTTCCTTGGGCCAAGACTTTTTTTGTGTGTTTTTTATCCACTTTTATGTAGTGAGTAGTGTGTTACATCACAGGAAAACACATTGGGGGATATTCAGCAGGAACTATCGCCGAGTTAACGGCACTTTATCGCAGCCAAAGTTGAGATAAACTTATCATCCCAATCACAAGCTGGTGTTAACAGCCCACAGCACCAGTTTACCCGTGATAGCAGCCGCAAAAAACATCGCCAAAGATGACCCCCGCAACTATCGCTAATGAGATGCAGAGTAGGCTTTCCCATGCAAAAAGCCGCATCAGCACCACTCCACAACTTTCACAACGACAAGCCAGAACTGTGATAAGAACACAAAACAGGCGATAAGGCGCGTTAGCAGCAGGAAAATAACACCTGCTCTGACCTGGTGCAAAGTCGGACCACAGCCTGCACCACAAAAGAGAGCCCAGCCCACAGCCACATCGGAAGGGCAACAGATGCCACAGAGCCACTGGTCATGCGACCCGGACACCCAAGAGGGCCACAACACCCACCGCCACCACCCCAGGACCCCAACACCCACCCGGAACCCTCCCCCCGGACCACCACAGAGGCTGTGCAGACAAAGACAGCGGACCCCTAGGAAACGCACCAGCCTCAAAGACCCAACACCTGACAATGTCATTGCCCACTACAGGCACAAAAGGACAACCATCCTTCGCATCCTGACCAACGTCGCCCAACAGGCCGACGGCAATAGCACAGCAGACAACCAACAACCCACCCCACACAAAGCTGCTGGCTGTGCTGCACCTGTTGGCCCCTGGTACCCCCCAACCAACACCCACCAGAGTCGGATGAGTCTCGCAGCCAGCCACATTCAAGTTCCTCACACCTGTCCTGGACATCACCATCAGCCTGGTACCCCAGTCCCTATACGTTCAACACAATGCGCAGGATCTGCTGGAGACCAAGTAAGGACCATACGCCATAGCTGGATGCACGCACGTGTTGGGGGCAATCCACAGCACACATGTCATACCTGTGCCCCCTGGTGACACAGCACACAATCACCGCAACAGAAAGCACATGTCTCACATCAATGTGCAGGCAACATCCGAACACCGTGGAACCTCAACCAATCTCACCTCCAAATACCCAGCCAGTGTGCATGGTCCCTTCATCCTCCGACAGTTCAGCAGCAACCATCATTCCCAGGATGGCACAAAGGCCCTTGGCAAGTTCCATATGAACACCCCACTCACCTCAACTCCACAACCATGCAACTCACAACCCTGGCAACGCACATGTCACAAAATCACAACCAACATGCAGAACAACATGCCCACCCACCAGACACAACAGAACAACTCACAATGGTAAACTGGGCAAGCCGTGAACATGAGCCATCAACGGCATGGCACCTCAGTCACACACTAGCACAATGTGGGGAGAGGTGGCAACCAGGCATGTATAAAGGATGCAGGAGAACCATGATTGGGAAAGTACACAATGCCAAGAGTGGCGGAGATGTGCTGGACAGACCGCAGTATGCCGAACACACCCATATCCATGGCGACATAACCCTCTGGTGTATGGAGTGTAGTGGACAGTGGACGCAACCATGTCACCCCAGCCAGTGGGTGAGTTCGAGGAAATGTTGCCTGTTACGTCCGCCCCGTATGTGTGAGCGGAGTGGGATGGCCCGGTGTACGAATAAAAAGCACGTTGCCCTGGGCGTGGTCCTCTTCCGGAAAGCCCAACGTCTCTGCCAGGGCGGCGCCTCTCACCATGCCACGAGGCCGATGCCGTCCTCGTTGCGGAGTTGCCTGCGATCCTGTGCGCCTGCCATACCCCGGCCCACTGGACCCCAAACCTGTCAGGCCCTGCCCCTGTGCAGTCAGCACACACTGATCACCTTCTGACACCAGCGTGTGTCAAGGAGGGTGCACCACGTGCCAGCGCAAGCTCCAAGCCCGAGGCCCGCGACCTTGACAGCCTCTCAGACCATTACGGCCTCCACGACACAGGCCCGCTTTACTCCTTTCTCGTTGACGTACTCTACAGCTGACTCCGGCCTACACCACGGTCAAGAAGGTCACACATTTGGAACTGAGTCTTGATTACACGATGGCAGAGTACATATGTTCATTGCAGATTTTATATCAGTGTACTCCCTTCGATGTTGTGCCACCAACTCTGCGCATGGCATTCTCACAACACATGTCTGTTGTCCCCTGCTGACTACTGCCTTCAGCCTACACCACGGACAAGTAGGTCACACATTTGGAACTGAGTCTTGATTACACCATGGCAGTTAACATTATTTAAGGCAGTGTTCATGTCACTATATTCCCTTCGATGTGGTGCCACCAAATCAGTGCATAGCATTACAACCACACATGTCTGTGGGCCTACGCGGACTACTGCCCTCGGCCAACGCAAGAGTTGGTCACAGAAGTGGAACTGAACATCGATTATTCAAAGGCAGAATACATATCATCGCATGCAAGGCGAGGTGTAAGAGGATGACGCGTTGCAGTCCGGAGGGAATAGGATCATTCAGGTGATCGAACACTACCGACAACTGCCCTGGTGTCACTAACTCTGTGCATCGTGAGACAACGACAGGTGGGTGTGGGCCACTGCTGACCGCTGCCTCCGGCCTACACTGTGGTCCAGTAGGTCACAGAGTCTTGATTTAGCGATGGAAGAGTTCATATCAGTGTACCGGCATCATCGCCGACTGCATCCCCTCTCAGCACTGGTGCCACTAAGTCTGTTCCCCGACATTCATGGACACTCTGGTCGTACATTTGTGGCGTCTGATTCTATGGACTAGTGGCTAGTTTTCATCCTCATGTAGCTGATACCAAATTGGTGGTGAAAACGAGGCTGTCGCTTTCCACTCTACCATTTACTGCTTCTGGATAACATCAGACCTTCCGCATCATGCCCTGGAGGAGACCTTCCTCTGTCCCCCACAAGACTCTGCAACATTCACCTTCGACATCGATGAGGACGCGCTCACTGCGCGTGGACCTACCTCAGTGCACCGGAAGTCACCGCCTCGTGGCAGGGTGCCTGTGCCGGCCGCTGTGCATCCGGGGCCACTAACTCTGTGCTGGTCAGGTCCGGGAACCCTTCTTCTGAGAAATTGGATGGCCTCTGAGGCGATGGCCTTAGGGTCATGAATGCCATGTGTCTGTGGCCCTGCGCTGTCCGCTGGCTCCGGCCTCAACTGCGGTCCACCAGGGCTCACACACCAAATGGAGTCCTGACCGGCCCGGAAGTCGCATCACCGCAGGAGGCACACGCCACCACTGCTAGGACCACCTCCAAACGCCATCTGCCAGAGTAGAAACAGTGGTCCTGACAGACTTACGGAGTTGCTCACACCTGTCGTGGATGCCATCATCAGACTGATACCCTGCTAGGCACTCCAGGTGCCACTGACTCAATGCACCGCAAGCCATCATCCGTGGCTGATTTAGTTTTGTTCTGTGGAGAGGTTGCGCAACAATGTCACCTCAAGCAGTGTGGGAGACCTGAGACTTTGATGAGGAAGATGATGCAGGTGTAACACACCCCACTGCATCTGCATCAGGAATATCTTGAAGGGACACAATCCAAGACTTTTTCTACACATGGGCGCACTCAGCTGTGATGCCAAGACCTCAGTGCGCTACAACTCACGGACACTTCTGTTTGCTCATTGTGTGCCCTCTGGACTTGCTCAGGCTACCTCCATGATGCTCCGCAGTTGTCCCTGTGATGCTGGTGTTGTCTGTTTACGTATTCATTGTGTTAACTGTTGTATTTGTTGCCAGCACCAACAACTCCCTGAGGGCTGGCTTGCACCCACCCCACACACATCCAGCACAGGCATCACTGTACATGTGGCCCTGCCAATAAAGGGGCCGGGCGCACGTGCCCGTAGCCAGTTCAACATAATGTCTGCGTGTGTCCCTGTGGTCTTGTTGTATGCATGGGGGCCCAGGGCCCTACGACATTACCTTGTACTGTCTACAGCGGATGCAGGCATATCACCACAGGCATCGGGTTTGAGATTAGACATGTAGCTTTGTCGTCACCCACTCAATTCGTAAGGAGAGTGGCCTGGGCCGTAATACGCAGAGCCAACGTGGTGTGTGACTGATATGCGTGGGCCCCTGGGCGTGGTTGTGTACTGTGAATGTGCATCTGCACGTGTCTCTATGGCAGTGTGGCTTTCCTTTGTGGGGTGTAGGTGGTCCCTGAAGGGTAATAGACACCAACGTATGTGATCTAGTTCGCCTTCCATGGGTTCGGAGCCCACCCACACCTGTTGGGACACCTCCTTTTTGCGTGCTGACACATGGCATTGGGGTGCCATGTGTAGGTGGGTGAAGTGTTGTGAGACGGCTGTGCTTGCGGGTGCTTCCTGCTGTGCGGTCTGTTGCAGGCTCTGTGTTCTCCTCTAAGTAGCTTGGCTGCCCGGCTCCTGGTGGTGGGTTGCGTGGGATATCCATGGGCTGTTGTAGGGCGTCGGTGTTGAAGGTGTGGTGGTCCTCTCCGGCATCACAGATGTGTTTCCTTCTGTGCTCTGCTGGAGATGTTGTGTGCCCCTCTGCAATGTGAAGGGGAAACGCATGTTGACATTGTGTTGACATGTATGTTGGCACATTGTACTGGTTTACCTGCAGACTATGACAATGTACATTGTGACTGTTTGGGAGGTGCTGGATTCTTCTTCAGGACAGTGTACATTTGGACTACATGACGGATGTGAGGTCGTATGCGTACATTTCCATTTCACAGTTTCCAGCTCTGTCAGATGTAGTAGGCATGTTTCTGTGCATGTGCGGAGCCAGTTGTGTCCTCTGTTCTGTGGTGTCAGCTTTGCGCATTGCACCACGTTGTCGTCAATGTGGGTGTGCTGTTCTTGCTGTTTGTGTGCGCTGCAGTGTGCCAAGGGGATCAGGGACATGATCCTGGGTGATTGTGTGTGTGCAGTGTGCTACACCTCGTTGTGCATGTGTGCCATTGTGCCCATCTCCCCCCGCCCCCCACTCCCTGGTCGTTACTCACCATGTTGATGTTGTGTCAGGTCCTCATGAGCTGTGTCCGTACTCCCTACTCCTTGCACCGTCTCCACAATGGTGACTGTGGCCTTGGTTTCCTCCAGCTCCTCCTGTGGCGTGGGACTGCCACCTCCTGTCGCCGTTGCAGCCTTCCTGTTGGCAGCAGGTTTGTGCCTAGTTCAGGTTGTCACATCATGCCAGTTCCTCTTGGCCTCCTCGATTGGCCACCTTGGCACTCCGACTGCATTCCAGGTGGTCTACTTGTGGGTCAGTTGATGGTATTGTTCTGTCACCTCCGTGACGCTGATCTGGTTTTGCTGCGGACTGCACCCCGTCTTCCTCTCCCTCTTCTGATTTTTGCATGGCCATTTGATGCGTTTTCTGGTGACTGTCGCATGCTACCGTCGCGTTGTGAATACTTGGTTGGCACGGCGTAATTTTCCCGCGATAGGCTGCAATGTTGAGATTTGTATTCAGCTTCTCTTGCGGTAGTTATCACACTTTCTTGTGAATATACCCCATTAATATTTGGTAGGCACAAGGAAATTGAGTGATTTGCCCAGAGTTACAGAATGGAAGAAAAAGTGGTTTCAGACAGACGACTCAAAGGAGACGGACGTCACATAGGGAGAGGAGAACAAGTAGGGGGGGCACATAAAAAGAGGGCTCCTTACATGAGCTTGGCAATGCCGCTGGGGGTCCCACATTTCTGACAAAACAAAGAATAAGATCTGGAAACAGGAATAAGTAGATGTTTTTAAGTTATTACACAGACACATTCAAGCAAAGAAAGGATCTAAAGAAGAGGAGTAGGAGCTGGTGAGGTAACCCAAGGTGCCTGTTAACATGGAAATCTGGATGTTGGCCTTTTTAATTCATGCCAGCATTTGTTGGGAGAAACATACAGACAGGTCTATTGCGCTGTTCAAGTATACAGCTTTCATTAGGAAGGCACAAATGCATTTTGGGGGCTATTTGTGTCTCAGCTATGTGAGGACTTCAGTGTACAGGTGAGTATTAAACCGGGCAAGCCATGGGGGGATGTGGATTTCGAGTTGTGGATGCAATGGATGTCTTTAATGCATTCAACAGCTACTATGGATACAGCGAGGGGCCTTCAAGTCGGGTAATGTCCCTTTTAGCCCCATCCAGCTCAACAAGGTGCGGGGTATGGACCAAAACCAACAGGACCCAATGTTGGGGCATATTTTAATTTCAATAAAGGTTTACATTCCAGACACCCATGCAAGTTCAAGTGTTCGAAATGTGGGGAGGGACACCCGATTACTCCTTGGCCAGCCCACGAAACAGTTGTGAGCGACTGGAGTGAGGGGACATGAGGGCCCTACTGAGCCATAGGGCTCATAAACCAGTTACGGTAGAGCGTTTGCTCCCATGGCTTGCTGTCTACCTTGACAGGGAGGCGGCCTTCAAGTTGGAATGAGGATTTAATGAAGGTTTTCAGTAGGTTACCGGGGCCCTAGGGGCCATTGGTGGGCGGACAATTAACGGTCAGCAAAGGAAATGCCAAAGATAGTGGTGGATAAATTGAGGGAGGAAGTGGAGGAAGAGAGAATTGTAGGTCGTTTCTATGATTGGTCCCTGACACACTTGATCATCTCCCCATTGGGGTGGTGCCCAAGAAGATGGAGCAGGAGTTCAGGATGATATACCATTTGTCATGAACAGGGGGAGCTTCGAAGAATTATTTCATTGCCACAGAAGATGCTTAAGTGGTATATGCTTCGGTTGATAATGCTATAAAAATGGTGATACAGTGCGGCAGGGGAGGATAGTTGGCGAAGAGTGACGTCAAATCAACTTTCCAATTGTTGCGCATACACCCAGATGTTTTTCCATTGTTAGGCATGCAATTTGGGGGTGCTATTTACGTGGACAGAGCATTGCCCTTGTGCTATGCCATCTCATGTGCGTTGTTTGAGGCTTTCAGCCCCTTACTACAGTGGGTATTTACCAGGAGGAGTGGGCTTTGCAGGGTATCCCACTACCTGGATGATTTTGTGTTTGAGGGCAGGAAAGGGTCTCACGAGTGTCACAGGGCTTTGGCTCACTTTGATAGGTTAGCAGAGGATTTAGGTATTCTGCTGGCTCCTGAAAAGATGGAAGGCCCCGGTAAGGTGTTGACATTTTTGGGCATTGAGTTGAACACTGAATTGTTGGTGGCACTAGTGCCTTGAGCGAAGGCTAAAGAGATTCAGCAGTTCTTGGATGAGGTGATCAGGGAAAGGAGAATTAAGTTGAGGAAGGTGCAGAAGCTGTTGGGTTTCTTGATTTTCGTATGCAGAGTGGGGTGGGGTGGAGAAACCTTTTGCAGGACATGGGGCATGGCTATGTCAGGGGCTGTGTTACCCCGCCACAGAGTGTGGAATTCCTTGTCTGTGAGAGCTGATCTTTGTATCTAGAGGACTTTTTCGTACAACTTCAATGGTGTATCAATGCTGTTTCTGGATGACAACATGGTGTGGCACGTGCGGATATTTTCCGATGTGGCGAGAGCGCATTGTTTTTGTCTGTTCTGGGATGGCAGATGGTGTGCAGAGAGTTGGCTGCCACACTGATTGCAGCAACGATGGAACATCTCCTTCCTGGAATTTTTCCTGCTTCAGGTGGCATTGACAGTATAAGGAGGAGAGTTGGCGAACAGAACAGTGATGTTCAATGTGGACAACATGACGGTAGTGGACATGGTGAATAGACAGAGGGTGAGGGATCTGAGGGTGCTATGATTGTTGAGACAATTTATGCTGGGCTGTTTGCGATTGAACATTGTTTTCAGGGTTAAACAGGTGCCAGGTGTGAGCAATGATATAGCGAATGCATTATCTCGATTGCAGTGGATACGATTCCACACATTGGAGCTTAGAGCAGAGGACAGCAAGACACCATTACCGCCAAGTATTTGAGAGACAGGGGAGTGAGAGTGATTGGGCTGATGGAGAGGCTTTGGCGGAATCTACCAGGAGGGTCTATCGTCCGGCATGGAACAGGCCATAGACTTTTGAGGGGGACACACAGAGGCCGGTGATACAGGACCAGGTTGACAAAGAAAGGTCAGTGATGTGTTTTGTTTAGTTTTTAATTGACAAAGATTTATCACCCACGAACATAGTGGGCAAGATGACTAGAGTTTCTTTTTTTGGAAAATATTACTGGGGCTTCCCTGGGGGAAGCAACGGGTGCATCCTAGACTTCCCCTAGAAAACCTTATGTAATAGAGGCAGGCCAGACAGGTGGTTGGTAGAAACAGTGGAATGGGTATGTTGTGAGGACAGTATTTAAGGAGTCAGGAGAGCCAGTGACAGCGTCTTCTTGACTCCTTCACCGCCGACAAAAGAAGGAAGAAGAGCTTTTACTGCCCACCAACCCTACAAGGTTTGGGGATGAAGGGGCAGGGATCGGGTGCAGCGAATGCCATCATAGGACAGTTTGCATGGGTGTAAAAAGTAGTTTGAGGGGTGGAGAGTCAGATGCGGGTGAATTCACTCCTCTGGAGGATGAAGGGAGCCCTGGTGAAGGAAGAAGGTGTGTAGGATTCTTGGAACAGGGCAAGGAGGCTTCCTTGGAGGATTTATTTGTAGGGGAAGTGAGAGAGAGATTGGGGAATGGAAGAAGGTCAGTGAGTGATAGTAGAAAGAATGAAACAAAGTATGGAGCTTGAGGTGAAAGCTTGGTAAGAAGTGAGTACTGTTGTGTGATGATGGGGTTGACGTACCAAAATTGTTTGACGGTAATGTTAATGTTGTTTTGTGGTTGACTTTAGTGGGAGCACATGACAGTGGAGCATTGGGAACTGTTGGCTTGAAGCACAAATGGTGATGATGTTCTGTGAAGCACTACACTACAAAGTTTGATCTCTTTAGAGTGCTGAATAAGCAAAAGTGTACGCATTGTGGAAAAGGGAAGTTAATCCAATCTGGTGAGAGTGCAATCTGAGCTTTTATGTCGCCACAAATCATTCGGGATATTGTAGCTTGTACTTTCTTTCAATAAACTAATTTGATTAAAACATCTGATAATTATTTGCAGGTGAAAAATCAAGTACCAGAACTGTGTGCATATTCACATGAAGCGAGTTAGTCACCCTATGCACCCTACTGAGGCCTACCTCAAGTGCTGCCTTTTTAGGTTGAGCCTAGCGCAGCTCGCAGGCGCTGCTCTGCAAGGTTTCTTGTATCTACTCTTATCTACTCTGTGTGGGTCTGACTCCTCCCACAAATTGGATTTGCTTTTTTCATGTGTCTTTTCAGAATCAAAGCCTGCAAATGGTTAAAGGTGAGTGCATGTCCCACATCTTCTGAAAAGGTACACTCCCACGGGGTTTTGCCGCGGGAGCAAGCTGCGGCGTGCAGGGTGGCATCTGCAGGGCCGCCGTGTCTCCGTGTGCCTGCCCCCACCACTCCTCTTTGTGTTCCTTTAGATTGCCTCAGCTCGTGTTTCGAATGTTGTTTGCTGACTTTCAGAAGTAGACCCCTCCCATGCCCCGTTGCGGCTGAGTTTTTTCTTCCTTTCCCTTCGCTCGTCGATCAGCAGGACTTCATAGACGCCTTGCTTTAAGTTTGGACACATTGCTATTAGGGCAGTTCTCACTTTCGCTTCCATTGCTGCCTGTTTGTGTGTGGCTTTCCCCCTCCCTCCAAGCACACACAGCTGTGGGTTTCTCAGGGCTAAGAGACCTTGCACTGCCACCGCTCTACCCCCCCTGCCTCCCTCTTAACTCCAGCGGTGGCATTTGCAGGTCGTTAATTCTTTCCCCCTTGTTTTATTGGTCCTGTAGTTTTATTTCTCTATTATAGGTGTGACCAAAGAAACAGAACTGGCAGAGTCACCCTCATTACATCTGGTCAGAGGTCAGATAAAGAAGCAGTGTCTTTTAATAGAGGAGCCAGCCCACTGCTCCCCTTTGCCAAAAAACTCGAGTCAGCAACATTTAAGCCACAATGTGCTGCATCTGGTTTCTGATCTTTTCAAGGTGCTAGATGGGAAGTCTCTTTTGATGGAAATCCGCTCATTCTCTTGCTCAAACGATTAAAGACGCCTTTAAGGAACAACGCATCCAAAAGCATAGGTCTTAAAACTCATCTTACCTAAACCCTAACCTACATCTGTATTGCTATAGATATGTCTGTATTATAATGTATTTACGATCGTGTAAAGCGCTCTAATACCTGCGGGTCAAGTTCCTGCTATATACAACTCCCCCACCTAATAAAAAAGGCACTCTAACCACATACATATGATCTATAACGTGCATGTTTTTTATCTAAAGCTGCATTTTTTTGCTGCTTCTATTCTGTGAAGATTTTCCACAATAATACCAACCCTACTGACCTTAAAGTGAAAGCTTTTTAAATTGACCGACATTTTTTAGCACATATGCACGTTTTTTCATTGGTCCTGTATTTCTTTTCTCCATTATATGTCTAGGCTGGTAAGTCTCAGAACGTACAGTGCAGCTGACTGAAGAAACAGAACTGGCAGAGAGTGGCCTTCTTGACATCTGGTCAGAGGTCAGATAAACAAGCAAGGTCTTTTAATAGAGGAGCCCGCTGCTACCCTCTGCCAACAAACACGAGTCAGCAACATCCAAGCCACAATGTGCTGCATCTGAGTTCTGATCTTTTCAAGGCGCTACATTGTAAGTCTCTTCTGATTTTTAGGTCTCGCCTGAGACAGCGCTTTAGCGCTGCATTCGCGAGAGCTTTTGTAAAAGGGGGATCTGGAAGTGCAAACAGTGCTTTTCAGGCCTCCAAATACAGTGCATGTGCGCCAGCCGCGCGCACCATTTGGCAGCCTGAAAAGCACTGCCTGATCACTTCGCGGCCCCTTTGATGTCCTCAGTGAGCCGCGCGGGCACTGAGGACATCAAAGTGCACACCATTTGCCACCCCCTTCCTGCTTGTTATTGTTTCCTTTGATCCCTATCTTTCCCTTTCTCAATCTCACCCTCTCCCTCCCTTTTACAACTGCGGCCGCACCACTGTGCCCGCCCCCACTCCCCCCTCCCACTCCCTCCTCGTCAACTTCAGTGCGCGCTTGTTATACAATGCAGCCACAGAAATGAGCAGAGCTCAAGGAAAGGCTGTGTTAATTGACGGGGCAGCTGAATGTCCATGCATATGACAAACACGCTCTCCTAATGTGCCGTGAACGCGTCTGCTCTGCTCCCCCCGCCCCCTTACCGAAGCATGGTATCTCCTTGCATCAATCGCACACACGTTCCTTTGTACGTTTATCTGCAGCTTTTCTTAATGGAGGGTAAGCATTTTAAGTTTGACAGCTCCCCCTACAGAACGATTGCCACCATTGGCCACCGTGCGCGCCGATGTTTAGCAGCAGATCTGTTTTTTGCAGCACGTTGGTAGAAAAGTCTCAACCACCTTTCCATCCCATGGGGTTTTCATTACAGTAATGAGGGCGGTTTTTAAACGTATTTGCTGATGACATCATAGATTCCTTCCTTGCAAGGTACCTGCTCTAAAATCAAAATTAATGTGAATGGTGAACCTTAATCCTAGTTTGAAGAAACGGACGTGCGTGGCCATTTGCACATGTCTATTGATAAGCAAGTTTGGTTATTGCTTATGGCATCAATTTTTTAAAAAGAGGGCTCGGTCTACTAACTATGCGCAACTTGCTTTGGACTAGTTTATTAAAAAGCAAGTTGAAACACCCGGGTTCCTATTCTTAGATGTGTACTCTCTCTATTAAGTTGTATGACAAGGCCTACTCTTTCCCAATTCTAACCACCAGACTCTCCTCTGCTTCTTGCTGCAAAACCAGGCATATTGACAGATTGCATGTGCAGTACAGCATATTCCGCATTATTTTATGCATCTGTAGGACGACTGCTTTGTTTATTTCATAGCTGATTTCGTCAGAAGACTTGTTAACCTCATTCTTAGCCCACCATCATGTACACTTTGCTGGTTTTGTCAGCGCTTCTTCCTATCGCTCTTCTAAAGGCTACCTTGGTACTTGACATTTTCCCCCTGATTTGTTCGGCCGTGACCTGCAGCACATTGTTTGCGCAATAGTCTGTAAAACCGTGCCTCCTATGCTCACTTGAATCGCAGGTTGGGCCTCGGTGGACGTTTGACCTTTAAGTTGACACTGGGGACTATAACCTGGCTAACTTAAAATGTCTCACGTAACTTGATTTTCGACTTATGCCTGAATATGATTGACCTAGTTTAATACATGTGTGGTAAACCCTGTTACAAGCCATATCACAATTATGATTTTTGCTTCAAGCACCACACCCTCAGTTTACCCTATGTAAACTTCAGCAGGTTAAACCTGAAAAAACCCGTAGTTTGGTAGAGGGGTAGAAGAGGATGGCCAGTAAATAGTAGGACTTGCGGGTTTAGGTGCTGAGAGCACCAAACTTTAACTAATGCTTATTTTTTTCAGGCAAGCTTTATATTTGATTCTTTTAAATGGACTCCGTAGATACCGGTTCAGTGTCTGATTTTAATTGGATACGTGATGTAATCTGGGTCTTGGACTTCCAATGCTTGGTCCTTCTCATGATTGAGTCTTGCTTTAGTTTGCCTGCTGTCACCAGTTGCCTAACAATTTAAGAGTAGCAAGCATTAATTAAACAAAACAAAAAAATACCCTTGTTGTGAAGATTTGATTTCTCCTCGTGTTATTAATGTGTCCTTTGTATAGCACGTCTCTAAGTTTACTCAGGTGTTTTGCTTTTGTTGACTGTCTTGAACCTGTGATTGCAAGGACTTGCTCTTATTGTCAGAAGAGGTGGGACTGCGGAAAGAATATTCCCATGATGTGATGGAAGTCTGGATCATCTCGCTAATGTATATTTCAGGGAAACCTCTTGACGCCTTCCCCGCCCCCATGTATATTAATTGATTGCCATGTGGCTGCTGCCAAACTGCGCTCTACAGCCTAATTTGAACTGAAAAACATATACTTTCTCAGAAGTTTTAAAACAAAAACATTTTATTAGCACTATACTGAAAACTGTTGTGAAGCATGTAGTGCAACTTTTTTCACAATGTAGGTGTTGTCTTTACATTCAGTTTCTGTGGTCTCATGCATGAGCATTCTTTCAAGGCATGAGACAAGCATGCCTTGTCTCATGCCGCACACAGCTGCATGCCGCACACTGCTGCACGCCTCACACTGCTGCACGCCTCACACTGCTGCACGCCGCACACTGCTGCACGCCGCACACTGCTGCACTCCACACACTGCTTTTATGCGAGTTTATGCTACTGACATTGTAAATGATAATGCCTTTTATTTGTTTTAAAACCAAAACATAAATAAAGGGCATTGTAATTTTACAATGCCAATAGCTCAAACTCTTATAAATGCGAGACCTATTGCATTGCAAATGCTTGTTATTATTGTTTGATTCCGGTCGTGTATCAGCACGGCACCCTCTTTATGTGGACACGTGCTTCATGTTTCGTCTCAGATTGCAATAAAAAACAAAACTGACTGAGTGCAAACCGGCTTGAAAACACGCCTCTAAATCTTTCTTTTCAAGAATTTGCATGTGCCACTCCGCACGTCACTGCCTGTAATTTTAACTACTTTGGCGCCCGTCGTCAATAACCCGTGCCATCCCGTCCCCTCCCATACATAGCTGCCTCTTATTTTCTGTTGAACAATATCAACGGATGAAAGAGTTTATTCAGATTCATGCAAACTAGCTTGATTTACAAGCTACAGTCATGGACAGGAAGTGGCACCAGTTAAAAACAGGATCATTATTTCGATACAAACTGAATAATTACATAATCTTCAAACTACCTGACTGGGTGTCAGTAACAAAATAATTTCTGTAACAATATTTCTGATTTATTAGGTTAGCAAGCTGCTTTTACATGAGGGGCACGCCAACAAATGAAGCTAGGGTCACAACTCGATTACTTCCTCAAAACTCTAAGGTGTCTGTTAAAATGGAACACATTTTTCCTTGTAATTGTCACAATTGAAATACAGCTTGCAATTGCAGAGGCATGGTAAACTGATTTAGTGTTTGAATCTAGAGGGAAATTATGTTAATTGCGTACAGCAAACATGCTTCTGGGGAGGGGCGGAGCAATGTGTGCCCTTCATAGTGGTGATGACCTCTTGAGCCTGTCCTCAGGGTTGTGGGTGTGCGCTCTGCAGCAAATGGGTTCAGGCACGCACTGAGGTGTGGGTTTAGGGTCCAATGTGATGTAAAGTAGAGATCAAGACCATGTTTCTCTCCATGGGAAATCTGTGGAAACTTTGGGCTCCAAGCCACTCTTTCACCCAGCCCTTCCTTTATACACGATCACACAGATGTAAACCAGTGACAGACTGTACTGAATGTGCACATGTGTGTTGGGGTGGGGGAGGGGGCTGGGGATGCACCAATGGCAATGGGAGGAGGGCTACTGCCTGCCAGACAACATAGACAAATGGTGTCACCTGGCAGGAAATGCTTTTGTCCCATAAAGAACTGCATGAAGAACATCCCACATTAACATCCCAAATTTCCTTGGGCCAAGACTTTTTTTGTGTGTTTTTTATCCACTTTTATGTAGTGAGTAGTGTGTTACATCACAGGAAAACACATTGGGGGATATTCAGCAGGAACTATCGCCGAGGTAACGGCACTTTATCGCAGCCAAAGTTGAGATAAACTTATCATCCCAATCACAAGCTGGTGTTAACAGCCCACAGCACCAGTTTACCCGTGATAGCAGCCGCAAAAAACATCGCCACAGATGACCCCCGCAACTATCGCTAATGAGATGCAGAGTAGGCTTTCCCATGCAAAAAGCCGCATCAGGACCACTCCACAACTTTCACAACGACAAGCCAGAACTGTGATAAGATCACAAAACAGGCGATAAGGCGCGTTAGCAGCAGGAAAATAACACCTGCTCTGAGCTGGTGCAAAGTCGGACCACAGCCTGCACCACAAAAGAGAGCCCAGCCCACAGCCACATCGGAAGGGCAACAGATGCCACAGAGCCACTGGTCATGCGACCCGGACACCCAAGAGGGCCACAACACCCACCGCCACCACCCCAGGACCCCAACACCCACCCGGAACCCTCCCCCCGGACCACCACAGAGGCTGTGCAGACAAAGACAGCGGACCCCTAGGAAACGCACCAGCCTCAAAGACCCAACACCTGACAATGTCATTGCCCACTACAGGCACAAAAGGACAACCATCCTTGGCATCCTGACCAACATCGCCCAACAGGCCGACGGCAACAGCACAGCAGACAACCAACAACCCACCCCACACAAAGCTGCTGGCTGTGCTGCACCTGTTGGCCCCTGGTATCCCCCAACCAACACCCACCAGAGTCGGATGAGTCTCGCAGCCAGCCACATCCATGTCCCTCACACCTATCCTGGACATCACTATCAGCCTGGTACCCCAGTCCCTATACGTTCAACACAATGCGCAGGATCCGCTGGAGACCAAGTAAGGACCATACGCCATAGCTGGATGCACGCACGTGTTGGGGGCAATCCACAGCACACATGTCATACCTGTGCCCCCTGGTGACACAGCACACAATCACCACAACAGAAAGCACATGTCTCACATCAATGTGCAGGCAACATCCGAACACCGTGGAACCTCAACCAATCTCACCTCCAAATACCCAGCCAGTGTTCATGGTCCCTTCATCCTCCGACAGTTCAGCAGCAACCAGCATTCCCAGGATGGCACCAAGGCCCTTGGCAAGCTCCATATGAACACCCCACTCACCGCAACTCCACAACCATGCAACTCACAACCCTGGCAATGCACATGTCACAAAATCACAACCAACATGCAGAACAACATGCCCACCCACCAGACACAACAGAACAACTCACAATGGTAACCTGGGCAAGCCGTGAACATGAGCCATCAACGGCATGGCACCTCAGTCACACACTAGCACAATGTGGGGAGAGGTGGCAACCAGGCATGTATAAAGGATGCAGGAGAACCATGATTGGGAAAGTACACAATGCCAAGAGTGGCGGACATGTGCTGGACAGACCGCAGTATGCCGAACACACCCATATCCATGGCGACATAACCCTCTGGTGTATGGAGTGTAGTGGACAGTGGACGCAACCATGTCACCCCAGCCAGTGGGTGAGTTCGAGGAAATGTTGCCTGTTACGTCCGCCCCGTATGTGTGAGCGGAGTGGGATGGCCCGGCGTACGAATAAAAAGCACGTTGCCCTGGGCGTGGGCCTCTTCCGAAAAGCCCAACGTCTCTGCCAGGGCGGCGCCTCTCACCATGCCACGAGGCCGATGCCGTCCTCGTTGCGGAGTTGCCTGCGATCCTGTGCGCCTACCATACCCCGGCCCACTGGACCCCAAACCTGTCAGGCCCGCCCCTGTGCAGTCAGCCCACACTGATCACCTCCCGACACCAGCGTGTGTCAAGGAGGGTCCACCACGTGCCAGCGCAAGCTCCAAGCCCGAGGCCCGCGACCTTGACAGCCTCTCAGAACATTACGGCCTCCACGACACAGGCCCGCTTTACTTCTTTCTCAGTGACGTACTCTACAGCTGACTCCGGCCTACACCACGGTCAAGTAGGTCACACATTTGGAACTGAGTCTTGATTACACGATGGCAGAGTACATATGTTCATTGCAGATTTTATATCAGTTTACTCCCTTCGATGTTGTGCCACCAACTCTGCGCATGGCATTCTCACATGTCTGTTGTCCCCTGCTGACTACTGCCTTCAGCCTACACCACGGACAAGTAGGTCACACATTTGGAACTGAGTCTTGATTACACCATGGCAGTTAACATTATTCAATCAATCAATCAATCAATGACATTTATAGAGCGCACTACATACCCGTAGGGTCTCAAGGCGCTGGGGGTGGGGGGGGGGTGCCGCTACTGCTCGAACAGCCAGGTCTTCAGCTTCTTCCTGAAGGAGAGGTGGTCTTGGGTCAGGCGCAGGTCGGTCGGGAGGGAGTTCCAGGTCTTGGCGGCCAGGTAGGAGAAGGATCTTCCTCCTGTAGTCGCTCTTCGGATGCGGGGGACGGCGGCGAGGGCGTGGTTGGCTGATCGGAGGTGGCGTTTGGGAGCGTAGAAGTTGATTCGGCTGTTGAGGTAGCTCGGGCCTTGGTCGTGTAGGGCTTTGTGTGCGTGGGTGAGGAGGCGGAAGGTGATTCTTTTGTTGACGGGGAGCCAGTGAAGGTCTCTCAGATGTCCGGAGATGTGGCTGGTTCGTGGGATGTCGAGGATGAGTCTGGCTGAGGCGTTCTGGATCCGCTGGAGTCTCTTCTGGAGCTTGGCGGTGGTACCGGCGTAGAGGGCGTTGCCGTAGTCCAGTCGGCTAGTGACGAGGGCCTGGGTGACGGTCTTCCTGGTCTCGGTGGGGATCCACCAGAAGATCTTCCGTAGCATGCGTAGGATGTTGAAGCACGCCGAGGAGACGTTGTTGACTTGCCTGGTCATGGAGAGGGAGGAGTCCAAGATGAAGCCCAGGTTGCGTGCATGGTCTGTCGGTTTGGGTGCGATGCCCAGGGCGGGAGGCCACCAGGAGTCGTCCCAGGCGGAGGGTGAAGAGCCCAGGATGAGGACCTCCGTCTTGTCTGAGTTCAGTTTCAGGCGGCTGGTCGTCATCCACTCGGCTACCTCTTTCATCCCTTCGTGCAGGTTAGCTCTGGCGGCGGCGGGGTCGTTGGTCAGGGAGAGGATCAGCTGGGTGTCGTCGGCGTAGGAGATTATGTTGAGGTTGTGTTGGCGTGCGATGGCCGCGAGGGGGCTCATGTAGACGTTGAAGAGGGTGGGGCTCAGTGAGGATCCTTGAGGGACGCCGCAGATGACTTCGGTGGCCTCTGACTTGTACGGTGGTAGGCGGACTCTCTGTGTTCTTCCGTCGAGGAAGGAGATGATCCATTCCAGCGCCTTGTCCAGGATTCCGACGTTGCTGAGGCGCTGTACTAGGGTGCGGTGGCAGACAGTGTCGAATGCCGCGGAGAGGTCTAGGAGGATGAGGGCCGCTGTTTCTCCGTTGTCCATCAGGGCTCGGATGTCATCGGTGGCGGCGATGAGGGCGGTCTCGGTGCTGTGATTGGCTCGGAAGCCGGACTGTGAGGGGTCGAGGGATCCATTCGTCTCGAGGAAGGCGGCCATCTGCTTGTTGACGGTCTTCTCGATGACTTTGGCAGGAAATGGGAGGAGCGAGATGGGGCGGTAATTCTTGAGTTCGGTAGGGTCCGCAGTGGGTTTCTTGAGTAGAGCGCTGAGTTCGGCGTGCTTCCAGCTCTCAGGGAAGGTGGCGGTGCTGAAGGATGCGTTGATGATGTCTCGCAGGTGGGGTGCGATGACAGCGTCGGCCTTGTTGAAGACGTGGTGAGGGCAGGGGTCGGTCGGTGATCCGGAGTGGATGGAGTTCATCGTGCGGATGGTGTCTTCGGTGCTGACCGGGGTCCAGGCGTGGAGGGTGGTGGTGGGGGGTGGTTGTTCGGTCTTGGTGTGCGTTGGTTGGTTGTTGAAGCTGTTGTGTATGTCCGCGATCTTGTTGTGGAAGTATGAAGCGAGGGAGTTGCAGAGGTCTTGCGATGGGGTGATGTCGTTGTTTCCTGCGCTGGGGTTGGATAGCTCTTTCACGATGTTGAAGAGTTCCTTGGAGTTGTGTGCGTTGTTGTCCAGCCGGTCCTTGAATGCAGTTTTCTTGGCGGCGCGGATCAGCTGGTGGTGCTTCCGGGTGGCCAGCTTGAAGGTGGTCCTGTTGTCCGGTGTAGGTTCCCTTCTCCAGACTTTCTCGAGGGCTCGGCAGTTCTTCTTGGAGCTCTTGAGTTTGTCGGTGAACCACGGGGCTTTCTTGCTGCCGGGTCTGCTGGGCGGGGTCCTCAGCGGGGCGAGTTCGTCCGTGCAGATGCTGATCCACTTCGTGAGGTTGTCGGCGGCCTGGCTGGGGTTTGCTGAGCTGGCAGGAGGGTGCTGGCTCAGGGAGGTGGCGAGCTGGTCTGCTGTGATCTTGTTCCAGCTTCTGCGGGCGGCCTGTTGCTGGTGGTGGTGGGTCGTCGTTCTCTTGAAGGTGAAGTGGACGCAGCTGTGGTCTGTCCATTGAAGCTCTGTGGCGTGGCTGAAGTCGATGTCTGTGCAGGAAGAGAAGACTGCGTCGAGTGTGTGTCCGGCGAGGTGGGTGGGGGTGGACACCAGCTGCTTGAGTCCAAGATTGGCGAGGTTGTCGAGCAGGGTGCTGGTGTTGCGGTCGTTGTTGTTCTCCAGGTGGAAGTTGAGGTCCCCCAGGAGGATGTAGTCAGCGGAGGGGAGGGCATGCGGGCTGACGAAGTCGGCGATGTCCTCGCTGAATTGGGTGCGTGGTCCCGGAGGTCGGTAGATCAGGGTGCCTCTGAGGGTGGTGTTCGGGTCGGTGTGGATCTGGAAATGCAGGTGTTCGGCGGTGGTCAGGGTGTTGTCGGTGCTGGTCGTGAGACGGATGGTGTTCCTGTGGATGATGGCGATGCCTCCTCCCATCTGGTTGGCGGTGCGGTCCCTCCGGACGATCTTGTAGCCCTCTGGGATAGCGATGGCGATGTCGGGAGCTGAAGAGGCGTTCATCCAGGTCTCTGTGAGGAAGGCAACGTCAGGGGCTGTGGCGTCTAGGAGGTTCCAGAGTTCGATGGCGTGTCTGTGGACGGAGCGGGTGTTGAGCAGGATGCACTTGAGGTGGGTGCTGCTGGTGTTCGACTTGGCGGGTGCTGGTGCGAGGCAGGTCCGGATGCAGGAGAATTTGCAGGCGTGGCAGCTGAAGGGTCCGTGGGTGCGTCGTGGTGTGGCTTGGTGGCATCCTGGGAGTCGGCCGGTGTTGAGTGCGATGAGGGTGGCGGCGGAGTACGTCAGGTGGGTTGGTCGGGGTCTTCGTGGGCCAGGGGTCCTGGCGCTGGTCGCGATCCGGGCGCAGACGGGCTTACCTTTGGCGCGCCTTCGGCGCACAATCGGCGCGCCCGCTGCGCGTTCGCACGGTCGCCATATAAGGCAAAGTGCGCGGGTGGGCGGAGCAGCTGGGAGGCGGGAGCGGGGAGGGTACAGAAGAGAAAGGGGCGGGGTAAATGGCGGTGGCGGGAAGCGGGGAGGGAGAGCGGAGGGCGGCGAGGTAGGCGGGCAAACAGGAAGGAGACTGTTACCACGGCACAATAATTACAGAAAAACAAGCACAAATGGAGGGCAAAAACAAATGGCGAAAACAGGCAGAAAAAACGTTAACACGGCACAATGATTACAGAAAAACAAGCACAAATGGGGGGCAAAACAAATGGCGAAAACAAATGGGGAGAAACCAAGACGGCAGCGAGGCCGGCGGCGAGGCAGTTAGGCAAGGCAAAGGGGCACACGCAGCAGCTGGTGGCCGTGCGGCGCGGGGGTGTCCCACAAGTGAGTCACACTCACCTGCGTCGCACGGTCGCCATATAAGGCCAAGTGCACGGGTGGGCGGAGCAGCTGGGAGGCGGGAGCAGGGAGGGTACAGAAGAGAAAGGGGCGGGGTAAATGGCGGTGGCGGGAAGCGGGGAGGGAGAGCGGAGGGCGGCGAGGTAGGCGGGCAAACAGGAAGGAGACTGTTACCACGGCACAATAATTACAGAAAAACAAGCACAAATGGAGGGCAAAAACAAATGGCGAAAACAGGCAGAAAAAACGTTAACACGGCACAATGATTACAGAAAAACAAGCACAAATGGGGGGCAAAACAAATGGCGAAAACAAATGGGGAGAAACCAAGACGGCAGCGAGGCAGTAAGGCAAGGCAAAGGGGCACACGCAGCAGCTGGTGGCCGTGCGGCGCGGGGGTGTCCCACAAGTGGGTATTTAAGGCAGTGTTCATGTCACTATACTCCCTTCGATGTGGTGCCACCAAATCTGTGCATATCATTACAACCACACATGTCTGTGGGCCTACGCGGACTACTGCCCTCGGCCAACGCAAGAGTAGGTCACAGAAGTGGAACTGAACATCGATTATTCAAAGGCAGAATACATATCATCGCATGCAAGGCGAGGCGTAAGAGGATGATGCATTGCAGTCCGGAGGGAATAGGATCATTCAGGTGATCGAACACTACCGACAACTGCCCTGGTGTCACTAACTCTGTGCATCGCGAGACAACGACAGGTGGGTGTGGGCCACTGCTGATCGCTGCCTCCGGCCTACACTGTGGTCCAGTAGGTCACAGAGTCTTGATTTAGCGATGGCAGAGTTCATATCAGTGTACCGGCATCATCGCCGACTGCATCCCCTCTCAGCACCGGTGCCACTAAGTCTGTTCCCCGACATTCATGGACACTCTGGTCGTACATTTGTGGCGTCTGCGTCTATGGACTAGTGGCTAGTTTTCATCCTCATGTAGCTGATACCAAATTGGTGGTGAAAACGAGGCTGTCGCTTTCCACTCTACAATTTACTGCTTCTGGATAACATCAGACCTTCCGCATCATGCCCTGGAGGAGACCTTCCTCTGTCCCCCACAAGACTCCGCAACATTCACCTTCGACATCGATGAGGATGCGCTCACCGCGCGTGGACCTACCTCAGTGCACCGGAAGTCACCACCTCGTGGCAGGGTGCCTGTGCCGGCCGCTGTGCATCCGGGGCCACTAACTCTGTGCTGGGCAGGTCCGAGAACCCTTCTTCTGAGATATTGGATGGCCTCTGAGGCGATGGCCTTAGGGTCATCACTGCCATGTGTCTGTGGCCCTGCGCTGTCTGCTGGCTCCGGCCTCAACTGCGGTCCACCAGGGCTCACACACCAAATGGAGTCCTGACCGGCCCGGAAGTCGCATCACCGCAGGAGGCACACGCCACTACTGCTAGGACCACCTCCAACCGCCATCTGCCAGAGTAGAAACAGTGGTCCTGACAGACTTACGGAGTTGCTCACACCTGTCGTGGATGCCATCATCAGACTGATACCCTGCTAGGCACTCCAGGTGCCACTGACTCAATGCACCGCAAGCCATCGTCCGTGGCTGATTTAGTTTTGTTCTGTGGAGAGGTTGCGCAACAATGTCACCTCAAGCAGTGTGGGAGACCTGAGACGTTGATGAGGAAGATGATGCAGGTGTAACACACCCCACTGCATCTGCATCAGGAATATCTTGAAGGGACACAATCCGAGACTTTTTCTACACATGGGCGCACTCAGCTGTGATGCCCAGACCTCAGTGCGCTACAACTCACGGACACTTCTGTTTGCTCATTGTGTGCCCTCTGGACTTGCTCAGGCTACCTCCATGATGCTCCGCAGTTGTCCCTGTGATGCTGGTGTTGTCTGTTTACGTATTCATTGTGTTAACTGTTGTATTTGTTGCCAGCACCAACAACTCCCTGAGGGCTGGCTTGCACCCACCCCACACACATCCAGCACAGGCATCACTGTACATGTGGCCCTGCCAATAAAGGGGCCGGGCGCACGTGCCCGTAGCCAGTTCAACATAATGTCTGCGTGTGTCCCTGTGGTCTTGTTGTATGCATGGGGGCCCAGGGCCCTACGACATTACCTTGTACTGTCTACAGCGGATGCAGGCATATCACCACAGGCATCGGGTTTGAGCTTAGACATGTAGCTTTGTCGTCACCCACTCAATTCGTAAGGAGAGTGGCCTGGGCCGTAATACGCAGAGCCAACGTGGTGTGTGACTGATATGCGCGGGCCCATGGGCGCGGTTGTGTACTGTGAATGTGCATCTGCACGTGTCTCTATGGCAGTGTGGCTTTCCTTTGTGGGGTGTAGGTGGTCCCTGAAGGGTAATAGACACCAACGTATGTGATCTAGTTCGCCTTCCATGGGTTCGGAGCCCACCCACACCTGTTGGGACACCTCCTTTTTGCGTGCTGACACATGGCATTGGGGTGCCATGTGTAGGTGGGTGAAGTGTTGTGAGACGGCTGTGCTTACGGGTGCTTCCTGCTGTGCGGTCTGTTGCAGGCTCTGTGTTCTCCTCTAAGTAGCTTGGCTGCCCGGCTCCTGGTGGTGGGTTGCGTGGGATATCCATGGGCTGTTGTAGGGCGTCGGTGTTGAAGGTGTGGTGGTCCTCTCCGGCATCACAGATGTGTTTCCTTTTGTGCTCTGCTGGAGATGTTGTGTGCCCCTCTGCAATGTGAAGGGGAAATGCATGTTGACATTGTGTTGACATGTATGTTGGCACATTGTACTGGTTTACCTGCAGACTATGACAATGTACATTGTGACTGTTTGGGAGGTGCTGGATTCTTCTTCAGGACAGTGTACATTTGGACTACATGACGGATGTGAGGTCGTATGCGTACATTTCCATTTCACAGTTTCCAGCTCTGTCAGATGTAGTAGGCATGTTTCTGTGCATGTGCGGAGCCAGTTGTGTCCTCTGTTCTGTGGTGTCAGCTTTGCGCATTGCACCACGTTGTCGTCAATGTGGGTGTGCTGTTCTTGCTATTTGTGTGCGCTGTAGTGTGCCAAGGGGATCAGGGACATGATCCTGGGTGATTGTGTGCGTGCAGTGTGCTACACCTCGTTGTGCATGTGTGCCATTGTGCCCATCTCCCCCCGTCCCCCCACTCCCTGGTCGTTACTCACCATGTTGATTTGTGTCAGGTCCTCTTGAGCTGTGTCCGTACTCCCTACTCCTTGCACCGTCTCCACAATGGTGACTGTGGCCTTGGTTTCCTCCAGCTCCTCCTGTGGCGTGGGACTGCCACCTCTTGTCGCCGTTGCAGCTTTCCTGTTGGCAGCAGGTTTGTGCCTAGTTTAGGTTGTCACATCATGCCAGTTCCTCTTGGCCTCCTCGATTGGCCACCTTGGCACTCCGACTGCATTCCAGGTGGTCTACTTGTGGGTCAGTTGATGGTATTGTTCTGTCACCACCGTGACGCTGATCTGGTTTTGCTGCGGACTGCACCCCGTCTTCCTCTCCCTCTTCTCCTCGGCCGTCCCTGTTGTTCCTTGCTGCTGGTGGTCTGTGGGGGTTGTGGGGTTCGCGTTGGCCTCTGCGCTGGGTCAGGGTGCATCCATGTTGCTACGTGCTTTGGCTTGTTTCTGGTGTGTTGTGTCTGTGGTTTTTATGGTGCATTTTCCCACTAGACGTGTGGGATTTGCAGGCCTGTGGCTCGTTTTCGCAACTTTTTGTACCACAATTGGCTTCATCACATGATTTTTTGCGTTCGCATTTCGCAATTTTGCGGTGTGGCGTTGACTTTTGCATGGCCATTTGATGCGTTTTCTGGTGACTGTCGCATGCTACCGTCGCGTTGTGAATACTTGGTTGGCACGGCGTAATTTTCCCGCGATAGGCTGCAATGTTGAGATTTGTATTAAGCTTCTCTTGCGGTAGTTATCACACGTTCTTGTGAATATACCCCATTAATATTTGGTAGGCACAAGGAAATTGAGTGATTTGCCCAGAGTTACAGAATGGAAGAAAAAGTGGTTTCAGACAGACGACTCAAAGGAGACGGACGTCACATAGGGCAGCGTTTTTCAACCACTGTTCCGCGGCACACTAGTGAGCCGCGAGATGTTGCCTGGTGTGCCGTGGGAAAACGTGGGAAAAATGGAAACATTCCCAAAAGTTTTTTTTTTAAATAAATTTTCCCCCACTAGGGCGGCCGGGCGGCGGCCACCGGACTGTATCCTGGGTATGGGGGGGGTGGGGTCCTCGGATGTCCGGGCTGTGATTGGTCCAGACTCCAGCCTGGACCTATCACAGAGCAGTATCTTCCGACTTCCTTCCCGCCCGAGCGCAGTGTGCGCAGCAGCGGAGAGAAGAAGACGTCGCGTCACCAGGAGGACCGGAGCCGGAGGACTGACGGACGGAGACCAGGACTGAGAGACCGCATCCGGATCCAGACCAGGCCGTAAGGTTTTTAATGTTTAATTTCCTCCAGAGTATTCTTATGCTTCTAACCATTGAGGGGTCCATTTCCGCTCTAAGGCCAATGACTATCTACTACTATGAGATGTGGGAGACTCAGGGGCCACCCTTCACATTTTGCACCCCCCCCTTCATAATTTAAGGCTGAAGGCAGCCACTACCTTCAAGGGGGGGGGGGGCTTCTGCATCAGGACAATGTATGTCTGTGACATATGAGCTTCTCAGGGCCCCCACAACACATTCTTGTTTAGAGCGGCCCCTTCATTTTGCGTTATGCCATTGAATACAACGTCACATGGGTGTGTGCGTCACTGTGACTCAGAAACTACAATATGCACTGTCCTCAAAGTCAGTATTGCTGTCACGTTTTTGCATCTATTTTTCGGTATGCGTGTTGGTGTGTAGGCCTCCGTCACCTGTTCCCCGTCTCCCTCGTTTTTCTCAGCTCCAGAAAATTTTCTCAGGTTTTTTGCTCCCTTGTTCGTCCCCCCTCCCTAAAAGCTGTCTTCCCAGCAGTTCCCGCACGCTGGCACTTTCCTTTTCACACATTCGGGCCCTGCGAGCAGCACTCCAGAGTAGACAGACAGCGTGGGGACTGCGCCTCTTGGCGGGAGGCACTGAGTGCCGCGTCCCAGGGTGCTTCAGTGTTTTCACTGACTGAGGCCGCCAGGGACCCAACACATCTGTTCCGAAGCTCTCCTATCCTCGCGCAGCCTCTGCCACCTGTTCCGGCACTCCAAAACAAATTGGTGTTTTTATTAACCCCTTCGGTGCTCATGACGGAACGGTTCCGTCATGAGCGTCGGTTGAGCTGTGCTCATGACGGAACCGTTCCGTCATGAGCCCGCCCGCGCAAGAAACGGTCAGCACCGCGGCGGAATTTGCGCCGCATGGAAGGGGTTAACGCTGTCATTAGTACACACGCGCTCAGAAACAAGGCATACCTTTTGTGCGGTGTTAAGGACTGGTTGATTCGTGGATTTATTTATATAGCAAAAGAATGGTGGAAGGAAAGCTTGAATTAATGTCATTCACTGCTAATTATGCTGGGCCACATTCCATTCCGTCGGTTTATGACTTTCTAGTAAAGGAACACTCATATGGAAATCATTCCCTAAAAGGGATGGTCCCAAGTGAAATGCATGTACACTTTGAACGGGGGCATAAACATCCCTCACCTGTTTTGGTGCCAAGACTCATTTGCATACGCTGGGCCCTTACCTGTAACGCCCAGGCCAGCTAAAAAACGATAACATTGCTTGAGACCCCGATTAATTGCCAGTGCTTGAGATTAATCTGAATAATCCTATCTATCGCTTTTTGTGCTGTTCGATGCGTCATAGGGAGAGGAGAACAAGGAGGGGGGGCACATAAAAAGAGGGCTCATTACATGAGCTTGGCAATGCCGCTGGGGGTCACACATTTCTGACAAAACAAAGAATAAGATCTGGAAACATGAATAAGTAGATGTTTTTAAGTTAGGAGCTGGTGAGTTAACCCAACGTGCCTGTTAACATGGAAATCTGGATGTTGGCCTTTTTAATTCATGCCAGCATTTGTTGGGAGAAACATACAGACAGGTCTATTGCGCTGTTCAAGTATACAGCTTTCATTAGGAAGGCACAAATGCATTTTGGGGGCTATTTGTGTCTCAGCTATGTGAGGACTTCAGTGTACGGGTGAGTATTAAACCGGGCAAGCCATGGGGGGATGTGGATTTCGAGTTGTGGATGCAATGGATGTCTTTAATGCATTCAACAGCTACTACGGATACAGCGAGGGGCCTTCAAGTCGGGTAATGTCCCTTTTAGCCCCATCCAGCTCAACAAGGTGCGGGGTATGGACCAAAACCAACAGGACCCAATGTTGGGGCATGTTTTAATTTCAATAAAGGTTTACATTCCAGACACCCATGCATGTTCAAGTGTTCGAAATGTGGGGAGAGACACCCGATTACTCCTTGGCCAGCCCAGCGAAACAGTTGTGAGCGACTGGAGTGAGGGGACATGAGGGTCCTACTGAGCCATAGGGCTCATAAACCAGTTACGGTAGAGCGTTTGCTCCCATGGCTTGCTGTCTACCTTGACAGGGAGGCGGCCTTCAAGTTGGAATGAGGATTTAATGAAGGTTTTCAGTAGGTTACCGGGGCCCTAGGGGCCATTGATGGGCGGACAATTAACGGTCAGCAAAGGAAATGCCAAAGATAGTGGTGGATAAATTGAGGGAGGAAGTGGAGGAAGAGAGAATTGTAGGTCGTTTCTATGATTGGTCCCTGACACACTTGATCATCTCCCCATTGGGGTGGTGCCCAAGAAGATGGAGCAGGAGTTCAGGATGATATACCATTTGTCATGAACAGGGGGAGCTTCGAAGAATTATTTCATTGCCACAGAAGACGCTTAAGTGGTATATGCTTCGGTTGATAATGCTATAAAAATGGTGATACGGTGCGGCAGGGGAGGGTAGTTGGCGAAGAGTGACGTCAAATTGACTTTCCAATTGTTGCGCGTACACCCAGATGTTTTTCCATTGTTAGGCATGCAATTTGGGGGTGCTATTTACGTGGACAGAGCATTGCCTTTGTGCTATGCCATCTCATGTGCGTTGTTTGAGGCTTTCAGCCCCTTACTACAGTGGGTATTTACCAGGAGGAGTGGGCTTTGCAGGGTATCCCACTACCTGGATGATTTTGTGTTTGAGGCCAGGAAAGGGTCTCACGAGTGTCACAGGGCTTTGGCTCACTTTGATAGGTTAGCAGAGGATTTGGGTATTCTGCTGGCTCCTGAAAAGATGGACGGCCCCGATAAGGTGTTGACATTTTTGGGCATTGAGTTGAACACTGAATTGTTTGTGGCACTAGTGCCTTGAGCGAAGGCTAAAGAGATTCAGCAGTTCTTGGATGAGGTGATCAGGGAAAGGAGAATTAAGTTGAGGAAGGTGCAGAAGCTGTTGAGTTTCTTGAATTTCGTATGCAGAGCGGGGTGGGGTGGACAAACCTTTTGCAGGACATGGGGCATGGCTATGTCAGGGGCTGTGTTACCCCGCCACAGAGTGTGGAATTCCTTGTCCGTGAGAGCTCATCTTTGTATCTGGAGGACTTTTTCGTACAACTTCAATGGTGTATCAATGCTGTTTCTGGATGACAACATGGTGTGGCACGTGCAGATATTTTCCGATGTGGCGAGAGCGCATTGTTTTTTTCTGTTCTGGGATGGCAGATGGTGTGCAGAGAGTTGGCTGCCACACTGATTGCAGCAACGATGGAACATCACCTTCCTGGAATTTTTCCTGCTTCAGGTGGCATTGACAGTATAAGGAGGAGAGTTGGCGAACAGAACAGTGATGTTCAATGTGGACAACATGACGGTAGTGGACATGGTGAATAGACAGAGGGTGAGGGATCTGAGGGTGCTATGATTGTTGAGACAATTTATGCTGGGCTGTTTGCGATTGAACATTGTTTTCAGGGTTAAACAGGTGCCAGGTGTGAGCAATGATATAGCGGATGCTTTATCTCGATTGCAGTGGCTACGATTCCGCACATTGGAGCTTAGAGCAGAGGACAGCAAGACACCATTACCGCCAAGTATTTGAGAGACAGGGGAGTGAGAGTGATTGGGCTGATGGAGAGGCTTTGGCGGAATCTACCAGGAGGGTCTATCGTCCGGCATGGAACAGGCCATAGACTTTTGAGGGGGACACACAGAGGCCGGTGATACAGGACCAGGTTGACAAAGAAAGGTCAGTGATGTGTTTTGTTTAGTTTTTAATTGACAAAGATTTATCACCCACGAACATAGTGGGCAAGATGACTAGAGTTTCTTTTTATGAAAAATATTACTGGGGCTTCCCTGGGGGAAGCAACGGGTGCATCCTAGACTTCCCCTAGAAAACCTTATGTAATAGAGGCAGGCCAGATAGGTGGTTGGTAGAAACAGTGGAATGGGTATGTTGTGAGGACAGTATTTAAGGAGTCAGGAGAGCCAGTGACAGCGTCTTCTTGACTCCTTCACCGCCGACAAAAGGAGGAAGAAGAGCTTTTACTGCCCACCAACCCTACAAGGTTTGGGGATGAAGGGGCAGGGATCGTGTGCAGCGAATGCCATCATAGGACAGTTTGCATGGGTGTCAAAAGTAGTTTGAGGGATGGAGAGTCAGATGCGGGTGAATTCACTCCTCGGGAGGATGAAGGGAGCCCTGGTGAAGGAAGAAGGTGTGTAGGATTCTTGGAACAGGGCAAGGAGGCTTCCTTGGAGGATTTATTTGTAGGGGACGTGAGAGAGAGATTGGGGAATGGAAGAAGGTCAGTGAGTGATAGTAGAAAGAATGAAACAAAGTATGGAGCTTGAGGTGAAAGCTTGGTAAGAAGTGAGTACTGTTGTGTGATGATGGGGTTGACGTACCAAAATTGTTTGACGGTAATGTTAATGTTGTTTTGTGGTTGACTTTAGTGGGAGCACATGACACTGGAGCATTGGGAACTGTTGGCTTGAAGCACAAATGGTGATGATGTTCTGTGAAGCACTACACTACAAAGTTTGATCTCTTTAGAGTGCTGAATAAGCAAAAGTGTACGCATTGTGGAAAAGGGAAGTTAATCCAATCTGGTGAGAGTGCAATCTGAGCTTTTATGTCACCACAAATCATTCGGGATATTGTAGCTTGTACTTTCTTTCAATAAACTAATTTGATTAAAACATCTGATAATTATTTGCAGGTGAAAAATCAAGTACCAGAACTGTGTGCATATTCACATGAAGCGAGTTAGTCACCCTATGCACCCTACTGAGGCCTACCTCAAGTGCTGACTCATTAGGTTGAGCCTAGCGTAGCTCGCAGGCGCTGCTCTGCAAGGTTTCTTGTATCTACTCTTATCTACTCTGTGGGTCTGACTCCTCCCACAAATTGGATTTGCTTTTTTCATGTGTCTTTTCAGAATCAAAGCCTGCAAATGGTTAAAGGTGAGTGCATGTCCCACATCTTCTGAAAAGGTACACTCCCACGGGGTTTTGCCGCGGGAGCAAGCTGCGGCGTGCAGGGTGGCATCTGCAGGGCCGCCGTGTCTCCGTGTGCCTGCCCCCACCACTCCTCTTTGTGTCCCTTTACATTGCCTCAGCTCGTGTTTGGAATGTTGTTTGCTGACTTTCAGAAGCAGACCCCTCCCATGCCCCGTTGCGGCTGAGTTTTTTCTTCCTTTCCCTTCGCTCGTCGATCAGCAGGACTTCATAGACGCCTTGCTTTAAGTTTGGACACATTGCTATTAGGGCAGTTCTCACTTTCGCTTCCATTGCTGCCTGTTTGTGTGTGGCTTTCCCCCTCCCTCCAAGCAACCACAGCTGTGGGTTTCTCAGGGCTAAGAGACCTTGCACTGCCACCCCTCTACCCCCCCTGCCTCCCTCTTAACTCCAGCGGTGGCATTTGCAGGTCGTTAATTCTTTCCCCCTTGTTTCATTGGTCCTGTAGTTTTATTTCTCTATTATAGGTGTGACCAAAGAAACAGTCACCCTCATTACATCTGGTCAGAGGTCAGATAAAGAAGCAGTGCCTTTTAATAGAGGAGCCAGCCCACTGCTCCCCTTTGCCAAAAAACTCGAGTCAGCAACATCTAAGCCACAATGTGCTGCATCTGGTTTCTGATCTTTTCAAGGTGCTAGATGGGAAGTCTCTTTTGATGGAAATCCGCTCATTCTCTTGCTCAAACGATTAAAGACGCCTCTAAGGAACAACGCATCCAAAAGCAAAGGTCTTAAAACTCATCTTACCTAAACCCTAACCTGCATCTGTATTGCTATAGATATGTCTGTATTATAATGTATTAACTATCGTGTAAAGCGCTCTAATACCTGCGGGCCAAGTTCCTGCTATATACAACTCCCCCCACCTAGTAAAAAAGGCACTCTAACCACATACATATGATCTATAAAGTGCATGTTTTTTATCTAAAGCTGCCTTTTTTTGCTGCTTCTATTCTGTGAAGATTTTCCACAATAATACCAACCCTACCGACCTTAAAGTGAAAGCTTTTTAAATTGACCGACATTTTTTAGCACATATGCACGTTTTTTCTTTGGTCCTGTATTTCTTTTCTCCATTATATGTCTAGGCTGGTAAGTCTCAGAACGTACAGTGCAGCTGACTGAAGAAACAGAACTGGCAGAGAGTGGCCTTCTTGACATCTGGTCAGAGGTCAGAAAAACAAGCAGGGTCTTTTAATAGAGGAACCCGCTGCTAACCTCTGCCAACAAACACGAGTCAGCAACATCCAAGCCACAATGTGCTGCATCTGAGTTCTGATCTTTTCAAGGCGCTACATTGTAAGTCTCTTCTGATTTGTATTATTGTTTGATTCCGGTCGTGTATCAGCACGGCACACTCTTTATGTGGACACGTGCTTCATGTTTCGTCTCAGATTGCAATAAAAAACAAAACTGACTGAGTGCAAACCGGCTTGAAAACACGCCTCTAAATCTTTCTTGTCAAGAATTTGCATGTGCCACTCCGCACGTCACTGCCTGTAATTTTAACTACTTTGGCGCCCGTCGTCAATAACCCGTGCCATCCCGTCCCCTCCCATACATAGCTGCCTCTTATTTTCAGTTGAACAATATCAACGGATGAAAGAGTTTATTCAGATTCATGCAAACTAGCTTGATTTACAAGCTACAGTCATGGACAGGAAGTGGCACCAGTTAAAAACAGGATCATTATTTCGATACAAACTGAATAATTACATAATCTTCAAACTACCTGACTGGGTGTCAGTAACAAAATAATTTCTGTAACAGTATTTCTGATTTATTAGGTTAGCAAGCTGCTTTTACATGAGGGGCACGCCAACAAATGAAGCGAGGGTCGCAACTCGATGACTTCCTCAAAACTCTAAGGTGTCTGTTAAAATGGAACACATTTTTCCTTGTAATTGTCAAAATTGAAATACAGCTTGCAATTGCAGAGGCATGGTAAACTGATTTAGTGTTTGAATCTAGAGGGAAATTATGTTAATTGCGTACAGCAAACATGCTTCTGGGGAGGGGCGGAGCAATGTGTGCCCTTCATAGTGGTGATGACCTCTTGAGCCCGTCCTCAGGGTTGTGGGTGTGCGCTCTGCAGAAAATGGGTTCAGGCACGCGCTGAGGTGTGGGTTTAGGGTCCAATGTGATGTAAAGTAGAGATCAAGACCATGTTTCTCTCCATGGGAAATCTGTGGAAACTTTGGGCTCCAAGCCACTCTTTCACCCAGCCCTTCCTTTATACACGATCACACAGATGTAAACCAGTGACAGACTGTACTGAATGTGCACATGTGTGTTGGGGTGGGGGAGGGGGCTGGGGATGCACCAATGGCAATGGGAGGAGGGCTACTGCCTGCCAGACAACCTAAACAAATGGTGTCACCTGGAAGGAAATGCTTTGGTCCCATAAAGAACTGCATGAAGAACATCCCACATTAACATCCCAAATTTCCTTGGGCCAAGACTATTTTTGTGTGTTTTTTATCCACTTTTATGTAGCGAGTAGTGTGTTACATCACAGGAAAACACATTGGGGGATATTCAGCAGGAACTATCGCCGAGTTAACGGCACTTTATCGCAGCCAAAGTTGAGATAAACTTATCATCCCAATCACAAGCTGGTGTTAACAGTCCACAGCACCAGTTTACCCGTGATAGCAGCCGCAAAAAACATCGCCAAAGATGACCCCCGCAACTATCGCTAATGAGATGCAGAGTAGGCTTTCCCATGCAAAAAGCCGCATCAGCACCACTCCACAACTTTCACAACGACAAGCCAGAACTGTGATAAGAACACAAAACAGGCGATAAGGCGCGTTAGCAGCAGGAAAATAACACCTGCTCTGACCTGGTGCAAAGTCGGACCACAGCCTGCACCACAAAAGAGAGCCCAGCCCACAGCCACATCGGAAGGGCAACAGATGCCACAGAGCCACTGGTCATGCGACCCGGACACCCAAGAGGGCCACAACACCCACCGCCACCACCCCAGGACCCCAACACCCACCCGGAACCCTCCCCCCGGACCACCACAGAGGCTGTGCAGACAAAGACAGCGGACCCCTAGGAAACGCACCAGCCTCAAAGACCCAACACCTGACAATGTCATTGCCCACTACAGGCACAAAAGGACAACCATCCTTCGCATCCTGACCAACATCGCCCAACAGGCCGACGGCAACAGCACAGCAGACAACCAACAACCCACCCCACACAAAGCTGCTGGCTGTGCTGCACTTGTTGGCCCCTGGTACCCCCCAACCAACACCCACCAGAGTCGGATGAGTCTCGCAGCCAGCCACATTCAAGTTCCTCACACCTGTCCTGGACATCACCATCAGCCTGGTACCCCAGTCCCTATACGTTCAACACAATGCGCAGGATCTGCTGGAGACCAAGTAAGGACCATACGCCATAGCTGGATGCACGCACGTGTTGGGGGCAATCCACAGCACACATGTCATACCTGTGCCCCCTGGTGACACAGCACACAATCACCGCAACAGAAAGCACATGTCTCACATCAATGTGCAGGCAACATCCGAACACCATGGAACCTCAACCAATCTCACCTCCAAATACCCAGCCAGTGTGCATGGTCCCTTCATCCTCCGACAGTTCAGCAGCAACCAGCATTCCCAGGATGGCACAAAGGCCCTTGGCAAGTTCCATATGAACACCCCACTCACCTCAACTCCACAACCATGCAACTCACAACCCTGGCAACGCACATGTCACAAAATCACAACCAACATGCAGAACAACATGCCCACCCACCAGACACAACAGAACAACTCACAATGGTAACCTGGGCAAGCCGTGAACATGAGCCATCAACGGCATGGCACCTCAGTCACACACTAGCACAATGCGGGGAGAGGTGGCAACCAGGCATGTATAAAGGATGCAGGAGAACCATGATTGGGAAAGTACACAATGCCAAGAGTGGCGGAGATGTGCTGGACAGACCGCAGTATGCCGAACACACCCATATCCATGGCGACATAACCCTCTGGTGTATGGAGTGTAGTGGACAGTGGACGCAACCATGTCACCCCAGCCAGTGGGTGAGTTCGAGGAAATGTTGCCTGTTACGTCCGCCCCGTATGTGTGAGCGGAGTGGGATGGCCCGGTGTACGAATAAAAAGCACGTTGCCCTGGGCGTGGTCCTCTTCCGGAAAGCCCAACGTCTCTGCCAGGGCGGCGCCTCTCACCATGCCACGAGGCCGATGCCGTCCTCGTTGCGGAGTTGCCTGCGATCCTGTGCGCCTGCCATACCCCGGCCCACTGGACCCCAAACCTGTCAGGCCCGCCCCTGTGCAGTCAGCACACACTGATCACCTTCCGACACCAGCGTGTGTCAAGGAGGGTGCACCACGTGCCAGCGCAAGCTCCAAGCCCGAGGCCCGCGACCTTGACAGCCTCTCAGACCATTACGGCCTCCACGACACAGGCCCGCTTTACTCCTTTCTCGTTGACGTACTCTACAGCTGACCGGCCTACACCACGGTCAAGAAGGTCACACATTTGGAACTGAGTCTTGATTACACGATGGCAGAGTACATATGTTCATTGCAGATTTTATATCAGTGTACTCCCTTCGATGTTGTGCCACCAACTCTGCGCATGGCATTCTCACAACACATGTCTGTTGTCCCCTGCTGACTACTGCCTTCAGCCTACACCACGGACAAGTAGGTCACACATTTGGAACTGAGTCTTGATTACACCATGGCAGTTAACATTATTTAAGGCAGTGTTCATGTCACTATATTCCCTTCGATGTGGTGCCACCAAATCAGTGCATAGCATTACAACCACACATGTCTGTGGGCCTACGCGGACTACTGCCCTCGGCCAACGCAAGAGTTGGTCACAGAAGTGGAACTGAACATCGATTATTCAAAGGCAGAATACATATCATCGCATGCAAGGCGAGGTGTAAGAGGATGACGCGTTGCAGTCCGGAGGGAATAGGATCATTCAGGTGATCGAACACTACCGACAACTGCCCTGGTGTCACTAACTCTGTGCATCGTGAGACAACGACAGGTGGGTGTGGGCCACTGCTGACCGCTGCCTCCGGCCTACACTGTGGTCCAGTAGGTCACAGAGTCTTGATTTAGCGATGGAAGAGTTCATATCAGTGTACCGGCATCATCGCCGACTGCATCCCCTCTCAGCACTGGTGCCACTAAGTCTGTTCCCCGACATTCATGGACACTCTGGTCGTACATTTGTGGCGTCTGATTCTATGGACTAGTGGCTAGTTTTCATCCTCATGTAGCTGATACCAAATTGGTGGTGAAAACGAGGCTGTCGCTTTCCACTCTACCATTTACTGCTTCTGGATAACATCAGACCTTCCGCATCATGCCCTGGAGGAGACCTTCCTCTGTCCCCCACAAGACTCCGCAACATTCACCTTCGACATCGATGAGGACGCGCTCACTGCGCGTGGACCTACCTCAGTGCACCGGAAGTCACCGCCTCGTGGCAGGGTGCCTGTGCCGGCCGCTGTGCATCCGGGGCCACTAACTCTGTGCTGGTCAGGTCCGGGAACCCTTCTTCTGAGAAATTGGATGGCCTCTGAGGCGATGGCCTTAGGGTCATGAATGCCATGTGTCTGTGGCCCTGCGCTGTCCGCTGGCTCCGGCCTCAACTGCGGTCCACCAGGGCTCACACACCAAATGGAGTCCTGACCGGCCCGGAAGTCGCATCACCGCAGGAGGCACACGCCACCACTGCTAGGACCACCTCCAACCGCCATCTGCCAGAGTAGAAACAGTGGTCCTGACAGACTTACGGAGTTGCTCACACCTGTCGTGGATGCCATCATCAGACTGATACCCTGCTAGGCACTCCAGGTGCCACTGACTCAATGCACCGCAAGCCATCATCCGTGGCTGATTTAGTTTTGTTCTGTGGAGAGGTTGCGCAACAATGTCACCTCAAGCAGTGTGGGAGACCTGAGACTTTGATGAGGAAGATGATGCAGGTGTAACACACCCCACTGCATCTGCATCAGGAATATCTTGAAGGGACACAATCCAAGACTTTTTCTACACATGGGCGCACTCAGCTGTGATGCCAAGACCTCAGTGCGCTACAACTCACGGACACTTCTGTTTGCTCATTGTGTGCCCTCTGGACTTGCTCAGGCTACCTCCATGATGCTCCGCAGTTGTCCCTGTGATGCTGGTGTTGTCTGTTTACGTATTCATTGTGTTAACTGTTGTATTTGTTGCCAGCACCAACAACTCCCTGAGGGCTGGCTTGCACCCACCCCACACACATCCAGCACAGGCATCACTGTACATGTGGCCCTGCCAATAAAGGGGCCGGGCGCACGTGCCCGTAGCCAGTTCAACATAATGTCTGCGTGTGTCCCTGTGGTCTTGTTGTATGCATGGGGGCCCAGGGCCTTACGACATTACCTTGTACTGTCTACAGCGGATGCAGGCATATCACCACAGGCATCGGGTTTGAGCTTAGACATGTAGCTTTGTCGTCACCCACTCAATTCGTAAGGAGAGTGGCCTGGGCCGTAATACGCAGAGCCAACGTGGTGTGTGACTGATATGCGTGGGCCCCTGGGCGTGGTTGTGTACTGTGAATGTGCATCTGCACGTGTCTCTATGGCAGTGTGGCTTTCCTTTGTGGGGTGTAGGTGGTCCCTGAAGGGTAATAGACACCAACGTATGTGATCTAGTTCGCCTTCCATGGGTTCGGAGCGCACCCACACCTGTTGGGACACCTCCTTTTTGCGTGCTGACACATGGCATTGGGGTGCCATGTGTAGGTGGGTGAAGTGTTGTGAGACGGCTGTGCTTGCGGGTGCTTCCTGCTGTGCGGTCTGTTGCAGGCTCTGTGTTCTCCTCTAAGTAGCTTGGCTGCCCGGCTCCTGGTGGTGGGTTGCGCGGGATATCCATGGGCTGTTGTAGGGCGTCGGTGTTGAAGGTGTGGTGGTCCTCTCCGGCATCACAGATGTGTTTCCTTCTGTGCTCTGCTGGAGATGTTGTGTGCCCCTCTGCAATGTGAAGGGGAAACGCATGTTGACATTGTGTTGACATGTATGTTGGCACATTGTACTGGTTTACCTGCAGACTATGACAATGTACATTGTGACTGTTTGGGAGGTGCTGGATTCTTCTTCAGGACAGTGTACATTTGGACTACATGACGGATGTGAGGTCGTATGCGTACATTTCCATTTCACAGTTTCCAGCTCTGTCAGATGTAGTAGGCATGTTTCTGTGCATGTGCGGAGCCAGTTGTGTCCTCTGTTCTGTGGTGTCAGCTTTGCGCATTGCACCACGTTGTCGTCAATGTGGGTGTGCTGTTCTTGCTATTTGTGTGCGCTGCAGTGTGCCAAGGGGATCAGGGACATGATCCTGGGTGATTGTGTGTGTGCAGTGTGCTACACCTCGTTGTGCATGTGTGCCATTGTGCCCATCTCCCCCCGCCCCCCACTCCCTGGTCGTTACTCACCATGTTGATGTTGTGTCAGGTCCTCATGAGCTGTGTCCGTACTCCCTACTCCTTGCACCGTCTCCACAATGGTGACTGTGGCCTTGGTTTCCTCCAGCTCCTCCTGTGGCGTGGGACTGCCACCTCCTGTCGCCGTTGCAGCCTTCCTGTTGGCAGCAGGTTTGTGCCTAGTTCAGGTTGTCACATCATGCCAGTTCCTCTTGGCCTCCTCGATTGGCCACCTTGGCACTCCGACTGCATTCCAGGTGGTCTACTTGTGGGTCAGTTGATGGTATTGTTCTGTCACCTCCGTGACGCTGATCTGGTTTTGCTGCGGACTGCACCCCGTCTTCCTCTCCCTCTTCTGATTTTTGCATGGCCATTTGATGCGTTTTCTGGTGACTGTCGCATGCTACCGTCGCGTTGTGAATACTTGGTTGGCACGGCGTAATTTTCCCGCGATAGGCTGCAATGTTGAGATTTGTATTCAGCTTCTCTTGCGGTAGTTATCACACTTTCTTGTGAATATACCCCATTAATATTTGGTAGGCACAAGGAAATTGAGTGATTTGCCCAGAGTTACAGAATGGAAGAAAAAGTGGTTTCAGACAGACGACTCAAAGGAGACGGACGTCACATAGGGAGAGGAGAACAAGTAGGGGGGGCACATAAAAAGAGGGCTCCTTACATGAGCTTTGCAATGCCGCTACTACGGATACAGCGAGGGGCCTTCAAGTCGGGTAATGTCCCTTTTAGCCCCATCCAGCTCAACAAGGTGCGGGGTATGGACCAAAACCAACAGGACCCAATGTTGGGGCATATTTTAATTTCAATAAAGGTTTACATTCCAGACACCCATGCAAGTTCAAGTGTTCGAAATGTGGGGAGGGACACCCGATTACTCCTTGGCCAGCCCACGAAACAGTTGTGAGCGACTGGAGTGAGGGGACATGAGGGTCCTACTGAGCCATAGGGCTCATAAACCAGTTACGGTAGAGCGTTTGCTCCCATGGCTTGCTGTCTACCTTGACAGGGAGGCGGCCTTCAAGTTGGAATGAGGATTTAATGAAGGTTTTCAGTAGGTTACCGGGGCCCTAGGGGCCATTGGTGGGCGGACAATTAACGGTCAGCAAAGGAAATGCCAAAGATAGTGGTGGATAAATTGAGGGAGGAAGTGGAGGAAGAGAGAATTGTAGGTCGTTTCTATGATTGGTCCCTGACACACTTGATCATCTCCCCATTGGGGTGGTGCCCAAGAAGATGGAGCAGGAGTTCAGGATGATATGCCATTTGTCATGAACAGGGGGAGCTTCGAAGAATTATTTCATTGCCACAGAAGATGCTTAAGTGGTATATGCTTCGGTTGATAATGCTATAAAAATGGTGATACAGTGCGGCAGGGGAGGATAGTTGGCGAAGAGTGACGTCAAATCAACTTTCCAATTGTTGCGCATACACCCAGATGTTTTTCCATTGTTAGGCATGCAATTTGGGGGTGCTATTTACGTGGACAGAGCATTGCCCTTGTGCTATGCCATCTCATGTGCGTTGTTTGAGGCTTTCAGCCCCTTACTACAGTGGGTGTTTACCAGGAGGAGTGGGCTTTGCAGGGTATCCCACTACCTGGATGATTTTGTGTTTGAGGGCAGGAAAGGGTCTCACGAGTGTCACAGGGCTTTGGCTCACTTTGATAGGTTAGCAGAGGATTTAGGTATTCTGCTGGCTCCTGAAAAGATGGAAGGCCCCGGTAAGGTGTTGACATTTTTGGGCATTGAGTTGAACACTGAATTGTTGGTGGCACTAGTGCCTTGAGCGAAGGCTAAAGAGATTCAGCAGTTCTTGGATGAGGTGATCAGGGAAAGGAGAATTAAGTTGAGGAAGGTGCAGAAGCTGTTGGGTTTCTTGATTTTCGTATGCAGAGTGGGGTGGGGTGGAGAAACCTTTTGCAGGTCATGGGGCATGGCTATGTCAGGGGCTGTGTTACCCCGCCACAGAGTGTGGAATTCCTTGTCTGTGAGAGCTGATCTTTGTATCTGGAGGACTTTTTCGTACAACTTCAATGGTGTATCAATGCTGTTTCTGGATGACAACATGGTGTGGCACGTGCAGATATTTTCCGATGTGGCGAGAGCGCATTGTTTTTGTCTGTTCTGGGATGGCAGATGGTGTGCAGATAGTTGGCTGCCACACTGATTGCAGCAACGATGGAACATCTCCTTCCTGGAATTTTTCCTGCTTCAGGTGGCATTGACAGTATAAGGAGGAGAGTTGGCGAACAGAACAGTGATGTTCAATGTGGACAACATGACGGTAGTGGACATGGTGAATAGACAGAGGGTGAGGGATCTGAGGGTGCTATGATTGTTGAGACAATTTATGCTGGGCTGTTTGCGATTGAACATTGTTTTCAGGGTTAAACAGGTGCCAGGTGTGAGCAATGATATAGCGAATGCATTATCTCGATTGCAGTGGATACGATTCCACACATTGGAGCTTAGAGCAGAGGACAGCAAGACACCATTACCGCCAAGTATTTGAGAGACAGGGGAGTGAGAGTGATTGGGTTGATGGAGAGGCTTTGGCGGAATCTACCAGGAGGGTCTATCGTTCGGCATGGAACAGGCCATAGACTTTTGAGGGGGACACACAGAGGCCGGTGATACAGGACCAGGTTGACAAAGAAAGGTCAGTGATGTGTTTTGTTTAGTTTTTAATTGACAAAGATTTATCACCCACGAACATAGTGGGCAAGATGACTAGAGTTTCTTTTTTTGGAAAATATTACTGGGGCTTCCCTGGGGGAAGCAACAGGTGCATCCTAGACTTCCCCTAGAAAACCTTATGTAATAGAGGCAGGCCAGACAGGTGGTTGGTAGAAACAGTGGAATGGGTATGTTGTGAGGACAGTATTTAAGGAGTCAGGAGAGCCAGTGACAGCGTCTTCTTGACTCCTTTACCGCCGACAAAAGGAGGAAGAAGAGCTTTTACTGCCCACCAACCCTACAAGGTTTGGGGATGAAGGGGCAGGGATCGGGTGCAGCGAATGCCATCATAGGACAGTTTGCATGGGTGTAAAAAGTAGTTTGAGGGGTGGAGAGTCAGATGCGGGTGAATTCACTCCTCTGGAGGATGAAGGGAGCCCTGGTGAAGGAAGAAGGTGTGTAGGATTCTTGGAACAGGGCAAGGAGGCTTCCTTGGAGGATTTATTTGTAGGGGAAGTGAGAGAGAGATTGGGGAATGGAAGAAGGTCAGTGAGTGATAGTAGAAAGAATGAAACAAAGTATGGAGCTTGAGGTGAAAGCTTGGTAAGAAGTGAGTACTGTTGTGTGATGATGGGGTTGACGTACCAAAATTGTTTGACGGTAATGTTAATGTTGTTTTGTGGTTGACTTTAGTGGGAGCACATGACAGTGGAGCATTGGGAACTGTTGGCTTGAAGCACAAATGGTGATGATGTTCTGTGAAGCACTACACTACAAAGTTTGATCTCTTTAGAGTGCTGAATAAGCAAAAGTGTACGCATTGTGGAAAAGGGAAGTTAATCCAATCTGGTGAGAGTGCAATCTGAGCTTTTATGTCGCCACAAATCATTCGGGATATTGTAGCTTGTACTTTCTTTCAATAAAATAATTTGATTAAAACATCTGATAATTATTTGCAGGTGAAAAATCAAGTACCAGAACTGTGTGCATATTCACATGAAGCGAGTTAGTCACCCTATGCACCCTACTGAGGCCTACCTCAAGTGCTGACTCATTAGGTTGAGCCTAGCGTAGCTCGCAGGCGCTGCTCTGCAAGGTTTCTTGTATCTACTCTTATCTACTCTGTGTGGGTCTGACTCCTCCCACAAATTGGATTTGCTTTTTCATGTGTCTTTTCAGAATCAAAGCCTGCAAATGGTTAAAGGTGAGTGCATGTCCCACATCTTCTGAAAAGGTACACTCCCACGGGGTTTTGCCGCGGGAGCAAGCTGCGGCATGCAGGGTGGCATCTGCAGGGCCTCCGTGTCTCCGTGTGCCTGCCCCCACCACTCCTCTTTGTGTCCCTTTACATTGCCTCAGCTCGTGTTTGGAATGTTGTTTGCTGACTTTCAGAAGCAGACCCCTCCCATGCCCCGTTGCGGCTGAGTTTTTTCTTCCTTTCCCTTCGCTCGTCGATCAGCAGGACTTCATAGACGCCTTGCTTTAAGTTTGGACACATTGCTATTAGGACAGTTCTCACTTTCGCTTCCATTGCTGCCTGTTTGTGTGTGGCTTTCCCCCTCCCTCCAAGCAACCACAGCTGTGGGTTTCTCAGGGCTAAGAGACCTTGCACTGCCACCCCTCTACCCCCCCTGCCTCCCTCTTAACTCCAGCGGTGGCATTTGCAGGTCGTTAATTCTTTCCCCCTTGTTTCATTGGTCCTGTAGTTTTATTTCTCTATTATAGGTGTGACCAAAGAAACAGAACTGGCAGAGTCACCCTCATTACATCTGGTCAGAGGTCACATAAAGAAGCAGGGTCTTTTAATAGAGGAGCCAGCCCACTGCTCCCCTTTGCCAAAAAACGCGAGTCAGCAACATCTAAGCCACAATGTGCTGCATCTGGTTTCTGATCTTTTCAAGGTGCTAGATGGGAAGTCTCTTTTGATGAAAATCCGCTCATTCTCTTGCTCAAACGATTAAAGACGCCTCTAAGGAACAACGCATCCAAAAGCATAGGTCTTAAAACTCATCTTACCTAAACCCTAACCTACATCTGTATTTCTAAAGATATGTCTGTATTATAATGTATTTACGATCGTGTAAAGCGCTCTAATACCTGCGGGCCAAGTTCCTGCTATATACAACTCCCCCACCTAATAAAAAAGGCACTCTAACCACATACATATGATCTATAAAGTGCATGTTTTTTATCTAAAGCTGCCTTTTTTTGCTGCTTCTATTCTGTGAAGATTTTCCACAATAATACCAACCCTACTGACCTTAAAGTGAAAGCTTTTTAAATTGACCGACATTTTTTAGCACATATGCACGTTTTTTCATTGGTCCTGTATTTCTTTTCTCCATTATATGTCTAGGCTGGTAAGTCTCAGAACGTACAGTGCAGCTGACTGAAGAAACAGAACTGGCAGAGAGTGGCCTTCTTGACATCTGGTCAGAGGTCAGAAAAACAAGCAGGGTCTTTTAATAGAGGAACCCGCTGCTAACCTCTGCCAACAAACACGAGTCAGCAACATCCAAGCCACAATGTGCTGCATCTGAGTTCTGATCTTTTCAAGGCGCTACATTGTAAGTCTCTTCTGATTTGTATTATTGTTTGATTCCGGTCGTGTATCAGCACGGCACCCTCTTTATGTGGACACGTGCTTCATGTTTCGTCTCAGATTGCAATAAAAAACAAAACTGACTGAGTGCAAACCGGCTTGAAAACACGCCTCTAAATCTTTCTTGTCAAGAATTTGCATGTGCCACTCCGCACGTCACTGCCTGTAATTTTAACTACTTTGGCGCCCGTCGTCAATAACCCGTGCCATCCCGTCCCCTCCCATACATAGCTGCCTCTTATTTTCAGTTGAACAATATCAACGGATGAAAGAGTTTATTCAGATTCATGCAAACTAGCTTGATTTACAAGCTACAGTCATGGACAGGAAGTGGCACCAGTTAAAAACAGGATCATTATTTCGATACAAACTGAATAATTACATAATCTTCAAACTACCTGACTGGGTGTCAGTAACAAAATAATTTCTGTAACAGTATTTCTGATTTATTAGGTTAGCAAGCTGCTTTTACATGAGGGGCACGCCAACAAATGAAGCGAGGGTCGCAACTCGATGACTTCCTCAAAACTCTAAGGTGTCTGTTAAAATGGAACACATTTTTCCTTGTAATTGTCAAAATTGAAATACAGCTTGCAATTGCAGAGGCATGGTAAACTGATTTAGTGTTTGAATCTAGAGGGAAATTATGTTAATTGCGTACAGCAAACATGCTTCTGGGGAGGGGCGGAGCAATGTGTGCCCTTCATAGTGGTGATGACCTCTTGAGCCTGTCCTCAGGGTTGTGGGTGTGCGCTCTGCAGAAAATGGGTTCAGGCACGCGCTGAGGTGTGGGTTTAGGGTCCAATGTGATGTAAAGTAGAGATCAAGACCATGTTTCTCTCCATGGGAAATCTGTGGAAACTTTGGGCTCCAAGCCACTCTTTCACCCAGCCCTTCCTTTATACACGATCACACAGATGTAAACCAGTGACAGACTGTACTGAATGTGCACATGTGTGTTGGGGTGGGGGAGGGGGCTGGGGATGCACCAATGGCAATGGGAGGAGGGCTACTGCCTGCCAGACAACCTAAACAAATGGTGTCACCTGGAAGGAAATGCTTTGGTCCCATAAAGAACTGCATGAAGAACATCCCACATTAACATCCCAAATTTCCTTGGGCCAAGACTATTTTTGTGTGTTTTTTATCCACTTTTATGTAGCGAGTAGTGTGTTACATCACAGGAAAACACATTGGGGGATATTCAGCAGGAACTATCGCCGAGTTAACGGCACTTTATCGCAGCCAAAGTTGAGATAAACTTATCATCCCAATCACAAGCTGGTGTTAACAGCCCACAGCACCAGTTTACCCGTGATAGCAGCCGCAAAAAACATCGCCAAAGATGACCCCCGCAACTATCGCTAATGAGATGCAGAGTAGGCTTTCCCATGCAAAAAGCCGCATCAGCACCACTCCACAACTTTCACAACGACAAGCCAGAACTGTGATAAGAACACAAAACAGGCGATAAGGCGCGTTAGCAGCAGGAAAATAACACCTGCTCTGACCTGGTGCAAAGTCGGACCACAGCCTGCACCACAAAAAAGAGCCCAGCCCACAGCCACATCGGAAGGGCAACAGATGCCACAGAGCCACTGGTCATGCGACCCGGACACCCAAGAGGGCCACAACACCCACCGCCACCACCCCAGGACCCCAACACCCACCCGGAACCCTCCCCCCGGACCACCACAGAGGCTGTGCAGACAAAGACAGCGGACCCCTAGGAAACGCACCAGCCTCAAAGACCCAACACCTGACAATGTCATTGCCCACTACAGGCACAAAAGGACAACCATCCTTCGCATCCTGACCAACATCGCCCAACAGGCCGACGGCAACAGCACAGCAGACAACCAACAACCCACCCCACACAAAGCTGCTGGCTGTGCTGCACCTGTTGGCCCCTGGTACCCCCCAACCAACACCCACCAGAGTCGGATGAGTCTCGCAGCCAGCCACATTCAAGTTCCTCACACCTGTCCTGGACATCACCATCAGCCTGGTACCCCAGTCCCTATACGTTCAACACAATGCGCAGGATCTGCTGGAGACCAAGTAAGGACCATACGCCATAGCTGGATGCACGCACGTGTTGGGGGCAATCCACAGCACACATGTCATACCTGTGCCCCCTGGTGACACAGCACACAATCACCGCAACAGAAAGCACATGTTTCACATCAATGTGCAGGCAACATCCGAACACCGTGGAACCTCAACCAATCTCACCTCCAAATACCCAGCCAGTGTGCATGGTCCCTTCATCCTCCGACAGTTCAGCAGCAACCAGCATTCCCAGGATGGCACAAAGGCCCTTGGCAAGTTCCATATGAACACCCCACTCACCTCAACTCCACAACCATGCAACTCACAACCCTGGCAACGCACATGTCACAAAATCACAACCAACATGCAGAACAACATGCCCACCCACCAGACACAACAGAACAACTCACAATGGTAACCTGGGCAAGCCGTGAACATGAGCCATCAACGGCATGGCACCTCAGTCACACACTAGCACAATGTGGGGAGAGGTGGCAACCAGGCATGTATAAAGGATGCAGGAGAACCATGATTGGGAAAGTACACAATGCCAAGAGTGGCGGAGATGTGCTGGACAGACCGCAGTATGCCGAACACACCCATATCCATGGCGACATAACCCTCTGGTGTATGGAGTGTAGTGGACAGTGGACGCAACCATGTCACCCCAGCCAGTGGGTGAGTTCGAGGAAATGTTGCCTGTTACGTCCGCCCCGTATGTGTGAGCGGAGTGGGATGGCCCGGTGTACGAATAAAAAGCACGTTGCCCTGGGCGTGGTCCTCTTCCGGAAAGCCCAACGTCTCTGCCAGGGCGGCGCCTCTCACCATGCCACGAGGCCGATGCCGTCCTCGTTGCGGAGTTGCCTGCGATCCTGTGCGCCTGCCATACCCCGGCCCACTGGACCCCAAACCTGTCAGGCCCGCCCCTGTGCAGTCAGCACACACTGATCACCTTCCGACACCAGCGTGTGTCAAGGAGGGTGCACCACGTGCCAGCGCAAGCTCCAAGCCCGAGGCCCGCGACCTTGACAGCCTCTCAGACCATTACGGCCTCCACGACACAGGCCCGCTTTACTCCTTTCTCGTTGACGTACTCTACAGCTGACTCCGGCCTACACCACGGTCAAGAAGGTCACACATTTGGAACTGAGTCTTGATTACACGATGGCAGAGTACATATGTTCATTGCAGATTTTATATCAGTGTACTCCCTTCTATGTTGTGCCACCAACTCTGCGCATGGCATTCTCACAACACATGTCTGTTGTCCCCTGCTGACTACTGCCTTCAGCCTACACCACGGACAAGTAGGTCACACATTTGGAACTGAGTCTTGATTACACCATGGCAGTTAACATTATTTAAGGCAGTGTTCATGTCACTATATTCCCTTCGATGTGGTGCCACCAAATCAGTGCATAGCATTACAACCACACATGTCTGTGGGCCTACGCGGACTACTGCCCTCGGCCAACGCAAGAGTTGGTCACAGAAGTGGAACTGAACATCGATTATTCAAAGGCAGAATACATATCATCGCATGCAAGGCGAGGTGTAAGAGGATGACGCGTTGCAGTCCGGAGGGAATAGGATCATTCAGGTGATCGAACACTACCGACAACTGCCCTGGTGTCACTAACTCTGTGCATCGTGAGACAACGACAGGTGGGTGTGGGCCACTGCTGACCGCTGCCTCCGGCCTACACTGTGGTCCAGTAGGTCACAGAGTCTTGATTTAGCGATGGAAGAGTTCATATCAGTGTACCGGCATCATCGCCGACTGCATCCCCTCTCAGCACTGGTGCCACTAAGTCTGTTCCCCGACATTCATGGACACTCTGGTCGTACATTTGTGGCGTCTGATTCTATGGACTAGTGGCTAGTTTTCATCCTCATGTAGCTGATACCAAATTGGTGGTGAAAACGAGGCTGTCGCTTTCCACTCTACCATTTACTGCTTCTGGATAACATCAGACCTTCCGCATCATGCCCTGGAGGAGACCTTCCTCTGTCCCCCACAAGACTCCGCAACATTCACCTTCGACATCGATGAGGACGCGCTCACTGCGCGTGGACCTACCTCAGTGCACCGGAAGTCACCGCCTCGTGGCAGGGTGCCTGTGCCGGCCGCTGTGCATCCGGGGCCACTAACTCTGTGCTGGTCAGGTCCGGGAACCCTTCTTCTGAGAAATTGGATGGCCTCTGAGGCGATGGCCTTAGGGTCATGAATGCCATGTGTCTGTGGCCCTGCGCTGTCCGCTGGCTCCGGCCTCAACTGCGGTCCACCAGGGCTCACACACCAAATGGAGTCCTGACCGGCCCGGAAGTCGCATCACCGCAGGAGGCACACGCCACCACTGCTAGGACCACCTCCAACCGCCATCTGCCAGAGTAGAAACAGTGGTCCTGACAGACGTACGGAGTTGCTCACACCTGCCGTGGATGCCATCATCAGACTGATACCCTGCTAGGCACTCCAGGTGCCACTGACTCAATGCAACGCAAGCCATCATCCGTGGCTGATTTAGTTTTGTTCTGTGGAGAGGTTGCGCAACAATGTCACCTCAAGCAGTGTGGGAGACCTGAGACTTTGATGAGGAAGATGATGCAGGTGTAACACACCCCACTGCATCTGCATCAGGAATATCTTGAAGGGACACAATCCAAGACTTTTTCTACACATGGGCGCACTCAGCTGTGATGCCAAGACCTCAGTGCGCTACAACTCACGGACACTTCTGTTTGCTCATTGTGTGCCCTCTGGACTTGCTCAGGCTACCTCCATGATGCTCCGCAGTTGTCCCTGTGATGCTGGTGTTGTCTGTTTACGTATTCATTGTGTTAACTGTTGTATTTGTTGCCAGCACCAACAACTCCCTGAGGGCTGGCTTGCACCCACCCCACACACATCCAGCACAGGCATCACTGTACATGTGGCCCTGCCAATAAAGGGGCCGGGCGCACGTGCCCGTAGCCAGTTCAACATAATGTCTGCGTATGTCCCTGTGGTCTTGTTGTATGCATGGGGGCCCAGGGCCCTACGACATTACCTTGTACTGTCTACAGCGGATGCAGGCATATCACCACAGGCATCGGGTTTGAGCTTAGACATGTAGCTTTGTCGTCACCCACTCAATTCGTAAGGAGAGTGGCCTGGGCCGTAATACGCAGAGCCAACGTGGTGTGTGACTGATATGCGTGGGCCCCTGGGCGTGGTTGTGTACTGTGAATGTGCATCTGCACGTGTCTCTATGGCAGTGTGGCTTTCCTTTGTGGGGTGTAGGTGGTCCCTGAAGGGTAATAGACACCAACGTATGTGATCTAGTTCGCCTTCCATGGGTTCGGAGCCCACCCACACCTGTTGGGACACCTCCTTTTTGCGTGCTGACACATGGCATTGGGGTGCCATGTGTAGGTGGGTGAAGTGTTGTGAGATGGCTGTGCTTGCGGGTGCTTCCTGCTGTGCGGTCTGTTGCAGGCTCTGTGTTCTCCTCTAAGTAGCTTGGCTGCCCGGCTCCTGGTGGTGGGTTGCGTGGGATATCCATGGGCTGTTGTAGGGCGTCGGTGTTGAAGGTGTGGTGGTCCTCTCCGGCATCACAGATGTGTTTCCTTCTGTGCTCTGCTGGAGATGTTGTGTGCCCCTCTGCAATGTGAAGGGGAAACGCATGTTGACATTGTGTTGACATGTATGTTGGCACATTGTACTGGTTTACCTGCAGACTATGACAATGTACATTGTGACTGTTTGGGAGGTGCTGGATTCTTCTTCAGGACAGTGTACATTTGGACTACATGACGGATGTGAGGTCGTATGCGTACATTTCCATTTCACAGTTTCCAGCTCTGTCAGATGTAGTAGGCATGTTTCTGTGCATGTGCGGAGCCAGTTGTGTCCTCTGTTCTGTGGTGTCAGCTTTGCGCATTGCACCACTTGTCGTCAATGTGGGTGTGCTGTTCTTGCTATTTGTGTGCGCTGCAGTGTGCCAAGGGGATCAGGGACATGATCCTGGGTGATTGTGTGTGTGCAGTGTGCTACACCTCGTTGTGCATGTGTGCCATTGTGCCCATCTCCCCCCGCCCCCCACTCCCTGGTCGTTACTCACCATGTTGATGTTGTGTCAGGTCCTCATGAGCTGTGTCCGTACTCCCTACTCCTTGCACCGTCTCCACAATGGTGACTGTGGCCTTGGTTTCCTCCAGCTCCTCCTGTGGCGTGGGACTGCCACCTCCTGTCGCCGTTGCAGCCTTCCTGTTGGCAGCAGGTTTGTGCCTAGTTCAGGTTGTCACATCATGCCAGTTCCTCTTGGCCTCCTCGATTGGCCACCTTGGCACTCCGACTGCATTCCAGGTGGTCTACTTGTGGGTCAGTTGATGGTATTGTTCTGTCACCTCCGTGACGCTGATCTGGTTTTGCTGCGGACTGCACCCCGTCTTCCTCTCCCTCTTCTGATTTTTGCATGGCCATTTGATGCGTTTTCTGGTGACTGTCGCATGCTACCGTCGCGTTGTGAATACTTGGTTGGCACGGCGTAATTTTCCCGCGATAGGCTGCAATGTTGAGATTTGTATTCAGCTTCTCTTGCGGTAGTTATCACACTTTCTTGTGAATATACCCCATTAATATTTGGTAGGCACAAGGAAATTGAGTGATTTGCCCAGAGTTACAGAATGGAAGAAAAAGTGGTTTCAGACAGACGACTCAAAGGAGACGGACGTCACATAGGGAGAGGAGAACAAGTAGGGGGGGCACATAAAAAGAGGGCTCCTTACATGAGCTTTGCAATGCCGCTGGGGGTCCCACATTTCTGACAAAACAAAGAATAAGATCTGGAAACAGGAATAAGTAGATGTTTTTAAGTTATTACACAGACACATTCAAGCAAAGAAAGGATCTAAAGAAGAGGAGTAGGAGCTGGTGAGGTAACCCAAGGTGCCTGTTAACATGGAAATCTGGATGTTGGCCTTTTTAATTCATGCCAGCATTTGTTGGGAGAAACATACAGACAGGTCTATTGCGCTGTTCAAGTATACAGCTTTCATTAGGAAGGCACAAATGCATTTTGGGGGCTATTTGTGTCTCAGCTATGTGAGGACTTCAGTGTACAGGTGAGTATTAAACCGGGCAAGCCATGGGGGGATGTGGATTTCGAGTTGTGGATGCAATGGATGTCTTTAATGCATTCAACAGCTACTACGGATACAGCGAGGGGCCTTCAAGTCGGGTAATGTCCCTTTTAGCCCCATCCAGCTCAACAAGGTGCGGGGTATGGACCAAAACCAACAGGACCCAATGTTGGGGCATATTTTAATTTCAATAAAGGTTTACATTCCAGACACCCATGCAAGTTCAAGTGTTCGAAATGTGGGGAGGGACACCCGATTACTCCTTGGCCAGCCCACGAAACAGTTGTGAGCGACTGGAGTGAGGGGACATGAGGGTCCTACTGAGCCATAGGGCTCATAAACCAGTTACGGTAGAGCGTTTGCTCCCATGGCTTGCTGTCTACCTTGACAGGGAGGCGGCCTTCAAGTTGGAATGAGGATTTAATGAAGGTTTTCAGTAGGTTACCGGGGCCCTAGGGGCCATTGGTGGGCGGACAATTAACGGTCAGCAAAGGAAATGCCAAAGATAGTGGTGGATAAATTGAGGGAGGAAGTGGAGGAAGAGAGAATTGTAGGTCGTTTCTATGATTGGTCCCTGACACACTTGATCATCTCCCCATTGGGGTGGTGCCCAAGAAGATGGAGCAGGAGTTCAGGATGATATACCATTTGTCATGAACAGGGGGAGCTTCGAAGAATTATTTCATTGCCACAGAAGATGCTTAAGTGGTATATGCTTCGGTTGATAATGCTATAAAAATGGTGATACAGTGCGGCAGGGGAGGATAGTTGGCGAAGAGTGACGTCAAATCAACTTTCCAATTGTTGCGCATACACCCAGATGTTTTTCCATTGTTAGGCATGCAATTTGGGGGTGCTATTTACGTGGACAGAGCATTGCCCTTGTGCTATGCCAGTGTTTTTCAACCTTTTTTGGGCAAAGGCACACTTGTTTCATGAAAAAAATCACGAGGCACACCACCATTAGAAAATGTTAAAAAATGTAACTCTGTGCCTATATATTGACTATATATAAAGTAATTCTCTTGAATAGGAATCAAATAAACACAAAGAAAGTATTTTATAATTATTTTATTATGAAATAGTAAGTAAACAGAAATATGAAAAATTATAAAACACTGGTCTTATTGATCAGTGCGCAACCTGGGCCTGTTTGGCTGAACACAAAGCTGATATTCTGGCTGGAATCGAAGAAAGACACACACGTAGCTCTTCGTCAACAGCTCTCAGTCTCTCTCTGTATTTAGTTTTTATAGCAATCATGCTTGAAAAGCTCATCTCACACAGATATGTAGTGGAAAATGGGAGCAATGTCAAAATAGCTTTGTTTGCCAGAAGGGGGAACTCCTTGGCAGTATCCAACCAAAAACTATCCAAAGGTAGATCAGCAAATCTTAGCTTGAAACCACGATTTTGCCTCAGTTCAGTTAGTTCCTCCTGCTCCTGTAAAGTCATGTCCTTTCCACCAACTGATGCTGAGCTATAAGGGTCCCTAACCCAGTCAAGGCATTCAGTGGAGACTGAAGAGAAATAAAATGACAACCTCTCCTCGAGAGTTTTTAAATGTTTAACTATTATCTCACACAGTGCAGCAGTGTGAACACCTTGCCATTGCTTGGTGAGTGTGAACATTTCAAGATTGCCACTTTCCACGTGTTGATGCCAGAGTTGCACCTTTGAACGGAATACATTTATTTTATCTGTACTTGTAAGCAGGTTTTCATTTCGGCCTTGCATTCGTGTGTTCAGTTCATTCAGATGATGAAATATATCTGCCAGGTATGCCAGCCTTGCACACCACTCATCACTTGCAAGCAGCTTTGCGTAATCTGGCCTCTCATTTGTCAGAAACACTTTAAGTTCCTCCCACAGCTCATACACACGAACCAAGACCTTGCCACGCGACAACCACCGGACCTCCGTATGAAACAGCAAGGTTTTATGCTTCGCTCCCATCTCCTCACACAAAGCTGCAAATATGCGACTTTTCAGGGGTCGTGACTTTACAAAGTTTACCATGCGCACAACATCATCCAACACATGAACTAGGTCTGCTGGTAAAGTCTTGGCTACGAGGGCCTCACGGTGTAAAAAACAATGCGTAACAATCACATCTGGATTTCTTTCCTTCACTCTGCTTACAAAGCCTTTGGTGCGCCCTACCATGGCTGCAGCTCCATCGGTGCAGAAAACTTGTGCAGTTTTCCCACTTAAGTCCTCCTTGTTCAAGGTATTCTGATGTGACCCGAAAAATTTCTTCTCCTGTTGTTTTTTCTGGCAATGCCTTGCAAAAAAAGAAGTTTTCTCTAATTGCATCACCATCAACAAAACGCACATTGGCCAAGAGTTGAGCATGTCCACTGATATCAGTAGACTCGTCAAGTTGCAATTCAAATTTCTCACTGATACGGATCTTTTCCAAAACCACACTTTCGATGTCTGCAGACATGTCATTAATACGTCTGGAAATTATGTTGTCTGAGAGAGGGACTTTGGCTATTTCCTTAGCTGCTTCAGGTCCGAGCATCTCCTCTACAATAGCTTTGCAGGCGGGAAGTATTAATGTCTATGCCACAGTGTGCGACTTTTTTGACTTGGCTATAAGTTCAGCAACTTGATAGCTAGCTTTAAGAGCTCTTTCATTTACCTTTGTGGTTTTTCTCATGAAAGTTGCCTGTTTCTCCGTGTTTTCGCGCAGGCGAACAAAATAGTCCGCATTCTTGTTTCGAAGCGAAGGGTGTTTCGTTTGGAGATGGCGTTTAAGTTTGCTTGGGACCATAGCACTGTTAGCTAGCTTTTCACCACACACCACGCACAGTGGCGTTGGTTTGTTTGCATCTCCGGTGACAGTAAATCCAAATGAAATATAGCTTTCGCTATATTGCCTTGTGCCAGAGAATTTGCTTGAGCTAACCATCTTTGCTTTCTTTTGATCCCCACTCATACTTGGGCTCTCATCCGGCTCCAAATTTTGTTCAGAGTGCAGTTGTTTCCTTTTCAAAAACGTGTCCATCACTGCAGTATCTCACTGTCACTCAGTACTAGGCATACACAAGGACACTGCACCTGCAAGTTACCTATAAAAGAAATTTAATATTTGTATCTATAAGGAGCAAATTGTGACTGGATGGTTTCTCAGACTCAGAGAGCCCTTGATGCCAATTTTAAGGTTAACACGTGCTTTAACTACAAACGTTACGTCTGCCCAATTCATTATTAGTACTCATTGTATAATAAAGACTGATATGAACCACACAGTACTAGTATAACGCTTGCTCGTCTCTCTAGTCTGGAGACAAAGGTTAGTGCTGCTACAACCCATGCGGAATTCTCCAAAGATAGTTAATTTCTGCAACAGATATTGGGTGACCATGTAAATTTTTATTAAACAGACACTTTTGTAAATACATCTTGCCTCAAGCATCACTCAAAACTGCTCTCTACCCACAGACTCACTAGGTGTGCAATAGCTTTCCTGGACCTTGATACATGCAAGCTTATGATCACACCAAAATCCATTCCACAGGAGTGAAAACCATGGACCACATCACAGAAGCACATCTGGAACTCACTCAAGGACATGCGCTGAACCCCTCATACTTCAGCTTTAACCTAAGTTTCCACTTAGTGGTAATAAGTTATTATAACAATCGGCTCAGCCAATCCTCCCTGGTAGGTAGCCTGCTAGCTAAACCCCTTGTTGAAAAGAACAGCCCTCCATACTGTACGTGGCTGCCCGGTGACATATGCCATGGGGCTGGATTGAAACCTTTGCCAGGGCTGTTCTCACCTTCAGGTCCAGCCTTGATTGATGATGAAGTTAGATGCATCGAACAGCACAAAAAGCGATAGATAGGATTATTCAGATTAATCTCAAGCACTGGCAATTAATCGGGGTCTCAAGCAATGTTATCGTTTTTTAGCTGGCCTGGGCTTTACAGGTAAGGGCCCAGCGTATGCAAATGAGTCTTGGCACCAAAACAGGTGAGGGATGTTTATGCCCCCGTTCAAAGTGTACATGCATTTCACTTGGGACCATCCCTTTTAGGGAATGATTTCCATATGAGTGTTCCTTTGCTAGAAAGTCATAAACCGACGGAATGGAATGTGGCCCAGCATAATTAGCAGTGAATGACATTAATTCAAGCTTTCCTTCCACCATTCTTTTGCTATATAAATAAATCCACGAATCAACCAGTCCTTAACACCGCACAAAAGGTATGCCTTGTTTCTGAGCGCGTGTGTACTAATGACAGCGTTAATAAAAACACCAATTTGTTTTGGAGTGCCGGAACAGGTGGCAGAGGCTGCGCGAGGATAGGAGAGCTTCGGAACAGATGTGTTGGGTCCCTGGCGGCCTCAGTCAGTGAAAACACTGAAGCACCCTGGGACGCGGCACTCAGTGCCTCCCGCCAAGAGGCGCAGTCCCCACGCTGTCTGTCTACTCTGGAGTGCTGCTCGCAGGGCCCGAATGTGTGAAAAGGAAAGTGCCAGCGTGCGGGAACTGCTGGGAAGACAGCTTTTAGGGAGGCGGGACGAACAAGGGAGCGAAAAACCTGAGAAAATTTTCTGGAGCTGAGAAAAACGAGGGAGACGGGGAACAGGTGACGGAGGCCTACACACCAACACGCATACCGAAAAATAGATGCAAAAACGTGACAGCAATACTGACTTTGAGGACAGTGCATATTGTAGTTTCTGAGTCACAGTGACGCACACACCCATGTGACGTTGTATTCAATGGCATAACGCAAAATGAAGGGGCCGCTCTAAACAAGAATGTGTTGTGGGGGCCCTGAGAAGCTCATATGTCACAGACATACATTGTCCTGATGCAGAAGCCCCCCCCCCCCTTGAAGGTAGTGGCTGCCTTCAGCCTTAAATTATGAAGGGGGGGGTGCAAAATGTGAAGGGTGGCCCCTGACTCTCCCACATCTCATAGTAGTAGATAGTCATTGGCCTTAGAGCGGAAATGGACCCCTCAATGGTTAGAAGCATAAGAATACTCTGGAGGAAATTAAACATTAAAAACCTGCGGCCTGGTCTGGATCCGGATGCGGTCCCTCAGTCCTGGTCTCCGTCCGTCAGTCCTCCGGCTCCGGTCCTCCTGGTGACGCGACGTCTTCTTCTCTCCGCTGCTGCGCACACTGCGCTCGGGCGGGAAGGAAGTCGGAAGATACTGCTCTGTGATAGGTCCAGGCTGGAGTCTGGACCAATCACAGCCCGGACATCCGATGACCCCACCCCCCCCATACCCAGGATACAGTCCGGTGGCCGCTGCCCGGCCGCCCTAGTGGGGGAAAATTTATTTAAAAAAAAAACTTTTGGGAATGTTTCCATTTTTCCCACGTTTTCCCACGGCACACCAGGCAACATCTCGCGGCTCACTAGTGTGCCGCGGAACAGTGGTTGAAAAACGCTGTGCTATGCCATCTCATGTGCGTTGTTTGAGGCTTTCAGCCCCTTACTACAGTGGGTATTTACCAGGAGGAGTGGGCTTTGCAGGGTATCCCACTACCTGGATGATTTTGTGTTTGAGGGCAGGAAAGGGTCTCACGAGTGTCACAGGGCTTTGGCTCACTTTGATAGGTTAGCAGAGGATTTAGGTATTCTGCTGGCTCCTGAAAAGATGGAAGGCCCCGGTAAGGTGTTGACATTTTTGGGCATTGAGTTGAACACTGAATTGTTGGTGGCACTAGTGCCTTGAGCGAAGGCTAAAGAGATTCAGCAGTTCTTGGATGAGGTGATCAGGGAAAGGAGAATTAAGTTGAGGAAGGTGCAGAAGCTGTTGGGTTTCTTGATTTTCGTATGCAGAGTGGGGTGGGGTGGAGAAACCTTTTGCAGGACATGGGGCATGGCTATGTCAGGGGCTGTGTTACCCCGCCACAGAGTGTGGAATTCCTTGTCTGTGAGAGCTGATCTTTGTATCTGGAGGACTTTTTCGTACAACTTCAATGGTGTATCAATGCTGTTTCTGGATGACAACATGGTGTGGCACGTGCAGATATTTTCCGATGTGGCGAGAGCGCATTGTTTTTGTCTGTTCTGGGATGGCAGATGGTGTGCAGAGAGTTGGCTGCCACACTGATTGCAGCAACGATGGAACATCTCCTTCCTGGAATTTTTCCTGCTTCAGGTGGCATTGACAGTATAAGGAGGAGAGTTGGCGAACAGAACAGTGATGTTCAATGTGGACAACATGACGGTAGTGGACATGGTGAATAGACAGAGGGTGAGGGATCTGAGGGTGCTATGATTGTTGAGACAATTTATGCTGGGCTGTTTGCGATTGAACATTGTTTTCAGGGTTAAACAGGTGCCAGGTGTGAGCAATAATATAGCGAATGCATTATCTCGATTGCAGTGGATACGATTCCACACATTGGAGCTTAGAGCAGAGGACAGCAAGACACCATTACCGCCAAGTATTTGAGAGACAGGGGAGTGAGAGTGATTGGGTTGATGGAGAGGCTTTGGCGGAATCTACCAGGAGGGTCTATCGTCCGGCAAGGAACAGGCCATAGACTTTTGAGGGGGACACACAGAGGCCGGTGATACAGGACCAGGTTGACAAAGAAAGGTCAGTGATGTGTTTTGTTTAGTTTTTAATTGACAAAGATTTATCACCCACGAACATAGTGGGCAAGATGACTAGAGTTTCTTTTTTTGGAAAATATTACTGGGGCTTCCCTGGGGGAAGCAACGGGTGCATCCTAGACTTCCCCTAGAAAACCTTATGTAATAGAGGCAGGCCAGACAGGTGGTTGGTAGAAACAGTGGAATGGGTATGTTGTGAGGACAGTATTTAAGGAGTCAGGAGAGCCAGTGACAGCGTCTTCTTGACTCCTTCACCGCCGACAAAAGGAGGAAGAAGAGCTTTTACTGCCCACCAACCCTACAAGGTTTGGGGATGAAGGGGCAGGGATCGGGTGCAGCGAATGCCATCATAGGACAGTTTGCATGGGTGTAAAAAGTAGTTTGAGGGGTGGAGAGTCAGATGCGGGTGAATTCACTCCTCTGGAGGATGAAGGGAGCCCTGGTGAAGGAAGAAGGTGTGTAGGATTCTTGGAACAGGGCAAGGAGGCTTCCTTGGAGGATTTATTTGTAGGGGAAGTGAGAGAGAGATTGGGGAATGGAAGAAGGTCAGTGAGTGATAGTAGAAAGAATGAAACAAAGTATGGAGCTTGAGGTGAAAGCTTGGTAAGAAGTGAGTACTGTTGTGTGATGATGGGGTTGACGTACCAAAATTGTTTGACGGTAATGTTAATGTTGTTTTGTGGTTGACTTTAGTGGGAGCACATGACAGTGGAGCATTGGGAACTGTTGGCTTGAAGCACAAATGGTGATGATGTTCTGTGAAGCACTACACTACAAAGTTTGATCTCTTTAGAGTGCTGAATAAGCAAAAGTGTACGCATTGTGGAAAAGGGAAGTTAATCCAATCTGGTGAGAGTGCAATCTGAGCTTTTATGTCGCCACAAATCATTCGGGATATTGTAGCTTGTACTTTCTTTCAATAAAATAATTTGATTAAAACATCTGATAATTATTTGCAGGTGAAAAATCAAGTACCAGAACTGTGTGCATATTCACATGAAGCGAGTTAGTCACCCTATGCACCCTACTGAGGCCTACCTCAAGTGCTGACTCATTAGGTTGAGCCTAGCGTAGCTCGCAGGCGCTGCTCTGCAAGGTTTCTTGTATCTACTCTTATCTACTCTGTGTGGGTCTGACTCCTCCCACAAATTGGATTTGCTTTTTTCATGTGTCTTTTCAGAATCAAAGCCTGCAAATGGTTAAAGGGGAGTGCATGTCCCACATCTTCTGAAAAGGTACACACCCACGGGGTTTTGCCGCGGGAGCAAGCTGCGGCATGCAGGGTGGCATCTGCAGGGCCTCCGTGTCTCCGTGTGCCTGCCCCCACCACTCCTCTTTGTGTTCCTTTAGATTGCCTCAGCTCGTGTTTCGAATGTTGTTTGCTGACTTTCAGAAGTAGACCCCTCCCATGCCCCGTTGCGGCTGAGTTTTTTCTTCATTTCCCTTCGCTCGTCGATCAGCAGGACTTCATAGACGCCTTGCTTTAAGTTTGGACACATTGCTATTAGGGCAGTTCTCACTTTCGCTTCCATTGCTGCCTGTTTGTGTGTGGCTTTCCCCCTCCCTCCAAGTACACACAGCTGTGGGCGTCTCAGGGCTAAGAGACCTTGCACTGCCACCCCTCTACCCCCCCTGCCTCCCTCTTAACTCCAGCGGTGGCATTTGCAGGTCGTTAATTCTTTCCCCCTTGTTTCATTGGTCCTGTAGTTTTATTTCTCTATTATAGGTGTGACCAAAGAAACAGTCACCCTCATTACATCTGGTCAGAGGTCACATAAAGAAGCAGGGTCTTTTAATAGAGGAGCCAGCCCACTGCTCCCCTTTGCCAAAAAACTCGAGTCAGCAACATTTAAGCCACAATGTGCTGCATCTGGTTTCTGATCTTTTCAAGGTGCTAGATGGGAAGTCTCTTTTGATGAAAATCCGCTCATTCTCTTGCTCAAACGATTAAAGACGCCTTTAAGGAACAACGCATCCAAAAGCATAGGTCTTAAAACTCATCTTACCTAAACCCTAACCTACATCTGTATTGCTATAGATATGTCTGTATTATAATGTATTTACGATCGTGTAAAGCGCTCTAATACCTGCGGGTCAAGTTCCTGCTATATACAACTCCCCCACCTAATAAAAAAGGCACTCTAACCACATACATATGATCTATAACGTGCATGTTTTTTATCTAAAGCTGCATTTTTTTGCTGCTTCTATTCTGTGAAGATTTTCCACAATAATACCAACCCTACTGACCTTAAAGTGAAAGCTTTTAAATTGACCGACATTTTTTAGCACATATGCACGTTTTTTCATTGGTCCTGTATTTCTTTTCTCCATTATATGTCTAGGCTGGTAAGTCTCAGAACGTACAGTGCAGCTGACTGAAGAAACAGAACTGGCAGAGAGTGGCCTTCTTGACATCTGGTCAGAGGTCAGATAAACAAGCAAGGTCTTTTAATAGAGGAGCCCGCTGCTACCCTCTGCCAACAAACACGAGTCAGCAACATCCAAGCCACAATGTGCTGCATCTGAGTTCTGATCTTTTCAAGGCGCTACATTGTAAGTCTCTTCTGATTTTTAGGTCTCGCCTGAGACAGCGCTTTAGCGCTGCACTCGCGAGAGCTTTTGTAAAAGGGGGATCTGGAAGTGCAAACAGTGCTTTTCAGGCCTCCAAATACAGTGCATGTACGCCGGCCGCGCGCACCATTTGGCAGCCTGAAAAGCACTGCCTGATCACTTCGCGGCCCCTTTGATGTCCTCAGTGAGCCGCGCGGGCACTGAGGACATCAAAGTGCACACCATTTGCCACCCCCTTCCTGCTTGTTATTGTTTCCTTTGATCCCTATCTTTCCCTTTCTCAATCTCACCCTCTCCCTCCCTTTTACAACTGCGGCCGCACCACTGTGCCCGCCCCCACTCCCCCCTCCCACTCCCTCCTCGTCAACTTCAGTGCGCGCTTGTTATACAATGCAGCCACAGAAATGAGCAGAGCTCAAGGAAAGGCTGTGTTAATTGACGGGGCAGCTGAATGTCCATGCATATGACAAACACGCTCTCCTAATGTGCCGTGAACGCGTCTGCTCTGCTCCCCCCGCCCCCTTACCGAAGCATGGTATCTCCTTGCATCAATCGCACACACGTTCCTTTGTACGTTTATCTGCAGCTTTTCTTAATGGAGGGTAAGCATTTTAAGTTTGACAGCTCCCCCTACAGAACGATTGCCACCATTGGCCACCGTGCGCGCCGATGTTTAGCAGCAGATCTGTTTTTTGCAGCACGTTGGTAGAAAAGTCTCAACCACCTTTCCATCCCATGGGGTTTTCATTACAGTAATGAGGGCGGTTTTTAAACGTATTTGCTGATGACATCATAGATTCCTTCCTTGCAAGGTACCTGCTCTAAAATCAAAATTAATGTGAATGGTGAACCTTAATCCTAGTTTGAAGAAACGGACGTGCGTGGCCATTTGCACATGTCTATTGATAAGCAAGTTTGGTTATTGCTTATGGCATCAATTTTTTAAAAAGAGGGCTCGGTCTACTAACTATGCGCAACTTGCTTTGGACTAGTTTATTAAAAAGCAAGTTGAAACACCCGGGTTCCTATTCTTAGATGTGTACTCTCTCTATTAAGTTGTATGACAAGGCCTACTCTTTCCCAATTCTAACCACCAGACTCTCCTCTGCTTCTTGCTGCAAAACCAGGCATATTGACAGATTGCATGTGCAGTACAGCATATTCCGCATTATTTAATGCATCTGTAGGACGACTGCTTTGTTTATTTCATAGCTGATTTCGTCAGAAGACTTGTTAACCTCATTCTTAGCCCACCATCATGTACACTTTGCTGGTTTTGTCAGCGCTTCTTCCTATCGCTCTTCTAAAGGCTACCTTGGTACTTGACATTTTCCCCCTGATTTGTTCGGCCGTGACCTGCAGCACATTGTTTGCGCAATAGTCTGTAAAACCGTGCCTCCTATGCTCACTTGAATCGCAGGTTGGGCCTCGGTGGACGTTTGACCTTTAAGTTGACACTGGGGACTATAACCTGGCTAACTTAAAATGTCTCACGTAACTTGATTTTCGACTTATGCCTGAATATGATTGACCTAGTTTAATACATGTGTGGTAAACCCTGTTACAAGCCATATCACAATTATGATTTTTGCTTCAAGCACCACACCCTCAGTTTACCCTATGTAAACTTCAGCAGGTTAAACCTGACAAAACCCGTAGCTTGGTAGAGGGGTAGAAGAGGATGGCCAGTAAATAGTAGGACTTGCGGGTTTAGGTGCTGAGAGCACCAAACTTTAACTAATGCTTATTTTTTTCAGGCAAGCTTTATATTTGATTCTTTTAAATGGACTCCGTAGATACCGGTTCAGTGTCTGATTTTAATTGGATACGTGATGTAATCTGGGTCTTGGACTTCCAATGCTTGGTCCTTCTCATGATTGAGTCTTGCTTTAGTTTGCCTGCTGTCACCAGTTGCCTAACAATTTAAGAGTAGCAAGCATTAATTAAACAAAACAAAAAAATACCCTGGTTGTGAAGATTTGATTTCTCCTCGTGTTATTAATGTGTCCTTTGTATAGCACGTCTCTAAGTTTACTCAGGTGTTTTGCTTTTATTGACTGTCTTGAACCTGTGATTGCAAGGACTTGCTCTTATTGTCAGAAGAGGTGGGACTGCGGAAAGAATATTCCCATGATGTGATGGAAGTCTGGATCATCTCGCTAATGTATATTTCAGGGAAACCTCTTGACGCCTTCCTCGCCCCCATATATATTAATTGATTGCCATGTGGCTGCTGCCAAACTGCGCTCTACAGCCTAATTTGAACTGAAAAACATATACTTTCTCAGAAGGTTTTAAAACAAAAATATTTTATTAGCACTATACTGAAAACTGTTGTGAAGCATGTAGTGCAACTTTTTTCACAATGTAGGTGTTGTCTTTACATTCAGTTTCTGTGGTCTCATGCATGAGCATTCTTTCAAGGCATGAGACAAGCATGCCTTGTATCATGCCGCACACAGCTGCACGCCGCACACTGCTGCACGCCTCACACTGCTGCACGCCTCACACTGCTGCACGCCTCACACTGCTGCACGCCGCACACTGCTGCACGCCGCACACTGCTGCACTCCACACACTGCTTTTATGCGAGTTTATGCTACTGACATTGTAAATGATAATGCCTTTTATTTGTTTTAAAACCAAAACATAAATAAAAGGCATTGTAATTTTACAATGCCAATAGCTCAAACTCTTATAAATGCGAGACCTATTGCATTGCAAATGCTTGTTATTATTGTTTGATTCCGGTCGTGTATCAGCACGGCACCCTCTTTATGTGGACACGTGCTTCATGTTTCGTCTCAGATTGGAATAAAAAACAAAACTGACTGAGTGCAAACCGGCTTGAAAACACGCCTCTAAATCTTTCTTTTCAAGAATTTGCATGTGCCACTCCGCACGTCACTGCCTGTAATTTTAACTACTTTGGCGCCCGTCGTCAATAACCCGTGCCATCCCGTCCCCTCCCATACATAGCTGCCTCTTATTTTCAGTTGAACAATATCAACGGATGAAAGAGATTATTCAGATTCATGCAAACTAGCTTGATTTACAAGCTACAGTCATGGACAGGAAGTGGCACCAGTTAAAAACAGGATCATTATTTCGATACAAACTGAATAATTACATAATCTTCAAACTACCTGACTGGGTGTCAGTAACAAAATAATTTCTGTAACAATATTTCTGATTTATTAGGTTAGCAAGCTGCTTTTACATGAGGGGCACGCCAACAAATGAAGCTAGGGTCACAACTCGATTACTTCCTCAAAACTCTAAGGTGTCTGTTAAAATGGAACACATTTTTCCTTGTAATTGTCAAAATTAAAATACAGCTTGCAATTGCAGAGGCATGGTAAACTGATTTAGTGTTTGAATCTAGAGGGAAATTATGTTAATTGCGTACAGCAAACATGCTTCTGGGGAGGGGCGGAGCAATGTGTGCCCTTCATAGTGGTGATGACCTCTTGAGCCTGTCCTCAGGGTTGTGGGTGTGCGCTCTGCAGCAAATGGGTTCAGGCACGCGCTGAGGTGTGGGTTTAGGGTCCAATGTGATGTAAAGTAGAGATCAAGACCATGTTTCTCTCCATGGGAAATCTGTGGAAACTTTGGGCTCCAAGCCACTCTTTCACCCAGCCCTTCCTTTATACACGATCACACAGATGTAAACCAGTGGCAGACTGTACTGAATGTGCACATGTGTGTTGGGGTGGGGGAGGGGGCTGGGGATGCACCAATGGCAATGGGAGGAGGGCTACTGCCTGCCAGACAACATAAACAAATGGTGTCACCTGGCAGGAAATGCTTTGGTCCCATAAAGAACTGCATGAAGAACATCCCACATTAACATCCCAAATTTCCTTGGGCCAAGACTTTTTTTGTGTGTTTTTTATCCACTTTTATGTAGCGAGTAGTGTGTTACATCACAGGAAAACACATTGGGGGATATTCAGCAGGAACTATCGCCGAGTTAACGGCACTTTATCGCAGCCAAAGTTGAGATAAACTTATCATCCCAATCACAAGCTGGTGTTAACAGCCCACAGCACCAGTTTACCCGTGATAGCAGCCGCAAAAAACATCGCCACAGATGACCCCTGCAACTATCGCTAATGAGATGCAGAGTAGGCTTTCCCATGCAAAAAGCTGCATCAGCACCACTCCACAACTTTCACAACGACAAGCCAGAACTGTGATAAGAACACAAAACAGGCGATAAGGCGCGTTAGCAGCAGGAAAATAACACCTGCTCTGACCTGGTGCAAAGTCGGACCACAGCCTGCACCACAAAAGAGAGCCCAGCCCACAGCCACATCGGAAGGGCAACAGATGCCACAGAGCCACTGGTCATGCGACCCGGACACCCAAGAGGGCCACAACACCCACCGCCACCACCCCAGGACCCCAACACCCACCCGGAACCCTCCCCCCGGACCACCACAGAGGCTGTGCAGACAAAGACAGCGGACCCCTAGGAAACGCACCAGCCTCAAAGACCCAACACCTGACCATGTCATTGCCCACTACAGGCACAAAAGGACAACCATCCTTCGCATCCTGACCAACATCGCCCAACAGGCCGACGGCAACAGCACAGCAGACAACCAACAACCCACCCCACACAAAGCTGCTGGCTGTGCTGCACCTGTTGGCCCCTGGTATCCCCCAACCAACACCCACCAGAGTCGGATGAGTCTCGCAGCCAGCCACATCCAAGTCCCTCACACCTATCCTGGACATCACCATCAGCCTGGTACCCCAGTCCCTATACGTTCAACACAATGCGCAGGATCCGCTGGAGACCAAGTAAGGACCATACGCCATAGCTGGCTGCACGCACGTGTTGGGGGCAATCCACAGCACACATGTCATACCTGTGCCCCCTGGTGACACAGCACACAATCACCACAACAGAAAGCACATGTCTTACATCAATGTGCAGGCAACATCCGAACACCGTGGAACCTCAACCAATCTCACCTCCAAATACCCAGCCAGTGTGCATGGTTCCTTCATCTTCCGACAGTTCAGCAAGCAGCAAGCAGCAACCAGCATTCCCAGGATGGCAAAAAGGCCCTTGGCAAGCTCCATATGAACACCCCACTCACCTCAACTCCACAACCATGCAACTCACAACCCTGGCAATGCACATGTCACAAAATCACAACCAACATGCAGAACAACATGCCCACCCACCAGACACAACAGAACAACTCACAATGGTAACCTGGGCAAGCCGTGAACATGAGCCATCAACGACATGGCACCTCAGTCACACACTAGCACAATGTGGGGAGAGGTGGCAACCAGGCTTGTATAAAGGATGCAGGAGAACCATGATTGGGAAAGTACACAATGCCAAGAGTGGCGGACATGTGCTGGACAGACCGCAGTATGCCGAACACACCCATATCCATGGCGACATAACCCTCTGGTGTATGGAGTGTAGTGGACAGTGGACGCAACCATGTCACCCCAGCCAGTGGGTGAGTTCGAGGAAATGTTGCCTGTTACGTCCGCCCCGTATGTGTGAGCGGAGTGGGATGGCCCAGCGTACGAATAAAAAGCACGTTGCCCTGGGCGTGGTCCTCTTCCGAAAAGCCCAACGTCTCTGCCAGGGCGGCGCCTCTCACCATGCCACGAGGCCGATGCCGTCCTCGTTGCGGAGTTGCCTGCGATCCTGTGCGCCTACCATACCCCGGCCCACTGGACCCCAAACCTGTCAGGCCCGCCCCTGTGCAGTCAGCCCACACTGATCACCTTCCGACACCAGCGTGTGTCAAGGAGGGTCCACCACGTGCCAGCGCAAGCTCCAAGCCCGAGGCCCGCGACCTTGACAGCCTCTCAGAACATTACGGCCTCCACGACACAGGCCCGCTTTACTCTTTTCTCGTTGACGTACTCTACAGCTGACTCCGGCCTACACCACGGTCAAGTAGGTCACACATTTGGAACTGAGTCTTGATTACACGATGGCAGAGTACATATGTTCATTGCAGATTTTATATCAGTGTACTCCCTTCGATGTTGTGCCACCAACTCTGCGCATGGCATTCTCACAACACATGTCTGTTGTCCCCTGCTGACTACTGCCTTCAGCCTACACCACGGACAAGTAGGTCACACATTTGGAACTGAGTCTTGATTACACCATGGCAGTTAACATTATTTAAGGCAGTGTTCATGTCACTATACTCCCTTCGATGTGGTGCCACCAAATCTGTGCATAGCATTACAACCACACATGTCTGTGGGCCTACGCGGACTACTGCCCTCGGCCAACGCAAGAGTAGGTCACAGAAGTGGAACTGAACATCGATTATTCAAAGGCAGAATACATATCATCGCATGCAAGGCGAGGCGTAAGAGGATGACGCATTGCAGTCCGGAGGGAATAGGATCATTCAGGTGATCGAACACTACCGACAACTGCCCTGGTGTCACTAACTCTGTGCATCGCGAGACAACGACAGGTGGGTGCGGGCCACTGCTGATCGCTGCCTCCGGCCTACACTGTGGTCCAGTAGGTCACAGAGTCTTGATTTAGCGATGGCAGAGTTCATATCAGTGTACCTGCATCCTCCCCTCTCAGCACCGGTGCCACTAAGTCTGTTCCCCGACATTCATGGACACTCTGGTCGTACATTTGTGGCGTCTGAGTCTATGGACTAGTGGCTAGTTTTCATCCTCATGTAGCTGATACCAAATTGGTGGTGAAAACGAGGCTGTCGCTTTCCACTCTACAATTTACTGCTTCTGGATAACATCAGACCTTCCGCATCATGCCCTGGAGGAGACCTTCCTCTGTCCCCCACAAGACTCCGCAACATTCACCTTCGACATCGATGAGGACGCGCTCACTGCGCGTGGACCTACCTCAGTGCACCGGAAGTCACCGCCTCGTGGCAGGGTGCCTGTGCCGGCCGCTGTGCATCCGGGGCCACTAACTCTGTGCTGGTCAGGTCCGAGAACCCTTCTTCTGAGATATTGGATGGCCTCTGAGGCGATGGCCTTAGGGTCATCAATGCCATGTGTCTGTGGCCCTGCGCTGTCCGCTGGCTCCGGCCTCAACTGCGGTCCACCAGGGCTCACACACCAAATGGAGTCCTGACCGGCCCGGAAGTCGCATCACCGCAGGAGGCACACGCCACTACTGCTAGGACCACCTCCAACCGCCATCTGCCAGAGTAGAAACAGTGGTCCTGACAGACTTACGGAGTTGCTCACACCTGTCGTGGATGCCATCATCAGACTGATACCCTGCTAGGCACTCCAGGTGCCACTGACTCAATGCACCGCAAGCCATCGTCCGTGGCTGATTTAGTTTTGTTCTGTGGAGAGGTTGCGCAACAATGTCACCTCAAGCAGTGTGGGAGACCTGAGACGTTGATGAGGAAGATGATGCAGGTGTAACACACCCCACTGCATCTGCATCAGGAATATCTTGAAGGGACACAATCCGAGACTTTTTCTACACATGGACGCACTCAGCTGTGACGCCCAGACCTCAGTGCGCTACAACTCATGGACACTTCTGTTTGCTCATTGTGTGCCCTCTGGACTTGCTCAGGCTACCTCCATGATGCTCCGCAGTTGTCCCTGTGATGCTGGTGTTGTCTGTTTACGTATTCATTGTGTTAACTGTTGTATTTGTTGCCAGCACCAACAACTCCCTGAGGGCTGGCTTGCACCCACCCCACACACATCCAGCACAGGCATCACTGTACATGTGGCCCTGCCAATAAAGGGGCCGGGCGCACGTGCCCGTAGCCAGTTCAACATAATGTCTGCGTGTGTCCCTGTGGTCTTGTTGTATGCATGGGTGCCCAGGGCCCTACGACATTACCTTGTACTGTCTACAGTGGATGCAGGCATATCACCGCAGGCATCGGGTTTGAGCTTAGACATGTAGCTTTGTCGTCACCCACTCAATTCGTAAGGAGAGTGGCCTGGGCCGTAATACGCAGAGCCAACGTGGTGTGTGACTGATATGAGTGGGCCCCTGGGCGTGGTTGTGTATTGTGAATGTGCATCTGCACGTGTCTCTATGGAAGTGTGGCTTTCCTTTGTGGGGTGTAGGTGGTCCCTGAAGGGTAATAGACACCAACGTATGTGATCTAGTTCGCCTTCCATGGGTTCGGAGCCCACCCACCTGTTGGGCCACCTTCTTTTTGCGTGCTGGCACATGGCATTGGGGTGCCATGTGTTGGTGGGTGAAGTGTTGTGAGACGGCTGTGCTTGCGGGTGCTTCCTGATGTGCGGTCTGTTGCAGGCTCTGTGTTCTCCTCTAAGTAGCTTGGCTGCCCGGCTCCTGGTGGTGGGTTGCGTGGGATATCCATGGGCTGTTGTGGGGCGTCGGTGTTGAAGGTGTGGTGGTCCTCTCCGGCATCACAGATGTGTTTCCTTCTGTGCTCTGCTGGAGATGTTGTGTGCCCCTCTGCAATGTGAAGGGGAAATGCATGTTGACATTGTGTTGACATGTATGTTGGCACATTGTACTGGTTTACCTGCAGACTATGACAATGTACATTGTGACTGTTTGGGAGGTGCTGGATTCTTCTTCAGGACAGTGTACATTTGGACTACATGACGGATGTGAGGTCGTATGCGTACATTTCCATTTCACAGTTTCCAGCTCTGTCAGATGTAGTAGGCATGTTTCTGTGCATGTGCGGAGCCAGTTGTGTCCTCTGTTCTGTGGTGTCAGCTTTGCGCATTGCACCACGTTGTCGTCAATGTGGGTGTGCTGTTCTTGCTATTTGTGTGCTCTGCAGTGTGCCAAGGGGATCAAGGACATGATCCTGGGTGATTGTGTGTGTGCAGTGTGCTACACCTCGTTGTGCATGTGTGCCATTGTGCCCATCTCCCCCCGTCCCCCCACTCCCTGGTCGTTACTCACCATGTTGATGTTGTGTCAGGTCCTCTTGAGCTGTGTCCGTACGCCCTACTCCTTGCACCGTCTCCACAATGGTGACTGTGGCCTTGGTTTCCTCCAGCTCCTCCTGTGGCGTGGGTCTGCCACCTCCTGTCGCCGTTGCAGCCTTCCTGTTGGCAGCAGGTTTGTGCCTAGTTTAGGTTGTCACATCATGCCAGTTCCTCTTGGCCTCCTCGATTGGCCACCTTGGCACTCCGACTGCATTCCAGGTGGTCTACTTGTGGGTCAGTTGATGGTATTGTTCTGTCACCTCCGTGACGCTGATCTGGTTTTGCTGTGGACTGCACCCCGTCTTCCTCTCCCTCTTCTCCTCGGCCGTCCCTGTTGTTCCTTGCTGCTGGTGGTCTGTGGGGGTTGTGGGGTTCGCGTTGGCCTCTGCGCTGGGTCAGGGTGTATCCATGTTGCTACGTGCTTTGGCTTGTTTCTGGTGTGTTGTTTCTGTGGTTTTTATGGTGCATTTTCCCACTAGACGTGTGGGATTTGCAGGCCTGTGGCTCGTTTTCGCAACTTTTTGTACCACAATTGGCTTCATCACATGATTTTTTGCGTTCGCATTTCGCAATTTTGCGGTGTGGCGTTGATTTTTGCATGGCCATTTGACGCGTTTTCTGGTGACTGTCGCATGCTACCATCGCGTTGTGAATACTTGGTTGGCACGGCGTCATTTTTCCGCGATAGGCTGCAATGTTGAGATTTGTATTAAGCTTCTCTTGCGGTAGTTATCACACATTCTTGTGAATATACCCCATTAATATTTGGTAGGCACGAGGAAATTGAGTGATTTGCCCAGAGTTACAGAATGTTGAACATTCCTGCCAAGACTCGAGCCTGGTTCCCCAGCTTACGAGTCAGCAGCGCTGGCCTTTGCACCACATCCTCTGCCTGTTGCCCTAATTTCCTCATAGAGTGCAAGAGAACACGGAGGATTGGGACAAAGAAAATGCAGTTCTGCTGAGAGAATTCTCACAGCAAAAGATTTTTTCGATTGTGGGTTCTCCCAGAGGTCACGGAAAGCAGGGGGCGCCCTCTTACCCCCACCCCCAGAGTGCCTCTTCTGGAGAAGCTGTCCCTGCTAGGTGTTTGCAGCTCTTGTGTCTGCCTGCGGAGAGGGGCTTGGGGTATGGGGCTTCTCCGAGGCCTGCCCGTGGCGCACCCACTGTCCTCCGTGCTCTAAAAACAGTAGCTGTTTATCTGAGCTCTCTAAACTCTCTGGACAGTGAAGGCCCTGGTGCTCAGCAGTAATCTGTGGCTTCTCCAGGGTGGGCTGATGCCTGGCCGGACCCCTGTGAATAATCTGGTGTCCTTCCGTGGCGCCCACAGTAACAGAATCGCTGCTAGGCGCTATGAAGAATTAGGGGTATACCAAATACACCTACGAGTGCCTTATTTAGAACCTTGGACATGTACGCTTCATGCCTGCCCCTCGTACCAAGTAATTTGTCAGCTAGTGCCAATTCCAGACACTGTTTACGTTTCACATTGCTCACTAATGCCATTTTCTTGCACTGTCCAGTAGTAAACCTCTTAGCGCTGGTCACTAGTAGATGCCTCTTACACTCTCCACCGGTGCAGCTTCAAGCACTGACCACTGATACATGCTACTCGTGGTTAATTTGAGCCAGTGGGGTGCAAGATACTTAATTCGCCCCATCAGACTATTCCTAAGAGCGACAGAAGGAAAAACACACAAAAGAGAAAGAGGGAGGAAGAGAAAGACAGAAAAGCACCACCCCCACATCAGTGCGCCACCACTAGTGCAACACCACCTCAGCATCAGCGCATCACCACAGCACCAACTTAGCACCAGCGCAGCACCATATCATCATCACTCAGCACCACCTTAGCATCAGCACAACACCATCTCAACATCAGGACAGTACCACCTTCTCATCAATGCACCACCACCAGCGCAGCACCAACTCAGCATTAGTGCAGCACCACCTCATTACCAGCAATTCGACATCACCTAAGCACCAGCACAGCACCACCTGAGCACCACCTCAGCATCACTCCGCACCACCTCAGCATCACTCAGTACCACCTCAGTATAACACACCCCCCTCAGCAGCACCTACGTACAAGCAAACCACCAACTCAGTATTGCTCAGCACCAGCACAGCGCCATCTCACCATAAGTGCACCACCTCCTCATCAGCATTCCACTACCTCCGCAGCAGTGCACCACCACAAGTGCAACCCAACCTCAGCACCAGCACAGCCCCACCGCAGCAGCAATTTAGCAGTGATGCAGCACCACTTCAGCATCAGTGCAGCACCAGCTCACCACAGTATCAACTCAGCACCACCTGAGCACCAGCATCACTCAGCACTACCTCAGCATCACCTCAGTATCACTCAGCATCACCTCAGTATCACTTGAACAGCACCATCAAAGCATCACTCAGCACTACCGGAGCATAGCACTGCATCACCACCTCAGCATATCTCAGCACTGCCTCAGCATCGCTCAGCTCCGCCTTCAGCATCAGCACAGCACCACCACAGCACCATCTCAAGATCCGCACAGCACCACCTCCTCATCAGTGCATCACCTCAGCACCAGTGCAGCACAACCTCAGCACCAGCGCAGCACTAGTGCAGCACCAGTGCAGCACCACCTCAACATCAGCACAGCACCATCTCGTGATCATCAGCCCAGCACCATCTCAGCACAGCACCACCTACTCATCGGTGCACCACCTCAGCACCAGCACAGCACGATCTCAACATCAGCACAACACCATCTCAGCATCAGCATAGCACCACCTCCATGCATCGCTACCAGCGTAGCCCCACATCAGCACCAACACAGCACCACTTCAGCATCAGTGCAGCACCACCTTTGCATCAGCGCATCACCTCAGCAACCGCAGCACCACCTCAGCAGCAGTTCAGCACCAATGCAGCACCACTTGAGCACAAAAGCAGCACAACCTCACCATCACTCAGCACTGCCTCAGAATCACTCAGCACCACCTCAGCATCAGCACAGCACCACCACAGCACCCTCTTAGCATCAGCACAGCACCACCTCGGCACCAGTGCAGCACCACCTCAGCACTAGTGCAGCACCAGCGTAGCAGCATCTCAGCACCACCTCAGCATGACCTCAACATCAGTGCAGCACCATCTCATCATCAGCACAGCACCACCTCAGCATCAGCACACCACTACAAGCACAGCACCACCTCAGGACCATCACAGCTCCACCTCTTCAGCACAACGCAGCACCACTTCAGCATCAGCACCACCTGATTACCAGCTTAGCACCACCTGAGCACCCACGCAGCAGCACCTGAGCACCAGCGCAGTGGCAACTCATCAGCAACTCAGCACAACATAGCACCACTTCAGCATCAGCCCCATCTGAGCACCAGCTCTGCACCACCTGAGCACCAGCGCAGCAACACCTCAGCATCAGCGCAGCACCATCTCGGTATCAGTACAGCGCCACCTCCACATTAGTGCACCATCTCAGCATCCGCAGCGCCACCTCAGCAGCAGTTCAGCACCAATGCAGCACCACTTCAGCACCAAAGCAGCACAACCTCACCATCACTCAGCACCACCTCAGCTTGACTCAGCACCACAGCATAACCTAGCACCACCTCAGTATCACTCATCATCACTTCCGCACCAGCACACCACCACCTCAGTCTTCCTTCAGAATCTTGCATCTGTTGATTCTCCCCTAGTCTCTGTCTGCTGCTAGTGTTGTAATTCAGGTACTATTTCACAACCTCCACCCTCTCATTGTTTATGTCAACCCCCCCCCACCCCCAAAAAAAGAAAATAAACTATAACAAACCAGCATTAGAACAGGCAGGAAGACGTTGCCAGCATTGCAAAAAAAAAAAACTAGAAGATATTTTTTTAATAGGGTTGTTCAGTTGTACATAATATCTTCTTGGTTATTTATAAGGTAACAAAAATGCTTATAACACATTTTTATTATAACTTTTCAACATGCTGCACGATAGCCACACTTCTCTACAACACAGCTAAAAGACATTGGCAAAGCCAGTAACTCTGGCTAAACACTTAGAGGCATATCAGCAACGAGGCGATATAAAATTATCGCTGCTTTTGCGTCCGTTTTCGGGCGAAAAGCGGCGATAATTTTGTCGCCTAATCAGCAAGGTCACGCTATCGCGTGAAACCTTGCATTAGCGCCCGGATTCTTAACGCCCAGCTTTGCATCTCTAATGAGGTGCAAAGTGGGCGTTCCTGACCTGACATGACTGGAGAAATGTCGCTAAGCGACATTTCTCCTATCATCAAGCCCCACGCTATGAAGCATAGCGGCAAGAAAAGTAGCGATAACCCCTGTTATCCCTACTTTCCTTACGCCTACTTCAGGACTGACTTCGCCATGATATCCTATGGAAGGTGGATATCATGGCTAAGTATGTGAGGCCCTATCATCAAGCTAACGCCAATCTTCGTGAGATTATCGCTGGGTTTCCAGCGATAATCTCACGTTTGGCAGTTAGCGCTAGGATTTTTATCGCTTTTGAGATAAGCGTTGCTAATAGCACGCCATCTCAGCGATGAAAATCCATGTTAGCCGGCGATAATTATCTTAGCGCTAAGTGCGCTTAGCGATAATTATCGCCGGTTGTTGCTGATATGCCCCTTAGTGATGGGGAAATACTGGCACCCTCCCAGGCGCAAATGAATGAAACTCACCAGACATAGCAGGTTTGCTCAGAAACAGAGTGAAATTTATTTATTGGTACCAAAAGCATGCATCATTGCTAATTAGCAAGGAAGAAGTCAGATCTGCCACCTTACGGGCTCTCAGACTGCTTCTTCCCAGAGTGGCTGGTTTCTGGGTACTATATAGTTCAGTAATGCCATGTCAGCAGAACTAGAATAAGGCACCAAGCCAAATATGGCTAACATGGATGTGCAATGTCTGCACCATGCAAATTATGAACAGCCAGATATGGGCAGACCAGAAAGGCTGGCTCGGCACTGTGTAAGCAACTTGCACAACCAATTAAGGAAACTTATGATGACGTCAGGACAAGGAAAGTGACCTCTAAGGCTGATTCAGAATAGCTGCTGGAAGCTTGACCAGGCAAGGTCAGATAGGAAGTCCTTTGGAGCTCTGGGCCTCATGTTAGTGTGAGTGCATACATATGAATTTAAATGGATATACATATATATTTTGCAACAAGCCACGCTTTTGGATAGGCCTATCCAACATTAGTGTAAAACGAAAATATATATATGTATATATGAAGGAAACATTAGTTACATATCTTTGGATGGCATTACAAAGTGTTTGCATAAAATGCATATATTGTCACATTGATACATCCTGATGAGATCATTATTATATCAGCAGGCTGTTGTAATACCGGCAGCATACTTATAAAGAAGTGTCCAACAAATATTGTTTGCTCTATGCAAGGCATCAGGCTACATTGTCACTTAGTCACTCAGTTCCCGGGTATTGTCTGCAAGTGTCAGTAAATTAAAGGCACGCAGTGAGCAGTCATCTGCCTCTCCTCCTGGTCCGCAGTCATCTTGTTCAGGGGCGATTTCACGGACCTGCCCTGCGTTGTCCTCTTCTTCAGGTGCAGACCATCACCTTTCTTCGAGACTGCGTTGTGTACTTCACTCAACAGCATCAGTAGATGTTGCGTCCCTCTGACACTTTATGATGGGCCCCCATGGATCGTAGAAATGGTCTAGTCTGTCCTCTTCTTGACTGCTGTGTTGCTCAGGTCCTCTGGTGACAGATGGTCATCAATTTCTTGTACCGTGCTCTCAGGCGTTGGGGTGCTGCCCTGCATCTCGTCTCCTCAATCCATTCATGGCGTTGGTTCACCGTCTGTGGGGCAGTCCACCTAGAACTAAAAGAAACCGCTTTTATTTTTCTCACCATGACCATGTCTCCATAATCGCTTTAGAAGTCTTTGCCACATTGCAGGCAGTACTAAAGTCAGAGCATCAGGCCTGTTCCATCAGTTGCCTTTACTAATAATCTTATTTTTTATTTTTTTATTTTGGTGCTCATTTACTCCTCCTTGTCTCAAGTTGAAGGGTGGTATGAGGTATGCATGTTATATTTAGTCCCAAAAACAACCTCTTTAGCATAAATGTAGTCACTAAGTGATCTCCTTCTATCGCTATTTATGCCTTGGTGGGTCCCTAGCCTTGGAGAGATGGCTTTCCTGAAGTACTGCCCCCCAGTTGCTGCATTATTCTTCCCTGTTGGATACACCTCCATTCATTTTGAAAACATATCCACCCACACTAGCAAATATTTGAATCCATTAAGTGGGAAGCAACATGCATGTGTGCATTCATCCTCCCTTGTGCAATATCAGATGGTCCCTGCTCCAGTCTTGTAAGGGAAAGGTGCATACTGCGTGGGGACACAGGCATCTCATCCTGGTAGGTCCACACTCTCTTCATTATTCGGCTCACATCCAACATCAATCCACCCTCTATGTTCATCTGGTGTTGCAGACCATTGTGCTTCCATTACATTAGCTTGCAACAATTGTCTCTGAATGAGCTGTATTTTTGGGAATGCTTTATTCATTAGCCCCTTTTGCACTGGCTGTAACATGCTCTCTTTTTCTGCTGTGTCAGCGATGGCATTAACTTTGCCTAACTTAGTATTAGCTCCTGTGTAGGCTTCACATTTTATTACCACTATCCTGGTGTATAATAGTATTGCTTTTAACAAGATCCTTACTACAGGACCTTTTTTAATAAGGCGCCCTGAATCCGTGATACTTCCACAGCTGGCCACAAATAAGAACTGCAAAGCATAATGTGAGTCAGTGTAAATGTTAACAGTTTTACCCTTGACTAGCCTTCATGTTTTTGTTACAGCATACAGCTTATCTTACTGGGTAGATGTTTCAAGTGGCAGAGCTGCACTTTAGCTATTGCTATAGCATACCCTGCTCTGTAATCAGTTATCAGTCTGCTGAAGAAACCATCAGTGTACCACTCATAGTCTGTCTTTACTAATAGTGTTGAATCTTGGCGTGGTGCCGTTTTCTGCAATCTCAACACCAACTTACTTAGGGGTCTCATTTGTCTCTAAGAGAATGGATCTCATCAGAATAACCTATTGCAGGTAATACTTTTGCCAAATTAACAGGTGGGCATCTTATTATGACATTAAAATTAGACAACATGGTGCCATTATAACCTTGGCACCTGCCAGCGGAAAATGTTGTGTCGATCCAGACAACAACAACCGTACCAAATGCATCGACACCAAATGTAGCACCTAGATAATACAAGTATAGTCCAACACAATGAGAGCTGTCCTCTCCACCATCACAGCTGCTGACCCATAATCACTGCAGAAAGCAAAGTCACATAGATGTGTCCCATTGGCCTTTCTTTTCCAGCTGTGTCAGCACACCATGTGCAACACCACTTCATGTGCAATGTTATTTTGCTCTGAAACAGAGATGGAAAGGCAGTTTGTAGTCAGGCAGTCTCCGTGATGGTGCAGTACACAATGTCTCTTTCAATTACTTGAAACAGTTTGCAAGTTCATTAGTCATAGCATCTGCATTCATGGATCCATTGGTGGCAGAAGTTCATTATCCCCAGGAAGGACATCATTCCTTTCTTGGTATGCAGGAGCTGAATGCCCTGAAGCAATTTTATTCTGTCAGGTGGCATGCGGCGTGTACCTTGGAATATCACAAAACTCGGGTAAGTCACCTCTTTTTGGCAGCACTGGCATTTTGACAATGAGGCTTCTCTTCTGGAGGTTGTTCAGCAGAGCTACAGTGTCTTTTTCACAAGCTTTCACAGGCCTCAAGTGATGGAGATATCACAAGGAGGTCATCAGCCTACTGCAAGACGATGCTACCACCTTCCAGGCATAGGTGGTCCAAGTCCCTATTTACTGCCTGCGCATTGGCATTGGGACTCACAGTGAATGAAGTGTACTGAGTAGCCCAGCATGACGGCACTCTGTAGATGGACTTTAATGCTAAAACCCACTGAGGAGAGAAAAATATTCTACCTCTACAGGTATAAATAATAATATAGTACTGGTGTCAGGCACAACAGGCTCTAAGGGAACCACAAGTTCATAAGGTAATCACTTAATGGGGACAGCATGTTTTCACCACCCTCTCTTTTTTATTTTTTTTATTTCATTGATTTTAAATATCATTTTATGGTGAGGGCATTTTTCCAAACCTCTCCGTTCTAGATCTATAACCTTATTGTTAGTTATGTGTACATCCATCCATTTCTTTTTGACATGTAACAAACTGCAGTCTAACAGCGTCCTCATCATCCTCAACACATCCACACGTGGCCTACAGGGGGTGCGTACAACAGAGAATCCTTACTGAGGCTGCAAGCAGTAAGTGCCCTGTTCTAACCTATCCTTAGGTATTTGTGAGTAAATTCCATTTATTAAAAATAAAAACATATATATATATATATACTGCCGCAAGAAATTATATTTATTTATATAAAAATTGTGAAATGTATCCCTTTATCTCCCACCTTAGTGGAAACATCTCCCACCTTAGTGGAAACATGACATTCTCCTTGGGCGTGTCTGATACCTTCATCCTGAAACACTGTGCAACAATAACACTGATACCCTACTCTTATGCACTCTCTGGTATCTACGTTGTGCCCCTTGATAATGTTATTCACTAAGATAAACCCCACCCTGCATATCTCCTACAAAGGTATTATTTCTCAAGGAAATAGTGCTATCCCCATCTGCTCCTAACATAATATGCAATAATTCCTTTAGCTAATGGTACCTAAAACAGATCTGTGGTGTCCAATCTAGTTCCAGGAAGGCTTAATCAAGGCCATAATTTCGTTGAAACAACTATATAAATTCTTTCAATTCTTAAATGTAGTTAAAATACTAATGATGATATCCTGAATATTATTTACATGAACTGAGCATTAATTTGACCCTAATTTTCCTAGGCACATGATAGCCTGAGACATCAGCAGAGCTAAGTTTATTTTAACACAAAGGAATTAACTGGCACATGCATCAACCAAAAATCAACTCGCAAAAATACAGAATCACAAAAATCACCCGTTAGCGAGTGGCAAAAAACGATTCCCAATGCATCAACAGAAATCGGGAAAAAATAAAGAATCGCTAAATAATTCCCCGCTAAAATTAAGAATCGCTTAATAATTCCCCGCAAAAATAAAGAATCGCAAAAAGAAGCCCCGTCAAAATACTGAAATCCCTAATAGCGCCCGGCATGTGCCAATCGCAAATGACGAATCGCTAATGAATGCGTCAAAAATCGCAAATACCGAAAATCCCAAAAATCGCAATTTCGCATGAGCAGATTAAGGTGAATCAGAACCAGGAGGTAAAGTTGCATAAAAAAAAAACTAAAAAAATACTTAAAGTGCCACAGATGCTAACAATCAGTAAGCCATACAAATAGGGCCTGTTACCTTGCACAAAATGGCAGCCCCTCTACGTGCTTGCAAGGAGGATGCGAATCAATGCAGCAGGACAGCGCAGGAGAAGGGTCCAGGAGAGAGTCGTTAGAGTGCGCATCACATTGCTTGGCCAAAATGAGGATGAGGTTCACGACAAGTATCGTCTCAATCGTGCCATGATCATGCGCCTAATTGCAGACCTTGAACCACTACTGCAGCACCAGACACGTCGGACCAATGCTATTCCTGCGCACGTCCAGGTCCTATGCAGCCTGCACCTACTGGCCTCTGGAAGTTTTCAGGGGGTCATCGCCGTTGCGGGAGGCGTATCACAAAGCGCATTATCACGCTTCTTCCACAAATTCATTGATGCCATGCTGACAATGATGCATGACCACATCAGCTTCCCCACAACCCCACAGCAGTTGGACCACACCAAACAGGCATTCTACCAGGTGGCCCAATTCCCCCATGTCATAGGATGCATTGACTGCACGCATGTCCCCATCTGTCCACCCTCAGCCAAAGAGTACATTATCCGTAACCGCAAGTCCTACCACTCCATCAACGTGCAGGTCGTGTGCGATGCCAAGCACATCATCACGGACCTAGTGGCACAATTTCCAGGGAGCACACACGACTCCTACATATTCCGACACAGTGGCATCCACAGGCGCCTACTCAATGGAGAATTTGGAGAGGGACTCCTGCTTGGTACGTACACATACCTCTTCATAAAATGAGCATCACATGTATATTCATCACTGTCGCTAAGCCTTTGCTTCCATCCTGTAGGTGACAGTGCATACGCCCTGCGTGAATACATCCTCACCCCCCTACATCAATCCAGCAACACCACAGGAGCAACGCTACAACGCAAGCCACATAAGCACCAGAAATGTGATAGAGAGGACATTTGGGATTCTGAAGAGTCGCTTCTGAATCTTACATAAGACTGGTGGTGCCTTGCAATACAAACCAGACACCTGCTGCAGGATTGTAGCAGTATGTGCCATGCTGCACAACAGCGCAACCAGACGGGGGATACTCATAGAGGTGGACAGGAATGACGACTACCGGGATGACCAACCACCCGCACAACACCGACAGGCACACGTTCCTAACACAGCTGAGGGCCAAAGGAGGCGGACATACATCACGCAACATCATTTCTGACCCAGGTAAGAATGAGCCATGACGATATCATTAGTGGTGCTACTGTTTAATGCACTGATGTATGTGCGGTCACACATAAATGTGAATTGCAGTTCCCCCACACAATGAGGACCAAAACATGCCCGTTGTAGTCACGGGTGTGCAATAGTACAATTGGACAGGGCCATGGTTACCCCACCATGGTCAGGGATGCCGTACTCTATGACTAGTGGCGCTTGCCACGAACGCCCAGCCTCCTATCACCTGTCTCCTCCACCTCACCACGGCCTGTCCCTGTGGCTGTGGAGCAGCGCGAACTGCGCCTCCTGGTGCTGGTCTCCACCACGGATACGCTGCTGACACTTGAGGCAGCCTCACTGCCGTCCTCCCCTCCCAAGGTGCTGCCACTGAAAGTTCCGCTCTGCAAGTGTTCCACTGCAGTGGTCACCTGGCCTAAGGCCTTTGCCACGTCACCACAATAATGGCCGAGGTCCACCTGCAGTGACACGGAGCGACGGGCCAATACAGCAGTGCTGTTGCACAGCCTAGTGATGGCCTTGGTTGATGCAGTTGAATGGAACAAGTTCTGTCTGTGCCTCCGTCGCTCACTGTGATGCCCTGCTCTGATGGCACGGGTGAGTTCCTGGAGGTCCGACTCCTCACTCAGTTTTCCATTCCCCTCTGCCACAACTGTGGTCATGTCCCGCACTGCGTCTGTCAGGGTACACATTTGCTTTGCAAGGCGCGACATGTGTAGGCTAATGGTCCCCATGTGTCTCCCCTGCAGGCGCTGGACACGCAGCATTTGTGCCTCGATGCCACCATATGGGAAGCTTGCCTGGTCGGCTACATCAGAAGTAGTGCGCAGGGACCTGCGCCGCTGCGTGACTCGGCCACGTGCTGGTGGTGGTGCTGGCGGTATGACAACTGTCGGACTTGGCCCAGTTGGTGTTGCAGGACTCGGGCATGCATCCATCACCTGCATGGGGGGACTTGTGCCCTGCGTCTTGGCGGTTTGGTTGCAGTTGGCACAGCAGGTGGAGGTGGTGGTGGTGGTGGTGGGATAGTTGCTGGTGGAGGTGGGGATTGACCCTCCTGCGGAGTGTCGCCATCAGAATCAGCTGGTGTCTCCGAGATGATGAGGCGGCCGTTGTCATCTGAATCGCCAGGAGATGCATCTGTGTGTGAAACAGTGCATGATTAGTTGGATTATGACTACATCTGTTTGTAATTTTTCATACATCTCCTTCTATTAATTACATTATTTGAGTCTATGTTGCATTTACTGCTGATCGGAATTATTATTGCATTTATGACTATACTTGCACACCTGGCTGACATGACTACGACTCCCATGATGCACTACTGATATGAGGGAATATGTGTGGTGCACATCTGCCTGCACACTGTGATCGATCTGGGGGGATGGGAATGGGTATACGATATGCAGAGAATGGGCGCAGGCATGCATCTTACCTTGTTCAGTTGTGGCTGCGCCGGAGGTGTCCATCTGCGTGACTCCCACGACCGCCTCTGGCTCGATGGTCCCCTCGACTAGCTCCTCAAGGGCAGTGTTTGCAGGCACTGTGGATGGTCCCCCTCCTGTGCCAGCTGCCTCCCTGACCCTTTCTGCGATCCTCTCCTTGGCCCTCTTCCTGAGGTCGTACCACCTCTTCTTTAGTTCATCGATGCTGCGGGGCGTCACTCCCACGGCATTGACCCTCTCCCTGATGAGCAGCCATATGCGTGTTTTCTCCGCCTCTGGCACCTTGAGAGACAGCTTTCTGAACAGCCTATCATGCTTGCTGCTCACCCCCTCGATCAGGTGCTCCAGTTCCCGGTCAGAGAACTTTCTCTTCCTCTTCCTGGCTGTTTCAGCGGTGCCTGGTGCATCCTTGTCCATCCTGGTGGGGTAGGGTGGAAGTGTTGTCAGTGAGGATTCTGTAGCCTCAGCCCGTGTCCTGTTCCTCCTCCTGTGAGCTCCTCAGGCGAGTGAATGAGGGTGGGGCAGCTCTACTTCCTGGTAGTGATTTCATAAGACCGTTCCCAGAGCGACCCGTTTTTTGCGATTTCGCTATTACCGATTTCGCTATTACCGATTTCGCTATTACTGAAATCGCTAATACCGATTTCGCTAATACCGAAATCGCTATTTGCTAATCGGTGTTTGCTCTACTCGCTATTGTGGATTCGGTAAATATTAGCGATTTTTAAGAAATCGCTTTTTTTTCCCGAATCTGTTGATGCATTCAGAAATGCGATTCCTTAATAACGATTCCTTATTTCTCGCTAATAAGGAATCGCTTTTCCGAATTTTGATGCATGTGCACCTAAGTTGTCAAACTACTCTTCAACATTACACACAAATAGTCGCAATAGCTAACCTCAGATAAAAAAGATGCTCCAAAAACTCCCTGCGTGGACATTTGTCTTTCAGTAGTGGTGGTCAGTTCTAAATACAGAATTTGGCTTCTGACCCTTAAAACTGTTGTCCCTTGTCTGAGCAACGTTACTCCATGTGGCCATCACATTTGAAAGTATCTCTCGAGAAGCATGACTGAAGGGCTGACTCCGGTGGTGATATTTTAAAGGTAGGATGTACTTTTACTCTTTATTATTTGTTTTATTCTTGTGTACTGCGCTTTTCTAGTACCTAAAAAACTGGCTCAAAATTTCAGTTTTTAGAATGCCATAATGCGTCCACAACTATTGTGCATTAAGGCACACAATGTAATTCACATGTCTCCAAAGCTACTCTTTGCATGACTTTTAATAGCCTTTGTATTTGACACTGCAGCCATTAGGCCATACTACATTTTAAGTTTGTCACTAAGAGACAGTAATGTTGGTGTTGGTAGATAAACTAATATTCACCCTTTAATTTGGTGCAACAACATATTTAACCATTTGGACATAGAAATCTTAATGTGCACTTTCAAATCTGAATGCACACTTTGCAAATATTTATTTTAAATGCATTTATTTATAACACTTACAGAACTTCTTTTGAAACCAAGCACAGAAGCTTTACTTAAATATAGAAAGTTTGTTTCACCCTTTAGAAATAAGTAATTATTTACTATGAGATCCACAAATGTATTTTTTAGAAAAGCAGGAAAGGATGTCCTGACTTTTATCCCTTTTCTTTTATCCAAAATAATCAACTTATATTTCAAAACTTTCAAGACTATTTGTCTTTAAGGCACTGCTTGTATGTGCTATTTGATACTAATTTAAAACCTAGTTGCCACTGTCTTTACTTGTAGCTAGTTTTATGACCGGCAGGTGTGACCTTCTAAACTTCTCAGGAGAGAAAGCAGCAGCTGGTGCTGGGAGTCAGCTCTGTTCATTCTATTAAAACCCAGGCATTCCAAGCCAGTCAAAATCTATCGTTTTTGTTTTAGCATTTTACCCATACAGCAGCCACCAATAACTCACACAATGTGAATGCTTTTAATATTTAATATCATGTATCTAAGGAGAGTGCAAAAACTTTATTATTAGGAAGAGCACTGAAAGTAAATGTTGAAAGCTCTGACTGCACTACTGACGGTGGTTCCAGTATAAAGTTTTACACACGTTTTCAAAGTTTAGTAATATGAAGCTATGTATAATGCTCCCAGAATGCTCTCTTATTATATGCAAATATTTGCAGACGCTTGAAAGCAAGTGTGATGATTCTTTGTTTTCAAAATAAAACGTTCACAAAAAATGCAAGCAGGAAAAAAAACAATTCGCTAAACTACTGTAATATTTTAGGTACCATATATTTGCAGCATTATTTAGTAACATGTTGATGTATGCTAGTATTTCCCAAAAATATTCATTATGGAAAATCAGTTTAACCAGTTTAAATACAATTATAGAAAATAAAAATAAACAAGCATTGGCATAGCCAGTAGGTCTGACATTGGAGGTCAGTCTTTTGTTTTTGTCAATGGTTGACTTGTTTAGGCATTGTTTTTGTAAAACCATATCAGTGTTGGAGCGGCTGGGCCCTCACCATTCTAACAAGCATTGGCAAAAGCAAAAACAAAAATCTTTTGGTCTCAAAAAGTACACATTGACACAGGAATTTTGGGCACTGTACCAAACTACTTTGTGTGTCAATATGCTCCTTGTGAAAGAGCAGAATACTGTCACTCACAGTGATGCCAGCTGATAGAGAGAGAGTGACAGGCAGAATTTTAATATACACAAAAGGTCATGGTTAACGCCAGGCCTAATTAGAGGCCCATTTATTAAAGAAAGTCTCAAAAGTGCATGCATGGTATATATCCTTGCATATATACGGTTTCTTTGAATTCACAAACATTTACAGAAGTAGGCCAAGAAATAGTACTCCTAGAATATTAGTGAACTGCATTTTTCCATTGTTCTGCATGTGTAGATTTGCTCATGTGAAAATCTAAATGTTTCCAAGTTCACTTTTCCTCTAACCACTTTTTTCCTAACCCTGGAAGAAGTTTTACGTCTGCCACTGTCAAGAGTAAATTTCCAACCTTTCTCATTATGAGAAAATATTAGAGAAGAATTGGTGAAAACCCTTAAACATGCAAGTTAGTAGGTTTGCACAGACTGAAAAGGGCCTTCCAACCCTGGAACTATTGCTTACCACTAACTTCAGCCCCAGTATGTAGACCTGCAGAAATGTGGCAACATAAGAGAATTGCTAGTATTCAAATGCTACTATGGTACGAGCCCTGGCATAATTGTATTGTATTGTATTGTATAACTCTTTTGTATAGCGCGACTGTCACCCAACGGGTATCCTGGCACTTAATCAGAGATGCTATATCAGAAGTCTTATATAATTAGATTGCTGCCATAATTTGTCGCAGCATTGCATTGCACAAAAGGGGCAAGTGGATTTTGTTACTGGACAAGTAAATATATGAAGCAACCTGCCCCATGGACAAGTAGATATTTTATTACATTCCACACCCCTGTTAATACATCAATTATGTACAGAAACAAACAGAAAATATCTTCTATGAAATACAGGACAATGTATGCAAAGTCCATTCTCTTTTTATATGGAATGCTAGGCAATTTTGCCTCGAGTTTTAATTCTAATGTTTTTTATCTTTGTTACTGCTTCACTTTCCATAGTAGCGTGCAGCAATTTAGCATATTTTATATAATTCATTCTTTGAAATTTAAAGTGTAATTCTTACCTTTATCTGCTGGGCTAGCTGGTGATGATTTGCTTTGAACCTTTTTTCCTCCTGACAGTTTTTAAACAATTTTCTAGTGGGCTTACCATGATTTGTTTCTGAGATCCCCTCTCATGAAATGTGTTTTGTTTACTCACAATGTGCACTTACCCTGAAAGATAAATACAAAAGGTCTGCTACAAAGGAAACGTTGTTAGGTAGTGGATAAAATGTGTTAAAAAGAGGAAAATCAACAGTTATGGACCAGCCAGAGACATCACATAAAACCTATTTGCTTTTCTAATGCACTCCATTTTTTATATAAATCAAAGAAACATTTCAAGGAAACATAGAGGTCCAGTACTGAAGATCAGTACCCTATTCAAATGCAGTCATTCATCCATGACATAACAACGCATATTTCAAAATCATTTCCCTGTGTTCCGGTGCAACCCGCAAATCAGAAGCTCCACTCACTATATTCTGGGAGGGTTTCTTTTTGGGGGTAAAATCCATACCCCATCCTAGCATAGGGTCTCCTGCAATGGATTTTTATAAAACCCCCAAAGGGTCTAGCCATTTGTCAATATTTATTGACATAACGTAACTTAGTTACTTATCAGTCACCTGTTTCACTACTTCTTATATGTGTAGGTACACATAAATTATTCTCTAACCCAGGCTCTCCTGCAGTGTATGCCACATATCAATTAGTGTATTGATACAGGGAATATTTTAAAAACATTCTCTACAGTCACCTTGTCTATTTTAAATGCCAGTCAATGCCCCTTTTATTAATACTATGTGTTAAATACACATTTGAAAGACTGAAAGGTCACTTGCGGCAAGGCAAGTTAGTTATTTAGCTTGCAGCTCACTTACCACAGTCCTCAAATGTCCCACTTTCTGACCCCATTCTGATGGGGAAATACTGGCACCCTCCCAGGAGCAAATGAATGAAACTCACCAGACATAGCAGGTTTGCTCAGAAACAGAGTGAAATTTATTTATTGGTACCAAAAGCATGCATCATTGACAATTAGCAAGGAAGAAGCAGTCTGAGAGCCCCTAGGGTGGCATATCTGACTTCTTCCTTGCTAATTAGCAATGATGCATGCTTTTGGTACCAATAAATGTCTGGTGAGTTTCATTCATTTGCTCCTGGGAGGGTGCCAGTATTTCCCCATCACTTAGATGATCCTAAAGGCGAAACCTATTGGCTATGCCAATGCTTGTTTTGCATGGAATTCAGTTGCGCATGATGGCCACTTCAGATGGAATTTTCATTCAGTTAATGAAAAGCACATTAATTATAGTGTTTGCATTGCACGCTTTGTGTGCACCTCGAACAGGAAAGTCTCGTCGACGATTGAGAGTATTGCATCTGTGATGGAAAATAATTGTGCCCCGAATGAGGAAGCAAGACAGATGAGCAGTCTGCCTGGCAAGAACTGTTCATAGAAAATTACATGGGTGCGCGCATTCTTGGTAGACACAATCTCCTGAAAATATTGGAAAGTGAAACAGAAGGCATGCATAAAAGATTTATAGTGGCATATAGCTTCAGGTCACTGTGCCCACTCTCGTTGCCGTGGAGCTCTGTAGCTAATTGGCTGCAAACTATCTCTGAGGAAGAAGAGTATAGTGAAGTTCCTCTTTGATAGAGAGGCCCTCAATGGGACTGAAATAGCAATGGAGACCGTTCGGCCACGGCTTCCGATGCCGCTTTGACAGAATGTGCTGTGTTTATATGAATAGACTCTGCACGGACAAAGGGCATAGCCGATAGCAGATAATGACGCTCTCCCACGTCAGTAAGCGATAGGATAAATACTACACAGTGTTATTGTTATTACATGGTATTTCACGCGCAAATAGCGCTGGAGGATAGCGCCATGACCAGACTTATTCCATGAGCTCCCTGGAGCCTCGCCTCTGTTTGACGCTATGATAAAACAAAGGCGGCAGAGCCCTCATTAGCTATTCACTCAGAGGGCTGTCATCGGCGCCTCACTCTGGCAGCCCTGTCCTCTCCCCGTTGGCTCCCCGTGTCCATCTGTAATGCAACTGGTGCTCATGTAAAGCGCCCTGATACCTTCGGGTCGGGTTCATGCTGTATAAAACTGCAGATAGAATTTAAAAAAGAACTAACAGCAGGAAGGGATGATAAACAAACACAAAAAAGTGTGGGTGAACAAGGGGGACGAGATGGGAAAGTAAGTACGGGGTGCATTTCTCGAAGTAAAAACACAGCCGAGAATGGGAGGAGGGCGGGAGAGCAGATGGCGTGCTCATTCTGTAAATAAATAAAAAAGTACCCGCAGAGTGAAGTAGCCAGTGGAAGGACACTGGCCAGTAGCCAATGACCAGAAAATGTTCTTGGTCCAAGCTCCAGCGACTGAATGCACAACAAAAGCAGAGCGGCAAGTGAATGCAGATGGCGTGCTGGCCAATGAAAAGCAAGTAAATTAGAGAGATGTTGGAATCAACCAATAGTAAGTAAGAGGGCGGGTTCTTAGCCCCTTTTGAGATTTCTTTTTAAATACAAAAGATTTTGCAAGCTCAGCGCTGTACAGGTACAACCTAAAAATTTGTTATCAATGAAAAGCCCATGTTGTGTCTCTTTAATAATAATGCTAGTTGATCTGCACAGAAAACTCCTGTCAAAATTCGACTAAAACCTACAAAGAGGTTTCCTCGCAACTTTCGGCATTCCCTCTGACTTGAAGTTGAGGAGGAAATCCTTCCTGGTATTTTCACCCTACTAAAACAAAGTTTAGATGCCCACTGTTAGCATTTGTAATTCACCTATTCTGCCCTTCAAAAATACAGTAAGGAAGCTGGTCTACAAGATCTTTGACCTATTAGTGCTATGGTGTTACCTAGCTTTCACATTGTCACAAACGTAGTCAATATTTTTGCGTTTTTTGCCCTCCCATGACCACATGTTTTACTGTTGTCATTTTGTGCTCTGTCCTCTTTTCCATTCCTATAGATCCTGAAAGCCAGTTCATTTTATCATTCTCATGTAGTGCCCATAAATGACATAGCCTGGCTTCCTCAAAGGTCCAATATATTCTGACAAGCTCTTAAGATTTCAGGCCCTCTGGTCTTTCTACGTTGTTCTACCCTTGTTCACTATTTAGATGATTTATTTGTAGCCTCCGAGTCTGTAAACCAATGCTAATTTGACTTATTGTATTTGCTCACTGAACTGGTGAATTGTGGGCACAAAGCATCTAGAGAGATATTAAAGTTATATTTTCCTCATTGTACATATTCTGCCTTTACCTCGAGGTGAATCACATATTTTTCATCTTCTGCTAGGCCATGTATTTATGCTGGCTCTAGAACTTTGCACACTTTAATCCTGCTAACTAGTGGTAACATGCCTGTGCTCCCATTTAAATATGGTTGAATTGCCGTATTCCGGATCAGTGTACTTAACTTACCCATTAGTCCCTAGGGTATTGTACAAGATGTACCAAGGGCACAGAAGATAAATGCCACCAGTGGACTGCAGCCCCATTTGTGCCATCCACTACAGTGACAGTGCAAACAATGTTTCGGGCCTACCAATGTAGCCTGACCATAGCAATGTAAAACCTGCAATTCAATCCGTCAAACTTAAATGTCATTTGGGGGGACCAGGATTGCATCCTAATCCCAGCTTTGAGGCTGGAGTTTCGTGCAGTTTCGATGTAGCTCATGCCTGGCGTCTATCGGATACTCTGCTATAGTCTTGTAAACATGGAAGTATATATTGTTGGATGAAACCGACACAATAAAAAAAAAAATAAAGGCATTGATTGTTAAACTTAATAGTCAGTGCCGCTAGAGTTATGTTGCAGTGGAAGACTGATTATGCAGAAGGTTTCACTCCGTTCTGCGTCAAGACAGGGCAAGTTATTCTGCACGATGACGGGCATTCTGCTGAAGTATTATTTTGCAATTTTAACGCAGAGTGCTTTAACAAATGTGGTGCTTTTTTGTAACTTTTGACTTACACAAGCTAGTAAATGTTTTGCCGAAGGGCCCACAATCTCAGCTTTGTCAAGGCTTTCAGAAGATCAACACTGCAGTCCCCCGTGCAGGCGCGAGGCTGGCCCTTTATATCATACAGCTTCACTGGTAAACAGGGCTGTGCTTCCTGCAGACTGCACTTGACAAGGCATGCCCCCGCCTCCCTGCACCCCTGGTGCCAGCAAGGCCTGGCAGGCCTCGGGCCCTGCACATCAGAGCCCAGTGGCGTAGCAAGGTCAGGTGGTACCCAGTGCAGAATTTATTTTTGTCACCACCGGCTTGACTAAATGGTAAAAATATGTGTTTAAAACACCTATTTTTGCCATTTTGTTAAGCCGGAGTGACAAGTGTCATCACTGAGTGGGGTGACAAAATGGCAAAAATATGTGTTTAGAACACATATTTTTGCCATTTTGTCAACCCCCTCAGTGATGACTACCGGGACGACCCGCACCCTCCGCACCCTCCTTCCTACGCCCCTGTCAGAGCCCTCCCCTGGTGCAAGCACAACGTGGCAGGCCTCGGACCCTGCCCACACTGAACCCAGGAGCCCCACCGGCAGGACCCAGCCCGAGCCATGGCAGGGCCCTCGCTGCTGTCGCCCCGGGCCCTGCGTGGCCCCCGCCTGCTCCTCCGCCTGAGGACCCCCTTTGCCATCCTGCAGTGCCCCAGGTAACCCCTGCTGCTCTGCAAGCGTGGGTCTAGCGCTTCGCACCAGCTGAGCTGCTTCAGAGCACTGGAGGGCAAGCAGGAGTTGGCAGTAGATGAGAGGATAAGCGGATGACAGGAGAGAGAAAGGTTTGAGTGTAAAGTAGACGCGCCCCCTTCCCTCTCCAATACCTAGCAAGCCCTCCCGACCCTGGCTTTTCGATGCTCTCTGCAAAACCAGAGAGGCACAACTAATTCAAGTCATGCACACACGTTTCCCAGCCCTGCACAAACCTGCATGCACACACGTGATACTACCCATGAAGCCCTACCTTCATATACCCACTGTCCAACCCATGCCTTGCACCTACTTGCATACATCCACGTGTCCCACCCTTGCACCTACCTGCATGCACCTGTGTGTAGCATCCATGCACCTACCTGCATGTACCCACATGTGCCACCCATGAACTCCTACCTGTGACTGCACCCCCTGGCCACCACCTGTGGTTCAAATTTATGGCGTGTCCCCTGCCTACTGGGAGCAGGAGACACTCTGTGCGCCCCAGGCATAGCTCCACCCCCACTCCCGGGCGAGTGAGGTGCTACCCACGCACCCTATGCAGGGCCTTATCAGTAACTAGGAAGTGCCTTTGAGGAAAGACCAAAGATGGCCAATCAACAAAAGCCGCCCAGGGACTAGCTGCAGGGGCACCCAGCCACTCACTCCTTCTCGTCATCCACACGGTTTAATAATCCTGCAACCTTCCGGTTACTGGGTCACAAAGGTGTTCAGAACACAGCCATCCAGGCGTTGGCCTCTCTGTAGAGCACACAGAGCAATAGGTCACTATTCCAGTTGCGATTCTGTGTAATGTTTGCGCTGGAGATACACAGCTGTCTAAAGGCTGAAAAGGCAAAATAAAATACAGTGCTTATAGGTGAATGGGTGGGTTGTGTGTTTGAGCGATAAAAATACTTTGAAGATAACTACAGCTTCCAGAGGTCCCACAATTTCAGAATTAAAAAAAATCAATAGTAATTATTTACAACAAAATAATCGCTGTTACTCATTTATCTTGAAGAGCAAACGATCATTGATAAAGCCAATAGTCCTGGCTGATTTTAGGCTGTCAGTTGTGTTATATATCTGGATACAAGTACAGAAAGCTCAGAGAGGAGCCAAAATAATCGGTTGGCACCCTATCAAAATCACAGAAATTTAGTGTACTTCTTTAAGCCACACCTTTAATTACATAGACCACCCCGTTTCAGAGACCCCCGCTTTTTTGCATCCCACGTAAAGCCCTTGTCAGTGGCATCAAGAAGGCTCCGCATGGGACTCGCTGCATCATTCTGTATTAGGCTGGTCCCTACACATTCTTCTGATGTATCTCGATTCTTGTACGTGAAGTCTTTTATTGCCCTTCGCAACCCACTTAATCGGCTCTAGTTGAGTCAAGCGGATCACGTTTCTCTGAAAGAAGTATATGCATTCTCTTTTTACAGAGCACAAAACGCAAAGCCAACCTGTTAAATGTTTAGATTTAGTCATTTTTTGGTAAAACGCAAGCACACAGCCGGTCTGCTTTTAGTTATTTAGGCTCTCTTAATACAAAAAAGGGTGTTTGATGTATTTCTTCACTAGCTCTGATATATTGTGCCGTTTTGATTATATTCCTCGTTAATTTTGTAACTGCACTAGATTGTACCGACTCTGTTTAGGGTAATGCATAACATCTCCAAAAATGCAACATGCTATTGGCTTGAAGGTCAGGACTGTCTGGAGTTTGTCAAACCTTGAATAGCTGACTTGGTGGGGTGTCACATCATTTATTTTAAAAAAGGTTTTATAATTGCAAAGTTTGGCTCTGTTCTCAATATCTATCAGATATACAATCTCCTCTTTATTAGGCCCTCAGACCCTTAGGTTGGTATTAATGTATAGTAAGTTTACCTGATAGGCCATATCACCAGGGACACCCTATTCAGGGCGATCTATTCCTTTTACAAAGCATAGTAATTTGGAATCTATCTATCTGGCCAGAATAGAGAAATAAGGCTTTACATTTTAAGGATCGTATATTGTATTAATCTTTGCAATCAAGACAACCGAGGAAAGTTTTTCAAAGCGTCCATTGCCAGGATGAATATATTTATTTCACAAAACAGAAAGCGGCCGACACAAGAAGTTTCTGAAAGTAAACAGTTCTTATCGGCATCCTGTTTGCCTTCTGCTCTTCATTTTGATCTACCTGCCATGGTTCACAAGGGGAGTGCCATTGGTAGCAAGGTGTCGCAAGTGTGATCCCTGGCAACTTCTAAATGATAGTCCATGGCTGCATCCTTCCTCTTGGTACTTTTGGTACTTTTCATTTGCTCCTGCCTCTGCTGCAGTGCCTCACTAGGATCCCCTGCCTCGCAGCTAGCAGTGACTACTAGAGAAGAGCACAAGCCACCAACCTCTCGGGGGCCTAGGATGACTAGGTGTCCTGGATTCGCCAAGAAAAGTCTAGTTTTTTCACCAGCTGTCCTATTAGATTTCAACAATTTTAGCACATGTCCTGGTTTTCAGGGAGGGTCGACTAAAGACAAAGGGAGGCACTTTTTTATGCAGTATGGCGGGTCGCTGTCCTGAGAGCTCTTGACTGGCACGGAGAATGGGGGGCCCCTTCCATGTACTTTGCAAGGGTGCCCCCTCCAGGTTCGTTACGCCACTGCAACGACGACCCAGCGCCGCTCATGGAACACCTCAACTTCCTACTACAAACTCATGCAAAGACTACGATAAGAGGCACCCTCTCCCACAGACCCACGGGACCCCAAGCAACATTTTGCGACACCATCCTCAACCTCATCGCCCCCCTAGCAATCGACTCTCACCACTACGTCCTACTCAGCGTCCTCAACTTCCACATCGACTACCCCTATGACACTAATTCCATCGCCCTCTGGGGGAACCTGAACAACATCAGTTTCACCCAACTGGTCTCCGAACCCACACACAAAGCCAGACACACACCTGACCCCATTTTCACCTCCAGCAACAGAATCAAATTCAGCCACACCACAGAACTCACCTGGACTGACCACACCATCATACACTTCACCATCACAGACTACCAGCACACCATCACCAGGCATCAGATCTCCTCCCACCACAGCTGGAGCAAGGTTACCGAAACCCAGTGTTCTCTGGCCCGCACCATCTCCCAACCCCAGGCCTCAACAAACCTCAACCGGGCTGTCCAGAAATTGGATCACCGCCACTGAAACCTACAAGATCCAACAAGACCCCCAAACATGCCAGCTGGTACACCTCAGAACTCAGGATCACCAAGCTCAACTGCCACCAACTTGAGAAATGATGATATGCCACCAAGAACCTTGCCGACAGAGCAGCTTACAAAACAGCCCACAGCAACTACCACAGGCACATCAAAGAAGCCAAGAAAGCAGCCATCACCACCCACATCAACTCCATGGCCAACCACAAAAAGGAACTCTTCAAAATAGTCAAAGAATTCTCCAACCCGATAGCCATAGAGAACACCATCCACCCCTCCCAAGAACTCTGCGACACCCTCCCAGACTACTTCCTCAGCAAGATCGCCAACATCAACAACAATTTCAAACTCCAACCCGCCACCCTCATCCCCAACGACCTCAACCAACCGGCAAACATCAGCCAAACCTTTATCACCTGCTCTCCGCTCTCCGCCCTGACCACCTCAGCCATCATGTCTTCTATCCACTCTGGGGCACCCACGACCCCTGTCCCCAGCACCTCTACAGCCTTGCAACAAACCCAATGAGCACAAAACTCACCAGCATCCTCAACATCTCCATCTCCACGGCAACCTTCCCTGACAGATGGAAACACGCAGATGTCAGACTCCTCCTATAGAAAGTCTCCGCCTTCCCCAGCGATCTCAAAAATTATTGTCTGATCTCGCTGCCCCCCTACCCAGACAAAGAACTCAAGAAAGACAGCAAATCACTAAATTCCTGGAACAAAACCACCTACTAGATGCCTCACAATCAAGATTTCGTGCCAACCACAGCACTGAGACCATGCTGATTGCTGCTACAGTCTACATCAGAACACTCCTGGACCATGGAGAAATGGTGCACATGATCCTCCTTGACCTCTCTGCGGTGTTCGACATCGTCTTCCGCAACCCCTCATCAACATAGACATACAGCAGGACGCCCTCAGGTGGATCGCCTCCTTCCTTGCAGGATAGACACAGAGCATCCGACTGCCTCCCTTCACCTCAACTAGCACCTACACCCACCCCGACCAACCATGCATGCAACCTCGGCATCATCCTCGACTGCCAACTGACCATGAAACGACAAGTCAATGCAGTCGCCTTCTCTTGCTTCCGCACACTTCGCATGCACCACAGATTCTTCAGATGGATCTCAACCAATACCAGGAAGACCATCACTCAGGCCCTCATCACCAGCCGCCTCGACTACGGCAACGCCCTCTACGCCGGCATCTCCACCAAGCTCCTCAAAAGACTCCCCAAATGAACCCTCATCTCCCCCCACCTGAGCGACCTCTACTGGCTCCATTTCCAGAAGAGATGCCAGTTCAAGATCCTCACGCATGCCTAAAAAGCCCTCAAGGACCTAGGCCCTACCTACATCAACCATTGACTGAACTTCCACCAACCCATTGAGACACCTGCGCTCCTCTTCACCCGTCCTCATACACACACCTCCTGCATCTGTTGCAGCCTCAGCGGTGGCCATTCCTTTTCCAACATCGCTGTCAAGACCTGGAATGACCTTCCCCATCAGCTCTGTACAGCTCCCACTCTGGCATTCTTCAGAAAAAGACTCCTCAAGACCTGGCTCTTCGACGGAGAGACAGCACCCAGATACCCCTAGGGGTGACGTTGTAGTGCTTTACAAATGCTGTTTGATTGATTGGAGTAATTTCTGTAGTTGCACTTTACTTTTTTGATTTAAAATTACCAAACATTATGAGATAATGCCAGTCCGCATAATTATAAGGAATTTGGCACAAAAATCTTACAGCAGGAGCACAGGATCAATTAACGAAGCAAGCGTGAGTGGCTGCTGCTGTTCATGTTCTGTTGTATTGAGAGCTATTTTCTTAATGCAAAATGCATCCTCAAATTGATTTTGGACATAAGGGTGCACCTTGGGCTAAGAAAATAGCGCTAAATGTGAACATCACACAAAGTCTTTAGGGCCATATTTATGACCCGATTTGAGACTCTCTTGCAAAAACTCAATATGGTGCAAGAGCGATGCAAACCTTAAAACACATTTAAGAAGCAATGCAAAGCCACTTTGCGTGGATTTGAGTGGCTCCAAAAATATGGAGTAATGCAGCATAGCTCAAATCACTGCATTGTAAATCTGGGAATGCGCCAAAAAGATATGTCTCCCCAGGGGAGGCGTAATGAGCAGAAATTTCTTCTTGTTTTTTTCTCTTTTTATGTGTGCTACATTCAGGATTGTTTTGCGCAGGAAGGTTCCCCTTCCTGTACAACACAGGCACCGTGATGCAAGGGTGCCTGCATTGGCGCAAGGTGGCCAAAACTGCGCCAGTGCAAGGGGAAAGGACAGGTATGCACCATATTAGATAAATACAGCGCATTCCTGCCCTTACCCTGTTACTCAGGGCAGAGCAGCAAGGTGACTTTCTCACTGCCCTGCACCACAAAGATCATAAATAAGGCCCAAATTGTTTGCTTGATAAGGAGGGTGGTGACCTTATCCAAACACTCCACAGAGCTCAACTTGTCTCTCCCATTCTCTTGCTGTTGCTTTGCTGATGGCGTGTGCCTTGCATAGAAATCAATGATCCTGCCCGGTATATGCACATGCCCCTATTTTCTGGAGATAATTCTGCATGAGTGTGGAAAATCATAAGACGTTGTTGATCATATCACATGGCCCTTTCTCCATCCATTTAAATGAATGAAGCTGTTTCTGGTGGACCTGGAGGGCTATTATACAAGGAGAAACTGTGAGTGGGTGCGGATTTCGGTGGTATGGGGTGCACAGATGCTGTTTTATATGATGGTGGGAATCATGTGTATTCTGACCTAGCACATGACTCGACAGGTGATAAGACATTTTGATCTATATGGTGGTGGTCTATCACAAAAAGTGGTAATTACGAGGCATAGAATATGCGGTTCTATGGAGCGTTTTTAATTGGCTGTCAGCGTGTGTATGTCACAGTCTTTATAATGATCTTGGTTTCCATTTTGCTGAAATATCTACATTTGGCTATCAATTAATGCTCAGCCTCCTTGGCCAGCTGGGGCTCCTCTTGAATGTCAGAAGCTGTGAGGGGTGTGTAGACTTTGCCATCTTAATTTATTTGTGTGTATTGCTGGAATGGTGTTCATTCATATGACTTTGTATGTTGTGCACTAGTTTTAGATCTCTTCTGTGTTGTTGCGGATTTAAGCCCACGCACATTCACAAGGTACTTAGGGGCTTATTTATGAGCCCTTGCATCACTTTTGCACCACCGGTGCGTCACTTTTTGTGACGCACCGGGAGCGTACATAATGCGCCATGTTGCGTCATATTTACAAAGTGACGCATATAGGTAGATGCGTCACTTTGTAAACCCCTGCGCCACATTATACCTGCGCCAGGTATAATGTATGCAGGGTGGGCTTTCTGACGCAAGTAAGCCTCGTCAAAGGGCCGCAGTGAAATCTATGAGATTTCACTGCACCACTTCTAGGACGCAAATGCGTCAATACCTTACGCCTGTCTCACAGCAGGCGTAAGACTGACGCAGGCACATTGAAATGGGACTTGCCCATGATAAATGACCCATTGCTTAAGTTGCGTCACTTTTGTGACACACTCCAGAAATGCGTCATTTTCGCGCCTTCAGATTTGTCAGAAATACTGACGTATCTGTAACTCCTTGCGATATGATGCGTCATATTGTAAATATGACACATCCAGCATGTCGCAAGGTGGGCGCAATGAAAAGTGACGCATCGTTGTTTCCATGCAGCGATGCGTCACTTTTCATAAATGAGGCCCTTAATTATCACCCATCAGAGACACTTGCAGCTGCTTTGCTATAAAGTTTGTAATGGCCACTTGAAACCTCTTGCATCAGTAATGATCAGTAGTTCTTCACTTGACCATTTACCATTGCTATGGTGACTCACTCCCTGCTGATTCCCTATGTTGAGGGCCGAGGCATATTTTTAGTCGTCTCAATGTTCAGTGGTGGGCTTCGCTGCAACTCTGTCTTCTTCCTGCTGTGCTTGTTGCTGAATGTTGTGATGTTGCACCTGTGGTGAAGCTTTTTACAAGTGTGCGTATGGGTTGTTATTCTCTACTTGAACAATACGTTTGGCAACTTGAATTGTACTTGTATGTTGGTTCATTAACCAGTGTTCGTGATTGCTTTGCACTATAAATGCTAGTGATTTCTTACAATTTGCATTCTTCTACAAATCCAGTTTTAGGTCTAATCTACAGACAGCTTTAGGTGACTGTTATCAAAGACTTAGGGCCAGATGTACGACCGGGGCATTAATGCCATGTACAACAGTGTCAGAGACACTGTTTGGGATTCCCAATGGTATCGCAAATTGCATACCTCATCGATATTCATGAGGCACTCGCAATTTGCGACCCCATTAGGAATGGCTGGCCCTCCCAGGAATGGTGGCCTGCTGGGCTCAGCAGTTCTCCATGTCTGGGACTGCTTTTCAATAAAGCAGGTTTATTTTTAAATGCAGCCCGTTTTCCTTAAAGGAAAATGGGATGCATTTAAAAAACAAAATAATAATGAAACATTTTAGTTTCATTTTTTAAGGACAGGGAGTGGTCCCTGGGTCCCCTGCCTGTCCCTAAGAAATCTTTTGCCCTGCATTTGCAAAGGTCCCCTGGGGACCCCTTCCCATTTGCGAGTGCATTACCACCCTCTTGAAGAGGGCCGTAAATATTGAGTGTTTTGCGACCGCAATTGAAAAGCCCACCCTTACATAGGATAGCGAGTCGCAATTAAGAAGAGACGCTCTTGGAATGCCCCTTCCTAATTGCAAGTCGCAAATTTATGCGTCTCGCTAAATAGGGTTGTACATGGCCCTATTAGTTTTTGCCTCACTAACCCGTTTTTGCATGCAAAAATGGGTCGTACATCTGGCACATATTGTCTCCAGTACATTAAAATATATACTTGTGGAGAGGGCTTGGGTTTAGCTGCTTGCTCTTGATTGCAATTAATTTATATTTTTGTTTATCTCGTTTGCCTTCTTATTTAATGGCTTTGCTTCCTATGTCTTAGCTATGTTTTGAATGAATGACTTGTTTCGTTCAACTGCTTAAATTAAGGGAATGTTATTTTTAAATGTATTTTTCTTTTAGCACTGCAAAGCAGTGCATGCTTTTTCTTTGCTCTCTCTGCTGCTTACCCATTCACATGCTTGCCCCCATGCTGTTTGTGTGGTTCTAACTCCCCCAGCTCATCCGTTACCTCTCTCATGCCATCATCTTGCATTTCTTTTTTTTTTTTAACTCCTAGCCCTAAGTTTTTTTCATGCACACTAAATGTTAGCCACTTTAGAAAAGCCAGCATGTCTGCATTGACAAAGCTCAAGAGTGAGACCTTTTGGATTTGCAAAAGCTTATTTTACTTTTAATCTGCTCTACTGATGCATTTTTGTTTTATCTGTTCGCCACACCAAAAGTGGGGTTTTGCCAAATGTGACATTTCACTCACCAGACCTAAACTTGTATACAAATCTACTAAACATCAGACACCTTATGAAAATACGTTCAAATCACAAGGACCTATTTTTACCCCTGCTAAATGCAGAAGAAAAAAGTGGCGATATTACACACATTTTGAGCATGCAATTTATCTGTTCAGTCTTTGTCTACCCCAGTTATGTCTGAGTGACATGTTTCATCTAGAACGCCATCACATTTGTTAGTGTGCAGTGCAACCACAACATGTGCATGACACCAGTGTGCCCACCTAGGTGCACAATGATTATAACAAAGATTAGCTAATGGCTTTCATCCTGCTTTTTTTTTATAACGAATGTGTCCTCCCATGTACGTAAGTGTTCATGAGCGTGTGCATGCACATGTTTTGATATTTTACATCTTGTGAATCGCAACAGAATTCCGTATACATTGTTTGAAGATAATTTGGTCCTGATGAAGGCCACCAGACCCATTCCGGTAACATATTGATGGCCATAACATGTGGACCAGATCAGTGACGCAAAGGCCATAAACAGCCTTCAGCATCCAGGATTAGCCAGGGTGAGCTTCATTAAATCGAATTGGTATTGTTACATCCTAGATACTTTTATACCACCTATCTCTACAATATAAACAGCTTCCGGACCACTGTTTGAGCACACCCAGATGTATCACCATTCAGGTGAGGAGATGAAGCATGCCACACTGTCTTCGTGGGTGAGGACTATTTTACAACTTTACAAGGTTGTCTTGGCAAGATTACAGAATGCAATTGTTTTGTTATTCTCATTTCTATACAAGAGATACCTTACCCTTTTTAGGTTTTGCTTAAATCCCTTGCTTTTTATTGGTTCCTGAGCTTGCCACTTACTTTTCCTCTGTTTCTATTGGCTGTAGCATACTATTATCTTTTGTTCCTCATGTCTTTCTCTTTCTCCCGTGGCCCAAGTAACGTTTTTATCCGCTTTGTGGGACTTGTTTTTTAAGCTTTTGCCTGCACAGCGCTTGCCCTCTGCTTGCTTTTTAGTTTCTGCTGAGTGCATGGCTCTCTACAGTTTATCTCCATCCCTCATGTTGCTCCCCCACCCATTTTCCCTCCTCCCATACACCTCTTTAGTGACAACCTTCAACCATTTCGGCACATCCCCGTCGTGGCTCTTGTGAGACTGCCTCCATCTTTAAGTCAGGCAGCAGTCACGCTAATAAGAAATCGGAAGACTACACGGCTCTAGAAGTGATTATTGGCTGTGTTTGAGTGCACGGGGTTAGTAGCATTTGTAAACTGGCTGCTGTGTGCAGGGCTGTATTGCAGCGAGTAGTGTCTTCCGTGTGGCATGCGTTGTACCGGACGCGGCAGCTTTAGTTCTCTGGTACATGTGCTGCAACCATTTGTCTTGTGTGTTCATGTGAAGTCTTATGCTGCCGGTGCCACGAGCCGTGCTTCTTGTTTTTTTTTTTTTGGTTACCATATCTATTCGATTGTAAACAAAAGGTCTGGCTTGGTTTACCAGTGTCAAAGTACCAACAGGACCACAACAGAGCTTTCATTAGCTTCACTTGAGATACTTTGCATCCATTCTTCTTTCTGGCTGGCTTTTATGGAACGATTCTGGAAACAGATGTCAGCAAACACTTTCGGCGACTTACTCATTGACTAATGCAAATAGATGGATCTGTGCTGGATTTCTGTCACTTGAATGGTCTACAGGAAGAACTGTCATTGTTAACTGAAGACTGATTTGTGTTCTCTGAAAATAAGTTGGGCCAGCGTAGGTGCCTGGAAGGGCGCTTAGTTTCTTTTTCTGATGTGGCCAAGAGGCATGGCTTTTCTCAGTGAAGAGGTGAGAATGTTTCATCTAAACAGGCGAGAAACATGACCTGGATTGGAATTGATATACTCCTTTCACGCATTAGTGTATGGTGTAAGTTTATGTATGATTTTATTTTGATTTAATTGTGCATAGTAACTCTGGCAGGAGCATTTTGGCGCTATGCTGAGGTAAACAGAAGATTTGGAACATTATGGGTTACTCAAAGAGTGCCAGAGGGAGTCTGAAGCAGTAAAGATCCAGGTCTTCAGTGCTTTCCTAACAGGCATTTCTGATTCCAAGAGTCTTAGGGGCATATTCTCAAGGATCTATCGCCGAGTTATCGGCACATTAGCGCATTCACAAGCTGGTGCAAACAGCCAATATCACCAGTTTTCCGGTGATAGCATCCTCAAAAAACATTGCCACGGATTAGACCGGCATCTATCGCTAATGAGATGCAGAGTAGGCTTCCCGAGCAAAAAGCCGCAACAACACCACTCCTCAACATTCTCAATGACCAGCCAGATCGGTGATAAGATCACAAAACAGGCGATAAGGTGTGTTAGCAGCAGGAAATTAACACCTGCTCTTACCTGGTGCACAGCCGGATGACAACCTGCAGCATAAAGGGAGCCCATCCCAGAGCCACACCTGAAGAACAACAGATGTCATGGAGCTACTCATCATGCAGCTCAGAGCCCCAACAGGGCCACAACACCCATCGGCACCACCCCCAGGACCGCCACCCCCCGGACCCACACCGCCCCCCCCCAGACCACCACAGAGGCAGCGCAGACAAAGACAGCGGACCTTCAGGAAACACTCCAGCCTCACAGACTTAACACCAGAGTATGTCATTGCCCACTACAGGCTCAAAAGGACAACAATCCTCCGCATCCTGAACATCATAGCCCACAGGCTCACGGTACCAACACAGCGGACAACCAACATGCCTCCGCAGACAAAGTTGCTAACTGTGCTGCACCTGTTGGCCTCTGGGACACTCCAACCAACAACCGCCAGAATCGGAAGGAGTCTCACAGCCGGCCCTATCCAGGTTCCTCAAACCTGTCCTGGATGCCATCCTCAGCTTGGTACCCCAGTACCTATACTTCCCCCATACTGCGTAGGAACAGCTGGAGACCAAGCAAGACTTCTACACCATAGCTGGGTTCCTACACGTGTTGGGGGCAATTGACTGCACACATGTCCTACTTGTGCCTCCTGCCGACACTGCACACAATTACCGCAACAGGAAGCACACGCAATCCATCAATGTGCAGGCAATAGTGGACCACCGGGGGCTCTTCACCAATGTCGTCGCCAACTACCCAGGCAGTATGCATGATTCATACATCTTCCGACAGTCCATCATCAACCGGCGCTTCCAGGATGGCACCTACGGAAATGCTGTGCTCGTTGGTACGTACCAAATGAACACACCACACACCTCAACTTCACAATCAGGCAACTCACAACTCTGGCAATGCACACGCTACAAACCCACTTTACAACATGCCAAACAACATGCCCATACACCAGACACGACAGCACAACTTACTGTGGCAACCTGGGCAAGCCATGTACATGAGCCACCAACGTCATGGCACATCAGCCACACACCAGCGGAATGTGAAGGTAGGTGGCAACCGGGCATGTGCGAAGGAGGCAAGGGACCCATGAATGAGAATACATACATTGCCAAATGTGGCGTGGATTGCGGACCAGACTGCAGTATGCAGACCACAGACATATCCATGTTGACACATAATGCTGGTGTTGGTAGTGTTGTGGACAGTGGATGCAACCATGTCACCCCAGGCAGTGGGGAAGATCACGGAAATGTAGCTTGTTACATCCCCCCTGTAAGCGTGTGCGGAGTGGGCTTACCAAGCGTACGCCAGGCTAGCGTAGAGGTGTGAATATAAAGTACGTAGCCCTGGGCGTGGTTCTCTTCCGGAATGGCCAACGTGTCTGCCAGGGCGGCGCCTCTCACCCCGCCATGAGGCCGACACCGTGTACGGCGGTGCCTGCGATCCTGTGCGTCTGCTGTACCCCGACCCGCTTTTCCCTGAACCAGTCTCGTCCGCACCTGTGCATCCAGGCCTCACTGCTCACCTGCCGACACCGGCGTGTCTCCAAGAGTGCCCACCACCACGTGGCTGTGCTAGCTCCAAGCCAGAGGCCCCCGACCGTGGCAGCCTCCTCAGACCATCGCAGTCTCCGCGACTAAGGCCCGCAGTACTCCTTTCCCTTTGACGCACTCCACCGACATACACAGCGGACAAGTAGGTTACACATTTGAAACTGAGTCTTGATTACAAGATGGCAGAGTGCATATTCATTGCATCATTTAAATCCCTATACTCCCTTCGATGTGGTGCCACCAACTCTTTGCATAGCATTCCGACAACACGTGTCCGTGGGCCCTTGCGGACTTCTGCCTTAGGCCTACACACCGGTCCAGCAGGCCTCAGACAAATCCTATCCAGTCCGTCCCAGGCAGGACACAGCATCGTCGCAGGGTGCACACCCGCTCAGCTCTGGTGCCTCCACCTCCATCAACCAGGAATCTTCTCCACATACCATTTCAATGCCGTGTGTTAGAGATCCAGAAGGAGCTGGCTGCACAGCGGTTGCCCCACACTGGCTGCTGCCTCCGGCACACACTGTGGTCGATTAGGACACACAATTGGAACTGAGTCTTGATGTGTTCATTGCAGAGTTCCTATCATTGTACAGGCATCATCGCAGACTGCATCCCCTTCCAGCTCTGGTGCCACTGACTCTGTGCCACGGGAGTCATGGGCACTCTCCCGTTGAACATTGTAGGCGTCTGAGTCTATGGCCTGGGGGTTGTCTTCATCATGTGGCTGATACTGACATGGTGGGAAAAAGGAGTCTGTAGCATTCAACCCCTCCGTATTGCCTGTTTCTGCTTGCTTCTGCCCTCTGCATCATTCCCTGGATGGACACCTTCCACTGTCCCCCGTAACACTCCAAGACATTCTCCTTGGACATCAACTAGAACCTGCTCAGCTCTCGTGGCCCTATCTCAGTGCACCACAAGTCACCGACCCTTGCGGGTGTGCCTGTGCCGGCCGCAGTGCAGCCGGGGCCACTAACTCTGTGCAGCTCAAGTCATGGTCCCTTGCTGTTTGTACTTTGAGCTTCTGATTGTCTGATCACTGTTGTAGTTGTTGCCAGCACCAACCAACCCCTGAGAGGTTGCTTACACTACCCAACACCCATCCAGCACAGGCGTCACTGGGCGTGTGACCCTGGCAATAAAAGGTGCCGGGAGCACGTGCCCGTATCCAGTTCCACAAATTATCTCAGTGTGTCCGTGTTATGTTATGTTAACAACTTCTAGAGCGCACAAATACTCATGGGTGTCTTTGCGCTAATGACTGTAAAGATTAGCAGAGGGCTGGCCACTTATTGCTCAAAAAGCCACGTTTTTACTTGTTTTCTGAATGATAGCAAGGTGGGACTGGTCTTAATTTTACAGGGGAAGTGAATTCCAAAGTTTAGATGTGGCCACTATAAATCTTCTATCACCCCAGTTAGCTTTCTTGGTTCTGGCGACGATCGGAAGGTTGGCATCTGCTGAGCGCAGGGCTCTGCTGGGCGCATATGCCAGAAAAGCTTTTTTCAGGTATCCAGGTCTTATGTTGCGAATTGCCTTGTAGGCAATACATAGCGCTTTAAATTTAGTTCTACTTTTTATGAGCAGCCAGTGGAGCTGTCGCACCACAATAGAAATTGACTTAAACTTCGGAGTACCTGACAGTATCCTGGCAGCTGCATTTTGTATCAGTTGCAGCCTGCCCAGAACTTTTTCATGGGCACGGATTAGAAGGCCATTGCAGTAGTCGACCTTCGACATAACCAGAGCACTGATGAGTGTTTTTCCAGTACTAATTGGGAGGAAAGGTAGCAATTTCTTTATCATCCTTAAAACATAAAAGGATGAGGAGACCACCGCGTTGGCATGATGTTTAAAAGATAAGCTCTCATCAAATACAATACCTACGTTTCTGGCCTTCCTAACAGGGGTGGGGAGTGATCCCAGCTCAGCTGGCCACCAGGTCAGAAACCATCCTGGGGCAAGGTTACCAAAGACCATTACTTCGGTCTTGTCTGAGTTTCATTTAAGGCAGTTACTTGCCATCCATGAACTAATGTGTGGTCATTATGTATTCATGAGGGCCCCGGGCCATACCACATCACATTGTGCTGTGTACAGCGTGCGCAACTTTGTCACCTCAGGCAGTGGGGTAGACCTGGGACATGTGGCTGTGTCGGACCCCCCTGTGAGCATAAGTGAGTGGACCAGGGTACGGCGTAGGGATCTGGTCATTCGACACGTGGCTCTGGACGTGGTTGAGTTTAGGCGTTGACAAAGAGGTAACTGATGCTTGTGTCTCTGGTGTAGTGTCTGCGCCACCCGTCCCGCAATGTGCAATGTTGCTATGTAGCATGCCCACGGAGTGCGGCCTTGGCCGAGGGGTACATGAGGGTGAGCAATGTGAAAAGTTTGCCTGGTATATGTTGTCCACTAGTTATAGTGGGCACCTTGCACCAGTCCAAACAACCCCTTATTGATGATAGGTTAAAGACAACCTTTATTGAAAGCTATCCTAGTGTTAGCTTTGGAGAGCAGCCTTCAGGCTAAGTCTTGAAGGAATGTAAAGCAGCTTGTTTTACCAGTCTATAATCTCTTATCAATAAAGGTTGTCTTTAACCTATCATCAATAAGGGGTTGTTTGGACTGGTGCAAGGTACCCACTATTACTAGAGGACAGCATATACCAGACCAACTTCTCACATTGGTGTGCAGCATGTGGGATTCCAGCTTGCTATTGTTTTACCAGCTAATCTCAATTGAGTGACTAACTGAAAACCACTAAAGGTACCTAAGGTACATATAATACAAGCTTTAGAATACAGTAAGTTCTACTGAACTTAGAGTTGTGTGTCAAGAGCTTAGCACACGCTTTCTACAACTCAAGAGAGTTTAGTAGGCCACACTAGAGTAGGTAGTGCAATACAGCACACCTCACTAGTGATGTCTTTAAGGCCAGGAAACAGTGGGTCCCTGCCAGAAGCCACTGGGCTTCTTCCAACCAAGTATGATAATCTCCCCTTCTTGGAATTGAGAGCATTATGCAGTACTAGGAGACTGAAGACAGGCAAAAGTGCAAATACCCAACGCCTCATAGAGGTACTTCGGTTGGATGACCTCAGAAGACCTATAGGGTCTGAAGGGGTAGGCAGAGTGGGTGGGGCAGTAGATGAGGAAGAGCCTAGGGATGAAATTCCCCCTGACCAGACCTCTGATGTTGACCAGGAAGATAACAATGATCTTGACCTGGAAAACCCAGCTCCCCTGGAAGATGAGAAAGAGGACCACAATGACCCTCTCTGTGTCCCTCCTGGGAGAGGTGGTGGTGGGCCTAGAAGGCCCAGATCTCCCTCAGTGGAGTCTAACCATTCTGGTTCATCTGTAGGGACCTCTATCTCTGCTCATAGGAGGGAAACCTTCCAGGAGAGAGAGAGACTGCTCCAGTATGAGCAAGCTCAGCTGAAAATTTAGAGAGAACAGATAGCCCTAGAAAGGGAATCCATAGAGCTCCATAGAGCTAGAAAAAAGATGGGACTAGAGTCCCATGGTGGCAGCAACTTCCCTATTGTTAGGGAGAGGTCTCATGACCATAGAAACCTAAACAAGATTATCCCTCCCTACCAGAGTGGGGATGACATCCACAAATGGATTACTGCACTGGTAAGGGCCTGTAAAGTACAAAGGGTCCCTCAGGAGCAATGGGCAGCAATCTTGTGGCTCTCCTTTGCAGACAAAGGTAGAGATAAGCTCCTCACTGTTAGAGAGGAGGATGCTGATGATTACTCCAGACTGAAAAGTGCATTGATTGAAGGGTTTGGCCTAACCACTGAACAATATAGGTTAAAGTTCAGAGATACCCAAAAGGCACAAAATCAAGACTGGGTGGACATTGTACATTGTGCTACTAAGGCTCTGGAGGGTGCAATATCTGTAAGCAGAAAACTCACTGGACTAGTGATTGCACCAAGTCCAAAGACTCAACTCCAGCTACCATTGCCCCTAAGGCAACTGTTCCCCCTAGTGCAGCTACAATTGGTGGTGGTAATATTCAGAATAAGGGTGTAGTGGGGTTAACCCTGGGTTCTGAGATGAACTCTGGCCTAGTCAAAGTTCCAACTCAGGCTGTCCTGATCTGTGATGGAGGCATGAACATGTCCTCCTTTGTGAGTCCCAGTAACTTGGGAAAATACAGACAGCAGCCTTTGATTAATGGAATGAGGCTTTGGCATTCAGGGACACAGGAGCAAGTGTCACAATGGTGACAAAAGGTCTTGTGGATCCTGGGCAGATTATACTTGGTGAGATGTACCAAGTGACCAATGCTAGCAATGTCAGGACAGACCATTCCTTGGCAGATGTTAATTTCTCCTGGGGAGGGGTAACTGGCCTCAAAAAGGTTGTGGTAAGTGCAGACCTCCCTGTTGAATGCTTGCTTGGCAATGATCTGGAAACTTCAGCTTGGGCTGCAGTGGAGCTCAGGACACATGCAGAAATGCTAGGGATCCCTGCACATGTGTTTGCTGTGACTAGGTCACAGGCCAAAATGTCTAACACTGAACAGGCCCTGGATTCTGGAAGAATGGACCAGGTGCCTCCCAAGAGGAGGAACAGTAGGGTTAAGGCAGTGCCTTCCCCCCTGACTCAGAATACAGATCAGCCTCCTGAAGGAGATGATCTTGGTCCTGAAGAAGGAACTGTCCCAGAGGAGCTTGAACCTGACCAGGTTGATTTCTTGGGGACAGGGGGCCCTTCCAGAGCAGATCTGAGCCAGGGAGCAGCAAACCTGCTCCTCTCTTGAACCCCTCAGAAAGCAAGTTGCTGATGAGGCTGCTGGTAATGCTAGTGGAACCCATAAAATCTATTGGAATGACGGACTCCTTTATTCAGAGTGTAGAGACCCCAAGCCTGGTGCTTCCAGGCGGTTGGTAATACCTTTGGGGTTTAGGGGCTTCCTACTGACACTAGCCCATGATATTCCCTTAGCAGGACTCTTGGGCCAAAACAAGACTTGGGACAGAATTGTTCCTCACTTTCATTTGCCCCATATGTCTGAAGACACTAAGGAGTTTTGTCGCTCCTGTGTGACCTGTCAAGCCAGTGGCAAGGCAGGTGGAACTACAAAGGCCCCCCTGATACCACTACCTGTGGTGGGGGTTCCCTTTGAGAGGGTGGGGATTGACATTGTTGGTCCCATGGATCCTCAAACAGCATCTGGGCACAGATTTATCCTGGTGGTGGTGGACCATGCCACTAGGTACCCAGAAGCCATTCCACTTAGGACCACCACAGCACCTGTGGTGGCAAGGGCCCTCTTGGGTATATTCTCAAGAGTGGGTTTACCTAAGGAGACAGTATCTGACAGGGATGCAACCTTCATGTCCAGTTATCTGACTGCAATGTGGAAGGAGTGTGGCGTGAATTATAAATTCACCACACCCTATCACCCACAATGCAATGGTTTGGTTGAAAGATTCAACAAAACCTTAAAGGGCATGATCAAAGGTCTCCCAGAAAAGCTTAGGCGCAGATAGGACGTCCTTTTGCCCTGCCTTGTGTTTGCCTACAAGGAGGTGCCACAAAAGGGGGTTGGTTACAGCCCTTTCAAACTGTAGTTTGGCCATCCTGTTAGGGGTCCTTTGTGTCTGGTGAAGGAGGGATGGGAGTTAGCTCTCAAACACCCTAAACAGGACATAGTGGACTATGTACTTGGTCTCCACTCCAGGATGGCTGAGTATATGAAAAAGGCAACTAAAAACCTTGAGGCTAGCCAGGAATTGCAAAAGGCCTGGCATGACCAAAAGGCTGTGCTGACTGTTTACCATTCAGGGCAGAAAGTGTGGGTGTTACAGCCTGTGGCCCCAGCAGCCCTCCAAGACAAATAGAGTGGCCCCCATACAATTGTTGAACAGAAAGGGGAGGTCACCTACTTGGTAGACTTTGGAACCCCTAGGATTCCCCATAGGGTACTTCATGTCAACAGACTAAAACCATATGTTGACAGGGCAGACATGGGCTTGCTCATGGCTACTGATGAGGGACAGGAGGGAGAGAGTGACCCACTCCCTGACTTGCTCTCTCAGAACCCTGATGATGCATCAGTAGATGGTGTAGCCTTGGCAGGCAGCCTAACTGTCCAACAACAAACTGACTGCAGACAACTTCTCAGCAAGTTTAGACATACGTTTTCTCCGACTCCAAGTCAGACCACCTGGTGCACTCATGAAGTGGACACTGGGGACAGTCTGCCTGTGAAGAATAAGATCTACAGGCAACCTGATCATGTCAAGGACTGTATAAGGACAGAAGTCCAAAAGATGTTGGATTTGGGAGTCATTGATCCCTCAGATAGCCCTTGGGCTAGTCCAGTAATCCTTGTGCCTAAACCTCACACCAAAGATGGCAAGAGAGAGATGAGGTTTTGTGTGGACTACAGGGGTCTCAATGCAGTCACTAGGACTGATGCCCATCTCATCCCAAGGGCAGATAAGCTAATAGATGCTTTTGCCTTAGCCAAGTTTCTAAGAACATTTGACTTGACAGCTGGCTACTGGCAGATCAGACTAGCTGATGATGCAAAGCCAAAGACAGCACTTTCTACCCCTAGTGGGCATTACCAATGTGTGGTGATGCCCTTCGGTTTGAAGAATGCACCTGCCACTTTCCAAAGGTTGGTGAATCAAGTCCTTACAGGCCTGGAAGACTATAGTGCAGCATATCTAGATGATATTGCTGTCTTTAGCTCCACCTTGGAGGATCACCTGGTCCACCTGAGGAATCTTTTGGAGGCCCTGCAAAAAGCAGGCCTTACTATCAAGGCTACTAAGTGCCAGATAGGGCAGAGTCAGGTTGGGTACCTGGGCCACCTTGTAGGTGGAGGCCAGGTTCAACCATTGCAGAGCAAAATCCAGACCATAATGGACTGGGTTGCTCCCACTACCCAGATTCAGGTGAGAGCCTTCTTAGGTCTGACTGGGTATTACAGAAGATTTGTAAAAGGTTATGGATCCATTGTGACTCCATTGAATGACCTTACTTCAAAGAAAATGCCTAAAAAGGTTCAGTGGACAGTTAGCTGTCAAAAGGCGTTTGATGACCTGAAGCAGGCCATGTGGACTGCTCCCATTCTGCAAAGTCCTGATTACTCCAAAAAGTTCATTGTGCACACAGATCCATCTGAGTTGTGAGTATGGGCTGTACTGTCACAGTTGAATGATGAAGGTGAGGATCAGCCAGTAGCTTTCATAAGCAGAAGGCTGACCCCCAGAGAGAAACGTTGGTCAGCCATTGAGAGGGAGGCCTTTGCTGTGGTTTTGGCTCTGAAGAAGTTGAGGCCATACTTGTTTGGTACTCACTTCATTGTTCAGACATACCATAAGCCCCTCTTATGGCTAAAACAGATGAAGGGTGAAAACCCCAAACTTCTAAGGTGGTCCATTTCCCTACAGGGGATGGACTATACAGTGGAACATAGACCTGGGAGTAACCATGCCAGTGTAGATGGACTCTCCAGATATTTCCACTTAGAACATGAAGACTCAACTGGTCAAGGTTAGTTTAATGTCCCTGCGTTTGGAGGGGGGTTGTGTAGGAGAGTAGGATCTGCTTCTTATGGTTTTTTGCTGCTGTAATACTGGTTTTCGACTTTAGTCTGGCTGGGGCCCTGCTATTCAGGACCCCATCCTAGCTGCTTCCTCTTTAAATTGATTCCATGAACTCTAGGTACACCACAGATTGGATTCTGGGGTGCCCTTATAAGTCCCTAGTATATGATATACTATGTACCCAGGGCATAGGTACCCCAGAGGCCTACCAGGAGCTGAAGCATGTATTATGCCACCCCTAGGAAGCCCTCCAAAATGACACCACAGGTGTGCTACTGAAGCCTGGGTAAGGTGGTGCATGCACCCCTTACAGAGATATAGGTTCACTATATCTCACCTATCACTGCACATAGAAGCCTATCAGTCACCCCTATGGCAGGCCTTATCAATCCTGAAGGCAGGGTGCTTGGTTTTTGTGTGAGAGGGTGCCCATGCATGAGCAGAGCCCCTCTGCAGCCTTCGGAATCTCTTCTCCGGGGTTGTCTGTGATGCAGCCTGACCATATACTCTTAAGTGCATTATAACCCAACGGTAAATGCTAACTTTGGACTGGCTATGCAGAAACATGTCGTGTTTGGTGTCAAACACCTTGGAATCATACCCCCACACCAGTAACTGGTGTGGGAGTATGATCCCACCCTTCTAGAGGGAGAGACATGACAGCACCGGTGTACCCGGTACCAACTTAAAAGAGCTCTGGCATCACAAAATGGATGCTGCAGCCACAGACATGAGTCTGGCCTCCTGCTGCTGACTGAAACTCCTGAAGGGGAGGCCTGGACAATAGGTTTCCTGTCACAGGGAGGTGCCACCACCTTCCAGACAGGCTTTAGTGTATTGGGGCTGGGTTGGTGCACTCTGAGAGTGCTTTGACGTCCTGCACTGGGGGCACATTTGGTGTCCCTGTGCATAGTCCAGCTCAAACTGGTTCAGGGGCTACCAGCCCATGCTCTGATGCGAAACTGGACAAAGGAAATGGGTGTAGCCACCCCTCTTTCCAAACCCTCCCATAGGTGGGTCCCCTGAGTTAGTCCAACCCCTTCCTTGGGTATAAAGTAGGAACCCCTGACAACAGGACTTTAGATATCCCTGGACGAAACTCTGAAACTGAATCCTGGAACTTCGACGATTTGTTCAACGCCAGATGACTTAAGAATCTCCCTTGGAGTAAAGGAGTTACTGCCCTGCTTGGCAGGCACCTAAGACGCATCTGTCCAGTCTGCATCTCTGATGCTCCTGCCAGACGCCGAAGACTTTGCAACACCAGAGGTAGATTTCCAGACTTCCCAGAGACCAAACCAGGTCCCCAGCAAAGCTGAGACCCATAGCCCTCGTGGGTACTATGGAACCGGAACCCCTGGACACCATGCACATTTGCAAGTGCATCAGCTTCTCGACATTTCCTGAGGCTGTGCATTGGGTTCCTTGTAGCCCAGACCCCGAGCAGAGAATCCATTGAAGATTGTCGGCCTAGTCACCCTGAGTGACCCGTGGGCTGCCATTTTGTGATTCCTCTTGAGGTCCCTTCGTGATCCCTGGTCTGTCGACTGGTGGGTCAGTGTGAAGGTAACTCTGACTTTCTTTGGGCTTCTCTGGTTGCCCCAGATGTGCCCTCCCTCCTCCTTGCTGGGGGAGACACTCGGACTTTGCTGGTCCGCACCGAAGCATCTTTCTCCTTTCTGCGTGGGTTGCTGTTGCCAAGGCTTGTTGTGTCCAATCCGGGCACCAATGCTGCAGCACTCGACATCCTTCATGGCACAGCTTGAATCCAGCTCCTGGTTGTCCTCGACGCCTCCTGGTCTTCGTGGCTGAAGAGTCAAGCTTCACCTTCTTCACCTGAAACACCCGACATCGGTGGGCATTCATCTATCGTGCCCCTGGTCACTGGCAAGTGACCCAGACTCTGTCCCCTCTGCTTTCAGGTTCTTCACATCTTTGATCCAGGCTTGGATCTCTTCGGACACTTCGCATCTTCCCGGCAGCAGCACTTCTTCGCCAGCTCCCATTGAAAGCGACGACGTGACCCGACAGCATTTGAAACCTATGCACCCGGCTTCCCTGGGTGAGGTAACTCTAGTACTCTGATGCTCCTGTGGGTGTTGACCTTAGAACTGTCTAAGTCCAAAAGGGTTTGGTCCTAGTCCATCTCTAAGTGTCCCTTATCTTTAAAAATCTAACCGTGACTTTCCCCATGGAAGCTAACGGGAGCTCGCAGCTGTGTTCTCACACTGCACACGGCCCCGTGGGTCCCCTGTGTCACTACCTTGGGTGGTTCCTTGGGGTCCCAGCAATTCCACAGGCTCTAGGCCTTGTGTCTAGTTAAGTCGTGGTTCTTATACCACTATTTTAGTATATGGTTTGGCTCGCCCCTAGGGCCTAATGTGTATTTGTGCTATTTTACTGTAATATTTGAAGTGTAACTTATGTGTTTTGACCTCTAGCCTCATAAAGAGTCTAGTAGGGTGTGTTTAGTAATAAATACATATATTTTATATATATATACCTGGTGTGGTTGCCTTTCATTTAGCCATTCAAGAGATTATAGACTGGTAAAACAAGCTGCTTTACATTTCTTCAAGACTTAGCCTGAAGGCTGCTCTCCATAGCTACCACTAGGATAGCTTTCAATAAAGGTTGTCTTTAACCTATCATCAATAAGGGGTTGTTTGGACTGGTGCAAGGTGCCCACTATAACTAGTGGACAGCATATACCAGGTCAACTTCTCACAAGCAAGCCCACCCGGGGTCCGAGATCATACATGCCAACTGTTGTTTGTGTCGCTATTTCCGCAGCATAAGCCAAAGGTCTACCCTAAACCCCAGGGTGAGTTCAGCCAGGCATGAATTCTACATCTGTGTCCTCCCTGTCCTTACCATAGGCCTACACACACGTGTCCGCACACCTTCAGAGCACAACATCACTATGTCATTGTCAAGCTTGTGGACATGCGCAGATGGGCATGACAATAGTGTGCCGTAGCGGTGCAAGTGATGCTACCGCGCTGCGCACACTAGTGAGTAGGCTCGGGGGAGGGAGGAGCAGCAGTGAGGCTACGTAATACACATTGATGCCGCTCATTTGCAACAAGCAGTACATGTCATACAGGAATCACAAGGTCACACATATCACACATCAATGAACCAGTGAGCCTGCCAACACATCATGCAGAACCAACTATTGACTCATGTCTCTCTGCACTGTCACAGGTGACCAAGGATATGCACTCTGTGCTTGGATGATGATACCCCTTCGAGCTCCGAACACATAGCCCCAGAGGCAGTACAATGCGGCCCACAAACGCACCAGGGGCATCATAGAACGCACAATTGGCGTGTTGAAGTCACGTTTCAGGTGCCTGGACGTCACAGGTGGCAGGCTCCTGTATAGCCCAGACATTGTGTGCAAGATGATCGTTGCATGTTGTGTGTTGCACAACATATGTGTACGCAGCAAGGCACCATAGATACCAGTTCCAGAGGCACCGGACGATGATGATGAAGATGAGGCAGGTGGACCACACCCCACTGCAGCCGCAGCAGGTATAGCCCGCAGGGACACCATCATTGCAAATTTTTTCAGATGAGCACGTCACATTGTGACAGTCCTTGGCAATCATGGGACAGTACAGGATAGCCACAGGCACAGCATGTGCACATAAATGCATTCCAAAATGACATTCCCTAAGTGCATGTCACTCATCTGTACAGGCACATCACTCAGACAAGTGTGAGTGCGACAAGTGTTGATGACAATTTTATGATGTGTTCATGGATGGTGGGTGTGTCCCCTATGTGCAGAGAGGCTGTTTGGGGTGTCACGTATTCGAACTGCCAGTTCTGTGTGTCACAGTTAGTAGGGTATCCCACTCTTCGGCGTTTCACATGTGTCCAAGATCATTCCATTTTGGATGCCATTTGTGACCTACAGGTGACAACAGGGCTCCTTTTGGGGTCAGTTATGTACCACCATGATGCAGGGATGCCCCCTGTGACTCAAGTCACACAACATGGGCAACATGAACGTAGCGGGAGTCACTGCCCCTACATTCATCCATGCTGTCATAATTGATTGATCTTGGGCATGACACGTTGGTGTGCAGGAGGGGTTGCTTGTCCCTCTGCAATGTGAAGGGGAGATGGGGTTTCACTGTGTGTTCCATGCATGTGTCTGCATTGGCACAGTTTACATGCAGACTGCATGCCAATGTACATTGTGACTGTGAGGAGATGCCTATTTGATGTGGGACAGTGGTCATTTGTTCTACGTCACGATGTGGGGTTGTGCTCGAACATTGCCATCTCACTGTTTTTGTACTCTGCTTTTATGGTGCATTTTCCCGCATGACGCGTTGTAATTGCAGGCCTATCGCTGGTTTTCGCTGATTTTTGTATCGCAATTTGGAGCATCGCAACTATTTTCGCGTTGGTGTTTCGCATTTTTGCAGAGTCGCGTTGATTTTAGCGTGGTGATTCGACATGTTGTCGTGGGATTATCGCATGGTGCCGCCGGCTTGGGAATACCACGTTAACACGGAGTTCTTTTCCCGTGATAGACTGCGATGTGAAGAGTTGTGTTAAGCTAATTTTGCGATGGTTATCACACGTTCTTGAGAATATCCCCTTAGTTGTGTAGGCAAGATGTTCCATGCTCTTGTACCTAGGCTGGCCACGGACTTGCCACATCTAGATTTGAGTTTAAATGGGGGCAGAGGGGGTTTAAACAAATGAGCGGAGGAGGATCTGACTGTTCTAGCAGGGACATAGGGTGTGAATCTAGCGGTCAAGTATGAGGGTCCTGTTTTCCGAAACACTCTAAAGTTAATTAAAAGGAGCTTGAATAAGATTCTCTTGTGGATTGGCAACCAGTGCAGGGTTTTCAGGGCTTTTCTAGCTGACGAGCGTGCTGGCAGTTTCAAAACCAGTCGAGCAGCTGCATTTTGAACCATATGCAACTTTTTAAAAACCTGCTTCTTTGTGCCTGCATATAGGCTGTTGCAATAAACCAGTCTAGATAAGATCAGTGCTACTGCCACCATTTCCTAGCAGTAATGAGGATGAGATCAAAGTTTTTTTAGTGTGAGTTGATTAGGTTAAAGCTCATCTCTTCAACTGCCAGGGTTGTGGCCAGAAAGAAAGAGTGGTGTAAAATTTGACATCCAGATTCTTAACTATGTTCACTGTGTCGGGGGGGGGGGCAGTATGTCTTCAGACCATGACTTGACTGGATCGAACGGGTTATCTTTGCCTATTTGCATTATCTTGGTTTTGTCGGTATTACATTTAAGGTGGTTGAAAGACACCCACCGAATGACCTCTGATAGACATCTGTTAAAGTTCAATTCAGATTCAGTTCACTCCTTGTCCAAGACTAAGATAAGCTGCGTATCATCTGCACTCAATTTGTAGGTAGTATACTTTCCTGGCAAGTTTAAACCTGATTCGTTCTTCTGGGTCATAGTTTCTTCTCCATTTCCGTTTAATGCGCTTGCATTGGAGATGAAGCTCGGCTAGGGACGGCGAATACCAAGGAGCATTGCTTTGACCATGCTGACTAGGATCCTTCTGAACTCCCCTTAAAATCTTCTAGTACCATATGTCAACCTTCATGGTGCACTCCATCGATCGACCACCCTTGCGGGTGTTGGGAGAGGTGTAGGGGAGTTGAACTTTTATGCTCCTCTGCCTATGACGATCAAGCAGCTCCATGTCTCTAGGGCACCACTTTTCCAATCCTGAACTTTACATACCATTGTTATCCAGTGGGTTGGCTCAATTAAACTGAACAACTACAACTCCCATAATGCATTCATCTGTAAAAGTGAAGTGCAGGAATGGAAAAGCGATGTTGCAAGTAAATGGAGTCAGCCGGTCAGCCTACGTTTACCCCAATAACGATTCACACAAGTCCACCTACTGCCTTTAGAAGCTTACACTCTGGGACTCATAGAATACAGTCCTTGAGGCCCCCAGACTCTAACACCTGAAACCTCTAGCACTCACAACCTGAACCACATGCAACCCACCTCGTATAAATCCAAGAGATCAACTTCTGTGATGCCTAGAAGCACCAAAGTCTCTTTATCCAACTCAAAAGACTACAGTGCGCCTAATACATATGCAAACTACCCCTATTTAGAAAGAAGGCTTACCATTGTTAAGCTAAAATGTGTGCTTTTAACTTAACGTACTTCCTATCTAAAACAGGCCAAATAACCCATTGGTCTTCCGTTAACGGCTCCAGCTACCAACGTTTGCTGTACACAGTGTCAGATAGTGGGCATGGCTATCGTAAAAATGCGATTTTGTACAACCTTTGGGTTTGAACAAACACTATAACAACATTTGCCCATAACACGAGAACATACCTATGCATACTACTCATAGCACATATTCACAAGTCAAATCAGACTCCAGTTTGTAATGGCGAACTCACAGTTATCTGGGAAGGCACCCGATTACCGAAAGGGCTGCAATGTCATCCTAATAGCAGATTTGTCTACTATACAAAAGTAACATTACATAACACACACTCAATCGTTCCTGTTCTGGTCAGTAGGCAAATACCTTTTTCCTTGGTCACTTGTATAATGTTTACACCTATGCCATGGTCCACTGAAGCCCACCCTTATTTGCCACAGAGCGCGCATTTCCACATTTCATAACCTATAGTGCATGACAGAAAGTCCTTTCACTAACGGATGCCCTTTGGATACACCTCTGAGTCAGCAAGAGCTTCAGTTCCCTATCACATGTGCTCAGTACCCATTTCCCGCATTGCATACGCCTACTTCATTCGTTCAATGAGGTAGACACTATGGGGCATATCAGCAAGGCCAGGCAATAGAATTATTGCCGCTTTTGCGTCCGTTTTCGCCCGAAAAGCGGCGATAATTTTAGCGCCTAATTAGCAAGCTCACGCTAACGCGTGAAAACTTGAGTTAGCGCAGGAATTCCTAGCACCCCGCTTTGCATCTCTAATGAGATGCAAAGTGGGCGTTCCTGACCTGACATGACATCAAAAATGTCGCTAAGCGACATTTCCCCTATCATCAAGCCCCACGCTATGAAGCATAGCGGCAAGAAAAGTAGCGATAGCCCCTGTTATCGCTACTTTCCTTACGCCTGCTTCAGGACTGACTTAGCCATGATATCCTGTGGAGGGTGGATTTCATGGCTAAGTTTGTGGGGCCCTATCAACAAGCTAAAGCCACATTGCGTGAGATTATCGCTGGCTTTCCAGCGATAATCTCATGTTAGGTAGTTAGCGCGAGGATTTTTATCGCTTTTGAGATAAGCGTTGCTAATAGCACGCTATCTCAGCGATAAAAATCCACGCTAACCGGCGATAATTATCCTAGCGCTAAGTGTGCTTAACGATAATTATCGCCGGTTGTTGCTGATATGCCCCTATTTTGTTTGTTCCATAATTTAGACAAGTAATGTTAAACCAAAGTAAGCACATGGGATACATAAAGTGGTATATACATGATCATCTTGCTCTTTGTCTTTTTAGTTTTTTTTCTGTTAAAACACTTTTCTTTGTGACTAGTCATTTGGTGTTGACACCTAGAGACTTGCTTTACTCCCCTCACCATTGTTTCTGTATTTTCACAACTATGATACACATTTTTGCTTTGTCAGTTTTCCTAGCAGTCTTCAACTTACGTGCTGAATGTGTGGACATGAAAGGCACAAATGTTTTGCATGAACAGCAGAGAAAGGGAAAAATGCCTTTGAAGTATGTTCCAGTTCATAGTCGCTGTGGGCAAATTATTGCCTTTGGTTTTCTGGTTTGATCTTTGTCCGGCAGTGTTTGGTTTCAGTTTATAGTTATTCACAGGCACATGCATCAACGTTTTTTGCGAGCGCAAACTGTGCGATTTGCAAAAATCGGCGGTTTGTGCTCGTCAAAAGGCCTATTGCGTTGCATTAAAGTGTCAGGCACTCGCAATTTAAGAAATCGCAATTTATTGCGATTTCTTAAAATTGCGATTGCATTTAAGGAATCGCAATTTGCCTTTAGGCCCAGAGGAATGAATGGGAAGCCTATCCCTAATTGCGACTCGCAATTTGCGAGTCACAATTGAGGAATGTTTAGAAATCGCTATTTTAATAGCGATTTCTACATGCATAGGCTTTTGAGAGTTCCTAATTGCTATTCCTTAATATTCACAATTAAGGACTCGCAAAGCATTTCTTGATGCATGTACCCCTCAGTCTTTAGTTGGACGTTTGTATGTAGTTTGTGTTTTGGACCTCATCAGCTACTCTGCAAGTTTGAAGATTGGTGCAACAATTCTGTCGTTTTGCCTGTGTTTACCGAGTTATGTCTTCTGATGGGGTGTCTACTGGCTCTGCTTTCAATGTATGGATATAGGTCTGTTTGTTGTTTCTCATAGTGTGATTTCAGCAGATGGTGGCGTTTGAGAGTGCCAGCATCTTGCACACCATTCCAGGAAATCTATGGTGGGTTTATTTAATTGGTCATGCAGTAGAGGGTATTTGAGTTATTCTCCTTACCCTGATGAATACCTGGACATTGAGAAGCAGTGAACTTTACCCAGTTCTGCGTTCAAGGTTTGAGCAGTTTCTTTGAACATGTATTGCTTGTTCACAGAACTAGCGGTGCAGAGATTTCTATGGGGTGTGTCGTGTTGTACATGCTGCTTGTTTAATTTTGGACCAGAGTGTGCTAGAAGTGGAAAGATGATGCGGTCAAACACTTGCCGTTATATTTTTGTGTGAATTACTATCATATGTCTTAGCTTTAAAAAATATGTATTTTTTCTGTGTCCTTTACAAGCAGAAATACCACAAAGACTTCAATTAATAAAATATTAAATTATACATTCAGTCAAATATATTATCCAATACAGATATAGAACCCAAAAATCCATCAATTTGTCAGAAATGGGATAATCTCTATAGAAATGTGCAAATCAGACTTTGATCAGTTTAATAACACTGGAGCAAATCCCACCCTCCAAAGATCCTCAGGTTCCAAACTATTCCTAATTTTTCGGTTGAAGGATACCAGACAGTGCAGCTCTCTTGTTTGCTAAGAACATCTTGGGGATATTGGGAAAGTTTCCTAGAGAATGCATTCCACCTTTGGCTTACTATCTGCTTTGTGGTTTGTAACTCACATTTGCTTGTTTTCTATTTGTTAGCTTTATGTGTTTTAGCCCGTCCATGGCTTACTGTGTTTTAGCCTGTCCAGCTTGAGTTCGTCCCTTCTCTTGCCCAAACCTGATTTGCTGTATTCTTCCACCAGTACTGGATTTCTGTAAACAGGCCTTTACATTTTGTTCTTATTTTATCACAATTGCTGTGCAGTCAAATACATAGGTCAAATGGCAGGCTTTGTTCTCCAAGGAGCTTGGTGTTTACTCTGACTTCAAAGTGAGAGGATTTATGTGATAATCATGCTGGCTACTGAGTGTGTGCTTTTCAGAAGGCTGTAAAAAAAAAATTCTAGTACAAAACATTTCAATGTCTGTAAATGAACTGTACAGATGTTTCAGAATATATCATAAGTAAAACATCACAAATGAAGCACATTTTGGGGTAAATCTGAAGTGTGGTGGAAACAAATATTTAAATTCAATACACTAGGTGATGACATTTCCACACATTATCATTTGTGCTCTGTATACTTTCATCAGTAAAACTCTGTCAATACAAATATAATGGTTATTTCAATTGAAGATGTGTTGTCTGTAATGGCAGTACGCTACCACACAGTGCATACTCCAGTTTACCTTACTACACTCTACTCTGCTCCATGCCACTCATTGTACTCAGCACCACTCCACACTACACCACTCCATGCCACTCCACCCTGCATCACTGCGCTCAACTCTATACCACTCCACTCTATGCCACTGCACTCTACATCATTGGAATCTATGCCAATGCACTCTACTATGACCCACTCTACTCCACGCCAGTGCACTCTATGCCAATCCACTCTATGCTCTAATCTACTCTGCACCACTGCACTCTACACCACTCTACCCTTCGACACTGTACTCTACCATTCACTAATCCATTCTACTCTGAAACAATCTACTCTACACCAAATCACTCGGAACTCAGTGCCACTGCACTCTGCACCAGACCACTCTACTCTATGCCACTATACTCTACTCTGCAACACTCTACAACACTGCACTCTAAGCCAATTGCACTCTACACCACTCTACTCTACACCACTGCACTCCACGCGAGCGCTTGCACTGTGCTTGTGAAATCTGTTGTATTTAATATATCTAAAGGGGCTTACATCCCGCCTTTCACTTTTTATTGGTCTGTGTGCTTGTCAGTTTAATTTTCCTTATTTCTATTAGTTGTAGGTGTTCTATTTCCTGTTGTTCCTGGTATCTTTCTCTTATCAGTCTCCTGAGGCCCAAGTACTCATCCTCAAGCGCTTTGCTGGGTGGAACTTCTTTCATTTGCTTAAGGCTGCTCAGCGTTTACTGTTTTCCTTTCATTATCTTCCCCAGGCGGCACACATTTTTTTAACTTTGTCCGAGGTCTCTGGCTGCACACATTTAAAGCGTGTTTTCTGACATGATGATGCATGCATTTAAAGTGTACTTTCTGAATTCATTTTTGCTTTGTCCGACAACCTTAGAAGACAAAACTGAACTTATGTAGACACACCCTTCTTCTGAGTCTCTCTCACACAGCACCCATTGATACAGAAAAAGGACAGACATTTAACACACGCCATCTGTGCTCCAGCCCTACTCCCACTCCTTGGCTGGTCTAGTCGCCTTTCCTAAATAAACCAGCACTGTTTGTTAGCCAAGATGACATCCTTGGCTCATCTGCTCCTTTATTTAATTAATACTAGCCACACTCTATTATAGCATGGTATCTGGTGGTTTTACCCCTTTATTTTCTCCAGCATGTTTCACATCCCTTGCTTATTCTTTATTTCCGGCAAGCGGATTTCACACAGCAGATGTAGACGATGTATTTATCATAAAATACAGTGAAGCATACCTTTGGCGCAAGCTCTGGGTGGACTGCGGCATCAGCACACTTGAGAGAGGGTAGGTTTTGTATCATAGGGGGCCCCTGGCCCGTTCTGGCCACACCTGAATTATGAGACCCTTGTCCTTGCCCTGCCGGCCTAATTTGTAGGCCGTATTAAGTTGACCAGTGGGTCCTGTCTTGCTATATAGTTACCCTAGGACATCCCTCTCACTTAGCCAGCATGTAGTGCTGTGTAGGCCCTTCTATTCGAAATATAGGCCTTTGTTATATTGACCATAGCTCTGCCTTTTTAGTGTATCACAGGCTGATGGCAGGTCTGACCCAACTCTGACCCAACTCAGATTCAGTTCCTCTTTCTGCAAGGCACTCTGCTCCAAACCAGTAGCCCCCACCCTACCCGAGTGCTCAGTTCACTGTATGAGTTCAACATCCCCCTATTCTTTCGACATACAGTAGGCGGCTTCCTGGACTGGTACATGCTTTTAAGGAAGTGGCCACCGCAGATGTCTGGTAACTATTGCAGTTTTAAGGAAGTGGCCACCGCAGATGTCTGGTAACTATTGCAGACATAGCTTTTTGGGTAGCCTGACGTAGGTAGAAGTGGCGCAAGATTAGGTTATTTTAGGCGCCTTTCATAGCCTACAAATGATATAAAAGGGGGGCTCACACCGACATCATTGGACTACCTCGCTGTCTGTATGTGGGTTACGGACTGCGTAGAGTTTTCCCCAGGAGCAAAAGAAGCTCTTGCGTCTGCTTAGCATTATGTTGTATTTTACCCATATGAAATGTTCTGTTATGTTTAATTATTGTTCTCTTTATTTGTTTTTCCTTTTTTGTATTCACATAATGTATTCATTGTAATTGCAGGAATGCTTGCTCTAGAGTAAACGTGAGAGTTCCTAGGTGACAGAGTTCTTATACTCTGAAATGTTTCTCCTTGATGTAACCTGTTTCTTCAATTGCACTTATAAATGTGTTCTCTTTCTCTCTGACAGTACAATAGTGCAGATACGGAGGGTATCATGATGAGCTCCATGTGATTATCTGAATTCTGTATTTTATGCCTTTGTCTTGCAGTTTCTTTGAAGTTGCATCTTCTCATTAAACTGCCATTGTATTCTGCCTCCAATTCCATGTCTCACATGTCTATTTTCTTCGATTTTAGAGCAAGCATTCCTAGGCACCCCGGTTCAAATTAAGGTGCCCCTTTTGTCCCTGACTAACTCTCCTGCTCAGTTCTGTGGTGGCTCCCGGGGCTCTGAGTACCGCCCCTAGCTTCCTTGTCCTGAAATAAATCCTCCCTCCAACATTTTGGTGCCGTGACTCGGAGTAGCAGTGCCTGCAGACGGGGGCAGTAACGGCTGGGTTCGTGGGGACACAGACTGAGCACTCGTGACTCCTTTCTGGCCGACGCCTCTGAGTACAAGCACTCGGGTGAGTATTAGGCTACCTGACGTGAGGTGACGCTTTGGTGACGGTTTATGAAAGGAGCGCTTGTGAGGCTTCTGTGTTTTTCTCGGCGCTCTCAGTTCTTTCCTGTCTCCTGTCTGGTTGGTCTCGCTATGGACATTCTTTAACTGGGGAGGCTTGTGTGTGCGGCATGGAATTCTGAGCTGGACAGTACGGTCAGGAAGTTGTTGGTTTATTGTTTCCTTTTGTTATATATAGATGTGTGTGCTATTGTTTTTGCCTTGAGTGCCCGGAAGAGAAGGCTGCGTCTTGCGCCTTTCACGGGCTTATTTAGCTCCTTTTTTATTATGACATTTTTACATTTTACATTTTTACATTGTTTTTGTAGGAAAACAGGCATAGAAGAAAGACAATAAAAAAGTAAAAAGAATAAGGGATAAGGAGAGGCTGTTTATGTCTGCAGTCTTTTCAATGCTATTCTTTTTGGTATAGCTTGCTGTTGGGTCTCTCTGTATATAGTGAAACAGAGAGCGCCTCTTTATCAGGGGGCTACGGGTCGGCCTGGTAGAAGAGAAGGAGAGATTCGATTTACTATCGTATTCTTTCAGCAATAGAAAAGTGCTCCACTGAGTGGATACAGTGGAGGCTCTCCTACATCAATACAAGGTAGGAAAGAGGTTGGATATTGTCGGTCCACTTAGCTACTGGATAACGGATATCGCCTGATTTATGAGGATTTTAAGAGGTTCCCCGGGATGTTTTTTTTTTGGATATTATGTTTAAGTGTTTTTGGGTCTTTGTGTGTCAGTTTCCCTTTTGTGTGTGCACCATTGTAATAGGGAGCACGTGTTTTTTGTCCTTCAGTGGGCAAAGTATGCAGTCATTGTTTGAAAATAGAAACCCTCTAAACGTGCCCGACTTGCTTCTTTCTTGAAACACACGTAGACTTTCAGGATTGTATGATTTCGGATATTGTTTAATGATGCATACAGAGGTTTATTAAGTGTGATAGTAGCACTTTATTGTGGTTGGTGCTTATATGGGCACTACAGTAAGGGTCACTGGCTGACACAGAAGCTGATTTTAGTAAGGCCATATTATTTACGTGCTCAGTTATTTGTTATTTGTATTTTTGATGATATGTTTTATGATATGCAGATGTATATTGAATGTATAAGAACATGATGGTTATGTTAAATTGATGTTGACTGGTCTGTATCGTTTTATTAGGATAAGACCTGCTAGGTAGGGTTACCATTGTAACAGAAGATCACTGCCAAATACAGAAGATTGGTTTGTTAGTGAGATTCAATAACTAGGGAGAGTTTTAGATGTGCTTTTTGCACTTCCACATGTATTGATCTGCCACTGATAACTCCAGAGATTCTGTGATTTAAAGTTTTGAGCGCCACAATTGTTACAGGTATATTGTTTAGTGCTGCCTTCTTTCCTGTGTGCATATTCGACATACAGGAATACCCCCCCACCCCCATCAGCACAGCAGATCTTGCTAAGAATGAAAATAAATAAATAAAAGAAAAAGAAAAGCCAGCACCCATTTCCAGTGCTATTCACATTAATTAGGACCAATAATAACTAGGATTGTAACTGTTTTTATATATTAGAGCTGTTGCCTTTTTTGAATAAATAGTATTATGAATAAATAGTATTATGTAGTTACCCCTTGCCACCCCCTAGCCCCTTGTCTGACCCATGTGGCTCAGCACCACATTTAATTAGCACAAATCATTTTCAGATAACTGACCACGTAGTGCACAACAACATATCTCAAATTGTTTGACTATTTCCTCACATTTATACTTTGAGGGATGTACGTGGTGACAGGAGGTTGTGTCTGGCGTCTCACTGTGAGCCACAGATACATGTTTATGGGACTGCATCTGGCAGCTCACATACGTTTTGAATTTTGATTACTTATTTGGAGTAAATTGTATTGTTTGAACGTTTAACAGTGTCTTCTTTTTGCAACTGCGTGCTTCCAAAAAGGGAGCTACTGTCATCATCACGTTGCATTGTGGTTTCTTATCTTAGGCCTGGCACTAGCCAACGCCTTTCGACTTCTCTCTCCATATTGTAATGGGTGTCCTCTGTTCTTCTCCTTTTTCAGCTACGTGCGGTGTACTTTAATAGATATAAAGTCTGTCATCTTCTCTCGATTTGCAATTTAGCGTCTCTCACTTTCGTACCTGGCTTATAAGCCTTTTTCCCAGAAGTGACTACAAATGCGCCATGTCCTGTAGGTCAGAGGCACCTGATAATGTTGTCCTTTTGTGGTCAATAGTTCATCATTAAAAGAGTATAAAGATCTGCTCCTTAATGCATTCAACGGACTACCCTGCTGCAGTGACCTCTTGGGTCACTGACGCCTGTGTGGTCTCCTTCAGCCCTCTATCTGAGCATCTTTGGCTGAAATTCTAATTTCTTATTGTGCTTTGAAATGGTTTCTTTCTCTCTCCTCTGCATTGTCATTATTCTAAATCATTATTGCAAAGCACTAGTGGTTGTCCCTCCTAACTTAACATGTGCATTCCTAGCATTGAAGTAAAGTGTATGTTGCATTTTGAAAGTATTTTCATTGATTTAAAATATATTTGCATTACATGAGTTTGTTCTTCACTCCAGAAATGTGTCTTTAAATGTCAAGACTTTACTAAGACTTCCAGGCTCTATATATTGAATTTTCTTTTAATAAAAGGGGTTCTTCTTTCATATAAATCAGACAGCTGCTTTTCCCTATCGTTAACTTGTTTATTTTGTCATATTTTTGCAGAAGCACCCCCCACAAATTAAGCTCCCTTGGTGCAGTGCCCCAGGACCATGAAATTTCACCCTTTCATTGCATTTAAATGTATTTTGAAATTTTAAATCCTTGCACGATTACTTTTCTCATTTAAGGGTTTGTCTTCTGGATAATTGAGCGTCATAAACATCTATTTTTGTGTCACTGTTTTTGGCTGATTACAGATGTAGTTTTGAATAGTCTTTCAGGAGTTAACAAACTGATGAATATATTCTCTGCTGGGTTAATGATTTGATAAATAAAGGTGGCACTTCAATGTAAGACCTTTGTTTTTAGAAGAGAAATACTTTCTCTTATTTTGCTTATGGGCCCTCCTCATCTCTTTCTCTCACAGTGGTGCCACAGGAGATGTTATATGTAGGTGTATGTCTCTTGTGCACTACAGTAAGAAGTGATAAGCAGGAACATCTGGGTACGTGCCAAGCACACCCACTTTAACTGAGACAGGTTCAACTAGAGACCACACAACTGGTGCGCGGTGCTACCAGTGAATACTGTGTCTAGCTTCCAAGTAGCTGCCTTCACGACTCTTAAATTACGTCTTTCTCTGCACAGTTTTAAATGGGCTCCACTATTTTAACTCATAACACTCTACATTAAGTACATTCTGTTCTCTGACAGTGACACCTCAGGCTTCTCATCTCACCTTTCTGGTGTGTTTGCACCCATAGTACAGGTTCCTTCCACTTGAATATTCAGTAAAGTGGTAGTAGGAAGGGGAGAAAGGTTTTTGCATGCACTTTTCGCTACAACGCACAGCACCTTTTTGCATTTTCTGGTTGCTTTACACCCTAGACTTGGCCCAGCGTCAAATGATAGGCCAGTAACACAAAAGAAGGAATGACATAATAAGATGAGGTCAAGGACTGCCGTCCCTTACCGCCCAGAGCACAATGATGGAAGTTGTAATACCAGGTTAAATGGAGCTGTTCCTCTTGATGTTTATGGGTCATGGACCGCCATATTGAAAAACTAAAAAAGCCATCAATATAAGTAATATAGTCTCCTGGCAGAAAAGGAGATACTTCCAGTTTCAAATGCATATTAATATCTCTCTATTTGGATGGCCAGTTATAATTCACACTGAAGGTTGCACTGAGTGCTGTAGTACTGAGCAACAAAGTACAGAATAATTTGCTCCTACCTGCGTTCCAAATTCAGCAGCAAGTGAAGCAGGCACAAGCAGTAGCCCATCATGCTAGGGCAGATCCAGTAAGTGCTGCCACAAAGAGCACACAGTTGGGGTTAGTTAATAGGGAAGAATCCTGAAATTGTGTCTCATGGCCAAGAAAGTTAGTGACACTTTAGAGATAAAATGATGGAGTGGAATGCATGCTAGATATACCCATGGTTTGACTTCACGGGCACACGTCAAGTGCTGCCAGATCTCCTCAGCCTTTCATCTTTCCAAGTTGGATAAAATTAGTACCATTGAGTTAGGGGAACAGTAAAGATTTGCGATTTTGCGCCACAATACCATTCTGAGTAAACGTGCGCTTTACAAAAAAAGCCATATTATTTTAAAATAAGCTATATTTTAAATACAATTAAATACAACATGTGTCTGGATGTCACATGGTGTTGAAGGGTTAACGAATTTTTGAGGCTGCCTTCAGAAGTAGCAGTCCTGGCCGACCACAGATTCTGGGCGTTGAGCCAGGCAGGAAAGGTGCTTCCTGTGTTTGGTAGTGAACATAGGATTTTGTAGAAAGAAAAATGTATGTGTATTTGTGTTTGTGGAAGTGAAGAAGGACTAGTTGCCTAGAATGACACAATTTGGTAACGGGTGAAGCCGAGATTGAATACAGTGTTTTCTGGTTTCACGTGGAGAAGTTCAGTGAAGGAATATGTATGTGTCTATATACAGATGGGTGAGAGGAAGTGAGGAATAAGTTTTCGGATATGCACAGCTGTGTGCAGCCTTCAAAATATGAGACAACCAGAGATTCGTAGGATGCTCCAGTACTAGGAAAATACAAAAGAATAATTAATATGTCCAGATATAAAGTAGATCTCAATGTTAAAAGACTGGATGCATAGAGTAAGCAATGCTCAGTATTGCAATATTGTCAGAATAAAAGGTGTGAGTTTAGAGAGGCTTTCTGAAATTAAAGTTGCAGATTTTAGAGGTGGTTGCATATATTTTGCAGTTCGACCACTACAAGTTTTTATCTCCCTTAAAAGTTTCTATCTTCTGTTTGGGTTCTTCTTTCTTGGTTAATGAATGATTAGAGGTTATTATTATTGGATTCTTCCCTGTGTCTCCAAGAAGTGTATTGCATTTCCTGTCTTTGGGATGTTTGCTTACATGGGCTCAATGTTATTGTTTTCATCACCTCGTGTCTGGTTCTAAATATAATACAAATAGGAAAATTTATCATTCCACAGGCTCTGGCCTACCACATTTTCCCACACGTTTGGATGACAGCTAGACCATGTGTCCATTATGATATAAAAGCAGCAACAACTTTCAGCAATGCCTGAACAGACTGTTTAAGGGTAATGAATTGAGAATTGAGAGAAAGCAAAAATAGTTTATTGCCCATGGATCACTCTGTTTTCACTCACGAATATTACAATATTCTGACAACAACTGAACGCCCCATATACTTCTCCCTGATCAATTAATATATGTATAGGTCACATCAATTGGGTATCAAAGTGGCATTGAAATTATGTAAGAGTCATGTTTTTGTATAGATTAACACCCGCTGCGAAGTTTCTTTCTACTAAGGTATTCAGGCAGAAGGAGAAGGGTCCGCCCCATCAACACTGAGTCCAAAGAAGAAGAGGACAGGTGATCAGCCACAACAGGAACATCGCCATCTTCACAAGAATATTTGAGTAATAGATTACCGTGTAAGGTGAATGTGCTAAAATGCATTCTCAGATGCAGTACATTTGCCAGGGACACAGAGGATAGGAGTAAAGAAAAGTAGTAATGTTGTCTTTATATTATGTTTGTTGATTTTGCCCCTAATTAGGTCTGGTGTTAACAATGACCTTTCATGTTTGGTAAAACGTTGTGTCTCCCTCCCTCTCTTGGCTAGCTTCACTGTGAGTGACTTCATTCTGTTCTTTCACAAGGAGCATATCCACACACAGTTGTTTTATCCAGTACCAGGAACTACTGTGCAATGTGTGATTTTTGAGGCCAAAACAGTTTCTGCTTTTGCCAATGTTTGTTATAAAGATGAGGGCCCAGCAACACCCACACCAATGAGGTTTCATGAAAATATTGGCAAGACAAGTTGTGCATTGACAAAGCCAAAAGGCTGAACAACAATTTCATTGGCTTTACCAATGCTTGTTTATTTTTATGTTGCAAAGAAATGGTACCTACCTTATTCCAGTAATTTAGCTAAATGTTTTGCATTCATTTTGTGAACTTTTTATTTTAAAAGCAAAGAATTATCGGTTTGCTTTCAAGCATTCTGAGAGCAGTATACATAGTCTCACATTCCTAAGAAGTGTGTACACATTTTCATACTCTAACGACTGTCAGTAGTGCAGTCTGAGCTTACAACAGTTACTAGGAGCGCTCACCCTGATAATGAAGCCTTTGCATCAATGAACATTCAGCATTAGCACATGGACACAGATATTGTCCTTTTTGCAAACTGTGCCTTTCACAGATCCTTAGTTTGGTACTGTAAACTGACAGCCAAAGGACCTCAAACGGATGTGTCCTGGGTGTGGGGCTATAGGAATTACACATCCCTGGGCACAATTTGACAACTATGAGTGTTTTGATTACTAAAGGTGTTACTGTGACAGAGGTTTCCATCTGGGTTTTCTGTTGGGTCAAGCTGTAGTACAATGTTTAAATTCCTCTTTTGCTTTTGAAGATAATGAATTTCATTTTAAAGTCTTGTATAGGGATGCCAATATCCTTTTTGGGTTCTTTTCTTCATTTGGAGTTCCCTCCTTACCTCAGCTGGACAACACATGCAGCGTATACCATTAATAACTCAACTAGGCCTGTTGCTTCCAGTTTCAATTTTAGAATGTGCTGTACACGCCTCTCCCAAGGACTGTGTATCAATTGGTAAAGAATTTATTGAGGCAGATGTTCAAGAAAGAATAGCAAAGGACACTAGATAAATAATAAAAGGGCTAGGTGGAAGGAAAGGAAGAAGAGAACAGGGGAGGATGTATGCAAACAGAAAAGGGATATGAATAGGCCCAAATGGAAAGGAATGTTTACCAACCATAATGCTTGCCCCCATGGCCCGTCTTTTTTCATGGTTCATCACTTGTACGATGTGATAGGAGGACCAGACTGTTTTCCTAAAGCTGTATTTCCACTGCCTCAGGACACTTCATTTCCCCACATGAAATGGACTTCATCAACATATCCCCTACTAAAACTACAAGTACGTGTTGGTTATTGTGTGCATGATCAGCAAATGGACTAAGGCATGCCAATTCGAGAACAGCAATCCACAAACTATTGCCAAATGCCTCCTGAAAGAGTTCATACCGCGCTTTTGAGAACATCTGCTTTTGGGTTCTGAAAATGGACCGGCGTTCATCTCACATGTGATTGAGGGGTTGTGAAAGGGGCAAGGAGCCATACAGAAGCTACATGCGTTCCACGGAAACTACCAAGTGGGAATGGTATCCCAAGTTCATCCTGAAGGGCTGCACGTGCTACACAGAGGAGAAAGGACGAGTGTGTAAGCGGGCCCCGAGGATACATCACCTAAAGAACGTCTGAAAACATCGACGCCCCAACCCCTCAGTCTACAAGATGTGACAACGAGACATCTTTACCTTTTCTTCACTTTGTTTCTTCATATCGAATGTGCCCAAGTAATAAGAAGTGCTTGCAATCCTCTCAAATTACTTGAAGACGGGCACCAACGGTTACTTTTTCTGTTTAAAGGTATCATCTCTGAGGCTCTACATCATTATTCAGCAGACTCTTTTGGAACGTAGTACAGACGCAGCAGAAGATAAGACATTCTTCCAACTAGTCACACTAGCCACACGTACCAACGATTGGAACAATGCCTCAAGACTTGCTCAAGACTTTCAGAACAATTAGAGAAAATGATCATGGGTGCCACTAGCAGCATTGATCCCACTTTTCTGCTATTATAATGACTTTTGTACCACATTGAATGAGTTACCATTGATGAAGACGGGACAAGGGGACGGTTGGCAGAGCATGTGTTACAATGTCATACCTGTTTGTCCTAATGTGCAATATCCTCTTCTGTAGACATACCGAGTACGTAGCAGTTGCACCTCCTGACAACTGCATAATTAGCAAAGGGAGAACAAGCATAGAACAGGGAATGTGAATATCTTGGCACTTATAGAAGTTGTAGAAGTAACAATGGGACCACCCTAAATGCGTCTACCATTACCAAATACCTCAAAGACCTGATAGGTATGCTGTCAGGAGTTTGTTCATATTATGAACAAGAGGGGGGAATGAGAGAGGGTAGGTTTTGTATCATAGGGGGCCCCTGGCCCGTTCTGGCCACACCTGAATTATGAGACCCTTGTCCTTGCCCTGCCGGCCTAATTTGTAGGCCGTATTAAGTTGACCAGTGGGTCCTGTCTTGCTATATAGTTACCCTAGGACATCCCTCTCACTTAGCCAGCATTGCAAAGATTTCTTCTGCTCTCAGTTGTTATAAAACAATCCGAATCGTAAGTTGTTGCTTGTTTTTTTTAACTTTTGCGCATTCACTCTTATGTCTGTGTCTGCAGTTCCTCTCCCTCACTCCAGTAGTTCTCTGTTATTTCACCACACCCCTACTCTACTACAGCTGTCTCTTGTTTCCCCACACCCCTCCTCCCACTATCTAGGGAAAATGAAGCACCAGGACTCGGGAGATAGCAGCATGGCATCTCCTATACTTGGTGAGACTGACTAAAATGCTGCATTCCAAGAATTATCAGAGTCCCCTGCGATTGTATGTAGGAATCTGGCCCTGATGGAGAGTACAGGAGGACATTTCCATTCACATAGACATATGTACCATGTTCACCCTGTTTATACTGAATTGTGATTGCGTTTTGTATTAGCAAAGGGCTAGCTCCAATTGGTAACAGCCTAGGGCAGGCTGGCCAGTGGGTGCTCACAAGTATGACATCTATTCTTTCCCATTCTCCTTCTGACTCCCCTTCCTCATTGTTTGTAGGGGTTCATTGCTGGCAGCCATGACAATTCCTGATTTACATATGTTGCAATAGACACCCTACCAAAAAGGGGGAGCTTCATTTTCCCTGTGCACAACACGTGATCTGTGCTGGATTACTTGCTCACACGGCCTGACATTAGTATATGGGCTACTAAGATATGTCCTCTAGCTAGAACTCTATCAGATGATGCCTCGGGACTGTTCTAGTTGAGACTCCCTGGTCCAATGCAAGCCAGAGGCCAGTGGAGAATGCACCCGACAGCACTCCTAGGCAGGCTGTTTCAGGTTGAGCTACAAGCTGAAACTGAGGAATATTTTAAGCTGAATTATCGCTCAGTAGATATTCCCCCCGCTCTACTGCCGCTGTCTCTGGTTTCTCCACCCACGTCTCCCACTATATGTAGTTTATTGTCCCCCCACTTCTGTCTGTTGTCTCCCCACCCCCTGCCCTCATCCCGCTGTCTGTTGTCAGACACCCCACTCTCTTGTTACTTACCCCCTTCGCAGCTCCCTTGTGCTGTTTGTCTGGTTCTTTTTACATATCCTGCTTGTCTTGCACAAGAAACTGCTATGGTGCCAATGAAGCTGCACTACGAATTTGCCCCAGTGCTGTGGCCCTGGAGTGGAAGGCTCCTCTTGGCTGGCTGCCCACATAATAACACGACGATGCTCACTGAGCAAAAACTTACAGCAAAAAAAATATTATTAATCATATAGGCGTAACGTAATGCATTTGCCAATGCTTGTTGGTATTATGCCATGACCTCATGAGACCATTCAACACACCATTGCAATCTGATCTCTGGAATGCAATAGAAAATGCTTCCTCTCTATGTTGATGCAATTATTCTTTATCTACCACCCAGAATTGGATTGAGATGCCCTCTACCACCTGTTTTCACTGATCTTCTTTACTGCCTTATTTTAGATGTGCCTATTGAGTAACAGTTGTTTATTTGTACATTTTTATCATACAGTTGTAATGCTACATGTTCAGGGCGCCGACTTGAAATAAAACTGGGAGGTGGTGTACATCTGACACGTCCCTGTAGGGCACCCTGCAGAATGGTGTTGTAGCAGAATATCATAGTCAGAATATAATTGGACATACACATTAAGTTGGAAATATAGTTTACAGACATATCACCAATTAGAGTTAAAAATAGAAAATATAGTCATGCAATGGGACAATATTATTGCAAACGATATTTATGACATTTATATTGACGATATTCTGACATAGAAACTGCGGGAGAGGGCACAGTGGGTTCCAGGCCAGAGACTCACTTTTCAATGCCCCCTTTCAAATGCAGGACAAGGGTACCCTGCCCTCCAGCCCTTGAAAAACACCCTGTAAGCCCCTTAAGGGCATATAGAACCACCCCTGAGAGTTAGGGCCCACCCAAAGGTGAATACCAAGAACTGGATTAACAGATGCTATTGGGCTTCATGCTGAAAATACTTAATATGTTGCAGCATGGGCTTGAGACAGAATGAACTGCCCCACTCTGTGGCAGATCACCCTTAACTAGGTGCACAGGACGGAGACTGGGGTAGCACACCCAATTACAGTCAATCCGCTGTGCAAAGTGCAGGTGCAAATGAGTTTAATGGGATGTTGGGGATCCCCTGCAGTTGGGTGCAGTGAGTGACTTAGCCTGCTTGCAGAGAGCTGTGGGTGGGGTCCCTGGGATACCCTACCTTTTTTGCTAGGAGACACTGGTTGTGCACCACCTCTAAGTGTGTCTCTTAACAGCGTCCTTGTCCTGGTGCATGGTATATAATATTACATTGGTGCGACGTCATGAGTGCCTCTTTTGCATGGAGCTATGCCCCCATGCAAATGAAGGACTCTTCCCCTCCCCCGTATTCATGCTGCAGCTCATTTGTGAGTCTGCGCAACACTTACAGAAGGGGCCTTGCATGTTCCTACTGCCTCTTCTAGAAAGCACATGCCTGTTGCGCCCCCAGGGCCCTTTGTATAAGACGGCCCAGCATATTGGTTGCTAGCTTGGCTAACAGCTTCTTTCTGTGCCTGATATGCCTGAGGAGGTCACGCCCACAGCTCTGGTGGGCGTGACCTCCTCCGCTCTGCAGAGGTCCTGGAGACCCTCCCTTCATGATGAGGGGGGCATCAGTGATAGCCTCATACTTGGGCGCTTCAGTTTTAAGCCCTGAAGGGCCCAGGGCACAGTGTCTATCACTGACATCTTGTCACAAAGTGGGTGGGATCAGCAGTCTGTCTGACCCCATTACAATCTGTGGTGAGGGAGGGATTGCTGCCTCCCCTCATTGGCTGACCGAAGCAGTCCCAACCATCCTGGCACCTCTGAGGCTTCCCTCTCTGAGAGCTGCAGCAGGTAAGTGTGTTTTGTTCTTTTACGGAGTTTTATATAGCGCAAACTTGTCCCAAAGGTATTAAGTATCAGAGCGCTTTACATAGCACCGGTTGCATTACATGAGGACACATTGATTTTTGTGAGGCACAGGGAGATTACGTGATTTGCCCAGAATCACAGGATGTTCAGTGTCATTGCCGAGACTCAAACCCAGTTCCCCAGATTCGAGGTCGAACGCCCTAGCCATTAGGCCAACTCCTCTCCGTTTTAATTGACTGTTTGGTCCGTGCATGTAAGCATGTAAGTGTGAATGGATGTGTATTTGTGAGTGAGTGTTGTGAATAGGAGTGTGTGCTCGTGTCTGCATGTGAATGCATGGGTCTGAGTGTGGGACCCCGCCTCCTTTAAGCTGTACTTATCAGCCACCACTTCACTGGAATCTGTAGGCAATTCTAGGCAGAAAACATAAGAGGGCTCAAAGTCCCATTTAATGTTTGGTGTGCATCTTTCATGTAGCTGTGCTACTGATGTCACTGCCTCCATTTGTACAGCCTGGATTTGCCCACTCAATTTAGAGTTCCATGTCTGCTTAGGGGGATTTTTTTCTCCCGAGAGTGCATCTGCAGAAGTGGTGGGAGAGCCTTTGGTGAAATTGCACAGTGCCAGTGGGCTCAATACGCCATGGTGGCAACACAGACCTGCTGACTTTTTTTCAGATAACATTTTTTAAAATGGGGATTTGATTTACAAAAATGAATAATTAGCATCCCTGATGTACTGGGACTTTTTTCCCTACACTTCGAGGCATAGATGTTTTTTTCCTGCACGGACCGCAAAACACAGCAAAGCCTGTGCCCTCTGTATTACTAACCTGCCACCAGATGAAACTGTGTGCACAGCCTGGTTCAGGATATGTTGCACCATCTACCATCTACCATCCAGGTAAATTTTGGCTACACCACAAGTCTACCATAAACTAGTGCTCTGGTGGTGGACAACATACAGAACACCTCCAGTGTAAATTTTGAACCCACTCAGTAGACACAGACATTATTAGCCAGAAATGTTACAAAATTGAGGATTACGCAGCTGCACACACAGTGCAGGGACTTTTATCCATACGAGTGGATCTTGAGTGAAGTCTCAATTACCTTGTCATGTTATGTTATGTTATGTGTATTTGTAAATCGTACTCTCACTCGCAAGGGTATTGTGGTACTGAGCAGGTGAGTGTGCCTAGCCCTGCTTATGGCAGGTTGGTTAATTGAAAACCCAGGTCTTCAACTTCTTGTGGAATTCAAGAAGAGAGTAGGAGGCTCTGATGTGGAGTGGGAGGTTGTTCCAAACTTTAGGAGTGATGTAAGAGAATGCTGTCCTCCTCATCTGGTTCTGTTTATGCATGGCATGTGTGCGACAAGGAGTCCTTCGGAGAGGAGGTGTCTGGGTGGTTGGCAGATGTAGATGTCACTGTTCAGGTAGGTGGGCCTGCATTGTGTAGAGCCTTGAATGTGTGTGTGAGAAGTTTGAATTGAATACATTTCTTTATCGGGAGCCAGTGTAGTTCCTTGAGGTGTTGTGTGATGGGATTTCTGTGTGGGAGGTTGAGGATGAGTTTGGCAGCTGGGTTCTTTAGCATTTTGAGCTTTTATATGAGTTGCTTAGTGCTTCCGGAGTAGAGGGTCTTCCCATAATCCGACTTGCTGGTGACGAGGGCATGAGTGATAGTTTTTCTAGTGTTGCTTGGAAGCTGTTGGAAGCCGGAGTTCCCGTTCCGCACCACTGTCACCAAATGGGAGACCCGGGACTCCTCACTCAACGTTAGGCAAAGAAAGGACACCGTTTGAGATAGCCCGGCTCACCTCCTTAGTAGCTTGGCACGAGCAGCCAGGCCTATCTCCAAGGCACGAGTGTACAGTATGTGCAACCACGCTCACAGCAACCCACTGGTGACACCACAAATGGACTCCACATGAGTTTGATAAAACGAGTATCAACTTTATATAAAAAGATATACAATCAGACCATACGATACAAAAGCCAACATATAATAACTGGTAATATTCGTTCCGGCTGGCTGGAAGGTTAAAATCCCAACCACCGCTTTCTGAACACTATGATGGTCGTAATGCTAGAATCACACACGTTGCAATGGACAAACAATAGTGCTCTGTGTAACAATACAATCCTCTGCTGGGCAAAGGAGAAATAATACAATGCTTAACGATACACCCCGGTACCTTGCAATGGGAGAAATAATGCAATGCGCACCGCTACAATCATGTACTCTGCAATGTAATAATGCAATGCGTAGCTACAATCATGTACTTTGCAATGAAAGAATAATGCAATGCGGACCGCTACAATCCTGCACTTTGCAATGGAGAAATAATACAATGCGTCGCGCTACAATCGTGTACTTCGTTATGCAGAAATAATGTCAGGCATCAGCAGCAATATTGGCAATGTGTATTATGACAATCTGCCTCTTCGATAACAGTTGCCCCCCACACATATCAACAATGACAGAAAGTACAGCTTCTCACTCTGGCCCTCAGTACTGCCACTCCTCCGGTCAGTAGGGGCCCCAATCTGAGCCGAAGCAAAGGCTCACATCGCCAGCAGGAATGAGAGGCCGAGAGAGTGTCCCTCCGAGCCCGCACCCCGCCCAGGTAGTGATCCACGTTACCTGGGGGCGCGACCCCACTCTCCTCTCTTCCATCAGTAAACTGGGCCGTCCGTGTGGAACTTTCTCAATGGGCCTCAGCGGCTCGGCCTGGCAGCTCAGCTCCTCCGGGGTTGCCGGTCCGGGCCGCGACCGTTAGGAAAGTCTCAAGCTGCCGCAGGGCACACGTACCCCTGAGATTACGTTACTCCGGGTGCACATTCACCACAGCACCCTCCGGGTCTCCTCTGGCATGAAGCCACACACACAACGCTGATGGGACTTCACGTTGAGTCCGAGTGCACATTCACCAGGCACTCCTTCCTGCGATCTCAGTTGGCACCAAGACACGCACACCGCGCTGCAGAAACTCACTTTCTTCCGGTGCACACGATGATCAGCCGATGACCTCCCCAGTCCCTGGTTGCACCAAAGCACGCACACTGCTTCACTGAGACTTAATCCAACTCCGGTGCCCCGATATCCAGGTGCTCTTTACCAGTGCCTTCGGCTGCACCCCGACACGCTCACTGTGTCTGAGCCTCACTTCTCCTCCAGTACACTCGATGACCAGGCACTCTTCACTAGCGCCTCCGGTGCACCCCGACATGCACCCTGCATGTCTGAGACTCACTCCACTTCCGATGCACAAGCCGACCAGGCGCTCTTCACCAGCGCCTGCAGTGCATCACAACACACACCCTGTGCGTCCGAGTCTCACTTAATCTCTGGTACACACGCCGACCAGGCGATCTTCACCAATGCCTGCGGTGCACCACGACACGCAGCCAGCGCGTCCGAGACTCGCTTCACTTTCGATGCACACGTTGACCAGGCGCTCTTGACCAACGCCTCCTGTGCACCACGACACGCACCCAGCGCGTCCGAGTCTCACTCTTCCTCCGTGTTGTCCAAGATCACAGGGCACACCTTCCGAGGGTCTCAAGCTGCCACAACACGCGCCCACCGCGTTGCTTGAAACTTCTCCGGAAACTTTTATGTTCCTGTGTTTCCAAACAGGGAGCCAGCTCACCTCGGGCCCTTGGGGTAACAAGACACAGCACAAAGCACAGTCTTCATCAAGCAGGGGGACCCAGCGCCCAAAGCACAGTCCCAACAGCCTCTTCCTTAGTTAAAACAGCAAACTGCAGAACAGCCCCAGACCACGAAGCAAGGGTCAGTTCTTTCCCAGCAGTCTCTTCAGTTGTTTCTTCCTTAGCAGAGGTTCCTCTTGACCATGAAATGGTTCCAAGCCTTTTCAATCTCAATCCATTTCTATTCCATTCCAACATTCAGGGGTCTCAGCTCTCATAGTTATACCCCTAAATGTCTTTGAAGTTCGTTTGTGCTCAGGGGTCCCTGACCCCTGCCTAAATCAGTTCTGGGTTTCTCCCTCCCAGTGTCACCTTTCTCCCTTTGATACTAGGGGTCTGGATCCTTAATCACTCAGCAGGAGATGGGTCAATTGTTTTATAGCTGCAGCCCAGGCCTCTTCACCTCCCGGGGTTTCTCCAGCGCCTACTCTCCAGATGCCGGTCAGCCTGGTACCATCTCAACCCCTCCCTGGGTCAGCTCTTCTCACCTCTCAGATCCAGACAGTCAATCCACATTCAGCAGAGACACACAGAAATGCCTAAAGCACAAAAGTCAGCCACTTTCTAAAAGAGTGGTTTCTGAACGCACAGTGACAAAAACACTTTCATAGAAAGATGTGTTATGACACTCTGAGTTCATACTTCACCTCTCCATTTTAAACCTCTGGGAAGCTAGGCTAACAAACACAATACCCAGTCTCCCCCATTCTGTCCTATGGGCAGGATGGCCTTTCACCAGTGAAAACGAAATTGAGTGCTTTTCACTGTCAGGACATAGCACACACCTCAGTATATGTCCTGCCTTTTACTTACACTGCACCCCGCACAGGGGTTACCTGGGACCTACCACAGGGGTGCCCACTGTGTACGCAAAAGGGAAAGTAAGGCCCGACAAATGGTTGCACTTGTCAGGACAACATGCTAACTCAGCAAACTGCGCGCAGGCCCTACACTGCAGGCCTGAGTTCCCTTCTCCTCGCACCTTTGCATTACTAGCCCTGGCACACACAGTGCACATCAATAGGGACTTTACTAGTAAGGCAAACATACTAATCATGGCCCACCAATTACCATTACACTTTACACAGGTAACACTTGTACTCTGACACTAATCAGCTGTGGCAAAGTACCCAAAGCATCTAAATTGGCAACTCTATGTCAGGAAAACAGTCTAGGGGGAAAGCAAAAAGTTTAGGGAACTTTAGCCCAAAAGGCCAAGTCCTACAGGAGCCATTTAAAGATCTACCTCAGCATCTTCAGGGTGTGGAAGCAGGGTGCAATGATGGCATTGCATGTACCAGCTGCTGGTGCTGACTCTGATAAAAGTCTAAATTTGAGTGCTTGCTGTCGCCGAATATGGACGTGTTTTGCATTGTAAGAATAGTTTGCATTTATATTATTCACTAAAACATCCAGTCAAAGGCCACTTTTGGACAGAATCTTTTGTTAGTGGTTCAGCTCAATATTATCATCAGAAAGTTCGGAATGTGTGATATCAAAAAGAAAAAATAAACAAAAACTAAAACGTTTCTTTCTATTTTTTTCTTTCTTTTCTTTACTTCTCTCATTGTTTCGTTCTAACATTCTTTCTTTCTCTCTTTCTTTTCCCATTTAGTTTGTTTTTGTACATTTTTTTCACCATTTCTTTCCTTCTTTCCATATTACTTTCTTCTCTCTTTCATTAGTACGAAACCTTTTTTCTTATTTCTCTGGGTTTCTTTTTATGTTTAAAACGTTTTTATTGAGACAAAACAAACCATGGGGGAGGGGGATAGGAGGGCAGGATACATGGAATACAGTCAAAGAAAAAGGGTGCAACTCCAGAGGGTTGGCAATAGGTAGCGCGGTGGGTCAGGGGGAAAAACACAGTAAATGAAAGCTAGAAATACAAGCTGTGAAATCCCCGCACGCGTATCCGACACCCCAAATCTAAGCAATAAAACCCCCCCCATCAACACCTCAATAGAACACAATCCCCCATCCCCCATCCTCCCAGTAACGAAACAACAACACTCCCCCCCCCCCCCCGTCCTATGGTCCCGCATCAGAGTAATCCTAACCAGGAAGCCCCGCACCCCCCCCCCTCCCCGGGGGGTCCCCGTCTCACATGTAAGCTAGTCCGCCGGGGTCACCGGCGGCGTCAGCCTGAGAAGTCTAAGATACCTCGGGCAGGTGAGCTCCCGGAATTCAGTGGACAGCAGCGCTAGAAAGGGTTGCCATAGCTCTTCAAATTGGTCTATCTCCCCCGCAACCGTAAGCGACAGCTTCTCCATCCCCAGCACATGCCAGAGCCTATGCAACCAACCGGTGATGGAGGGGACGGTGGTTGTGCGCCAGTGGATTAGAATGTTCTGAACCGCAGACCCCAGCGCGATTGCGATCTGCCTACCCCTACGGGACTTCAGTGGGTACATTAGGTCATTGGGGAGGCCCAACAGGACATACGCCGGGAGTCGCGGCAGCTCTATCCCAAAGTGCTTATCCACCTCGTCCAAGACTTCCTTCCAGTAGGCGGTCAGCACTGGGCAATCCCAAAGAATGTGTGTAAGGGTACCTTCCTGCCCGCAGCTCCGCCAGCACCCCCTGTCAGTGTGTTTATGCATTTCATACAGTCTCTCCGGGGTGTAGTACTAGTATGTGGACACCTTAGTAAAGGTCTCCGTAAGGCCCATGTGATATGCAGAGTGCCGCGCCCGATACGCAATTTTGTCCCATTCCTTGTGGCTGAGTGTCCTACCCAATTCCCTGTGCCAACGCTCCCTCCCCGGGTTGTAATAGTGAAACGGCGGGGGTTGTAGGTATTTGTACAGATCGGTGATCAGTTTAGCGTCGGAGGTCCGAGTAGCCAACCACCTCTCATACGGTGTAATTGGACGGGCGGCGGTGGCACGCACCTGGGGCTGGAGGGCCCAATGCCGAACTTGCATGTAGCGCAATCTGTCCAGCTCCGTCAGGCCGAACTCCTGGCGGAGTTGCTGAAAAGGAACCACTCCTTCCGGGCCATAGATCTGGAAGAGTGCCCTGCAGCCCGCCTGCACCCAGTGGGAGAAGACCCCCGGCTCCATCCCTGGGGAGAAGTCCGGGTTGCCCACAATGGGCGAGAGCGGCGAAGGGAAGGTGGTAAGGCCCCGGGCCTCACAGACCGCGTCCCACACACGCAGGGGGACCCGCGTTACAAAGGAAGCGTAAAGATTAGGGGGGCGATGCGCGCGGCGCAGGAATGGAACCTCTTGTAAGGTGCGGCCCGCCACTGCCTGGTCTTGGAAGAGCCAATGTTTGTCGGACTCCCACCTGCTCCACTCCACCAGATAGCGGAGCTGTGCCGCCTGAAAGTACTTACGGAGGTCCGGAATGCCGAGACCCCCCGCTTCCGGAGCAAGCGTGGAGAGGACCCTCTTCATGCGTGGCCTGCGGCCCTGCCAGACAAAGCGGGAGATGTCAGCCTGCATTTGTCGTATCCAGCCCACCGGGGGTTGGAGCGGAAGGGCCCGGAAAAGATATAGTATCTGGGGCAACACCGTCATCTTGACCGCCGCGATTCGCCCCAGCCAGGACAGCAGGCCTTTGTTCCAGCGGCCAAGCTCGTCCTTGATCTTCCTGCTGAGGGAGGCATAATTGGCCGTAACCATCTCCGGTAATGTAGGCGCCAGCAGAATCCCCAGATACGGCACCGTGGACGAGGACCACTGCATGGGGAAGAGCCGCTGAAGATCCCTCCTGGTTTCCGCAGCCAGGGACACGTCTAATGCCATCGACTTGCTCATATTCATTTTGAAGCCGGCCACCCCCGCAAAGGCGTCCAGCTCTCGAAGGCAAGCAGGCAGCGACCTCCTAGGGTCGTCCAAAGTCAGCAGGACATCGTCCGCGTAGAGACTGACGGTGTGGACGTACTGGCCCATCCGGACCCCGACAGCATCCGGATTATTACGAACCCTCTGAGCAAACGGCTCCATGTAGAGGGCAAACAAGAGCGGCGAAAGAGGGCAGCCCTGCCGCGTGCCGCGCTCGATGGCAAAGCCACCGGAGCTACACCCGTTGACCCGCACCGACGCTGAAGGATGCTTATAGCAGTTAAAGACCATGGTGCGGAACTTATCGCCGATTCCCAGTTTCTTGAGGACCAGCTCAAGATACGGCCAGTGAACTCTGTCGAAGGCCTTCTCCGCATCAACGGACAGCAACATCCGCTCCCCCGAGATCCTTGAGGCCTTCTCCAGAACATGCGTCACCCTCTTGGTGTTGTCAACCGTCTGTCTGCCGGGCACAAAACCAGCCTGGTCCGCCTCCACCAGGTCGGGGAGGTGTGGACTCAGCCTGGACGCGAGAATCCCCGTGTACAACTTGAGGTCGACATTTAAAAGCGAGATGGGTCGGTACGAGCCGCAGAGGGCCCGGTCCTTCCCAGGTTTCGGGATTACCGCGACCGTCGCCCTCAGGAGATCCGGAGGGATGGCTCCCGGTTCGAAGAAAGAGTTAAAGAGCCGAGTAAGGACAGGGGCCACGGCCGTGCAAAAAGTCTTGTAAAATAGCGACGTGTACCCGTCCGGGCCCGGGGCCTTGCCATGTTTCAGCCGCGCGATAGCTGAAATCACTTCCTCAACATGGATGTCCCGCTCCAGGTGGTCAGCCTGAGCCGGATCCAGTACCGGGAGGGTCACCGACTCCAAATAGCCGTCGGCATCCCGTGGCGGGGAGGGCTCCTCAGCATACAGCGCCTCATAGAAGCCGCGGAAAGACTCCGCTACCTCCGCGTCCCCGGAGACAGCCCCCCCGTCCGCGCCCACCAATTCTTTCACAACGCTGCGCTGTTGCGCGACCCGGAGCCGGTGTGCTAGGAGCTTGCCACATCTGTCCCCCCCAGTGTAGTAGGCATGTTTCAAGCGTAGGGCGGCGTACTCCGCCCTGTCAAGATCCAGAGCCGACAGGAGCTTCCTCGCTGCCTTCAACTGCCTCCACACCCTCGGCGCCCCCGTACGGCGGTGGACCTGCTCAAGCTCCCGGACTTGAGCTGTCAGCTCATCCCTCTTCAGTTGCCGCTCCTTATTCTCAGCTGCAGAGATAGAGATGAATTCCCCCCGTAGGACGGCCTTCAATGCCGCCCACTGTGTCGCCTGCGAGGTGTCAGTGTTGCCATTGTGGGTGAGATAGTCCTGTATGACCTCCCCGATGCGTTGCACCACCGACCTTTTGTGTAGAAGTGTATCCCGGAGGCGCCACACCCCCCGAGAGGGGGAGGCCGCCGGCCACTGGAAAACGCCGGTGACCGGGGAGTGGTCAGACAGGGTCAGGACCCCGATGTCCGCCGCCGTGGCAGCGGCACGCATCGGTCCACTCACCAGGAGGTAGTCCAGCCGTGAGTAGGTTCGGTGTGCGTGCGAGAAGTAAGAGTAGTCCCTATCCGTGGGGTGCATGGAGCGCCAGAGGTCGTGCAGATCCATTCCCGCAATCCGGGCCCTCCCAGCCTGGGACAGTTCCCCCGTCTGCGGGAAGCGCTGCGCCGATCTGTCCATCACAGAGTCAAAGACAATGTTGAGATCTCCCCCCAAGATAATGTGGCGGTCGGGGGAAGCAGTGACATCCACCAGCGCGGAATCTAGGAAGCGCTCTTGGTGATCGTTTGGGCTATAAACGGAGCCGACCGTAAATGCTATGCCTCCCAGGCGCATGCGATACGCAAGGAGCCTCCCCTTCTGTTCAGCACACTTATGCAACACCTCCCCCCGAAAGGAGCTCGCTAGGAGAATGGCTACCCCCGCCGTCTTGTTCGCTGCCGAGGAAAAGAACTGGGTAGGGAACTTAGCAGAGCGCATCCTATGGCAATCTCGGGGCAATAAGTGTGTCTCCTGCAAAAGGCAAATGTCCGCCTGCGTCCCCTCCAGCAACGACAGGATCGCTCTGCGCTTCACCGGGTTGTTCAGACCCTGAACATTAAGGGTCACTACCTTTAGGCCCGGCATTCCTCGCGGGGGTCGGGAGCGCCATGCAATGGGCAGGGAATTAGCGGGTGGGGCGCGCGGGGCCGCAGCGCAGGACAAGCCAAAACAAAGCGGGCATAGACAACATCGGACGGGACCTTCCCAACCCCAAAACAACCCCCTCCCCCACCCAAAACACAACCCTGGCAACTAGCCACCCACAAACTCAAACACCCCATAGTCTCAGTCAAGCCCCAAAACGGGCAAGTCCGTAGAAAAGAGCGAAGTGGACGTCCAGCCACTCACCTCCAACCGCTCCCCCCAACCCCCCCGCCCCGTACCAAGCATGTAAGGAAGCTAAAGACATCTCCCCCCGGAGTGTGTGTTAGGCCGTCAAGGCCACGCTAGAGGAGCCGGTCGAGTCCCCGGCCGCCGCCCTCAGGGCGTCGGCCATGTCCGCTCTGATGGTAGGGGAGTCCGGGCGCCCCACACTGGTCGCTGAGCGCCGCCTCGTTGACCTCCGCCGGTTCCGTCTCTCCGAGGACCTCCACGACGGCGTAGCTCCCTCCTCCTCCGCCGCCGTGAGCCCCAGGACACCACAAATGTCTTGCAAGGAGCGTAGCTGGTGTAACACTCCGTTCCACCGAAAAATCAGGCGGAAGGGGTGACCCCAAGAGTACGGCGTCTCATGCTCGCGCAAAAAGTCAGTGGCAATCCTAAAGGACCTGCGTTTCTGCAGAGTGATGGCGGAGAGGTCCTGGTAAAGCGCCACCGGCCGATCCCGGAAAGTCAGGGGCTGTTTCCTGCGGGCTTCAGCCATGATGCGTTCCTTTAGTGGAAAGTCGGGCAGGAAGGCCAGAATGTCCGGTGGAGGTGCCGATGACTGGCGCTGCCGGCCAACCCTATGCGCCCTGTCAATGCTGATGGGAAAGTCCGCAGCTTCCCCCAGGATCTCTCGGAACAGGGCCCGCAGGTAGCTCCCCAGATCGGACCCCTCGTCCGCAGTCGGCACGCCACGCACTCGGATGTTGTTCCTCCGAGATCTGTTCTCAAGGTCCTCGGAGTGGGCCTGGAGCTCCACACACTGTTCCCGGAGGCGAAGAACATCCTGCTGGAGGTGGACTATCTCCTCCGCTCGCTGTTGGCCCTCCGTCTCCACCGCTTCCACACGCTCGCCAAGGCCCTCCACCTCCCTGCGCACTTCTCGGACCTCGCTGGCCACCTCCCGCTTCAGTGTCTGGAAGTCCTCCCTGAGGGAGCTGAACAGTTCCTCCATAAAGGCCCTCGTGACGGGTGGCTCCCCTCCAGTCACATCCGCCGGAGCCCGGGAGGGCCCCGGTGAGGGCTGCGTCCTGTCCCGCAAGTGCTGGGCCCTGCCAAGCATGTCCGGCAGGGTACGGTCCCCTTTCTTCGGGCCTCCTCTTCCAGACATCGCTAGCTCCGCAGTCGGGCACCGATCCAGGCGCTCCAGGGATGCTCAGCCGGCGGCTAGCACTCGACCTGGGTATCCCCCACGAGCGAAGTCGCTGCGTCACAGGTGACAAAATGGCGGCCCAGTCCGGTCACCGTCAGCCGCAAGAGCTTGTGTGAGACAACCAAGGGGGCCGCAGCAGAGGGGTCTCATCAGCACATCCCTCCGGTAATCAGCCCAGCAGCAGCGGGGGTCACTTGCATCCAGCAGCCAGGACTCCGGCGAAGGCTGCCACCACTGCTCCTTCGGGGACAAAATGGCGGCCGGGCGGAGCAGGCCAAAACGACCAGGCCCAACGACACCACCGGAGCCCCCGAGGCACCCCACAGTAAAATAAGTTCCACCACCGGCCCCCGTCTGTCACGCACAGGGGCCCAGATGGTCCAACCCCATCAGGGGGTCCGCTGTACCTCGGCTAGGGGTTAGGGCCTCCGCAGTGCGAGGTGTCGCCGTCACCAGTCTGAGTGCCGGGGCACCCGTCCCAAGCCTTCCACACCGTCGGGTCCCTTCCCGCAAGGCTCCTTCAGTCACCGTCGAACGGCGGGCCAGATCCCCTCCAGATCGCAACTTTCAGCACCAGGCCCAGCCGAGGCGCCCGGACAGCTCTCCAATGCGCTCCGCCCCTCGGGCTCGCCGTCGTCGTTCCTTGGTCTCGATCGAACTTTTTGGGGGGTTCCCCCGAGGCGATCCGAACCAAAACAGCACCAATGTGCACCCCTGATGCTCCGCCACGCTCCTCTCCCGCGCTGAGCCTCAGCGGGGGGAGAAAAGCATAAGAAAAGGGCTCTAGCTTGGCCGGGCCGGAGGAGCTACGGGAGGAAGCGTCTGCTCACCCCGCCATCTTGGCCACGCCCCTCTGGGTTTCTTTTTAAAGAGAATTGTTATAGTTGTATTTAGTTATTAAAAATCATCCAGGTAGAAGTCCCTCTTGAGAAAGTTCCTACCCTGGATATCCTTACAAACCTCACCTGTCTTTGCCCTCATTACAAGATACATATATCTATATTTTTTTAAAAAGGTTAAAGGGCTGTTATATATAGGTGAAAATGTAATTAAACACTCTTCTAAACCGAAACAATCACAGAAAATCAGCAGTTATAGTTATCTCAAGCAACTAAAACTCGTGCCCACTATGCACAGTTTTGCTATCAATTATGTAATTTCATATGTCATTAGGGATGTTATGAGTGATGTAATATGTTGGGGTAGAAGCGAGGCATGGCGAGAGACAGTTGAAGAGGATCACATAATAAATGTTAGAAAAATGTAATTCCTCAAAGTCACTCATGTTTTTTTTAAAAGCACCTCTGTGAGAGGTCTGGATCTCCTTGACTGAACCACCATTCTTCGAGTGGGAGCGCAGTTGCCTCCAGTACTCTAAAGTCACCCCACCAATATTCCTCAGCTATGTCAGACTTCGACATCAGGGTCAGAACTCACTGTAGCCAATGGCTGGGCCAAGATGGAGAAGGAAGGAAGGAAGGAAGGAAGGAAGGAAGGAAGGAAGGAAGGAAGGAAGGAAGGAAGGAAGGAAGGAAGGAAGGAAGGAAGGAAGGAAGGAAGGAAGGAAGGAAGGAAGGAAGGAAGGAAGGAAGGAAGGAAGGAAGGAAGGAAGGAAGGAAGGAAGGAAGGAAGGAAGGAAGGAAGGAAGGAAGGAAGGAAGGAAGGAAGGAAGGAAGGAAGGAAGGAAGGAAGGGAGGGAGGGAGGGAGGGAGGGAGGGAGGGAGGTGATGCTGCATCCGATCACCATGTGCACAGTAATTGACTCCCAAAGTTGTCATCTTACAGGTGTAGATCCTTCACTTCACTGAACATACGTGCAGCAGACCAGATGTACTACTGGTACATATACCTGAGCTACACAACTGCTATTATTAGCAACCAACCTCTCCCCTTACAGGCTCACACAGCTCTGCTGCACTGGAAGCACAATCATGAGTCAAATACACGTAATGTGGGATGCCGTGTCATCCCTTGAAGGAACCTCTGGGCATTGTTCGTGTGTGCAGCTGAGAACTCGGTGAACTCATTGTTCATGGACTTGCAGTGACCCCTCTGCAAAAGCGAGGAGTGATGGTTGACGCAGGGGGTGGACTAATCCTAAAGGCCTCTGGGTAATAAAGATCCCTCTTTTCCGCTGAACCCCACGGAAGTCTGTCCAAAGAAAATAACATGTTCATTACATTTAATAAACTTTCATGGAAAATAACAACAATTAATGACAAAGAACACTCCAATTAGGACAACGGGAACAGCAGGAAAATGCTCGCGACCTTTGGCCCTCGCGGTGGGGGTCTGCGTCATTGCCATGGTCCAGGGAGGACTGTGCTGAGGCTGCTCTGTCTCTGCATCTGTATGGTTTCTTTTGGGAGCGAACGCTAACTGGACAATGTTCGCAGCGAAACTCATTTCCCCATCACACTCCCCCTCTTCTGTACCTGAGGATATCTCTTCATAGTAGTTATGAGAATGTGTGCCCTCGACTTCCCCAGCTGGCCCCAGTGACATGCCTGGACACATTCCTCGCCCTGTGATTTATTCAGCCCTGCCCATCCTCGTTTGCACTTTTCATGTATCTGTTTTAGGAGAGGAAATAAAAGCAGCGAACTGTCCAAATTAGAAAACGTATGAGATTTATACATCTGGGGCCATATGTAGGTAAATTACATTTACCGATTCTTAAATACCGAATTTTACCGATTCGGTATTTATGAATCGGTAAATGTAATGTAGGTAAAAAAATACCGATTCGGTAAGTGTCGGTATTTTAGAATCGGTATTTACCGATTCGGTAATGGTAACTTGTTTCCCATTGATTCCTATGGGCCAGGAGGCCCATAGGAATCAATGGGAAGCCAGTTACCATTACCGAATCGGTAAATACCGATTCGGTAATGGGGGGAGGCATCATCATGGGTGGCAGGGTGTCACATTGACACCCTGTTGCACCCCTGATTCGTCCATGTGTGCACATGTGGCGCACATACATGCCCTAGGGGCATATATGTCTGCCACATTGCACACTTCACAGTGCACAAAAATGCATTTTTACACCTATTCGTCATTTACCGCCAACTTTTAGTTGGTGGTAAATAACGAATCCCCACACCCACGACACACTCCCCCTACATCTCATTTCTGTATTCGGTATTTACCGATTCGGTAATTTTACCGATTCGGTAAATTACCGAATACAGAAATGATCCCCCTACATAGCACAAGCCTAAATACCGGTCGGTAACGGGATATTTACCGAATTTCGGCCATTACCGACCGGTATTTAGCTACCTACATGAGGCCCTAAGTGTGGCAGTGGCAGAAGGTATTTACGTGCCAATCATTACACGGTGTTTTAATGTTTGCTGCTGTTCGCGTCATTATTCTGTGCTTTTACACCTGCACTGCTTGCAGGTAGTTCTTGGACTCCCTTTGCTGTTTCCGTTGGGAGGACAGGTTTAAATCATTGTTCCTTCAGCTTCTCCGTCTGTTTCAAGAGTGAATTGCTCACTGAATGACTTTTGTTAATGGTTCCAAATTTAAAGGACTAGAGGGCATATTATCAAGACAGGCGATAAGGACATCTAACATGGCCTTCTATGGGAATTCTCAAGGGCATATTATCAAGCCCATTATCGCCGTTTTAGCGGCAGTTTTCTGCCGCTAAAGCGGCGATAATTATATCGCCTGTCTTGATAATATGCCCCTAGGTGGCTTTCAACCTATTGGCTTCATTAACTGATCTTGGATTGAAACAAGGAATACTCGGGTGCACACATTACAAGGGACATACTTTGGACTGAAGCATGACCCTGGGGGTAAGCATAAGCCATCCTCAGTAAACTAGCGTAATGGCATAGAAGTACCACTCGGGGAAGATGATAAGCCAACGGCTGCTGAATGGTGCTACTAACGATAAAGTGATGTGGTATAGCACAACGCTAGAGACAATCATGGAAAAACGCACTTTTAATGAAATCACCCATGGAAATAAAATTAGCCCCAAAGATGGTTTAGAGAGAATCTCAAACTTTTACTGGCTGATAGCTGGCCAACTGCAAGGTTGTGAAAAAAGCATCTCTCGAGGGACACTAGAGAGATCTATAACAAAGTGATCTGATAATTGTTCACCTGAAAGAAAAAAATTAATTCATAGCTTCAAGATAATCCCAGTGATTCACTAGAGAACTGGTGCAAAACTATTGAAACTAAACTGCATTAGATCCATTCCTCCATCTCTAACCAAGCAGGTAATGTGGTGGGAGAATGCGATCTGCCTAGCAAGCTGCTGATTATTGACGTCTTCTCATGTAGAGAAATTACATGGGAGACGTCCATGGATTTCATCAAGACCATTAATCTCACACACCTTCGCAATACCAAAGCCATTCAAAGTTTCATCACCTCTTCCAGGGAGAGTGTGCTCCCACATTCCTGAAAGACAATTGGATGTTGTATGTCCTGAAAAAAAATATTCCTCAATGCAATGGACCCCAAAAGCTATTGACCAGTTTAAAAAATCCACCTACCAAATGTATTGAGAATTTTAGTCTTACTTCTTTGTTTAAGGAATTATGGGGCATATCAGCAACAACCGGCAATAAATATCGCTAAGCGCCCTTAGCGCTAGGATAATTATCGCCGGCTAACGTGGATTTTTATCGCTTAGATAGCGTGCTATTAGCAACGCTTATCTCAAAAGCGATAAAAATCCTACCGCTAAATGCCTAACGTGAGAATATCGCTGGAAACCCAGTGATAATCTCACGAAATGTGGCGTTAGCTTGTTGATAGGGCCTCACAAAACTTAGCCATGATATCCACCTTCCATAGGATATCATGGCTAAGTGAGTCCTGAAGCAGGCGTAAGGAAAGTAGCGATAACAGGGGTTATCGCTACTTTTCTTGCCGCTATGCTTCATAGCGTGGGGCTTGATCATAGGAGAAATGTCGCTTAGCGACATTTCTCCTGTCATGTCAGGTCAGGAACGCCCACTTTGCATCTCATTAGAGATGCAAAGCTGGGCGTTGAGAATACGTGCGCTAATGCAAGGTTTCACGTGTTAGCGTGACCTTGCTAATTAGGCGATAAAATTATCGCCGCTTTTCGGCCGAAAACGGCCGCAAAAGCGGCGATAATTTTCTATCGCCGCCTTGAAAATATGCCCCTATCTTGTTTTTAGTTTTCAAATCTGGTCTTGCTATAAGTAAAGTGATACTTTGCCATTTGGACTCTCTATGTCTCCTACCGACAAGGCTAGTTAGTAGGCCATTTGTTCAAATCTGGTGCACCCCTATGGCCATTTTATGAAAGTGCCATAAAGTAGCACCAATTCAGAGTTGGGCCTGCTGACAAGGACACATGACCAGATTGAATGAATAGCCACTCAGAACGCTTAAAGAACAGCATTCTGATTGGCAACTCGTGAAACAGATCAGGATAGGTCTCTGTGTTATGACCGTTCTGATTGGCTGCTGATAGCCAATCGAAATGGCTGCGGAAGCCCTCAACTCCCTGATCAGGTTTTGCCAATGGTACAGGTCAATATCGGGCTGGGGAAGAAAACTGTCTCGAGCACCAAAATAAAAGTGGCACCCTTTAGTGAATAGATAGCTTAAAAAAGAGACCCATGTTTGCAAATTGAGGCAGCTTTGAACCGGTAAAGGCGGGCTATATAAGTGTTTTGCAAGGTAAAGAAGACTATGAATTTGAGCTTGCTGCACCAAAAACAGTCCCACAAACAGCCAAAAACGACCCCTATTCCATCCACACAAACCAGCCCATCAGACACTGCCTTATTGCCCTGTAGGCTAGTTCAACAATGGTGTCGACAGCCAGAAATAGGTGTTTTTTCTGTGTTTGGCAAGAACCTGCCCTTTTCGTTAGATTACTTGTTTTTAGCAAGATTTTTGCTCTGCAGACGGACTTAAAAATGGCAAAGTTCACCTCAATTGCTTTTTGCAAACTTTTTCGCCCATTCTGTAAGTCAGGCCTGACTGCTATAGTCAGCTGAGTATTCGAGGTGATGGTTGGACTATCATTTTTAACAAGACAACCTTCGGCAATGAGATAATCCTAATATTAGCAGTATAAAAACGAATTAATCACATACATATGTTATCCAGCAATACATTTGCTGTCTTTTGACACATAGAAAGCAAGAGAACTGGTATGAGGCACAGATGTGCCACTCTTTTGTGGGCGATTGCTTGGATTTAAAAAGCTGACACCTTTAGACCAGGCTCAAAAACACTATCCTTTGCACTTATTCGCTAGTGATCACAGCTTAGAATGTGGAACTGCATGAGAATACAAAGTCGCCTGTGACTTTGTCAGGATTAGTGAAAGGTTCTGCTCATGTGCCTGTCATAAAACTGGCAACTGGCAACATTTCTGCTTGGCATCAATATTACTCAATATAATGGTATTTAACGCTGAATTATAGGTAATGGCAATCATCTGTCACGTTTTCACTGTTAAAAGAGATGCCAGCTATTGCCTGGATCTGTTCATGCACAGCATGCAAAGAGAAGTCAGACATGTTAAGAAAGAAACAGCTGAGAAATAAAAAGCAATTCAGAACTAGTCTTCTCTGATGCATTCATGAACACAAAGTCATCCGTGTGAGGGCACTGAAGGGACACCAGGAGTTTTGGACTGCACGGTGGGAATTGATTTCCCAGTCTGTTGTGAATGCAATTTTATAGCAGTTGAGACATCTTCGCCCCCAGCTAAATAACCCTCATCCTTTCTCTGAATTCATATTTGCCATCCATTTTTTACAATATTGTTTTTGGCCCTAGCTGCTTCCTTCAGGATATGCTATCGGCCCAAGAGGCCTCACACCATGGCCCAAAGTCTCGGCTGCCTGTCAGCCCTGTTTTCCTAGACCGCAGCTGCGCCCGTCTCTCCTCTTCGGTTGGATAACTTCCGCCACTGCTTCGGGGCCACAGGCTTCTGTGCATGGGCGTCAATTCACCGAAATGACAGGGGGAGCGGAAGTGACATCACACACCATTTGACTTTTACATTGACTCACACCAGTGGTCGAAGTGGGCGGGATCGGCAGGGCACGGCGTACCCTACATCTTTAATTCTAAAGATTCCGTTCCACTACTTTTTTATTTTTGAAAATGCGTCCCAGGACGCAAGAAATTTCCATCGCCTATAAATAAAGCTGGTGTTCCTGGCGTTCCTGACGGGCGGGGCTGCAGAGAAGTAACAGGACTCTGTCTTTTCCTTCTTGTCCAGAGAAGACAAGGAAAGTGTGTGTCCACTTCTCTGCCACTTCAGTTGCCCCCTACTCTTTTCTTCTTCCTTCTCTTTCTGTCTATCAGTTCTTCTCTTACTGAAAACCGTTACTTCAAGACGGGGTTCTCACTCTCTTTCCTCTCCTTTCTTTTATTTGCTCCCCTGTGAAATGGGTCCAAAAAACACTTTTGCTGGAAATGTCGTATTTTTCTGGCATTTTAATTCCAAAGTGCAGCATCGGTAATAAAAGGTTAAAAATATGAACAATAAATAAATAAATAACTAAATAAAGTAAGAAAGAGTGGTAGCAAACTGGCCAGATTTATTTTATTCACACCCAAACACATTAGCGCCACTTTTTCAGAGTTTGCCAGTGAAGCGCTATTTTTGTTTTCTTGTCTTTGTTTTCCCAGGACTTGGAACTAGTGCACCAATCCTGGAGGTACTGCAATGTGTGGATAGGAAAACAAAATGTGTACTGAGGCTCTACGTCCAGGGATGTGGTCTTTTTACCATACTGCTTACGTTTTGTAAGGATATAAGCAATGGACATTGAAATGGGTCCATTCAGGGCCCTGTAGTCGTGTCCTTAACTTTTCAGACAAAAGCACTCACTGATTTCTGAATAGTGAGTGTAAAAGAGTTAAGGTGACCATGTTGTTACTGCTTACATTTCACATGGTTTGCTAAAGTTTACATTCCCTATGAGTGTTTGCTTTTTCCAGGATGTTGTTACTTTTTTTTGTATGCCGCATATTGCTCTTGTATAGTGCGTAATATAAATTGAGCCGCATCCAGGTGGATATAGCCGGCAACAATTGAGTTGTAGTTCAAGGCAGTGAGTTTTTCTCAGTGGGACAGTATGGTGTTCAGTGGGGGAGAAGATGTGACACTATGGCCAGAGCTGTTGAATTTGGAACTGTGTAACCAGGCTTAGCCTTAATAACCAGTCCGCCAGACCACTCTCCTGAGAGAGCACAATCCCATGCTAGACCCTAGAAGGCTTCGCAAGACCTTAGAAGCCCCGGTGTCGTAGCACCAGCAGGTGGACCCTAGCATGACAAGTGTAGGTTAACCTTCAAGGCTTGTCCACCACTATCCATACTGAAGTTCACCTCCAGTCTTGCGGGCATGCCTATGAAACAGCAAACCCTAGAACAACAGTGACCCTGTCACTGAGGTCACAGGACCCTTGAGAAGGGCCAGCTCTAGGGCGGTGCAACCGGTGTGACCGCACCGGTTGCTGACTTTAGGTGGAGGCATCATGTTTGTAAGTATATTATGGTTTTAAAAGTGCTTGCTGCCTTCTTCCTGGCCACCAGCAATTTTCGGCAACAATAAAAAAGTCATGATGACTCTGGTGATTAATGTTCTTCCTAGAGAGAGATCGGAATTTTGTCTAGTGGAGGTTTGACTCATGGAAAGGTAGCTCAGAGGGTTAATGTACCTTCTGCAAAGAACATGTACCATGCAGATCACAAAGTGCACATAATGTAAATAGTTCAGTGGGCTACTGCTTTTGTCAGAGAGATCCTTTTGTTACTTGCAGTTGATAAATTAAAATCCTAACATAGGACAGTGAGCTATTAACTGTCATCTAAGAGCTGTATACAAACTGCAAGGTTTAAATCAGAGCATTTTGTTTTTTTCCCCAGTCTTTGATTATCCTAATGTTACAAAAAGTGTTCTTTTGGACAGAAATCAATTCTGATTATTAAAGAGAACCCCCAACCATGGTATTACGTTTTAAATACTGAGCTTGTGTTTCTCCACACCAATCACTATTAAACTATACGGCCTACTAGTATGGTTGTCATGTGACTCCTACACCTTAGTCATATGTAACATTTTCTATACAGAGATTTACATACATATTGATTATCTCTGTGTAATGTGTGTGATGTAAAGTGCTCTGACACCCTACAATGGTATGAGAGGCGCTGTAAATCAAATTAAATGCATCTGAGAGAGAGTGTGGTTATGGAGACTTGAGGGGCACTGTTAAAGGGTGGTAGTGAGGGAATCCATGGCAGAGGTGGTCATTGGGGGGTACTAACAAACATTAATGCGCAGGGCACCTCCAGTGCTGAGACCGATCCTGCCCTTGAGACCAGTCTGCCTCACTGATAGGTACCTCTATTGGCCTTGTTTCAGCAGTAGTAGCTGCAACTCACCAGGGATTGGCAATGCAGGATTTGCACGCACGCCAAACTAAGTTCGCAAACTTCACAGTCTCTCTGCTTCATTCACAAGCACCTTTAACATGTGGTGCCTGCTGTGGGGCCACTGGAATTAATTATGCAGCAAAGGAGTACAAAATTATGCTGCAGTGTTGACTAAGTTATGCATTAAAAAAAGGCTGCAGCGTAATGCAGTATATTTTCTGGTATTTTCTTATTTTGATATGTGTACACGCTAACAGTCTCTGGAAAGATTTTGCCTTATTAGTACCAGTGTAACATACAAATGCAGCAGTGAGAAAGGTGATCAGTCAACCTTTGCAATAGGCCATTCACTCTGCAGCAACACAGGTCACATTTTTTATTAAGTTGTGATGCGATTGAGCTACAAACAATTTATTAGTTTAAATGGTCAGCTCATGCAGCAGATCTTGCATTATGAGGCAAATATGGCAAAGCCATAATTATATACAAAACATTTGCAAACTGGGATATTTTGCCATTCATGTTTGAACTGCTGTTGTGAAAAAAGGGAGCTGTGCTGATGACAGAAACTCCATGGCTCGGAGACAAATGGCTTGTGCGTCCACATTTTATCGTATTTGGGACATTCTGTGATTAGAAGCATATCTCACTTTATATTTTATTGTCAATAACTCATTATAACCTTAAATAATCATGTGTATCCATTGGTTGATTAAACTGGGCAGTGAAATGTCAAATAAATACTACAAACAATTGGGATGTTTGCGCATTCTGGCCACACCTCTGGCTCCGCCCACTGATCCAGTCCTTGGGTTATTCCCACCCTCTGAATCTCCGCCCACAGTTCCCCTACTTTTTTTCCCCCACTTCGACCACTGACTCACACACACCTGCTTACACTTACACATTCGTTGACTCCCTCTCTCAGATAAACACACTCACCTGCAAGTATGCATACGATATACATTTAAAATAATTTTGTACATACCTTAGTTACCACATGGGGTCATATTCTAGCAAATTAAACTACATTTCTTGTTACACTAATAGCAGTGGCATAGCAAAGGGGGGAAGGGTGTCCGCCCCAGGCAGCACAAGTTTTGGGGGCGGCAGCCTCCCCTCACTCTTACCTGCCATCTCGGGGCGGCAATCGTCCCCCCTCCCCCCACACTCTTCAATCGCGGCAAATGGAAGAAATCTCGCCTGTACCCCTCCCCATCTTTGAGGCGGCCGCATGGAGCGGCATACACGGGGCCCGCTACGGGCAGCCAAAGTGCTTGCTACGCCACTAACTAATAGTAAATAATGTTATTCACTATTTGTGTAATAACAAAATTGACAACAAAAAAAAGGAAAATGAGCTCCAACCAATGTCCATTAGTACGAGCTGCCTCTGTGTTGTAGGCACTGATTTTGCCACCTCGAAGGCAAGTGGTCACATAGGCGGTGTCAGGGGTCACAAGGGGAAAGCAGGGGGTTACTGCTGCAATCAATTTCTCCACTATGAACATGTGATTATTTTGTTTCCTGCTGTGATTTTTTAACCAGAGTCGAAGAGTAACTAATGCTGAAAGCCACGGGCTATAGTTTGACGCTATAGAGAGCGTATTTGCTTCCTAGTACAGTCAAATACTAGAGTAGTTCCGTCTTTGCATGTCCACCTCCACTTGTGAGACTGGAACGATTTTCATAATGGGGGTGCTTCCATCAATATTACATCACTGAAGTCATATGTCGTAGGACCCCTCCTTTATGGCCCGCTACAGCGCCGAGAGACCCCTCGGGGTGATATGGGCGCTTTACAAATGGTCATAACATAACATAAGGATTGTGAAAAATAAAATCCAAGTATCACACAAAGAACACGTGTAGTAAATAAGACAGGACAATTCAGCAGGACAGTGTAGTATGTAGGCGTTGGTGCAATTTGGAGCTCAATGTCTCAAATATATTACTAAAGCTTGATGTCGTAGCAGACTGGCATTTACAGACAGCACATTTTCCATTGAAATGGCCACTGAATTTTCACAAAAATGCAGTTGTAGTGGTAAAACTATACAGTGCACAAAAGATAATATGTGGAAGTTGTGTTTCAGCAAATATTTATCATTGCTCATCACCAAGAAAAGTATCTTGATATTTTACCCTTGGTTTCCATCACACTTCAGAATGAATTTTATAAAATTTACTTAATTTGTGCTATCCTAACTGCTGGTATATTGTGAAATATTTGTACTGTTTATTTATAGATATGTGCATTTTATTATGTGTTGAAAAGTTGACAACCTGCAGCTTATCCTTTCACCTCCTTGTATCCCTTAGCAATATTGTCACATAGATCAGTTTACAAATCCCTCTAAATTTGCAGTCAGACAAAGAAAAGTAAACACCAATCTCCATGTTAAAAAAGATAAGCAGCTATTTGTGAGAATAGATAACTTGACGTTTGATCTTTATCTTTGATTGACCAGGAAACTCCTTCTTCCAGCGCCTATGTGTATTTCTTGCAAAATGATTGTTATTCCTTTCAGAGTTGATGGAGGGCATCGCAAACATTTCATACTTCTGGCATCCTAACAGATATACAAAGGATCTTGCTCTAGGACTCCCATCTGCCGTTCTGGGGCTCTGCTGCACCACAGGACCACAGTTGACCTCAGTCTCTGTTTCTGGATAAAACAAAATGGATGCATATAGTCTTGACGAATTTACAACGATATCATCCCATCTCCAAAGTGAGTAACTGTGAGCTGTGTTCATTTGTAGAACCACCTGGTTCTTGCATTTTCAAGTAGTGTTACCACGTTTTTTTAGAAGGGTCAGTACTGGTGCCCCCGTTAGCGCTCTTGCTAAAGGACAGAAGCTGATTGGACACAAATGTATCCCAGTTTTTGCTTCTCTCATTGGTTCTTCTCCATTATCCGGCACAAGTATTTACAGAATTGACTTGTTTTTGGCACTTTCCTACAAGCAAGAGATATTGAAGCATGAAAGTTCATCCCTCTGACAGCTGTAAATGCCAGCATTCAGAATGCTGTAAGATGTATAACCCGTATGCATTGACTTTAGTCAATTTAGCTTGCATGTTAGTTGAGATAAAAAGAGATAAATAGATGGTTTGTTAAAGAGTATGTTCAGGAACAGTGGCTAGTCAAAAGAAGCATACTTAACAGGTTCAACGGGTCTGTTTTCTGGAGGCGCGTGTCTGTGCTGAGCTATTCATTTCCTTTCTACTTCCTTCTCTACCCACAAAGAAATGATGTGTTGATGATATAGTTAAGAAGAATGCATCCACTTTTATGAATGTAAGTGCATTGCCCTTACCTATTCATCATCACCAGAAGATCAAGTGTGGGCTTTGTGGTTGTGTATGAATGCGAATAACTGGGTCAGTGCATTAGGAGAGAAATGCGGGCCAGAGATTGACAGCTGTAAAGAAATGAAGACAAGAGAGATCGTCCTGCGTTTCCCACTTTAAGACTGCAGTAAAAGAGGCATTGTGGGCGAGACACGCGTTAAATATAGGGAAAATATTGCTTTAATGCTTGAAAAAACTCTTATGGTAACCTACTTTCCAGCAGGCAGGATCCACGTTTGGCAAGGGGCTTTGACCCAATTGATATAATTTGCAAGAAAATGTATTCCATACTGTTATTATAGTGATTGGCAGTATTAAAATATATGTAATTATTTTGAATAGGTCTCTTGCTAGCACGGGTGTTTCCTGGTTGAAAGTGCCAACTAAAAGTAAGCTTCCTACAACTATTCTTCAAGTTGCCACATCACAGATTACAGGTCTTGCGGCTACCTTTAATTAATAAAGCTCTTATGCATAGTTTGGCCATGCAAAGGTCAATAGTCTTCAGCTCCCTCGACCCTCTGACTGAATTTACAAAAAGTAACTTTTGTATCTGTGGGTGGGTGGGGCAGGTGTTTAATTTCTGCCAGAGCTGGTTGGTGCTAAGCCCAGGACTCATCCTCAATACACTGGAATTTACTGCTGTGCCTGTGTTGCATTATTATGCTTTAGCTAATTTTTGTGCACATTATGCATGCTGTATGTATCTGATGCGGCAAGAAATGGCACTTTAAAAAACTGAGATACTTGTTTACAATATTGTTGCATTGAATTGGCAGGCAAACCATTTGTCATATACGTGGTCTTGCCTAACCCTGCCACTCCCCCAAGCAGTAAGAGACACTCACGTTCCCATTGCTGATCTGGAGCCAGGGGTGGTTGGGGGTGGGTTGCCTGCAAACTCATATCCTGTTGCTACCTGTTGCAGAAAACGTTTGACACCAATGATGATTTATGATTTTTCAGGAAGGCGGGGGCTGAGGAGGTGGGGTGGGGGTGGGGTTTAGGCTTTGTCAGTTACAGTTTGAGGTAGGTTCTAGACAACAGGCAATCAAAGCTGTCTTGCATTGGAAGGCAGGTGAAGTTTATTCCATAATTGGAAATATGGACTCAAAGATACCCGATGTAGAAATGAGAGATCATGGAAAGAAAGGAATGATCCACTATGTGTTCTACACGCCACTGGTTGCCATTGAGATTTAGAAGTGCCCATCTGAGCAGATTCACATCAATTGAAAATGTTGGTACGCAAAAATTGATGGTAAGGGGCACATTTGGCACTTTTTGTGACATTCCTCTGCAGTTAAGCGCTTTGCCTTTTTTACAAGGCGGCGTAAAGCTGTTCAAAGCTACTTGTAAACAAGACCCCCTTTCATGCTACACTTAGTGTGAAAGCAGTGGGCAATGGGTGTTGGGGTGGGCATTCTGCTGCAACACCCTATAATTTTTTTACGCTGCCCCTATGTACAAGGATGGAGTAAATATGAGGCAGTGTCAAAATTAAGACCAGGCAATGTTCAAGGCACGTGACATAGGCAAGAGTCCAAACCTGGGAAGCAGCCCTTAGTATCCTAGTCCCCTACCAAGAGGGGGCAGACTAAACTCCTGGAGTGGTCTGAACAGTTCTATGTTGGGGTGCTCCCCCGCGCACGATTCCTCCACATTAGTCTTTGGAGGTGTAGTGAGGACTCCCTTAATACGTACATACATTGTTAAGTTAGCATAACCGCGTTAGAAGTTAGAAAGCCATCTTGCTGCTTTTGCACACGACACTGCATTTACATGTTATTGTTTAAACGAACTGCTGACTCGAGTTTTGCCTCACACGAGAGCAATCTGTTGTTACCATCCCGAGCTCTGCGAAGCGACCTTGGTCTGCACACGATGTGACAAACAGTCTGAGTTGTTAGACAATGCATGTTTTCCACTCTAGGTTGATCGACCCACTATTTAGCCATAACACACGAGCAGCTGCACATACCTGAAAGTTGGTGCTTTTAATATCACGGACATCATGTTTATTATTGAGACCGAAGACGAGCCTTCCTGCGAGAAGTCTCCTGATGCTCCTGTGATGTGATTTCACTAAGCTGATCTTTGAGGTATGGGGTCCCCTATTCAAGCCTAAGAGACCTTCTGTTAGACTAATAATAATATTAGCTTCTTGGTAAAGGGAAAGTGGTAGTATCCACTGTCATTATAACATGATCACCCCTTTTATATTCTATGGAATTGTAACTATGTTAATGGTTTTGATTTTAATCATTTGTCTGCTTGTATTAGCCAAAGTATTGCATATTAGGACTCGTGGTCTATAAAAATAAACTCTTTTTATTTTCACCGTGTCTCTGTTGATTCTTGTTGTGGACTGATGTGAGAATAATATACGAACAGGTATTTCCGATTCCCACCATTCCTGAGTATGTACTGAGTCGCGTGTTCTGGGTTGTCTTTTCATTGGGACCGCCGAGCTAAATCTCGGATAACGAATGGGACACTTATGCTAGCCGGATACTGGGTTCTGGGTTCTGAGGTGAGTTTCTGGTACACCACAACTTACTGAGGTCCTGGGGTTCTACGCATAGTTCTGTGTATAAGCAGAATCCCTGCAACATGGCGCACCTAACGTTTGGTCTATGAGTTGAAACGCCTTAGTAGTGCTCGCGTTTGTCCACAACACCCTCATTCTTGTTTCCGGATAACAAGTCTGATGGATTTAAACCTACCTAGGTCTATTGATATAGGTTCTTTCAAGCTTGATAATTAAAAAGGTTAGTGAACCCTTGTGCTACTAATAGTTTCACGTGCATTGTCCTAATGTCGGTGGATATTGCGGCGCATAGCCGTGCGGCTCTAAAACGTCATTTGACGCAGTATGGGGTACCGGACACTGGTATGAACGTCATCTTTGTGGTGGGAGCCGATGCGGCTCATCCCTATGAGTTGTTCTACTCTTGGGTGACGATTCCAGCGGTGGGGGATGATGACACCTTTCATTCTTACACTGCCGCTGCAGTGCCGGCGAACTATATGCCGTATAGGACACAGGAAATACCAATATCTGCTTGGCAGCATCTTATTTGGTTTAATGGCGCCCTTCCCCATGTGGTTATACCGCCGAGAATGGGCCCTTTATGAATTGCAGGGGCCACTTGGCCGGTACTAGCCGGATTTACGCCTCATCCCCGTTACCTCACGGTGACGGTGGCTGAGTTGCGTGTACTACACACTGCCCTAATTACGGTATATAGGGCGTTGGTGCAGTATGTGTTGCGCAATATGCAGGCGGGGGCGCCTGCTGTTGCGGGACAGCCTACTGATCATCACGCGGTGGTCATTAGTCCTGTTATGGTCAATTCTGTTATGGGCAAGCGCCCCCTTACTAGGGATGATTTCCCCTTTTGGCTTGCTGAGAAATTTGACCAAATAGAAGCGGTTTATCCGAATACTTCACCTGTGGAGAAACACAGGATCCTCACCATTAGTTTGCCGAAGGACTTGGTCCCACATATTGACGATTGTACAAATTGGGGCAAGGTCTTTGCAGCGACGTACGCGCAGTGCTATGGCACTCCGTCTATGTTGCAGCTGCCCTCCGTAATCAAAAGAGTTCAAGAGAACCATGGTGCGGAGTCTGCGATAGAGTTAGGGATGCGGCTCCTCGGGCAATTTGACCTGGTGGCTACCATGATAATTGGTAACCTGAAGGGTGATGCTTTGCATTTCCAGGTTCGTAATGACCTGAAACGAGTTCCTGAGGAGGACAAACCGCAGGAATTTGCGAAAATAATCGCAGAGGCATATCGGGATTTGGGTCGTAGCTCTTTAGGAGTTAAGCCTGTCATAAAGAATCCCGATCTAAAGCAGCAGGGTAAGGCAGAAACGTCTGGTAAGGACGACCGGCCCTTTTTTCCTAAACAAAAATGGCGGGTTAAACAACAGGGGAAGCAGCAGCAGCAGAAACAGGGCTCTCGGCCTGCCTCTCCCGTACAGTCTAGTAGTGAACGCACTTATGATCTGCGCGATCGTGCTGCTATAAAGTCTCCTGATAGATTTCAGGTTTCTGAACAGCGCTCTCCTCGTTCTTCACAGGAGACATCGGCAACACAGTCCGGTGGCGGAGGCAAGGGTCGGGGTGCTCCACAACAGCGTGACCAGCCCCGACAGACTGAGGGTAAAGGCAAGCAGGACGAATTTGCACGACAAAGACCCCCGTTTCAGAAGAAGAAAGTGGCGGCTCTGACGGCAAGGTATGCCTCAGATAGTGCGGACACAGCTTCGGAACCGGACATGGGCGCTGACGCTCCTGGACAGCGCAGCGGAAATTACCATAGTCCGTCAAGCTCTGCGTCCATTTCTGGCGGTGACAGCAACTGATATTTCGGTTACTGTGGAAACGGCTGACACCAGAGTGGCTCCCCCTGATAGACTTTATGAAATAGTCTTATTAATTGAGGGTGACATACAACGTACAATAAAAGGGATTTTTTGGGATAATCTGACCACTACCTATGATATCCTCCTAGCGGAGGCAGATTGGCCCCCAGCTTTCATTTTAGAGGCTCCTAGAGGGGAGGAAGTAATCCTCCCGTCCTTTGCGCACACGGTGCCTAAGGACCAAGCTGAAGTGTATGCTGAGGAGTGGGCGCTTGCGCTTGCGCCGGCGGTGTATCGCACTCAGGTGGGATGGGACAGATTGTCCCCCTGCCATGAGATTCCATTGCGGTCTATGCCCCAGCCTCAACCCCAATATCCTATGCGTCGTGAAGCGAGACCTCACGTCGCGGCAATCCTTGAACAATTGGAATATCAGGGTGTTATTGAAACATGTGTGTCCCCTATGAATAACCCTTTATTCACTGTGACGAAGCCTGACGGCTCGTACCGTTTAGTTTTGGATTACCGGCACCTAAACTCCCACTGCCGGACCTGCGCGGTACAAAATACACATAGTTCGGCTTTGGTCGACAGTCTCGTGCGTAAAAGATTTAAAACGACACTTGACATTTCCAATGGCTTTTTTAGCCATAACCTGTCCACACTGAGTAGCCAGTGGACTGCGTTTACTTCGGGCGGAAAACAAAAACAGTTTACCAGATTAGCCATGGGTTACAAAAATAGCCCTGGCGTCTTTTCTGCTCGCGTGGTTTCTCTTTTAGAAAGAATAGACCCCGAAGCATACTCATATGTTGACGATATCTATCTTACGGATGATGAGCTAATGCCACATCTGTCTCGCGTTGACAATATTATCGTGAGTTTTGCGGACTATGGCTACAAATTCAATTTTGCGAAGTCACACATCGCAGAATATACGGTGTTGTTTTTGGGCTACAAGCTCAACAATGAAGGTAAGGGGTTAGCCCCCCACTTTCTGGAAAAGTGTGCACGCTTGAGTGCTCCTACGACACTGAAGAAATTACAATCTCTGCTGGGTTTTCTGAATTTCGGCCGTACGTATATTCCTGATTATGCCCAGCGTATCAAGCCGCTTTACGCCTTGGTACAGCCTTCATTTTCGAAGTCTAGCTGGCAGCTAGAACACTCTGCTATTTTACAGTCTTTACAGGCTGACCTTCTTGCTTCACAATACTTGCTGACACGTGATAACCGCACTAACCTGGTAATAAGAATAGTACCAGGCGCCGTGGGGTTCACTTATTTGACGTTTAATGAGGGCGACAGTCCCCATTGCGTACAAATCCCACTTGTACACCTCTGCTGAATTACGTTTTTCCACGGTCGAAAAAGTTGTTCTGACTGCTGTGCAGATGGCGATCCTCAAGGAACGCGCACTGTCGCATGGGAAACAGATTCTGGTTGTAACACCATATCCTGCTTTAGAGGCAGTGACAAAAGCAAGTGTACCAAATTCTAAAGCTTTGCATCCACGGTGGATACAATGGGCTACAACACTGACGTCGCCAGACGTCACTTACATCTTTGATGCCTCATTACAGACTCAAGAGTTCTTGCAGTATGAGTTCGTTCATCCGGCACCTCTGTCTTTGCGCCCGCTCGAAGAATACCATTGTGTCATATACACTGACGGGTCTGCGCAACCCGCAATTGGATCGAAGCACGCTTATTCAGCGGCTTGCGCAATTGTCGTAGGTACATTCGTAAATGGTGAATTCCAATCTGATGCAGTGCATACGCAGTCGTTGGGTGATTGTACCGCGCAATTGGCGGAGCTCCGGGCTCTAGTGCTTGCACTGGAGTTTGCTGATCCCCGAGTCACTACTCTTATAGTGAGTGACTCCTTCTACTGTGTCCAGTCCTACAATGACAATTTACACTTCTGGTCTCAGAATGATTACCGTGACACTAAAGGTAGCACAATTAAGCATAAAACGCTTTGGGTTCGAGTGGCAGACTTTAAAGAACGTCTCCCACTCGTAAGTGTTATACACACTCTTGGTCACCAGCGGCTTGGTGTCCATGCTGTCGGCAACAGCTTAGCTGACGAGGCAGCGAAAACAGCAGTGGCTACATACTTAGTGGCAGCAGTTACAAGATCCAAAAGTAAGATTGATGATGACATCTTGGCAGCTATTGCTGCTACAGAGAAGGGAGGAGATTACCCGAAGGGTTTTCCCTCTCGGTATATTTACCATTTAAGTCCTGATAACGTCCCGTTAGTGAGGATTAATGACGTTGGTGATAGAATAATTCCCAACGCGGACTGCAGACCAGCACTGATCTTGGCTGCACATGAGGGGTTGGCGTCTGCCCACGCCGGTGTGTCAGCTACAATATCTCTGCTACAACAACGTTACTGGTGGTTTGGTTTATATAAACAAGCGCGCGCTTATGTTCTTGATTGTGACATTTGCCAACAGATTAAACCTTCTACTGTTGCGCGCCCACCACAGACACAGCTGTACATCTCTAATAAGCCATTTGGTTGTGTTTATTTAGATCACTGCGGTCCTTTTTCTTCTGATACTGCGTACAAGTACATCTTGGTTGCAGTGGATTCGTGCACACGTTTTCTATGGGTGTGGCCACAAAGGAGTGCTGACTCGCGGACTGTCATCAGGGATTTGCGTGTCTTTGTGGGAACTTTTGCGTGTGGTACCTTCCATTCTGATCAGGGCCCTGCGTTCGCCTCTAAGGCTTACAAGGAGGCTATGAAAAATTTGGGGGTCCTTGTCAAATTTTCGTCTCCCTACCGACCTGAGGGTAATAGTGTGGTGGAGCGAATGAACCGTGACTTAAAGCAATCATTAACAGCACGTGTTTTAGGCACAGGCCGGAACTGGCTAGCCCATTTGTATAACGTTCAACGTGCACTAAATAATCTCCCTAGAAGGTCTCTGGGTGGGCGGACCCCGTACATGATGCTCTTCGGAATCAGAATGTTTGTTCCAGACCTTGATGGTCTAGACATTGCGGCGTCGACCGCACCCTTTGACGTAGATGATCACTGTGCTGTTTTGCAGACTCTACAAGAAGCCAGAGACTCTCTTTCGAAAGAACATTTGCCCTCCACGTCTGAAGCTGAGGTTCAGATTCCGGTAGTCGGCTGGCTACCCCGAGTTGGTGATCTGGTCCGTGAGAAGGTGGAGAACAAGAAGGAGTTCGGCCCCTCTTATCGTGCACCAGTTCCAGTGCTTGGAGTGCAGGGTACAAGAACAGTCATTTTACCTCCACTTCCTGGTCGCAAAGAAAACAGGTACATCTCTATTGACAATGTCAAACTTCAGCGAGTGGCCGATACTTCTTAGTATGACTCCGGCAGTTTCATGCCAGACAATGCAAAGAAATTCAATGATGGTTCCTGCTTCTACCACCTTGTCTGATGTTGCAATCGAGATGCATTCAGTTACTGATCCCTTGCTGATACCACCGGCTGGTGGTTTGTCCGATGAGACTGAGTATGCTTATCCTACACGTGGACCTTCGCCTGTTTTACAATCTACAGCGCTTGGCCAGTCCCGTTTTTCCTTTGACACTAACTCTTTGCCCTCACCTCCCCCATCAAACATTGTTGTTTTTGTGAGCTGGTTTAAGAAGCATTTTTTGATAGCTCCTTGGACATACATCTGGTTGATGCTTTTTGGTATTTTTTTGTTCATGTCCATTGGATTTGTTGTAGTGTTCTTCCGTTTGGTGGATGGACATTATCTCAAAGAGAGATCGACAATTAGACTTATCAATGGAACTTTGGCCCCCCACTCCTCATCCCACATCATGAAAAGGGACCAGACTTTTGTGAATATTACTGCCTGGCCCGTCCTGGATGGAATCGCATGGGATGCTGTTAAATTTCAAATTCATGGGCCTACAGAGGTCATTAATGTGCCTAATGTATTTCGTGTTTCTATGGGCGATGTAGTTAAACAGAACATACGTTCTGATGATTGGGATGTACACGCCATTGAGGCACTGTTTTCAGATTTGAAATATTATGCCGCCTTTGATGCAGAGGATTTGTATGAGAATGCGGCTAATTATGCGGAACAATATTGTTTTCAACATTATGGCAATCACTTCTTGCATAAATCAAATTCGTTTAGAAATTTTGTAAATTTTACCCAGTGGGAACATTGTCCCACACCCTCGTTTGGCAGTTCCCACACATTAGTTGATAAGTTTACTTATTTTACTGATTTCAGTGTTTCAGCCCCGGATTCCTTTTATTTTAAAGTTAAGCCTGAGTCTGCCTCCAAGGTTAGACTGACACACACCAAATTGTTATATTCTAAGTCCTTTATGGATGAGTTGTCAATCAAAGGTTATGATCTATGGAAGGCTACTATTGATCTTAAGTCGGTTTGGGGTTCCAAACCGTGGCAGGTTCAGGGAACTGAAGCTTTACACCGTGCCTGTCTAGTACCAAATCATATGTTGTTTTTAAATGCAACCATCTTCCAAACAACCTGTTTCGGATTGGCCACTTCTAAAAAACTAAATTCGCCTTCTGTGCCGGATCTGGGTGCTTACCCGAATTGGGATAATCACACGGATCTGTCCCTTCCTGCTTTGCAGTTATTGGTTTCCAATTCGTCCTTCAACATTTCGACATTTAATAGTGAGGGATGATTAATTTGGCAAAGCAGTTCTGATACCTGTCAACGTCGTTTTCTAGGACTGAGACCGGGGTATACTCGAGATCGAGTGGACCCCCGGTTTGAGTCGTCACATACAGTAACTACATACTCTGTAGGGAAGTTATGTCAGTCCTGGCTGCGACATTCCACCTTGGCATCTGTCAAAGTTAATTTATCAAAGTTACATGACAAAATAGATTTGAATGATTTTTTTAAAGGTCCTGTGGGTGGCAGATCCAAGAGATGGGCGTATGCTATTTACAACGAAGTATGGAAACTGTCGCAAATTGAGGCAGCTTCAAGATTGAGAGCTATTGATCAGGCTAATATGGAAAAAGTATTAGCAGTTATTGATAACAGCATTAACACTCTTTCTTCTCGTATTTATACATTAGATAATATTGTATCTTCAATTGTTGATATTGTGCAGGATGATATGTCTGTGTTGTATCATGGTCAAAACCAGTTGCGTTCTGTTATGCAGTTTGCATGGACGTTACAAACATTGAAGGCAGGGAAGGTCCCTTGGGACTATCTGAATACAACATCGTTATTTCTTCCCTTTAACCTTACTGACAAACAGCAGTTCATGTCCATGAAAGATGCTACATATTCCCTGCTCCATATTGAGAAATTGGAGCCGTTACCTTTTTCTGTTGCGGAAGTCGATTCCGCTGTGTGGCTCTTACACGGATTGATAAGTCTACCGTTTGCGCTTTTTAAGTTTACCTCTTGTATGAAGCACTATGCTCTAGGTAGATATGAACAGCTGGGTACCGCTTTCATACATGAAGTCTGGTCCCTCCCCTTTACGTATAGATGTACAAGGGACGGTACTGAGGTTTATCTGAAGGGTGAAGAATGTACCACGTCACCTGATCATTCTGTTGTATGTCGGCACATTCAATTACACGGTGCTTGTAATGTACACGCTCCGAATTTGGCCTGCGTCCTCAAAGGTATCCCGGTACCAGTGATTACGCCATCTTTCACGCTGCTTGCAAACGGTAGTTATTTGATTTTAAACAATGAAGCTTGCTGCGGGATGTTAGTAGGGATCCCGTATATAGTAACTGTAACACAGAGGGTTGTCTGCTGCAATAACGTCCTGTTTCCACCCCCGCATGGGAGGCTGGATGCTTCTATCTGGCCTTCAATTCCAACCTTGAAAGCAGAGTTCGACAAAATGAGCAGAATAAGAGCGCTATTGTCCCAAAAGGAGGTGCCATTGACTTCCTCCCAGGAAACATTTGTCCTTCACGTAGCAAATACGCGCACCGAGGTACAGGCGCTTTTGAATACTGACCTCCCCCTGCATTTTGGTGCTTTGATCCAAACAATTTTCAATGCCTCGTCCACGACTGGCCTGGCTCATTTTTTTAAACTTGTGGGCTCGGGCCTCGTGACCTCTTTCCAAACTATTTTTGGTGTGATTCCGGCATTTTTTCATTCTATTTTCTCCAGCGTCTTTGGAGGTGTCCCGTTAATTCTGGCTCTAGTGGCAGGTGTGCTACTTTTACTTTTCATCTTGCGGAATGGCTGCTCTTTCTGTGCCACACGTCAGCCTGTCCCGTCTGCAGCTTCTTCGTGACAGGATGCTTGATTACTATGGTGTCCTGCCGTTGGCGACTTTGAGCCTGGCATATGGATTATCCTTCCGGTATTCCTACTTCACCTGCGTGCAACCTGTCTTCCACTGCCTAGATTGTCCCTTTGAATGGCCTATGGATTTGTGTTTAACCAACATGGTGTCTCCGGACCCGGATTTTGATCGACTGATGAGGCCCTTAGTGTCTCACGAGTCTGCCTGTTCTGGTGTTCGGATTATGGCCTGCGGTGCGGCACATGGTATCCTGGGTAATTGGGACATCGTGAGAGCGGCATATGACTTCTTGAATATGAGTTACTTGGAAGTACACGCTGGTTGCCCTCTGATGGTGCTAGAGGCTCCGCTGATAGAAGAACACGTATGTTCCTTTTCTTTACTTAACTGGATGGCTGAAACCTTCAGTGGACGTGCCAATGATTTTCTGCTGGAAGCAGTGGCCACATATGCTGCATATACTTTTATGGATTAAGTGAACTTTCGTCCACAGTGTTTTCCTCACGTGTCTTGAACTGGCCCTGTACGTCTGCATTTCTGCCCGGTGAGGCGTTTTTTCATTTTTTTCACCTCCCCAATTCCAGTTTGAATTTTTTTGTTTTTCCTCTCTATTTTTGAGGTTTTTTCCTGTTCGAACTTTGCCTGAACTGACCAGTTCCTTTTTCAATTGGATACGCCTTGTTCTGCTCTGCCGCGCTTGAACTCTGCGTTCTCTCTCTTTTCTTGCATACTAAGTAGTGCTTCGATCAAGGGGGCATGTAGTGAGGACTCCCTTAATACGTACATACATTGTTAAGTTAGCATAACCGCGTTAGAAGTTAGAAAGCCATCTTGCTGCTTTTGCACACGACACTGCATTTACATGTTATTGTTTAAACGAACTGCTGACTCGAGTTTTGCCTCACACGAGAGCAATCTGTTGTTACCATCCCGAGCTCTGCGAAGCGACCTTGGTCTGCACACGATGTGACAAACAGTCTGAGTTGTTAGACAATGCATGTTTTCCACTCTAGGTTGATCGACCCACTATTTAGCCATAACACACGAGCAGCTGCACATACCTGAAAGTTGGTGCTTTTAATATCACGGACATCATGTTTATTATTGAGACCGAAGACGAGCCTTCCTGCGAGAAGTCTCCTGATGCTCCTGTGATGTGATTTCACTAAGCTGATCTTTGAGGTATGGGGTCCCCTATTCAAGCCTAAGAGACCTTCTGTTAAACTAATAATAATATTAGCTTCTTGGTAAAGGGAAAGTGGTAGTATCCACTGTCATTATAACATGATCACCCCTTTTATATTCTATGGAATTGTAACTATGTTAATGGTTTTGATTTTAATCATTTGTCTGCTTGTATTAGCCAAAGTACTGCATATTAGGACACGTGGTCTATAAAAATAAACTCTTTTTATTTTCACCGTGTCTCTGTTGATTCTTGTTGTGGACTGATGTGAGAATAATATACGAACAGGTATTTCCGATTCCCACCATTCCTGAGTATGTACTGAGTCGCGTGTTCTGGGTTGTCTTTTCATTGGGACCGCCGAGCTAAATCTCGGATAACGAATGGGACACTTATGCTAGCCGGATACTGGGTTCTGGGTTCTGAGGTGAGTTTCTGGTACACCACAACTTACTGAGGTCCTGGGGTTCTACGCATAGTTCTGTGTATAAGCAGAATCCCTGCAACAGAGGCAGCGTTTGGAATGTTCATTGAAATTAAAATAACCTCATTCCTCACCTCATGTGTTTTTCGTGTCTCCCCCTTCATCAACCGCTGCACCTGGAGAACTGTGCCTGCTCCCAGCAGTGGCCCTCCATTTGAGGAATTATTGCAATTGTTTGAGGTCACTGAAGAACAACGCCTTGCCATCCACTATGAATCGCAACCATGTTCACGCAGTTTTCTTGTCATCAGGAGCAAGAGGCGCCGGGCCTCCTGTACCTGCTGCATGAAGTAGGGATAAAGATATATTTCCAAGCCCTTATGCCGCAGAATCTTCAATTTCTGGGCCCTGCACAATGCAGCGTTGTGATCCCTGTAATCTAAAAGTCTCGCTAATATGGGGCGATGGCTGGTCCCTGGTATCAGGTGTGGGGCAATTGAATGGTGAGCACACTTTACCACAAACATTTCTGAAATGATGTCTCTTCAAAGCAAGTTGGTAAGGAGGTGCTCTACATTTAGTTACATGTTGTCGATTTTAGTGGTTTCAGCTATGCCCACAATTCTTATATTATTCAGGAGCGACCGAGTATCCAAATCGTCTGTCTTCGCCTGAAGTGTAACGAGCAATTAATCCATCTTTTTGTGCGCTGTAGACACTGCAGCTTGATCATTCTTGGCCTCCGACACACACCACTCCACTGCGTCCAAATGCTGTGCATGCTTATCAAACCTCTATAACATGCGATCCATCTGAACGAGGGTGCTTCAAATTTGCTGTAAATTGTTGTAAAGCTTTGCTGCAAGGCTGTTCAAATATTTTCCAGGTAAGTGTCTCCCTCAGCCTCCAGGTCCCCCACTGCAGGACCAGACCCACCTGCGCAACTCTCATGGGACTTAGGGGTTTTGTGCAGGTTGAATTGCATCTTCGGCTGGGACTTGTCAGTCTTGCCCCTTTTGCCAGGTCAGGGAGGTATGCCACCAAGCGACTGGCCACCCTCAGCGACAGCCGACTCAAGCGGTTAGTGTGAGTTCTGGCGAGGGTCACCCATCACAACTTCAGATAGATAAAGCATGCTACACAGAGGCTGAAGCATAGGGTCTCGGTACCAGGACACTAGCAGGTACAAAATGAAGGCCCTGCGGCAGGCTGTGGGTGGCGCGTGCAAAGTCTGTGGGATCCTCACGTCGCCTGGCATGTAGCTGAGTGGAATATAGGAGCAAACACTGGGGTATCTGGCGGTCACATCACTGCTCGATTTTCCTTCTAGCTGGGGGGAGCCCCTTCAGGAGAGAAGCTGCCAGATGTTGGGTGAGAGCAGAAAGGGCATGCCACCAGGTACTGCATCAGTGCGAACTCTCCATGTCAGGCCAGGTGGATTCTAGTCATAGCCCCCTTCACGTCAATGACATTAGGCAGTATACACCACAAAGGCCCAGCAGAGCTTCACAGGATCACTTCGAGACTCTGGGGGACCACCAGCAGCACCATATCCCAACACAGTCAGGCTCCAGTAATCTGCTTCAGGGCTTGATGGTCCACCCATTCGATTGTAGACAGGCATGCAAGCTGCAAGGGGAAGGGAATCTCGAGGCCTTGCGATGTCTCCAAAGTCGGCACACCTGACTCACGCCAGAAAGCCTCACCTTGCCGTGTGCAGCCGTAGTTTATCTGCCGTGCCCCTCCACCAATATTGGCACGATCACCCCACCAAACTCTGCAGGAGGTACCCTGGTCCAACGGGCCAGCAGTGGGGCTAGCCGGTCAGGCCTAAGCTCCAAGCAGGCCTGTGGGAAGAAGACAGCAGCCCAGCATCACCCATGTCTCAGTCGCGCTCTTAAGTCCTAGCCCAGCCTAGGCCGCAGATCGCAATTTGGCTCCCTACCAGCACCGGGGCAGCGTTTTTTTGCAACAGTCAGCACTCCATGAACGAGGGCAGGCAATACGGGCTCAAGGCGCAGCATTTCATGATCTTTAGGCACCAGGATCGTGAAGGATAGTCAGACGGCCGGTGAAGTACACTTTTTGGTGCAGCCATCTTGAAGTCAGGCAAGCTCAGCCCCCCCATTTCAATTACATTTTTACTGTAAAATCAGAAGTTTTGAAAAAATACAATATCACAATGCTAACATATTTTTAAAAGTCCAACATTCATAAAGAAGATCATCTAATAAGGCTTGTTTGGAATTACGCCTCACCTGTCCTTTTAGTGGAGTTTGAGTTCATCAGGCGCTGATGCATTTAGTTACTTCCAGGCTTTGTGCAATGGCCAATACTAGTGTTAGTGTAGCTTGGTGCTGGATGCAATATATCTTCACTCTGGGTGTTGTGTACAGTCTCCACTATGGATGCAGCAAGAATCACCCTCCCCGACTGCCCCCAACTGAGGCCTCGAGTGCAAGATTTAGTGAGTCAACATTTTGGTGCCGATTAGGATCCTGGAAAAACCGGGTATGAACCGTCGGTCGGAGCGTTTTCTCCGTCCGACTCGTACCCTGGACAAAACATGGAAGTACGATTCGCACGGAAACACCATTTCCGTACGAGTCGTACAAAACACCGACCGACGAAAATATACATACGAATGTGATCCAGGAATGCTCCGACGTGACGTCGGGACGCTTTCAGGCAGCGTTTCACGACCCAGGAAGTACGAATCGAACCGACAGCAGTCCGGACGGCAATATTTTTACGGCACCCAAAAAGTGCCGGAAAAGCGAAGTACGCCGTGAAACGACCAGATTAGGGGGCCCGGTACGCGCCGTACCCCCCCCAGCCCCCGTGAGTATGCGCCGAACCTCCGTGTATGTACACCCGTGTACGTACGAGTCGTACCCCCACCCGTGTATGTACACCCGTGTACGTACGAGTCGTACCCCCACCCGTGTATGTACGGTGCGTACCCCCAGGGTGGGGGGGTGGTTCGGCGCGTACATACGGGGGCTGGGGGGGTGGTTCGGCGCGTACATACGGGGGCTGGGGGGGGGTGTTCGGCGCGTATTTGGGCACATGTCTCCATGGTTGCTATGGGAGTTCGGTGCGGACGGTGTTTTTTCCATATGGTTGTGACATCGGACGCACGGGATGGATCGTACTTGCGCGGTCGGACTTCACTTTTCACGTTTGTACGGTAAATCGTCCGGGGACGTGTCGGACACATTTTCCGACCCGAGGACGTGTGGGGAATTATTCCCAATGCGATTCGTATGGAGTTTTTCCCATGCGAATCGTACTTGGCAGTTTGTACGGCACTTGTACGATTCGTACGGTAAAAAGAACGGATACGAGTCGTACGGGGAACATTTTTCCAGGATCCTAATCGGCACCAAAATGTCCAGAAAACCAGAACACTGCAGATATGCAACATGGGTGCAGGAAGAACAGGTCACCCATTATGGTGCACATGGGCTGTGGATATCTAACCTAGTGGCGAACAGAGAAGTGGAGTACATTTTCCAAGCTTGTGCTCTCCGGGTGTTCAAATAGAATTTTTAAGTTAGCTTACTGAGTAACATAGTGAAAATCCAGACCACAGGGAAAATTGAGATCTTCTTGCATGGACTATCTAGGAGATGCTTTATCCACAGATTTAGAAGATTTAGCTACTACAGGGTGCTTACGGAAACTTCACTCCCAAACTGTTTGTCACTATAATCAATTGCTGATTTCATTTGAAGATGCTAGTACAATCAGTGCTTAATTTGAGCTGGTGGTTTCCAGTGCTCAGCACCAGCACTTAATTGTCAGCACCGGCATTGTGACAGTCTGCCAAAAGGGGGAGCTGTCTGGCTAATTCAGAGATGACCACAACAACGGTTAATTATTAATTCAATATACATAAAAAATTACACTCACCTGCCGCCCAAGCCCTTCTTACATATTTGGGGGCCTAAAATAGTCCAGCACACTTGTAGTATGTGATGGTTAGTGTAGGAGAGTAGGGTCTGCAATCCTATGATCACCCAGATTTTTGCTTTTGCTTCATTGGTTTACGACTTTCTCCGGCTGTGGGCCTGCCAATCAGACCCACAGCCTAGCTGTTCTCTCTCGAAATTAACACACATGTACATTAGGTGCATCCACTAATTGGAACTGGGCCGCCTTGTCAGTCCCTGTCTCAGCATACCACAGGTATCCAGGGCATCGGTGTACCCAGGGCCTACCAGGGGCTGAAGCATGTATTATGCCACCCCCGGAATGGCCGCCCAAATCTGACACAACTGGCTGCACGACAGCTGGGGCCACGTGGTGTAATCACCCGTTGCTGTAGGTGTAGTATTCCTACACCTAAACCCTAAAATGGACACATGGATTCCTATCAGTCACTCCTATAGCAGGCCTTAACAATCCTGAAGGCAGAGTGCAGGGAATCATGTGGGACGGTGCTCTGGCGCGAGCTGAGCCCGTCGACGGCTTGCGGAACCAAGTCCTAATAGCCGTTCCATGGTGACGCGGGCCAACTACTTTTAATGCATTATAATCCTTGCGGTTATTTGCTAACTTTGGCATCGCATCACCTATACATGTCGAGTAAGGTGTCATACGAATGGGAATACGAACCCCTCGCCAGTCCTGGTGACGGGGTTAGCATTCCCCCCTTTTAGAGGGACACGACATGGAAGTAACCTTGAACCCCGGTTAAAGTTGACTCAAGCCTCAGCATCACAAAATGGATGCTGCCACCAGACACAAGTCTGACCTCCTGCTGCTGGGAGACCTTCCAGCGAAGGGAGCTTGGACAAAGGGTTTCCTGTCGAGGGCGGTGTTAGCGCCATCCCAGACAGGGTTTGTGTATCCCAGGTAGGCAGGGCTGAAAGGAAGGTGATTGCCAGTGGCACCCCGGTGCTCACTGTGCATAGCCCGGCTCAAACCAGTTTCGGGGGCACACCAGCCCCTGAGCTGGCGCGAAGCCGGACAAAGGATAGGGGTGTAACCACCCCCCTCCTGGCTCCACCCATAGGTAGAACCTAGTCACGGGCCAGCCCCTTTTTCTTAGAATAAAGGTAGGAGCGAGTCCCCTTCCCAAATTGGATAATCGGATAATCAGATAATCGGATAACTCCGAATCACGAACTACTTTCCACGAAAGGAACTCTTGACTATTTCTGAAGACTCTCCCTTGTGGCTAAGGAGTAGCCACCCTGCGCCAGCAGGCACCATCTAAGCGCTTGCGGTTTGCTGGAAGTCTCTCCTACGGATCAAGACTGCCCAGCTCGACGAGACCCGAGTTCCCTGCCATCTCTGACCTTTTACCTCCCTCATCAGCTCAGCTGAGAGTCGTAGGTGTGACGAGACCTGCGGGACCGGCTATCTTCAGAACCTGCACGACGCTTATCTAGCACGCCCACCGAGGAACCCTCGAGTGAGTGCACCTAGGGTTTGAGAAGCCCTAACCCTGAGCAGCTCCAGCATCGAAGTCTGCCTCCCCAGCATCCCCGAGATCTGCGTGGGGGCCCTTCCGCTCCTTGTTGTTCACCGCGTTGTTCGACCACTTGCCGACCGGCTTGTGGCCCTCTTCACGACGCACCACGATTGTTTCATCACTAGTCTGGTTGCTCCAGACTGGCTCTTGCTCCCCTTCAACATAGGAGTACCACGGACCCTCCTGGTCCACTCCCGACGCCATCTTGACTCCCCCGCTTGGGTGGCCACTGCCAAGATCCGCTGCCCCTTCCTGGGCCCAGCATCATCGACAGCAGACACCTTCGTGGGACAGCTCGCCCTCCATCCTGGTCGCCGCCGCGCCTCCTGGTCCGAGGAACAGCCGAGTCCGACGTCACCCACTCACCTGGTCGAGGTGACTTCAGCCGGTACCCTCCTGGTACCCACACGATCGCTGGCTAGCGGTTGAGAACTGAGTCCCCTCTGCTTTCAGGTTTTCCTTCACCACCGATCCAGGCTTGGATCGCTCTGAACATCGTCACTGGTCGCCTGCCAGCAACTTCTTCTTTCAGGCTCCTGAGACTACACGAGGACTCCCGACATCTTGCCGAACTTCACGCAGCCGCAGCCTCCGGGCTAGGTAACTCGAGCATCTCGGTGCTCCATCGCAGGTTCGCTCTACAAGTGTCCAGTTCCTTTTTCGTTTAGTCCCACTGATCGGATCACTCCGGAATCAGTACCTCCAGACTCTAACCATTCGCATTTCACTGTTAGTGTAGATGGTTTCTCGTGCCCCTCGGGCATTTGTGTAAATTGTGCAACTGAAGTATTTTCCTAAGAGTTTTGTAGTGTGCTTAGCTCCCTGACTCATAAAGAGCCAGGGTAGTCTTGTTATAAATAAATATCCTTTTATTTTCATAACAACTTGTGTGGTGTCCTTTCACTTGGTGTTCAAGGGGTATATGTGATGGTAAACAGCTGGCTTAACACGCCCTCTAGAGTTTTGCCTAAGACTGCTCGTATCCACGCTACTAGGATAGCTGGTCTAAAAGGTTGACTTACAACCAATCATCAATAAGGGTCGTTTGGAATGATACACAGTGATCACTAGAATAGTGAGCACTACATATCAGGCCAACTTCTCACATTGGTGAGCAGCGGTTGGGATTTGAGCTTGCTGTTGTTTTACCACACACGTATCCTAAGAATATCGCAGTGAAAGATCACATAAGTATCCAGGTACATATAACTTAACTTAGAATACTCCGAGTTCTACTGAACCGGCTGTTGTAGTGTAACAGGGCTTAGCACACCCTGACTACAACTCTTAGCAAGGGATCAGTAGGTAAACCCATAGTGTAGGTAGGTGCAACACTTACACCTCACTAGAAAAGCATGTCGGTCCACGGAGAGTCTGCAGGGACTCCCTTAGTGGTCAGTGACCCTCCACAGGTCGTGTCACGATATGCAACTCTTAGCTTCAAGGAGATGCGACAACTGTGTGCCTCCAGGAAGCTAAACCAGGGTTCTAACCCTACCATCGCAATACTGATAGGTCTCTTAGAGGCGTACGATGCTAGGAGGTCCTCTAACCCAGGTCCCCCCAGTGCAGATGGGAACATGCCTCCCTTAGAGGGAACCCTCGGTGACCCAGACCTCGACCTCCACACAGAGGAGGAGGACGAGGACGAGTTATCGGGAGACGAGGCAGACAAAGGTCCAGTGGTAGTCGGCAGGCTTACAAGGACCAACTTAAGCAGGCATGAGAATGGAACTGGGGGAGCCCCGGGCCCACGCTCAAGCAGGCTTAACCTTGGGAACGGACGAGCTAGGTCTCTCTCCAGAGGCTCTGGCAGATCGGTTCATACACATGTCTCTCAGGCACCTTCTCAGAGAGGAATGACTTCCCCTCAGAGGAGGGAGCATGAAGCGAAGATGCGGGAGGTCAATCTGAGGATCGAGCGGGAAGAACTTGCCCTCGCCAAAGAAAGACTTGCCTTAGCCCGAGAGCAGAAATTAAGTGGGTTAGATCCCACTGGTGGCAGCATTCTCAATAGAGAGAAAGACAGGGGTATAGACACTAGACACCTGAGTAAAATAGTGCCCCCCTTTAAACAAGGGGACGACATCCACAAGTGGATAACTGCCTTGGAGAGGGCCTGCACTGTCCAGTGCGTCCCCCCAAGTCAGTGGGCAGCTATACTGTGGCTTTCCTTTGAAGGTAAAGGAAGGGACAAGCTCCTCACTACAAGAGCTGAGGATGCTAACAACTACCAAGTCCTGAAGAACACACTGATTGATGGGTTCGGCTTAACCACGGAACAGTACCGGGTGCTGTTCCGGGACACCCAGAAAATTCAGTCTCAGGATTGGGCTGACTTTGTCGATTGTGCCACTAAGGCTTTGGAAGGCTGGTTGCTGGGTAGCAAGGTTACTGATTACACAGGATTGTACAATCTTATCATGCGAGAACAGATTTTAAACAACTGTCAGAACCAATTGTTGCATCAGCACCTTGTCGACTCGGATCTGACCTCTCCCCAAGAATTGGGAAAGAAGGCAGACAGATGGGTCAGAACAAGGGTCAAGCAGAACCAGAATCAGAACCAGGGTGGTCAGAAGAAAGCAGACCAAAAGGGTAACAAGAACGAACAAAATGACCAGAAGTCTTCGACAGGTCCCCAACAAACCAAAGAGGGTGGGGGTCAGGCTTCACAGAAGAAGAAGACTCAAGAAGGCCAGTCAAAAAGGTGGTGCCAATACTGTAAAAGTAAGACTCACTGGTTTAGTGAGTGCACCAAGAAAGGAGGGCAAACTCCTACCACTGCAGCCCCTAAGGCACCTGCGCCCCCTAGTACAGTCAGCAGTGGTAGTGCGCCTCCCAAGGCATTAGTTGGGTTAACCTTGGGAACCGAGGGGAGTGACGACTTAGTCGGCACGCTCACTCAGGCCGTCCTTGTCTGTACAGGGGATATGGATATGTCCCCTGATGCCAGTCCCAATACTTTGGGCAAATACAGGCAGACACCTTTGATAAATGGAAAAGTGGCTCAGGCCTACAGGGACACGTGTGCCAGTGTCACCATGGTGACGCCTAACTTCGTGGACCCTGGACAGATCATGCTAGGTACCAGTTACCTAGTGACCAATGCCAGCAACGTCACTACCAATCACAGTATGGCAGTTGTTGATTTCTCCTGGGGAGGGGTAAGTGGCCCGAAAAAGGTTGTGGTTAGTTCAGACCTCCCCGTAGAATGTCTGTTGGGCAATGATTTGGAAACGTCACAATGGTCAGAAGTGGAGCAGAGGACTCACATGGAAATGTTAGGTTTGCCAGCACATGTCCTTGCTGTGACCAGGTCACAGGCCAAAAGATGCCCCACTGAACAGGTGCTGGATCCTGGAAGAACGGACCAGACACCTTCCAAGAAAAGGAGCAGTAAGGGTAAGGCTTCGCCTTCCCCCTTGCCCCAGGTCGTGGATCAAGTCTCCGAGGAGGCTGACCTTAAAGAACTGAGGGAAACTGAGCTGCAAGAGCTTGAACCTGGTCAGGTTGAGTTTCTGGGCTCAGGGGGACCCTCCAGGGAAGACCTGGGGAAGGCACAGTTAGACTGCCCCTCACTTGAACCCCTCAGACAGCAGGCCGCTGCTGAGGCTGCAGGGAACGCCACAGGTACCCACAAAGTGTACTGGGACGATGGACTCCTGTACTCTGAGGCAAGAGACCCCAAACCTGGTGCGACCAGGAGGCTGGTCATCCCCTTGTCTCTGAGAGGTTTCCTTCTCACCTTGGCCCACGAGATTCCCCTTGCAGGTCACTTAGGCCAGAATAAGACTTGGGACAGAATTGTTCCACACTTTCACTGGCCCCACATGTCCGAAGATACGAAGGAGTTTTGCCGCTCCTGTGTCACTTGCCAAGCCAGTGGTAAGTCAGGTGGCACGACAAAGGCCCCCCTCATACCACTACCAGTGGTGGGGGTACCCTTTGAACGAGTGGGGATCGACATTGTCGGACCAATGGAACCCCAGACAGCATCAGGGCACAAGTTTATACTGGTGGTGGTGGACCACGCCACCAGGTATCCTGAAGCTATTCCCCTTAGGACCACTACAGCACCTGTGGTGGCACGGGCCCTACTTGGAGTGTTCTCCAGAGTGGGCTTCCCTAAGGAGGTCGTCTCAGACAGAGGTGCGAACTTCATGTCGGGATATCTGACTGCTATGTGGAAGGAATGTGGTGTCAACTACAAGTTCACCACACCCTATCACCCACAATGCAATGGGCTGGTTGAGCGATTCAACCGGACCCTAAAAGGGATGATTCACGGACTACCTGAAAAGCTTCGGCGGAGATGGGATGTCCTGATACCCTGCCTCTTGTTCGCCTACAGAGAGGTCCCGCAGAAGGGGGTTGGCTACAGCCCTTTTGAGCTTCTGTTCGGACATCCTGTAAGGGGACCCCTTTGTTTGGTAAAGGAAGGATGGGAGAGACCTCTCAGAAAGCCGGCATCAAACATTGTGGACTATGTGCTCGGTCTCCGCTCGCGGATGGCGGAGTACATGGAAAAGGCGTCTAAAAACCTTGAGGCGAGCCAAGAATTACAGAAAGCTTGGCACGACCAAAAGGCTGTCCTAACTGTGTATCAGCCTGGACAGAAGGTGTGGGTGCTGGAGCCAGTGGCCCCAGCAGCACTCAAAGACAAATGGTCTGGGCCCCACACGATCATTGAGCAAAAGGGAGAGGTCACCTACCTGGTAGACCTGGGAACTCCCCGGAGCCCCCACAGGGTGCTCCATGTAAACAGGCTCAAGGCATATGTCGACAGGGAGGGCATGGGCTTGCTCATGGCCACAGATGAGGGACAGGAGGAGGAGAGTGACCCTCTCCCAGACCTGCTCTCTCAGAACCCTGACGATGGATCAGTAGATGGTGTTGTCTTTTGTGGCAGCCTCTCTGGACATCAACAAGAGGATTGTAAACAGGTTCTTCAATCCTTTCGACATATGTTCTCTCTGACACCCAGTCAGACCAAGTGGTGTACCCACGAGGTCGACACTGGGGACAGTCTGCCCGTAAAGAGTAAAATCTATCGGCAACCTGATCATGTCAGAGACTGCATCAAGACAGAGGTGCAGAAAATGTTGGAGCTGGGAGTCATTGAACCCTCGGACAGCCCCTGGGCTAGTCCCGTAGTGCTCGTGCCGAAACCTCACACCCAGGGCGGTAAGAAAGAGATGAGGTTTTGCGTGGACTACAGAGGTCTCAATGCGGTCACTAAGACCGACGCCCACCCGATACCAAGAGCAGACGAACTTATCGACCGGTTGGCCTCGGCCAACTACTTAAGTACGTTTGACCTGACAGCTGGGTATTGGCAAATCAGGTTAGCTGAGGAGGCCAAGCCCAAAACAGCATTTTCTACCCCGGGTGGGCATTATCAGTTCGTGGTAATGCCCTTTGGTTTGAAAAATGCACCTGCCACCTTCCAAAGGCTGGTGAATCGAGTTCTCACTGGGTTGGACGACTTCTGTGCGGCGTATCTGGACGATATCGCTGTCTTTAGCTCCACCTGGGAGGATCACCTGGTCCACCTGAGGAAAGTGTTAGAGGCCCTGCAGAAGGCAGGCCTCACTATCAAGGCCACCAAGTGCCAGATAGGGCAGACACAGGTTGTATACCTGGGCCACCTTGTAGGTGGAGGCCAGGTTCAACCATTGGAGAGCAAAATACAGGCCATCCAGGACTGGGCTCCTCCAACCACCCAGACTCAGGTTCGAGCTTTCTTGGGCCTGACTGGTTATTACCGGAAATTTGTCAGAAATTATGGATCCATTGTGACCCCGCTAAACGACCTGACAAGTAAAAAGATGCCAAAAAAAGTTCAGTGGACAGCAAGCTGTCAGAAGGCATTCGATGACCTAAAGCGGGCCATGTGCACAGCACCTATCCTAAAGAGTCCAGACTACTCCAAACCATTCATTGTCCAAACAGACGCTTCGGAGCTGGGTGTGGGAGCTGTTCTATCGCAACTGAATTTTGATGGTCATGACCAGCCCATAGCTTTTATTAGCAGGAGGCTGACCCCCAGAGAGAAGAATTGGTCAGCTATTGAGAGGGAGGCCTTTGCTGTGGTTTGGGCCCTGAAGAAGTTGAGGCCATACTTGTTTGGCACTCACTTCAAGATTCAGACCGACCATAAGCCCCTCTTGTGGCTAAATCAAATGAAGGGTGAAAACCCCAAACTACTTAGGTGGTCCATTTCCCTACAGGGGATGGACTTCACAGTGGAGCATAGACCTGGCACTGATCATGGCAATGTAGATGGGCTCTCCAGGTATTTCCACTTAGAGCAAGAAGACTCACCTGGTCAAGGTTAGCTTATTGTCCCAAAGTTTGGGGGGGGGTCATGTAGGAGAGTAGGGTCTGCAATCCTATGATCACCCAGATTTTTGCTTTTGCTTCATTGGTTTACGACTTTCTCCGGCTGTGGGCCTGCCAATCAGACCCACAGCCTAGCTGTTCTCTCTCGAAATTAACACACATGTACATTAGGTGCATCCACTAATTGGAACTGGGCCGCCTTGTCAGTCCCTGTCTCAGCATACCACAGGTATCCAGGGCATCGGTGTACCCAGGGCCTACCAGGGGCTGAAGCATGTATTATGCCACCCCCGGAATGGCCGCCCAAATCTGACACAACTGGCTGCACGACAGCTGGGGCCACGTGGTGTAATCACCCGTTGCTGTAGGTGTAGTATTCCTACACCTAAACCCTAAAATGGACACATGGATTCCTATCAGTCACTCCTATAGCAGGCCTTAACAATCCTGAAGGCAGAGTGCAGGGAATCATGTGGGACGGTGCTCTGGCGCGAGCTGAGCCCGTCGACGGCTTGCGGAACCAAGTCCTAATAGCCGTTCCATGGTGACGCGGGCCAACTACTTTTAATGCATTATAATCCTTGCGGTTATTTGCTAACTTTGGCATCGCATCACCTATACATGTCGAGTAAGGTGTCATACGAATGGGAATACGAACCCCTCGCCAGTCCTGGTGACGGGGTTAGCATTCCCCCCTTTTAGAGGGACACGACATGGAAGTAACCTTGAACCCCGGTTAAAGTTGACTCAAGCCTCAGCATCACAAAATGGATGCTGCCACCAGACACAAGTCTGACCTCCTGCTGCTGGGAGACCTTCCAGCGAAGGGAGCTTGGACAAAGGGTTTCCTGTCGAGGGCGGTGTTAGCGCCATCCCAGACAGGGTTTGTGTATCCCAGGTAGGCAGGGCTGAAAGGAAGGTGATTGCCAGTGGCACCCCGGTGCTCACTGTGCATAGCCCGGCTCAAACCAGTTTCGGGGGCACACCAGCCCCTGAGCTGGCGCGAAGCCGGACAAAGGATAGGGGTGTAACCACCCCCCTCCTGGCTCCACCCATAGGTAGAACCTAGTCACGGGCCAGCCCCTTTTTCTTAGAATAAAGGTAGGAGCGAGTCCCCTTCCCAAATTGGATAATCGGATAATCAGATAATCGGATAACTCCGAATCACGAACTACTTTCCACGAAAGGAACTCTTGACTATTTCTGAAGACTCTCCCTTGTGGCTAAGGAGTAGCCACCCTGCGCCAGCAGGCACCATCTAAGCGCTTGCGGTTTGCTGTAAGTCTCTCCTACGGATCAAGACTGCCCAGCTCGACGAGACCCGAGTTCCCTGCCATCTCTGACCTTTTACCTCCCTCATCAGCTCAGCTGAGAGTCGTAGGTGTGACGAGACCTGCGGGACCGGCTATCTTCAGAACCTGCACGACGCTTATCTAGCACGCCCACCGAGGAACCCTCGAGTGAGTGCACCTAGGGTTTGAGAAGCCCTAACCCTGAGCAGCTCCAGCATCGAAGTCTGCCTCCCCAGCATCCCCGAGATCTGCGTGGGGGCCCTTCCGCTCCTTGTTGTTCACCGCGTTGTTCGACCACTTGCCGACCGGCTTGTGGCCCTCTTCACGACGCACCACGATTGTTTCATCACTAGTCTGGTTGCTCCAGACTGGCTCTTGCTCCCCTTCAACAGAGGAGTACCACGGACCCTCCTGGTCCACTCCCGACGCCATCTTGACTCCCCCGCTTGGGTGGCCACTGCCAAGATCCGCTGCCCCTTCCTGGGCCCAGCATCATCGACAGCAGACACCTTCGTGGGACAGCTCGCCCTCCATCCTGGTCGCCGCCGCGCCTCCTGGTCCGAGGAACAGCCGAGTCTGACGTCACCCACTCACCTGGTCGAGGTGACTTCAGCCGGTACCCTCCTGGTACCCACACGATCGCTGGCTAGCGGTTGAGAACTGAGTCCCCTCTGCTTTCAGGTTTTCCTTCACCACCGATCCAGGCTTGGATCGCTCTGAACATCGTCACTGGTCGCCTGCCAGCAACTTCTTCTTTCAGGCTCCTGAGACTACACGAGGACTCCCGACATCTTGCCGAACTTCACGCAGCCGCAGCCTCCGGGCTAGGTAACTCGAGCATCTCGGTGCTCCATCGCAGGTTCGCTCTACAAGTGTCCAGTTCCTTTTTCGTTTAGTCCCACTGATCGGATCACTCCGGAATCAGTACCTCCAGACTCTAACCATTCGCATTTCACTGTTAGTGTAGATGGTTTCTCGTGCCCCTCGGGCATTTGTGTAAATTGTGCAACTGAAGTATTTTCCTAAGAGTTTTGTAGTGTGCTTAGCTCCCTGACTCATAAAGAGCCAGGGTAGTCTTGTTATAAATAAATATCCTTTTATTTTCATAACAACTTGTGTGGTGTCCTTTCACTTGGTGTTCAAGGGGTATATGTGATGGTAAACAGCTGGCTTAACACGCCCTCTAGAGTTTAGCCTAAGACTGCTCGTATCCACGCTACTAGGATAGCTGGTCTAAAAGGTTGACTTACAACCAATCATCAATAAGGGTCGTTTGGAATGATACACAGTGATCACTAGAATAGTGAGCACTACATATCAGGCCAACTTCTCACAGTTAGTAGTTGTGTTGTTGCTGTCATTGAAAGCATAGCAGGGCCAATATGTGGTGCAAGCTGCAGTGGCCTCTTGACAAAAGCCCTGGCACTTATATTTTTATAAAAATTAAGCACTAGCCATGTGCTTCTCAGGACCAGGGGCATAGTTTAGTCAATATTATTAGAAAGGGGGATGACTGAGACTTTCCAACACGCAAGGAACAAAAAGTTTACATAGCATTTATCGACTCTATGATGCCCACACCCTGCCACCACCATCCCCTGTACAAATACAAGGTCAAGAGTTAGGCAGTCAGTCCTCCTTGATTTTCACCATGTACATGTTGGCTGACTAGTGATATCTTTTCTTTCCTCAATTCAATGGAAGTCCATCTTGATGATCCCAGTCTGATGGCAGGCCGTCAAGTTTGCACAGGGCTCCACTGAAATATGTTGGATTGTGGGTGAGGCTGTCCACTCCAATCTAGTTCATGAAGATTAGGACAGCCTGGCTGTCTTCTTAGGCATGGCTGACGAGCATCCTAGATCTCAAGCCCTATACTCTTGACAAACGTACCCATATTATTTTACATTGGTTAATGGATTGATGGTTGATGATGATTGATGATTGATGGTTGATGGATTGTTAGGGTGTCATATACACTGAGGTTATGGTTGTTAGAAAAAAAGCATGGTAACCCTTGCAGGTAGATGTAACGTTGACTTTCATCCTGCATTTTATACCAGTTGGAAATCAAAGCCAGTAGCTTGAAAGTGGCCCTTAGCAGAACTGGGATAGTCACCAATTCATGTTCTAAAAGTGTTTAGATTTAGTCAAAATATTTTATTACCCCTGGAGTCTAACAGTCACAGTTGGCCAGTTGCTACTGGTGGGCATACCAATGACACTTCGGAGCCTGATAATTTGGGAATCAGTGGTCATGGCTGCACAATTATTTTGTCTGGGGGATAGTAGAGGTTTATGGCACCTTTCTGAATAGGTTCACTGGTTTTCAAGGCAGGAGAACATGGACTTTCTAGAAAAGAATCATAAATTCTGCTAGGATTTGGATATCCTCAGACCCCACCATGGTGAAGATCTCAATACCGAGGTATGATGCCCAGCATGTTGGAGTCCGAGAAGGAGACTTTTGCTCAGTTTAGGAAGCTATTTGGGAGTGGAAGAACAAAGGGGGTTATCTATAGTTTGGGGATGAGGGAAAGCCACCAAGTAAGCAGCTGTCCTGTCCACCATATTTAGGGTATATAGAAATGTAAATACTCTAAATAAACATTTGCATGCACTTAAGTAATGGTGGATGAGAATTACGCCACATTTTGGTGAATATCTTGCATCACGCTAAGCTCAAAATAGTAATAAAAGTTACTTTGTTGATGCAGGAGAGCAAATTCTCCAGCCATTGTAACCACTCGAGAGCTTATCATCTGGACCACTGGATCAGCTCTCAAACCATCTGCAGTCCTCAGCTTGTGAGGTACAATGGGCAGGTGTCCCTGGAATCCTCACTTAATGCCTCAAGTTGTGGAAGCTTCTGTCACTGCAGTCAAACAAGCAGCCCTCTTGGGAAAGACCCCATTCCATGCCTCAGTGACTCACAAGGAGCTCTTCCAAAAGTATTTTGATGTGCACTGTGCCATACTGTTGCCCCATACAATGACTGACATACACACAGACATACAGATGCTAATGCACCTAGCTTCCTACTTCGAGAAGACATTCACTTAATCATTCATGAAATACATAACAACAGGTTTGCTGATGCACTCAGTTTCAAACGTCTGGGTGCTGCACCAGCCATTGTGACAGACACAGGAACTCACATACATGTTTGTGCAAACACACACACTCATGTGCACCAACACTCACATGCACAGGCTCTTTACACATTCATATAGGGGCTGATTATGGTACGGCCCATAAAGGCACCGACCTGCGGTCCGAGCCTTTAAGGCTGCATTGTAATGGGCCGGTCTGTTTACTTTCTGACCGCCTCATTATGTTGGAGGCTTTTGTAAAATAAACCGGCCGGTCATTCAGGCCATTCCGGCTGGTCAGAGAGCCCGTTTGCCAGTCAGAATCCGGCCAGTAACCTCAAAGACCGGCCTTCCACCCTTGAGATTATAATGCACGGTTTCCGACATGGTTTCCATGCCGGCATGTCCGACTTGGAAACCATGTCGGAAAACGTATATGGAGGCCCACAGCAGGGCTCCCTTTTGTGCACAGCCTCCGGTTGGAGGCCAAAGGGGCACCTATGGTGCCCCACTGTTGATCCCTGCACCTTGTGGCTGGCACCTGGAGGTAGGTCTCTGTTTCATAGAGGTGATCAGCCAGCGATACCTAGATGCACGCCAAACTTTTCAACTATTAACTTCACGGATTACATTTTTATGAAAGGTGTGCATCTACCAACACCCCGTTAACCTTGAGGTGCCTGCCACGGAGTGCAGGGATAAAATGTACCTCCCCTTCCTCAATGAGAGCTTGTGTTATATTAATTAAATGGAGCATGCGACCCAACTGTGTTCGGTCGCATTGTAATTAGTAGGTCGGGTCCGCCGGCCGGGTGTCATTCGGTCCCATGGTCCCATAATAAGCCCCATGATGTGTATTTGCCAAAGCACACATTTACCCCTTGGGAGAGCTTGGCACTGAATAAAAGATTTTTATTGGTACTCAGCTTCACAGAACTAATTTTATCGACCTTAGTAGAATGAATAGCTGATTGAAGATGCTGAGATTTTGAACCAAGGTTTCTGCATGCACATAAGTGCACATACATACATCTGTACACACATGCACACAATCATGTGTTCACATATGCATGTGAACACACTCATGAGCACGGACACTCATTACACACATATAACATGTATTTGCAAAAGCACAGATGTACCACAACTCATTTTTATCGACCTCAGAAACAGAGATTTCTAAACACACATACTCATGTGCACACACACAAACACTTACAAGAGCAGACATACTGATGTACATACGTACACAATATCATGTCCACACAAACATGTGCACACACTCACAAACCCAAGTGCATACTCACCTGCACACACATGCTTTCATGTGTGCACACTCACATGTGCACCCACTTGTTCATGTTTACAGAGACTCATGTGCACAAGACATCAATTAAAATGTCAAGCTAACTTGTGATTAATCATCTTTCTGGCAATAGACTGGAAGTTTGTCTTGGGGAAGTCTGACTCATACTAAGGTAGCGCAGATGGTTAATATGCCTGCTGCTAAAAACGTGTATTATGCAGATAACAAAGCGCATATAATGTAAATAGATAAGTGTGTTACTGATTCTGTAAGAGAGCTCCTTTTGTAACTTGAAGTATATAAGTCAAAATCCTAATATTGAACATTAAGGGGCTCATGCATCAAGGTATGATTTTGCGAGTCCTTAATTATGATTATTAAGGAATCGCAATTAAGGACTCGCAAAAGCCTATGCATTTAGGAATCGCTATAAACATAGCGATTCCTAAACATTCCTTAATTGCGACTAGCAAATTGCGAGTCTCAATTAAGGAATGGCTTCCCATTCATTCCTAAGGGCCTACAGGCTCTTAGGAATAAATGGGAAATATGCACAATTTGCGAGTACCAATTGGTACTCGCAAATTGCGCATGCAATTTCAAGGGTGCAAGGGTGTCAAAAGGACACCCTGTTGCACCCCTGAAATTGTGGTGTGCACCCATGTTGCGCACACACATGCCCCAAGGCCATGTGTGTGTGTAACCTAAAAAGTGCATTTTTCAGAGTGTTTGCAAATTACCGACCAGTTTAATTGCTCAGTAATTTGCGGCCCCAAATAGCGAAATCGCTATTTCAAAGTGCTTCTTGCATTGCATTTAAGGAATTGCGATTCCATAAATGCAATTGCAAGTTAGGAAATCGCAAGAATATGCGATTTCCTAAATTGCGCATCCCCAATACTTTCATGCATTGCAAAATGGCCTTTTGCGATCGCAAACGGCAGATTTTTGCGAATCGCACTGTTTGCTTTCGCAAAACCCTTTGATGCATGTGCCCCTAAGTTATTAACTGTCATCAAAGATCTGCATGTAAACCGCAAGGTATATATTAGAGCTACATGTTTTTTAGGTCGAGCCTAGTGCAGCGCGCATCTGCTGCACTAGGAGATGACCTTTAGAAATCGGTCTGCACTTTTCAAGCACTCGTGCTTGTGGTGGCATCCACTTTACGGGAGCAAGCAGCGGAACACAGGGGCCATCTGTTTGTAATTAAAATGGTCGCGCGCGCTTGTTTATATTTCTTTACTTTCCCTTCCACTGCCTGCCTCACACTCGCCCTCCCTTGTCAACTGGTTCCTTTTAAACAACTTTGTGGCTTTTTGATCTCTACCAATTACTGTGCTACATATCTAGCAGCTGTACTTAAAAAAATCATACTTTGTTAAAAGTATCTGCTAGCATGTATTTTTGTATAATACATTAAAACTGGGGCTGCTCTCTACTCACAACATATAAACAAGCGCTCTCCTAGCACATGCTCCCTCTCTTCTCAAGGTATAGGAAGGATGAAACTTAGAGTCAGCCCTGCTTTAATTTGAACCTGTGGCTGCTGTGTGCACACAGATTTCTGGGGCAAGCTGTTTTTAATTAGCGTGGCAGCACACCTGCTGTTTTATATTCGTTTACTCTCTCGCCCCATTCCTGTCTCACCCTTGCTCTCCCTTGTTAACCGTCTTCTCTTAAACAAGTTTGTGGCTAGTTGATCTCTGCCAATAACAGTGCTACATATCTAGCAGCTGCACTAAAAATAATCGTATTTTGTCAAAAGTATCTGCTAGCATGTATTTTAGTATAATACATTAAAACAGGGGCTGCTCTCTGTACACACCATATAAACACGTGCTCTCTCCTAGCACATGTTGCCTCTCTTCTCAAGTTATAGGAAGGATGAAACTTAGAATCAGCCCTGCTGTAATTTGAACCTGTAGCTGCTGTGTGCGCACAGATTTCTGGGGCCATCTGTTTTTGTGGCTTGTTGATCTCTGCCAATAACTGTGCTACATATCTAGCAGCTGCACTAAAAATAATTGTATTTTGTCAAAAGTATCTTTTAGCATGTATTTTAGTATAATACATTAAAACAGGGGCTGCTCTCTACACACACCATATAAACAAGCGCTCTCTGCTAGCACATGCTGCATCTCTTCTCAAGTTATAGGAAGGATGAAACTTAGAGTCAGCCCTGCTTTCATTTGAACCTGTGGCTGCTGCGTTAGCATAGATTTCTGGGGCCATCTACAATAACAACACAAGTGCACCATACTGAACCATATCAATCTATGGATATTAGCAATGAACTTGTAATAGACTGGTTTATGATCAATACAGATGTGGAAGACTAATCCGATGCACTTATGCCGTATTTACCGCAGACATGTGAAGTAATATTTTGCAATGGCATTATTATGTTTTAATATATAACAGAATGAATATATTTATATAACGTATAAATGTACATCATTAATATTTTTTTGTCCACTCAACTTACTTTATAGTACTTAAAATGTTAACAAAAAATCTTGCAATAACATTTAAACTAACAATCATTCGTCAGTTATTCCTGGACAAACCATTGCCAATATCTTTGGTTACACACTTATAAGGTGTCAAACAAACAACACATACAACAAAATCCAAACTACCAAGCTCTAATTGGGTGTTTTATGTATGCTAAAAAAATATTACTGCACATTGCCCAGAAGGTACATTTTGTATTTTTAGCCTTCAGGCTAGTTTAGCATTAAAACTAATTGTAAAGCTGTTCCACGCTTGCTTTTTAAGCAAAAAAGCTAGAACAAGATTTTTCAGTAGCACACATTTCATTACTTTGTAGTAGTGTTTAGAAACATAGTTATGCTATAAAAACATTGCCATAGCCAATACGTCTCGCCTTTCAGAACATACAAGTGTTTAGTTATGCAGCACAATATCCTTGGTGCAACAACATCAACTGTTGCATGGCTAAACACTTATAAGGTCCCAAAGGCGAGACCTATTGGCTATGCCAATGCTTGTTTTCCCAGTCTTTTATCATCCTAATCTTGTGAAAAGGGTTCATTTGGGTAGAAAACCATTTTAATTATTAAAGAGGACCCCTAACAATGATGTTAAGTTTTAAATTCAGAATGTGTGCTTTTCCAGAATAAGGACTCAAACTATATTGCCTACCATGATAGATGGCATGTCACTCCTACACAACACCTTGTAGTCCTGTCTGATGTAACATTTCCTATACACTGATTTACACATGTATGATTGTCTCTGTGCAATGTGTGTGTGATGTAAAGTGCTGCAACACCTTACACTAGTATGAGTGGCGCTATAAAACTAAACTAATCTCAGAGACAGTGGTTATGGAGACTTGCGGGTCACTGTTAAAGGGTGCTAGTGAAGGAATCCGTGGCAGAGGTGGTTATTGAGGTGAGGGGGCGCCAACAGACATTTTCGCAAAGGGGGCTACCAGTACTAAAGCCAACCCTGCACCTGAGCCATGTTATCTGACTGACAAATAATGGGGGCGGGGGCATTCTACCCTCCACAAAAAACTACGCATCCATTCCGAACGGTTGGGCACAGACAGGTTTGCCCGTACGCTGCTCAGGACGGGCAGTGCATGTTCAGAACTTTGCCTGTGGGCTGCACGGGATTGTCCATTGTCTGTGCTGCTCAGGACGGGCTTTGCACGTGCAGCGCATTGACCAAGTGCTGCTCAGGACGGTTTTTGTACATGCAGCGCTTTAATCGTGTTTTGCAATATAAATAGTATAAGGTTAGCAGATCACTCCACAATTACAGGACAGCCTGGCTTCAGTCTGAAACTTTTTTTAAAAACAAAATCTGAGTATTGTGTGAAATGTATACATGTGATTCTAAAAGAACCAATATGATGAACACGAGACAACACGTGATATGTGAAACAAAGGGACTAGCACAATAGTGTACTTCTAATTTAGAAATCCTATTTATAGGGCATACTATTTGTAAGTTATTTTAGTGGTTTAATTAGTTATACAGATGGTTACTGGTTTGAAAAGGAGGCGATATATGGTGACTAGAATACATGCTCGTCTATTAAAAATGTAATTTACTCATAATACCCCAGGGCGAAAGGAAAAGCAGAAGAAAGTTAAAAGTCTGCCTGAAATTGTGTGACTACTTTCCTGCAGTGCCTCATTAAACTGGACCTTTTTACTTTCCCCTTTTTTGAGGCTTCATTACTTCATGTGTTTATGAATTGTATGCTTAGAAATGCATGCCAGATACCCTCACAATTAAGTCCCACTCTCTTGCTGAACAAGGTTGACTTATTTGGTACAGCAAAATTTTAAGTGGCACTTAGATGTCTCAAGTCTCATGTGGCTTTAGTAATATGACGTCAATGGCCAGCACACCCACTCTGATAATTGTTCCAGCAGCACTGAGTGAGCGGTGTTGTTTACAAACTAATGAAGCTGTCTTCAGAGCCACCATGCCTGCACTAAAGTGCACAAAGACTTATGACCCTAAAATGCACACAATACCATACAATGTTTAAGCTCTTCCAACACCCTTAGCTAGCCCATAACCTCAATAATACTGATTTAGGTCGAAGCCTACCAGCCAGTGCAGGCAGCTGTCTGATTTGCTTACAGCTTCTTGTGGGCATCCGTAAAGCTTCCCTGGGTATGCATTCCTCCTATTGCTTACCATTGGCTTTGTGGTTTGTAACTCCCATCTGCTTGCTTTCTATTTGCTAGCTTAATTTGTTTTAGGCTGTCCAGCTTGAGTTTGTCCCTTACAAGACCATTTCTTGTTTACTGTATCCTTCCAAGTACTCATTTTCTGTAAACAGGCTTTTAAATCTTGTTCTTATCTTGTCACATGTGCTAAAAGCTAGAGGTCGAATGTCACGCTGTCTTCTGAGGGAGCTTGGTGTTTACTTTTCTTTCTCTGATGTCGAAATGAGAGAATTATGTGACAATTCTGCTGAGTAGCCATGTGAAAGGAAGGATGTAGAATGTTATTTTTTCTAGCACACAACAAAAATGAACTGTGCTGATTTTCAGAATTTATCAGAATTATGAAAGTACAAATGAAGCACATTTTGTTTGTCATTTTGAAGTGTGGTGAAAACATATTTGAATATGATCAAAACACATCAATACATTAGTTGATGACATTTCCACACATTATCATTTGTGCACAGTAAAACTGTATGAATGTGCAAATGTAATGGTAATTGTGATTGAATATGTGTTACCTGTAATAGCAGTGTGCTACCACAATATGCATTCTCCACACTACACCACTCCACTTTACAGCACTTCAGTCTCTACCACTCAACTCCCTTCTATGCCTTTCCACTCCACGCAATGCCACTCCATTCTACACCACTACACTCTACCACATGCCACTCCACTCCACGCCACTCTAAGAAACTCTACCACACACCACTTGACTCCATGACGCTCACTCCAAGAGACAACGTGCCACTATACTCTATGCCACTCCACTCTACACCACTCCACCCTATGTCCCTCCACTCCACACCACTCACTCCACTTCAATCTGCCCCACTCCACTCTGCCCCAATCTTACCCACTCCAGTCAACCCCAATCCACTCCACTCCTGTCTACCCTAATCTACTCCACTTCACTACAATCTAACACAATCTACTCCATTCCAATCTACTCCACTCCACTCAATCTACCCCAATCTACCACACTCTACTCCAATCTAATTTAAGTCAATCTACCCCAATCCACTCCATTCTAGTCTACCTCAATCTACCCCACTCCACCACAATCTTCCCCACTACACCCATCCCCATCTACCCCACCCCACTCCACCCCACCCCAATCTACCTGACCCCCACTCCAATCTACAGTACTCCAATCTACCACACTCCACTCCAATATACCACAATCTACCCCACTCCACTCTACCTCCAATCTAGCCCACTCCAATTTACCCCATCACACTGCACTATGATCCAATTTAACCTACTCCACTCCAATCTACCCCACTCCACTCCTTTCCAATCTGCCACGCTCCACTCCAATCTATCCACTCTAATCTACCCCTCCCCTCCTCTCCAATCTACCAATCAATCTAACTCAATTGCCCCACTCCAATGTACCCCACTCCATTCTACCCCACTCCACTTGTCTACCCCAATCCAACCCACTCCACCCCATTCTACCACCATTCCATTCCAATCTACTCCCTCCACTATACCCCACTCACTCATCTACCTGACTCCACTCCAATCTTCCCCACTCCACCAAAGTCTACCCCAGTCCAATTTACCACACTTTATTCCAATTTACTCCAATCTAATCTCCATTTCTCTACAATCTATCCTACAGCACTCCACTCCAATCTACCTCAATGTACCCCACTCCAATGTTCCACAATCTACCCCACTCCAATCTACCTCACTCCACTCCAGTCTCTACTCCACTCTACCCCAATCCACTCAGCCCCAATCTAACCTGCTCCAATCTACCACAATCTACCCCACTACAATCTACCCCACTCCACTCCAATCTATCCCACTCCAATACGTCCAATCTACCCCATTCCACTTGAATCTATCCCACTTCAATCCACTCCACCCAAATCCACTTCCCCCACTTAAATCTGTACCACCCACTCTACCCTACTCCAATCTACCCGATTCCAATCTACCCCAATCTACTCTACTTCAATCTACCACACTCCACCCCAACAGATCCAAATGTACCCCACCCCATGCTACTCCAATATATCCCAGTCTACCCCACTCCAGTCTACCCCACTCCACTCCAATCCACCATGATCTATCCCACTCCAATCTACCCCACTCCACTCTAGCCCACTCCAATATCTCCCCTCTATTCCAATCTACTCTACTGTAATTCACCCAATCTACCCCACTCCACTCTACCCCACCGCACTCTAATCTACTGCATTCCACTCCAATCTACACCAATCCCCTCAACTCCACTGGTCCCCAAATTACTCCACTCTAACCTATCCAACTCCACTGCACTCCAATCTACCCTACTCCACTCTACGCCAATCTACCTCACTCCATTCTACCACAATCTACTCCACTGTTCTACAATATATCCCACTCCTATCCACCACAATCTACCCCACCCCAATCACTCCAATCTACCCCAGACTACCCCACTCCAAACTATCCCAATCAATTCCACTCTAATCTATCACATTCCACTCAACTCCACCCTACCCCACTCTTCTCCACTCCACTCCACCCTACCCCACTCCACTCCAATCTACCCCAAACTACCCTACTCAAAACAAACCCCATTCCAATATATCCTATTGCAATATGCCTCACTCCACTCCAATGTCCACTCCAATCTATCCAACTCCACACCACTCCAATCTACACCACTCCTTCCTTCCCCAATCTACCCCACTCCAATTTGCCTCCATCTACCCCACTCCAATCCACTACAATTCAACCCACTCCAATCCACCACGATCTACCCCACTCCAATCCACCCCTATCTACACCACTCCACCATTCCAATCCAATCAACCCCACTCCAATCTACCCAATTTTACCCCACTCCACTTGACCCCACTCCAGTCCACACTACTCAACTGTACCCTAATCAACACTACCCCAATCTAGCCTCTCTACTTCACTCCGCTCCAATCTTCCCCACTCCAAGCTACCACATTCCACTCAAATCTACCCCACCCCAATCTACATTACCCGTATCTAATCTTCTACACTCCAGCCCAATCCACCCCATCCCAATCTACACCTCACCACCCCAACACACTCTAACCTATGCCACTCTACCCCGCTTCACTCCACCCCACTCCAAACTACCCCACTCCACTCAAATCTACCTCACTCGAACCTATCCCACTCCAATCTACCCCAGTCTATCACACTCCACTTTATCCCACTCCACTCCAATACAACCCACCCTACACCACTCAATTCCAATCAACCCTACTCTAATCCACCCAATCTATGCCACTCCAATCTGCTCCACTTCACTCCAATCTACCCCACTATGTTCCAATCCACCCCACCCCACTCCACTCCAATCCACCTCAATCTACCACACTCCACTCAACTCTAACTCAATCTACCTCACTCCAATTTCCTCCAATCAACCCTACTCCAATCTACCCCAAGCTACCCCACTCTACCCAAATCCACTCCAATCTACTCCACTCCACTCCACTCCACTCCAATCTATCCCAATCCACTCAACTCCAACCCACCCAATCCACTCCACTCCAACCGATCACAATCCACTCCACTCCAATCTACCCCACTCTATTCCCTTCAACCCCAATCTACACCAAGTCATATACCCCACTCCAATCTACCACATTAATCTACCCTACTCCCCACTCCAATCTACCCCGCTCCAGTCTACCCCATTCCACCCCAATCAATACTATGTCAATCTACTCCACTCCAATCTACCACGTTAATCTTCCTTACTCCCCACTCCAATCTACCCCACACCACACCACCCCACCCACTCCACTCCAATCTTCCCCAATTCACTCCAATCTACCTCACTCGACTCCACTCCAATTTACCCCACTTCAGTCTACTCCAATCTACCACACTCAACTTCAATATACCCGACTCAACTCCACTCTAATGTACTGTACACCAATCTACCTCTCTATACTCCATTGAAATCTACCTCACTCTACTCCACTCTAGACTACGCCACTCTGCCACAATCTACCCCACTGCAATCTACCCAATTTGACCCCATTCTACCCCTCTCCACTTTACTCCACTCTACATCACTCAATTCTACCCCACCTCACTACACACCACTATCTTTTAGGCATGCAGAACAGCAGCCACACTGGTGTACAACATGGGTAAAACACCTATTCCTGTATATTTTTTGGAATAGGAAAACCATTTGTAAGGGAAAGCGAGAAGCAAAACAAGATTTGGATGGAAAGGCCTCATCCACTCTTTATGGCATGCTTTATCATCCAACAGTTCGATACACCATGTTAAGATGATGCTAACATGGTGGTCTCGATCTCATTGCAAGAGAGCTCAGAGCAGGGGCGTTGCTCCCCTGTTTATTTTGTTCCCCCGGGTAGCCCCATCAGACGTGGGGGTGGGTGGAGGGTCGAGCTTCTAACAACTCCATGGGCGCCCGAAGACAGCAAGTCATGACGAGGCATCAGACGGCTCAGGCAAGCTCGAGAAGTGACATGTCTTGCGATGGGAGGCATGCAAATATTGGCAAATATCAGTGAGAGGCAGCTCTTCCCAACAGCATCTTGCTGTGAATCTTCAGCACGGAGAAAAGTTAAGGAAGAAGATGGTGACCTCCTTCTGTCCGCTACCAACAGCAACAACACAGATCTCTATGGAGATCTGCCCCTGCCACGAGAACCGCCAAGGGGGCCTAACGGTGCCGGACCCGGAGCTCACCTACAACAGGGCCTCGAAGGTGCTCCTGAAGACCGTCTCCTTCATTTAAAACCTGCCCTCTTTTTACCAGCTGCCACTTGGAGACACAGATCTGCGTGAAACAGTGCTGGGCCCCTCTGTTTGTCCTGGGTCTGGCCCAGGTCAAGGTGGATATTCACATAGCATACATTTCAGCACCAATAGCGGCCAGCATTGCTCGTGGGTGGGGAGGCGGGAGTGAGTGGTTGCAAGAGGGATTCGCAGGGGGATCACGGGGAAATAAAAAAAAAATCAACTTACCTTTCCTCTGCGCTGGGTCCCACGTCTTCTCGGCTCCTGCTCTCCTGCTCTCCTGCCCCCGACAGGAACAGGAAGCAGGCAGCCAGGCTCCCTTCCCTAAGCCAATCACAATGCTGCAAGCAGCATTGTTATTGGTCAGTACGCCGCCCAGCCAGGGGCTAATGGAGTGGCCATGTTTTCCATGCAGGCTGCAATGCAGCTTGCGTGGAGAAGGGCAGAGTGCGCATGACTGGTTTGGGTGGCCCGAGAGGGCCGGCCAAACAGTCTATGCGCACTCAGGAATGGGCAAACCACTCCTCCTCTGCCCTGCTCAAAGAGCAAAGCAGCCCCGTCTACCCACCCGCCCGCAATGCGCAAAACAAATATAAAATGGTAATAATGTTTAGTTATTACCATTTAATGTTTTGGCTTTCTCATACTGCGAGAAAGCAGTGGGGGGAGGCTCCTCCAGCCTAGTGGAGGAGCTGCCCCTGTTCATCACCCAGTTTGCTGAAACAGATCCTCTTGAACCAATCTGATGCTGAGGATGAAATTCGGATGCCTGCCCCTCTTGGCGCACCGTTCAGAAGATGAAGAGTTTCAATTGCAAGGTTTGTAGCTTGGACAGCTGTGCAAAAGAATATGCATACCTCAAGGGTATTGTTCTCTTTAATCCAGGTAGGAGCTACCGAAATATTAATAGCCCAAAGCAGGTGCAAACCTGAACAAATAATTGTACTGGAAATGCAGAACTTACCTATGCATTATAGAGGGTTTGCCCACATCAGAAAAGCACTGGATATGCTTCATACACCATGTATATGTTGACACAAAACGAGAAGGTTATTACATCTAAAATGTGTGTTTATTTTGCAACAGGTTTGTAGATATAAGCGTGTAGCAGTTATGCCTGGATCCTAAATGAATGCTACAAAAATCTTTATTTAGACATCAAATACTAGTCGAGGGTGGGCCATTACGTTAATATAAAGGGCAATATAGTGTATTGGTTTAAACGCCTGCTGCTGGTATTAGAGCACATCCTCAACAACACAGATGTTTATTCCCTACTCAGTCCTTCATCCTTCTGAGGATGATAAATTGTGTATCATTCAGATGTGTTAAAATACAGTTACATATGTAAATGCTTTTAACCTGCACACCTATGGTTGGAAGGGATGTATAAGGTCGAGATTTTATGATAGTTTAAACTAACACTAGTTTTACACACACACACACACACATATAAAATATAGTAACACCCAAAAAGCAGCCATAATGATTTAGAATTGAACCTTCTCCTACCTATTTGTTGCCAGTGACATCCAAATAATTGCTGCGCTATACAGTAGGTAAATACATTACTGTGAGTCATAACAACACCCCACTGCTGTCCATCATCTAGTTGCATTCTGGAGTTAGTATCTGTAAATGAATGTGCTGTATTACTACGGGTGGCTACTTATAACAATCGCAAAGTGAGTAACCACCAAGATAAGTTTGTGATTTGCACTTTATATATGTTCAATACAACACAAGAACGCAAATCCGCGAATAGATGATGGACTGCATTGTTCTTTGTTATAATCAAAAAGAGAGAGGAGAACTAGCGAGGCTAGTCCATTTCCCCAGTTTATGTTTTAGTAATCAATGAGAACTAGCTCTGGTTTAAATTGTTTGTATGTCTGCGGGTGGAAAAAAAACTATTAGGTTTTTTATGAAGGCCCTCACCCACCAACCTAGTTGGTGGCATGCTTCATCATTGGGCCCCACCCGAGGTACCGAGTGTACCTCAGGTGTGTTTCGATGCCAGATTACTGCGGAGTGGGTTTTTTTGGTTCGTGAGGGTGCTGTGAGTGTGCTCTGAGTGAGGTTTAAAATACTGTCCTGGGTGTCCCAAAGACTGTTTTAATGGTGGGCCCCAGGCAGTCGATAAAAACAAAGGCTGTGGGACGTGCACGGTAGGCTTATGGCCTCCGACGTCCTGTGCGGTCAACTAGTTTCAGCCAGGCCTTTTCTTCTACTGGCTTTCGTCAGGACCTTATATGTGTGGGGTGTTACAGGGGTAGTTATGAGTTTGCCAGTGCCCTGTGTGTAAAGCACACGCTACGGTGCTTATATGTGCAAGAGGTGTTTCCTCGCAGGTTGTACCTGTAGGGAGTAAAAAAAGGGGGGGAGGGACAGACATAAGATTTAAGTAAAGGCTCCTAGTAGTAGGCTAAAAGCTTTTAGTGAGGCGGTGCTAGGTGCCTAGAGGTGACCACGGACAAGGCGGTAGTGTTAGCGTCAGTGGCGGGTAGTGAAAAAGTGGCCGGTCTCACAATATGCGTTATTGTGTGTGAAATTAGGCCTATATACTGTAACCAATGTTGGTGAAAACAGTAAAGTGGAGTTGCTTACACCTGATTGTAGCGAACAACTCAGCATGGAGCTCAGCCGGGGGCCAGGACCATGTGCACTCTAAATTGGGGGAAGAAAAGGAAAACCGCTGTTGGGGGAGGGGGGTAGTATGCACCCAACAAGGTAACGGTAAAAGGATGCACACACAGACACGGCCGAGGGCAGCATGAAAGGTGGCTGTACCGTTAGCTTGGTCGAGTACAGGTACTTACTGCGCGATGTCGCTGGACCCTCAATGAACCTGTTGTCCGGGCAGAGGCTCCGTGAGAAATGAGCTTCAATGTAGAAAGCGCTTAAATACCTGTGGAAAGCGCCAGGTGTTGCTTGTTAGCTGTGTCAGGTGTTTTTTTTTTTGTCAAACCATTTTTATTGCAGGACCAAATATATCGTACAACACTCAGGATAAATGTCATTAATGCAGGTTTCTCTCCCCCTTAGCCATTTATCCGTGCAGCATACACAGCCGTATTGCCCACATCCCGGAGGCTGGGCGGCACCACTGAACCATATGGTGCATCGTTACAGTTCTTACAAGTACGGTCGTCTAGTGGGGAGATCCGCTGCCCGCTTTTAATGTTAGCCCCCCACTCCCCCAAATGCACATGAATCTCACCTTCTACTTCCCTGTGTCAGGTGTTCTGGCCTGGGCACGAGTGACGGGGCGTATTCCGCTTCCTATTGTCTCAAGGAGGTGCCTGTAGTAGAGGAAATGGAAGAAAGACTTGCATGCAGGTGTATGTAGCGCTCTCTATTAATTTCCTTGGTGCAATTGGATGTCTAAGTTGCTAACATGCGCGTGCAAATGTGCGGTTATTTAGGGGAGTGCTAACCCAATTGGGGTGTCGCGCTCCATCTGTGCACTGTAATGGGAGGACACCCTCTCTATTTAAATGGAAGTGGCAACCAGGCGGGGCTAATGTGCAGAGATGTTATTGCATATTGGTCCTGCAAAAAATAATAATAATAAGGGTGATGAACCCACTATGTGGTGTATGTAAGGATGGACCTGTGAGTGAGAAGGTCACTACCTGGATGTTTGAGCCAGTATGACGCCCAGAGGACATTGGTGTTGGGACATGGTCATCCCGTGCCCTAGGCGGGCCCTGTTGATGAGGTGGCACTCAGGAGAATGGAAATGATCTGTCAGATGTGGGGGGCCTCATCTGCTGAGGCTGTTCCACGGAATATTATCATTCAGTCCCTCCGTGTGGGTGGACAATCTGTAGATCCAGCATTGTTCTTTGGACAGTAGCTGCTTCTTGTTGTCTGTAGGGTGGACAGGGATCTGTTCAATGACCGTCCATCTGAGGTCATTGGTGGTATGTCCAAACCTAAGGAAGTGGTCTGTGAGTTTGCTGATAGTCTTCTTGCACCGAATCGTACTTCTGTGATCAGTGATTCTGGTGCGTATTTTTCTCGTGGTCATACCCACGTAACGGAGCTGGCATGGGCATTCAATCAAGTACACTAGATTGGTTAAATTGCAGTTCGTGTGCTTATGTTGGTGCCATGTTTTTCCGGTTTCCAGGTCGAGGGTTTTGGTATGTGTCGTGAGGTGGCAGATACTGCAGTCGCCACAGGGGTAGTGACCCATAACTTTAGGGAGGTTCCACACTTAGTGCAGTGTGGGGTTGGTGATGGTTTCCGTGGTTTTCGGCCGCGTAGAGATGAGTTGATCCCGTAGGCTGTTTGATTTTTTATAGGCAAAAAGGGGCAGGTCCCAGTCTCGTTTGCCCGTGTTGATGATTCTCCAATTTTTCTTGATGATTTTGGCCACGATATTGGAGATAGGGTTGTACGTGGTGACACAGGTCAATGGTGTTATTGTTTCTTGACGGGTTGGTGTTTCCAGGAGGGCGTCTCTATTCTGGTTCTTTGCCCGTTTTTTGGTCCTGTTGATGATCCTTGTTGGATAACCCCGTTGTTGTAATCTGTGGGAGAGGTCTGTCGCCTGTGTGTTGTAGTCTTCCTTATTGCTGCAATTGCGCCTTATGCGTATAAATTGGCCATAGGGCAGGTTCTCCCTTAGTGGTCGTGGGTGGAAACTATCGAAGGCCAGTAGTGAATTCCTTGCCGTGGGTTTATAATACGTGGTGGTTGACAGTTTACCATTGGCGGCCTTGATCAGTAGGTCCAGGAAAGGTAACTGGTCTTTGCTGCTGGTGTACATGAAGCGTAGGTGAGGATCTCGTGTGTTGAGCCAGGTCTGGAAGTTCTTTAAGGATTCCTCCGAGCCTTCCCATATCATGAGGACGTCATCAATGTATCAACGCCAGAAAAGTATTGATTCCGTGAATGGGTTGTTGGGCTCGAGGATGTGTGACTGTTCCAGATGGTAGACGTATAGTCCCGCCACGCTGGGAGCAAAAATACTGCCCATGAACATTCCATTTGTCTGGAGATAATATGTGCCCTCAAATTCAAAAAAGTTTCCTTTTAATGCCAGTCTGGCGCAGTCTAGGACAAATTCTCTTGGTGTAGTGTGTTCCCATTGTGAGTTGGTCAGAGTTTCTTCTAAGACCTTGAGGGTTTCGTCTTGAGGCAGGCTTGTGTACAGGCTTTCAATATCCAGTCCCACAAGTAACTGGGTTGTGGGGTTAAAATCCAGGTCTTGAAGGAGGGACAGAAGATGTTTGGTGTCCTTGATGTAAGTGGTCGCAGCTTGTACTAGAGGGTTAAGGAAAAAGTCACAAAACCTAGAGAGGGGCTCTAGGAGTGAGTTGCAGCCTGAGACAATCAGACGTCCCGGGGGTGGTCTTGTTTCCTTGTGCACCTTCGGTACTGTGTAAAAATACGGTATCCGGGCTTGTGTGTTGCAGAGGAAGGTGACCTCCTGTTTGGAGATGTGGTTATTGTTTGCAGCTGTAGTCACCAAGTTGGTGATTGTAAGTTTGAGTTGATTGGAAGGGTCGCTGTCAAGGCGTCTGTAATTGCGGTCGTCTTGGAGGAGTCTCTGGCATTCTGCTTGGTAAGCCTGGACGTCCTGAATCACAATCCCTCCGCCTTTGTCGGCGGGTTTGATGGTAATGTTGTCATGGTGTCGGAGGGTTTTCAGAGCTGCCCGTTCTTCTTTAGATAGGTTGTTGTAAGTTTCTGTTTGGTTGGTTTCCTCTACTTCATTGTAGACGGCCTGCTCCAAGGCAATGAGTTCTGCCGGTATACTGCAAGGTGGAGGCATGAATGTAGATTTGGGTCGTAGACCCGTCTCATTGGTTTCCCTTGTGTCATGGTTGGTGTCCTGTCTTTCAAAAAAGGTGCGGAGCTTCAGCTTCCGGAAGAACTCAGCTAGTTCAGTATGAAGGAGGAATTTGTCAACTCTTTTGGTAGGGACAAAGGAGAGGCCTTTATTCAGTACTTCTTCTTCAGTAGTGGTTAAATCTATGGAGGATAGGTTGAAGACCAGGGAAGGTGTGTCTAATTCCCTGGTTAGCGGCTGGTGCTCGGTTGTTGTTCCTTACCCTTGTTGCGGGTGTTGGCGCTGACCGGTCCGTCTTCCTCTGTCCAGTGTACATGGGGTGTCTGTTGTGTATTTTTTCTGCGGCCTCTTATTCGGCCGCCCTGCCCTAAAAAAGGCCGTCTGTAGGGTTGGCCATAGAAGTTCTGGGGTGCTTGGTGGTACAGGGGTGGCCATCCGAAGTAAGGGTTCTGTTGCGGGTGGTTGAATAACGGAGGTCCATAGGCCTGACTGGGCTGTGGTTGTCTTCCCCATGGTTGTTGCCAGCGACGGCCCCGGCCTCTGTTTCCTTGTTGTTTTACAGATCCTGAGCTGGAGTCGCTGGACATTGAGGTGTTGTCCCCCGATGAATCTGGGCCTCTGTCTTGTCTTAGAGGGGCAACATAATAATCCACTGTGTAAGGGTACATTTTTGAGTAATTGAATTTCTTTAAATCTTTATCAAATTTTGCTATCTTTGCTTGGGTCAAGTACTCTTTATACTCATTCAGTTCTTTATTAGATTCTTCCAGTTTCTTTTTGAACGAGGTTATGGTAGTTTTGAAATGTGATTCGGTGGCCTGTATATCGATGATCATTGCGTCCGAAAGGCGTTTGGCAGTTTTGATTATGAGGACCAACCAGTCTCTTGTGCAGTGCCAAGCTATCTGGGTCCAGTCCTTCCTAAATGTGGCATCATCGAGGAAGATCCTGGGCGCATTGGTGGCTAGCAGACCTTTAGGTGCGCTGTTTGTTCATAGGTATTGAGTTAGGATCACTCCATGTAGAATGGTCCTGATCTTGTTCCTTTTCTTTTCGGTGAGTGCATCCCAGTCGGCGGTTTGAGCTATGGCCTGGGCGGTGTTAATGTCCAGTGTGAATGGCGGATCAGTGAGGAGTTAGCTGATCTTAGTTTCAGAGAACGTGAGGCCAGGGTTTTCGGCCATGTTCTAGACAATCTCTCACAGCTGTGCGCTGTCGAGGAAATGTTATAATTAGGGCTCCCGCTTTTCCGTTTTTATGGATTTTTACATATAAATACAGACGGAGAACAAGTTTTCCTTTGTCTGTATTTATATATAAAAACGGGAAAATACTAGTGCATTTTGCTGTGCTGACGTGCTCCAGCAGACCTGCCTACAGTAACACAAAATGTGTCAGCCCGGGCTGAGACAGCTTCCTGGGCTCACACAGAGCTGCCAGCCGCACCCGAGTACTTCACAGGTCTTTGAAAGACCGCTTGTTAATGAGGCTTTGTTGTTATTTCGCCCCTTTTAGAGCCCGTGCCAGAGTCCCATTAGGAGCCTCTATTCACACCATTGTTGCGCACCTGCTTTCCCAGTGGGTCGGCAAGTCAATTCGAGACTGGACAAACGCAGCTCGCTCCGGGAAGTGTCTTGGAGGGAGGGCGTTAAACCCTGGGGCACCTGGGACTGGGTTCCTGAGCCTCCGTGAACATTTAAAAGCACATATCCTTTCAAGACTGGCAAATTTCGGAACACGAAAGCTGGCCTTTAAATCCAAAAGTACGATTAAAAGTGAGGTTCACTTTCCCAAATGAATACAGAGTTGTGGTACATCAGCGCATAGTTCAAAGCGTAAGAGTGCCAGAGCACAGCGGTATCGGTCACTGGGTACAGTTGCATCATGCATTATTACTAAAACATAAGCGCCATAATAAAGACAAGAACCATGCAGTCTGTTTGTTGCTCTATTTAGCAAAACCTAGACAACCTATTCACTATTCAGCTTTTTACTAACGTGACTGTGTATGGGCAGATCTAAAACTCCAAGAAGGAGTACAAAAACAGTGCACGTGGGTGGCATTTCTTTGCTGTCATCCTATTACAGAGCCCGATATCTCTACAATGGCTCCCAATCAAGGACTAGATCATGTCTAAAGTCCTCCCTACGTTTACAATCTTCTTTGAATCCCTAGGCAATGCGAAATACCTATCCCCATTGACACCTTCCAGTGATACAGCTTCAATCAAGCAGTAATCACCAAACTGGGAACGGCCTGCTTCCAAAATAAAACGGTGGTGTAAAGTAGGGGCGTGAATGTGCAAAAACACATAATGGAGATCAAAACACTCCAACCAACAGAAAGTCATCTGGATTGGCACACGGACAATCATCCACCCTCTCAGCTGGAAAAAAAAATTATATATATAGAGAGAGAGAGAATGTGTGTGTCTCTCTCTCTCTCTTTTTGGGCACGGGCAAGTCTGCTGACTAGAAATGTCACTCTAACCAGCTCCTTTAACTTGGAGCCTACAAACCACTTCAAGGAGAGTATCTGCTTGAAGGAAGGGGGGAATGGAGAGAAAGTACAGAAAAGACAAAGCAAAACTTTTTTTTTTTTTTTTTTTTTAAATTTTTATTGAACAATAATTCGGTTACACGCACGGGCCTACAACCACCAGGGCCGGCCGCTAGGTACAGAATGAAATATACATTTATCATGGCTGCAGTCAAGTCCCGGGGCGCAGCCCCGTAGTGGCTCCGGATAGTTCTAAAGGAACAGGAGACTTAAGTCCAACAGACACAAAAACTAAAAGAAAAACAAAAGGCGAGGCATAAGGGCAAACAGTGCGGGTCAGGCTTCCTCCGGGGAACTCCAGTGCAGACCATTAAGCAGCCGGCAAAAGGAAGGAGTACCGGGAGGCTGGGGACGGGGGGGGGGGGTCAAGGGAGATGAACGTCCATATGTAGTTATTCCAAAAGGTGCCAGGAACCATCAGGGGTCAGGGGGACATGGCGATATCGGTGTCCACCAGGGGGGGCGTACAGATACCCCCGCGATACGCATTCCATTGCCCCCAGATTCTACCCCATGCCCCCGGCTTACCACGGGCCACATACACAGTCTTCTCCCTGAACATACACCAGTCCATATTCTCCTTCCATACTGACACGGTGGGCGGCCGTTGGGCGCCCCAAAGCTGCGCTATATCTCTCTTGGCAATCATGTTCCCCAGGGCCGCCCACCGAGTCTGAGCCGCGCTGTAATCATTGGGCTCCCACACATTCAGGACACAGCGACGCACCTCCGGCAGCAGCACAACCCCAGTGACCTGTCCCATAACCATATGGACCCGGCGCCAGTAGTCCGCCACCTCGCGGCACTCCCACAGGATATGGAGAAAGGTGGCGCTGAGCCCACAACCCCGCTTACAGAGCCCGTCGTCGGAAAATCCCATCGAGACCAAGCGAGGACCCGTCACATACACCCGGTGAAGAATCTTGAGCTGTACCAACCGGAGACGGGCTGGAATGGCGACCTCCTTGGGGGACGACAGTGCAGACTGCCAGTCCTCGTCGTCCAATTCCACCCCGTCCCCCGTCCAAGCCTCCCGGAGGCGCACAAAGAGGTCAGCCCGATGATTAATCAGTTTTTTATAAGTTAGAGAAATAGTACTGTCAGGGACATGTCCGTCAAGTATGCGGTCCTCGAGGGGCGAGGAAACCGGGATCTTGGTCCCCTCCCCAAAGACCGAGAGCAGGGCGTGTCGAACCTGGGCATAGCGGAAGAACTCCCTGTCCGTAAGCTCGTATTCGGCCTGGAGCACCGCGAAAGTCTTAACCGTGCCCTTATGCCACAGGTCTCCCACTTTGCTGATACCAATCGTATCCCACTGGTCAAACCCCTTCGTAGTCCAGAGGCTGCCCAGGCGGTCGGAGGCAAACAAAGGAGTAGCACATGTTAGTCGCTCACTCCAGCCCGTGGCCGCAGTGGCAGCCCTCCAGGTCCGCACCGCAATCTTAGTAGGACCCGTAAGGGTCCGGCCAGCCGAGCGGGAGTAAAGTGCCCTGTTATAGTTCCCGCCGGGAAGCAGGAACTTGTCCATCTCATACGCCGGATTCAAGCCAGGCGCATACGTGGCATGGTTAATGGCCGCTAGCTGCGAGGCCCAATAGTACCTGCGAATGTCAGGAAGCGCGATGCCCCCGTCGTACCAGGGGAGAGTAAGCTTAGCAAGAGCAATACGCGCCCGCCCGTCCCACACCAGTCTCCCCTGCAGGCTCTCCACCTCCCGAAAGTAGGCCACTGGGATAACGTCGAAGGAGTTCTGGAGTGCATAGAGGAACCTGGGAAGGGACATCATTTTGAACAGCGCGGCCCGACCCAGCGGGGACAGGGGCAGCCTGCACCACCGGGCCGTGTCCTCTCGCAATCGCCGGAGTGGACGCAGGAGATTCTGCTCATAGCGAGCCACCGGGTCCAGCGAAACGTATATCCCCAGGTACTTAAAGCCGCTCAGAGATATTTGGATCGGAAGCCGAGGCGGCAGGAGAGGAGGACCACCAGAGATAGGATAGACGCAGGATTTAGACCAATTGATCGTGAGACCCGAATTGTTCCCAAAGGAAGTCAGAACGTCAAAGAGGACGTTGAGCGACTGCCGCGGTGAGGTGAGATACAGGAGAATATCGTCCGCATACAGCGAGACCCGATCTTCGAAGCCCGGGGCCCACCGGATCCCTCTAAGCGAGGGCTCCCAGCGGAGCCAAGCAGCGAGTGGCTCCAGGGCGAGAGCAAAGAGCAAAGGGGACAACGGGCACCCCTGCCTCGTGCCCCTGCCGAGGGCAAAGGGCCGAGAGACCCGCCCATTCACCACCACCTGAGCCATGGGTCCCGTGTAAAGAAGCTTCACCCAGCCAATAAATCCTTCCCCAAAGCCAAATTTAGCCAAGACAGCCCAGAGGAATGGCCACTCGATGGTGTCAAAAGCCATCGTGGCATCCAAAGAAACCAGCACGGCCGGTTCGGAGAGGAGCTCCGCCCTGGCCAGGGCGCCGTGAAGACGCCGCAAGTTAAGAGCGGTGTTGCGATGCGGGATGAAGCCGCATTGGTCCGGATGAATAAGATCGCACACGACGCTCAACAAACGATTGGCAAGGACTTTCGCCAGAATTTTAGGCTCTGCATTTAGCAGTGAAATAGGCCGGTAAGAAGTACAGCGGTCTCGCGGCTTGCCCTCCTTGGGGATCACGACTATCGTGGCCAAACGCTGGTCAGCCGGAAGGGAACCCGCCGCAAGAGACTCACGGAACATGCGACTGAGGAAGGGCGCAAGCTTATCAGGGCGCAATTTATATAGCTCAATGGGCAGACCGTTGGGACCCATAGCCTTGCCCGAGCGAAGGGAGCGGATCGCGGTCGCTATTTCATCCGCCGACAAGGGGGCGTCCAGCCGCTCACGGTCCTCAACGGACAGGCCGGGCAAGGCAATATCCCTCAGTAGAAGGCGAGAGTCGTCCTCATCTCTGTCAGTCACTGGGGAGTACACAGCCCGGAGGTGGTCGGCGAAACATTCCACAATCTCATCCGGCTCAGTCACACACACACCATCCGCAGCACGCAACTCCGGGACCACACGATTCACTCTCTCCTTTTTGTCCAGCCACGCAATCAACTTTCCCGCCTTGTCCCCGGCGTCGTACAGTCGACCCTGCTGCTCCCTATACATAGTTTTGGCCGCGTCAGTGACCAGGGACCTATATTCAAACTGTTTCAGGCTAAGGGCATGGAGCCCGTCCGGAGTGACATTCGCCTCCAAGGCCGACTCCAGCCCCGAGATGTCAGTCTCCAGCCTCACCACTGCCTCACTCTTGACCTTCTTAGCCACCACTATCTGGGAGAGGGCGTGTCCGCGGATCACGGTTTTAAAGGCTTCCCACAGGGACATTGCAGACGACACCGACCCCTCGTTATCAAGGAAGTATTGGTCCATAGCCTTAACCAGGCTGTCGCGAGTCGTAGGGTCTCGCAGGTACCATGGGTTAATGGGAGCGATCCGCCCTGCAGACCGCGACCCGGTGTCAAAAAGAAGCCACAGCGGAGAATGGTCGGAGATACCCCGCGCCAGGTGCCTGACCTCTCTAATCCGACCAGTCTGCGCCGCGGGCATAAGGAAGTAGTCTAACCTAGAGAGACTCCCATGCGCCCCCGAGTGAAAGGTGAACTGACATTGGGTCGGATGCATTAATCTCCAGCTATCCACCAGGCCGAAGGTCTCCAACATCCCACCCAGCCATGCCTGGGCAGCGGGGAGGGTCCTTGGTGGGTGACGATCCAGTTCACCCGAAACCACAGAATTAAAGTCCCCGCCCATGAGCAGGAGGCCGTCCGGAAGGTCAAGCAGCATTCGACCCAAGTCAGTGAAGGTGGAGTTCTGGAGGCCCGGGGGGACGTAGACTGAAACCAGGGTAAGGGGCTGCCCCTCCCACCTCCCAATCAAACACACATAGCGCCCTCTGTCATCCGAGACTATCTTAGTGATCTCCACCGGAAGGGAGGTTCGCAGGAGAATGCCCACCCCCCTGGAACCAGTTGTGAAACCAGAATGGGCTACGAGGCGATATCCCCCCCTGTTCATTGCATGACAAACATTGCCAACCAGATGCGTCTCCTGGAGAAACACCACATCAGGAGTCAAACTACGCAAATATTGCAGCACTACACCCCGCTTGATACGGTCCCCCAACCCATTGACGTTCCATGACATAAGCCTCAACCCGTCCCCCCCCATCCCCTCCAATAGATCAAGGGTCCCCCAGCCTGCAGCACAGTTCCCAGATGTGGACAAAAATCAATACCTCGCCCTGTAAACAAAAAACACACAACAAAACAACCCCTCCTCCCCCCCAACCCCACCCCAAGTCCAACTCCCCCCACCCTGCACCCCTGCGGGCCAAAAAACCCCCCCAACTTGCAGTGTGCCTGTCGCCCCACTAACCCCATTCTACGAAAAGACCCCGGAGGAGGAAAGGGACCCGTCCCCGCCCGCCCCCCTCACAGGTCCTGGTGAAACACAATATACAAAAGAAGTAAGACCCAACTGAACAGTGCAAAACGGCAAAATCAAGGACCAAAAGTCATTCTAAAGGGGACCCGTCACCTGCGGTGCCCGCAGAGGGTCCGGGACGGCCACCTCCGTCCGGCAGCGAGTCCAGCCAGTCACTTGCGGCCACAGGAGAGTCAAAAAAGGCTGTCCGATCCCCATGTTCCACTCGGAGTTTTGCAGGGTAGAGCATCGAATACTTTAGGCCCAGCTCGCGGAGACGACGCTTCACCCCTTGGAATCCCATCCGCTGTTTCTGGACCAGTTGCGTGAAGTCCGGGTAAAAATTGATGGTCGAGTTCTCGTGACGAACCGGGCCGTGGGTCCGTGAGGCCTGCAGAATAGCGTTGCGGTCCCTGTAGTGGAATAGTTTGGCCACGATAGGCCTCGGGGGGGCCCCCGGCCGTGGCCGACCGCCCGGAACTCGATGGGCCCGCTCCACGGCAAAGAACTTACTTAGGCCAGCCGGGGACAACTGTTGCAGGATAAGTTCCTCGACCACGAGGTCAACCGGGCGGCCGTCGGAGGACTCCGGTACACCTATGACGCGGATGTTGTTGCGTCGGGCCCGTCCCTCGAAGTCCTCAAGCCGCCGGGCCATATGATCGTTGACCACCCTGATGTCTCCAAGCGCGGCCCGCAGATCCGACACCTCCGCACCGAGGGTGGAGGTCCGTGTATCGAGGGCCTGGACCCTCTCGTTTGTTTTGGAGAGGTCGGCCCGGATCAGGGTGACATCAATCGCGACGGTGTCGATCTTACGGGCCAGGGCCTCGTATTGCGTGGCGATGGTTTCCCTGATGCCAGCAATGGCGCCCATAATGTCCTGCAGGGAAAGTTCCGTAGAGACGTTCGTGCCTCCCCCTGCAGCGTCCGGGGGGAGGCCAGCAGCGCCAGGGGACCCTCTGCCCTGGGTGTAGCGGTCCATGTTGTTGCTCTGGACCGCTCCCCCGCGGAGGGAGGCCTTGGTCTTGCGCCCCTCGGGACCCCCTTTGCCCCCCATGTGAACACGGCCACTCAAGGGGACCTCCAACCAAGAGGTGTAAGGGCGCCAGCAAGAAGACCTCAAAATGTCTGTATAGGGGGTCCGAGGCTATAGGCACTCTAGTGGCAGGTGGAGGAAAACCTCGTGCAGAGGCCCAGGAAGCACCTCTCCACCCCGAGCGCACCCGCCAGCTGGTCTCCTGAAGTCCAAAACCGAAACCGAAAGTGGTGGATCGGCAACTGGTACCGCGCTGAAGCCGCTGTTGTTCAATTGCAGCCCGGCCCCACGGGTCACCTTCACCCCGGTCACCTCCGTCGGGTGGGTCCCAAAAGTTCCGACGACGACAACTCAGGATTCCCAGGTCCGAGTTGATTTTTGAAAAGAGATATGTGCTCAGCTGGTCTTCATCTCCCAGATTCCATAAACCACATCAGGATATTCTCAGGATAAATTCCGAGGAGCAGAAAGGGTCCGGGGAGCCCTGTGCTCACGCGACCATCTTGGATGCGCGCTAGGCTCCTCCCCCCAGCAAAACTTTTTTAATTATTTCTGAGACGCTCCATGTTCAGATGTTTCAGAATCTGCATATTCTTAGACTAATTTACCAATGCCATTTCTAAGATATTCAGGAAAACATGAAAAAAAGTTTCTCATATATTTAACGTTTGGTAATCAGGACTCGAAAATTTCCAAATATTTCTGATCTCTGCTCTTCGTTTACATTCCTTTTTTTAAATCAACTTTTCTTTGTTGCACCACCTGGGACTGGGCTCCGAAGACATATGATTGCCCTGATGGTTGCGGCGTGGAAAGCCTGAGACCACTGCTGTGCTCACTGCAAACGTTTACAGCATTTGATTTGCCCCGTTTACCGTGTGAGTGAGTATGCCCTTGGTTTTCTACACATTAGCTTCTACTACCATTTTTCACAGTTTTTTCTTTTTTGAGTCTGTTTTTCTGTCCTCCTACTTGAAGCACTCACTTTAAAAAACAAGCATTTGCAATGCAATAGGTCTCGCATTTACTTGAGTTTGAGCTATTGACATTGTAAATGACAATGCCTTTTATTTGGTTTTTAAAACAGATAAATAAAAGGCATTGTCATTTACAATGCCAATAGCTTAAACTAGCGTAAATGCGAGACCTATTGCATTGCAAATGCTTGTTCTCTTCTGCACACACAAAACATCAATCCTTATAGTGATGGCCAGGGACAGCTTTAGCACTGGTGAGGCACAATTGGGTTGCACCTGAAGGTAGTGTGAGTTTCTCTCAGTGTGGCAGTATGGTGTTCAGTGGGGGAGAGGATGTGGCACTCTGCAGATGACAGAAACTGCAAGGCTCTGAGACAAATGGCTTGTGATAGCACTTTTAAGCATATTTGGGACATTCTGCAAATGGCAAAGTTTTCAGATGAATGTATAGTGTTGACCAATAACAACCGAGCGCATGTGTGCATTGTCAATTTAAATAAATGTGTAAAAATACTAGCTGTAGCGTCGTCTTTTGCTTGTGGCAAAAATAAATGTGGATAAAGACAGAAAAAATGCCCAAAAAATAAATATGGATAAATACAGACGGAAATGGCAAAAAAATAAATACCATAAAACCGGGAGCCCTAGTTATAATCAAAAAGATAGAGGAGAACTAGAGAGGCTAGTCCGTTTCCCCAGAACTAGCTCTGGTTTAAATTGTTTGTATGTCTGCGGGTGGAAAAAAAAACATTAGGTTTTTTATGAAAGCCCTCACCCACCAATCTAGTTGGTGGCATGCTTCATCATTGGGCCCCACCCGAGGTACCGAGTGTACCTCAGGTGTGCTTCGACGCCAGATTACTGCGGAGCTGGGTTTTTTGGTTCGTGGGGGTGCTGTGAGTGAGGTTTAAAATACTGTCCTGGGTGTCCCAAAGACTGTTTTAATGGTGGGCCCCAGGCAGTCAATAAAAACAAAGGCTGTGAGACGTGCACGGTAGGCTTATGGCCTCCGACGTCCTGTGCGGTCAACTAGTTTCAGCCAGGCCTTTTCTTCTACTGGCTTTCATCAGGACCTTATATGTGTGGGGTGTTACAGGGGTAGTTATGAGTTTGTCAGTGCCCTGTGTGTAAAGCACACGCTACGGTGCCTATATGTGCAAGAGGTGTTTCCTCTCGGGTTGTACCTGTAGGGAGTAAAAAAAAGGGGGGGAGGGACAGACATAAGATTTAAGTATTGTTCTTTACCACACCGAAAATCCCTTTACGTTTACCACAGCGATTACCATTTAAATTGTTGTCAAAATGTCTTAGACTTGGCCCATCAAATGTAATGTGATGACTTAATGTCTTGTAAAGTGGGACGAGTACCAGAAAACTAAAATATGGAATTAGCATCAATAAACACAAAACTGCTAGGAAAACAAAGACGTTTCCTACTTTTAATTGCATTAATTAGGTTTCTTTTGCTCCTGAATTAGTCTCTTTGGCTCGTGTCTCCCGGCTCTCCAACAAATATTTCTCGACAATATAAGTAACATATATCACATATTATTGCCAAACTCATACGCATTTCAATAATCAACTTTGAAAGGGTATGTGCCTGAATTATTCCTAATGCTGTAGCCAACTGGGATTGGCTGTGTGTGGTCATTCGTTTATATTAATTTGTGCTGGTGCGGGTGCATTAACTCTCAGGCATATATTACGAGATTTGGATCTGAAATAGGTTACACAGAGCTTTCTGCAGTCAGTGGTGAACTAACACACTAACTGCAGAAAGCAAATGAACCTTTTGACCTTGGCCAGGCATGTTAGAAGCTGCTCGCCAAACTGTTTTAAAGAAGAGGTGAAACACAGCACCATTTTAGATGTCTGAGAGCGTGTATGTGAATTTGGTGACTGGGCCTGCTGGGTGTTCTTTCTGCAGGGTTGGACTGGATTCTCAATTGCTAGTAGCTCTTAAAATCTCAAAGTGCTATATGAGAATATAAATGTTTTAACATCCAATTAGTTTAATGACTATTATAGTTAGATACATGCTACAAGTGTTTACAATCTCTGCCCACTGCTGTTGGCACTGTGCTTTGTGCTAAACAAGAGTGTTATGTACCCATCCTAACATACACATATTCATCTACTAAACCTTCCATCAAGAACCTCAATCTATCTGCCCTTCCATTAGGGATCAATCCATGAATCTACCTGTTCCATCATCCCGTCCATCCATTCATTCATCAATCCATATGTCATCTTTCCATTCACCAAGTTATACATCCTTCAACAACACCATCTGTTCTACTGTCTAATTCATCCATCCAGCCACCCCTTCTTTCCTGACTCCGCCTATTCGCCCCACAACCTCATCCATCCATCCATAACCCACACATGCATTCATTTACCCATCAGCACATTTGCCCACTCATCATCCATTCTTCTCAAACACATTCATCCACTCACCCATCCATCCACATCACCAGTCATCTATCCATACATACGTACCTGCATGCAGGCACCCACCAATCCACCCATCCACAACTGGTAAACCATCTTCAGGGTATGAAAGCATGAGGCGGTGATAGTGTAGACTTGGACAGTCAAGTCAACTTTGCTGTCAAAGACAATCCTGAGGTTCTTGGTGCAGGTGGTGGGTGTCAGTCCTAACTCTGTTGGCCACTAGACGGAGTCCCACAGTGAAGTGCTCTTCCCGAAGATCATAATCTCAGTCTTGTTGGTGTTCAGCTTTAGACAGTTGGTCTTCATCCAGTGGACAATTTCAGTCATGCAGGCATTGAACTTGATCCTGGTACTGAACGTCTTGTCTGTGAGGGAGTCAATGAGTTGCTTGTCATTGGCGTAGGAGAATGTTGTGAGAGCAGATAATTCTGGCTAGAGGTAATGTATGTACTGGGTGCTGTCCTTGCGGTGAGTGTTGGAGAGGGTTGGGCTCAGGGGAGATCCTTCGGGAACTCTGCGGATAAGATCGCAGATTTCTGAGGTGTACGGAGCTAGGCTGACTGACTGGGTCCTTCCAGTCAGGAAGGAGCAGATCCAACGAAGTGCATGTCCTTAGATTTTGATGTCATGTAGGCATTGGATGAGGATGGGCTGTGTGACTGTATCAAGTGCTACAGAGAGGTCCAAGAGGATGAAGGTCGTCATTTGTCCTCTGTCCAGATTCATGTGGATGTCATCGGTGGTGGTGATGAGAATAGTTTCTATGCTGTGGTTGGGTTTGAAATCAAACTGAGTGGTGTTGAGGAGGTGGTGGTTGTTGAGTTAATTGATGAGGCATCTGTTGATGATTTTCTCTAGGACCATGGCTGAGAATGGTAGCAGGGAGAGATGCCTGTACTTGGCAAGTGTTGAAGGGCCCTCAGAGGGTTTCATCAGCAATGAGAGGACAGTTGTGTGTTTCCATTAATCTAGGAAGGTCACAGAAGATGTGGAGGCATTCAGAATGGGTGTGAGCATGGCGCTGATGGGTTGCACTCCTCTGAAGTAGGTGTGGTGCGGGCAGGGGTCTGATGGGGCCCCTGAGTGGGTGGACTGTGTGGTGGTTGTGGTTTCTTCTAGGGTAATGACTGTCCATGTGGTTAGCATTGGTTCTTTTGATAAGATCTGAAGGCGTTTGGTGAGGTCTGTTGAGTCTGATTGCAGGTTGACAATGCTGTAAATGGTGGTGATTTTGTTGCTGAAGAATTGAGAGAAATTGTAGCAGAGGTCCTGCGATGCAGTGAATGAGCTGGAGGCGGCCGCTGTTGATGTGAAATCCTTCACAATAGCAGAGATTTTTTTGCTCCTGTTGGTGCTTGCATTGATGTGGTCCATCAGAGTGGCACGTTTGGTGCTATGGATCATTTGGTGGTAGTGTTTCAGGGCGGAACTGAAAATGCTCCAGCCTGTATTGCTCTGGCTCATTCACCATTTGTGCTTCAGTTGCTTGCAGTGGCGTTTCATCAGTCTGAGTTCCTCTGTGTGCCAACTGGTCTGGGGTATTGCTGTGTTTGAGGGGTCTAGGAAGTTGATGCAGGAGGTGATCCAATTGTTGAAATTCTTGATGGTTTGGGGGAGGCTGTTGCTATGTTCAGGTCTTTGTGTTGAGAGTTGTGTTCCAGTCCTTGTTAGTGATGCTGGTCCATTTTTGGCAGGCTGGTTTGCAGGTGATGGATGGACCGTGATGGGGATGCTGAACTTGATGAGGGCATGGGCTGTCCAGTTGACTGGTGTGGGCTTGTCGACTCTGATATTGTTGAAGGTGGTGGAAAAAGGGTCCAGGAGGTGTTCGGCAACATGAGTAGGTTCCTTTACTCACTGAGGGAGTTCAAGGCTTGCAAGGTCTTCCATGAGTGCTTTTGAGTTGGAGTCAGCGTGGTGTTTCAGTTGGAAATTCAGGTCTCTGAGTAGGATGTAGTTGCTAGCATCAAGGGCGAGGGGTACGACGAAGTCCGTGATGGAGTCACTGAAGTTGGTGTGTGGTCCAGGTGGTCTAGAGATGAGAATACTGCTTAGGGTGAAGTTGACTGTAATGTGGAACTTGAACAACAGGTTTTCCATGGTGGAGCATGATTTGTCTGTGGCGGTGGTGTTCTGGTAGTTGATGGCGATTCCACATTCATGCTTGCGAAGTCTCTCTTGCCTGGTGATCTAGTAGCCGGGGAGTGGCTGTGGAATGTCAAGTTTCAAAGCAGGGTTCAGCCACGTTTCCATGAGAAAAAATAGGTCCAGGGCATTGTCGTACAGCAGGTTCCAGATCTGTGTGGCTTGTTTGGTGAGTGAGTGGGTGTTGAAGAACAGGCATGTGAGTGAGGAGTTTGTATGAGTATTTGCAGGACTGCATGATTACGAGAGAGTGGGGTGTTGGGTGCTGTCAGTGCTGATGTGGTGAGTATTTGGTGTGGGTAAGTGCACAAAAACTTGCAGGAAGCACAGAATAACACTCCCTCAGTGTTGAGCTATATAAGTGTCTAGGCTTTCTTCAGGATCTTTAGAAAAACAGCTACTGCTAAAGTGAATAAGTACAATGGTGCAACAAATCAAACGAAAATAAACAATGGTGTCTCAATACTGAACCGGATGCTGTCGTGTTCAGTCACATCCACCGTTTAAACCTATTTAGGCAGTTGGAGTTACCACATCTGTCCGGTTACTATATGTAAAAGGTACAAACGCCGACCGCAATCCATATGCTGTGTGGGCCACGGATGGACAGACTTATTCACTTTAGCAGACACTTTAGCAGTAGCTGTTTTTCTAATGATCCTGAAGAAAGCCTAGACACTTATATAGGTCAATAGGGCTAAAACATGTCGATCCAACTAATGTAGCTATCTTGAATCTGGATAGGCTCATTACACAGCTTATTGTTTTTAATCTTGCCACAGAGGAGTTGAATAAAGTTTGCTGTTACCTCTGTCGGCTGTTTTAACTCACACACGCATTATCAGCACTGCACTTTATTTCTCCGCACACCACTCTCATATAGGGTTTTTAGGACAACCCTTGTGCCCACATTTAAAAACATCCCTGTGCTCCCTCCTCATCGAGAGGAGGTTGTAGCCCCCGCCAGAACTAGGTTCTGATGCGAGGAGGCACCCCTATGATGAAGCATGACACCTTTGGTGTGTGAGGGGAGTCGTCCTTAAAAAAGGATATTCCCTGCATCACTATTGTTCCTTGTGCATCTTGTCTGTCCACACCTATGCTCTACTGACTCTCTTTTTTTGGACCCGTGGGTTCTTTATTGTGTGGTCGAATTGTGATATCTGCCACTATTGGTTCGTGACTTGAGTACTGTAATGTGTTGTGTCTTTTAATCTTTAAACACCAATTGCATTGACTTGAAGTTATTGAAAACCAAGCCACTAAATCAGTAGCTTTCGTATCACATCTAATTTACGCAAGGTCTATTCCGAGTAGAGTACATTGGTTGGCTATCCCAAAATAAAATCCATTTTAAAGTTATATGTCTTATCTCCAAATGCCTGAATGGGTCAGTTCACCAATTCCTCAGATCAAAATTCACTAAGTATTCACAATCGCATAAACTATGGCACACTTCAGTCAATCTTCTGGTTGTTTTGCATTTAAAAAAACCTTTTTCTTTGGTGGCAAATCTATCTCTGTTTTATCTCCTTGGCTTTGTAACAGCCTTCTTCCTAAACTAAAAGTAATTACTTCTTATCTGCATTTTAGGAAAAAGCTTAAAACCTTTCTTTACTCTCAACAGACCTTTCTATTTCTCCTATTGCTTCCCATAATCACTAACCACCAAGAGACTCTCGAGTGTAAGAAACACTTTGTAAATTACCTATTTACCTCAGCATATTTCATCCAGAAACCTAAATATCTTCCCATCAGCCCATCACCATCACTTAGTGAAGATCCACGCTCATCACTGTCCTGGCTGTAGCACAGAATCACAGTCACCCTAAAGCTCTCAAATAATCAAAAACATAGATCATTACCTGTGAAAACTGGTTCACATTGACCTCTCAAATTAGGACCTACCCTGACTAAAGCCAGCAAAATGAGGAGCCTTAGAGTGATCATGGACTCCCAACCTTTGCCTTCTTTCCCACGTAGATCAGGCTACCAAATCTTCATTTTTCACTACGATGACCTTGAGTCACATTTTCTCTCACCTTTGTTTCCTAGCAGGGCACATGCTATCATTGCATTGTTTCTCTCTTGTTAAGATGCTGCCTAGGGGCACCTGTATTCTTTCTGCAGACATTCCAGAACACTCAGAGCCTTGGCGCCAGACAGCTTCATCACCATTGCAACCATGATAACATTACCTAATTTTACCAGCTGTCAAAGGCTCCTATTGGACATATCTTCTTCAAGATGTACTGCCTATCGGGCCATCAAGATGGTTCACAGATCCTCCTGCACCACAAACTCCGCACCTACTACCCAAATAGAACCCAAAGATCTAGACTGGCCCCCATTTGGACCATCCCAAGGTTTAGAATGTCACAGCTCATTGAAGCCCTCCAGGCATTCCTGTAGGCTCAGCAGCAGGACACAGACAGCACACACAGATGAGTCGGACCACTCCCAGTCACCTGAATCCTGCCAAGTGGAGGCATGGGCAGCACATAAGCAGACACTTGATGCCACTGTCAATGCCCGCCCGTGCACCAGTCCATGCCCCACATCTAAACCTACAGAGGCCTGTGGCGTAACACAAAATCATGCCCCCCTTTTTGAATGTGCTGAGGGGCCCCATATCTCACAAATATTCATTGACCATGGTCGATTGGGGCACCCTGATTGGTTAGGGGGCCACCCTGCACCACAGGGGTTGCAGAGGCTTGTGTTATACCTGTGATAGAGGCTCATATGTGGCTTTAGGGCAGGCTCAAGATACGAGGTGACACTTGCTTGACAGAGGTTATAAATATTTTCCGTGCTTTCTTGTCTACAAGCAGCAGATTCCTTAAAATAGGATTTCTGAAACCATGCATCGGGAGACTGAAGACTAAGTCTCAAATCGGGAGTCTTCCGCTTGAATCAGGAGGGTTGGCATGTATGCCAAGATAATGCAAGTGTACTGAACAGTAGTTCCTCCTTAGGCTCCAGTCTGTTCCAGGACCCTATGAGGCAGGATCAGCCTTTTCTTCCTAAAAAGCAGGGCTGGTTAGAGAAGCATCTGCGTTCACAGGGTCAACAGCAGAGGGGTAGGTAGAGCCTTTAAGACATCCTCTAGATAAACTTCCACCCAATATGTCCGCTTTTTTATTTGCATTTATTTATATATATTATTTTATTTATATCGCAGACTCCACCCAATTAGACTTCAGAGCACACCAAAGCCAGACAGTGAAAGCAAGGCAGGAAAACAAGCATTTGCAATTCAATAGGTCTCGCATTTGCGAGAGTTTGAGCTATTGGCATTGTAAATGACAATACCTTTTATTTATGTGTTTTGAAAACCTGAAAGCGGTGTGTAAATAAGCACTTTGGGCCTCATTTATGAGGTTTTGCTGTAGGGAAGCGCAGCAGGCCTTCCTGCTGCGCTTTCCTACGGCAAAAGAAAAGGGCAGGCATGCGCTGTATTTCTAAGATACTGCGTATTGCTGTCCTTTTCCCTTGCACCAGTGCACAATGGGCTGCCTGCGCCAACGCTGGCACCTTTGCACAATGGTGAAAGGCTGCCTGCATTGCGGGGATGATTATTTTTGTACAGGAAGGGAAACCTTTCTGTTCAAAAATAATCACAAGAGGCTTTTCCTTTTTCTACGTGTGCTGCAGAATTCAGCACACATATAAAAAGGAAAAACTAGGAGAAATAAAGATATTTCTCCCAGTTGCGCCTCCCTTATGCCTCCCCTGGGAGGCTTAAGCTTTTGGCACGGCCTCAGATTTACGATTTCTCGTAAATCTGGGGCAGTATCAAAAGGCCATGGATGTTGCTGGGAACGCCCCCAGCAACACCCATTGCACGCCCCTTTAACGCACATAACTGCGTTAAAGGGACTGATATTTATCAGGCAGCATTAAGTAAAAGAAAGTGACTTAGTGCTGCCTGATAAATATCACGCAGGCTTCTGCGCCACGGAACGTCACAAAGAGAGTGACGATGGCGCAAGGAGCCTCATAAATGAGGCCCTTTGTACTTGTAGTGCTTGCTTACGATAAGTAAGTCTGGCAGTAAACGAGGCGCAGTTACTGCCAGCCTTGGTTCTCGTAAGACACAACTATAAGTAGAAAAGTGCGTGCTTATGACCGCTTGCTCAAACAGACCCACCATAAAAAAAGGCTGCCCCCAGAGAACCTCTCAAGGCGCTTTATGAATAATATGTAATCTGGTTTATATACAAATGTGTCACATATCATGACACATGGAGCTTGTGTATATTTATCTACAATTGTTTCACTGTTGAATTAAATATATATATATATTATAAATTATAAAAACAAAAGAATTAGCTTAAAGTACAGCAACACTTGGAAAGTCTATTAAATTAAACTGAAAACTACATACATTACCTTCCTTATACATATATAACTTCTGTGTACTTATGTATCTTTATATGTATTACTTTACTTTTAATTCTGCATCTCCGATGCACTATCCTATATATCACCCTATACCTCTCTCAATATATCCTCTGCCTCCGCTCTCTGCCTCATTCCAAAACTCATTCTACTACTCCCTCCAATGTACTGCCCTATTTCTCAACCTAAACCTCTCTCAATATATCCTGTAGCTCCACTCTCTGACTTATCCCAAACCCCATTCTACTACCATGCTGCCCAAAATAACCCTTTCTAAACTCTTCCCTTCTTTACACCTCCTTGCATCATCTCAAACCACCTTTACTATTCAGATCTCCCAAACAACCCTTTCTAAACCCCTCCCTCTGATTCTTCCCCCTCCACCTCCCCTTTACTCATCCCAAACCCCGTCCTACTCTATGATCTAAAAAACAGACACTTCTATCCCTCCACTATCCTTTTTCAATCCAAATAAAATACTCACATGTCCATCGCTCAAATTAATTTCATATCTCCCTATACTAATTCGCCACTAATCCTTTTTGGGTTCCAGAGTAGCGTGATACTCGCTGGAAAGCGATTTGATGCATCATCAGGGGTAGTAAGAGCTATATAAATGCAATTACAATTACAATATTTCTACTTTTCCAATGTTGATGTGACATGCCCTCAAAGTGATTAGGGTCAGGCAACAATGGTGATGTTTGCCCTCAAGTGGTGCAATTCTGTATCTCTGCTCCGGAAAAGTCATGGACTCACATTGAGAAAGCATGTTGAATTCAGCACTCTACTCCTCAACAGCCCCTTATGACAATGCTGCCTCTATATGTACTCGCAAGTCACTGATGGGCGCCCGTGCTAGTACGCACTTCGCTATGTCTGATCGCAATTAGGTTGGGGCATCGTTTTGATCACTGGTAAACTCAAGTTGGTATTTTGGTGAGCTAATTCCTGGGAATCACAGCCAACCTCGGTGTGTGGAGGCTAGACACAGCTGTGAAATGTTGTGCCAGATAGCATGCTTTGTCCTGAAAAGACCCACTGAAATTAGGGTGTGGTCGAAACATCAGCACTGGAGTTGAGATCATCCAGTATACATAGGTTTCAATACAAAAGTCAGTGTTTGTACTGAACTGGGCTTCACATTTGTGAATATCCCTTTTGTATATATGTATCGTATTTTATTGTTCACATCACTACTTATGAGCACTGCGCCTGCCGTCTGCACTATTTTATTTCATAAAACACATATTGGAAGAAAAAATACTGCAATCATTGTTGATATCAAAAGCTTGAGAGCACCCTTGTATCCTGGGGTGAGTGTTTGAAAAGTTTAAAAAGTATCAGCACTCCTTCCATCATCTCATTGTGTTTGCTTTGTTCGCCCTAAGTTGGCAGGTTATGCCCAGACGTGGGTCCCTTGCTCACTTTGCCACTGGAACCAAGCTATCCTGGCTGAAAGCCCGAAACCGGCCCTAGGATGCTTGTTTCCAGTTTAGGGAGGACCTGGCCTGGCAGTTCGGGCTGGACTGTTCCCATTGGGCGCAGGGTCAAGACTGATTTGCATATGGCTGGATCCAAACTAGAATGGCATGGTGAGCAAAAAATCGATGGATTTAGGCCCAGATCTCTGTACTTGGGTGAATGTATGACATTGTTCTGCATTCTGTCCATCAATTGTTGTTTTTGCAGTTTTAACTAGTCACAGCCGTGACTGCTGCCAATCTGACTTGGAGCGGGGGTGGTGGAGGGAGCATGGGGAATTTTTTTTCTTTAAACACTTACCTTTCACTACCGGCCGGCGTTCTTCTGCTCCATTGCAGGCCTGCGTTCTTCTGCTCCGTCGCTGGCCCACGCTCTTCTTCTCCCTCGTCGTACCATGCCTCGCTGCTCATGGCACTGCAATCCCCAGGGGTACAGGCACCCAGCCCCCACCCAATACCAGCACTTCTTCCAGCATGATTGAAGCACTGCAATTGGGCGGAGCAGGCCAGGCCAGTTTAACGCTCTATGAGGACTGGGAGCCTATGCTAAGCACTGATGATATCTCCCATGCACAGCCTGGAGATATCAAAATGCACACGTAGGTTTAGCCGGCTGTGAAGGGCCAGTCAAACCTACATGTGCACTTTCAGTGCTATTTCCACAATCCCCCTCCCCCTACTGACACAGAGACATGGACCCGCCCTGCCCCAGACTGGCGGTGGCGGACTAGAAGTGAAAAATAAAATGACAATAAAATAGTTTTGTTGTCATTTTATTTTTCTTCTGTGTGCTGGCATTTCGCCAGTGGGGCGACGCTCCTCAGCCATAGCAGAGAAGCCGCCCCAGAGTATTCTATGTCTGGCTGTGTGCTATGTTCCCCTGGAAGTCATAACATCCACATGTACTCTCATACACTCACAACTTTCACTCCGAGCATAAACCTTGCCCTCAGGACCGTCAAAAACTTTGAAGTCTTTACCTATAAACCCAAAATAGGATGTAGCGCTTACATATATTTTATTCCAAATAAAAATGATAAAAACAATCTCTCTGAAACTCAGAGACAATTGTAAAGCGCCGCTGATTAAAAATACATTAAAAACATACAATTGATAGACATGGTGCAGCTATAACATATTGAAATCAGCAATACAGTATATACAAAACATATGGAGCAAACCTCCAAGTGGAAACCCAGAAAGCACAATGATATGCACTGTTGCCCTACTTGATCCAACACTATATTTACAACCAGAAAAACTGATTAGATTATTAATCCTATCCACGTGATTCCGATAAATTGGATTCTCAACAACAAACTAGCGTCGACGCGTTTCGGTGGTTTTACAGATTAAATACAAAAACCACCTTCTTCAGGAATCAACATTAATATGGGATTTATTCCTTCATACAGCAGGTTATTATCTGCATAGACAAGAACAAAATAATATATTTTATACATATCCACAGGGAATTCGGAAAGAGTGTTTCATCAGCCCACCATTATTCCAATCCCTATACAACTACTATAATTCACAGTTTTCCTTCACATTTCTTACTTCTTATTTCTTATAGATGGTGATATTTATTAGAACTTGAAGATACAATTTCTAAATATTTTCCATGTTGATTTGTCTTACAACAAGCAGAGCACTAATAGCCTAGCATAATAGTAATACATTCTTAAAAGCATCTGTAGCACTAGATACTCCATCTCAATTCGACACTGCATCTCAATTTTGTATTTACCCGAAAAAACCCAATCAATATAGATGGGAAACAATGCTCACTCTTAGCCATTCACATCACACCTTCACGTCATCTCGATACATACACACTGTGGGTGAGTGCGAGCATTGTTTCCCATCTGATATTGAACTGGGGTTTTTCACGCAAACCTCTGTGGGGCATTTTCTGCATCTTTGCCGGTTCCAGGAGGGGCTGTGTTCTTCGTTGTGCTTCCTGTCCCTCGCAAACCTCAGGATCACTTTCCCTCTTTCACCGCGAGCGCTATCACATGGACACTCACTCTGGTGGGACTCCAAGTCCCAGAGTGCAACGTGAATCTCCCGCCTCCTGCCCACAGCCAGCTGAGAGGGAGGAGCGAGCAGAGCCCATATCAGCGCTGGTGAGATCCCGTGGCGCAGGACGCATGCGGGCCATGCCTGGGCAAAGCCCGGGTCAAGGGCGGGCCGTCCTGCGCCCGTCATCGCCAAGAAGAGGCAGGGCAGGGCCGCCCCCTTTTCGCTGCTTATTCGATTTCAGAGGAGCTGCTGAACATTAAATAAGGTACTGTGTTGACTTCTGATAATGCACCCCTACTTAGAGAGAAATCCGGGTCTCTAAATACGTTTAACACTTGCCAGCCGGGGAAAGTCTGTGTTGTACCCTTGCCTTTGATATTTTATTGTGTCTAATGAAATCATTAACGGTGTGACCATGTGAAAAAGGAAAACCATGGAAGGAACGGGGGGGGGGGGGGGGGGGGGGAACGGAGCCTCTGGCAGGATGGGTAAGGGGAAAAAGGTAAGGAAAATCACTAAGAACATTTCCAACAACTGTGTGATTGATAGAATTGAGACCTTAATCACGGAATGTGAAGGGATATTAGTAGCTGAGTTGCCGGCGCCTACTGGTGTCACTAATTCCCTATCTGAGAAGAGTTGTAGGCGACTGCACCCAGCTATAATACCCTCAATGTTTCAGAACCCCCCCCCCCCGCAATCACATCTCGTGTAGTAGCGAGGTTAATCAAATGGTGACAGTGCAACAGGAAGTTACTTCTCTCCAGCATACCAACCCAGTGACCCACGATGCTGTGATTCACTAAGAACCTTCAGTCATCATTTGCTCTAATCGATTTGCGGCATTGGCCGAGGCCCCTGACTGCTTGGGGGAACTGGCACCCCAATGCCCATTCCCAAGCCTTACCGAAAGCCCCTCTGAGATAACAAGAACCGACGTCCCTATACCTGAAGATCCCATGCAGATTGTCAGCACGCTTAGGTCGGAAATAGGCGCGATGAGGATGATGATCGAGGAGTTTGTGGCTATAGTTAAATTAATAACCCCGGGAAGCATGCTATACCAACTAGCAGCTAGCCTGCCACCCAATCCTCATCCGCAACAGGCACTTATAAATACCTACAAAGAAGGAGTTATTACACATCAAGGCCCCTTGCCCTCCCTCAAAGCACGCGCTGACCAGGCCCATAAGGCATTTAGATACAAACAGGCGGGTCCTTCCCAAAACATTGTCCCCACTAGCCAGGCAAAACAACCTTCTTCGCAAATCAACACAAAGCACATTAGACCCATTAATATATCAGCAAATTCATGTTTGCGCCCTTAAGATTCCTGTCATCTAGAAAAACCTCTTATTCCTCCTTGTGCACAAACACGTACAGTCTTCATGGTCAATGTCCCCAAGCTTGACTTGCATGGCGGCCGTGAAAATGAGACTCTCTAAAAAACAAGGCCATACATTGGATCCGCCATGTCAGGGGTTGTCGTTCACTAATATGGGACTACATAGTCAGGGCACGAAGATGCACACCCCACAACCAATCCTTGGACTACATCGAACTCACCCTGGCCAAGCCCGATCTAGCTGAAAATTTGCTGGCACTAGAATACCCCTGGCCCTCCAGGCTCTTCAGCTATTCAGTTTAGATGTTTTCGAATAAATGCTGATGCTAGGGTGCAGCATAATACACCAGAGGTGCCTGTAGAAGGAGGGGACCACACTAGATGCTATTGACTGACTGAGAATTGCTCCTACCTCACATTCTGAGTCTCAATGCATTCTTTACAATAATAACTCAAGTACCCTTCTAAGCATACAACTATTTTTATTCAATAACCGAGTAAGCAAGGTTTCACCGATCACATTAGTTGTCCTATCAATAAGTTGAGGGACTAGATTGCAGTCACAAACATGGACACTGATAGGGTCGTCCCTGGTGTTGCCCCTGTTTTATTGCCCCAGTCCCAAGTAACTCCCTTTTGTAAGCCAGCCCCCGTTTCGGCCCTCTACCCCCATTTTAAGATTATTTCCTGGAATGTAGGCGGACTTAGCAGCAAATTGCTACTGCCCGACTTTAACAAGCTAATAGAAGGCAAAGACATCTGCCTCTTTCAGGAAACTTGGGGGCATATTATCAAGGACGGCGTTAAAATTATCGCCGGTTTAGCGGCAGGAAACTGCCGCTAAAAGCAGCGATAATGGGCTTGATAATATGCCGCAGAGATTTCCAATAGAAGCCCATGTTCTGGTGTGAACGTGGGCTTCTATTGGAATTCTCTGCGGCATATTATCAAGCCCATTAACGCCGTTTTAGCGGCAGTTTCCTGCCGCTAAAGCGGCGATAATTTTAACGCCGTCCTTGATAATATGTCCCTTGGAGTTTAGCTCCTCTTTACAAGTATGGCTATATCTGTTTTTTTACACCAGCTGTTACCATGGGGAGAGGGCGCCCGTCGGGAGGCCTGATTATCGGGGTTAATATCGCTCTGGGCTGTAGAATCATCAAGCGAAGCTGTGTGAGCCCAGATATAATGAGGCTCACTATCAATGGAAATAAAGGAGCTATAACTCTTGAGCTGTTCAATGCATATGTAATGGGGACAAGAGGGGGAGTTTCTTCAGCTATTGTCTCATCCTTGGAGCAAGAGTTATCTAGGTGCCCTCCCGACTCACACTTTGTGGTTGCGGGAGATTTTAACTGCACGTTTGAGCCTCTTAGCACGGGGGACATGCTGGGATTGGAGGAAGACGATGCAAGATGGGGTATCCCACCCCTAAGCATTCCCCCCATTAAAAGATGGTTATGGGTTTCAATTCATTTGAATGCACTTGCTCTGGAATGTGGGTTGAGGGCTGCAAATGGCATTACACTGTCAGATGCTGAAGGGGCCTGTAAATATAATAGGGTCAGTTGTCCATCTCGCATTGTCTACATCTTAATAGATGTAAGACTGTGGAGAAGCACGATTGACATGGAAATAGTCCCTACTATCGACAGTGACCATAATCCACTTTGTCTGATTATGAAGGCCTTCTGGCCTTCTTCTTGCCCTGTCCCTGGTGCAACTAATAATATGGCGACTAAGGAAGTGGTCCCCTCTAATTGTAGCAGATATCTTAAATGGCCTATAGTTGCTGTTAATGAACTAAAAATGGCTGGAATTATTCGAGTCCTGGTAGAAAATATAGCTGATTTGCAGGTGGCATTTTTTTAATCCGACGCCCCTGAGAAGGCCTTGGACATTTACAGGAGAACTGTAGAGCAGGTGGTTTCCTTTTTTTTAAATAGCTCCTAGTTCTAATTTCCACAAAGCGTGCCCAAAAAGTGGGCAGGCTTGGTTTTCCAAAACTTGTAGACAAATAAGCAAAGCTCTGGCCCTAGCTATTAAAAGCAAAAATTGTCCACATATCCAATCTACTAGGAAAGAGTACAAAGTTGCGTTACACTGTGCAAAACTACAGTGTCAAGAATCCCACTGGCAGGACCTAAAGGACACCAGCTTAGCAGGACACTAGTCTATTTTGGAATCTTGTCAGGGGGGCTAACAGAAAAGACCCTGACTTAATCCCAAATCATATTCCGAGCCAAGTTTGGTTCGACCACTTTAGGAAACTCTATACGGGGACAGACACAATTTGTCAAGAAGGGCCTTATGACCAGCCAAACCCCCACCTCACCCTAAATACTTGTGACTATTTTACTTTAAATGAAGTAGAAGCGGCATTCAAAAGAATAGTCCCGTCAATAGCCCCCGGACCAGGAGGATCTACTTATTGCGAACCCCAGTAATTGGGCAAGATATATCATGCTCCTCATTAATTCCATTTCCAACTGATGCCCTATACCCGAGTCGTGGAAAGGCGCAGAGGTGGTGCCTATTTTTAAAAAGGGAGCTAGGGAGGACCCTGACAACTATCGACCTATTAGTCTGATCGATGCTATCCAAAAAGTAATTGGCAGGGTCCTGCTGCAGAGAATTAAATTCTGGGCTGAGAAGGAGAATATCCTCTCCCAATATCAGGCGGGTTTTAGGGCCAGAACTGGGACAGTTGATCAGGCGTTCAGGCTGCTGCTTCTTTATTGGAAGGTAGTCGTGATAGGTGGAGGCAGTATTTATCTTGCTTTCATTGATCTGAAGACTGCCTTCGACCTGGTCTCCCGGTATCGATTGTGGAAAGTTTTGGGTGAGATGGGCATTCCCCCGTTTATTCTTAACTTGCTTGTTTGATTGCACATGGGTAATTATGCACAAGTGAGATGGGGGTCACAAGGGCAAAAAACCGATAGGATCTCAGTGAACAGGGGGGTACGCCAGGGCTGTGTTTTGACGCCAACCCTGTTCTCCTTATATGTGAATGGGGTGGTTAGTTTCCCTCAGGAAATTCCATCTGATGCCCCGGCCCTGGCAGGAGATAGGGTACCCAACCTCCTGTTCGCAGATGATACGCTGTTGATCTCAAAGACCCCGGTAGGATTTCAGAGACTCCTGGATAGGTTTCAGCTCTTCTGCACCTCAAGGGGGCTGGTCATTAACACTACAAAGAATAAACTGATGACATTCAACCCCTACAAGCCCTTTAGGCATATTTTACCCTGTGTGATACGTGTTTGGAGAGAGTCAGCACTTTCGATTACCTGGGCATTCGACTCTCCGAAACAATGCATTGGAATCCCCACATTAATAAGATGCTTCTGAACCACAAAAATGTGGCTGGGGCAACAGGCAGAGAACATCGCTCCTCACAGAGCAGACCCGTTGCCCCAGCGCTCAAGATCTACGCCGCAAAGGCAGTTAGTTCGGCCCTTTATGGTGCGGAACTGTCGGGGTTTAACAATGTGCAAGAGATCTGTAGATCCGAACACAAGTTCCTGAGAGAGCTAGTGAGCCTTCCCCGAAATGCCCCACTTAAGCCCTTGATGAACGAAATGGGAAGACGCTCTTACAGAGACATTGCTAGATCAAGACCACTGTTTTATTGGGCTCGATTGTTGCGAACTGCCGAGCTTACCAAATATGCGGCTGCATTTAAAGAGGTAATTAGCTTAGACGGCAACCACAGGGTCAGTGGGATTAACAATGTTAAGAAACTAGTATTTGACCTAGGCCTCAAAGATTATTGGGAAGGTCAGAACCCACCCTGTAAGGACGATCTTAAAAAAGTATATTGGGCCTGGACTGACACACAGGAACTTAGTAACCCCAGAGTAGGTAGGATGGCAGAAGATTTTTATCAGTTTAAGCAGCATATATTTTTGGAACCATATTTAGACTTCATTCAGAGCCCAAGAGATAGGGCACTCTACATACAGTTTAGGGTTGGCTCCCTCTTAGTTCGTGAGCTGACTGCAAAATTGAGTCCTCCTCATCAGACAATTGCATTCTGCCCCTGCTGTGATGCACCAAAAGAGAGCGTGGCCCACCTCATGTTCGCATGCCCAGCATACTCCCGGGCCAGATCAAGGTCGATAAACTGATCTGTAGACAGCTGGGTACCTCGGATCATTGTGTTGCTTTGCGGATCTTGAAATCAGATCCAAGATTACTTTTTGTCTGTGGTGTGGCTAAGTACCTTGGCTGCATTTGGCTCGTTAGGTTTACATTTTTGCGTAGGGAGGTATGATTTTAGACTGCAAACGCATTTTTATATATTTTCAAATGTCATCAAATAGCTGAAAAAGATTAAATGTTTCTTATTCTCATTCAATTAGTTTTACTTTCTAATTAGATCTTAGTATTTTTAAATCCACAAATGAATTCTCCATCTCGACTGAGGGTTTAGTGTGTTACTGTTAATAACTACTAACAAAATGATCAATCCTTTGTATATTATGCTCAGATGGAATGTACATATTTACTTTTCTTACTGTTTTTATGATAACTCGTATCTTTTATCTGTGGATTGTAAGAATGATGCTAATTTTATGATACTTGTTATCGAAATAAAGCTATTTGACTGAATGACTTGGAGGTTTGATCCATATGTTTTGTATATACTGTATTGCTGATTTTAATATGTTATAGCTGCATCATGTCTATCAATTGTATGTTTTTAGTGTATTTTAATCAGGTGCACTTTACAATTGTCTCTGAGTTTCAGAGAGATTGTTTTTATCATTTTTATTTGGAATAAAATATATGCAAGCGCTACATCCTATTTTGGGTTTCTTGGTAAAGACTTCAAAGTTTTTGAAGGTCCTGAGGGCAAGGTTTATGCTCGGAGTGAAAGTTGTGAGTGTATGAGAGTACATATGGATGTTATGACTTCCAGGGGAAACTAGGGGGCATATTAGCAAGACCGGCGATAAAATTATCGCAGTTTTAGCAGCAGGAAACTGCCGCTAAAACGGCGATAATGGGCTTGCTAATATGCGTTATAGAATTCCAATAGAAGCCCAGGTTAGATGTGCAGGACATCTAACCTGGGCTTCTATTGGAATTCTATAACGTATATTAGCAAGCCCATTATTGTCGTTTTAGCGGCAGTTTCCTGCCGCTAAAACTGCGATAATTGTATCGCCGGTCTTGCTAATATGCCCCTAGGGGGCATATCACCAACAAACTGCGATAAGCATCGCTGTGCGAGAATTTGCATAACGCCGGGTATCGCCGGAATTAATCGCCAAGATAATGCTTTATTATCAATGCTTATCTCCACAGCGATAAAAATTCCAGAGAACAGCGGTGAAAATCCAGCGATGCAAGTACAAGCGCTAAGGGAATCCTTGTTAATTGAGAGATGTGGATTTAGGCTTAGAATCCACCTCCTTTATAAATATAGCTAAGTCTGACATTTAGCAGATATTAGCTGTTGATGATAACCGCGGTTAGCTCTGTTTTTTATGTCGCTATAGGAATCAGTGTCTGGCTTGGTGATACCGCGATGTGCGGTTAGGGACTTTTCCATGGTTGTTTCCAGAGGGAACGCCTAGGGAATGCCTACTTTGCATGTCATTAGCGATTATTATCGCTGACATGCAAAGCGGCATTGACACGGGCGCTATTCCCAGCAAGCCGTCGCTAACAGCTGTTAACGACAGCTTGCTGATAGGGCGATAAACATATCGCTTTAGCAGCAAAAAGTGCCGCTAAAGCGGCAATATTGCTCTTGATGATATGCCCGTAGGTTTTTCTGACTGTTACTGAGTGCTCTGTTCCCTTGGACAGTGGAGCCACCTCTCTTGTTTTTCACGTGTGTGCTATGTTACCATTAGTTTAGAGAGGCATTTTGGTGCCATTTAGACAGGGCTTGTGCATAAGACAGGTCTTGAGTTCAACTGTGTGATTAGCCAGGAGAATGAGAGGGACATCAAAGCAAGAGGATGTGAATAGGGTATTTAAGTCCTGGCATGAGATGCTCTAGGTAGTTTTGGACGCATTGTAGCTTGAAGATCACCTTGACATAAAGCTCTATTTTTGGTTGTATTTGAATATTCCATATCTGAGACCGCCTCATCAAGGGCAACTGTGGAAGGATTTCACACAGAAGGCATAGATGGTGCAATCTACTCTTTTTTGACACTGTATATCTGAGGCATCAAGGACAGGTTGATCTCTAGGATGTGAAGATGCTGGGAACAAACTTGTGGCAAACCCAGAGAGGGAAAGGGCAGTTGGATGGTACTGCATACGGATTTTCAGATCCCATCAGCAAAATATTTACTTTAGTGGTATTCAGATAGAGCTGCGTGTAAATGTACATGTCTGTCAGGCAGTCAAAGATCTGCCTTCATTGACTTTACTCACTAAAAATGCTGATGTATGGCTTGAGAGTTATAGTCCATGATGTAGTTTCTGAGACTATCACCTATGGGAATCATGGACTTTGAAAAGGCTAGGTGCCAGCTGAACAAGAAATGTTGCTCGGGGCATGGAGCTATGAAGAAAGGCAGTTCAAAGTGGAAGAAATGTTCCTCTTGCCCGAAAGAATAATTGTCGAGTGCTGATGATGTGGTAATGGATGGTACTGGTTTCAAAAGACACCAACAGGTCACGTTGCATGAAGGTGCATGGCTTCCGCGGGTCTGCGAAAGATAGACTTTCTGCCCTCATGCCTATAATGCCGTCTCTATGTCTTTGCACTGGCAGAACTCCAAGCTATAGTCTAAAAAAACAGCATTGTGATCAGGGTAATTGGAAGGTGGCCTTCAGCACTATTTGTAAAATCTGTGCAGCACAAGAGAGACCCAATACTGGTCTGTAATAGACCAAATACTTTGGTGCATCATTAAGCTTCATCAGGAGTGGCGTGGCTAGGCCTTGTGTGAATAGTTGAAGGACATTGTGCAGCAGGGACTCATTTCTGATCTTTGTGATGATAAGCGGGAGGGCAGCCTGTCCCATTTCATTGCCTTTGGGTTACAGAGTTAATTGGGTTCTTTTGACGTTGGGCAGGGAATCAGAAAGGCTTGCGGAGCTGCCCTATGCCAACATTTAGTGAACAAGGGCCTTTGTTTAGAAGGAGAACTTTATATGGTCATGGTCAGATCTGAAGATTGGCCAGTCATGTTACTAGCTACATGAGGGGCAGCACTTATGAAGTCAACAAAACTAAAATAATCTCCCATTCTGAGCTGGGCTTAATTTCTTTTGTAAAACCGTATAATGCCAAATCCGGAACTGAAAACAAAAACCAATGGCCAGACGTGTTGAAGGGCAAAGCAGGCGCTGAGCAGAGCTACTGGTCATGCATAGGGGCTAACCAATTTGGGGGCATATCATCAAGGGCCGGCGCTTAAATTATCGCCGCTTTTGGGTCCGTTTTTGGACGAAAAGCGGCGATAATTTTATCGCCCTATCAGCATGGACACGCTAACGTGTGAATCCATGCTTTAACGCCCATTTTCTGTTCGCCTCGCCTCACTAATGAGATGCGAGGTAGGCTTTCCCGTGAGAAATACAGCGAAAATAATCGCCCATTTTCTTTTCGCATCACTAATGAAATGCGAGGTAGGCGTTCCCTAAAATAATCGCTAACGAAGGATCTCCCTATCAACAAGGGAATAGCTAACCGGCCTAGCGACATTAAAAGTAGTGCTAACTGGCTATATCGCTGGTTCTTTACGCCTGCTAATTCTTTGACTTAGCCATGTTTAACATGGGAGGTAGATCGTCATGCTGAGTCCACATTTCCCTATCACCAATGTTTTTACTATCGCTGCTTTTGATTATCGGAAGTAATCCTGCGGTATTGCCCCTTATTGCCGCTATTGCCGGGATTTCTATCGCCTCGGCGATGCACGTTGTTGATAGTGCGCTCACCATGCGATAGAATCCGGCGATAGGCGGCGTTACTAATGTGCACGCTAAACATGCCAGCGATAATTCTCGCTGGCCGTTGATGATATGCCCCTTGGAATGTAGTCATTCTGTGTGACAAGCATCGTGATAAGCAGCCCCCTGCAGATATGCCATTGCGAACCTTCATTTGACACTTGCAAATGTGTGCGCACCCGCCGGCTAATGAGGAGCAATACACACTGGGGCTGTTTGCGACAAGTATGGTAGGTGCAAACATTAGAAAGGTTTCCACATGTGGTGAATAGCCGATAACCATACGCAAAGTGCAAACCGTTCATCACGGGTGCAGGCAACTGTGTCTCGATCAACATGTGCTGTCATCTCACCATGTCCCCTGCAACATTTTGGGAGTTTACAACACAAATGAAAACACTCTCGGTTGCACAAGTGGATTTGCGCATTTGTAAGCCAAGAAATTGAGAAAAATAAGAGCTTACAGTATCCATGAAACAGAAGCACACACATTCAGGCACCCGCAACCTAAGTGTGTCAAATGAAAACATGATGTCAAATGAAAACATGACACGAATGGGAATAATTCATTTTATTTTGGTAGAAGTAACGGAGCCAATATGTGCTCACATTGGTGAGTGATAATTTAAAATCAGAAGTTCAAATTGTTACACCTGCACAACAGCTTTCATAAAAAGCAAAGAAAAAACCAGGCTCAACCAGATGCAAATTGCATCAAGTTTAGCAAAGTGCATCCCTGAAAAATCTGGTGTAAGTGACAGTCATCTTTATGATGTTGAAAACTCGTGCATTAAATGGACATGCAAGTGCACCATAATCAATAAATGTCACCCAGGACAGATAGGAGATGTCTTTTACTATACTGCCCACTTCCACAGAGTACTTGAGATGTTTGGCAATCACTGACAAAGCAACACACAACAGTAAAACAACTGTTTAGTTTGTGTAATTGGCTCACTGTATCCCCACTCCTAAATGTGCGCGCTGTAATATGTATCAGTGGTGTCCCTTTTCCAAGACAATCGCAGCACTGTATTGTACACCATTGGCAGATACCATCAGCGATGCAGTGTCCAAGAATGGCTCATTCAACACCATACCCATATATGTTCCCTAGTAGTCACTCAAATGAAGTACTCTGTGTAGAAGTGAGCGGTATAGTCGTTGTGGGGGCGGAGCCAAGGGGTCCAGGAGGAAGAGGCAGGGATACAGCCGGAGGTGAGTTAGTTAGAGCAGGGACGGGGACCGAGCAAGGAGTCAGAGAATAAAGCTCGTAACAAAAGTACATTTAGTGTCTGTGGTCATTGGTAAGGACACAACAACTGGCGACAAGGGTGGGATTCTGCAGCCCACCACCCATCGAACCTCAGGAAGAGCATCCCGTCCCCTGTAGCATGAAGAAAGAAAACGGCGTCTGAAGCAGAACGCCGGTTCGCGCCAAATTCTGATTCACCCCTGATGCGTGCGAGTTAGCACACGAGTGAAGAGGAGAAATCGGGAGCCCACCCGAGCCTGCCTTGCTGCTCCGGTGATCGGGAGGTGTTTGAGGCACTGTTGAAGCCTCGTGGAAGGGATCGGAATAAAGAGCGCTGTTGCGCACCAAGAACAAAAAAAGAAAAGCTCACCCCCGATGCGTGAGGAAAGGCACGCGCACAAAGAAAAAGTCGGGAGCCTACCCCGAGCCTACCTGGATGGGTGAAGTGTCCAACAACTGTGTGAGACACTGCTGATGTCCTGGCACCTGTGGAAGTGGCTGCGGGTGAGTGCCAAATGAAGCTTGGTGAGCCTGAAGAAAGACTGCAGCCAAAATCTCAGGGGTGTGAGAGTTTCTGTTTGGCGGCCATCTTGGAGTCAGGCGTCCTTGAAAGACACCCCTATGAAGTTCATAGGCGGCCATTTTGAAGTCAGGCCAGGCCAAACAAACAAGCATTGACTGAGGAAAAGGCCTGAACAAGTAAACAAGCACAAGCTAATGCAAAGGGGAAATAACAAATAAGCCCGAGACAAAGCAAACGGAAAGCAACAAACAAGCATGTGCATAGACAAGAGAGAAACGAAAGCATACTGTCAAGATGTCGAACCACAACTCTCCACAAAGAAATGAAGTCAAACCACTCCTGACGGGGGTGTCACACCTGCATCCCCCGGAACCCCTTACGCTGACGACTGGAGGGAGCATGGGTCCCCGATGGCAGGAATGGCTCGAGGACTTTGAAGATTATATAAAGGGATCAAAAGTGACAGAGGATTAAGACAAAGTGATTGCACTGAGAAATCTTGTGAGGTAAAGAAATTAGCAAGTTAAGCAAAGAATTGCCGACGGCAGATACAGGAACCTATCATAAGGTGCGAGACGCTCTGAATAAAAAGTTCCTACCTAAGAGAAATGTGGATTACGAGAGATATGCTTTTCATCAAGCCCGTCAAGGGAAGGAAGAAGTGATGAGCACATTCATAACGAGACTACGTCGACTGTCCAGGTACTGCGAATTTGACGCGTTCTCAACAGATGATGCCATCAGATCACAAATAATCGATGGCTGTCAATCCGAGACGCTTAGGAGAAGACTATTAAGAAAGAGTCATAATCTGGAGGAGATTGAGGAAATGACCCGAGTTTACGATCAAGCAGAGGAACACGCCAAGAGCATGGAGACCGGGCGCACTGATAGAAGGGAGCAGGTATGCCGAGTGCAGGCCAGTCGTAGTCGCTGGCACTCGAAAGAGCGACAACACAGATCGCGACCGTCCTCTCGCCAGCGATACACTGAGCGTAGAAGTCATGAGTCAGGCTGGAGAGACAAGAAACAAAACAGCTCGAGGAAATGTTATCGGTGTGGGCACGACTTCCCGCACAGGGATGCCTGTCCAGCCATGGGCCAGCAATGTAGGAAATGTGGACGGATGAATCATTTTGAAGCAATGTGTGGGGACTATCGCAGGGAAAGAAGGAGTGAAAGGACAAGGCCTACTCGCTCTGACACCAGACGACACCATGCGAAAGCCGTACAAGATCGACCGGAGTCGTCCTCTGGCTCTTCGCATTCCAGCAGAGAATCAAAGAGATCCCAATGGTCGAGGAGGTCGTTGTCCAGGGATTCCCGATCAGGGTCACGGGAATCGGAATACACTATTGAATATGCAAGTATGGTCGCGGATCCTGACCAGCTCCAGAAATACCCGAGACTAAATATAAGTGTAGGGAATCACGCCACGAAATTTGTTCTGGACAGTGGAGCGTCACTGAACTATATCCCGTGACGGAATACAAGAAAATGAAGCCACCGCCGCCTTTGAGTCCAGCATACGTCAAGGTATTTACCTGGATGTCAAAGAAGCCTCTTCCCTGTCTGTGAAAATTCCCAACAACACTCAGGCACCAAACCATGTCTGTGCCGGCATTCATATATGTAATTGATGGCCCGGAGGCTGATTGTCTTCTCAGCTTACCCACTGCAGAGCGCCTTCGTCTAGTTGAGATTCTGTATAGGGTTAGTGATGACTCGGACATTTTACACAAATTCCCCAAGCTATTCACCGGGCTGGGAAAGATGAACAGATGTCAAATTCGACTTCACATTAATGAACAGATAAGACCGGTAGCACAACATCCCAGGCGAGTGCCGGTCCACCTTCAGCAAGCAGTGGAGGATGAACTTCAGGAATTAATAGCAAATGACATCATTGAACGGACCGACGGTCCCACACCATGGGTATCGCCGGTAGTTATCGTGCCGAAATAAGGCACTCCAGGGAAGGTGCGCCTATGTGTTGACATGCGGCTTCCTAACACTGCCATCGAAAGGGAACGTCACCCCGGGCCCCATCTGAGTGACATGATCTCTGCATTAAATGGTGCCAGGGTATTTTTGAAACTCGACTTGAATAAGGGATACCATCAGCTGGAGTTGCATGAAAAGTCGAGATACATAACAACATTTGCAACTCACCTGGGGCTGTTCCGATACAAACGGTTAAGTTTTGGTATTTCCTCGGCTGCGGAGATCTTTCAAGAGGCTATCCATCAGACTATACACCATATACCCAACACGTTGAACTACAGCGATGATATTCTCGTGTATGGGTCAAATGTTCAGGAACATGATAAAGCTCTAGATCGGGTATGTCATGCTCTCTTGGAAGCTAATCTAACCCTAAACAAGGACAAGTGTGAATTTCATCAAACCACTCTCAAATTCTTTGGACATGTGTTCTCTGGAGCTGGGATGAAGCCTGACCCTGAAAAAGTGATGGCGCTCAATGACACCAAGAGTCCCCAGAATGTCAGTGACATTCGATCGTTTCTGGGCATGGCCAGTTATTGTGCCAGATACATAAAGGACTATGCCACAATTAGTCATCCCCTCCGAACGCTTACGAAGCAAGGACAGCCTTTTGTCTGGACTCCTCAGTGTGAGCGGGCGTTTCAAGACATCAAACGTGCAGTTGAGTCTGCCGACAACTTAGCTTATTTCAGTCCTAAGAGAAAGACTGAGATAACTGTGGATGCTAGCCCTGTGGGCCTGGGTGCAATTCTGGCTCAGTATGACAATGACATTGATCAACGGCACATTGTGGCCTACGCCAGTCGCAGTTTGTCAGACACGGAGAAGGCGTATTCTCAACCAGAGAAGGAAAGTCTGGCAGTTGTATGGGCCTGCGAACATTTACATGTCTTTATCTATGGCAAACATTTTACCATGGTGACTGATCATCAGGCGCTTGTCACCATCTTTGGAAACCCCAGGTCAAAGATGCCACCTCGGATTGAGCGGTGGGGTTTGCGTCTACAGGAATATACCTACACAATACTGCACAAGCCGGGAAAGTCAGCAAATCCGGCTGACTACATGTCACGACACCCTTTATCATCACCGGCATCACGACCATCGATGGCCGAGGAACACATCCACATTGTGGTGGGCCAAGCTCGGCCGCCGGCAGTTCCTCTGTAAGCCATTCAAGAAGCCACTGCGCAAGACGTCGTCCTGCAGAAAGTATTACGCCGACTGCAGACTAATCGGTGGAGACATGACAGTGAAGAAGAAGGGAATGATCCCACAATTCGACAAGAAATGCAAGCATTCCAACATGTGAGTGATGAAGGTCTGTTGCTGAGAGACCAACGGATCGTCATTCCGACACAATTGCGCCAGGGCATCATCAATCTCGCCCATGAAGGTCACTGGGGAGTGGTCGCGACAAAAAGAGCTCTCCGGGAGCGGGTGTGGTTTCCGCTTTTGGATCAAATGGTGGAACTCACCCTCAAAGTCTGTCCCCAGTGTCAACTTGTCAGTCAAGGAGCTCCCCCAGCTCCTCTGCAAATGACAAAACTGCCCAGTGGAGTGTGGCAATAACTTGCCATGGACTTTTATGGACCTCTTCAGTCGGGAAAATATGTCCTGGCAATAATGGATGAATATTCAAGATTTCTACTCGCCCAGTTCGTATCATCCACCAGTGCATCAAGCACCATTGCGGTGTTAGACGAAGTGTTTGCGGCATGGGGTATTACCAAAGAACTCAAGACAGATAATGGCCCTCCTTTTAATGGACACAAATTTAGTGAATTCGCAAAGCATTTGAATTTCAGGCACCGTAAAGTCACGCCCTTGTGGCCGCAGGCCAACGGGACTATTGAAAGGTTCATGGCCACTCTCAAAAAGACCTTTCAACAGGTTACAGTCGAGAAAAGGGATCTTCAAGTGGCTCTCAACGAAGTTCTAAGGGCTTACAGAACAATACCGCATGCCACCACAGGAAATTGCCCTGCCACACTAATGCTTGGGCGACCAATCAGAACTCGGATACCTACCTGGGAAGGTGCGCTGAGAGCGGTCTCACCTGCCCAGGTTCATCAGGAGGTAACAACAGCTGACCGAATTGGAAAAGACAAAATGAAGTCATATGCGGACGCCAGACGGAGAGCAAAATCACCATCCATACATGAAGGGGACTGTGTCATAGTTAAACAGGAGCAGCAAAGGAAAACGGACTGCAAGTTCAGAGCTGAGCCCTTGACGATTACCCAGCAAAAGGGTACCATGATGACCGCAGAGTCTGACAGCAGGAGAATCACCAGGAATGTATCACATTTTCAAAAATGCACCCCAGGCATGAGAGAGTCGCTCCAGAAGATGATGGGAAGACCAGAGAGTGAGGAGAGAGAACGGCCTGAACCGGCAGTCGCGGTTCAGCAACATGATACTCACGCAGAGCCTGAGTCCGAATCAGGAAGCGTACTTCTCCGACCTCGACGAGACATTCGACGGCCAAAACGACTTATTGAAGAACTATGAACAAGTCAGTTATTTTGTTTTGTTAACAAAGGGGGAGATGTAGAAGTGAGCGGTATAGTCGTTGTGGGGGCGGAGCCAAGGGGGCCAGTAGGAAGAGGCGGGGATACAGCCGGAGGCGAGTTAGTTAGAGCAGGGACGGGGACCGAGCAAGGAGTCAGAGAATAAAGCTCGTAACAAAAGTACATATAGTGTCTGTGGTCATTGGTAAGGACACTACACTCTGAAACACAGTATACGCGAAAAATGCAGTGCTGTCAACAAATGAATCATCATGTTCTCAACACATCATATTAGCATATATGTGACACATGTGTAGTGTCCTGCGTGGACAAAAGGAACACGGACACTCGTGGTTCTTGTGGAGGTTCTTTATTTGCGACCTCGCTATATCTCTGGTATCGGCTAACTGCTGTTCCTGGCTCCCGGCTCCTCCCTTTCCGCCCGCCCTCATCCTCCCTCGGGCAGGTCCTAGTGCCCCTCATGTGGGGTGCATCATTACATCTCCCTCCCCTGTAAACAAACAAAATAGAAACAACAAAAGAAAAGACAGTTTCAACTTTACAGTTCTTCAATCAGGCGAGATGGTTTCTTAATGGTCTGCTTGGGGCGTGATTGATGATCAGTACTGCCTCGCTCATGTTCGCCAGTGATTTCCATCAGTGCCTGACTGCAGCGGGGCGGTGTCTCTGGTTCTCTTTTCTCAACTCGCAGTTCAGTCAGTAGTTCCTTGACATTCGGGCTGCGCTTCTTGAAGTATGTCACATTCCTGGTAACTCGTCTTCCGTCAGTTTCCGCAGTGATCATAGTTCCTTTCTGTTGCACCACTTTCAGTGGAGTTTCGTGATATCTGCAGTCAGTCTTTCGGCGTTGCTCTTGTCGCGCAAACACCCAATCTCCTTCTCGGATCTCAGCGGAAGAGGCATGTCGCCGTTCATCCGCGTAGTCCTTAATTTTCTCTTTCTTCAGCCTGTCTGTGGCTGCAATCGCCTCATGGTCAGAGTCGGGGTATTGTTCACTCGCGGGGACACCTCTCATTGGTAGTCTAGTGTGCGCGGGCCTAGCATGAGGGTGGCCGGACACTTACCCGTGGTGGAGTGGGGTGTGTTTCGATAGGCTCTTAGTACCTCGTTCAGTGCTGTCTGGATGTGCTTTCGAGTGAGTTCCGCCTGTTGTATTGCTTTCTTAATCGTGAACATGAAACGTTCAATTATTCTGTTCGCCTGGGGCCATAGTGGTGTGATCTTCCGGTGTTTAAAGTTGAGGTGTTGGGCAAAGTCGGCGAAGTCGTGGCTGTTGAATGGGGGCCCGTTGTCGGATTTCACCACTTGAGGAATGCCCCACGCAGCAAAGACTTCCTCTAGTATTGATATGGCGCTGGATGCTTTCGTGGATGTGCATAGTTGTGCAATGGGGAATCTGGAATATTCGTCCATGATGACCAACACATATTGGCCTGACTTGAATGGCGCAAAGAAATCAATGGCAACGTGTTGCCAGACGCCCTCCGGTAGTGGAGACATTTGTAGCGGTGCAGGGGGATAGGGACGGCTCACCAGTTGACCTTGTGGGTAGTCCTTCAGTGTTGTTTCCACCATTTGGTCCAGTGTTGGAAACCAGACTCTTTCGCGGAGTGCTCGTTTCGTTGCTACTATGCCCCGGTGTCCTTCATGTGCCAGGTTTATGACCCCTTGTCTTAGTTGTCGTGGGATCACAATTCGCGTGTCCCTTAGGATGAGACCATTGGTCGCTATGGACAGTTCTTCGTGGACGTGCTTGAACGCTGCCATCTCTTGGTCATTTTGTCCCTTTGTTGGCGCCTGTCGCCAGCTGTTCGTTTGTATCCTGCTCTTTACTTCTTGTAGGGTGACGTCAGATTGTGTCGCTTCGCAGATGGCTTCCAGCGGGACTGCAGGGGGTCTAGTCTGATCTACCACGAAGTGAATGTATTCGTCCGCAATCGATTGCTCGCATTGGCTGGTCTTGGTTGGATGTCTGGATATTTAGTCGGCAGGGTTTTCAGCTTTACTGGGCTTGTGTATGATGGTATACGTGTATTCTTGTAGCCTGAGGCCCCATCTCTCTATCCGTGGCGGCATTTTTGCTCGAGGGTTTCCAAAGATTGTGATCAGAGCCTGATGGTCAGTGACCAGGGTGAAGTGTTTTCCGAAGATGAATATGTGGAAATGTTCACACGCCCATACGACAGCCAAGCTTTCCTTTTCTGGCTGGGAGTATGCTCTCTCTGTGTCTGTTAGACTCCTGCTGGCATATGCTACAATGTGCCGTCGGTCTTCCTCTCTGTCATATTGCGCTAAGATGGCTCCTAGCCCCACTGGGCTGGCGTCCACTGTGATTTCTGTCTTCTTTTTTGGATTGAATTAGGCCAAGTTGTTAGCCGACTCTACCACTTTCTTGATCTCTCTGAACGCCCCTTCACAATGAGTGGACCACAGGAACGGCTGCCCTTGTTTGGTGAGCGTTCTCAGGGGGTGACTTATTGTGGCGTAGTCTGGTATATATCTGGAGCAGTAGCTGGCCATGCCTAGGAACGAACGTACGTCGCCAACGTCCTCTGGGCTCGGTGTGTCATTTAGCGCTGCTACCTTTTCAGGATCTGGCTTCATGCCATTTCCGGAGAATATGTGTCCAAAAAACTTCAGCGTTGGCTTGTGGAATTGACACTTGTCCTTGTTGAGTGTGAGGTTTGCCTCTGTCAGTGCATGACAAACCCGATCTAGCGCTCTGTCATGTTCTTGAGTGGTTGCTCCGTATACCAGGATGTCATCGCTATAATTTAGTACATGAGACACATGATGAATTGTTCTTCTAATTGCTTCTTGAAATATTTCTGCTGCTGAGGACACCCCAAAGCTGAGTCTTTTGTACCGGAATAACCCTAGGCGTGTTGAGAACGTCGTGATGTAGCTGGACCGCTCATGCAGCTTTAATTGGTGATATCCTTTATTGAGGTCTAGTTTTGAAAATATTTTTGCTCCGTTGAGTGACGTGATCATGTCTCTGATGTGGGGGCCCGGGTGTCTCTCTCTCTCTCTATCGCTGTGTTAGGTGCTCTCATGTCCACACACAGGCGGACTTGGCTTGTCTCTCCTTTCTTTGGGACTACTACGACCGGGGAGACCCATGGTGTGGTCCCATCGGTTCTCTCTATAATGTCAGCCTCTAGTAGGTCTTGTAACTCCTTCTCTACTGCTTCTTGCAGGTGAAATGGGATTTTCCGGTGGTGTTGGGCCACCGGTGTGATTTGTTCGTTGATGTGCAATCTGACTTGGCAGTTTTTCATTTTTCCGAGACCTTGGAAAAGTTTGGGGAACTTTTGAAGGACATCTAGTTTGTCATCCACTTTGTATAGTATGTCTATCAGTTTTAGTCTTTCTGCAGTGGGCAGGCTTAACAAACTGTAGGCTTGTATCGTGCGATCGCGATACGATAGATCGGTTGCGAACTTCCCAAGACACGGCAGTGGTTTCTTTGACATCCACGTGTACACTTGCACATGGGCGTCGACCAGTTTGGGAGGCGGCCTCATTCTTTGATATTCCGCTACAGGTAGGTAATTTAGTGACTCCCCACTGTCCAGTACGAACTTGGTGTGATGAGAGCCAACTCTGATGTCTAGCCGTGGGTATTATTTTAGCCGGTCAGGATCAGCCACGAAGTGGATATATTCATTTCGGTCTTGTGGGATGGGTGAGAGGGAGCTGGATTCTCTCGATGACGACCGTCGAGATTGACAGGTCCAGCAGGAGTGACAGCTGGATTATGACGACCCTGTGGATGAGTCTCGTCTATCCTGAACTGCTCTGACATGGTGACGACTGCCCGAGGGGTGGTGTTGCCGGGGCTGTCTTCGTTGGTCATCCTTGTGTGATGTACCGCACATGCTTTCGAAGTGGTTGCTTCTGCCACATTTCCGACATTGTTGTCCTAGTGCCGGGCATGCGTCTGCATGCGGGAAGTCGTAGCCGCATCTGTAGCATTTCAATTGTCTTTCCGATCGTTTCTGAGTGTGGCTCGCGCTTCGGGGTGAGTTGCTTGACGAGTGGTATTGTTTCTTGGATCTGGAGGAGCGCACTTGAGGTGAGGACTGTCCAAGTGCTTGTCGAGACTGCATTCTGAATGCCTGTTCACGTTTTTCACTTCTCCCGGCTTCCATCTTCTTTGCGTGTTCATCGACTTGATCCTCAACTCTTGTCATTTCTTCAATCTCTTCTAGCGGGTAGCTTTTCTTTAGCAGTTTGCGCCTCAGGGGCTCTGATAGGCAGCCTTCTATGATCCTTAGTCGGAGGGCATCTTCGGTGGAGAAATTATCAAACTCACAGTATCTTGCCAAGCGTCTCAGACGTGTGACAAATACATCCATTTGTTCACCTCTTTCCTGTGAAGCTAGGTTGAAGGTGTATCGCTCATAGTCGACATTCTTTTTGTGCAGGAACTTGCGGTTTAGTGCTTCAGACTTTATCATATGAGCCAGCGGACTCAATAGGCAGCTCTTTTATGATCTGTCCAACTTCTTTGCCGACCAGATTCTTGAGGGCAATCAGTTTCTGTTCCAGGTCCATTACCTGAGACCCTTTCATGAAGTCCGTGAAATCTTCCAGCCATTATTGCCACCGCAGGACCATGCCCCGCCCGATTCAAGAGTGAGGGGCTCTGGAGGGTGTAGGAACGAGACTCCCAGCACACCCATGGGAGCCGGAGCGGACTCCGTCATCTTGTGGTTTGTTGCGCTTGTCTGTGCTTGTTTATAATGTTAGTTGCACTCGCCAGTGCTTGTTTGCTATGTTCGTTGCACTCGCCAGTGCTTGTTTGCTATTTCAGGTTTTCTGCCTGACTTCAAAATGGCCGCCGAATATCCCTGACAGGGGATTGGATAACACTGCCTGACTTCTTCACCGGGGACTAGATTATTTATTCACGCTCTCTCTCACTCACCGCTCGTCAGTTTCAGTCGTCACTTTCTCCGGCCAGGCACCAGGTGAGGCAGCTCTTTCTTCGGTTCCTTTTTTTTTTCGAATGAAGTCACCGCCGGGGTGGGCTCCCGGCGAGTAGGCAGGCGGCAGGCTCTAGCCCTCAGTACATGCCACATGCACACGTGGGGCGAGCTCCGGGCACTTTGGCACACTCCCGGATGGCTGGGGTGGGCTCCCAGCGCGCGAGGACGCTCACGCCGTTGCTCACTTGCCACGCGGTTTCCGGCCCCACGCAGCTAGGTGCTTCCCTTTCCCAGGGGCCACACCGAGTTAGCCTTCCCTCGCGTGTTGGGTCTGTCACCTTCGTCGCCAGATGTAGTGTCCTGCGTGGACAAAAGGAACACGGACACTCGTGGTTCTTGTGGAGGTTCTTTATTTGCGACCTCGCTATATCTCGGGTATCGGCTAACTGCTGTTCCTGGCCCCCGGCTCCTCCCTTTCCGCCCGCCCTCGTCCTCCCTCGGGCAGGTCCTAGTGCCCCTCATGTGGGGTGCATCATTTCAACATGTACGCAAACACATCCCATAGAAAAGCAATTCAATTTTATAAATACGTGCATTGCTAGATTGACAGCATTACTAGTGTTCAGGGAGAATATTGTCTCTTTCCTCTATGAGATACAAACTTGAACCTAGGATGGTGGATGATGTGGTGTGTAGCCAGTTCTTCATTTTTTTAAAACCTAAGTGCTAGGACTCTCTTCAGGAGGCCACTGCAGCTCGCACCATACATTGACCCTGCCACTGCTGGTAATGATAGTAACAAATCATATACTAACCAACTATTCAAGACTCCCAAAGCTATAGGAATTGCATGGGCAGCTGGCAATTGTAATTTTTAATGAATTATTAATTAATAATTAACTGGTGCTGTGCTCATCTCTAAATTAGGCAGACAGCGCCACCTTGTGGCAGACTGTCACAAGCGCCGGTGTTGACAAATAGCACCAGGAACCACCGGCCCAAGTTAAGCACTAGTGTGTACTGTTTGGAGATGGTGCTGGTGGGAGTCCTTAGAGACTTGTCTCTAATAAAGGGCTTTTAGGGAATAGATCTCACTCTTTCAGCATTCTAATGAAATTCAATATAGACTTATATAATGTGAGTATATTTCTTTGTGCCGGTGTGGGTGAGAGAACAAAGCAAGGGCAATTTAGTAGAGTCAGTCCTGCAGGACAGGAAAGCACAAGCAGCCTCTCAGTGACAAATTCACAAATAATTGCTTGGAAACGCAGGTGTGGATTTCGGGAGAGCTCTAGCGGTGGGGTTGGCCTGCCAGGGAACATGCAGCAGCCAATTGTTTTTAAAACAAAAGATGGGTGCAAGTAACATGTTGTATCAGGTGGTGTGTTTGTGGGACCTCACTGTGCAGTACATTCGCAATAAAGTCTTGGGTTCAATCTGACTCGATTGAAAAACCTTTAGCTCCACCCTGGGTAGCTATGGTCAGGCTTATACAAAGAATCAAGTGTAAAGCATTTAGAAGTAATAAAACAATGAATTATGAAAGTCACACAGCACTAAAGAAATCCGACACCAATTAATAAATATAGATCTGTTTTTTTTAAATATTTAGACATCAAAACGAACATTATACACCATAGGGTTCCAGGGATATAGATTTTTAAGTAAAACATAAATCACTGCTTTTTACTCAAAATGTACACAAGCGCTGGCAACCCCTGTGGTTTGCAGAAACTTTGGAAACTTCAAAAAACTTTTATAAAGTTGTGTCTGGGTACTCCAGCTCGTTCTGGGAAACCAACTTTGACAGGGAGCAGGTCAAGGGGCCCAATAAGGAGCTGTAAAAGAGTAACCTTGTCACCAAATCAGTCTCAAGTTCAGTCATAGGCTCTATGGGGGTACTGCCGTAGACATCAATGGAGTGGCCCTGGTGTAATGGATACACAATGCTGAAGGTGCTGTAAGATGCTGAGAATGCTGTGCGGTCAACAGGGGGTTTCCTGGGGCAGGTCTTCGGTACATGGTCTGGGTGGGGCAATTGTGACCACAGGGGTCTGTATTCCTCAAAGTCCTCATGAGTTTAGCAAACATCCAGTTGGCACTGGAATGCTGGTCTCTGGCCACAAGAAAACTAGAGGGTCCCCTTCGGTGAAGGCCAGTGCCCTTCATGGGAGATCAAACTTCACTCTGATGACACTCCTGCATCCAGCAGACTCGTGAACAACTTTTGAACATCGGGACTCGGTTTCACAGGCTGCACGTTGGCGGTCAGTGGCATTCAAGTGATTGTGGCTTCTTCAGCTTTTGTGGCCCTTGTGCTGTAACAGAACGTAAGCCACCTGACTCTTGGAGCTCCCCTCTTCTATCTGGGGCTAGGGAGCGACATTTGATCAAGCCAGGCACCACAGGCACAGTCCTCTCTTTGCTAGCACAGGGATGAGCAGATGCAGTCTGGTGCCGCTTTCCCCCTTGCCAGGCCCAGGGGAACAGCAGACCAGTCCTTCTTTGGTCCGCTCTCTAGTCCCAATGTGATTTGAGGTCTGGGTGCCACTGGTGACATATTTATGGCTAGAAAGTACTCTCAGGGCATGAATGAGTTACTAGCCAATGGGCTACCAGGTGTCCTCCCACCTGATGATAACTTCTTACAATGTGTGGCATTTAGCTATCCCAGAATGCAATATTCTACCCACTCCCAAGATGACAGACATCCTCTCTTGGTGTGTGGAGCTAGGTAGCTCACCCAAGTGGTGTGGCTACCTGAGGGCTATATGCTCACAGGAAAACCGGTTTACACCTTTTTCCTCTCTCTGTCCCCGACACCAACCTGTATTCCAGGACAAATGAGAAGTCCCTCTTGTGTATGCCCATCATTTGCCCTTCAAAGGCAGCTTCGCTTTTGAAGCTCACCTTTTGGGCTCAAACCCTGTGTGGCTTCCTGCCAGGGAGAGGTGATACCTTTCCCAATGGCATGCCGCCATTGTTTCCTTTCCTCTGAGCCATTCACACTTCTCCTCAGGAGGGCAGAAAGCTGTCTTGTGGCCAGCATCTACGAATGGCCACAGAAAACTTGGGCAACAGAGTGGCACCTTTCTAAAAGTTGGTCTTACTCAAAAGTGACATTAAATTTAATTTAGGTATCGAGTTGGGTTTAATGTAACAACTATTTTGATACCTTGAAGTATCAACTTTTGTAGTCCCATTCCGAAGTTAGCACCGCAGAGTTGGCAACATGTATCCCTGTAGTTGCCAATGGGGCTAATAGCCTTAGGTAAGAAATTGGGTTGCTGGTTAACTTCGGGTGTGAGCTCTGGTCAAGCAGCAGCCACAATCCTTGTCAGGGTGAGGCACAACCAACCCTAAATTAACCTGTGCTCAACCCTCTGGTAGCTTGGCACAGAGCAGTCAGGCTTAACTTAGAGGCAATGCGTAAAGTATTTGTGCAGCATTTCAAACAGTACTAAATAAAAACAGCAGACAAAAAGGATCCTACACCAAGTTAGTAAAAAAGAGATCTTTCTTTAATAAATAAAACAAGACCAGGGGGAGTGGCTTATGAGCCAAAGATGGCGGAAGTGTGAGCCTGTTGCTCCACGAGGGCCAGTTCTTTATCCTTCACCATCCATGGCCCAGGAACGATACTGGACCCCCCCCCCCTTCACTGGCAAGATACTGGTTGCGGCTGCACCGGGGACTGCTTTATGAGGCAGAGAGTTCCCCAATCTGATGTGGAGATAGTGGTCCTAGCCGCGATCGGTGCTTGGCACCGGCTCCCAAGATGGAGTTCCGAGACTAGAGTTGATACACCTGTGAGCCGGTGGGCTGGCTCTAGAAGGTCGGTGCAACCCCCCTGAGACCATCGGAGGTCGATACTGCCCCCTACAGAGCTCCGCCATGTGCTGTGAGATGCCAGAGGGCAGAATACTGTGCCCTGGTGGGCAAGCTCTCCTTCTCGTGGCCGGCGTGCATGGGGCCTGTGTCGGGCCCGGCAATATGACCGGCAACTACAGCATAATGCAAGATTGGCTGGGGCCTGCAGGACTTTGGGTGACCCCCTTGCTGCCATGGCGCTGCCTGTGCTGGGCGAGACATGCTGGGGGCTCCGGCAGCTGAGGCTTGCATCTGCAGCCTACCGGGACGGCATACTCTGGACCAGCCAGTCTAAATTCGACAACAGTGCGGCCCCTGGGAGAACTGCAACTCCTGGGCTATGTTTGGACCATGGGAAGACCCCTTACTATGGATATATGTCAGAGCTCTGTGCAGTTGAATGATGAGCAACACCCGGCTGCAGGTGTCAGCTCGTTATGGTGAGGAGAAACTCGGGGCTTGTATTGGAACTCAGCGCTTGGATACTGGTGGGGAGGGGGGAGACTGAGAACTGGCCAAGGGCTTCTCGTCTACCCCTGGCAGCATTTGGAGGGCCTGGCTTTAAACGTCCGGGAGTGTTGGAACTTTGCTGACACCAGGCCTGGACCACACGAGAGAGCAAAAGGGACTTGCCTGGTCTGGGGCTCCAGTGGACCGCGCAGATCGTGGTGCGCTTAGGGGATCCCCCCGACCGTCTCCATTAGGGTTGGGTCCCTGGTGGGTGCCGGATGCAATGAGAATGCTTCACTGTTCCACATATCACTCGAGGGTTGAGTGAACTAGTCAGCCCCCTTGCCCTTGTTCTCCGCCTGCAGTGTCGGGTGCGGACCGGACACTGAGGGCCACACATTATCACCAGGGGTGCGGTACTACCGGGTCTGCTAGAGGGCAGTCCCCCATCCCCTGTGAGATGACCACATTTTCGCTTGCAACCAAGGAGTCAGCCTCCCCTGTTCTGTATTGAGGACAGGGCCCCACTTGTTGTACAACCTGCTTTGTGACGAGCTCTGGTGGCTTATGAGCGTAAGGTGGCCTCTAATGAACTTGTCCCCTTTGTCGCAGTACCACAGGGGAGAGAACTGGCGGCCAGATTTACCAGTTTCCTATGCAGTGCAGTGCAATAGCCGCAAATGCTGAGCTGCATGAGAAGGAGAGAGCAGGAGAGCGTCGTATTTACAGAAATATGGCACTCTCTTCCCCGCTCTATAACACCAGCGCCGAAATTGCACCATGGTGCAAGGGTGTCTCTGTGAGTCATGCATAGGTTTTGTACTGGAAGGATACCTTCCAGTACAAAATACTATGCTTAGATTAACGTTTAAAATTTTTCCACAAATAGGGCTGGTTTTTTAGGTCTCGCCTGAGTTAGCGCATGTGCTGCTCTGGCAAGACTTTTAGTAAGGGCTTCAGAAAGTGCTACCATGGCCGGCCTAGAGCTTGTGGTTACGCACGCGGGCGCGCGCTTTCGAGCAGAGGCGCCATCTGGCTTTCCTCTCACTCTCCCGCGCTCGCGCGCGCCTCGCTCTGCCTCTCTGTTTTTGCTCGCGCTTCAACTCCCTCCCCCTCCCTCACCACAGGCCGCACGCCGTGTGTGCATGTCTAGGTGAGTTTCATTTTACATGTTCCTTTTTACCACTCAGCTGAGACTTATCCATGCTTACATTCATGTCCACAGGACTCTTGCTACACCACTGGCTGAGAGATGCCAAGTTTCACAGGTCTATTCTTGACTAGTGTAGTCCAGTTCCTCTTTTTGTCTTGGAATTCTGGTGCTGTAGTAAGACTACAAGTCCCAGAATTCTAAGGATAGTCTGTGCCTAGTTCAACTAATTGCACATTGACCTGGGAAACTTTGCAGCTATGCTGCTGCTCACGGTACATCTGCCACTCAGTCTGACAAAAGAATATTTTACCCCAAGTGTTTATTTGAAAAATGCTCACTGGTCAGGACGGTGTTGGATTTTAACATTTGACAAATTCGGTTCACGTATATAAAAACAACACAACAATTATGTGCAATACATACACACCTATATTTACAAATATGTGTATTCACAGTTGATGCATATTTGTTTTTCATAATTTCAGGCACATCAATAAGAAATGATGATTTCTTTGTTAAATTGCTTTTATGGCTTTATCCAAATAAAGTAATTTAATCGTTAATTTGATTCTTTTAAATGATGGTTGTGCCAATGAAAAAGTATTTTCACTCTAAGTCAGCACTTGCACAATTTTAAAACACTTCAACGTTTTCCAGTTAACAAAGGTATACGGAAGAAGTGAAACGAGAGCAATATACGATTTTAAAGCTCGCGGGGAGAGGGAAGTGTTCCATGGCGAGAAGTGAGGGCTTCATCACTCACAGGCAGACACTTCACCTCTTGAGTATGAGCTGCTGTGAGGAAACGCAACTTTGCTCCCACATCCTTCATGGTCCGGGACCGTGCGCCAATGGCATGGAGGGCTCTTTCTTTACCATCTCCTGCAGCACGATATAGCACAATGCGAGAGGGCAGGGTGTGGAGAGCGCTCACAGGCAAGGGACGCCTGCATCTCAGTAGGTGTTCTGCGTTACACGTCAACCTCTCGGCCTGACCCCATATGGCAGTTTGTGGGGTGTTGGGGTACAGGAAGGCGGGCAGGGACCTTTGCTCTTCCTTCTCCTGAACCCAGGGCTCCTAGGACCGAATGGGGCGGGACAGTGCAAGGGGGTGTAGGAGTCCATTCACCCTATCTCCTGAACCCTTAAGTCCGGGACAGAAGTTCGACAGCTGGGTAGTGACACCAGCACTCCCTTCTCTTAAGCGACGGGCTCTCGGGTGCAGCTGTGCGTCCACACCCTGAACCCCGGGCCCTCAGGACAGTCAAGGGGGGAGTTGTAAACAGCACCTGTTTCATCTACAGAACGCCGGGCTTCCGCGGCTTTCTGGTGGGGGAGTAACGGATGCCTGCACTTCCATGTCTTGCAGATTGGGCTTCCCAATGCAGTCTGGTGGGGGAGGGGTGAGCGAGAAACCTGTACTTTCATTCTTCCGTTTCCTGGAGCCAAGGTTTGGGGGTGGGGTGGCGTTTCATCACAATAAGTGCCTCTGCTCTCCCAAGTCCGAAGAAGAATGTACTGAGCAAAAAACAGAGGGGGAAGTAAAGAGTGCCACGCAGCCGCTGGCCATTCACTATGCAAGCCACGCACTACCACGACGTGATATAAACACGTCATGCCCGACCCTGCTATTGGCCGCACCCAGCTCCTGTCTTACTTTATGCCGTTATTTACTTTTTATGAGTATGGTGTCTAAAAACTAGCTAAAGAAATCACCAAAACTACCCGTCTGTCCGGGAGAACAGTACTCTTGTTTTTTTACAAGCGTAGCCAATAGGTCTCGCCTTTGGGGCCTTATAAGTGTTTAACCATGCAACAGTTAATGTTGTTGCACCAAGGATATTGTGCTGCATAACGAAATACTTATAAGGTCCCAAAAGCGAGACCTATTGGCTATGCCAATGCTTGTTTGACCTTTGCTAAGTTCTTGACCACATTGCATTGATGGGGAAGCCGAGGTCCAATACTGCAGGCACCCAGCCAAGCAGGGGGAGCTTTCACAGCCCCCTCATTTGGAGATTGAGGGGACTGACACTCTGTCTACTTACATACACCTTCACTTCGACAAAATATTTGCTGCCATAGCTTACACCTAAGATACCCTCCAGGAAGAAGTTAGAGCAGTGATACTGGCACCTCATCAGACAGGAGATCCGTGGTTTTGAAGTCAGGAACCTCTATGGTGGATGCTTCTGCCTTGCCTGTATTGACTCCACGGTCGGTGGATGACTTGGTCTGAAACACTGGGCAGATGACTGGGGGATGCCTGGAACCAGTGGGACAAATGTGCTGTTTATGCACTATAGTCCCCTGTTGTTAGGCTTCTGTCCAGTTGAGGAGCGTCCGGAGATGCCTACATGGCGACTTAACCCACTGTCCCTAGAGGATGCTTGCTTTTGTGACTCTGTGGGAGAAATAATTGCCCAGTACTTCGAACTCAATGAGGGCTCTGCTTCCTCTGGCCAAGTCGAGTGTTGGCTGTTTACCATGCTGAGAGATAGAAGCGCTATCTTTATAATATATCAGTTTGAGTAATCTTAAGAAAATGATTTATTCCTTAAGTGTCCAAGGTTAATTTGTTAAGGAACACATACCATGGTAATGATGTAGGGGGGAGATCTTCAAACCTTTTGCGCTGGTTTTACGTAAAAAAAGAAACGCTAACCAGCGCAAATTTTATTTTTGCTATTTTCTTTCTAGCGCAAAATTTGCGCTGGAAAGCACCCTCAAAGTAGGGCAAAGTAGCGCAAAGCAGCGTAAAGCACTACTTTGCGTTACTTTGCGCTGAGAGGGCGTTACATGGGTGGAACATGGGCGTTCCCATGCAACCACCCATGCATTTTGACGCAAAACCATATTTACAAAGATTTGTAAACATGGTTTTGCACCAAAAGTTAACACCCCTTCAAAGGAGACGCTAACAGGAGACTTTTCAGTGCTTTTCCGACTTTGCATGCGTGCTGTACATTGCAAAGTGGGAAAAGTGGGAAAAGCTTTGCATTGTGCCTAGCATAGTATTTTGTACAGGAAGGGTACCCTTCCTGTACAAAACCTATGCTACACTCATGCACACACCCTAGCGCTAAGGTGTGTGCATGGCGCACAACAACTGAAATCCGCGCCGGCGCAGGGGGAACGGGAGGAGAGAGCCATGTCTCTGATGATATGGCACTCTCCTGCTTCCTCCCTGTCGCTCAACGCAGCGCAGCCTCGCGGGGGGCTGCGCTGCGTTGCACGACTTTTTGTAAATCTCCCCGTAATATTTTGTAAAGTATTTGCCTCACAGCATGGATTGACCTCCTCTGCTTTGCCCTTTGCTGTATTTATCAATGGGAGTGAGGCCATTTTTTACTACTCTTTTGTCAGCTCCAGTGAAATGTACACATTGCAGATGGCCGCCATTTGTGCATTGGTATTTCATGAGCATGTAATATAGGGGCATATCAGCAACGAGGCGATGAAAAATTATCGCAGCTTCTGCGAAAAGCGGCGATAATTTTATCGCCTAATCAGCAAGGTCACGCTATCGCGTGAAACCTTGCATTAGCGCCTGAATTCTGAACGCCCAGCTTTGCATCTCTAATGAGATGCAAAGTGGGCGTTCCTGGCCTGACATGACTGGAGAAATGTCGCTAAGCAACATTTCTCCTATCATCAAGCCCCACTCTATGAAGCATAGCGGCAAGAAAAGTAGCGATAACCTCTGTTATCGCTACTTTCCTTATGCCTGCTTCAGCACTGATTTAGCCATGATATCCTATGGAAGGTGGATATCATGGCTAAGTTTGCCTTGCCCTATCATCAAGCTAACGCCAAGCTTTGTGAGATTATCGCTGGGTTTCCAGCGATAATCTCACGTTTGGCAGTTAGCGCTAGGATTTTTATCGCTTTTGAGATAAGCGTTGCTAATAGCACGCTATCTCAGCGATAAAAATCCACGTTAGCCGGGAATAATTATCCTAGCGCTAAGTGCGCTTAGCGATAATTATCGCCGGTCCTTGATAATATGCCCCCAAGTTCTGTGTTATGAGGGACGGTGTTGGCTCATGAGCAAGGTGGAGGCTGCCAGTGAATTGATACTCACCCAGAATGGAGAATAGTGTACGTTTCTAGTCACTATAGGTCTCTCACAACATTATCTCCTTGGCTGTGTCTGGGATTTGTGACATGTAGGGAGTCACTTCCTGAGCAATCAAAATCTTATGTTATATATTTTTGTCACAAGAAGATCTCCAGTAGGGATGTGTGTCCTTCTTCTGACACTGGCTTTCTTAAACCAAATCCTAATCCTCATCTAACACAACTCTCCATACTGATGATCCGAGTTTTGAGGAACCCTTAATACATTTTTTGAAAACCTATTTTATTATATTTTTACTCATTCTTTCGTCAGATTACAATCAGCAACCATTACCATTAAACCATTACAGAATGTGCATGTATATACGCAGTACAGTCAAAAGATTCAATAGGCAGTTACGCCAACAGTGAGGGCATAGCAGTTTGTTATTCAGCCGCGTTTGCCAGCCTATGGTGTCTAGAGGAAACTGCAATTGGTACCTTACGATCTGCGATGGTGTACCAACAATATCTAACAAACAGGTTTACGTAGCGTGATTACTAAAAGCTATCCCTCCCTCCCCCCCCCAACCCAACTTTTCCTGGCCCCGTCCCACGTTGTACTGTACAGGAATTGTTTCCCATTAACCACCCCCTCCGTCACCGGCCATGCCCCAAGTTACATAGTTACTATTGCTAGCTGCATAGTGGTATGTTAGCAGGACTTATCGCTCATGCACTGCACTGGCCAGTGCGGGGTAGGGAAGTCGAGTGTCTATCGCGTCTGCGCTGGAGGGACTGGTGGCGGCACAAGGGCTTTAAACGCTTCTAAAATGGTATCCCACTCAAGGGAGATTAACTTCTTGCGTAGACCCCTGGCTTCCTCTTGCCAGATCGCGGCGCTTTCAGAGCTGCCCTATCTCCCCACCTCCCCATGCCAGTTACAGAGTGTTGGGGGTGTAATAGACTGCCACCTCATTGTTAGGGCACGTAAGGACATTAGCAAAACTAAGTCAATAAAGCAAAACTGTACCTTCTGCACTTTGGGACGACGTGTCAGCCCCAATAGGCAGACCGCGGGGTATCTGGGAAAGAGATCCTAGTCGCGGTTCTGATTTTCTTGGGGTATTCGAAGATCTTGTCCCACTCTCTGTCCGTTAATTCGGTACCAAGGTCTGCGGTCCATTTATTACGTAAATCTGTCAAGGGTACCGTAGTATGTGCTGTCATCCCTTTATATAGCCATTTAATAAGTTGGCGGCCCTCTCCCATCAGGTGGATCATGGAGACCAATTCATGTCGGGCAGGTGACATCCTACGTGGGGCCCAATGTTTCTTCACAAATTGTATAAATGCAGCATGCGTGAGTTAGAGTGTGTCTGTGACCCCGTGACATCTTACGAAATTGCCATGATCCAAGAGGGTACCTTCATCGAACAGCACACCCACCGTGGTCTGCTCCCCCCTCCGTCCAAGCCTGGATACGTCGTCTAGTAAGTAAGCCTGTGGGAGTAGGGATGCCTAGGAGTGGTATATTATCTGAGTATGGGGGGCAACTCTGCATGTAATGGACCGCCTTTTTCCAGTACTCCAGCGCTGTGCGTAGGAGTGGCGGGGCACCGACCGGTATACGAGCCGCCGGCAGGAGCAGTGTGTGGAGTCCTCCCCGATCTATATCCGTGGGGGTATAGTCTATCTCGTGTAGGTTACGCCGCGCTAACCAGTATGATAGCCACTGCAGTTCACTGGCATAGCAATAGGCACGGAAATCAGGAGCACCCAGCCCTCCCTTGTCAGTATCTAGTTGTAATTTAGCCAATCCCACCCTCCGGCGGCCGGCACCCCAAATGAGGTCAGAGAGCATCTTGTTCAGCAAGTTAAGGAGTGTAGTCGGGATCGTCACTGGCAGGTTAGTGAAGAAATACAACAGATGCGGCAGAACCACCATCTTTGAGATTGCCACCTGTCCCATCACAGAGAGCAGAAGGGAGGACCAGAACAAAACCTGTGTTCTGAGTGATCTGATGGCTTTACCCAGATTGCCTTCTATTAGGTCAGAAGTCGTTCTGTACACTTGTATACCGAGGTATTTAAACGTGTGTGTTGCAACCCTTAAAGAATGAGGGCCAAATTGGATGGACTCAGTATGTTCCCCCGAATGGAAACGGAAAGTGTAGGACTTACCCTCATTGATAGTGAGGCCTGAAATATGTGCAAATGTGGTGAAAGTGCCCGACAGAGGTGTGAGGTCTGCAGTTAAATCTTTGCCATACAGAATGATATCATCTGCATATGCAGATATTATATGCATAGCCTGCCCCAGTTGTATACTCACCAGCGGCGCAGTCATCCGTACCCTGAGGGCCAAGGGTTCTAATGCTAGCACAAACAATAATGGGGAAAGGGGACATCCCTGTCGGGTGCCCCTACCGATCGGATATTCGTGGGAAATGTGTCTCCCAGTGCAGGCTCTCGCCGTGGGGCCCGAGTATAGCAGTTTGACCCACCTCAAATATTTCAGAGGGATTCCAAATTTCTCGAGTGTCTGGAACATATAGTCCCATCTGAGCGTGTCAAATGCCTGCCTCAAATCCAGGGTGATACAACCCGCGTTACTCCAGTTTGAGGGGGTAGTTGTCATGACGTGGTGCAGCCTCCTAATATTGAATGAGGTGCTACGTGCCAGTACAAACCCACACTGGTCGGGGACGGGGTGGATCAAATGATGTAGGTAGGGGAGCAGGCAGCTTGCCAGAACTCTGCTCAATATTTTATACCCAGTAGTTAATAAAGACAGGGGCCTGTAACCCGAGAGGTCCGTGGTCGTTCGTCCCGATTTGGGGAGGGATACCACTAGTGCCTGCCGAGTAGTGGGGGGCAGTGTTCCTGCATCTCTCGCAGTGTTATACAGGCGCTCTAATTGGGGCACTAAGGAGTCAGAGAAGGTAACAAAGAATTCGGCTGGGAGGCCATCAAAGCCAGGGGCCTTGTTATGGGGAAGGCCCCGGATGGCAGCCTTGATTTCTGCTCTAGTAATGGGGCCCGAGATGTCATCCTGCGGTGCTTTAGTTAGTTGGGGGAGTCGCACGTCAGTGAAAAATGCCTCCAGAGCATCTTCGTGCAACTGGGGGGTTGCTTGCTAAAGCATCTGGTAGTATTCGCAGAAAGCTTTATTAATGCCCTGCTGTGTATACACTGTGTCGCCGGACACTGTGGTGACCTCATGTATGGGGGTATGCGGGGGGTCATCCCGGAGTATGCGTGCCAGTAGCGGGCCGGCCCTGTCTGCTTCAGCGTGCTTGGTATGTTTATAGGCTGTGTTGTCGATGCATCGCAATGTTTCTAGGAGCTCTGCGTGCTTTATCCGGGCTTCCTGCATTGGGGCGTCCCTAGAGGGGTCATTGGCCGCTGCCTGTTCTAATTCATTCTAAGTGGTTTTGACTTCCCTAAGATTATTGTGGATTTCCTGTTGCGCCCCATCTGTGGTGCTAATAGCTAGTCCTCTAATCACCGTCTTGAAGGCGTCCGACTCCACCTGCGGGTTAGAGGCAGTACCGGTGTTTTCAGCAAAATTATGTTGAATGCCAGTGGAGAGGGCCTCACAAAAGACAGCGTCCTCAAGCATCTGAGGCCATAACTTCCAGGTAGGTACTGGAGTGGGGATTCTGCCCCATGCCAGCATAATTTCCAATGGGTTATGATCAGAAAGTGTCTTAACCAAATACGTGGCATACGTGATCTGGGCCGTGATGGGATTGGAGCAGAAAATCCTATCTATACGAGTGTGTAATTGATGTGGATGAGAGAAAAAGGAGTATTCCCTGCTAGTCGGATGTTTCAGTCTCCAAGCATCTCCCAACCCCCATCTGTCAGCCCAGTCACACAGCGTGTCTGCCTGTCTTATGGAGCTAGTACCAGCTAGAGGGGGGTGAGATCTGTCAATCGCGATATTCAGTCCAGCGTTATAGTCGCAGCCAATTACCCATGGGCATGTTGCCCAGGCCGCTTGTACCGGGTTAATGTTCAGTAGGAATTTATCATGCTCGAAGTTGGGTGCATATACACTGCCCAGCACAATTTGCGCCTGTCTAGCATGCCTCTCACCAATATATATCTGCTGAGATGGTCCACCCGCTGCTCCAGTGCCTTGAAAGGAACTCCGCTTCTAACCCATATCGTGGCACCTCTGGCAAAGGCAGAGTATGATGTGGAAAATACTTGTCTCCTCCATTTCTTGCGCAGTTTAGCTATCTCAGCTGTGGTCAGGTGGGACTCCTGCAAACATACTATGTGCGCCCGTCGCCTATTGAGTTGTGCATGTATTCTTTGTCTCTTGTGGACAGACCCTAATCCCATCACATTCGTTGTAACTATCCTGCATATACGATCAGTGTGCGCTGACAATCGGAGCATGTGTGGCATGAGGGGAGCAGCAATACCCAGTGTAGCAGGATTAGGGGGCCAGGATGAAGTGACTACAAAACTACCAATTACAATACCCGGGCCAGCGGCTGGAACCACGTTGGCCCAAACCAGGTGCACAACGGTGCAAACAAATAACAGTGTGCTTTTTGCTTTGCCTTGGGGGGGGGGTGCATTCCTAAAACCCGCCTAGTGAGGTGGGCACGCTGTGTGCTCTACACTGCCCGGACCCTAAGTGGCAGTATTCAACCCGGAGTCGGCCCATCATAACAAACCCCCACGCACTGTGGATGGGGGAAAAATTAAACATGCACACCAATATCACTTAGCTTACGATAAGATCTAGTGGCAGCCACCTCGCTACCCCAGATAACCATTGGCAGTCAGAGGCGTAATATTACTAAACAAATTTATACTGGATTCTGAGTCTGAATGGACCGATGCGTCCTCCGAAGAGTCCGAAGGTATTGGGTGCGTGCCCTCTCGAAATCTGTTGGCTGTCTCCAGTGCCTCCGCTTGGTCACGTTGAGCCTGCTTCGGGGTGGGGTTCCCAGTCTTGGTCGTGCGCCCCGCTCGGAAACGTTTGGACTTGCGGATCCGTTTTGGCTTTGGGGGTGCGTCCATAAGTTTTGAGGGGGGCCGGACTCCCCCGGGGGGAACATGATTTCGAGCCACTCTTCTACCTCGACCGGTGTCTCAAAACACGGTGTCTTCTGGTCATGGATTACTTTTAACTTAGCTGGGAACAGCAGAGCATATTTAATGTGCAGCTCTCTGAGTTTTTTCTTTGCGTCTTGATAGATGGAGCGCCCGCGCTGTACCTGAGCAGTGTAATCCGGATATAAGGACACCCGCTGATTCTCATAGTGTATTTGGGACAGTTCTTTTGCCCTTTGCAACAGTACATCTCTGTCCCTGAAATTTAGGATTTTCACTATCAGTGGGCGAGGGTGGGCCCCAGCCGTCTACCAGATGGGATCCTATGCACCCTCTCCACGCAGAAGTAGTCAGATAAGCCTTCCGGGGCCACATGTTCTTTGAACCAACATTCCATGAAGATGGCGGGTTCCGTCCCTTTGCAGCGCTCTGGTAGGCTTATGATGCGGATGTTGTTGCGCCGGGCTCTACCCTCCATGTAGTTCGCTCTCTCCTGCAGACTGGCGACTTGTCTCTGGAGTTGTGCGAGTTGTACTCCTGTTCCTTATGCTGCGGCAGCAGTCCCAGAAGCGCAAGTTTATTGTCCTTGACGGTTGTGGCTAGTTTAGCACGGTCAGCCTTAAGGAGGGTGAATCCCATCGTCAGAGATCAAAGTTGCTGCTCTATGGCCGCCCTCGAATCTCGCACTTCTTTCAGTGTGAGATCACACTTGTCCGTGGGGGCCTCAGGATCGGTAGGAGGAACTACGTGCACCATCTCTGTCTTCTGTCCCCTGGGAGTCCGTCGCACCAGCCTCCTGTACTGTTCCCCTGGGGCGTCCCATTGCAGTGACTCCCCGGGAACTCCACTGCAGTACCGCCGTAGTACAGCGAGTGCACCCTACAGGGGGTTAACGACACTGTGCACACGGCTCGGTGTGACCACTTTTAAGCTAAACAGGATCGCCGCTGCGTCCCCAGTGATGGATAGGCCGTCCGGCGTCAGCTTACCTCAGGCACGTGGGTGTTCCCCAGGGCACGCCACCGCAGGCACGACCACGCCCCCGTTGTAGTGTTTCTACGGCCCGATGGCCCCTCATTGGGTGTGTCCGGTTCTTCAGGGGGTCATCCTCCTCAGGGGTTTCACCAGCACTCCATCACCACCACCACAGCAAGGAAGGAAGGGCCAAAGTAGTTGTCCCAATTGTCCTTCAGGGCAGAGTTCGGCCAAATCGACACTGAATCCAGCCCCCCTCTTGGGATCAAGTTTCGGGCACCAGGCAGCCTCGCCAGTCACAGCGGGCGCACCCCGCCAGCCACATCACAGTCCGCTCGCTGTGCGCAGCGCGGCCTCTCTCGCAGGTGTCACCTCGGTTGCAGATTTGCCGGGGAGCCGCGGGGTCGAGCGCCGGTGTCAGGCGCATGCAGCAGCGGCTGCTTCAAGGGTGCTCCCGCGACCGCGAAAACAGCTCTGCAACACCCCGGATCGTTCACATAGGGGGTAATCAGAGCAGACCATTGGTCGCAGCGGGCTCGGAGGCTCTGGCGCAGCTCACCCCTCTCGTCTCCTCTGGGGCTTGCCGCGGCGTCCGCAGGCCCATCCAGTCCGTAGGCCGCAACTCTTGGCAAGCGAGGCAGTCGGGAGTCAGGATAGGGATTCGCAGAAGGTAGGCGCCAAGTGCGGTACGGGGTCCACTGTGGGGGGATTCAAGGGTCCATGGGCATCGATCCAGCAAGGTTTAGGCAGGATTTATGCAGGTCCGGGCGCAGAGCTCATTCACCGAGCGTCCGCCATGTTCGACAGTTGGCCAAGCCCCAAGGAACCCTTAATACTTAATAATACTTTTGGAAGGATACCTAAAGTTTTTGCATCTCTGTGAAGGAGACCTAACTCTGGATGAGTGTTTCCTTCTTGTGTAATCTTCATCCATTTTCAGTTCCTTTAACCTATGTTAATTTAGACATTGTTGCGTTCAATAAATTAAAATCAAGGTCTAGATAAAAGTTAGCCACTAACCAAATAAAGGAAAAGGTGAAGTGCATACATTCGGATGGAACTTCACAGTGAAAAACCAATGCTTCTCATACTATGACTGTGCTGAGGAGCATTTTACCCAATGTGGTATGTGATAAATCAGGGCTGACTAGCAAGACAGACTCTGAGAACAGAAGGGACTTCATTTCCGGCTGTACAAGTAGCACAGTCTCCTTGCCAACTGTTGGAATCAGCAGCGTCTGGTTGGCTGAAGGGATGCCCCCAGCTAGACAGAACATACTGCTCCTGTCAAGGGAAGGAAATTAAACTCACAGTACGACCTGTGCTCACCCTTGGGTAGCTTGGCACTGATCCGTCAGGCTTATATCGGAGGCAATGTGTAAATCAAAGACACAGCAGCCACATGCAATAAATACAATGAGCGTCACCAAAGAGGCGTCACACAGGATGTAAGTAAAAACGTTTATAATCAACACACATATTCAATGATTATAACATGGACATCATATATTTTTTAGCATAAATACATCCGGAAGTAGTACTAGGAGTACTAGACCCACTTGTAGTGTTATGATATCAATAGTATGCACACTGTGGACAATTCCTAATCTAACCCAACCCCCAATTGAGAGAGAGCAGCCTTATGTAGTGCACGATATGAACATTATGTAGGAAAAAGAACACTTTTTAGGAGTGCAGTGGGCCGCAGTCATGCACAGAAACCCAATGTAAAATGTATTGTGCTTTTGGCATACAATCAACGTATGAAGCGGCACCGCCGGCCAGTGTCGGGAATCACAGGCAGTCTGCACATATTCACTCCCACTCACACACACTCACTTTGCATCACTGTGCAGTGCGACAGGTATCAGCCAGTCCATACAGAACCCTCTTACACATACGCACTAAGCACCCTAATGTGGTGCCACTGGTACCCAGCAGGTCAATGGCTCACACTCTGCAGACACTGTGGCCCAAGCCTCCCTCCACCCTCTAGTTCACCCCGATTGTCCCATACCTCCGTATGGAAGATAACCAACCCCACCTCCTGGACACTGGGCTGCACTCGGGCAAATCTTCGAAGAAAGAACAGAACCCACTGTCTACACTACGTCTGATATCATTAGGCCCAGGATTGGGTCACATTAATAAGAAAAAAAACAAGGGCAGAAATAGACTCAGAATAATAGGGAAATCAAAGAGATAAAAATAGAACAATTTTATTTCAATAACAGTATTCACAAATGATAATTTTTATATAAAGGTTAAGCCATATGGCATACAAAATGTTTTGTCTGTTATCGGATTTGACCTTTGCTGCCACTTCCACGCCGGATTGACAAGCTGTTGAACGACCCCTCATCTAACGGGCGCACTTGTGACTATCCCTATCCGTGCTTCTACGTTTGTATCTGTAAGAAACTGTCTTGCGGAGTTTCTCTCTCCACTTACCGCCTCGTCTGAAGGCCTGCCATCCGCTGGTTTGGGATATCCATATCTGTAATACCTGGGGGGTTTTCACCCTTGACGACCCCCGTAACCTCTGTTCAGTACCAACCTATGTACCCCGGACCTCCATGTATTGGACCCTATTCTGGATCCGATTTGTGCTCTGATGTACATCCTTCTACTCCTGTATATCCCACAGAAGACCTGAGTAGTTATTGGCATCCTTGATATAAAGGCTTCTTCTGTGTTGTCCCACACGCCTTTCATCTTCGTTGCCCTGATGAAGGTGTAGTTCACACCGAAACGTGCGTTGGCCTCTGCTCCCTCGTGCTCTCTGAGTGAATTAATTTATCCCCATCAATTGGGAATGCACGAGCCTACCTGAAGTGTTACCCTTTTTCTGTTGAAATCCTATATCGCTGAGGCGATTTTTAAACTTTATTGGCAAATTAAATGTATATTGTGTGTATTTGTATCGCATTTGGTCTATGTAGGAACCTGGGGTCACCAGGCCCTATAGGCGGTAGCGTGGCGCGAGCCGGTCGGGCAACCAGAGGGCTATGTGTTAAGCAACCATACACCACACGCTTCTCATGGACTAGAGTCACACACAATAAGGGACGCCACACCGTTTAAATTATGCAAATACTTCAAGTTTATCCAAGTATAGCTGGTCAGATGCAGTTCAGGAAATAACAAGGTAATACATGAATCATAATACCATTGTGACATTACATTCGACACTCTGGGTGATATCTATGCAGTGCCTAACCTTGTTCTAGCGCCGTGCACGCTTACGTAAAGTCTTTCCCTGAACCGGCCGTCTAACTGTTCTGCTCGATTTTCCCGGCCTTCTTGTGAGGCACAATGATTGAATGTGACTTCAGTCTCTTACCATTCAAGCCTAAGGGTTAGAGTAGTGAATGGAGCCTATTTACTAGGCACTTCGACATGATTCTGTGCTCTTCCCCATAGATCAGGGCTCGCACACATAGCCTAGGGGATAGATTCGTTAGTATTAGGGATAACCTGTCCTGTAGTGAGGGTATTTCATGGAGCTGTGCTGAATTCAGGCCTGGTAGGCCTCAAACGGGAGAGACTCCATCTTTCTTTCTGCTCCGGCAGCTTGGGATGCTTCTAGGTCAAACGTAATGTTTTAGTTATGAGGTGTTATTCGCTTGGAGAGAACCGGTTCAGGACGGCCCTTATCGAAGGATTGTATTTTTCTTCATGCCGAAGACACTACATCAGGCCGGCCGGCTGGGAACGTGTCCTTGGTACGGGGAGGTACAAGAATTTGGTGGGCGGCAGGTTACAGGCCGGAATTTTCCATGAGGAAACGCACCTCTATATTAGTGAAAGTCTGAGGCAGTTACATGTTCAGTCCATAGGCGGCATCTAGCCGTTAGCAGTAAAGCTACTACTTATTCCAGGGAAGACAGACGCCATCTTGAAGGCGGAGAAGAACCGAGAGACAGATGCTTTCCTAGCAGAATAGCCAGAGAGGAGAGAGTAGCCGATAAGGAAGAGGTCCCAGTGACTCGGAGAAGGGTGATTCCAGGCGAGCCGAGGCACAGACGAGAAGGGAACCTAGATGACCACTGAGTGCAGGCTACATACTACTAAGGTGATGTCGACCCTTTCTTATTAGAGTGTACAACTTAATCTTTCACTTTTCTTTGCAGGTTATGTGTTATATCGTAATGTTATGTGATTGTGTATGTAATGAGTAATAAAGTATCCAGTTTGTAGTGAACCAACATGTGCTGCGTGTTCTTGTATAAGAGGGTAGCCTATTCTTCTAGTCAGCTGCGGCTACATGAACAGATGTTAACCCTGATCAGGTAAGTGGTAACTGAATAAGGGAAAGAGGAGCCCCTCGAACCTGAGAACAGGCTATGCTCGAACTGGCAATCCTTGTGTGATCTGATGAATAGTGAGACTGATTCCCTTTTTGTATGTTATGGTGATCATAGGATGAACTGTCGTATGAGACTGCCGTCTAGGTAGAGAGGTCTGGATTCGTAGGGGATCGCGAGGCCGCCGATTGTGCTGATACTGTCGTATGGGCAGAGAGGTCTGGGTTCGTATGGGACCGCGAGGCCGCCACTTGTGATACTGTCGTATGGGCAGAGAGGTCTGGATTCGTAGGGGATCGCGAGGCCGCCGATTGTGCTGAGACTGCCGTCTGGGTAGAGAGGTCTGGGTTCGTATGGGACCGCGAGGCCGCCACTTGTGATACTGTCGTATGGGCAGAGAGGTCTGGATCCGGATGGGATCGCGAGGCCGCCACTTGTGATACTGTCGTATGGGCAGAGAGGTCTGGATTCGTAGGGGATCGCGAGGCCGCCGATTGTGCTGAGACTGCCGTCTGGGTAGAGAGGTCTGGGTTCGTATGGGACCGCGAGGCCACCACTTGTGATACTGTCGTATGGGCAGAGAGGTCTGGATCCATATGGGATCGCGAGGCCGCCGACTGTGCTGAGACTGCCGTCTGGGTAGAGAGGTCTGGGTTCGTATGGGACCGCGAGGCCGCCACTTGTGATACTGTCGTATGGGCAGAGAGGTCTGGATCCGGATGGGATCGCGAGGCCGCCGATTATAAGAGGTCTTGGTATGCATAGTAGGAATCCCCTGTCCTTAGGTGATAGATATATGTGGTTGCAGGATTGTAAATAGGTTCTAGGGAGGGGGTAACGTTCTGGCTGGGATAGTGAGGCTCTGATGAGCGGGTTCTATCTGATCCGAAAACCCAAGCAGAACACTAACTAAGCGTAATACTTGAAAGGGGACACATTGGGTTCACTTAACATGGCGCCTGTAGAACTGAGCGCTCCTCGTGATCAAGGGCCCCTAGTACTGTGAAGCAAGGCATATAAACATAGCGCTACGCGCAATCAGTTGCATGTGGATACGTTTGCGTAGAACATTTAATAGATCGCGTGACTCGTAATCAGTCGCATGTCATTACCTTTGAGCAGAGCATATAACACAGTGCGCTACTCGCATTCCTGGGCAGGTAACTACTTTCGAGCAGAGCATATAACACAATGCGCTACTCCCACTCCTTGGCATGTAATTACTTTCGAGCAGAACATGTAACACAGTGCGCTACTCGCATTCCTTGGCATGTAATTACTCTCGAGCAGAGCATATAACACAATGCGCTACTCGCATTCCTTGGCATATAGTTACTTTCGAGCAGAGCATATAACACAATGCGCTACTCGCATTCCTTGGCATGTAATTACTTTCGAGCAGAGCATATAACACAATGCGCTACTCGCATTCCTTGGCATATAGTTACTTTCGAGCAGTGCATATACCACATGGGGTTACGCGCCGTCCCGGTCCCTCCGGCTGAGGAAGCAGAGTCGGTGGCGTGAAGCGCCACACGAGAGTAATGTCTGTCAGTACTTTGAACGGCTTCCAGCGGGGAAGATTACTGGACTTGAGGAGCGAGTCCCTATGCTCCGGTGCAGTTCACAGAGCACCGCGCTCAGTAACACAGGAGGGGGGACACGGACAGGATCCCTCGGCGGGGTCTCTCCGTCGCGCAGGCAGGGGAGGGGATTCCCACGGAGGGGACAACCCGGGCCAAGTGCGGTGTGGTTTCCAGACCAGCAGGGGGCGCACCAGGGGGGATCTCACGACGTTGGGGGAACTCGGCCCCGACCTTGCGCTTCTCCTCACACGGCAGCGACGGGGCCCCGGACTTCGCCTGGGCCTCGCGACACAGCAGGGCACTCTCCCAGGCCTCCAGGCCGCGGCGGTGAGCGCGCTGGCTTCGTCGTCGCAGGGGGGGCTCAAATTAAGGATGGGGATATGGTGCTCAGCGGAGCACGCTGCCGGGGGTCCCAGACCAGGGCAGGGAGCGCGGGGGTCACAGCGCTAGTACCTGGTCGATCCCCGGTGGCTTGGCAATCGGCTTAGTATTTTGTTCACTAGGGTAGCTTGGACACGCAGTCTCAGCTCTGGCATTCGAGGCTTACAGCTCGCTCTTGTCATGCAGTCTCAGTTCTTAAAGTTAGGTTTCAGTTCTCAGTTGACAGATGAAGTCTTTTGGCGCAGATGTATCTGGCGCCCTTAAGGGGTTCTGTTACAGGGGTAGGGATGGAGAGGGCGACTAGGTCCTTCCTAGTCAGGCTGGCAGAGAGTCTCTGGGTCCTCCTACTACCGGGCAAGATCAGTGGGATTCACAGGGCACCTCACTCACTTAAGAGGCAGTACCTAAATCCTGTCACTCTCAGAGGCATAAGTCCCTGGCTAGGCCCTACCGCCTACACTCCTGGTGGATTCTTCCAGCTCTGCTTCACCCCAATTGCCAACTCACCACAAAAGCTTCCCTCCCACTCTTAAGTAGCCCTAGGTCAGGTGACCTCTAGCCAAGGCGGCAAAAGTAAAACCCCACCTCCCTTCTAGAAGGTTCCAGCTTCTTCCAGGAGCTTCCCCACTCTAACTATGGGACAAAAAGGCGGGCTGGTATCACAACATTGTTGTGGGTCCCAGCCAGCTCCTGGCAGCTAGGGTGCTACTATGAAAAACGACCACCCTGCAGTAACAGGGGTCTGTGGCAGCCATCTTGGGAGAAGGGAGCACCTGCACCTTAACACTGCCTGGCAATGAAAAGGCGCCCGGAGACCTAGTCCAACATAAAAATGAGGGTGGAAAAAATGAGGCACGATACAAAAATAGAAGGGGAGACCACCCTAGGGCTGACAGGTCCAACATGCGTCCCCGCCAGCCGAAAGAGGGGAGAGCTACCCAACCTCTAGGGAGTTCTCTTCACTAAGGCGGAAAAACCTGGAGAGACCGTCAGCATTGGCGTGGTCAACTCCGGGCCGATGTTCCACCCGAAAGTCCATCCCCTGTAGGGAAATGGACCACCTCAACAACTTGGGGTTTTCGCCTCTCATCTGCATGAGCCAGCGAAGGGGGCGGTGGTCGGTCTGGATAAGGAAGTGAGTGCCAAAGAGGTATGGCCTCAACTTCTTCAGAGCCCATACCACCGCGAAGGCTTCTCTCTCAATGGTGCTCCATCGCCGTTCCCGAGGGAGGAGTCTTCGAGATATGAAGGCCACAGGTTGGTCTTGGCCCTCGGTGTTGAGTTGCGAGAGCACCGCACCTATGCCGTGCTCTGAGGCGTCGGTCTGTACAATAAATTCCTTGCTGAAATCGGGTGTTGCTAGTACTGAAGCTGTACACATCGCATTTTTCAGCGTATTAAAGGCTTCTTGGCATGCAGGTGTCCATATGACCTTGCGAGGTTGTTTCTTTGAGGTCAGCTCCGTCAAGGGGGTCACGATGGTACCATATCCCTTGACGAACCGGCGGTAATACCCAGTGAGGCCGAGGAAAGCTCGGACCTCTGTTTGGGTCTTGGGGGGCTCCCAAGCCAAGATGGTTTCAATTTTGGCCTGGAGGGGTTGCACCTTACCTCCGCCCACCAGGTGTCCCAGGTACACGACAGATCCCTGTCCAATCTGGCACTTGCTGGCTTTAATAGTTAAGCCAGCGCGTTGCAGCACCTGCAATACCTCCTGGAGGTGTTGCAGATGGTCCTCCCAGTTGCTACTGAAGACAGCTATGTCATCCAAGTAGGCTGCTGAGAAGGACTCCAGGCCAGATAGTACCTGATTCACTAACCGCTGGAATGTGGCCGGAGCATTTTTGAGCCCAAAGGGCATCACTCGAAATTGGTAGTGGCCCTCTGGGGTGGAGAACGCTGTCTTCTCCCGTGCTCCGTCGGCCATGGCAATCTGCCAATATCCGGATGTCAGGTCAATGGTGCTGAGGTACCGGGCTGCTCCCAGCCGGTCCACCAGCTCATCTGCACGTGGGATGGGGTGAGCATCTGTCTTCGTGACAGAGTTCAACCCCCGGTAGTCCACACAGAACCGAAGTTCTGGCGTCGTACCCGGTGGGGCCGCTTTCGGCACCAACACCACTGGACTAGCCCACGGGCTGCTGGAAGGTTCTATCACCCCCAGCTCCAGCATCTTTGCCACCTCACGCTGGATACTATCCTTCACCCGGTCAGAGAGCCGGTAAGACTTGTTCTTCACCGGGGGGCTATCCCCTGTGTCCACATCATGGGTACACCAATGAGTGATTCCAGGCGTGAGGGAGAACAACGAGGCGAACTGTCCCAGGACATGGCGACAGTCCCTCTGCTGCTCTGGGGTCAAGGATGGGGAGAGGACTACACCTTCCACCGAACCATCCTTCTCTTGTGCCGCAAGAAGGTCAGGAAGAGCTTCACTCTCTTCCTCTTCGCTCCCATCCGTCACCATAAGGAGAGCAAGCTCCGATCGCTCATGGTGCGGCTTCAGGCGGTTGACGTGGAGCACCCTGAGGGGCTGACGGGGGGTTTTTACATCCACAACGTATGTGGTCTGGCCTCACCGCTCCACAATGTTGAACAGGCCAGTCCACCGGTCCTGGAGGGCACACAGCTCCCCAGGTTCCATAACCCACACCTTCTGTCCAACGTCCAACTCGACCGTCCGAGCGTTGCGGTCATACCACTCCTTCATCACGGTCTGGCTAGCCTCCAGGTTCTCTGTGGCTGCCTTCCACAGCTTGGCCATCTGGCTGCGGAACGCCAGCATGTAGCTGACAATGTCACGGGGAAGCTTCTGTGAAGTCTTCTCCCACCCCTCTTTCACTAAACTGAGGGGACCCCTAACGGGATGGCCATAGAGCAATTCAAACGGGCTGAACCCGACTCCCTTCTGCGGTACCTCCCGATAGGAGAATAACAAGCAGGGGAGGAGGACGTCCCATTTACGCCTCAAGCCTTCGGGAAGGCTTCGGATCATCCCCTTCAATGTCTTATTGAAGCGCTCTACAAGTCCGTTAGTCTGGGGGTGGTAAGGGGTGGAGAACCGGTAGGTCACTCCACACTCCTTCCACATGGCCTGCATGTAGGCCGACATGAAATTGGTGCCCCTGTCCGACACCACGACCTTCGGGAATCCCACTCGGGTAAAAATTCCCAACAGTGCCCGCGCCACCACCGGTGCAGTGATGGTCCTCAGAGGAATAGCCTCTGGGTACCTTGTGGCGTGGTCCACCAAAACCAAGATGAACCGGTGTCCCGCTGCGGTCGGAGGGTCCAATGGCCCAACAATATCGATACCGACCCTCTCAAAAGGGGTCCCGACCACGGGGAGCTGTTCCAACGGGACTTTCAACTTTGTCCCAGTCTTGCCACTCGCCTGACAAGACTTGCAGGTCTTGCAAAAGGCGTCTGAGGCAATCCTCATCCTGGGCCAATAAAAATGGGGGACTAACCGTGCAAAGGTTTTGTCCTGGCCCAGGTGTCCAGCTAAGGGGATCTCGTGCGCTAACTCCAGCAGGAAGGCCCGGTAACACTGGGGGACCACTATGGCCCTCGAAGATCCATGTACCGGCACCCTGGGCTCACTGTATAAGAGACCATCCTCCCAATACACATGATAACCTCCCAGTTCCTGACTAGCCACTTGAGCTTCGGCCTGCCGCCGCATACCCTCAAGAGTGGGGCACGTCCTTTGTGCTTGACAAAATTCCTCCCGGGTAGGCCCTCCTTCCACTTGCCAGTCAGCAAGGGTCGGCAAGTCCTCCACAGGAACGACATCTACCTCCGCGGACTCCGGGGGCACCTCTGCGGCCTCCCCATCCGACTCACGGGGCATGTCCTCTACCACCTTCTTCTTCCCACGTTTGGGTTTGGGTTGGGCCATGATTCCAGGCTCCAACTCCGGGTGAGTTCCATGCCGGGCAGCCATGGACCGCGTGCTCACGCAAGTCCACCCTGGTAATCCCAGCATCTCAGTGTGAGCGTGAAACTCGACGTCCTTCCATTTGGTGTGCTCCAGGTCGTTCCCTAGCAAACACCCCACAGGCAAGGCAGGGCTCACAGCAACTCGCAGTAGGCCTTTGACTCCTCCCCACTCGAATGGAACACGAGCCACTGGATAGTGACTCAAACTGCCGTCAGCCAATACGGCCGGATGGAACTCCTCGGGGACTACTTGGTCTGGGGACACCAGCCGCCGCACGACAGTGGTCATACTGGCCCCTGTGTCCCTCAGAGCTTCCACCTCCTCCCTATTAATTCTCACCCTCTGCTGATATTTAGCAGTGTTCGGGGGCAGGGACACTACGGGGACCACCTCTCTATCCCCGAGTGAAACCAGTGTCAGGCCTGTCCACTCCCCTTCCCTGTCTAAGGGCAGCTCCACCCCAAGCGCTATACTACTCACCCCGGGACTCTTCACGCCCGATGGGGCTGGTGGTCGCTTGCGACACTTGGGATCTCCTCTGTAGTGTCCAATCTCCCCACACTCGTAGCTCCGCACAATCCTTGGCTGCTGACTCCTGTAAGTGGGTCTTGTGGAATTGGACGGGGGTGGGGTTCCTACTCCCTTCCCAAACTTATTTTGGGGACCTTTCGAGAACTCCACCTTTTTATCTCCCCCCTCTTTCTTCTGGGGGAAACCCTGTCCGCCTTTCGAGCCATCTCCCCCGGGGCCCTTGTGAGACACCCGGGTGCTCACCCAAATATCTGCCTCCTCCGCAAGCTCTCGAGGATCCTTCAGCTTGCGGTCCACCAGATGTTGGCGCAGCTCCGGAAAGCTCTTATCCAAGAGGTGCTCCCTTAAAAAAAGATCGTACAACCCTTGGTAGTCCTGTACCTCGCTGCCACGCACCCAACCATCTAGGGCCTTCCTCGCATAATCAAAAAAATCTACCCATGTCTGGGTGGACAGCTTATGGCTGCCACGAAACTTCTGCCTATGCTTCTCGGGGTTCAGGCCAAACTTCTTTAACAAGGCCTCTTTCATGGGGGCGTACTTAACCTGATCCGCCTTGGCCAAATATAACAGGGTGTCCCTAACAGTGGGAGGTATATACCGGTAGAGACCACCTCCCCAGTTACTCTCGGGTACCCCATGGGCCGTTAAGGCTACCTCGTATGCCTCCAACCACTTCATGATGTCATCCCCTAATGTATAATTGGCTATGACTTCTTTGGGTAGGTAGAATTTTGGTTCTTGAGGTTCCCTGGGTATGCTGCCACCATTGTCTTTGTTAGACGCGTTCAATTGGAGGGCGCGTAACTCCAGCTCTTTTAACTGAAGCTCGTGCGCCAGCTTCTTCTCCTCCATTGCCCATTTCTTATTCTCTCTTTCTTGTTCCAATCTGGCCAGCTCCCATTTTAATTGCCTCTCTTCCCTCCTGTCCTCATACTCTTGTGGAGACGCGCTCCTCCTGGACCCTGTCCTACTACTGGCCCCAGAACGTCTTCCTGGGGGCACATTCTCAGACATGTCTACATTCAAGATGTCTAGGACTTGGCGCTCTCCCCCTGAGGTGCCTCTGGCGCTTCCTGTCCCTCATCCCCTCTCCCGTCTGGGTGGGCTTCTACCCATGCCCTAATGGCGGTACGGAGTTCCGGCCCTTTGGCCCTCCGAATCCCAGGCACCCCCAACTCCTGCGCGAACTCCCTTAGTTGCTTCGCTGTGTACCCCTCGAGGTCAGCTAACCGGGATTCCATTCCGGCAGATGGGGACCTAGACACTAAGGAGAAAATTCCTAGGGTGTAGGCAACAGTCAATAGCTAACCAGGCTTCTTGCACTCTCTACCTGGACAGTGGAACTAATGATCCAGCAACAATGGTTTCTGAGCTGTGGAACAAAACAAAATGTAGGATAGGCGTTTAATTGTGGCGCCCTTCGCCTCACGGAAGGGTGCTGTATGGTCACAAGTCCCAAGGATCCCACCGCTGGCCAACAATGTAGGAACCTGGGGTCACCAGGCCCTATAGGCGGTAGCGTGGCGCGAGCCGGTCGGGCAACCAGAGGGCTATGTGTTAAGCAACCATACACCACACGCTTCTCATGGACTAGAGTCACACACAATAAGGGACGCCACACCGTTTAAATTATGCAAATACTTCAAGTTTATCCAAGTATAGCTGGTCAGATGCAGTTCAGGAAATAACAAGGTAATACATGAATCATAATACCATTGTGACATTACATTCGACACTCTGGGTGATATCTATGCAGTGCCTAACCTTGTTCTAGCGCCGTGCGCGCTTACGTAAAGTCTTTCCCTGAACCGGCCGTCTAACTAAGCGTAATACTTGAAAGGGGACACATTGGGTTCACTTAACATGGCGCCTGTAGAACTGAGCGCTCCTCGTGATCAAGGGCCCCTAGTACTGTGAAGCAAGGCATATAAACATAGCGCTACGCGCAATCAGTTGCATGTGGATACGTTTGCGTAGAACATTTAATACATCGCGTGACTCGTAATCAGTCGCATGTCATTACCTTTGAGCAGAGCATATAACACAGTGCGCTACTCGCATTCCTGGGCAGGTAACTACTTTCGAGCAGAGCATATAACACAATGCGCTACTCCCACTCCTTGGCATGTAATTACTTTCGAGCAGAACATGTAACACAGTGCGCTACTCGCATTCCTTGGCATGTAATTACTTTCGAGCAGAGCATATAACACAATGCGCTACTCGCATTCCTTGGCATATAGTTACTTTCGAGCAGAGCATATAACACAATGCGCTACTCGCATTCCTTGGCATGTAATTACTTTCGAGCAGAGCATATAACACAATGCGCTACTCGCATTCCTTGGCATATAGTTACTTTCGAGCAGTGCATATACCACATGGGGTTACTCGCCGTCCCGGTCCCTCCGGCTGAGGAAGCAGAGTCGGTGGCGTGAAGCGCCACACGAGAGTAATGTCTGTCAGTACTTTGAACGGCTTCCAGCGGGGAAGATTACTGGACTTGAGGAGCGAGTCCCTATGCTCCGGTGCAGTTCACAGAGCACCGCGCTCAGTAACACAGGAGGGGGGACACGGACAGGATCCCTCGGCGGGGTCTCTCCGTCGCGCAGGCAGGGGAGGGGATTCCCACGGAGGGGACAACCCGGGCCAAGTGCGGTGTGGTTTCCAGACCAGCAGGGGGCGCACCAGGGGGGATCTCGGCCTCCGGGCTTACCTCCGTCTCGGCGTCAGCAGGCGTCCGTCCTCACGACGTTGGGGGAACTCGGCCCCGACCTTGCGCTTCTCCTCACACGGCTGCGACGGCAGCGACGGGGCCCCGGACTTCGCCTGGGCCTCGCGACACAGCAGGGCACTCTCCCAGGCCTCCAGGCCGCGGCGGTGAGCGCGCTGGCTTCGTCGTCGCAGGGGGGGGGGGGCTCAAATTAAGGATGGGGATATGGTGCTCAGCGGAGCACGCTGCCGGGGGTCCCAGACCAGGGCAGGGAGCGCGGGGGTCACAGCGCTAGTACCTGGTCGATCCCCGGTGGCTTGGCAATCGGCTTAGTATTTTGTTCACTAGGGTAGCTTGGACACGCAGTCTCAGCTCTGGCATTCAAGGCTTACAGCTCGCTCTTGTCATGCAGTCTCAGTTCTTAAAGTTAGGTTTCAGTTCTCAGTTGACAGATGAAGTCTTTTGGCGCAGATGTATCTGGCGCCCTTAAGGGGTTCTGTTACAGGGGTAGGGATGGAGAGGGCGACTAGGTCCTTCCTAGTCAGGCTGGCAGAGAGTCTCTGGGTCCTCCTACTACTGGGCAAGATCAGTGGGATTCACAGGGCACCTCACTCACTTAAGAGGCAGTACCTAAATCCTGTCACTCTCAGAGGCATAAGTCCCTGGCTAGGCCCTACCGCCTACACTCCTGGTGGATTCTTCCAGCTCTGCTTCACCCCAATGGCCAACTCACCACAAAAGCTTCCCTCCCACTCTTAAGTAGCCCTAGGTCAGGTGACCTCTAGCCAAGGCGGCAAAAGTAAAACCCCACCTCCCTTCTAGAAGGTTCCAGCTTCTTCCAGGAGCTTCCCCACTCTAACTATGGGACAAAAAGGCGGGCTGGTATCGCAACATTGTTGTGGGTCCCAGCCAGCTCCTGGCAGCTAGGGTGCTACTATGAAAAAGGACCACCCTGCAGTAGCAGGGGTCTGTGGCAGCCATCTTGGGAGAAGGGAGCACCTGCACCTTAACACTGCCTGGCAATGAAAAGGCGCCCGGAGACCTAGTCCAACATAAAAATGAGGGTGGAAAAAATGAGGCACGATACAAAAATAGAAGGGGAGACCACCCTAGGGCTGACAGGTCCAACAGTCTATATATGAACATGTCGTCTGAATGAGTGTATGTCTGTTTGTCTTTACGTGTGGGACCTTTATGTACAGACAAAACATTTTGTATGCCATATGGCTTAACCTTTATATAAAAATTATCATTTGTGAATACTGTTATTGAAATAAAATTGTTCTATTTTTATCTCTTTGATTTCCCTATTATTCTGAGTCTATTTCTGCCCTTGGTTTTTTTCTTATTAATGTGACCCAATCCTGGGCCTAATGATATCAGACGTAGTGTAGACAGTGGGTTCTGTTCTTTCTTCGAAGACTTCCTTGTTCCCTACTTCCCCTGTCTACCCATCCAAGCACTAGGGACCCCCCTTTGTTTGAATACTGCACTCGGGCAAAGTCACACTTGTCTTGGTCCTTGGGAAGCAAGTGAGAATATGAAGCAGTATTAATTAGGAGGTAGATGTAAACAAGAGAAAGTTTAGCAGCCACTCGGGTAGTTCACCCAAAGGTCTCAAACCAGAAAGGAGTCACACCGTCTCTTGAACCGCTTCCGAACTGTCTAAGAAATGTTCCTTCAACCCAGTCAATATCTCTCACGACTACCTGGTACCAAGATATCTTCGGGAGGGGCAGATGTGAAGAGGGCAGTTGGTCCGCCTCAATGAGGGTCAAAAAGGGAATAACTAATGAATAGGGACTACCATGATACTACGAGGCTCCCTGATCAGTACACGATGATCCAGGTCGTTGCCAGGCGAACCGGGCACAGCACCTGATGCGTGTTGGTATGAGTCACACCAGGCACTTCAGATTTCAAACACAATGAGCTGCAAATTCAGCCCCTTCCTGAAAATGAGGCACAATGATTGGTGCACATTGAGATGGGTTGCACCAGGCAATTCTGGTCACAAACAGTGAAGAGGTGTAATTCCATACCTCCCTGAAAATTAGGCACAATGTTGGGTGCACGATGATACAGGTTGCACCAGACCAGTCCGGTCACACACACAGAGGCGCAAGTTCAGCAGAACCACATGAGGTAGAATGAGGCACTACTACAGGTACACCCCCACCTCCGAGGGTCGCACCCTGTGAATCAGACACCACACGCAATTAGCATGCATTTAGGATGCCGCACAAGAGAGATGCAGCATGATTGCCGAAATGGGCCACATGGTGTCCTGCAACTGATGAATCTGCTCACCACCGACTAGACGGTGCCAGTGTGCATCCTCCTGCCTGCAGCGGCAGGCGGGACATGCATTCAAAAAAACGTCAGGGCCAGTTCGCCCACCCTGGTCTGGTTTTTGCAGAACAGCCCATGTTTCAGAACATAGTGTTGACATCTATTCCTAATCTGTGTAGGAAAGTGAACATACTTCCACACTGCCTTAACAGTGAAGACGTGCTCAGGGCACGGACGCCACACAAGAGAATCCACAACACCCCAGGAGTATCCCATAGGAAAAGCCAAACTCCAAGGAAGGGAAAGCCCCATTTGGGGGGTTGCTCACTACCTAGGCAGGGAACATCCATTTTTACGCACACAGCCTTTAGCCTACCAACTCCTCTGGCGCCCGTCAGGGTTTCCCTGGGGGAGTGCCTTCATGGTATGGGATGACCTACTCAGGGTTGGCTGAGGCGTAAGGGATGCCAACCTAGCCAGGGGCACGATGGCGCTCATCAGGCTTGCAATGGCAGGCTCGATACGGGGTTGACAGTTTATCTGGTGGGTGGCACAATCAGTGCTATGTCCCACTATTAACCCATGCCATCCCTGTCCCGGGTATTTGGTGTACCTGTTTATGGGGCGCACAAAGGTATAGCACCTAAATCCATTGTGTACGCACACCCAGCCCAATGCAGGCGAGGCAGGCACATGCACCTTCCCCCTGCAGTACAGCGGGAAGGTGCCCTGATTCCTAAGGATATGCAGAGAAAGACGGCAAAGACTAGGAGGAAAAAGGGAAACGTTTTGGGGTCATTTCCACTAAGAAGGCCACGCCCAACACCTAAAAGCCAGATAATTCAGAATTGCTCCAGAAAGCAATGAACATGTTTGTGAGGAAAGAAAAGACATTCCAATGGCCACATCTGTAATTCAAATTCACTCTATTTGATTGATTTCACCATATTTGTCCTAAGTGTACAGCTAAACAGCAACTGTTTAGAGTTTTGGGTTTAAATAGTCTATTAATCTACGTGTTGAAAAATCATAATAGCAGCAAAGCTAAGAAATTAATAGTTGGCACCAGAAGTGTGAATCATGAGTTTAAATGGAGACAATGACCGTGATTAATTGAGGTTTAGCCAGACTGCACTCTCAATAGAAAATGAATGTTTTTTTGCTAAATTACTTAGTATCAGTGATAAACAGGAGGCCATTAGATCTTTAACTAATTTTCCTATCCATCATAAGATGTAGATGATGAACTGCCTCTGTTAAAGAAGCCGAATCTCGATCTTCTCAATTGGTCTAATTACAGACCGATCCCACTTCTACCACCAGTTGCAAATATCCTAGAGAAGGATGTTATTCACCAAATTTTAGTGTTCATTGAAACAAATGTCTTCCTCCGCCCCTCTCAATCTGGGTTTAGGGCTGGTTACAGCACTGAGTCCACTCTGCTTGGAGTCACTGAACAGCTTAGACTCCAACTATATAAGTGCAGCACCTCAGCTCCGATTCTACTTGATCTCAGTTCCGCATTTGACACTGTTCCTCACAATCTACTTCTCCAAAGGCTGGAGGACATGGGTATCGAAGACTGGAGCTTAACCTGGGTATGTTCATTCTTACAAGACTGTTCTTTTCAGGTCCTCACCAGAACCCAAAGATCCAACCACCAACCCATATCTTCAGGCGTACCCCAAGGTTCGGCTCTCAGCTCCACCCAATTTAACATTCATGTGAGAACCTTGGCTGACACACAGATTATTGTCTCCCTTTCACCAAAGGAAGACTGCAGCACTGACACTCTCAACATCTGTCTTACGGAAGTTGCTGATTGGATGAATAATAACTCTCTTAAATTAAATGGTGCGAAGACTGAATTTCTGCTGGTGGACAATCAACCTCATCTCTGGTGACCACATCCTTGGCGTGACGCTTTGTTACTCCACCGACACCTGTCTCAGTACTTAAGAACTTATGTTTCTTGCTTGATTAAAAACTTTCAATGATTAATCAAGAGCCAGATGTATGAAAGTTCCATTTTGAATTTCCTAAATAGCAAATATTTAGAAATTGCTATTTAGGAAATGCAAAATGGTATGTAAGAAAATTGTGATTCCCTAATAGCGATTCCTACAGAGTCAGAATCGCTATTAGGAAATCGCTATTTGGAAAAGCTACAATATTCGTTCCTATGGGCCTAAAGGTTCATAGGTACGAATGGTTTTGCATTATCAAGTTTGCGATTACCTGATAGGAAATAACAAATTAGGGAAGGCAAAACCAAGGGTTCCCAGGGGCCTATGACACCCCTTGATGCACCCCCAAAAAAGGGGTGCACATGTAGAGGGCGCATTTGCCCTAGGGGCATGTCTGTGCTACTTGGTGCTTTCAAAATGCATTTTTGGTGCATTTATTTTAAATTGCATAGGGTTAACATTGACTTGGAGTCGATGGTAATAGAATTAACTAAATGTCCATTTCTCATTTAGGAAATGCTTGGTACACATGTACTTATGGAATGGCAAATAGGAAATCTTTATTTGCGATTTCCTATTTAGGGAATCGCAAATTGTGATTCTCTATTTGGAGTCGCAATTTTAGGAAATCACAAAAACTTTTGATTGGCTAAACTTGGACTGCCAATGTCTTTCATACATCTGGAAAGGCTATTTTGCGTCCGCAAATGGTCAACTGTTTGTGAATGCAAAATGGGTTGATACATTTGGCCCCAAATCACTGAGATAAGTCTTCACCTGTTTCGGCAGTTTGGGATGGTTAAGGAAGATACTTTGGTTGCTGCTTTTCTCTGCCCAAAGAACAGTAATACAAGCATTAATCATCTCCAGGTTGGGGTACGGTAATATTCTTTACCTAGGGGCCCCTAAGGCTTCACTCAGACGTCTTCAGGTAATCCAGAATGCAGCCACCAGATTACTATTTAACCTCCCTAAGCATTCCTCTGCCATTAATCACGTTCAAGACCTCCACTGTCTCCCAAATGAAAAGCGAACCCATTTCAAAGCGTGGGCAGGACCACTCTATCTTAAATCGCTGGTGGGACCCTATCATCCCAGCCAATTTCTTCAATCATGCAACAGTTCCTGAGTTAGGAGAACCCAACAGGGTGGCCAGTGTTTCTCCTATCTGTGTCCCAAACTGTAGAACGCTTTGCCTGACTGTGAGAACTTGCCAATCCTTTGGTGTTTTTCAGAAACTTTCAAAGACTTTGCTCTTCTAATCATGTTGTTTCTATGTTAACATTCTGATGTTCCACCTAAATACGCCTATCACTGTGTAACCCTGTTAGGGTAGATTTGAGCTCTAAAAACCTGTATAATATCAATAATAATAATAAACTAAATAAGTTGGAATGAGGGTATGCACATATGCATCTAATCTCATGCTTTCTGCAATACCCCACATTTATTTGCAATAACATGTTTCAAGCATGTCTTACAAACCTCATGCACATCATCGATCATCTCCCACATAGGACATACTACAAGCAACATCTTTCTAAAAATACACTTCAGAAGGTCACCCATAATCTTGGTGCAAATTGGAGCACTTCATGACCTTGGAAAAAGAATAATGGGCTATACAAATGCTGCAGTAGAATATAATGCATTGCAACTCAATTGTGATAAATTGTTCTGGTGTAGTTGTGTTGTCATCGCCTTGTTACATGTGCCTTGTGATGTAACAACTAGAAAGAAAAAATAAATTTAGATATTTTTGTGCAATCTCACTTAAAAATATTTGGAAGAGTACTGTGCAAAGCACCACCTCCGATACTACTACAATGATTGCAACCTTTCTCGCTCTCCAGTACTTTCTATTGCCTCTAACTCAGCCACTGTCTAATCACTTTGATTGCTAGGTAATGATACCACTTCTGTATGAATTGCTAACAATGCTTCTATGTGAAATATTATGAATAGTGTTACTAAAGTCGAAGTAAATCACATCCTCCCTTGCTGTGTTTCCCTGGTGATCTGGTGAATATGGGATATTAGTGTGCTATGGCTCTCCACTTCTATGCCATATTGTGGCACATCTTGAAAACCACTCTCTTCAACGTATGTGACTATTATTCGCCACCAACACACTGTCATGAATAAAGGGATTATGTGGACCCAGGATTTGCCTCCGATTAGTCACAATAGGGCCTGCATTGGAGAATCAAGAAGGCTATTGAAGACTGCTCTGTGACAGCTGGCGAATCAGGATCATCGCTGATGAAGGTCAAGGGGAGGGACCTCCAGGTCATGGGTAGTAGCAGGGCTTTATAGGCAGTCCACTTCCCTTAAAAAGATGCCTAGCAATTTTCCTTGTTGCATTGGCTCCTTTGTTATCGCCACAGTAAGTTCATCGTTATTTAGGGCCATATTATCAAGGACGGCGTTAAAATTATCGCCGCTTTAGCGGCAGGAAACTGCCGCCAAGGTGACGATAATGGGCTTGATAATATGCCCTAGAGAATTCCCATAGAAGGCCATGTTCCGCTTTGAACCTGGGCTTCTGTGGGAATTCACAAGGGCATATTATCAAGCCCATTATCGCCGCTTTAGCATCAGTTTCCTGCCGCTGAAGCGGCGATAATTTTAACGGCGTCCTTGATAATATGGCACTTAGGGCCATATGTAGGTAGCTAAATACCAGCCGGTAACGTCCGAAAATCGGTAATTTTCCCTTTACCGACCAGTATTTAGCCCTTTCTAATGTAGGAGGCAGGTTTTAAGGATTCGGTAATTTACCGATTCCTTATTTTAAGGAATTGGTAAAATACCGAATCCTTAAAAGCTATGTAGGAGGTACTCAAGTGAGTGCATTTTTGCATTCAGGATTCGTTATTTACAACCAACTACAAGTTAAAAAAGCAATAATTTGCTTTTCTCAAGGTGCCATGTGGCAGAGGCATGTATGTGTGCCACATGTGCACACATGCACGATTCAGGGGTGCAACAGGGTGTCAATGTGACACCCTGCCACCCTTGAATATGCTCCCCCTATTACCGATTCGGTATTTACCGAATCGGTAATAGTGAATGGCTTCCCATTCATTCCTATGGGCCTCCAGGCCAATAGGAATGAATGGGAAGTTGATTCCTTATTACCGAATCGGTATTACCGATTCGGTAATAACGAATATTACTGATTCGGTATTTTTTACCGAATTATTAGCTACATATGAAATACCGATTCCTAAATACCGAATCGGTAAAATTCGGTATTTAGCGATCGGTATTTCATATTTACCTACATCGGGCCCTCAGTCCCTTATCTTTGTGGTTTTGTTTCTCTTCTCAGTTCCCCTGGTTTCCTGACCTTCTTGTCTAAACTCTGACTTGCTCCTTGGATTATGATTTGGTTTTGTTTGCTGACCTGTTGCCTATGCTCTGACTTGCCCCCTGTTACAGTTTTTTTTTTTTTTGCTGAACGTTTGCCTCAAGTCTGATTTGCCTCCGGGGTAGGCCTTGGTACTGATTGCTGTGCTTGTTCTTCCACTTCCTCCAGGAATTCCAGGTTCACTTTTGACCAGGGATTCCAGCGTTGATGGTACCAGCTTCTTTGAAGGTGGCCTAGACTCTCAGCAGCCCGCCATTACAAAGCTGGTGAGCATTATCACCAATTACTTCTTTACTAAGATCATTTCAATGTTTTGACAACACAGTAACAGTAACACATTGTTTTTTTCATACCTTTAGTAGACCTTTAGCACTCACCTTTAAAAACGCGATTGTGAATCCCCTGAAATACGAGAGACATTCGATTGATAAGATCACAACATTCCAGCTGTGTCTTCTCTCTCTCTCTCTCTCCTATATTCCCTTCCCTCCAGGGTTTAGCTGTTTTTATATGCTCACTCTCACAAAAGCAGAGCTTTGTTCTGAGGCAGTCTCGAGAGTCCTGGCACATACACAGAGGTGATCATGTAGTCCCTACTGTGGACTCATCAATTATCTTGCTCGGGCTTGCTCGAACTATAGATTTAAAGTGATACTGAATAATCTGTAAAGTCATAAATAAAAGGAGCAAAATGATTGATTTTAAAATAAAGAGCGTTTGACATCCTTTGATATCCCCCAAACTTTTTGTCTTCGCTCCCTTACTTTGCTGAACTCGTTTGTGATGGCATTAGGACTATGTACTACAGATTACCCCTACTAACCAGCGCTGAAGTGGTTTTGCTCTGTAGTAAAACATGGTAGAATTGGCCTACAAATTAATTGACACATTTAATTTACTTGTAAGTCCCCTGTAAAAGGTACCACCTGATCCCAGGGCCTGTAAACTAAATGCTACTGATGAGCAGCTTCTCTCATTGTGCCCCAAGTAGCACTGAAAAACATGTCTCGGTGCTTCCGCTGCAGCCTGTAGTGCAGTTTCAAACTGCTTTTACGACCTGGACAAATTAATATTTTCTAACGCCTAAACCTTCCTTTTTAATACTTATTAGTCACCCCTAAAGTAGGCCCTAAAGGCTCAAAAGGCAGGGTGCAAGGTATTAAAAAAGTAGGACCTGTGTGTTTAAGTTTTGCATGTCCTAACAGTGGAAAGTCTCTCCCATAGATCACTGGGTTACCCTATTACATTTAATAAGTGCTAACTTCGGATTACAGAATTTTTATTCGGATTAGACAGAGAAATCATGGGGCATATTATCAAGCCAGGCGATAAAATTATCACGGCTTTAGTGGCAGAAAACTGCCGCTAAAACGGCGATAATGGGCTTGATAATATGCTCTATGGAATTCCAATTGAAGCTCAGGTTAGATGTCCTTCACATTTAACATGGGCTTCAATTGGAATTCCATAGAGCATATTATCAAGCCCATTATCGCCGTTTTTGCGGCAGTTTTCTGCCGCTAAACCGGCGATAATTTTATCGCCTGGCTTCATAATATGCCCCTATATTTGCACTCAAATGAAGTGCAATTTAAAATCCTCCTTAATGGTGATGGTTAAGAGAGCGGAATTGGGCTAATACATTGCCCCATGCTGTATGATGTCTTAGGCGGAACCAAAATGTTTATTTAATAATTAATTTTGTTAATGATTTTTATTGCCATTTTTCTATTTCAAAAACTTATCAGGAACATTGTAAACACAAAAGGGGAGGGTGGAGGCTGATTAGAACCGCACCAAACAAATATTAGTGGTTAACGTAAATAGCTCTGAGATAGTGCACGAAACCAGAGAGTACTACCCTCTTTACTCTCAACGTTTTTGGACAAAGTCCTACAACAACATATGGATACACGGGAGGTTCAGCACTATGTACTTTCATAAAGTCTCCAAGTACCTATACACTTTATGTATCTTTTCCAGGTAACAAATAAACTCCTGATAAAGCATACGACACATATAACATGTAAAGATTTTCTTCTTTATTGATTTTGAGTGAAGATTTCTTCCATGTCACATTTCATATTTTCATAGCCATAGCCAACGCGTTTCGTCTCCCATGAGACTTCTTCAGGGCTATCAAAAGAGCATACACGAAAGATTTTTAGGATTCAATGCTAGCATCTTTGAACATGGTTTGAAAATAATTTTTTGATTCCTTTACAAAACAAAAACATAACATTTCTGTATAGTTCTACATTGACCATATCATTTTACATGCACAGATGGAGGGCCTAGCCTTTGGAAGGCAAGAGAAAACATAAATGTTACTATTTCTCAGTAATAACTATTCTCTACATTGTTGACTTCATAAATACATTCATAGGTGTTTTAACTCACAAATATGTGATATCATACTTAGTTACAAAACACATATTGGGTAAAGACTTTTTGGGTACATCTAGCTTCATTAAAAAGTACATAGTGTTGTTATCATCCAATGTCACATCTTCATTGCCACTATCCTATGCTCAAATTGTATCCTATGCCGCTGAAATCATGCAGTGCGAGCTAACTCTATGTTATGTGATTCGATAAATCTGAATACATTGTATCTGCATTTATCTTCTGAGCAGCTTCACATTGTATAAGGTAATCTAACACAGGTCACAGATACACATTAGCATCGCTATTACATGTCATCCTTTAAAGTTATATCTAATTTGCATACCTCAATAATATGGTGGGTATAATTCTTTTCTGTCTTGCCGTTCTTTTGGATATGGTTTCCACGATGCTGGTTTTATCTGGGTCATAAAGTATTCTATGGTAAATATATTTATATAACCTTTAAGTATTCATTCCATAATTGTTATGTTCCTAATCTTATACTTAGTGACGTCTTGCATCTTCATACCAAAATAGTTTTTGCTTGCCCATATTAATCAGTAGTGATATCCATTTATTGGTGGCCTAAACTTTTTAAAGAATAAAACCGTACTACATAATCACGTAGTTCCATTGCTAAGAATAAATATTAAAACATAAATTCCATTTTAAAAGCTATAATACATAACATATTTTATAAATGGATCAATACTGTAGTTGCATTTAGGGCTTATGATATAGCCAAATTTATCTTTAAAGAAGTGACAATGAAACAGATAAATTTCAAGACTAGCATAGAAACATTTTTTCTTTTTCTCGTTCATTAACAAGATAACACAGAAATAAATATTTTTCTATATTAAAGAATGAATGTCTACTTGTATACGTCATCGTGACACCAATTAAGAGTCTTCGCTCCATATATAATTATAATGCAGGTGCTATGTAAATGTCCGCCTATGTGGGCCTCATGACACCAATTAAGAGTCTTTGCTCCATATGAGATCATATTTGCATGTACTAAACGATCTCATCTTCTTTTCACATATATTCGGAATAAACTATAACCGCGTGTAACGGAGAGTCGCAAGACCACAACCGATCATGAAGATCGTGCCTCTTGCTTGTATTTACACCCCACCCATCTCGTGTAGGTGTAAAATACTCGCGGAGTTAGTTGCGTCTATTTAAAATCGAAATGAAGCGCGTGCATCTGTTTAAACGAGTGCGCTAGTTAAACTGTAAAAAATCAAAGTGACAATCAAATGCTCCTCATTTAGATCTGCAACTGTACCAAGCCCATATTGCATTTCAGTTAGACAGGGGTTTTCTATCTAATCAACTTACTTGTGACGGCCTGGTAACCACCAACTCAGGTCATGATTTCAGCGAAGCCGTGTGCGTATTGACCTCGGCTTTTTAAATCCGGCGCCCGATGATACCAGTGTCACGTGCCCTGTATGCCATTTAGAGTGTTTGTCAAACGTGTTGGTGCAACACTATCGGCCAACTTGGAATGGTGTAAAGGTCCCGTGTGTTGTAAACATCATCGCATACAATCAAATAAAAGATGAAAGCTAATTAAAATATTCTGGGCAGCATTCAAGATATATAAGTTTTCTTTTTATAATTAGTTGTTTAGTTTCTTTCATTTCGTTTTATGACAATTTAAATCCAGCTCCTAGTATTATTCATGTCACGTGCCCTACATGGCACCTGGTGCGTTTTGGCAAAGGTGTCGGAACTACTGGCACGGCCATCTTAGAGTGGTGAAATAGTCTAATGTATTTAAAACATATATCTTAGTAAACAGGTGAAGGCCAACCATCTTATTAGGAACGGCATTCCAAATATATAATGACAAATTATATGACTTCAATAACTCACGAATGAATATATTGTTGGCATCAGTAAATACAACGCCGTGAATATTGAAGCCATAGCAAATCCGTTAAAAACAGTATATGATTTATTCATTACTTTAAAATATCTATTTATATTTATTAATGATTAGTGTGCATAAGTTAAGATGTGGGAAAAGTTTTGACAGAATTGGTGTACACGTCAGGTATCTTTAGAAAGTCAGTGTATCAATATATCGGTAAAGGGTGTTTAGAACAGTACTATACTACTTCATTGCCATAACATGTCTTTATATAGTAGTTAATGATTCATATTCATATACTCGATTGAACACAAAATTCAAAGAGATTAAATGAAGTGGATAATCGGTGTGCTGTTACAGACATCTATAGACAGATCAAGTTAAGTAAATGTATGGCGCGACATAATCATAACACTCCCTTCCCCAGTAAGATCATAGGAAGTGATGCATCTCATCATAGATATTAAGGCCAAACTGCACAGTTCTAAGACGACATATCCATGACGCCTCTCGTTGTCGCAAGATCAATTGTCTATCACCTCCACGTTCTTAACATGATCGATGCCAATGAATTTGAAGTTTTTGTCATTGTGGTCTTGCGACTCTCTGTTAAACGCGGTTATAGTTTATTCCGAATATATGTGAAAAGATGATGAGATCGTTTAGTACATGCAAATATGATCTCATATGGAGCAAAGACTCTTAATTGGTGTCATGAGGCCCACATAGGCGGACATTTACATAGCACCTGCATTATAATTATATATGGAGCGAAGACTCTTAATTGGTGTCACGATGACGTATACAAGTAGACATTCATTCTTTAATATAGAAAAATATTTCTTTCTGTGTTATCTTGTTAATGAATGAGAAAAAGAAAAAATGTTTCTATGCTAGTCTTGAAATTTATCTGTTTCATTGTCACTTCTTTAAAGATAAATGTGGCTATATCATAAGCCCTAAATGCAACTACAGTATTGATCCATTTATAAAATATGTTATGTATTATAGCTTTTAAAATGGAAATTATGTTTTAATATTTATTCTTAGCAATGGAACTACGTGATTATGTAGTACGGTTTTATTCTTTAAAAAGTTTAGGCCACCAATAAATGGATATCACTACTGATTAATATGGGCAAGCAAAAACTATTTTGGTATGAAGATGCAAGACATCACTAAGTATAAGAATAGGAACATAACAATTATGGAATGAATACTTAAAGGTTATATAAATATATTTACCATAGAATACTTTATGACCCAGATAAAACCAGCATCGTGGAAACCATATCCAAAAGAACGGCAAGACAGAAAAGAATTCTACCCACCATATTATTGAGGTATGCAAATTAGATATAACTTTAAAGGATGACATGTAATAGCGATGCTAATGTGTATCTGTGACCTGTGTTAGATTACCTTATACAATGTGAAGCTGCTCAGAAGTTAAATGCAGATACAATGTATTCAGATTTATCGAATCACATAACATAGAGTTAGCTCGCACTGCATGATTTCAGCGGCATAGGATACAATTTGAGCATAGGATAGTGGCAATGAAGATGTGACATTGGATGATAACAACACTATGTACTTTTTAATGAAGCTAGATGTACCCAAAAAGTCTTTACCCAATATGTGTTTTGTAACTAAGTATGATATCAAATATTTGTGAGTTAAAACACCTATGAATGTATTTATGAAGTCAACAATGTAGAGAATAGTTATTACTGAGAAATAGTAACATTTATGTTTTCTCTTGCCTTCCATAGGCTAGGCCCTCCATCTGTGCATGTAAAATGATATGGTCAATGTAGAACTATACAGAAATGTTATGTTTTTGTTTTGTAAAGGAATCAAAAAATTATTTTCAAACCATGTTCAAAGATGCTAGCATTGAATCCTAAAAATCTTTTGTGTATGCTCTTTTGATAGCCCTGAAGAAGTCTCATGGGAGACGAAACGCGTTGGCTATGGCTATGAAAATATGAAATGTGACATGGAAGAAATCTTCACTCAAAATCAATAAAGAAGAAAATCTTTACATGTTATATGTGTCGTATGCTTTATCAGGAGTTTATTTGTTACCTGGAAAAGATACATAAAGTGTATAGGTACTTGGAGACTTTATGAAAGTACATAGTGCTGAACCTCCCGTGTATCCTTATCAGGAACATTGTGATTATTACAAGTCATATTGCATGTTCAGAATAACTTGGGGGCATATTATCAAGGTCCGGCGTAAAATTATCGCCGCTTTATCAGCAGAAAACTGCCGCTAAAGCGGCGATAATGGGCTTGATAATATGCTGCAGAGAATTCCAATAGAAGCCCAAGTTGACACCAGAACATGGGCTTCTATTGGAATTTTCGAGGGCATATATTATCGCCGATAAAGTGGCGATAATTTTAACGCCGGACCTTGATAATATGCCCCATAGTTGCATAACACAGTAATGTACGACAACTCAAACTGTCCAGCCCTGGATTGCATAGGAGCCGGCGGTTAATCAAAAATTCACTGACAACAGTTGTAAATACAACAAGTCTGGCATGTGTTTGCGTACAGGCAATGACTATCCACTGTAAATAAGAAGAGGTTCCATACAATAAAACTGCTTGCAACTAACAAGAAAGAAGAAGAAAAACCTGCATTCCGACCAGCCGGGTTGGAATTATCACCGGCGGAGTGACCTCACCTGATACCGACGTTTTTCTGACAGCCCTGAAGAAGTCATGGGATATTTCCCATTGTGACGAAACACGCGTTGTCTGGTTGTGTTCGTAAAGATTAAATAACTTGAAGAACAATCGTGTGGATCATATTTGCTAAGAGGAGTTGGCCTAACGGCTAGGGCGCTCGACCTCGGACCTGGGGAACTGGGTTCGAGTCTCAGTAATGACGCTGAACATCATGTGATTCTGGGCAAAACACTTAATCTCCCTGTGCCTAACAAAAAATGAATGTGTGTCCTCATGTAACGTAACTGGTGCTATGTAAAGCGCTCTGATACCTAATTGGATTCGGGTCAAGTTTGCGCTATATAAAACTCTTCAAAAAAAAAAAAAGAATGCAGGAGGCTTTGGCTATCAGTGCATTTACCCAGTTAACGTGTGCTCGGGGCTTTGGTTTTCTGCAAATTATGTGGGTTCTCACCCGCACACAATTAGGGGTTTCAGGGTATTTCCCCAATCCTGGTTGCACCATGCCATACGGCAAAGCGAATACACTTAACGCAAACAGAGCAAGGCGCCTCACTTCCTGGCATATCCCAAACCCTTTCCATTAGACATAGTTCCTCTTTGGGTATTAGGGTTCCGTATCAGTAGAAATCACCCATGCTGTGTAGGCCAACTTTGTGCCGGGACTCTAGTTTCCTGAGGGAAGTTGTTATATGTACCTGCTGCATACCATGCGATGGAAGTGAAAGAGTGTAAGATGTCATTGAGCGGGAAATAAATAGGGTCCTACAAAAGCATCTACATGCTGCTCGAAGGAGAAGAGCACCTGGTAGTGGCACTTTGGTGTGGGGTGGTGGAAAATATTGAGCAATATTTCCAGATTCCATTGGGGGTAAAAGTGTATCTGTGTCCTCCAGATTACAACCAGTAAACCAGCAGGCCACCCATTGCAGCTGTGAGGTCAGACAATACTGTTCGAATTTATGGATACCGAGCCCGCTGCAATCTGCTGGGAGATGGATCTTGGTGAGTGTTACTCTGCGACGCGTGTTTTGCCATATAAATTCACCTATCAGGCACTCCAAGGAGCAAATGTAGGGCCTGTGTATGTATAAGGGGAGGCAGGCAAAGTAATAAAGCAGCCTCAGTAATTCCACCATTTTTATAAGGGCCCCTCTTCCCACTACCGGTATGGGCAGAGTTTGCCAGAAGGATATCTGTGCCTGTAACACAGTTACAGTGCAGATTGAATTGCCATTCAGAAGTTCGCGGAATTGAACTGTTTATGAGAGTTAAACAGATCAATAGATGAAGTGAAGATGCCTCACCCAAAGTCTCTATCTAGCACTCTCTCACTCTCTTCTATAGATTGAATTCTTTGCACACAAATATATGTGTGTATATATATATAAATATGTATATATCATTTTTATTAGAAGAGGGTGAGTAGACAACTGAAGCTAGTCCTAAAACATTGATTTCTCAGCAAGAGTGGTGAGCCACATCTCAGTACCACAATTTAAAAAATCTGCTATAGCGAAAGAACAGAAATAATAATGCCATATAAAAGGCAGGACTAGAGTCTGAGGATTGTTACAGTATTCAAGCAGTCATCAAGATTATATGGGCTTGGTGGTTCTTATCTAAAATCAATATCACAAAGAACTATTTTTACGAGTACGAGTCCTGAATTTGGCCGTATGGTTCACATCCTATACTCAAAGCCAACTGCAAGAGTACTGGTCCACAGAACGCTCTCGAGCACCTTTCCAATCAGAAGAGGGACGAGACAGGGTTGCCCCCTCTTGCCCTTCATCTTCGCCTTAGCAATGGAGTCTCTGGCCAATCTCATCCGCTCAGATGACCGGGTTCAGGGCTGATATTGGGCGGGATCACATGAGGACAAAATGGACAAAATTGCTTTGTATGCAGATGATGTCCTGCTCTTTCTCACAGAGCCGGCTCAGTCCGGTCCTAGATGCCTGCATATATTACCGTCCTTTGAGTGGGTCTCGGGTCTGCACCTGAATATGGCTAAGTCTACTTTAGTTTCCTTGCATCTCTCAAGGGAATATTTTGATTGGCAATCCACTATCCCCATTGGACAGCAATCCTTCAAATATTTAGGTATATGGGTGCCCTACGTCCCGACCTAGCCTGGGCACTTAATGTCATTCCTCTGGTCGCCAAAAACAAGCTAGGCCTGCAGAAATGGCAAAAACTACCACTCAACCTGCTAGAGAGACTAGCGCTATTCAAAATGATGATCCTCCCACAATTCTTCTATGTCATTCAGAACACTCCTTTCCATATTCCCCAAGCATGGTTCCGAATAATAGACAGTCTAATTATAAGGTTTCTCTGGAGCGGCCTACTGTCACGTATGGTGCTCCCGTACTGCCAGATCCCACTCTTTAATGGAGACATGGGTCTAACAAATCTGTAATTATATTATCTTGCAACCCGCCTCCTGGTAATACACGATTGGTTCAACGTGGGGTGGTCTGACCCTGCTTACAGGACTGAACTTAGGCCTCTCTCAGGTTCAGGCTATGATGTATGGATCTCCCATTCCTAGGGACCTCCCCACGGTGACCTGATCAGTCCTTCTAGCCTGGCGTGCCTCCCTGCGATACACCCAATGGAAGGACAGACTGACTCAGCAGACACCCCTATGGCATGGCACATGGTTGCGGAGGTGGGGGCCTGGAAGGCTTTAGGAGCTGGGACCTAATTGGAATCTCGCAGCTTGGATACGTGTTGGTGACCATATCCCCTCTTTTGCAGATCTGCAAACCAGACATTTGCTTAATCCGTCCCATTTTTACAGATACTTACAGCTCCACCATGCCGTAGATACGCACATAAAGCCAGGCACAACACTGCCAGAACACAGACCCCTTGAAGTTCCGGTCAAGATGGGTAACCTTGGGAGGGGAGGAGTCTCATGTATATATTGCTCTTTAACTAATTATGGTCTGACTTCCCTTGATCCATTGAGAGCTAAATGGGAGACATGGTTGGGCCCTCTGGAGGAGGAGGATTTGAGGGACGCTCTAATGGCACCCAAGACTATCACAATCTGAGCTGGACTTCTCCTGGTCCAGCTTTACTACCTGCACGCCTCCTATCTTACCCCTGCCCGCCTACACAGAGCAGGCCTAATTTCACACTCAACATGCACAAGATGCGATGCTGAATCAGCAGATTTCTTCCACGTGGTATGGTCCTGTCCACATATAGCCTTTTACTGGGATGCCCTGGAGATGGAACTCACAGGGGTGCTGGGGTGGAAGGTCCCGCTCAACACCCTAAATATTTTACTGGGTGTCACGGATGGATTAGATGGCTCAAGAGCAGTTAAAAATTTCTAGGGACTGCCCTTGTAGTGGCCAAGCGAGATATCGCAATGGCATGGAGGAATCCCACCCCGCCCACAATAACTAAATTGCGCGGAGGAGTGGACTGGTGCGCCGCACAAGAGCTACCACTATACGAGGCCAGGGGTTGTCCGGCCAAACACCGGAGGGTCTGGGGTAAATGTTTGAGCTTGCTAGACTAATCAACTTCCTTGTCTTCCCAAGTCTCATTCTATATGTCCCGCTGAAGATGGCGAAACAACAATGTACAATGTCACAGGATTGTTTTTCTCGCCAAATGTCACATGTTGTGGTGCTGCTGATCATGCTGTACTGTTTGTATTTATGTTTTTAACACCATCTCTTTCAGAACTATTATCTTGATACCACATAAATGAAAAGAGACAAGACACATATATTTTCCCTTACCTGCTTCCATAGTTCCATCCAGTTATTCAAAGAATGGCTAAAAGGCCAGAATGACTATTGATATTTTGAGACATAAAATGGTGGAGAGCACCTAAAATAAGTCCCCTGTACTGTTAAGATGTATGCAATATTTGAGATACCAACACCGTCAACAGAAGGACTATTCAACCAGTCTTCAATGCCACATGCATCAATACTGACTCTCAAAGAGGCTTGGCTAATTTTAAGTATTTTATTGGCTAGTGTCATTTAGTCCAGTCTCTTTGCACGGATGTTCTTTGTATGGAAATTGTGGTGTCATAAGATACAGGCATGGCTGCCCTTGCAGAACAATTAAGCTTTTCAGGCATCAGCTATTTAGAAGGGTGTTTCACTTCCTTCCAAGTTTCAAAGTATCTTAATAAACTTGATCAGGTCATTTGATTCCCTTGTAAGAAGGGGAAATTTACCACAAAGTTCAAAGCACACCCCTTTCAAGATTAATACATTCCCTTCACACACTATATATATTACTCTGCTTTTGTTCTTGAATGGCATTTCAGTTCCAGCAACCAAAGTCCCCTGGCTGTACCAAAGTCTTGATTTAAATACAAAGGAGATCAGAGACTTGCAGACTAGGAACATTTGTGTGGCCTGAGTGTCTCTCCAACCATATCCAATTCAGGAAAACGCAAACAATGTCTTAGCCAATTGGTCTTAGGTGCATTTCCTTGTCTTGTATCTTAGGGAGTTTAGGTACAGGTTACAATGAGTCAGAGCTTTCAGATGTTGTTAATGTTCTGGTCTCAAGTGTCTCATTAGTTCGCAATTTTCTCATAGGTGACTAAAGTTCATCAAACCTAAAAACCTTGTACGGTTTCTTGGACAAACACAAATTCAGCAGGGGAAAAGCAGAAGAAAATTGACGTTGCCATGAACAAGTACTCACAGGTCCTCTCTTAATAGCGGGAAAAAAACTTACGCTGGAATTGATTTAGTTGTATTATAGATCAATGTTGACATAAGGGGGTTACATAGACCGGCATGGCTGCACACATTGGTCCTAAAGAAACCATGCAGGTTGCTTCCTGGTACAGAAGTAAACCTAATGTGTTAACCTGTTCAAAATAACATATTAAAGAAACATGTAACCCAATCACTTTTCTTTCTGGGACATACATGTAACAAAGTATTATCACTTTATCAAAGTATGGCCTTATGTTCTCTTGAAGTATTACAGCACAGTCAGCTTGTAGTTCTCGGTAATGTTCACATCTTGCGTAGATGCTGGGTGGTAGTTGCCATGCTGGTCGTGACTCGGAAAATCATGCATGTTTGTCAGTGTCTGACCAGTTCCACCGCTGCCTCTCTGCCCAAAGGATCCGCTGCTATTTTTGGCCGAAACGGTTTGACCCCTGTAGATCTGAGCCTGGTGCTCACAGATGCCAAACTTGCTCAGCAAGATGAAGACATCCCTCCGGAAGGTCTTGGTAAAGATCGCATACAGAAAGGGGTTGGCACATGAGTTGAGGGGATAGAACAAGACCAGGAGGATCTTAGACTTGGAAACTGTGATTAGAGGTTTGTTCATGATGGCCGACAGGGCATAAAAGGAGATTGGAGCCATGCACATGAAGTCAGTAAAGATCAGTACTGCCATCCTTTTGGCAATCTTTGTGTCTTTGTCCCCTGATGTGTACTGGGGGTTGTGGACGGTGACGTATATTTTGATGTAACAGGCACAAATAATGAAAAAAGCTATGATATTCAGCATAAGGACGAAGACGATGTAGCCCTGTGAAAGCGCAGTTTCATTATCCATGGGCAGGCAGATGCTAACTTTGACATAACTACTGATCCCTACCAGTGGCAGCATGGCAAGGAAAAAGCAAAAAATCCAGCCGCCAAGCATAATGGCTGATGCATGCCGTAGCCGAATCTTCCTATCTAAGCGCATAGCAAATGTGATAGCGTACCAGCGTTCCAGGGTTATGGCAGTCAGGGTGTACACAGAGAGCTCACTTGCAAAAACAGTGAAAAAGCCTGCAGCACCGCAGCCAGGCCCAGTCTGCCAGTCTATGGCGTGGTTATAATACTCTGTTCGGGTATAAAGGTCAACAGAGGCAATTAAAAGAAGGTAAATGCCCATGCAAAAATCTGCAAAGGCCAAGTTGCACATCAGGAAGCGGGGCACAGTCAGCTTGTAGTGGCTTGTGATTAAGATGAACAAGACAAAAGCATTGCCCAGAATGGCCAGGAGGTTGACAAACCAGACCACGATTCTCAGAAAGCTGAAGCCCATGATGTCCTCACAGGGGTTGAACGCTTCAGGCTCTGGTTTGCAAACAATGTCATCTTTTCCTCCACAGACTGTATAGTCATAATGGTTGACAAATGCCTGGATGTTTTCCTCCTGTGGATTCTTGAGCTCCAAGCCGAAACCCACATCCCCATCCCCCTGCTCTTCATAGAAGACGTAATACTGTGAGTTGCCATGGAAATCCCGAAGTTTTGCATCCTCCTCCTGAGCGGCTTCTGCTCTCCCTGCGCCCTCATCCATGTAGTCTTGGTAGAAGGGACCGTTCATATTCCTCAGTGACCTCTTCTGGGGGACGCTGTGGCTGACGGTCTGGTTGCACATCATGGACTCCAGATTTCTAAATTATGGTGGGAAAAGAGAACAAGTGAATGACATGGGAGCAAAACTGAATGATCTGCAAGCTCAAAGAATGCATTTTCAACAAGCATAGCCACCTCAAATTATTACTTCAACATTTCCAGAGGTCATTGGACACACATTCAAAAAGCAAATACTAAGTTACGAGCAGACTGAATGCATTACAGTCAGTGCACAAGTCCTAAAAAAAAGAAGTGGGGGGGCTAACCTAGTTAATCAGCATGCAAGTGACATCACGGCATGTGACATCACGGTGCGTGACATCACAGGAGGTAGCATCATAAGAATTGACATCAGATCTTAAGCCTTCACATATATGTTTAACATGTCTATCATGAGTACATTGGAGCACATTTCCAGTATACAGGCAAACCCTCCTGAAGATTCACACTTTTATAAGCTACACATAAAGCAATGTTGCTTTTTGTCAGTGTAAACGTCTTCTACCCATTGTGCTTTATAAGAACACATTGTGATATTTAAATTATTACAACACAGACTCAGGGGTAGTAAGCACTATATAAATACATTTTTTGTGTAAATATTGGGGAAGACCTACACATCTGATGGGTTTACAGTGCATGCATATCTCCTGAACAGAGCCTGAACAAAGTGAAAAGCTGCCTCTCTTAAGTATGTGTGAAGTACTAACAATGTTTGAGCCTTTGTTTACCCTCCGCTGCATTTGCATCAGGTGTGCTGACAGCCAGGAGTCTCGAACAAAAGGAGGCCATCCCTCAGAATCGGCCTTTGTAGTGGGCCCAGCAGGAGTCTGAACTAAGAAAGCCCCCTCCCCGCCTGCACTTTGTTGTGGATCGAAAGCAGACAACAACGTGCAGGCACTGCTGAATGCGTCCCGGTGTTTCCAAATTGCACAGGGTTGAATTCAGCATATTTTTCAGCGGAGTCCAAATTCTTGGCAGGGTGGACGGCGTCCACCCTGTGCAAATAGTGGATGGACACCATTCACCCACGTGCATAACCCGACTTGCGACCTGATTACAGTAGGCCTGGCTTTTGACATGGGGGAGCTGGGTACAGGCCCAGGGCGCCAATCTTCTGAGAGGTGCACGCACCTGTGTGCATTCAGGTTATGCAAACGGCAGCGCCCCTCTCAGCTTGCTCCAGCCTTGTCCGTGTTCCTGAGTGCTCGTTTCTCTCTCAGATTTGACTGTTTAAAGTGGGCCTTCATTATCATGCCGCAGGCAATGTTTTTCAGACCCCGTTAGCCCCCTTCCTTGCCCTCCCTTCTACTTCTCACTTCTACTGATGCACACCAACAACAGCCTCATCAGAGTAAGGCTGCTAAACTATGGGCGATTAAGGTAAGCTGGGGAGGTCTGGAGAACTTTGGGGAAGATTTACAAGCCCCTCTTTGCACCGCCATTGCGTCACTTTTTTTGACTCAACGGCGGCGCAAACAATGGCCCTATTTACAACGTGACGCATCTAGGAAGATGCGTCACGTTGTAAAGCTCTGTGTCACATTATACCTGCGTTAGGTATAATGTATGCAGGGTGGCGTTCCTACGCAAGAAAGCCTTGTAAAAGTGATGCAGTGAAATCTACAAGATTTCACTGCGTCACTTTTAGGACGCCACTGCATCAAAACCTTATGGCTGCTTGAAGCAGGCGTAAGGAGTGACGCAGTGTAGTGGGAATAGGTCACAAAATGCATTGCTGGAGTTGCGTCGTGCTTGCGACACGACTCCAGCAATGCGTGACTTTTGCCCCAACTGATGCGTCAGACTTTCTGACGCATCTGTCAATCCGTCCGCCATGGTGCGCCGTATTTTAAATACCAAACAAACAACACAGGGTCTTGGCTCAATTCAGTAAGGCTAAGCCTTAAATATCCAAAACAATCACAATTGCCAATACTGATATTACTTCCAACATGACTTTAGAGGGGCATAGAAATTAAGTCCATGACAACCCTAATTCTCATTTAAATTCTTTCAAATTTATTACTGAAAATCATTTTATATTTTATATTTTATAATAAATCTTTTCAAAATGTTTTCATTATAAAAAACACTATCAATACAACACCTTCTTTATACTAATAGACAGATCTCATTTCCCACATCCTCTACCATACCATTCTCAATCCACATTTACCGCATTCTCTACTTCATACAAATCTCAATCCCCATTCACAACCATTTATAACCCACACATAACTACAGCCATAAAGACAAAGCAGCCTGGTTACCCTACTTTTATTTACTATTCTTTTAAATGCCAGGTGTCTAAACCAAACAACGAAGAAACTACTAAATTGTCTTTCGAATGCACTATTCCCCTAGATAAACAATTTTTTGGGAATTAAAGCACAATTCTGCAGTGCACGAAAGCAACAGAATCAACCACAGTTTGTTTGGTACACAGAAAAGAAAAAGGTCGACGCATTTCGAACCCACTTCTTAAAGGGTTCTCTTCGGAACCACAATAGCGGTAACAAAAAAAACAAAAAATCTTACTATCCAGACACAAAAACTTGATTTAACTTAATTTAGCAAGTGCCACAAACCAGTATCCGACCATCTTACCTCTTGAAATAGTCAATCAGTCAACTACTCTTTTCACAAACAATCTCGGTCTTGGCCAAATAAACAAGTAAACACAGACTTTGGGAAGATCCTGCCATAATCTGTACGAATCTCCTGGCTTGTGTTTCCAACATATAGCTTAGGGCATGGGCACAGTATCCCATAAACTACATATTTAGATTTACAGTTGGAAAAGCTATCATGCTTCCAATGTGTACCAAAAAGTTGGTTTAGGTGGTTTAGGTAACCGCGCACGTACCACATGATTGAATGCAAAAAGCGGACCATTGTGAAACGATTGATCCAAATTTTTAATCAAGTGCCAGTTTTGATGTATGATTTTTTAAGAAATTACATGGGTCTAGCTCCGATATGTGGTCATCACAAATGCGGCTCATGTTACTGTTGTGAGCAGACAATTGAGGGTTCTCTGGTTTCCCATAATGGTACACATTGGAAGCATGATAGCTTTTCCAACTGTAAATCTAAATATGTAGTTTATGGGATACTGTGCCCATGCCCTAAGCTATATGTTGGAAAGACGAACCAGGAGATTCATCAGAGAATCACGCAACACAAATCTAGGATTAGAAAAATGTGGAAACAGCTCCCCTAATTAATCACTGGAAATCGACAGGTCATACTGAAAGAGACCTTAAATGGACAGTGATTTCCAAATTGGAACCAGATGCAAGAAGGGGCAACTTGGACCAAAAATTGAGCCAACGTGAGGCAATGTTAATTATTAAATTTAATACAGCTACAAATGGACTAAATGAACATGCTGAACTTTATAAATTGTAATTATCATGTCCTGTTATTGCATTTTTTATTCAGCTGGCAAGGGATGTATCAACAAATGTTTAACGTACAGATTATGGCAGGATCTTCCCAAAGTCTGTGTTTACTTGTTTATTTGGCCAAGACCACACTGGCCAGATGTCTCTTTAGAGTGAATCGAACAATGATACCTTGTTGCAAGCGTTTTTATCGCTATGACGATAGTTTTCTAATGCAAACTACGTTTCCCAGAAGCACAAAGCAAATTATCCATAATTCTGTGAGCTAAACGTTAAATCAGAGTTAGTCGATGGCCGTACGCAGATAGCGTTCCACAACAGTGTTATGCGAGAAAAAGATGGATCGTTAAATAGAAGTTCCGCTGTCCCTGGGAAAAGGTATGTTTAGATTCACCACAAGCGGCGATATAGGGAAAGGAGATAAAAACGGATGACCGCCGTCTGTTTTGTACTGGAAGATATAAGAACTAAGTATTAGGTCTGCTACTGTTCTAAACTAAAGCCAGATTTTCCTGATTTTGCAGAGGCAACAAAGTTACAAACTGAATGATTCGGAAGCTCAACGGTTATTGAAAATGAACGCAGTAGAAGGAACACTCACTCTTTTTCGTCCGCGTCTTTACGTGTATTGAAGGTAATCTGCTTTTAGGAACTTCAAAATAGTTACTGCTTTGTGCTAAGAGACAGCAGGTCAGTTTGATATGATCGTTTTACTCTCTTGCAGAATTTGTGCTTCGTTTTTAGAAAAGAGGTTCTGAAAACCCACATCCTTGTATACTGTAAGTGGCATTGCTCTCATTGTGATAAGATTCAAGACAATTCCATAACCCAAGACAAACGTTCTGATTTGATTTCTTTTTTTCTTTTTTGTTTATTTGTTTAGATTGTTTGTGAAAAGAGTAGTTGACTGACTATTTTAAGAGATAAGATGGTCGGATACTGGTTTGTGGCACTTACTAAATTAAGTTAAATGAAGTTTTTGTGTCTGGATAGTAAGATTTTTCATTTTTTTGTTACAGCTATTGTGGTCCTGAAGAGAACCCTTTAAGAAGTGGGTTCCAGACGCGTCAACCTTTTTCTTTTATATGTACAAAACAAACTGTGGTTGATTCTGTTGCTTTCGTGCACTGCAGAATTGTTGTTTAATTCCCAAAAAATTGTTTATCTAGGGGAATAGTGCATTCGAAAGACAATTAACTAGCTTCTTCGTTGTTTGGTTTAGACACCTGGCATTTAACAGAATAGTAAATAAAAGTAGGGTAACCAAGCTGTTTTGTCTTATTGGCTGTAGTTAGGTGTGGGATGTAAACGGTTGTGAATGGGGATTGAGATTTGTATGAAGTAGAGAATGCGGTAAATGTGGATTGAGAATGGTGTGGTAGAGGATGTGGGAAATTAGGTCTGTCTATTAGCATAAAGAAGGTGTTGTATTGTTATTGTGTTTTTTATAATGACAACATCTTGAAAAGATTTATTATAAAATATAAAATCTAATATGATTTTCTGTAATAAATTTGAAAGAATTTAAATGAGAATTAGGGTTGTCATGGACTTAATTTCTATGTCCCTCTAAAGTCATGTTGGAAGTAATATCAGTATTGGCAATTATGATTGTTTTGGGTATTTTAAATACGGCGCATCCATGGTGGCGCACAGATTTTTTAGGGTGGCGCAAGGAAAGTGACACATCTCTAGAGATGCGTCACTTTCTTGTGAATCTGCCCCTTTGTGTTCAGAAACCATTCACTACTCAGCCAGGGTGAACACAAAAGGGCCCCACCTTGCTGCCTCATTATATCCATTAGCATGAGCAAGGGTGCCAAATTTCTTCCCGCCCAGGGCCCCTATCTTAGCAAGGGCCAGTTCGACATTACATGAAGGCTTTACTGCCTTCCCCAAAATGTAGAACACCTCTGTGGACCTCAAAAGAACAATACACTGAATACCTTATTTATGTAAGTACAAGTTTACATTAATTTGGATGGAGTTTGTCCCCCTGGAAAACAGATTGTCCCCCAGGGGTACCGGTATCTAGTGAGCATGATTTTGTGTAGGTGGAAACCCATGGGGTACCAAAAAAGTCCACCAACTGCATTATGTCGACAAAACAGATGGTATCACAACATGAGAGGGCTGAGGCAAAGCATTGACTCACCAAAGCTGCAACACTACATAACACATGCCATCACCATAAGACCACAGGCATGTGCAGCAGGCAGTCTCCTGTTTACCTTCACATGATGCAGAGGGGGTACAGCAGACATATGCGCCTCACTCGCCCCCCTCCCCAAAAAACAAATCCCCATGGGTAGATGGCGCACAGAGGAGGGCCTCATGAGAACAATGCACAAAGTCCAACCCTCAAGAAGAATATCAGAATATCTCTGACAGACTCTTAAAGCTGCTCCGTAGTTGATGGCTTCTCTTCGTAAGCCTGGGGATAAAGTGGTTTCATTAAGACACTTTAAATGCAAATAAAATACACCGGGCTCGATGCACCAAGAATTGTTGGCATCCCACGATCTGTGATTTATAAAAAAAGGGGACTTGCAACTGCAAAACTACTTAATACACTTCAGCAAATCCCTTTTTTGTCATAGGAAAAGGAAAAGGTATTTTCCAATGCTATTTTTTCAGCCTTTGTTAATTAAAATCTTAAAGTACATAGTTGGAATCAAACACACAAAGACAGGGGCATAACGCAGACATCCGCGGCACAACCGGCCCCCAACCCCTCAATGGGGCCTCATTCAGCAAAAGGCAAATGATATCTGTGAGATATGGGACACTGAGGGGCCACACATCAAATTCTGCTTCGGGAGGGTGGGGGCGGCTGGCCTCATCATTTGTTTGCCTTATGCCTCTGCATTGAGATGACACATTATAGCCAATGACTGGCTCACGTAGCCTGCAACATCAATAACAGAAAGGCAAGCAGAAACAAGCATTTGCAATGCAATTGGTCTCGCTTTAGTGAAAGTTAGAGCTATTGACGTTGTAAATGACAATGTTTTTTACTTTTGCTTTTTTTGTTTACATTGGAGTGATCATATTTTCATTGCGCTTTTGCCATTCATATGATCTCGCAGGGCTGGAGAACCAGAAAATGAGAAATAGGTTATGAGGGGCGGGAGGTGTGAAATAAATGACACAAGCGGAAAAAGAAATTAAAAGAAAGGTGCTTATGGCACGCAGGAAACCTGGGCCTCATGGGCTGGTGATGCTAGCAGGACACTGGGTGATGAGGATACTGTTTGGGGCTGGCATGTTGAAGGTACTTTTGTGTTTCAAAATGTAAACAGCCTCACAAAATATTTACGAATTTACACAATAAAGCAATATGATATTAAGCTGCACTGGATAGCCGTAGAAGTCTCGCAGTCGCAAGATGGTGTCAGCGGGAATCTACGCCACTCAGCCGCGCACGCCATATGCATGGACCATCGGCTATGTGGACAGACCATCGATACCGAACCTGGGAGGGAACAGGACGCAAGTGATTAGTCTCCATTTCCAACCTGTTGGGATCGTTACGGACGCTGATAACCTTCGCGGGGTGTTCCCTCTAGGAACAGCGTTACAGACATTTTTCAAATGCTGGCTGCTTTGTTACTTTGTTGCCTCCGTGCTCGCTTCAATTACCTTCAAGCTTGTGCTACAACCGGCGAGTAGACGACAGTGGACGACATGTTGACCAAGGGTGCCAAAAGCGGCAAAGGTAAGAAGATGAAAGGACCTCAACCCGTCCAAGTCAGCGCTGTTCTCGGGGATGCTGCAACAACGGACAATCTAACCAGAGGTAAACGGGAGGCCAACAGCTTCAAAAGAACTACAGGGAGACTCGGGGGTGGAGGTGTTACAAGAGAAGGTGCAGACTCTCAACCGTCTATTGTAAAAATGTTTTCTGGAGTTAAGGCACCATCCCTTATACCAGACATTATACTAGACTCCCCCCTCCCCCCTGAGAGTGAACCTAATAGCTCACTATTAGTAACACAAAGGAGCCTGAACCCTAATCAAACGCCTACCGCCTTAAAGGAAAACTGCGCCTCCGTACAACCTGAGGTAACTGTATCCCCAAGCAAGCAGCTGGAAGGCAAAAATGGTACAGAACGACTGCTAGACTCTAGTAATTTACCTTCCAATTTACCTTCCAATCCAGCCCCATAGAAGATGCTATCAGAATAATAGCAGATTTAGGAATAGTGGCACCTTCAGCTTCTGCTACCGTAGTCTTGGGCTCCGCCACGATAAAAGATGTATCAGGGACCGGAGCAAAACTCCTAGCAACCGGCACTACTGATTACATCCTTAGCCTAGAAGCTAATCCTGGCCCCCAAGCTCCTTGGACTCTGGAGCTCAGTGGTGAAAACTTTTACTCCGTATCGGACAGCTCTTTGACTACAGATGAAGGTGGAACTAGCTCAAGCGTAGATAACAGCATTGACCCCTCTAAAGTCACTGGAACTGTGCAGCGCCAGAAAAAAATAAGAAACAAGACAAAAAGACGCAGCCAGCTCAAATGGGACTACTCAGACTCTCAGATGTCTTATCCCCTCGGTGAGGAAGCAGATCAGACTTCGCTTGGGGAAAACTTGAAAACTAAACCAGAATCCATGGCAGGACCCTCTCTAGATTCTATCCTAGCTTCAATCAAGGAATTCCAAGAAGAGGTTCGCTCTGACAGTCGCTCAGATAAAGGGGCCACTAAAAAACTACAAGGGGGCTTGAGAAAGTTAAATAAAATATGCACCGACATCAGTGACCGTGTCAACATGGTGGAGGGCCGCACAGAGAGTCTAGAAACAGAAGTAACTACCCTAAAAGATCAAGGCTCTGCTCATGATGCATGCCTGATGGACTTAATGATGAAGATGGAAGAACAGGAGAATTGACAACGCAGGAATAATCTCCGCTTGGTTGGCATCCCGGAAGGAGTCGAGGGAGACGATCCATGGCGATATATCGTGAAACTCTTACAAGAAGCTTACCCGAATCAATCAAACTGGAACTGGGACTATGAAGTCCAGCGGGTACATCACTTCCTCTTTAACTTAAAACCACGGCAAAATCGTAGTAGCTCACCCGGAGAGAAACCCAGGGCTTTCCTTGTGTTCTTCGGGAACTTTCTTCTTAGACAGCTAGTCTATGAGCAAGCCCGACTGAACTCCCAGAAAGGGGCTAACAGGGTAATGTTTTTTGCCAACCTTGATTTTTGCCACTCAACTGTAGAGCGGAGATGGCACTTGCGCCAATTAATTGCCCCCTTTCAGCAGCTGGGAGCCCAAGTGTTTTTAATGAATCCTGCCACATTGAAAGTCATTTTAAACAGGGCACCCGGATCTTTTTGTCTGAGATCAAGGCAGGCCAATTTCTGGGGGAGGCTAAGGCAAAAAAGGGATCGAGTTAAAGGTCAGATGAAACTTACCTGACTGAGAGAAATTCACTAAGTCTAATAAATGAGTACTAGCCTACTGTAATGACTCTTTCTCAACTTTCTGACTCTTTTTGATACTACTTGCTCTGCCAGGCACATATACAGGCACATATACAGGGGTTCTTCTGGTAGCTCAGTTCTTGGATGCAGGGAGCCTTCTTTTTTTGGTTTATGATCTTTGGTGTTTTATTCTACTTTTCTTTCTTATTCTTTTTTCATTATTGGCTATGTTCCTTCTTTATCTCGTGTTTAATCAAGTCTTTTATGCATAGATCAATGCCAAATTTTCCTGGCTGTACTATAAGATGCGGCCTCGCGGCGAGGAATTATTACTGACAACCATCACTCAGGGTTCTCCTGATTGCTCTATTCTTGGGGGAGGGAGGGATTGGGAGGGTAGGGGGGATAACTGCATGGTGGTGGAGAGACCAATGACATTTGTAACTACTATATTGGCAAGAGATAGTGTGAAGCTATTTTTGAAGTTAAGAGATACAAAAACGCAAAAAAGAAAGGAAAAGAAAAAAAGGAAAAAGAGAGAAAGAAAAATGTGCAAATTGAGTAAACATGTGGCATTGGCAGAGAAGAGGATTTTGGAGCATCATTACATGCAGGATAAATATGTCTATAATGTGGGGTTACATAATTTCTATGTTGGTTAAACCTGATTATTTGGAAAATAAGAAAACATTTTGTATGAACAATCAAAACACCCTTAAAATTGTGTCAGTAAATATTTGTGGTCTGAACGATGCCCTGGAAAGACAGAAGGTAGCTCAGGGCTTGCGCTCACTGGGGGCTGAAATAGTTACCCTCCAGGAAACACATGTAGAAGGATCCCAGAAGCATCTATTGAACTCTTTGGAGTACAGGGTCATTGGAGGGACTACACAGGGTGCAAAGATAAGAGGGGTAGGTGTTATGGTACAAAACAGATACCAGTTGAACTCAACCCGGGTGACATCTGACCCACTTGGTAGATGGGTTATAGCGGAATGTCATCTACCTCCCAACTTTGTTTTCACTTTATGCTCCATATATGGGAGTAACACTGTTGACCCCGGAGTTATTAACTGGATCACGGGAGAACTCGCTCACTGGCCACTTCCGATTGTTATCTGTGGGGACCTCAACATCAATTTACCTAGTAACTAGAAAGCAAACAATCAATGGCCCTATGTAGGTAGAAAGCCCAAAGTATATCAAGCCATGCTCAATCTAATACAAGCTCATGGGCTTAGCGATGTGTGGGCCAGCTTAAAATCTACCCAGCCGGGCTATACTTACTTCTCAGCCCCACACTTCTCCCTAGCAAGACTAGATTACTTTCTGGTTTCATCTTTTTTAGTCCGAGATTGCTCTATAGATATTGCCCCACGATTCATGTCAGACCGTAACCCACACATCATAAAACATCAGGGGGCTGAGTTCCAGGGGGGAGACCCCGAATTGGAGCTTCGAAAAAGCTTTACTCTATGATGATGGATATCAAACGCACATGCAGGGGTGGATCAGAGAGTTTCTCGAGCTACATATAGTGTCCGCCACTGTTATGATTGTATGGGATGCACTGAAGGTGGGCATCCAAGAGGAGACCTTACGGTTCTCTATAAGGAAAAACAAGAAAGAAAAGGAACAGATCTTGAAGTTACAAGCAAAGATGAAAAAAGCAGAGGAGAAATTAATTTTGTCAGTTCAAATGGGGGCTGAATTTGAAGCTGCTCAACTTGAAGTAACAGTCAGCAAGGCTGAAATTGGGTCAATATTTGCTGAGAAGGCAACAGCTAAATGGGCTTCCGGAAGAGAGAAAATCTATGAATGCAGCGACCGCATTGGCCATCAATTGGCCCTTAGAACCAGACAGCAGGTGTCTGCTAGTGAAATACTCTCAATTCAACTTAACACCACGAATGATCCAACTAAGATCCGAAGAGCATTCTACAAGTTCTATCAGAATTTCTATTCTGAGGAGAATATAGGGCCATCAGATTTGAGAGAGGAAGAGATCTCTGAATCACTTTAGCTGAACTCAGTGCAGAAGATTATGACCAATTAGAGGATCCTCCTACCTGGGACGAAATAGCTAAAGCCCTGGCAAGTCTACCAATTGGTAAAGGGGCAGGCGCCGACTGTATCCCGGTTGAGTTTTATAAAATATTCGCCCCCCAATTAAGTGCTCTTCTTACCTCATTATTAGTTTCCATTTTTAATGGGGTTTCTCCACCTGCTTCCTGGTCCCATGCTGAGATTGTAATATTCCCGAAGAAGGATAAGTCACCACTTAAAATGGGGTCTTACAGCCCAATTACTCTAATTAGTTGCGACTCCAAGATATATGCTAAGATTTTTTAAACTAGACTATCCCTAAGAATAGAACCCCTAGTGTCGCACTGGCACCACAGGTTCAGCCCCAAGAAAAGTACTACTGAAGATATCCGATGGAACATCACACTACTGGACGCAGCTCAGATTTAAGGAGACCCGATGTCACTAATCCTGCTTGATGCTGAAAAAGCGTTTTACCGGGTCTCCTGGCTATTTCTGTGGGCCGTTATGAGAAGGATGTGCTTCGGGCCTAAGGCAACCCAAGCCATACAAGCTCTTTATCTTAATCCCACAGCTAATATCTCAATTAATGGGAAACTGACGGAGCAGATTAAAATCTAACGGGGGACTCGCCAAGGCTGTCCGTGTTCACTTCTGCTCTTCGCACTATATATAGATCCTTTCATCAAAGCAATAGGAAACAACCAAGCTATTCGTGTGGTGAGCCGATCTGGCGTAGACACTAAAATCATGGCCTATGCTGACGACTTGGCCGTAGTGACCCCCGAACCTGAGAATGCGGTTAGAGCACTGGAACAAGAGGCCCAAGAGTTTGGGAAAATCTTGGGTTATGCTCTTAATAAAGGTAAAACGCAGAACATCTTAAACAATGAAATTAATTGGGTGGACAGTCAGGTTGTTCAGAAAGCTAAATATCTGGGGGTTACCATGAATGTTTTTTGTAAAGCTTTTTGCCGGTGCTTGTAGCACCTTTCAAACCACCACATAAAAAATGCAAACGCTAGTTAAATTAAGTACACAATCTTTTAAAATTGTGTACATTACCATTAGTGGGTACATAAATAAAACTCTTGGCCCTAGTGACACATCATTTACATATGCTTTTTTAAGTTATAAGGCAGCACAGAAATGGATACAACAAAGTACTGCCATTTCGGAGGGTTTAGGATTAGGAGTTAGTTAGCTCACAGTCATGTTTTTTTTAAAGTCACAAGTAAAGAATTTGATAATCTGTTAATATCTCTGAGTTTGAAAATAGGGACAATCTATGGTAACATTCTGAGGGCGTAAATATAGTGCAATGTTATCACCATTTTAACAGTTTTGACCCACCCACAGAATAACAACTGCAGAGGTGGGACCAACATGCATCGTAACGCATTATTCTCTGATATAAGAGTGACAGATTAGCCCTCTCATGCGGTTGGCAAAGATGTAGAAGAAAATGGGTTATGGGGGGGGGGGTCTCTTCAGGCCATCATCTCTTTGATTGTAATGTATGGCACACCAACTAGTTTGGATGTTGCATAGGCCAGAGCTGAAACATGGTCACAGTCCACTCAGACCCTGACACAACCTGGGCCAATGTGTTACAGTTCCCAAGGGCTCATTAATGTTACTTTTAGTTCACCTGGTAACACACAGGGCTGAGCGCGTTCTGGTGTAGTTGACCCCCATGTAAAAATAAGGTATGGCTCACATTGGGTACTACTCCCCATCTGGCCGCATCGCATGCAGGTCTGATTCAGCGTGTCCGCTGGGAGCTGAGGAGACTTATGCATCACGGAAATTGGGCCGTAGTGGGGGAGTCTGGATGGAAGAGTCAGTTGTGAATCCTCAGTGTCTATTCACAGACATGTAGGGGAGAGAGATATAGCATCCTCCCTCCTTGGCTCACCAGATGGATCCCTTGCCTACCATCTATTCCTGCAGCAGGCCGGGACCAATCATAGGTCCGGGTGTGTACTCAATGCTCTTGCATAGTGTGCTTCAACAGAAGCCACAGAGCCTCAAGCATGGATCAAAACAAGATGGATGATTGGATATGGCACCCCTATTGCCCAAGGGTCTCCTTTCTCTGAATCTGTATTCAGGGCACCAGCAGAGGCACTGGGTTTGTCCGACACTTACTAGACAATAAAGGTAAGCTTCTGTTGACTGTGGACAAGCTCCATCTCCCCTTTAACGATCACATCTGAATCGCAAAAGGGCGTTGGGGGGAGGGTTGCTTTTGTTTGCAAGTCTCACTAGGATGAACGAATGGTTTGTGATTACAATTATTGAAAAAAATATGTATGTGTCACTGACTCCTGTAAGGTAGAAACAATGCAACAATGAGCAATGGCGAGGAGGGCTGTTAGCTGATTTGGAAGGGCATTGCTACTGATGGACTCAGGAGGAACAGACAGGGGTCCAAGGACAACTCTTGCATGATGGCCCAATGTCATTCCTAGCAGATTTGTTTTGTGTACACCTGCCCCTTTAAGAACAAAAACTCCTATTAAAAAAAAAAAATGCTTTCCTTCTAGAAATGTGACTGTAGGGATAGAGGTCTGCTGTTCCATGCAAGCCATCCATACCTTTGTTCACGGGCATTTGCAGGAGTCACAAAATGCATTCTGCTTAATTAATATTCTTTATATAGGAATTTCTTTTCACCTACTGTGTATCGAACCTTTGTGATGCGGCTGATCAGACATTCGACCAGTGTGCAAAAGCACCAACTGTGGTGCAGGTAGGCTTCTAATACCTTGGGCCTAGAATGTCCGGATCAAGTGGTTAAAGCAAAAGTGATATTTTATGAAAATCATCGCCATCATATCCATTTGTTGGTGTAGGGCAGCGCCTCAAGCCTTCCTACTGTACTGCCCTATGTCATAAGAAAAGGACAGGAATGGGCCGCATCTATGAGATGTGACGCATGCCTGTCCTCCTACACAGGGCTGGCACACAAATGGCTGTCATGCACCAACGCAGGCACCCTTGCACCATTGTGCAAGGGAATCTGCTTTGAAATCAAGTTGTTTTTGTGTGGTTGTTTGTGTGGTTGTTTTTTAATTGCACTGCGTTGCCTCACACCACATCTACAAGGCCATGAAAAGCCAAGCAGGGTGGCGTTATGTGGCCTCGTGGATATGGTTAAGCCCAGTGCGCCATTGGAACGTCATAAAAAGTGACGTTCTGGTGGCACACTGGCCTTGTAAATAAGCCCCTTAGTTTAAAAAAAAACAATATGCCATTTCTTTTAGGTTAAACATGCTTTTTAAAACAACATCTAGTCGGATAATTATGAGGGTAAAGGTGGAAAGTTTAAATCAGTTTTTTCGTGGTAAACGCGAAAGCTAATATAATTCCAATTAAATAACAATGGAAGCAGAAATAATTTCAGATAACAGGAATCACGGAAGAGCAACTTTGGGTATCTGGGAGTTTTACAGCTGCCCAAGTACATATTAAAAGAATATTTGTTTCCCACTGACATCTAAATAGGTAAATTATGCTTAAAATCTTATTTAGTAATCCGACTGCAGATGCCTGGGGCTTTCATTTGAGACCTTTTGACCTAACCATGATTTTCTAATTTAAAAAATAAATTCAAGTTAACATTGTGTAGATAGATAGGCAAGCACCTCAAAATAAATTAAAACATTTGATTTTTATAATCTTCAATCCCATTTCCTAGGCAGAAACTCCTGCTGCTCACACATAATTGTCTCACTTCACACCAGTGGCGGCTGGTGAGATTATGGCGTCTGGTGAGATTTGAAAGTAGTTAGGCGTAAAAGTTTGTAATGAGTGGCTTGTGGCAAGCGAGCTCAGTGAGCGAACCTGACTGCTAATGGGAGGGTTTGGGGGGGTTCTACCACCGCAAAAAGTTTGAAAAAAAGAGCGAGCAAATGGTGCATTTACAAGCATATTTGAGAAAGCAAGAAGGTTAATAATGCAATTGTTAAATTCTAGTTTTAACATCAATAATGCTCACTAATATTACTGCAAATAATCGCTGTGACACACTGACATTTCTCATATGTGAGGTCCTGTTTTGATCTAAAAGAATTTTTTTATATGGATGTTGCATTAAACAAACACAACATTTCTCTAAATAATGTCTGTAATACCCTCTCACACCACCTACATTCAAATAAATTAAAGAAAAATCGTATTTAAAACTGTTTATTTAAGAATTGTTCAATGTCATCAGGGCAAGAATCTCTGCAGAGCCGGCTCAATAAGGGGACCCATGAAATTCTGGGGCTCTGGGCCAGAGCTGAGCCCACTTGGTCTCTGACCAAGCCTGGTGTTTTTGTTTATGTCCTGATGCATGTCCTGATGCATGGCTTGCATTTTATTTCTTGCATTTGAAAGCCCCTGTTTTCATCAAACCCCTATAGGTAGGCTGCAAGCCATTTTAGAAACACTTCCGAGGGTCACCTCTTCTTTTTCCTTCCAAATGACTCTAACCTTCCTTTCCATCCTCTGCAGGCATCTTTACTTCGAGCACAACTTTCCCTAACACACGCTTATGTTTGCCTTAATTACCACTGACTTTCTGCGAATTGCCCACAACCCACTTTAAAGATAAAAACCTCACCTTTATTGGAAAGTGATACCCCTGCAACTTAACACTACCTACTCTAGCTTACATTTGAACACCACCAAACATTCACATGAACTCACATGCCCCCCCTTAACCCGCTAATGTCCAACCCATCTAGTAGTGACACATGGCACCCCACAAATACATAACCAGCACCTTTGGCACATTCTGTGCCAGGGCCTGTTAAAGCTAAAACGTGGCCCATTTCACGTCAATTCTTGGAGCCCCCTCCCTTCCAGGAGCAATTACCAATACCATGATGTAACATAGCTTTAAAACAAATAAATAGAGCAAAAACCACAATCAACAACCCACTATATAAAGGAAGATTGTGATCACGAGGAGTGGGCAGAAAAGCATAGCCTGAAAGCTGCTAGCCTGGACTTTGAGATGAAGGCTACAACCACCTCCCCCTGCCCATCTTCCTCTCACACAAACATATGCAGCAGCTCATGAAGGAACTGGGGCCCATTTTGCTTGAAAGAGATTAATTGCCCTGATATCATCCCTGTCCCGTTAAAAAGGGAAACAATAAATACATGTACAGGATAGCCCTAGAGGGCGCACTGCATGAGGCCGCTCTGTAGAGCTGCTCCGCCGGCTGAGCTCATAATCCGACAACAATCATTGGAATCAAGGCCCGCCTCCTGCCTTAGCCGTCTGCTACAGCTTCCTGAATGGCTGTGGAGTATTTGGGCGGAATATCGCGGAAAGAAACATCGCCATTGCGTAGTTAGCTGCGTGTGTGACTCTGGGCCAGTGCTGATGGCGTGGCGGCTCAGGGCGCGCTTGGACAGGTCGCTTGAGGTAGGCCATGGCTGGTGCTGGGGGTGGGCTGGGAGTGCCAGGGGTGTGCTTGTCTCCCTGGACCTGGCGTGCAGCAGACCATGTGGCGGATCATAGAGGGCCGGTGGGCATCCGGCCCACGCATCCCACGCCGCCTCCGGGTCCCCGACCGCACGGCATCTCAGCGTCGGGTTTGGCTGGGGGCTGCGCCATATCTCCTGGCCTCGTGCACGGCCAGTGCGTGGCCACGGACCTGCTTTAGGTTGCTTCAGTGCGCCGCTCTGTTTCCCTGCACGCCGCCTGCCAAGTGCACTTTACCTGGCTAACGTTCTGCCACTGCGCACTTCAGCTTGGGGCTTTCTTACCATCCGGGAGGCCTTCCTGCTACCACCGGCCTTGAGTTCCTCTGACAGAGTGTGGTGAAGACGCCTCGGGAGACCAGCGTCACCGTTGCAGTTCCAATTGCGGTGTCGCTTAGCCGCCAGTCTTGCTGCAATCTGCGGGGCTGCCCCTGCGCTGCACGCTGTTGCGCTGTCTGCTTGCTTCTAGCGCTGATTGCCTCTGCCTCCTCTGGTCAGCCCTGACAGTGCTTCTTCTGACTGTGCGAACCACTACGTGATTGGGCCTGGTTTTGCCTCCCTTGCCCTGGCCTCCCTGACGTTGGCGTCCAACATAGATACGGGCCTGCAGTGCCCGTGGTATCCCCCCCCCTTTCGGACCTGGTGCCAACCTGTTGCGTCAGACAGTTTGATCCTACACTGGTCTCGGTGACGGCTGCATGTTGACCCTTGGGGATGGCTTTATGCTGGCACTCTTGGGGGTGCTGCGCCTTGCTCACACTACAACTGCCGCAGCCTCTAAGACCCCCTTACAGTAGACCTTGCTGGGGGTGCTGTATCAATTTCATTTGTTGGGGCTGTGGTATACTTAAGACACTGTGGAGGCCTGTGTTTAATTGCTATACCAGCGTATTGGGCGTACAGGTTTGCGTGTGCACCATGGGGAAGGGCCAACCACGCCTCACCTTTGAACCCCGGAAAACTGGCAGGTCGGCCCAACATGCAGCCTCGGACTTGTAGACAGACACTCCTAATGATCACTTAACTAATAGTGACAAAACGCTCCTTGCGGTGCAGGCCAGCCTGCAGTCCATTGATGGTAAGATAGACCACCTCAATCTTCGCATGGATTACATGTCATCCAAGTTGGACAAGCATGCACAGCACCTGGGGAGGCCGAGACGCGCATCTCGGATGCTAAAGATGGGTTGCAGCAGGTTACAAAAAGGCGGCCTCTATGGAGAGAGCCCTCGCCATCATACCGGCCCGTAATGAAGACTTGGAAGCTAGATCTCGCCCTAACAACATGCGCATTACGGGCCTGCCAGAATCCACGAATATGGGCCGCCTTGAGACCTATGTGGAGAAGCTTCTACAAGATATTTTTGGGTCAGAACAATTATCGCACGTCCTCATCGTGGAGCGCGCCCATCGCTCCTTGGCTGCAAGACCCACCCTGGGCACCCCACCTCATCCTATCATTGCCCGCCTTTTAAATGATAGAGACCGGGATACGATTCTCCACCTGGCCCGGGAGAAGGGCACCCTCACACATGAAGGTAACACCCTTGCCTTTTACCCCGATTTCACTCTGGCAGTACAGGAGGCCCGTAGGGAGTACCAGCCTGTCAAAAATCTCCTCATTGCTGCACGTATAGCATACGCTATGCTTTATCCTGCAAGGTTGCGAGTGGAAGACAATGGGGAATACAAGTTCTTCACCTGCCCAAAATCGGCTTTGGATTTCGCTAAGTCTGTATACTGTCACAACCGGTCCCCCAGACACACGGGAGGAGACGAAACTGCAGGCCACAACGACACGGCTGATGGACAAGGCGGACTTTAACTTCTCTATACTGCAGGGGTGCAATGCCCCTGATTCTTCATTTAATATTGTACTGTATCCTGCCTGGTGGAGCTTCTGGGGGGCTGCGGAATGTTCTGGACTGTGGCATGAATATCTCAATCGTTATTGTCCTTTTGCTTACACCAACCCGTTCTGTCCTTTCAGTTTACTGGTTTTTACCACAATGTTGGGAGGGCTCTCCTTCACGTACACATACAATATTTGACCACAGGGTCTGGGTCTGGTAGGGCACGATAGCTCGGCCACCTCCTACTCACACTGGGAGGGAGTTTGTGCTCGGCGCCCCCCCTATATGGGTGCACACCGTCATTGGTTGTTCCCATGGTTTTGTACTGGGGGTTCTTTTTTGGGTGTTCGGGAAGGCTTTGGCTTGTTGGGGTGGCTGAAGTGGGTGGGGGTGATGCGGTGGGGGGGTGATTTGGGGTTTGCTCATGTGGCTGGACAGTTATCTACTGCACTGGATATTGCTCCTGATTTCTGTTTTCATTTTGGTCATGTGGTAGATTTCCTACTCACTATATTCTGCTTTCAATCTGCACAGTAATGGTATGACAATTTCTTGTCTAACGTGGAATGTACGGGGGATTAATTCACCAAAAAAGATCCGGCAGGTGATCGCTCACTTAGAACACCATCACATTAGCATTGTCCTCCTGCAAGAAACACATCTCACACGACACACTGATCAGCTGGTTGGGACTCGCTGGGCCGGCTTTTGCTTGGCCTCCTCTTATTCCTCCTATAGTCGGGGGGTACTCACACTGATAAAAAAGGGTCTCCCTTTTACAGCTCACTGCACCCATACGGACTCTGATGGTCATTATGCTATAGTGCACGGTACACTAGTAGGTAAACTGGTCACTATTGTTAACTGTTATGGTCCAAATATAGATGACCTAGGCCTATATGAAAGTCTTCTTGCGGTCCTGTGAGACTGGACAGATGCAGCGATTTTTGGGGGGAAGACCTGAACACGCACCTGGATCCCAGAAAAGATAAGTCTAGCGGTAGGGAGGGACATTCGCCAGGGGAGGCTCATGTAATTAATCCAGGGCTAGTGGAGCTTGGTCTGCTGGACGTATGGCGACACAAACATGTAGAAACGCTTGAGGGCACACATATTTCTACAGCGCATGGCAGCTGGTCTCACCTTGATTACTGGCTGGTGAACGAGGGAGTGGCGAGCGGGGTTACTGAGGTGGAGAGTCTGCCACGCACTCTCTCTGATCACTGCCCTGTGAAACTCACTCTCTGTATCTCCCTGGTGACTTCTCGACCCTTCACCTGGCGCTTTCTCTCCGAGTCATTACTGGACCCTCTTTATTTGGAGGCTATTGTACAATACTTTGCCAATAATAAGGGCTCTGTAGATAGTGCTGGAGTACTCTGGGAGGGTTTTAAGGACACTATTCGAGGCACTTGCATCAGTACATGGGCTGGTATATTAAAAGATCTACTGGGCCAAATAGCTAAGGTAGAGGCTACGCTGACCTGCCTTGAGCGTGACTACGAATGTGCACCCAGTGAGTCGACTCTGGCGTCCCACAAGGAGGCCATGCTTGAACATGTGAAATTGGAAGACGAAGAGATGCAATATATCTCTAAGCGACATGTGGCTCAGTCCTTTGGGGAGGGTGGAAGACCAGGACACCACTTAGCCACGAAAATTAAACACCGCTTGAGCCAAGATATAATCGCTAAGATCACAGACAAATCAGGGCGTGATCACTATAGCGACACAGATATTACAGAACAGTTCAGACAGACATATGAGACACTGAACACGTCACAAGGCAAGGCAGACACGGCGGAACTCGATGCCTACTTGTCGCAGGTGGCCCTTGCATGGTTGTCAGCGGGGCAGAGAGATTATTTGGGTCAACCCATCACGGTGGAGGATGTCCGTACGGCCGTGGCCTCTCTCCCTAACAAAAAGGCCCCTGGCCCGGACGGCTTTCCCTCTGAATTTTACAAGGCCTACGCGGAGGAGCTCACCCCGTTTTTGTTGGAAATGTATGCGGAGGCCTATGACTTGGTGTCCTTCCCCCATCTCTCCATGAAGCATTAATTATTACTCTATTAAAAAAGGACAAACCACCTATTCATTGTGACTCATAAAGGCCACTATTGCTCATTAATACCGATGTCAAAATCTTAGCGGAAATATTGGCCAGTCGCCTCCAACCATTGATGCAGAATTTGGTCCTATCAGACCACTCTGGGTTCATACCCACGCGGTCTACCTCTCACAATCTTTGCACTTTGTTTGCTTTGTTCCACACCCTCTCTCCTGAATTGCCGGCGGCAGCCGTCATGCTCAATGCTGCCAAGGTGTTTGATTCAATCGAATGGGGTTATTTGTTCTTTATCCTCCAATGAATGGGCTTCTCTCCCTTTTTTGTTAACTGGGTCAAACTTCTCTATGCACACCCTACGGAGGGGGTCCGAGTGGGGGTCATACCTCAGATCTCCATCACTAGAGGCACTCAACAGGGGTGCCCCCTTTCACCACTGCTGTTCGCCCTCACACTGGAACCCCCTCTACCTCCATGCCCTGACGCTCCTGAGCCCATCCCACAAACGGCTCCCAGATATCTCGAGGTCGGGATGCCGCCGGCATCAACTCCCAGAACGTGGTCAGCTGGGTGTGCCCATAGGTTACGTCAGCCAGCCAGCCCTTTATCTTAGGCACCCTCCGTCTGCCCCAATACAGCGCAACTTGCCTTTTGCGAATAATAGGAGCAGCGCATGCAACTTGCGCGATTTTGGTGGAGTATCCCTAACATATCCCAATATGCCAAGTACAGGGGATGGGATATCTGAACGCCCAACAATCTGGTTTACCAAAGTGAAAATCTGAGACCAATACTGCTCTATCAGTGGGCAAGACCATGCTATGTGTAAAAAAGAGGCAGGGGAGCACCTACATCTCCAGCACTCATCCGTTTCCCGAAGTTCCATCTTTTTCAGACTGATAGGGGTTCTGTAGAACCTGTGCAAGTATTTAAAGTGTATCAACCGTAGCTTATAGTTGGGAGAGAGCTCAGGAGGCTGCCCACAGCAGAAGTTCCATTGTTCCTCGGACAGTGGGGATTGGAGGTCCTCATTCCAATACTGGAGGGACTTAGGCGTGATCACCGGCGCCGTGTTTTGCATTTGCCGGTAGATGCGGGTGACTAACTTGCGCTGGGACGGGGAGCCCACCACACTCTCCAAAGCAGTAAATGTCAGAGGGGCCTGTGGGAAGTCCCCGCTGAGCGCGCGGCATGCTGCCCGCAACCTGTGATACAAAAATAATTCAGAGAAGGGCACGGTGTGGCCCTCCTCTGCCACCGGGGGGGACATGAACTTAGTGTCGGGAAGAGGTCTGCGAATGTATGAAGGTGCATTTTTTCCACTAAGTGTTTGGCAACTCCATCCGCAACACACGGCAGCACCGGGTTATGCATCAAGGAAAGTGAGGGGGCATAAAGCAACGGGACTCTAGCCCTCTCGCGTAGCTCCTCCCATGCCCATTGTAGTGTCCCAGCCGTATCCACATCCCCTCTAGGGCGTTTCGCTGTGGCACATATCGCTACGTTTAGTGGAAGTGGCGCAACAGCATCCCGTTCCACCGCCACGTGTGGTTGAAAGGGAGTTGGGTGGTTCCAAAAATGCAGAAATTGGGCCTGAGCGCAAAGTGCGTATAGCCTCATATCTGGGGCGCCCAGGCCTCCCTGTTTTAAAGGCAGCGTCAGCATGTCCCAAGATACCCTCGACTGTCCACCTGCCCAAGCCAGTTCGACCAGATGGGATCTCAGGGGGTTAAAAAAATGTGATGTGAGCGGAATCGCTATGTTTGCAAATAGGTAGAATAATTTAGGTAATATAATCATTTTAGCCACGGCTATCGCCCATATCTTCACCTTTTCTCCCACCCACATAGGGGGTATTCAGAGGATACCCTTGCGGTGTTCTCAGTCAGGGGAAAGATCACCGACTTGGACCAATTGACTGAGATACCTGCAAGACCCTCAAATCGAACAAACTCACGTAATACAGGATTTAAGTTTTCGTCCGGATTTATAAGATAGAGGGTCACATCGTCCGCATATAGCGATATTAGAAGATTTCTAGAACTGAATCCTATGCCTCTTGCCGTATGATGCTGTCTGATTCTGGCAGCCAGAGGCTCCATAGCTATGGCAAACAACAGCGGGGAGAGGGGGCAACCCTGCCTCGTGCCTCGCGAAATGGAGAAGGCTTCCGACACCAGGCCATTTACTCTCACCCGGGCATTGGGCATTGTGTATAGCAAGCACATTTTTTTGATGAGGAGTGGACTAAAGCCCATCCTGCCTAGTATAGTAAATAAATAGGGCCACTCAAGAGTATCGAAGGCCTTGGTGGCATCCAAAAACACTACCGCTGCCCTAACATCTGGGTGTAAATAATGCAAGGCTGAGAAGATCGTGCGAAGATTGTGTGAGGTTGATCTCCCTGGGATAAATCCCGATTGATCGGGGAGCGCTATTATAGGCAACATGGGTTGCACCCGATTCGCAATTAGTTTGGCAAGGATCTTCACATCCACATTTATCAAGGAAAGGGGCCTATAGGAGTCTAAGTCATCTGTTGGTTTATCTGGTTTTAGTAGTGTGATAATCAAAGCCTCACGCATGGACGCGGGCAATAAGCCTGTCTCCAGAGCTTCTTCGTACACTGCTAACAGTCTAGGTGCCAGCTCCTCAGTGTATGCCTTGTAAAAGGCCGTGGTTAAGCCATTCGGTTCTGGCGCCTTATCGGGTGGCAAGCTCTTTATGACCTGCGCCACGTCCCCGGCATCGATTGGGCGGTCCATGTACTCTCTATGTGTATTATTAAACCATACCAACGCAATCGAATCCAAAAAGGATTCCAGCCCTTCCGGGCACGTTTCCTGGGTAGTTGTGTATAATTTAGAGTAAAAATCAGAAAAGGCCCCAAGGATCTCTTCTTGCCCTCTAACCTGGATGCCAGATTTCGTGCGCAGTTCATGTATGTTTGTCGCAGATCTTGGTGCCTTCAACATACCTGCCAAGGCCCTACCAGGCCTCCCACCCTCGCCATAACGTCTAGCCTCCGCATATTTACCTAAGAATTTTACCTCACGCTGCGCTTCCTCAGCGTAGTCCAATAACTTGGTTTTCAGCAGACCCGCCCTATCCTGCTCGCCAGAATCAAATAATTTTTGTTTGAGTTCTTTTATATCTGCCTCCAGCGATGCAAGGGTGCTCCTTATAGCCCTAAGAGTAAGATGGAGCCTTGCGGGCTCACAAGGTAGCCAGAAGTAGGACCGGAGCCTCATGGGCTCTATGCTGCGGCCTGCCGCCTCTCCTACCTGTCCGAGGAGAGGCAAACCATGAGGGGCGACAAGTCTCGCTAATGAGACCGACGAAGTCGGGAAGAGGTCCGGGTGAGTTGGGCCTTCGGGGTGGGTACGGTCAATCTCCCCAGTTCCCTGCGTCAGCATGACTGAGGGAGCCAGTGGGTCTAGTTCCCGTTGCGGGCCTGCCCGAAACCGTTGCCTTCCCCGCCTGAGTTGTTTTTGTTTGCTCCAGGCTTAGAGAGCCTGAGGCCAGCCTTTGCAGCTGCACCGCCAAATCGCGGGTAGCTGCGCGAGGGATGCGAGTATTGGCCTGAGCCCTGACTGTAAAAAGGGGCATTGCGAAGCACACTGTTTTGCCTAGTCTTGTCGCGGCTGCGCCTTAGGGTTGCAGGCAGCCCCAACATCGGGGACATTCTCCAAAGAGGAGACAAGGGTGAGTTGCACCCTTCCCCATTACATTATGGGCCTGTTGGGGGCATTGTTGTTGCTGCATCTGCAGCTAGGAGGCTAGTGAGAGTTTTGTATCCACGGAAGGGACACGCAGTTTGGAGAGTCCTTACTTTAAAACAAGGGATTTGCGGGGAAGCTCAGGACAGGCCCTAGAGGATGAGACTGCCTAATGTTGGCCCCTAGGTTTTGGTGGGACAAAATGTAATTATTATGTTTTGCATATTATGCTGTCCTAGGTGATTTTATGATGGTTATGCCTAAGGTATTTATGCTAAGTGCAATGTTACCAGTTCTTACTGGTTGTCTTCACTAACTGTGAATTATGATGGTTATGACAGTGGCCCGATTGGCCCTGTAGAGTATATAATCCCTTTAAGGTCATGCCAGGGGGCACAGTGTATATATGTGATTAGGTTCTAATGTGTTTTATGGATAATACAAAGACTATTTTTACATAACCTTGTGTGGAGTTTCTCTTGTGGTGTGCCTAGTGTGTCGCAGCTGTGTGAGTGTGTTGTGCAAATGTTGTGCAAATACTTTACACATTGCCTCTGGTATAAGCCTGACTGCTCTGCCAAGCTATCAAGGGGGTGATCAGGGGTTATCTTCAGTGTGTAACTCCCTTGCCCTGACTAGAGTGGTGGTTTCTGCCTGTCTTAGGCGCATGCCCTAGCCAACCAGAAATTCCATTTCTAACATCTGTCTTTTACAGTTGACACTGGGATATATATATATATATGTCCCAAAACGCCGTTTGCGCTTTGAATCCTTTCTTCATATATATATATATATATATATATATATATATATATATATATATATATATATATATATATTATCTACTGCCGGTCGCCAGTAGATAGTTATAGTTAGGACCGTGTTTCCATAGGAAATCCGCAACATTCTATTTGGAATAACTTTGGCGCCGGTTGACGAATCCTCGCGAAATTTTCAAAATAGTTGGGGCGCTCCGCTCCGCTCCTACCCTGAAAGTCTCGGGGGGATTCGTCAAGCGGGGGCTGAGAAAAAAGGGGGGTCCCAAAACACGTTTTCCCCATGCAATTTTCCATAGGGACCTTTAGTCCAAGGTACAGCCCGAACGGCTGAACAGAATTACTTGAAATTTGGCAGAGAGGTAGTCCTCAGCTCAGGGATGTGCCTTTTGCATATATGGAGTCAATCTGTTCAGTAGTTCCTGAGAAAATTGCAGTTAAAAGCACATACATATCTATAGCCGCGTACCGTGCGAGCACCGTGCGCGCACCGTGCGAGCACCGTGCGCGAGCGTAATTCTGATTGGTGGTTACATGTTAGTCAACGTTCGAATCGGTCGAAATCAGGAAGTGTCGGCTGCCATTTTGTTTGTTTTCTGTGCGAGAGTGAAAAAGGAAGGTGGCGAACGTGAAAAGGGGGCAGGGTAGAGAGTTCCTGACGCCCTAGCCTTTGTCAGGGGGTCCCTGAAGGACCCCGAAGGCAGAAAAAAACATTTAAATTTTTTTTAAAAAAATCCGCGCATGGTGAAAAACCCCAAAAAAAGAATTTGTAAAATAAATATATAAAAAAAAAAATAATACATACATAACTTAGCATTTAAAAAACCGTACAAATTCACTGAAAAAACCATAGGTTTCACACACGTTATAGTTAGGAATTAGCATTTAAAAAACCTTGCAAATTCACTTAAAAAACCATAGGTTGCACACATGTTATAGTTAGGTGGATATTTCTCTCGTAAAAAAACAATGAAATTCCCCCGTTATAGTTAGTTCAGATAACTATAACTCTTGCGGCCGCCACTCTATCACAAGGATGATGTCATCAGTGATGTCATGAGTGATGCCACTGACCATGTCATGAGTGATGTAATATGTGATGTCATCAGCAGTGGATTGCGGTCGCGCGAGTTATAGTTATCTGAACTAACTATAACGGGGGAATTATACTCGTACCAGTGGCTGGTTTATTCCAGTAAATATGCCTATAATAAATATAGGGCAAGGATGAAAAGATAATTGCCTTTGCATCCCGCTGCCTTACCAAAGCAGAGAGTAACTATTCTGTAGTTGAGAAGGAGGCCCTGGTGTTACTGGGCGGTTAAACACTTTAAATTCTTCCTCTGGGGTTTACATTTTACTGTCTGCTCTAACCACAAGCCCCTTACGTTCATGTTTACTGTCAAGAGCATGGAACACAGTACACCCTGCATATGTAAATGGATACGGGGTCTGGAAAATTTCAGTTTGTTTCAATGTTGAGTTTGTTCCGGGGGGGGGTGGAAAAATTGCAGATTATTTGTCCAGAACACCTTTACAAGATGAATCGCCTGATGAGGTGTTAGACAGTCCAATCCTGGCTGTAACTGATCCTGCATTAACAGAATATGAATGGGAAAAATGCATGGAAAAGTATAGGAGTCTGAGAATTTTAAAATAATTGATTGTGGAAGGGTGGTCCAGAATTTGTTATAAGGTTAAAGCGTAGATCAGAGACTTTTGAGAGGTCATGTTTGAACTGAGCATCATAGGAGGCAAAGTGTATCGCAAGAATAACATTGTACCCCCTAAGGGTTTGAGAAAGAGAATTGTGGGATTGGCACATGAAGGTCACCTTGGGCGGAACATGACAAAAACAGAGTTAGAATTCTTCTAACCATAAGTTCTCTGGTAGAACTTATGGTGAAGGACTGTCACAATTGTGCCAAAAGTGACAAATCAAAATCTACCCGCAAAGCTCCATTATTCCCTGTTGAGGTACCACTGAAACCATGGAGTAAACTTGCCATGCATATAATTGGACTAATGGACAATGTAGGAATGTACAAAAACTTCATGCTTAATTATACATCGCACTGGGGTATACATAAGTTTGTTCATTGCACTAACACAAAACTGGTCCTAGATTTTATCAAGGACGTCTTTCCAAGGGAAGGAATACCTTCTACCCTTCTCACAGACAATGGTGTCCAGTTCACATCCCAAAAGATGAAGGATTTTTTGTTAAACCTTAACATCAAACATGAAAGAACTGATTTATATTGCCCCAAGGCAAATGGCCAGGTAGAAAGGAAGGATAGGCTAATTAAAGAACATACACAGTTAGCCGTGGTAAATGCTCATGAAGAATCATCCTTATGTGACTGTCTATGGGCTTACCATACTTCACCAACTCTTATCTCAGGTGTGTCACCAATGTTCCCTCTAATTTTTTTCCTCTAGGTGCGGCAGAGTAAGGTCTCTGTGCGCTGCAGCCAAGGCTATGTGCGCCAAGAACGCGACCGCGCGTGTAGACCCGGGCTTTAAGTTGAATGAAAAAACTAGGGGGGTTTATCAAAGGGGCGTTACCGATGCAATTAAGGGCATGGCTTAAAAGCAATTAAGTGAAAAATCTGTGCTTAGAATAGTGTGCCACCCGACTGTTATTTTGCTTCTTCTGTCATTGCATCCAGATCAGTGGTCGAAGTGGGGAAAAGAAAGTAAGGGAACTGTGGGTGGAGAATCAGAAGGCAGGAATAACCTGATGATTGGATCAGTGGGCGGAGTTAGAGGTGTGGCCAGGATTGCAAAACATCCCAATCTTTAGTATTTGTTTGGCATTTCACTGACCAGTTACAGCTTATTATGTTATGTAATTCAACCAATGGATACACATGATTATTTAACGATTAATATGAGTTATTGACATTAAAATAAATTTACAAAGTGGGATATGTTTCTAATCACAGAATGTCCCAAATATGCTTAAAAGTGGAAGCACAAGCCATTTGTTTCCGAGCCATGGATTTTCTGTCATCAGCAATATACACAGAGGCAATCAATTTTACGTGTGTAAATCACTGTATGGGAAATGTTACATAAGACAAAGGACTACAAGGTGTAGGAGTCACATGACAACCATATTAGTAGGCAGTATAGTTTAATAGTGATTGATCCGGAGAAACACAAACTCAGAATTTAAAACTTAATACCATGACTGGGGGTCACCTTAATAATCGTTATTGATTTCTATCCAAATGAACACTTTTTGCAACATTAGGATAATCAAAGGCTTAGGGAAAAAAACCATAAAGCTCTAGTTTATACCTTGCAGTCTGTATGCAGCTCTAAGATGAAAGTTAATAGCTCACTGTTCTGTGTTAGGATTTTAACTGATAAACTTCAAGTAGAAAAAGAATCTTACTGACAAAAGCAGTAACCCACTGACCTATTTACAATATGTGCACTTTGTGATGGGCATGGTACATGTTCTTAGCAGCAGGCACATTAACCCTCTGCGCTATCTATGATGAGGAATTGCCTAGCACTTCCAAACCTCGTGATATTTGGGGCCCGCTAACTGCATACCTTTTGACTGTCATTGATGTCTGATTGCTCATGTCATTAATGTACTGTAATCCTCCACTGCCACATTGTATACCTGATTGATTACTATCAAGTGTTTGTGTGTCTACGATTGTCATCTAATTCATTGTCGATATCTCCTGTACACCCCGAGTGTACGAACTGTTAATGTGTCATCAATTGCTACAGCATAACCATCTGTATGTGTTCTTTTTGAATCTGAGATAAATTACTTTTAAAAAAATTAAAAAACCTCTGCGCTATCTTTCCATGAGTCAAAACTTCCACTAGACAAAACTCTGAACTCGCTCTAGGAAGACTTTTATTCACCTTATCATGACATTTTTTATTATTGCCGAAAATTGCTGTAGGCCAGGAAGGAGGTAGCAAGTGCTTTTAAAACCAAAATATACAACGCCCCCACTCAAAGTCAGCACCCGTTGCGATCACACCGGTCGCACTGCCCTAGAGCCAGCTCTTCTCCGGGGATCCTGTGACCTCAGTGACAGAGTCACTGTTGCTCTAGGGTCCGCTACTTCGTAGGCCTGCCTGCAAGACTGGAGGTGAACTTCAGTATGGATTGTGGTGGGTATACCTTCAAGGTGAACCCACACTTGTCACTGCTAGGGCCCACCTGCTGGTGTTAAGACACCAGGGCTTTTCCGGATTTGCAGGGCCTTCTAAGGTCTAGCATGGAAATGTGCTCCCTCAGGAGAGTGGTCTGGGGGACTGCTCATGAAGGCTGAACCTGGTTCCCCAGTTCTAAATGTGGCAGCTCTGCCCCCAGTACTACATCCGCTCCCTCTCTGAACACCATACTGCCCCACTGAGAGAAATTCACACTGCCTTCAACTACAATCCAATTTGACCTGCTATAAACAACTGGATGCGACTCAATTCAAATTACGCACTAGGCAAGAGCAATATACTCCCTAAAGGAAAAAGTAACAACATCCTGGAAAAAGCAAACACTCATAGGGAATGAAAGATTAAATAAAGCATGCGAAATGTAAGCAGGAACAACATGGTGAACTTAACGCTTTTACACTCACTATTCAGAAATCAGTGAGTGCTTCTGCCTGAAAACTACAGGGCCCAGAAAGGACCCATTTCAATGTCCACTGCTTATATGCTCACAAAACGTAAGCAGTATGGTTTAAAAAGACCATATTCGTGAACACAAAGCCGCCGTACACATTTTGTTTTCCAATCCACCCATCAACCAGGTATTGCAGTACCTCCAGGTTTGGCGCACTTCCCCACCGGGGGAAAACAGCACTTGACTGGCAAACTCAGTAAAGTGACGCTAATGTTTTTGGGGTTTGAATAAAACCGATCTGGCCACTTTAAGAACACTCCGTCTTGCTTTTATAAGTTATTGATTTTTCATATTTTGAACCTTTTATTTCCGAGGCTGCACTTTGGAATAGAAAAATGTCAAAACGGCATTTCCAGCAAAAGTGGTTTTCTTTTTTGCATCCATTTCACACGGGAACAAATGAACGACAGGAAGAAAGAGGGTGAGAATCATTTCTTGAGTCACGGTTTTCGGTAAGTAAGGAGAAGCTAGACAGACAGAGAGGGAATAAGAGTAAGAAAGAGGTGGCGCAGTGCAGAAGTGGACTCCTTGCTTGTCTCGTCTGGGCAGGAAGCAAGAGACCTTCACAATGGCCTACAATCAGCCCACAGTCGTGTTTCATTAAGACAAGACATGCATCAAGTCCAAAAGCACGACGTGTAAAGCACACGTCGTGCTTTTGAACTTGTTGCATTTCTTCTCTTAATAGATGCGCGGCTAGGGGCTGATTGTGGGCCATTGTGAAAATATTTGTTAATTGCAGCGCATGACGGTGTTGCAATTAACAAATATTTTTACAAAGGCCCACAAAGAGCCCTCAGCAGCGCTCCATTAATAAAGAAATGTGGCAAGTGCAGGAGCCCCTGTGGGCATAGACTTCCCGCATTCAGCACATTACAGTTTTTCGTGCCGCTCGCGATTTAAAAGCGCGCGGCGCGAATGCTCACCTAGGATGTGCGCGCTTCACACCGGACACAGTGCGCTTGCTGGCACAGAGTGATGTCATCAGTGATGTCACTGACCATGTCATGAGTGATGTAATATGTGACATCATCAGCAGTGCATTGCGGGGGCACCAGTTATAGTTAGCTGAACTAACTATAACGGGGGAATTTCTAGGGTTTTGTACGAGGGAAATGTCCAGCTAACTATAACGCCCTTGAAACCTATGTTTTTTTTAGTGAATTTCTAAGGTTTTTTTAAATGCCAATTCCTAACTATAACGCCCCCGAAACTTTTGGTTTTTTCAGTGAATTTCAAAGGTTTTTTAAATGAAAATTCCTAACTTTAACGTGCATAAAACCTATGGTTTTTTCAGTGAATTTCAAAGGTTTTTTAAATGCTAATTCCTATCTATAACTTATCTCTGAAGATATCATGTTTAATGATTTTGATTGGATTTCTATATTTTTCAAATTCAGTGTGTCAATTTCATTAATTATCTTTTTTTTAAAATACTTTTTTACTACCATTTTTTAAACTTATTTTTTCAAATATTTCTTTTAAAAATTAAAAAATGTTATTTGAACTTAATGGGTTTAACAAACATATTTTTTTATATTTTTCAAAATATTTTTTTAACTATATGTTCAAAACTGTATTTTATATATATTTTTCGATGTTTTTGGATCCGCGCACCCTATGCGCACCGTTCTCGATCCCTACGTGTTAGCATCCGCGCATGGTACGAGTTGGGAACGTGTTTAGTGCGGGATCGCAATGCGACAGGTATGCAACTCCCAGCCTATACGCGGCACGTTCGATATACGTAACACGACGTTTACGCGCTTCCGCGATGCGTCATGTGCGTCTATGACGCGGTAGGTGCGCGGATCCCGCGAAATATTTAACATTTAAAAAAAAATATATATATATATATATATATATATATGTATTTCATGTGAATATTAATTGAAGACAAACTCTAAACTAGTCTTAAAACTAATATATTTTTACATCTAATCCTATATTTCTTTTTAATTGAATTTCGCGGATGCGCGCTGGGTGCGTGCTGCATAAGCGCAGGGTGCGCGGATCCCATGTGACCTGTAAAAAAAGAGATTTGATTGGTTCATTACACTTCCTCTTCTAATTATTGAAAGACCCCACTCATTTCAATCATTCTTCTTTGACCTTCTTTAGAGCACCATTTCTTTGGAGAGAAGAAGATTTTTTAGACTAAGTTTACACTTAGCTCTAACTTTTTTCAACCAAAAATGGCTTCAGGGCAGCAGGCATCACCTGCATCACCTGCATCACCTCATACTTCTGAGGATGAATTTTTGCCGGAGGCACCACCCAAAAAACGTTTTTCCTCAGTGGTGTGGACATTTTTTACTTTTCCCGAGGGGCAGAATAAGACCAATGCCACCTTGGTCACGTGCAAGATTTGCAAAAGGGTCCTATCGAGAGGGGATCCTAACAAGAAATACTCTTGCGGCACGGCAAGTATGATGAAGCACATGAGGACCCTTCATCCGAACAATCTTGCACAAGAAGAGTGCCGACGGATGAGAAACACTCCTGCTCCTGCGCCATCGACCTCATCGCAGCCGAGCACATCAAGAGTGCATCCATCAGCCCAAACCTTGGACATCCGTCCTCAATTTCAATTTTTAAAAGTGCTCTGCACTAAGTGCAATAAGACTTTGTGCTATGGTGAGCAGTCGATCGATCTGATCTGCCGCCGGCAAGAAAGTCACATTTGCTATTTTTTTTATTTATTTTTATTGTTCCCTGAAGTTCATTGTTTGGTTTCTCCTGTTTTGTTTTTTTGCAGAAAAAAACCCCAAAAAGTAAAAATTGTTAAGAAAACCCCAAAAAAATTATAAAAGAAGAAAGAAGTAAAAAAAAAGTTATTGTAAGAACGAACTTTCCTGGTTTAAAAAAAGAGCTAAATTTCTTTGTTAGTGTTAGTTTAGATGAATGTATGTGTAGTATGTAATTGACTGAATTAATGCATTAGTAGCGTATGGTGAATGTATAAGTGCAGAACTATGAGGAAATGCTGCAGCATCACACAGTAACCTCTTTAACTGCAGTGTGCTGTAGTACTTCCGAAGCACAGGGATGCAACATATGTACATAAATATGTTGCAAATCTATGCTTCTCTCTGCATGGCTGCTTAAACTGCAGCCATGTGGTGACACAGGCACCCTTGCACCATAGTGCAAGGATATCTGTGTCATGTGCTGTTTGTTTTTCTGCAGGAAGACACACCTTCCTGCACAAAAACAATGAGAAAATGCATTTTCTTCTTCAATGTATGCTGAACATTTCAGCATGCATTGAAGATATAAAAATGTGGAGAAATTAAAACAATTCTCCTTGTTGTGCTTTCCTACACCAATTTTAGAATGGTGCAGCATTCACACACATATCGAGATTTATGATTTCTGATAAATCTAGACATGTGTCTTGTTCTATGAGTATTAAGTGCAATCATGCACAACAACACTTATAGAACACCTTTTCAACACAAAGTGGTGTGCATGATGAGGTTATATTTACATGGAGTATAAAAAGTGCACAGAGTGCCTTTTCCTCTCTTTTGTAAATATAAAAGAGTATCTTGCACAATAACTATGTTACAAAAAGTGACATATTTCCGTTTTTAAATTTCCTTGCGAATGATAGAAGGTAAGCACAGAGTTTTGTCTGCAAAGATGTTCAAAGAAGAATGATTGAAATGATTGCGGTCCTTCAACAGCTAAAAAGGTGAAATATTATGAACCCCTCAAATCTCTTTTTTTGCAGGTCACATGATATCTGATTATGGTCAGATTTCAAAACTACATAAACAGAGTGTTTTTAGAAACGTGTTTCAACTTTGTAGCTTCTTGCAGGCCTCTTCATTCTGCATATTGAGACTTAGTTAAACTTGCCTTCACAGTTATAGGAATAAAAAATGGTATTCATTTTTTTCTGTTTTTCATTCAAATATAAATTCATATAACTTGCTTATTTTAAAATTTGGATCTGTGAAAGAAAAGGAAAAAAAATTATAACATGTAATAATAATTTTTTTACAACACAGCATAATTTCCACAAAGTAATTTTATTGCCTTTTTTGCTGTTCTCAGAATATATTAAATTTCACTAAAAATAGTGATTTCAATCGTACTCATCACTTAACAGCGGGCAAAAAAACCACAATCTCAAAGATTGTTAAAAAAAAACAACATGCCATTCTCAAAATACAAATCACAGAAATATAAAATGCACACAGCTAACAAAGTTTTTTAACTTTAACTTACAAAAACTGTAAATGATGTCGCTATAAAATATTCACCAAATCTAAAGTTGAATTTTTGGAGGATGCACCACGCCCACAACGTTTTCCTTCAGTGATGTGGACATTTTCTACTTTTCTCGAGGGGCAAACAAAGACCAATATCACCTTTCTCATGCACAAGATTTTCAAAAGAGTTCTGTTACGAGGGGATCCTAACAAAAAATACTCATGCGGCACAGCAAGTATGATGAAACACCTAAGGACCCTTCATCCAAACAATCTTGCACAAGAAGAGTGCAAACAGATGAGAAACACTCCTGTTCTGTATCTGTAAAAAAGAATCACAAATAAATGTATATTAATAACTTTCAAAATTATACTATTCCATTACTGTACAAACACATTTTATATAAATACTGACTAAGAAACTATGTCCCTGAACCACAAGTGTGACAATGGTTAAAACACTACATGCATAGTGCATACTACTTTGAAGCAGTTCATGCCCTAAAGCCTACCTCACTAAAATTCTACATGCTAACTGACTAAATGATTACAGTACTATAAGGAGGCACAATGGGTGAGTGACAGGGTGTTTGCTAGAAGAGTATGAATACTAACTAGGGAAGTCAAGGTGTGAAACGCAACTGTGTAGGTGATTAGAGGACTGCATCCATACTGCATAGGCATTTAAAGCAGTCCATGTGCTAAGGCCTGGCTCACTGCATGACTACTTGGGTACTGACTGAATGATTACAGTACAGCAAGGAGAGTGCCTAGGTGAATTTATAAGTGCTAGGCTTTTCGCACAGGGAATGGATTAGTACTTGGTACTGAATGGGTCACTAGAGGAGTGCAAAGGCAGTGACAAGATGTTTGCTGGACTGTATGGATACTGACTAGGAAATTGAAAGTGTGAAAGACAAGTGTCTAGGTGGTTAGAAGACTGCATGCATAGTGGATAGGGGTTTGAAGCAGTCCATGTGCTAAGGCCTGGCTCAGTGCATGAATACTTAGGCACTGACTGAATGATTAGAGTACTGCAAAGATAGTATCTTGGTGAATTTATAAGTGTTTGAGTTTTCGCACAGTGAATGGTTTAGTACATGATGCTGAATGGGTCACTAGAAGACTGCAAAGGGAGTGACAGGGTGTTTCCTGGAAGTGTATGGATACTGACTAGGGAATTAGAGGACTGCATGCATAGTGGATAGGGGTTTGAAGCAGTCCATATACTAAGGCCTGGGTCACTGGATGAGTACTTGGGTACTGACTGAATGATTAGAGTACTGCAAGGAGAGTGCCTGGGTGAATTTATTAGGGTTTGGCACAGTGAATGGATTAGTACATGATGCTTAATAAGGTCACTAGAGGAGTGCAAGGGGAGTGACAGGGTGTTTGCTGGAAGTGTATGGAAACTGACTGGGGAATTGAAGGTGTGAAAGACAAGTGTGTAGGTGGTTAGAGGACTGCATGCATAGTGGATAGGGGTTTGAAGAAGTCCATGTGCTAAGGCCTGGCTCAGTGCATGAATACTTAGGCAGTGACTGAATCATTAGAGTACTGGAAAGAGAGTGTCTCGGTGAATTTATAAGTGTTTGGGTTTTGGCACAGTGAATTGATTAGTACATGGTGTTGAATGGGTTACTAGAGGACTGCAAAGGGAGTGACAGGGTGTTTCCTGGAAGTGTATGGATACTGACTAGGGAATTGAAGGTGTAAAAAACAAGTGTATAGTATGTTAGAACACTACATGCATGCTGCATAGACATTTGAAGCAATCTATGTGGTACTTAGAAACTGACTAAATAATCAGACTACTTCTAGGACAGTGCTTAGGTAAAACTTTAAAATTTTCAGTTCTGCCACAGTGAAGAGAATAGTACATGGTACTGCACCTTAGTGTCAAACCCTGACTCATTTTATCAATGCATAAGCATAAGCAAAGACTAGCTTCTAATGCTACTAAAACTTGACAACATGACAGGTTTTAAAAGAGTTATCTGCTAAAAAATACACGATGTTACCAAATGCTTCTCTCACAGTGGTTCCCAAATGCACACAGACTCACAGTGTGATTCTAGACAACAACCATTATACCTAGGAGTTTACCAAAAATCATTCACTACTGTGGAAGTGGTAAGGGAACTGCACACAATCTTCATATTTCAGGACTGCACTTTTGTGTCAAAGCCTGACTCATTTAATCAAAGCATAAGAAAAGACTGGCTTCTAATTCTACTAAAACTTGACAACATGACCGGTTTTAAAACAGTTATCTGTCAGCAAATACACGATGTTACCAAATGCTTCTCTCACAATCCTTACCCAAATGCACACAGTGTGATTTTAGACAATCAACACTATCCTAGGAGTTTACCAAAACTCATTCACTAGTCTAGAAGAGTTAATGGTACTGCACACACTCTACATATTGAAGTACAGCACATCAGTGTCAAAGCATGACTGATTTAATCAACGCATAAGCAAAGACTGGATTCTAATGCTACTAAAACTTCACAACATGACTGGTTTTAAAAAAAGTTATCTGTCAGCAAATACATGATGTCACCAAATGCTTCTCTCACAGTGATCCCAAATACACACTAACTCACACTGTGTTTCTAGACACGCACCACTATCCCTAGAATTCACTACAGTACAAGTGGTAAGGGAACTGCACACAATCTACATATTTCAGGACTGCACTTTTCTGTGAAAGCCTGACTCATTTAATCAAATCATAAGCCATAACTGTCTTCTAATGCTACTAAAACTTCACAACATGAAGTTATCTGTCAGCAAATACACAATGATACCAAATGCTTCTCTCACAGTGGTTCCCAAATGCACACAGACTCACTGTGTGATTCTAGACAAACAACACTATCCCTTGCACTATACCAAAACACATTTCTTCATCTAGAAGTAGTACTACATGTTAGTATAGAAACATAACATAACTCATTTCACAAATTCATAAACAATGACTGGTTTCTAATTCTACCAAAATATAATAACAGCACAGTTATCTGTCTGCAAACACATGAAAAACACAAATTCTTATCACAGAATGGTTTCTACATGCACACACACTGTCAATAAGATTGTAGAGAAAAAAAGTACTCCCTACACTTTAGCAGGAGAAATACATTAGTCTGATTAAAATCAAAATAGTCTACATACATCCCCTCACAATTAAATAACTCATCTTTCAAGTTCTTTTGTAGATTAAGAAGTATATCAGTCACTCACCATATTTTCTTTTACAGAATCTCTGCACTGTGCACCTCTCAGCAAAAACAAAGAATGGAAAAGTTTCCCTTTCATTTTCCACACATATACATGTAAACATCAAATCACAATCCTTCACACATAAACTCAAAAGCAAACACACATTTCTATTGGTTAAACATTTCAACCCTTTCCAACTGAAATACATTTCAACCCTTCCCCCAATCTGCATTCTGCCTGTTACCATAGAAACAGGTCATGGAACACTGCACTAAGCACACAGGTCAGAAGTTCAGCACACAATGTTCCTACACAAGAGAGGAAGTGTGCTTCACTTTTCAACATATCAGCTAATCATATATAATGTTCCTTAAATCTGTTTTTGTTAACCAATAAGAATCATACCTTTAAAAAACAGAAATATACACCCTACCTTTCAGTGTACAAAGTAGTCATACAACCAATGAGTTCTTGTCTTTTTTTTAAAAAAAATCCATGGATCCGCGCACCCAACGCGATAGGATGCGCGCACCATGCGCGCATTTCGCCTTTTTTTTTTAAATTAAAAGGGGGCCCCAGGGGGTCCTTCTGGGACCCCCTAAGCACCTCTAGAGGGTCAGAGTATTTCCACTCTGCCCCCTTTATATGTTTTACACACTTATTCCCCTTGCTTCTTCAGCCTCGCTTCTACCGAGGCAGAAAATGGTGGCCAACAGTTCCTGGTTTCGAATGTAGAGAGACACTCGACAGCCAATTAGCATTCAGCGCGCGATCGGGAGGGTGGGCTCTCGGTTCGGGGAAAGTGCGCTCACGGTGCGGGTAGGGTCCGCGGATCCTCCCCGGCCATAGATATTTATGCACTTTTAACTCAGGAACTACTGAACGGATTCACACCATTTATGCAAAAGGCACGAGTCTGATCTGAGGCCTACCTCTTTGCCAAATCTGTGGCCGTTTTAAATTGGGAGATTAAGTCCCCTTGAATCCTGTGGGTCCCTAGGGGCAAAATAGCCCACTAGGTACGTCGAGTAAGCGCCATTGCAGAGAGGTATAAAAAGGGGCACGGCCTGCACCACCTCTCTGCAACGCAGAGCTGTGGCGCTTACTGGAAGCACCTGGTGGGCTAGTTAGCCCCCAGGGTCCCTCAGGATTGAAAGGGAATTATTTCCCCAACTTAAAACACGTCACAGGGCATGTTTGCACACGTCACCTCAGGCCCCGTCCCCTCCCTTCACCACTGTGTAAACGCGCCCTGTGGCCGTTCTAAGTTGAGAGATTAAGTCCCCTTGAATCCTAAGGGTCCCTAGGGTCAAACTAGCCCACTAGGTACCTCCAGTAAGCGCCACAGAGCTGCGTTGCATAGAGGTGTAAAAAGGGGCGTGGCCTCAGAACACCTGTCTGCCACGCAGCTTCCTGGCGCATACTGGAGATACCTGTTGGGCTTGTTGGCCCTCAGGGACCCTCAGTATTGAAGGGGAATTAATTCCCCAAATTACAACTGGCCAGGGGGCACGTTTGTCGAGTGCTGCAAGGAGGGGTGTGGCCCCTGGCCGCGATGCAGGTCTTTTATTTATTTTTTATTTTTAAGAAGGAGGGCTGTGTGGCCCCCCTTCTTTTTCTAATTTATTGGCCCTGGGGACCCCATTCCCCAGGGCCTGCACCCTAACTTTTTTTGCTGAAATTTTTTTATTTGGAAGTGGGCCGCGTGGCCCCCTTTCCAAGGCCTTAATCGGCCCCGGGGACCCCAACCCCCGGATCATGGCCTTTTTTTAAAAAAATTCTTTAGGAGGAGGGCTGCGTTGCCCCCCTCCTCAGGCCACTTATGGCCCCAGGGACCCCATCCCCCGGGGCCGGCCTTTGTTTTTTATTATTTAAAAAAATATATATATTTATAGAATCACCTAGGACATGCAGGACAAACCGTATGTACCTACAACCATGACGATTTGCGTGATATTCATTAAAAGGTGACTATGCATACAATGAATCCACGTGGAATGTATTTACACCGCTAGTGAAGCTCTGACGTGTCTGACGCCCTACCATACCTAATCCCGGCGCTCCCGCCGGTGGGTACTCTCCAAGTAGACACCCTTGTCGTTTATTTATACAAACATGGGTAGCGATTGACGGGCACATTTAATACACACGCACACCAAGCCATTCAAAGGGGATTCTAATTGTGAGATCTGATTGGCTGTCAGCACTTCATCCAAGAAGTGTTGGCAGCCATCTTGGGACCAATATACATGATAGCACCTCATTAAAAAGCATTGCAGTTAATAGAAGGTTTTAAGACTTTAGTTACATTATAAATCATTTGTTGATGGTACCATACTCATTTTAGGAATTGTGGTATGTTCTAAGGTGATTTTACCATGTGAAAAAGCCTTTTGCTGGGATATCATGAATCATCTTTGAGAGAACTATTTTCACATGCTTTTCCCACAGAGGTTTGGAAGGTGATCTATAAGCTAAACTGAGAGCATATTTTCTGTAAATTCACATTATCTTTCTCAGTCATGTGAGAATGAAGTCTGACATTCTCAGTAAAACATGTACATCCAACAAGGGCAGAGACTGTCAGTTGATTCCTTTGTGTTCTACTGCAGCTTCCCAGAGTGTTCCAAAGAACAGCTAGAGCGCTAACAGTCTTACTTATGACAATGGTATGGCACACCTGAAGCCATCTTGAGTGAAATAAAGTGGTAACATTTAAAACATTTAATTTAAAAAGGAACAAAATGAGAGGGTTCATTTTGCCATAGAATGTATGATTAGTGCTGCCGAAAGAAAAATTAGGGCACATTTTGAGTGACTTCTCAAATCCTCTTCTATTTCATTAAAGAATTCTGACATGCAGACTGAAACATGCACTTTCAATACCAGCAGCAGACTTCCCTGGTGAGCAGTAGCTTTACTACAGTGATCTAATGAGCAACTAGAGTGCTAGCATTCTGAATTTATGGCAAATGTGTGACACATCTGAATGCCTGCTTCATTGAATCAAAGTAAAAAACTGACAGTATGCCTACTGAGGAGACTGCAGTAAATGAGGAAATTAGGAAACTTCATAACAAGTCTTCCAAGATGGCCACCAGAGACAAAAGAGCCCAAATGTAGCACAAATAACACCGAGATGTAGCCCAAGTATAGCCCAATGACAGAAATCCCAGAGTGTTTTAAAGAACAACTAGAGCGCTAACAGTCTTACTTATGACAAAGGTATGGCACACCTGAAGCCAACTTGATTGGAATAAAGTGGTAACATTTAAAACATTTAATTTGCAAAGGAACAAAATGAGGGGGTTCATTTTGCCATAGAAATTATGATTAGTGCTGCAGAAAGAAAACTTAGGGCACATTTTGACTTCTCAAATCCTCTTCTATTTCATTAAAAAGTTCTGCCATGCAGACTGAAACATGCACTTTCAATACCAGCAGCAGACTTCCCTGGTGAGCAGTAGCTTTACTACAGTGATCTAATGAGCAACTAGAGTGCTACTATTCAGAATTTATGGAAAATGTGTGACACATCTGAATGCCATCTTGATGGAATCAAAGTAAACAAGCATTGAAAATGCAATAGGTCCCGCCCTCGTTTAAGTTAAAGCAATTCTGTTTGTAATTAGGTGGCTTTTTAGCTTTGCTTGTATTAAAGTTTTTCAAACTTTCATATACATACCATGCATATGTATGCATATATGTATATGTATATGTTTGCATGGATTTATATTTATATAGATATGCAGATTATATTTATATGTTTATAGATGTGTATATATATATATATATACACATACATATATATATATGCATATATATGCATATATATGTGTGCATGTACAGAGAGGTAGAGAGGTAGAGAGTAGTAGAGAGAGAGGTAGAGAGGTAGAGAGTAGAGAGCGAGTAATAGAGAGTAGAGCGTGAGTAGTAGAGAGTAGTAGACAAAGTATCAGTGAGTGAGTAGTAGAGAGTAGTAGAGTGAGTAGTAGAGAGGGAGTAGTAGAGAGGGAGTAGTAGAGAGGGAGTAGTAGAGAGTGAGTAGTTGAGAGTAGTAGAGAGTGAGTAGTAGAGTGAGTAGTAGAAAGTAGTAGAGAGTAGTAGAGAGTGAGTAGTAGAGAGTAGTAGAGAGTGAGTAGTAGACAGTAGTAGAGAGTGAGTAGTAGTGAGTAGTAGAGAGTGAGTAGTAGAGAGTGAGTAGTAGAGAGTGTAGTAGAGAGTGAGTAGTAGAGAGTGAGTAGTAGAGTAGTAGAGCGTGAGTAGTAGAGGGTGAGTAGTAGAGAGTAGTGGAGTAGTAGAGAGTGAGTACTAGAGAGTAGTAGAGAGCGAGTAGCAGAGAGCAAGTAGTAGAGAGTGTGTAGTAGAGAGTGAGTAGTAGAGAGTGAGTAGTAGAGAGAGTAGTAGAGAGTGAGTAGTAGAGAGAGTAGTAGAGAGTGAGAAGTAGAGAGAGTAGTAGAGTAGTAGAGAGTGAGTAGTAGAGAGTAGTTGAGAGCGAGTAGTAGAAAATCAGTAGTGGAGAGTGAGCAGTAGTGAGTAGTAGAGAGTGAGTAGTAGAGAGTGAGTAGTAGAGAGTGAGTAGTGGAGAGTGAGTAGTAGAGAGTGAGTGGTGGAGAGTGAGTGGTGGAGAGTGAGTAGTGGAGAGTGAGTAGTGGAGAGTGAGTAGTAGAGAGTGAATAGTAGAGAGTGAATAGTAGAGAGCGAGTAGTAGAGAGTGAGTAGTAGAGAGAGAGTAGTAGAGAGTAGTAGAGTGAGTAGTAGAGAGTGAGTAGTAGAGAGTAGTAGAGAGAGAGTAGTAGAGTGTAGTAGAGAGAGAGTAGTAGAGAGTGAGTAGTAGAGTAGTAGAGAGTGAGTGCTAGAGAGCAGCAGAGAGTAGTAGAGTGAGTAGTAGAGAGTAGTAGAGAGTGAGTAGTAGAGACTGAGAAGTAGAGAGTGAGTAGTAGAGAGTGAGTAGTAGAGAGTGAATAGTAGAGAGAGAGTAGTAGAGAGTGAGTAGCAGAGAGTAGTAGCGAGTTAGTAGAGAGTGGTAGAGAGTGAGTAGTAGAGTAGTAGAGAGTGAGTGGTAGAGAGTAGTAGAAAGTAGTAGAGTGAGTAGTAGAGAGTGAGTAGTAGAGAGTGAATAGTAGAGAGTAGTAGAGAGTGAGTAGAGCGTGAGTAGTAGAGCGTGAGTAGTAGAGCGTGAGTAGTAGAGAGTAGTAGCAAATGAGTAGTAGAGAGTGAGTAGTAGAGTAGTAGAGAGTGAGTAGTAGAGAGTGAGTAGTTGAGAGTGAGTAGTTGAGAGTGAGTAGTTGAGAGTGAGTAGTTGAGAGAGAGTAGTAGAGAGTGAGTAGTAGAGAGTACTACTCTCTCTCTACTACTCACTCTCTACTACTCTCTCTCTACTACTCACTCTCTACTACTCACTCTCTACTAGAGTAGTAGAGAGTCAGTAGTAGAGTATTAGAGAGTAGTCAGTCAGTGTCAGTCAATGTCAGTCAATGTCAGTGTCAGTCAGTCTGTCAGTGTCAGTCAATCCGTGTCAGTCAATCCGTGTCAGTCAGTCAGTCAGTGTCAGTCAGTCAGTGTCAGTCAGTCAGTGTCAGTCAATCAGTGTCAGTCAATCAGTGTCAGTTAGTCAGTGTCAGTCAGTGTCAATCAGTGTCAGTCAGTGTCAATCAGTCAGTGTCAGTCAATCAGTGTCAGTCAGTCAGTCAGTGTCAGTCAGTCAGTGTCAGTCAGTCAGTGTCAGTCAATCAGTGTCAGTCAATCAGTGTCAGTTAGTCAGTGTCAGTCAGTGTCAATCAGTGTCAGTCAGTGTCAATCAGTCAGTGTCAGTCAGTCAGTGTCAGCTAGAGCAGCTCTGCTGACCTGGTTCTCTGGCTCTAAAGCAGCTCTGCTGACCTGGTTCTCTCTCTCTAAAGCAGCTCCGCTGACCTGGTTTCTCTGGCTCTACAGCAGGTCTGCTGACCTGGTTCTCTGGCTCTAGAGCAGCTCTGCTGACCTAGTTCTTATGCTACAGAGCAGCTCTGCTGATCTAGTTCTCTGGCTCTACAACAGCTTTGCAGACCTGGTTCTCTGGCTCTAAAGCAGCTCCGTTGACCCAGTTCTATGGCTCTGAAGCAGTTCTGCTGACATAGTTCACTGGCTCTATAGAAGCTCTGCTGACCTGGTTTCTCTGGCTCTGCAGCAGCTCTGCTGACCTGGTTCTCTGGCTCTAGAGCAGCTCTGTTGACCTGGTTCTTAGGCTCTAGACCAGCTCTACTGACCTGGTTCTCTGGCTCTAAAGCAGCTCTGCTGACCTGGTTCTATGGCTCTAAAGCAGCTCTGCTGATTTGGTTCTCTGGCTCTAGAGTAGCTCTGCTGACCTGGTTCTCTGGCTCTAAAGCAGCTCTGCTAACCTGGTTCTCTGGCTCTAAAACAGCTCTGCTGGCCTGGTTCTCTGGCTCTAAAGCAGCTCTGCTGACCTGGTTGTACCCCTCTAAAGCAGCTCTGCTGACCTGGTTTCTCTGGCTCTACAGCAGCTCTGCTGACCTGGTTCTCTGACTCTAGAGCAGCTCTGCTGACCTAGTTCTTAGGCTCTAGAGCAGCTCTGCTGACCTGGTTCTCTGGCTCTACAGCAGCTCTGCTGACCTGGTTTTCTGCACTCACGACGCACGCACCCGACTTCGCGAAAATATATTTAAAAATAATATAAGTTTCTTATAAGTACAAATATATTATTTTGATGAATATCTTACATAATCTCTTGCCTTAATATGTATATTAAAGACACATACATATCATTTTGGAACATAATTTTTTTTTGCGGAAGTCGCGCACCCAGCGCGCCCCAGCACGTATATGATGTCACGCGGGACCCACAAGCGTGCAAACATCTCGTACCGTAATGCGCATGTGTCGCGAATGCGCGGGAGCAGGAGTCGCAGACTGGTCGCATACCAATCGCGCATATCACGTGATATTAAATGTATATGATGTAACTGAAAAACACGCAGCCGTCGCACACCATACACGGATCCTTCATGACTTTTCTAAAATGGCGGCTAGAATGCGCGCACCCACCGTGATGTGTACACTTTGAGTGCGCGACTGCGAACAAAATTGGATTTTTTTTTTAAAGAAAATGATATAAATATATTAAAATAAAAATGAAAACAAGAAAATGAATCAATATTTCAGTTTTAATTAAAAAATGTTTTTGTGCAATTTTCAGAAAAATATGTTATTTAATGAATAAAATATTTATAAATAAACAGTTAAAAAAACTGTAGAAAATCAGTACAAAAAATAGATATAACTACTATCACACTTAAAAGTTAGCATTTAAAAAACCTTTGAAATTCACTGAAAAAAAACATAGGTTTCAGAGACGTTATAGTTAGAAATTAGCATTTAAAAAACCTTAGAAATTCACAGAAAAAAACATAGGTTTCAGGGGTGTTATAGTTAGCTGCCCATTTCACTCGTACAAAACCATAGAAATTCCTCCGTTATAGTTAGTTCTGCTAACTATAAATCACGCGCCCGTAATGCACTGCTGATGATGTCACATATTGCATCATTCATGATATGGTCAGTGACATCACTGATGACATCACTGATGACATCTCAAATGACATCACTGATGACATCATCCACTTGACAATCCGATACACCACATCATACACTAGTATAACCTTTCATCACTCACTGTAAAATACAGAGTACCATATTTGAAACCATTGACACACCAATACCAGTTACTACATACCCACTCACTGATTCCTAAGTCTACACACACAACTACCCATTCAACAACAGAATCATCTATACATGCAGTCATTAATTAATAGAACACTATCAAATGCACTTATACACATATATAGACAATGACACATCAGCAGTCATCTTAGTCGGTTATGCAGTCATCCTACTCACTCATGAAAAAAATGTATCGCACTTACATTTACTCACTTACACAATTATCCAACGACACCTCATTTATTCAAACACATAGTAACTCATCGTTAATATGTTAAAAAAGCACCATTACAATTATACACTCATTCATATATTTACTCTCACAATCACTGACTCTTACACAAACTTATTTATATACACCAACTCTCACATAGAATGCCTTTTATTTTTTTACTTTGTTGAAGATGTACAACTAAAACATATATTCGCTCACCAACACACAAATAAATACACTCAGTCACCCAAACAACTGTTTCCACATGCACTCTTAAACCCATACACCTAGTCAATCAATCATTCACACATCTATGCATAGAGTTACACACACCCCATCCAACCACACACAAACTCAGTGTCCCATACAAATACTCACCCAACTAATCAATAACTAATATACACACTCATGTAGTTAGTGACCAACTGAGGCAGCATGTTATACAACAACAGAGACAGTGCTGCACACATTCACATAGTTTAGTTACTAATCCATGTATTAAGTGAGACACTTTTAATTACTCACTTAAAAAGACAGTCAGACAGCTACTAAATCCTCCATCCAGACAGTTATATATCCACTCAATCTTCAATACAGATTGGTATATATATAATACATATTTAAATTTCAAACTTAACCACATTCAGTGGATGATGTCATCAGTGATGTCATAAGTGATGTCATTTGAGATGTCATCAGTGATGTCATCAGTGATGTCACTGACCATGTCATGAATGATGCAATATGTGACATCATCAGCAGTGCATTACGGGCGCTTGAGTTATAGTTAGCAGAACTAACTATAACGGAGGAATTTCTATGGTTTTGTACGAGTGAAATGGGCAGCTAACTATAACACCCCTGAAACCTATGGTTTTTTCTGTGAATATATATATACATATATATATATATATATATATATATATATATATATATATATATATAACGTCCAAAGGTGCTGGCTCGCGTGTCACACCAGACCGAGAGGGCATGCCGGTAGCCGGTGCCAAACCGGCAAAACATACAATCCAACGCCCACTCAGGGAAAAGAATGAGCCCGACATATGCTAGGGCGACACCAGGATTTATTCCAATATTCACGGAGGCACAAGGCATACAAAGGGTCCAAAAAGTTCTGGAAACGCCAGGCAGACGCGTTTCAGCATTTCTGCTTTCCTCAGTGCCGGTTTCAGTTTCCACGCAGAGTTTCTGGCTTGGGGGTGTGTTTTGTTCCACTCCCTACTCGCAGCTGTAGTGCATCCAATATTCCAAACTGGGACCAGAGGCATGCTGGTCAAAGGAGTCCAAGCGCTAACCCGTAAAGTGAAGGGCTGTCGAACACCAAGTGGTGTGTCTCGTAGACCTTTAATTCTCCGGTCCCAACCTTGTCGATGTAATAGCTGGAACCCAGTGTTGCCCCTGCAGTAAAATACTGCATCCTCTCTCCCCTTATGCGGCACATCGAAACAAATGTTTTTGAAGCCGCTTAGGGGGGGTGACACGCTGTAGAAACATACAATGTCCAAAGGTGCTGGCTCGCGTGTCACACCAGACCGAGAGGGCATGCCGGTAGCCGGTGCCAAACCGGCAAAACATACAATCCAACGCCCACTCAGGGAAAAGAATGAGCCCGACATATGCTAGGGCAACACCAGGATTTATTCCAATATTCACAGAGGCACAAGGCATACAAAGGGTCCAAAAAGTTCTGGAAACGCCAGGCAGACGCGTTTCAGCATTTCTGCTTTCCTCAGTGCCGGTTTCAGTTTCCACGCAGAGTTTCTGGCTTGGGGGTGTGTTTTGTTCCGCCCCCTACTCGCAGCTGTAGTGCATCCAATATTCCAAACTGGGACCAGAGGCATGCTGGTCAAAGGACTCCAAGCGGCAACCCGTAAAGTGAAGGGCTGTCGAACACCAAGTGGTGTGTCTCGTAGACCTTTAATTCTCCGGTCCCAACCTTGTCGATGTAATAGCTGGAACCCAGTGTTGCCCCTGCAGTAAAATACTGCATCCTGTCTCCCCTTATGCGGCACATCGAAACAAATGTTTTTGAAGCCGCTTAGGGGGGTGACACGCTGTAGACTATAACTCACGCAACCGCAATCCTCTGCTGATGACATCAGATATTACATCACTGATGACATATGTGTCTTTATGAAAAATAAATATTTGTAATATATGTATAGCTAAAGATTAATGGAAGAAGACATGGGTAAATAAGTGTCTAAATACAGTGATGTAATATCTGACGTCATCAGCAGAGGATTGCGGTCGCGTGAGTTATAGTTGCCTGCACTAACTATAACGGGGGAATTTCATTGGTTTTTTACGAGTGAAATGTCCAGCTAACTATAACATGTGTGAAACCTATGGTTTTTTAAGTGAATTTGCAAGGTTTTTTAAATGCTAATTCGTAACTATAACGTGTGTGAAACCTATGGTTTTTTCAGTGAATATATATAATATATATATATATATATATATATATATATATATATATATATATTTGTGGAGCTGTGAAAGGTATTCGAAAGGAAATGCTTCCATACCTGTGAGGCGGGCTGTGCTTGGTGCCCGTGTCAGCATACGTGTGCCTCTTGCTAGAAGGAATCCAGGCCGGAGCATGTTGTATAGGCGGTGTCCTTGCCGCCGAGAGTGCACCACCCCTGAAGGGCAGGGGGCCACCAGGGATGACATTGAGCATCTTCGATATGTGGAATGACTGGCAAAGGATGAGGATGCGTTTCCTGACTGAGGCTTAATTGTGAGTTTAAAACATTCAGCAGAATATTGCACGTACCTTACATGAACTGCAACTCCCAGCATTAAATGCGCAGACTTATGCAAAGCAGCCTATAGCAGGCGCGCAATAAAAGGAAATGCAGAGCAGCAGTGAAGTGGTGTGCGTGGTTCTTCTCTGCACTACAAGCCTTTGAAAAATAAATAATTTCAAAACGTGTCAGGCTAGAGTTTTGCAGAGCTGTGAAAGGTATCAGAAAGGAAATGCTTCCATACCTGTGAGGCGGGCTGTGCTTGGGGCCCGTATCAGCATTCTAGTGCCTCTTGCTAGAAGGAATCCAGGCCGGAGCATGTTGTATAGGCCGTGTCCTTGCCACCAAGAGTGCACCAACCCTGAAGGGCAGGTGGCCACCGGGGATGACATTCAGCATCTTCGATATGTGGAATGACTGGCAAAGGATGAGGATGCGTTTCCTGACTGAGGCTCAATTGTGAGTCTTAAACATTCAGCAGAATATTGCATGTATCTTACATGAACTGCAACTCCCAGCATTAAATGTGCAGACTTATGCAAAGCAGCCCATAGAGGGCGCTCAATAAAAGGAAATGCCGAGCAGCAGTGAAGTTGTGTGCGTGGTTCTTCTCTGCACTACAAGCCTTTGCAAAAGAAATAATTTCGAAACGCGTCAGGCTAGAGTTTTGCGGAGCTGTGAAAGGTATCAGAAAGGAAACACTTCCATACCTGTGAGGCGGCCTGTGCTTGGGGTCCCGTGTCAGCATTCAAGTGCCTCTTGCTAGAAGGAATCCAGGCCGGAGCATGTTGTATAGGCGGCGTCCTTGCCGCCGAGAGTGCACCACCCCTGAAGGACTGGGGGACACCGGGGATGACATTCTGCATCTTCGATATGTGGAATGACTGGCAAAGGATGAGGATGCGTTTCCTGACTGTGGCACAATTGTGAGTCTTAAACATTCAGCAGAATATTGCACGTACCTTACATGAACTGCAACTCCCAGCATTAAATGCGCAGACTTATGCAAAGCAGCCTATAGCAGGCGCGCATGATTATATACATATATATATAACTAAAATTATATAAAATGGACCCGGGTAGTGAGGCAGGGGAAGGAGGTGAGAGGATGAAGAAAAAAACACTTGTAAATTGCTGGCCGCCGCCTCTCCTCCGTCCTCTTCTTCCTGTCTTCCCTGAGCCAATCATAATATTGTAATATAGTGTTGTGATTGGTCTGAGTGCTGTGGATTGGCATTCAGATGGGGAATGGAAAGGCTGGGCATGTTCTTCACCAGGCTGTGCATTACAGCCTCTTGGGGAAGATGCAAAGTACGCATGACTGTTTGGCGGCCAAGCAGTCATGCACACTTAGGGAGTGCAAAACCCTGCTGTCCCTGCTATGGCCAGCTCCGCCCGCAACGAGAGCCACTGACTGCAATTGGAAAACTAAAAGGACAATGGTGATATGTTATTATTATTTTATTTTTCCTTTTGAGCAGTGGGGCAATGCTCCTCCACCTTAGTGGAGGAGCCGCCACTGCTCAGTGGATCTCTGATTCCTCAATATATGCTTAAAGTGGAAGTTTATTCTTCAAAATGCAGGTCAGTGGTTCTGCCAAAATTGAAGTTTCATTTTAATAATCATATATGGCATCCTGAATAATCTATTATAAAAAAAAAAGAATAGCGTTTGAGTCATAATTGAAGTTCGAGAAGAGGAATTAATTTTAGAGCAGATTTTATCCCAGATGGAGATGGGAAAATTGCAATGCAAATTGTCTTCACGTTGTAGTTCACCCTGGATTTTATGTCTGTTTGTATGAAATACTCTAAGCTTCTTATAAATAAAGGGTGTCCTAATACATGTTATAAGAGATTGAGTTGCTTTCTGGTATACATCTGTTACTGAGGGATCCTGCACAAAATGTTGCACAGATATCATTAATTCGCTATATTTGTGAAAAAAGAAACAAGAATGTTACATTTTAGCTGCAACTCAATAACCAAGAGAAATGTACTCTCAAAGGTTGAAATCTTAAAGTCTCTATCGATTACTCTTACCCTTTATAACCCTCAGCTCTACTCTCCCTCGTTATGGTCTTGGATTCGCTCCCTCCCATCTTCTTGTACCGTTTGTGTTTTTTTCCAATAGGGTACTGCCTGAGTGTCCTAAAGAGGAATATCCGTGTCTGATGTCAGGTCTAAGTGTTCTCAGAGCAAAAGGAGGAGACAGACATTTGCGTTCTATTTAAGGAACATTTCCGACACCAGGACCCACCTTCATAAAGTAATGAGTGCTATGATGGAAGGTAAATGAGGTAATATAAGGGTGGGAATCTGAAAACTGAATTGGAAACCAATAATATAAAAGAGGCCACAGTAACTGTGGAAAAAGTTAAACTAACAAACAAAAGGTAACACTAAATAAAGCAAATAGCACTGGACAAAAGAAAAGAAAAGTGTTTTTAATCGCTCACCCCTTCCTTTTCTTCCAGTTCTTGAATGCACAGCAGTGGCTGGAGTATGTTAGATACGCTTCTTCTAGCTGCTGTAAGATTTCGATTGGGGGAAGTTTTTTAAGATTCAGTGTGTTTTTTGCAACCAATGTTCTCAGGCTTTCCAGCCCTTTGCTTGGCAGTGCAGTGATTCCTGTCTCTGATACATCCCTGCACCAAAGAAAAGACAAAACAATATCAGAGGACAAGGTTGTATGGTTAAGTCACACTTCACTTGCCCATCTCAGGAAACTATAACAGTCTGTTTTTATTCTAGCACCTAAATTAAATGGGTAAACCAAGGATTGACTTGCTTGTGGTTCTCAAATGTTGCATGACAATTCCTGCTTTCTGTCACTATAGTGTTTTTATATTTACATAATAAAAAAAATGAAAAGGAAAACAAAAGCAATAGAATATTCATGTCAAAGAATGAGAAATGTAAGATTCAATAAAAGAGAATACCACAAAACAATTTAGAATACATTTTTAGGATTTGTGGTTTAACACAGAGAAGCATTTTGATGGGGTTATATTTAGACGAAAACACCGCTCATTGCATTGAGTGTATGCTACAGAGATCTGTGTTGCCTGCAGGACACATAATAAAGTATTTTAGCCATTCCTCCTTCATAAAATAAGTAACATTGAGCGTCTTAGGTTCTCACAAAAAGGAAGACTGGAACAAACCCAATTCACTCTCACTCAAATGCCATTAACATTTTTGATATCTATAACGACAACTAATTACAAGAAACTGCAGGTTCCCAAATGTCGATTCGAAGAAACATAGCACAGATGTTGACTTCCCAGCAGAAGGTTTTGGCCTGCTAAACTGTTGTTTTTGCATTTGTCACCCCGAGTGGGACGGGTATGCTCAGATGTGAGTCCAGTGCTCTCCATGCCACCGGAATCAAGCTATCCTGGCTGAAGAGGTGTGAAACCCCGAAACAGGTCCTAGAATGCTTGTTTCCAGTCCAGGGAGAACCTGGCTTGGCAGTTCGGGCCGGACTGTTCCCATGAGGCACAGGGTCAAGACTGATTTGCATATGGCTGGGTTCAAACTGGAATGGCATGGTGAGCAAAAAAACGATGGATGTAGGTCCAGATCTCTGTACTGGGGTGAATGTATGACATTGTTCTGCATTCTGTTCATCAACTGTTGTTTTTGCATATGTCACCCCGAGTGGGACGGGTATGCTCAGTCGTGAGTCCCGTGCTCTCCATGCCACTGGAATCAAGCTATCCTGGCTGATGAGGGGTGAAATCCTGAAACCAGTACTAGGATGCTTGTTTCCAGTCCAGGGAGGACCTGGCTTGTCAGTTCGGACTGGACTGTTCCCATGAAGCACAGGGTCAAGACTGATTTGCATATGGCTGAGTTCAAACTGGAATGGCATGGTGAGCCCAAAAACGATGGATTTAGGCCCAGATCTCTGTACTGGGGTGAATGTATGACATTGTTCTGCATTCTGTCCATCAACTGTTGTTTTTGCATTTGGCCTGCTAAAACCATCCCAAAGTTGATCTTTGAAATACTCAGGGGCATATTATCAAGACACGGTGTTAAAATTATTGCTGCTTTCGCGGCAGGAAACTTCCGCTAAAACGGCGATAATGGGCTTGATAATATGCCTTTGAGAATTCCCATAGAAGCCCATGATCTGGTGTCAACATGGGCTTCTATTGGAATTCTCTACTGCATATTATCAAGCCCATTATCGCCGCTTTAGCTGCAGTTTTCTGCCGCTAAAGCTGCGATAATTTTAACGCCGTGCTTGATAATATGCCCCTAAATGTTATGGGGCCAAAGGCCAGTTAAACCATACTGTCTGTATCACTTACTCACCCATACCAACCCACATACACTTGGACGGACCAGTGATTCCACATCAGATATTTGCCAAGATCAAGACAGGGAAAGCACACAAATCTGGAAGACGGAGGAAGAGAAAGACGGAAAACCCGTCACAAAGGGAGAAAGCAGGATCCTGCATGAATGAGATAAAATGCAGGGAGTGTCTGGCAGTGGAGACATGAGGTGGAATTAAAACTACCAGCCTTGATATGTGGCACACCAACTTTAATTGCACCGGACACAGGCTTCTGAACAGTTTTGGGCACCAGAACTCTTTCTTTTACAAACTAAGCACTGGGATGGGTGTGTTTGACTGTTGTATTGAGAAGGAATGGGGGATGAAATGCATTGTGAGAAAGTCATACAATTCTTCATTAACAAATAAAACTACAGTATAGATTATTTATTCAGAAAGAAAACAAGAACTCAAGGTTGAGACATGCAAGCCTGTGAAGGGCATGGGTAATGGCAAGTGGTGAGAATCCACTATGCATACCTTAGTACTTTTTAACTCCTTTTACTATTTAGACATAATTGCTTAGCCACATCAGTGTGGAATAAACGTCTGAAAAAGTTAAGAATGGAAAATAACTAGTCGTGAGTTTGAGTATAACATATCTCAGAGCATTAAAGCATAGGTTAATTTCAATAATAGTGTTGTAAAGATATTTTCTAGGTAGGTGTTTCTGCAGGGTTATTCCTGTGCAGCATGAATGTACACCTTTAAGCACATACTGGATTTCTCCTGGGATAGGGTTTTAGCACAAATGTTTCTCACACTGTGGCACCTGGCCACGGTATGCTCTTATTGGAGATTGTCAGAAAAATATAGCTTTGTCCCGACATAAAGGAGCACCCCTAACACCATGTCACACATACAATCCAAAGCAGACGCACTTTGCCTGGAATGGTAAAATACCTTCTTCATTTTTAGCTTGGTATGAGCAAAGGCAATGACAAACACTTGCACAAGACATTGTCACCTGTCTAGCTGGGGATGGATGGAATTGGGCTTATTATATGGTTATAAATTTGGCTAGAAAACCAGAAATTAGAGCTGAGAAAATTTAGTGTTGGTGGTGTAGTAGAGTGCTCAATATAAAGGAGCTGCTCACCATCTAATACTGGTGATATATATATGATATATAATGACTTGACATATATAGCGCAATTATGGAAGTAACCTTCGAAAATTTCAATGTGTAAATACATTGAAATCGGATGGGCACCTTAAGCCCATCTGTGGGCATTATTTCTGAAATAGTACCATGAATTAATGTGTGAATATTATGAAATTATATGAAATAGGTGCATTGTATGTACTATCGCATCTGTGTGACGAATGTTGTACACAGTGATGAAATGTTTGAAAAGCAATAATATTATGCATACTCCAAGATGGCGATATAATTCTTGGGGAACTTGTCCCTTCTTGCTGTTTATTTATGTTAGACATAAATGTAGGCCGTTTTCTGGCGCGCCTGATGACCATCGAAAAAGGCGACAGCCGAAACGCATCTGGTTGCTGTGAGTCTGTGAAATAAATCTGGACTCACCCCTGTGAGTCCTCTTCTTTGCGTTTGTAGAAATGCGAGGTTGGGAGCGAGCATACTAGCGGGTACACTGCCCACGAGAGAGCAGCCTCCTGCGAGTTCACGGAGGAGGTGGAAAACTGGAGCTACGATATATATATACTCAAAATTACTCCGTTCCTCTGTTCCAGTCGGATTCGTCAAAGGATCACAGCACCACGCACAGAAGGTATTCAAGGAACATGATTTTTTATTTTCTATTAAACCATAGTGCAAATTACAAAAACGGTAGAGGACGGTCTACGCGTTCCTCCGTTATAGTTAGTTCTGCTAACTATAACTCGCGCGCCCGCAATGCACTGCTGATGATGTCACATATTGCATCATTCATGACATGGTCATTGACATCACTGATGACGTCACCGATGACATCTCAAATGACATCACTGATGACATCATCCAGTGAATGTGGTTTAGTTTGAAATTTAAATATGTATTATATATATATATATACCAATCTGTATTGAAGATTGAGTGGATATATAACTGTCTGGATGGAGGATTTAGTAGCTGTCTTACTGTCTGTTTAAGTGAGTAATTAAAAGTGTCTCACTTAATACATGGATTAGTAACTAAACTATGTGAATGTGTGCATCACTGTCTCTGTTGTTGTAACATGCAGCATCAGTTGGTCACTAACTACATGAGTGTGCATATTAGTTATTGATTAGTTGGGTGAGTATTTGTATGGGACACTGAGTTTGTGTGTGGTTGGATGGTGTGTGTGTAACTCTATGCATAGATGTGTGAATGGTTGATTGACTAGGTGTATAGGTTTAAGAGTGCATGTGGAAACAGTTGTTTGGGTGAATGAGTGTATTTATTTGTCTGTTGGTGAGCGAATATATGTTTTAGTTGAACATCTTCAACAAAGTAAAAAAATAAAAGGCATTGTATGTGAGAGTTGGTGTATATAAATAAGTATGTGTAAGAGTCATTGATTGTGAGAGTAACTATATGAATGAGTGTATAATTTTAATGGTGATTTTTTAACATATTAACTATGAGTTACTATGTGTTTGAATAAATGAGGTGTTGTTGGATAATTATGTAAGTGAGTAAATGTAAGTGTGATTAATTTTTTTCATGAGTGAGTAGGATGACTGCATAACCGACTAAGATGACTGCTGATGTGTCAATGTCTATATATGTGTATAAGTGCATTTGATAGTGTTCTATTAATTATTGACTGCATGTATAAATTATTCTGTTGTTGAATGGGTAGTTGTGTGTGTAGACTTAGGAATCAGTGAGTTGGTATGTAGTAACTGGTATTGGTGTGTCAATGGTTTCAAATATGGTACAATGTATTTTACAGTGAGTGATGAAAGGTTATACTAGTGTATTATGAGGTGTATCAGATTGTCACGTGGATGATGTCATCAGTGATGTCATTTGAGATGTCATCCGTGATCTCATCAGTGATGTCACTGACCATGTCATGAATGATGCAATATGTGACATCATCAGCAGTGCATTGCGGGCGCGCGAGTTATAGTTAGCAGAACTAACTATAACGGAGGAATTTCTATGGTTTTGTACGAGTGAAATGGCCAGCTAACTATAACACCCCTGAAAACTATGTTTTTTCTATGAATTTCTAAGGTTTTTTTAAATGCTAATTTCTAACTATAACATCTCTGAAACCTATGGTTTTTTTCAGTGAATTTCAAAGCTTTTTTAAATGCTAATTTCTAACTATAACGTCTCTGAAACCTATGTTTTTTTTCCAATGAATTTCAAAGGATTTTTAAATGCTAATTTTTAAGTGTGATAGTAGTCATACCTATTTTTTGTTCTGATTTTCTACAGTTTAACTGTTTATTTATACATTTTTTATTCATTAAATAACATTATATATTCTTCTGAAAATTGCAAAAAACTGAAATATTGATTAATTTTCTTGTTTTCATTTGTTATTTTAATATATTTATATTATTTTCTTTAAAAAAGAAAACAATGTTTTTTCGGAGTCTCGCACTCAAAGTGTACACATCACGGTGGGTGCTCGCATTCTAGCCGCCATTTTAGAAAAGTCGTGAAGGATCCGCGTACGGTGTGCGACGGCTGTGTGCTTTTCAGTTACATCATATACATTTAATATTATGTGATGTGCGCGATTGGTATGCGACCAGTCCGCGACTCCTGCTCCCGTGCATTCGCGACACATGCGCATTACGGTACGAGATGCTTGTGCGGTTGCGTGTCCCGCATGACATCCTATGTCCTATGCGTGCTGGAGCACGCTGGGTGCGCGACTCCCGCAAAAAAAATGTATGTTCCAAAATTATATGTATGTGTCTGTAATATACATATTAGGGCAAGAGATTATCTAAGATATTCGCAAAAATAATATATTTGTACTTATACTAAACTTATATTATTTTTAAATATATTTTCACAAAGTCGGGTGCGTGCATTGTGAGTGCAGAGAACCAGGTCAGCAGAGCTGCTGTAGAGCCAGAGAAACCAGGTCAGCAGAGCCGTTGTAGAGCCAGAGAACCAGGTCAGCAGAGCTGCTCTAGAGCCTAAGATGCAGTCAGCAGAGCTGCTCTAGAACCAGAGACCCAGGTCAGCAGAGCTGCTCTAGAGCCAGAGACCAAGGTCAGCAGAGCTGCTCTAGAGGCCGAGAACCCGATCAGCAGAGCTGCTGCAGAGCCACAGAAACCAGGTCAGCAGAGCTGCTTTAGAGGGAAAGAACCAGGTCAGCAGAACTGCTTTAGAGCCAGAGAACCAGGTCAGCAGAGCTGCTCTAGAGTCAGAGAACCAGGTCAGCAGAGCTGCTCTAGAGTCAGAGAACCAGGTCAGCAGAGCTGCTTTAGAGGGAGAGAACCAGGTCAGCAGAGCTGCTTTAGAGCCAGAGAATCAGGTCAGCAGAGCTGCTCTAGAGCCAGAGAAACCAGGTCAGCAGAGCTGCTTTAAAGGGAGAGAACCAGGTCAGCAGAGCTGCTTTAGAGCCAGAGAACCAGGTCCGCAGAGCTGCTTTAGAGCCATAGAACCAGGTCAGCAGAGCTGGTCTAGAGGCAGAGAACCAGCTCAGTGGAGCTGATTTAGAGGGAGAGAACCAGGTCAGCAGAGCTGCTTTACAGCCAGAGAACCAGGTCAGCAGAGCTGCTCTAGAGCCAGAGAACCAGGTCAGCAGAGCTTGCTTTAGAGACAGAGAAACAGGTCAGCAGAGCTGCTCTAGAGCCTAAGAACCGGGTCAGCAGAGCTGCTCTAGAGCCACAGAACCAGGTCAGCACAGCTGCTTTAGAGGGAGAGAACCAGGTCAGCAGAGCTGCTTTAGAGCCAAGGGACCAGGTCAGCAGAGCTGCTCTAGAGCCAGAGAACCAGGTCAGCAGAACTGCTTTAGAGCCATAGAACCGGGTCAGCAGAGCTGCTTTAGAGCCAGAGAACCAGGTCAGCAGAGCTGTTGTAGAGTCAAAGAACCAGGTCAGCAAAGCTGCTCTGGAGCCTAAGAACTAGGTCAGCAGAGCTGCTCTAGAGCCAGAGAACCAGGTCAGCAGAGCTGCTGTAGAGCCAGAGAAACCAGGTCAGCAGAGCTGCTTTAGAGGGAGAGAACCAGGTCAGCAGAGCTGCTTTAGAGCCAGAGAACCAGGCCAGCAGAGCTGCTTTAGAGCCAGAGAACCAGGTCAGCAGAGCTGCTTTAGAGCCAGAGAACCAGGTCAGCAGAGCTGCTTTAGAGCCATAGAACCAGGTCAACAGAGCTGCTATAGAGCCAGAGAACCAGGTCAGCAGAGATGCTCTAGAGCCTTAGAACTAGGTCAGCAGAGCTGCTCTAGAGCCAGAGAACCAGGTCAGAAGAGGTGCAGTAGAGCCAGAGAAACCAGGTCAGTAGAGCTGCTTTAGAGGGAGAGAACCAGATCAGCAGAGCTGCTCTAGAGGGAGAGAACCAGGTCAGCAGAGCTGCTCTAGAGCCAGAGAACCAGGTCAGCAGAGCTGCTCTAGAGCCAGACAACCAGGTCATCAGAGCTGCTGTAGAGCCATAGAACCAGGTCAGCAGAGCTGCTCTAGAGGCAGAGAACCAGGTCAGCAGAGCTGCTTTAGAGCCAAGGGACCAGGTCAGCAGAGCGGCTCTAGAGCCAGAGAACCAGGTCAGCAGAACTGCTTTAGAGCCATAGAACCGGGTCAGCAGAGCTCCTTTAGAGCCAGACAACCAGCTCAGCAGAGCTCTTGTAGAGCCAGAGAACCAGGTCAGCAGAGCTGCTCTAGAGTCTAAGAACTAGGTCAGCAGAGCTGCTCTAGAGCCAGAGAACCAGGTCAGCAGAGCTGCTGTAGAGCCAGAGAAACCAGGTCAGCAGAGCTGATTTAGAGGGAGAGAACCAGGTCAGCAGAGCTGCTTTAGAGCCAGAGAACCAGGCCAGCAGAGCTGCTTTAGAGCCAGAGAACCAGGTCAGCAGAGCTGCTCTAGAGGCCGAGAACCAGGTCAGCAGAGCTATTGCAGAGCCAGAGAAACCAGGTCATCAGAGCTGCTTTAGAGGGAAAGAACCAGGTCAGCAGAACTGCTTTAGAGCCAGAGAACCAGGTCAGCAGAGCTGCTCTAGAGCCAGAGAACCAGGTCAGCAGAGCTGCTTTAGAGTCATAGAACCAGGTCAGCAGAGCTGCTCTAGAGGCAAAGAACCAGGTCAGCAGAACTGCTCTAGAGGGAGAGAACCAGGTAAGCAGAGCTGCTCTAGAGACAGAGAAACCAGGTCAGCAGAGCTGCTTTAAAGGGAGAGAACCAGGTCAGCAGAGCTGCTTTAGAGCCAGAGAACCAGGTCAGCAGAGCTGCTCTAGAGCCATAGAACCAGGTCAGCAGAGCTGCTCTAGAGGCAGAGAACCAGGTCAGAAGAGCTGATTTAGAGGGAGAGAACCAGGTCAGCAGAGCTGCTTTAGAGCCAGAGAACCAGGTGAGCAGAGCTGCTTTAGAGCCAGAGTATCAGGTCAGCAGAGCTGCTCTAGAGCCAGAGAAACCAGGTCAGCAGAGCTGCTCTAGAGCCAGAGAACCAGGTCAGCAGAGCTGCTTTAGAGCCATCGAACCAGGTCAGCAGAGCTGCTCTAGAGGCAGAGAACCAGGTCAGCAGAGCTGCTTTAGAGCCAGAGAACCAGGTCAGCAGAGCTGCTCTAGAGCCAGAGAACCAGGTCAGCAGAGCTGCTTTAGAGCCATAGAACCAGGTCAGCAGAGCTGCTTTAGAGCCAGAGAACCTGGTGAGCAGAGCTGCTCTAGAGCCTAAGAACCGGGTCAGCAGAGCTGCTCTAGAGCCAGAGAACCAGGTCAGCAGAGCTGCTGTGGAGCCAGAGAAACCAGGTCAGTAGAGCTGCTTTAGAGCGAGAGAACCAGGTCAGGAGGGAGAGAACCAGGTCAGCAGAGCTGCTTTAGAGCCACGGGACCAGGTCAGCAGAACTGCTCTAGAGCCAGAGAACCAGGTCAGCAGAACTGCTTTAGAGCCATAGAACCGGGTCAGCAGAGCTGCTTTAGAGCCAGAGAATCAGGTCAGCAGAGCTGTTGTAGAGCCAGAGTACCAGGTCTGAGAGCTGCTCTAGAGCCTAAGAACTAGGTCAGCAGAGCTGCTCTAGAGCCAGAGAACCAGGTCAGCAGAGCTGCTGTAGAGCCAGAGAAACCAGGTCAGCAGAGCTGCTTTAGAGCCAGAGAACCAATTCAGCAGAGCTGCTCTAGAGCCAGAGAACCAGGTCAGCAGAGCTGCTCTAGAGCCAGAGAACCAAGTCAGCAGAGCTGCTTTAGAGCCAGAGAACCAGGTCAGCAGAGCTGCCCTAGAGCGTTAGAACTAGGTCAGCAGAGCTGCTCTAGAGCCAGAGAACCAGGTCAGCAGAGCTGCAGTAGAGCCAGAGAAACCAGGCCATACTTTTTATGGCAAAATGAACCCCCTCATTGTGTTCCTTTTTAAATTAAATGTTTTAAGAGTTACCACTTTATTCCAATCAAGATGGCTTCAGGTGTGCCATACGTTTATCTTAAGTAGGACTGTTAGCGCTCTAGTTGTTCTTTGGAACACTCTGGGAAGCTGCAGTAGAACACAAAGGAATCAACTGACAGTCTCTACCCTTGTTGGATGCACATGTTTTACTGAGAATGTCAGGCTTCATTCTCACATGACTGAGAAAGATAATATGAATTTACAGAAAATATGCTCCCAGTTTAGCTTATAGATCACCTTCCAAACCTCTGTGGGAAAAGCATGAGAAAATAATTTACTCTCAAACATGATTCATGATATCCCAGCAGAAGGCTTTTTCACATGGTAAAATCACCTTAGAACATACCACAATTCCTAAAATGAGTATGGTACCATCAACAAATGATTTATAATGTAACTAAAGTCTTAAAACCTTCTATTAACTGCAATGCTTTTTAATGAGGTGCTATCATGTATATTGGTCCCAAGATGGCTGCCAACACTTCTTGGATGAAGTGCTGACAGCCAATCAGATCTCACGATGAGATGTGTGGTTTGGCTCTGCCCAGATATATATGTGATTTTACTTTTGATTTTCTCAGGAACTACTGAACGGATTTACACCATTTAAGCAAAAGGCACGAGTCTGAACTGAGGACTACCTCTCTGCCAAATTTGGTTTAATTCCGTTCTGCAGTTCGAGCTGTAGCTGCGGCTAAAGGTCCTATGGGAAATTGCATGGGGAAAACACGTTTTGGGACCCTCCTTTTTTCTCGCCCCCCGCTACACGAATCATCCTGAGACGTTCAGGATAGGAGCAGACCGGAGATGGCCAAAAGTTTTGAAAATTTCGCGAAGATTCGTCAATCGGCGCCTAAGTTATTGGGAATAGAATGTTGCGGATTTCCTATGGAAAATAGGTCCTAACTATAACTACCTACTGGCGACTGCCAGAAGGTAATATATATATATATATATATATATATATATATATATATATATATATATATATATATATATATATGAAAGACAATGTGCTCAGAAGCATCGAGTGAGCACTCCACAGCGCCCATACCATCCGGTTGTAAAGCCTCGCTGCAGCTCCCTTATGTATTCCCAAAATTCAAGTCTGCCTCTGCCGACGCGTTTCGAGGCCAATACGCCTCTTCATCATGGGCTGGCAAACAGACACTGAGCAATCGTCTCCATTTTAGCCATTTTTTATTTAGTATACATCCCTCAGTGGGCGTGGCCAAATTTATAAGCACAACAGTGTGCTGGGAGATGTAGTCCATGTGGGGGTAATAGTTATATCCTATCGTAGGTTCAGTGTCATATTACCAATTTTTTACACTCATTGAAATACCTTTAGTAGGGAGGGGAATATGTCCAAGGGAGCTCCGTATATATATATATATATATATTACACAACAGATGCTCCTCCCGGGAGCACCGCCCGTTGTCCGGTGGCGTGATGACGGCCAGTAGAGCAGACCGGCAATTCAATCCTTAAGTTACTGAAATAACACGCGCTCTCAGAGTCCCGTTAAAGGAAGGTTTATTTTCAGGTTCAGGTAATGCGTTTCGGAAGCGGACTTCCTTGATCACACAGTGAACATAGTGAAGACATTGTGAAGACAAGACATGCTCATTACACTTGGCCAGTTTTAGCGCGGCACTTATAAGTAAGATGAGGCCCTTGACCAGGGAAGAAAGGAGTTATCGGGGCAGGGACTGGTAAAGACTGCTAAGGAAGGCAAAAATGGCCCTCTTATTTCAGACAGAGACACTGTTTAACCCTGAGAAACAGGTAACAGAGAACTATACAGCTCTCTGCGAGCACTTAATCAGGACAATCGACCAACTTGCCCCTTTAAAGGATATTAGGAAAAGGGGAAGACCCTCAGCTCCATGGTACACGGAGACATTAAGGAACTATAAACTGGACTGTAAGATGGCAGAAAGGCAGTGGAGAAAGTATTACGATGAAAATGACAAAGTCAGTTGGAAGAAAACCATAATTAAATACAAAAGAGAAATAGTTATTGCAAAAGCGGAATATTTTGCCATCTCCATCCTTAAGTCATCCAATAATTGCAAGAACATATTTAGGATAGTAAGAGATATGACCCACCCTGACTGTCTAAACAGTAAAATTCTACCTACTCAGGAGCTATGTGATGGATTGGCAATTTTCTTTCCAGAGAAAATTAACAAGATCGTGGAAGGTCTGAAACATGTGACCCCACCCGGTTCTTTGGACCGGGATAAGGGAGAAACATCAAAGACCAACCTCGACAAGGATAATAACCTCAGTTCACTTATCCCCGAGCCCACCTTGGATGAATTTGAGATGCCCTCGGAAGAGGAGTTTGTTCAAGTGGCTCTAGGAATCTCTTCAGGGTCACCATTGGATCCCATCCCCCACAAAATATTGAAAGAACTAGGATCAGAGATCTTTCCTATCCTACGCCAGCTGTGTGGACAGTCAGTAGCGGAGTGGTGACACCCGGCTAGAAGCAGGCAATTATAACAAACCCACACTGGACCCAGGTTGCCATAAGAACTATAGGACAATCTCCCTATTACCATACCCAGTTAAAATTGTGGAATGTTTGGTAAGCAGGTCATTGTCCCTTTTTTTGGAGACAAATAATAAATTGGAAGATGAGCAATTCGGGTTTAGGCATGGCCACGGAACAGAGACAGCCTTGGTGACCGTCTTGGATAATCTTCGAATGCGGGCAGACAGGGGTCAATCGGCAACTTTAATATTGCTAGACCTGTCCGCCGCATTCGATATGGTCAATCATACCACTCCTCTTACAAGGCTGAAAACTCTGGGAGTGACAGGTGTGGCACTGAGCTGGATGCGCTCTTATCTATCTGCTAGATGGCAGGCAGTAGCGCTCCCCCCGTATCAATCATAATTTTTCACAATCGAACATGGGGTACCTCAGGGGTCCTCAATCAGCCCCATACTGTTTAACGCATATATGCGGCCACTTTTGGATATCATTAAAACTTAAAATTTCAGCGTGGTCAATTATGCCGATGTCACCCAGTTTATGGTGTCTCTGGACGGCGACCATGCGGATCCTTAGGAAAGTTTTCATGCGTGCATGCTAGAAATGGTGAATTGGCTGAGGGACAGCTTGCTTCAATTTAACAGCGAGAAAACAGAGATTCTGCACTGCAAGGTGGGTAGTGTCCCTTTAGGATTACCAGCTGACTTCTGGCCCATACCTACAGATGTCCCTCTGGTACCACTGAGCATAGTACGCAATTTGGGGAGTCAGTTTCAATGAGGAGCTGAATTTGGAATCCCATGTTAACAAACTGGTGGGAGGTTGTTACACTCTTATCCGGGGACTCTGGAAAGTGCTACCATTACTGCCAGCCCAAGCACGAATTATGGTAGTAAGGAGTATTATTCTGAGTCGCCTGGATTACTGCAACGCCCTGCTCTTGGAGTCTCCGGGATATCTAATTGCTAGGCTTCAGAGTATTCAGGTGGCAGCACCAAAGCTTGCTCTGACTCGGGCACGCCACATCTCGACAACCCAAGCGCTGGCAGACCTGCACTGGCTTCCGGTGACTCAAAGGATTTTGTTCAAATTCTTATGTATAGTGTTAAAGGCACTTCATGGACAGGGACCCACACTTCTTCAAGGCAGATTCAAATGGTATGAACCTGTACTCAATCTTCGCTCGTCAACTGCTAATCTCGTTAGGATTCCCAGGATAAAGAAAGTAACTCTGGGGGGAAGAGCGTTCGGCGTGGCAGCTGCTCACCTTTGGAACCGTCTTCCTCTGGAAATTAGGAGAATACAGGATCTAATGACGTTCCGCAAGAAAGTCAAGACGTGGCTCTACCCCAAAGCATGATCCTCTAGCCTAGCTCTGTAACTTCTCATATCAGTCTCCTTTCCCAATGTCACAGCGCCAGGATGCCCGTAGGGTTACAGTGCGCTCTATAAATGTTAAAAATAAATAAATAAATACATAGTCTCAGTACTTGATATCGAGAACGGACCAACACTGTATACAATATGGAAAATATGGCGGCCATCTTGAAGTGTCTAAAGTAAACACTTATTATCAAACATAGTGTTCAAATCAGCACATTTCCACAGTTTGATGTATCCGTATTCTTTGGTACTGTATTATTACTTTCAAATTACAAATACAAGGCATGGTCATGACACTTTATATACTCTTGAGTAACCGTGCAACGAAGGTATGTTGCACAGTGTGAACAACAGCAGCTATATATATATAGTTAGAAATGGGGGTCTGTATTGGCAGAGGTATGCAGCTTGTCCAAGTAGGGGTCCTTCCTTCTAGCCAGGGTATGGGGGATTACACTTCAAAAATAACCTCTGCTCATCCACTTGGTAGCTTAGTCAGGCTTATCTCAGAGGCAATGTGTAAATCATTTGAACATAACACACAGTAATACAGTGAAAACATTACAAAAGGAAACACCAGTTTTGGAAAAATAGCCAATATTTATCTGTGTAAAACAAGACCAAAACGATAAAAATTCAACATACAGTAATCACAATACGAATATTGTAAGAATAACCATAAAATACAGTCCTGTGAAGTCAATAGCTCCAGCCGAGGCCATTAAGGCATTGTGAACAAACAAATCCAACAGTTCAGGATGACTGTGGCATCGCGGGCTAGCTACGGTGTCGGGAAGAGCCGCAAACAGTACCTTGGACATGCAGGGCATCATGGAGCTTGCGATGAGATCCGATGTCGGAAAGCGTAGGCTTCGGAGGTCGGTGCAGGAGTCATCGGGCCCTAGAAGTCACACACATTGCAGATCGAACTCTGTGAGGTTGAAGTCAGGAATGGCAGCAGGCATCAGTGCTGCAGTGCGAAGTGGAGTGGTGCGGCGTGCGGTGCCCTCAGTTCACGGTGGAGGCAGTGGCTTGGTGGCGGTGTCTAGCGGTGTCGGTGAGACCAGGGCTGTGGTGCGAAGTGGGGCGGGGATCATCGGCAGGTCGCAGTGCAGGCAGCGTCATAGCTGAAGCGCTCTTATCGGTAGATGATCTGGAGTCGATGATGCCGTGTTGGTGGGCCGAGGCTGATGTGTGGGACTAGGCGATGAGCCGTGGGTAACTTACGATCAGTGCCCCCAGGCCACGGTACAGGCAGCAATGTTGATGCAGTGTGGATTGGTGTCGTCGGGGATACCAGGGCAGCGATGCGAAGCCAGGCGGTGCGAAGTGAGGTGCCCCTTAGGTCACAATCAAGCAGCGACTTTGTGGCAGTGGCAGTCGGAAACGTCAGTGAAACCAGAGTTGCTGCGTAAAGCGGGGCAGTGCTCTCTGAGGGGCCAACAGGTCACGGAGACAGAAGTGGCATCATTGACGGCGTTGGGCTGCCTTTTCTTCTGTTGTAGCACAAAATACACAGGTCCCAGTGCTGGCAGCAGAGTATATTGAAGCCTTTGCTGTTCCCAAGACTTCTTGACCAGGGGGCAAGCTCTACCTCTAGCCCTTGGAGAAACTCAGGAAAATAAGTTGCAGAAAGTCCAGTCCTTTCTCTGCCCAAGACAGAAGCAGCCACTGCAGGCCAACACAGCAAAGCACATAGCAAACTGGTAGTTCCTCCTAACAGATTCTCCAGCTCTTCTTCTTGGCAGGTTCCTTAGTCCAAACAAGTTCTAAAGTTCTGAGGTCAGGGCCCCAATATTTATACTACTTTTCCCTTTGAGGTTTTAGGCAGACAGTCTCTGTGTACAGCAGAAGCTAGTTCTGTCCTCTCTAGGCCAGCTTCACTACACAAGGTGGAGACAGCATTGTGCCGAGCAGACATAGCATATTCAGGTGCTAAGGAAAACTCCTCCCACCTTTCTAAATGCAGAAAGGTCTATTCAGCCGGACTATGAGTCACCCAGGAAAGGGAGGACACACCTCAGCTCCCCTTGTGACCATCTAGAGTGAATGCACATCCCAGCTCCTTCCACTCCAAAATCAGACGGTGAATACACAAACAGGCAGAGGCACACAGGATGGTTAAGTAAGAAAATGCCCACTTTCTAAAAATGACATTTTCAAACACACAATTCAAAAAACACCTTCACGAAAAGGTGTGTTATTAAATTATGAGTTCAGAGAGACTAAACTCCATTTCTCTATCTGGTTCCAATGAAACTTACACTTGTAAGATGCTCCAAGGGAGCTCCCATGCTAACCTATGGGACAGACAGCCTTTCAAAGAGTGAAAAAACGAAATGCACATTATTTCAAATCAGGACATGTAAAACACACTACTACATGTCCTAGTACAAAATGCACAGTATTTCACTATCAGGACATGTAAAGCACACAATTTCATGTCCTACCTTTCACATACACTGCATCTTGCCCAGAGGACTAACTTGGTCTTACCTTAGGTGTGACTCACATGTAAGAAAAGTGAAGGTTAGGACACGGCAAGTGGGTGCACTTGCCAGGTCGACATGGCAGTAAAAAACTGTGGGCAGACATTGCATTGGCAGGTCCGAGACACCTTTGAGAGGCTACTTCTGTGAGTGGCACAACCAGTGCTGCGGCCCACTAGTAGCATTGATTTACAGGCCCTGGGCACAGTCCTGATGAAGCGCAAGGGGATCCACTAGGGACCCAACCACGGCGCGAAACATGTTGACCAGCACACACATTCACTCACACACAGGGGCACTAGGAGCAGCGGAGTAATACCCCGACCTCTATGCTATCTAACAATAGAGGTGACCCCACGCCTGTGTACTGATTTTATCCTTAACCCCGGACCTACGAATAAAATTATCCCCACGGGACCGGTGGGTAATTTTATAACACCACACTCCCCTTTTAGGCCCACACACTCGCATGCACAACTGCGGCGTCTCCTGAAAAGATCTCCGACAAAGAGCCCTCTTGTGGGGCCCGTGGGGGACTGCAGCGCCACCCCCACGAGGAGCAAAACCCGATGATGAAGCATGACACCCGCAGGGGTGTGTGAGGACACTAAAGTCTAAAGGAGAGACTCCCCAACTTGCATTTACAAGGGACACCATTTATAGAGACTTTTCCCTCCCATCTTTTTCTCTGTGACCAAATCGGCCACTGACTTCTATTTTTAGGAACAGTTACCGCATAGTGATTAATTGAGTGAAATCTGTGCCTAAATATAACATCCATGTAACCTTTGTACTTTTTCAGTGAATTTGTATGGTTCTTTTAATTCTATTCAATGTATATTTAGCAGATCCTTGACTTCATCGAGGCTATCAATTCCAACACCCTCAATCTTGGCTTCACCTCAGACTAATGTCTTGACTAATGTCAAGATAGAGTGTTCTTCTTGGATGTTGAAATCTTCATTGATTTTGGTAAACTCAATACACGCCTCTTTAGGAAACCCACCGCGGGCAATACGGTTCTCCATGCCACAAGTCACCATCCTGTGCATCTTATTCGCAGCATTCCCTACGGGGAGATGCTGCGTATTAGGCGCATCTGTAGCACAGAGTCTGATTGCCTAGCGGCACAAAACTTGAGCAAATCACGTTTCCTAGCGAGGGGCTATTCTGCTCCAACGATTGACAATGCCATTCGCAAGGCTAACTGCTTGTCTAGAGAGGAGACTCTGATCAACAAGGGATCAATTGCTACACCAGGGGACCAGTTAGATTGATCTGGACATACAATCGTCAACACCAAGCACTCAGAAAAATTCTGAAGAAAAATTGGAGCTTGGTTTGTAATGACCCTGTCATTGGGGATCTAATGGCAGCTAGTCCAAACATCACCTTCAGGAAAGCTCGCTCTATGAGCGATGCTTTAGTCAAATCTAGTCCTGAGTTAGGTTCCAATACAACCTGGATGCAGTTTTGTAAAGGCTTCAAAAGATGCCCCAACTGCAAAGCGTGTAGACAGGGAGTCAACAAGACGCAGTACACGATCCCGTTCTGCGAGATTCCTCGTTCCATCACAAAACCACTCACTTGTAAGACCGAGTACGCGGTGTATGTGCTGGAGTGTCCGTGTGGCCTGCAATATGTGGGTAGTACCAAGTTGCAGGTCCACAAACGGATACTCCAGCATATACGGGCAATCAATGGTAGTGATGCATCTTATCCGGTGGCACGCCACTTCAAAGAACTACACACCAACAAAAGTGAACTATTAAAGTTCTTTGTCATAGATGCAGTGCTCCCTTTAAGACGTGGTGGCAACAGAGAAGCAGTGCTTCGTGCCCTAGAAACGAGATATATCCTCGAGCTAGACACTAAGACACCGCAGGGCCTCAATTCCAGTGAAGACCTCTTTACTTGCCTTTAAATTGGGTTGTATTAAATTTCACTCCCTATGTGTTAAGCTGCATTGCGTGTTGGTCACACCTCCTCTACCCACTGTTGGTTTTAACAATTTCAGATGACACATCTTTAGATATACTTTGTATTTTATATGTCTTCTCTGCATCTAGACATACTTTGACACTTGTCAGAATATTGGTTAAAACATGGAATAGAACAAGGGCTCCTTTATATGCACTTTATAGTAACCTCACTTGTTATTTTAGGACTTGTAGGTTGCACTGCGTCTCCAAGGCAGGTATGAGTAATTGTGCAAGATGTCCTGGTCGATAAATCAGTGCTCAAATTGTCAGGGTGCGTCTAACTCAAATTTGTTGGATTATACCCACTTGGGTTTGATTTTATCTGCTTAATATTGCACATTGGATGTCCGCTTTGTATTTGTAGGAAAGCATTATTATTCAATTTGGTTATAAACAACTTTATTGCTTTCTGTTATACGTACACATAATCAAAGTACAACACACAAAAAAATGTTGTTTTAAACACAAGTTACTTGCCAGTATTGATGAAATGATTTTACCACATAATAATTTTATCATATGAAATTTGCTCTTTAGCATTTTAAACTGTTTGACGCAGATGCTTTTGACTCTATTGCCCTGTTGTTACGTTTTCCAATGTTTAAGCAACCTTTCTATGTCTATTTATGCAGTGTTTGAATCAGCCAATTGTGTCATTCTATCAATTAGCATTTTGCACTTTAAAAAGCGGGATCACAACTCCCATGGCGTCATGTGATCAAGGCCTCTGGGGAGGCTGAAACGCGTCATGCAGGCGGTGCTGTGAATTTAAATAAAGAAAGTCTACTCACTCGCTATCAGGGTCGGTTTCCGTTTGTTCCCGCTCTCCTTCAGGATAGTTGGTGTGCAGGAGTGTTCCAGGCGGATTCTCGTCATAGATATATATATATATATATATATATATATATATATACATATATATATATATAAAGTTTAAAGTAACATTAAAGTTAAGTGTGATGTAAAGATCTGTTTTATTTAAACTTAGAAATTCACTGCAAATACAAAGGTTAGAGTAACATTATAGATATGTGAATATACCAGTGACAACATTAACGTTTTGAACTGAAATAAACACAGAAATTCATCAGATTTATTTACCAGAGATAACTATAACTTGCGCCCTCACCATGCAGTGCTTGTGACCTCAAATATTACATCACTCATAACATGTTCTATGACATCATTGCTGACAACTCAAATGACATAATTGATTACATCATCCAATGAGTTTGCTAGTTTGTTTTATAGTTTACATAGTGGCGCGTAAATACCTTAATACTTTCCTACCTAATTTTGTACAGTCTGAGTCCAGCTAATGGGTGTGTTTACAAAGCACATGTACTCTCAATGCATCATAGGTGTGTAGAGATAGTGAACACGTTATAAATGTTTGCATTAAAGAGTAACCCTGTGTGCAGGTGACAGTTGACACCTTGTGTCTATTATGTTCCACACAAGTTTTTAGACTCTGCAGAAAATATTTGCAACATGGCAAATATTCTACATACAACATACTAAGTATCATAAGCAGCCTTGAGTTGTTAGACAGAAAAGTCTCAGCACGACAATCTCTATGTAAACTAGAATACTTTGTGCACCAGGTATTAAGCTATGTACATATGCTTGTTTTGTTTCAGTAAAGCTTTCACCGCAGTATGAAGGCTACAGGTAGTATAATCTTTAGCATCTTCAGAAGTTGCTTATTGTAAGCGAATAGTGTCTTTTTTTGGCATTTGTTACATAGAGTTTACACTGTTCTTAGTTTGATCTTTTTAATACGCTGTAGTGTATTTCTCATGAGTTTTTCACTTTCTTCAAACAGTGTGATACGGGGTAAACTCTCTCCATAGACTAAACACTGTTTACAGTACCCACTTATGTACTCATATCAACTTCATTTCTCAATTTAGATTTGGATACTGCCAGGGGTTTGTTACAGATTAAAGAAGTACGTAGTAGGGCATTTGTTATGGAACAATATTTTTAAGAACTTGGCTTTCTCTGACCAGTTGTATACAGATTGAACACAGTATGCATTTATGGTTTCCCATATATCTGTGGTTGATTGTTAATGTGATCTACGCTACCCGTGAAGTGCATGGGATAGGGTCGATGTGGCACATAACCCATGCTTTCCACAGCCATAGAAGTTGTTTCTGTGATGGCATTAATGATGCCTCATATTCTTCTGAGCTATTTTGTACTTATTTTCTAAACTCTAATGCTACACCCATTTATAGAGCAATGGGTTCAAAAGCAGGTTGGATGATTTCATTAGAGATGTCATCAGTGATGTCATCAATGATGCCATTTAATATGTCATCAGTGATGTCATAAATGATGTCATATAACATGTCATGAGTGATGTAATGTATGAGGTCATAAACAGTGCATGATTGCAGCACAAGTTACAGCTAGCTCTGCTAAAAATAACTTGTGAATTTCTGTGTTTATTTTAGTTCAAAACATTAATGCTGTCACTAAAGTAAAATGTAATTACCATATGTAAATGCAACCCTCCACCTCGCATGGCCTTTGCGGCCTTTGCAGCCAACCCCGGCCTGACCCTGTGGCCAGGCCCTGCACCAACTCCAGTAAAGACAGCCATCCCCACACTATGCTGGGCCTTTGGTTGTGCACGGTGGGGGGGGGTTGTCCACAGGGCCTGTGGCCAAACCTCCGCATGCAGGCAACATCGCATTGTGCACTGCCTTAGGCCGTGCACGGTGTGGGTTTAGCCACAAGCCAGGCCTGCGTTCGACCACCTCAAACACAGCAAATCCCATACTGCATACAGCCTTTGGCCATGCGCAGCAGCGGGTTGGTCCTAGGTCCTGGCCTTGTTGACCCACAGGGCCTTTCTTTTTATGAAAGAGGAGGGGGCATGCAGCATCCCTCCCCAAGCCTCTTTAGGCACTGTGGACCCCATCGCCTAGGGCTGTGCATATATGTTAAAAGGGGAGGAGTGCCAAACTGCCCCACTCCTGGAGCCATGTAGGGCCCTGGGGATCCCATCTGCCAGGACCCTTTGTTTTTAATCAAAGAGGAGATGGGCTGTGTGGTCCACCTCCCATCCCCCTAGGCCACCTATTTAAATAAAGGAGAGGGGTGCCACACAGCCCACCTCCCCCAGCCTTCTTGTGCCCTGGGGACCCCAAATCCCCAGGGCCATTTGTAAAAATAAAGGGGAGAGGGACCACGCGGTCCCCCTCCTGTAGCTGTTATCGCCCTCAGGGACCCCATCTCCCAGTCATTTATTTAAGTAAAGTGGAGGGGGGCTATGCTGCCCCCTCCATGACCCTCTTTTGACCCTGGGGTCCCCCTCCTCTAGGACCGTGTATTTTTCAAGCCGTTATCGGCCTTGGGGAACCCATCCCCTGGGGCCACTTATTTACATAAAGAAGAGGGAGGGAGGTTGCATGGCCCTCCTCCCTGAGCCTTGCTATGCCCAGGGACCCCACCACCCAGGGCCACTCTTTTAAGCAAAGGGGAGGGGGCGATTGTGGCCCCCTCCCAGGCCAATTCTGGCCTATTTCAACTATGGGGACCCCATCCCCTATGGTCATGTGTAATTTTTAGGGGAAGGGGGCACACAGTCCCCTCCCCAGACCGATTTTGACCCCTCCTGCCAGGACTGTTTGTTTTCAATAAATGGGGGGTGTGCAGCCCACCTCCCATCCTGCAAGGCCACTTATTTAAATAAAGGAGAGTGGTGTAGCACATCACCCCTACCCAAGCCTTGTCGGGTCACCTCCTGTAGCTGTTTTTGGCCCCAGGGACCCCATTCCCAGGGGCGCTTATTTAAATAAAGTGGTGGGGAGCAGTGCGGCCCCCTCCATGACCCTCTTTATGCCCTTTGGTAACCATCCTCTGGGACCGTGTATTTTTTAAACTGTTATTGGCCTCAGGGAAACCATCCCCCAGGACCACTTATTTAAATAAAGGGGAGGGAGGCTGCATGGTCCCCCTCCCGGAGCCTTGCTATGCCATGGGGACCCCTCACCCAGGGACACTCTTTTAAGTAAAGGAAAGGGGGTGATCATGGCCACCCCTCCTGGGCCAATTTTAGCCGTGGGGACCCCATCCCCTTGGGTCCAGCGTGATTTGGGGGAGGCCAGCTGACCCCTTCCCCAGGCTATTTTCCGCTACGGGGACCCCATGCCCGATGGCCAAGTGTAATTTTTAGGGGAAAGTGGCCACACAACCCCCTCCCCAGACTAATTTTGATCCTGGGGACACTATCTCCCACGGCCCTGCACTGTTAAAGTTTAGTATACTGGTGCCCACCCAGGGCACCCACCATGCTCTCCGTGAGGGCTGTGGGGGAAGCCCCAAGCCTCCGCGGCCCAGCCGGCTCCCCACATACAGCTGGAGTTGCCACTGCTCAGACCCGCAGTGAGCAAGTCTTAATGCTGCTCCCTTTGGGGTGGGAGCAATAATTTGATCTGTTGAAACGGACAGGGAAACAGATCAAAAGTCTGCTCTGTCCTGGGTTGGGATCCCCGGGACATAGCTTGCAAGCGGCCCCGGGGATGGGGTCCCCAGGCTGCTGGAGGATTTGGGAGGGTGCAGCCCCACTCCACATATAAACATATTTCACCCCAGTTGTAAGCTCCACTGGGGCTCTGGAGGGCCTTAATGAATACAGCCCTTGGGGGTGGGCATCCCCTGGGCATAAACATAATACGGGCAATATTTATCATCATATAACCCACCGCTGCAGGTCACCTTGCTGTGCTGCACTGCATGATGGGGAAAGGACAGGAATGCACCATACTTAACATTGTACAGCACATTCCTGCCTTTTCCCAGCACTGATGCACATTATGCTTACTAGCGCCAATGCAGACATTCTTGCACCTTGGTGCAAGTGTGCCAGCATTGATAGCAGGATTATTTTGGTGCACAAGGGGCTCTTTCCTGCTCAAAAATAAGTCCCTTTGGCATTTTCCCCTTTCTATGAATGCTGTGGAATGCAGCGCACATAGAAAGAGTAAAAAGTAGGGGAAATAAACATATTTCACCTTGTTACGCCTCACCTGAGGAGGCGTAGCAGTTTTTGGCACATTCCCAGGTCTACCACTTATACCAAATCTGGGAATGCATCAAAATCCTTGGGTTTTGCATGGTAAAGCCCATGGAGCGCCTCCCTGGGGCACTGCAACGTAACTCATGATTTATCATGCTACTAAGGGCCAAGCAAGGTGGCTATGCATGACTTGACAAATTGCATCTGAAGGGTTGCTTTGGTTTTACACCCTGATGCGTGGTGCAAAAGTGACACAACCATTGATAAATATGGCCCTTCTTTTCAATCCTGCAAGAGTCCTGCAGGATCGCTGCATTTTTTGCAAATAATTTTTTTGCGGCCCTAGGGGGCTCCTCCTGCGTCCCCCCTTGGGGCCTTGGGGGCCAGGCTATTTCTACTCATCCCCCTTATATTGTTATTATTTTATATCTTCAGGATAGGTGTCTAAGTCTCCGAGTCCTGTAATGGGTGCCAGTATCATTTTTCTCATGTTGCTGATAGCCAATCAGAGTGCTTGCTCCTGAGGGAGCAAGGTGGCCTAAGAGAAATAAAGCTCACTCGGCCAATTAGAATGATCTAATTTTAAATTGCCGCTCCGATGAGATTCTTGAGAAACTCTTGTGGACCTAACCTTCCAGATATACCATTATTTTGCAACCTTAATTTCTCAAAAACTACTGAACGGATTTAACACCAAATCACAAAAAGCACAATCTTCGGACCAAGATCTAGCTTCTTGTTGAATTTGGTGTAATTCTGTTCAGTAGTTTTTGTCTAAAGAAGTCTATTGAAGATGCATTTGGATTTTGTGTTTTGGGACCCCTCTTTTTTCTCAGTCTCCTGCTTGACAGATCACCCCAAAAATTTACAAGCACAAACTAGTCAGAACGTTGCACCTTTTTGAAAGGTTTCGTGGAGATTCGTCAAACAGGGCCAAAGTTATCTGGAACACAAAAAATGCTTTTCCTACGGAACAGCAAACCTGACTATAGATACCCAGTGGTGACCGCCACTTAGTAATATATATATTACATTGGGTAGTTATATATAAATCGCGTTGGGTAGTTATAGTTAGGATTGTGTTCCCATAGGAAAAACATGTTTTTTGGTTTACTAATAACATTTCACAACTCTTCAAGAAGCTTTTCAAAAAAAACTTTTTGCACCTCAGCTTCTTACTGGAAGGTTTCAGGATGATCAGTGAAGTGGGTGCTGAAAAGAAATGTACACCAAAGTTGTCAGAAAGCAAGATCTTGATCCAGGTAAGGATACCCTGTCCCCCTGGCATGATGAGAGGTCGGCCCCTCCCCCTCCCGCCTCCCCAGGGCCAAAAAAAAACAGTTTTTTTAACTGCAAATTAGCAGTGGATCAAATTTTTCCAAAAAAGCGGAGTCTCCCCCGCTCTGCGCTTGAAAAAGGAAAAACACTCCCTGGTGTTGGCTAGAGCCCGGGGGCGACACATTTACATATGTAGGGGAAGGCAGGACGTGGGCCTCCTCTCAGAGTCTCTTTGAGACCCTGGGGACCACATCTCCCAGGGCTGATTCAAAATTAAAGGGGACAGGCAGCCCGCTCACTGAACCTTAAAAGACACCTGGGACCCCATATCCCATGGCCACTATTTCTAAAACAGCAAGGGATTGCACGGCCACTTTCCCTGAGCTCCTTTCCCTGGGCTGGCACTGGGTAGTTAAGCACAATGAAACAATAACTTCCTAGGCAATTAATTATAGAGCATTTCTGTATTAAGAAGTGTCGATTAAGTGTAAACACAAAGGAAAAAAAAAAGTTTAAAAAATTGCACAGTAATATTTATTATTGATATTTACAAATATCACAAGATAAAAAATCACAGTTATGGAGTACAAGTATACAATCTCTCAGTACAATGATTCCATTAAAATTACAATTGTTATAAAAAGGCTATACTGTGGCCATGTATTAGTCTTCCTGGGTAGTTAAGACCTTGTTAAAATAGGAAATTGCTTTTTTGCTGCCATTTGATGAATCTTCACAAAACTTTCCATTAAAAAAATGTCATCCACCTCAGCTTCTTCCTTGAAAGTTTCAGGGTGATCCATCAAATAGGGGGCAAGAAAAAGGCAGGGTCCCAAAACGTAATTTCCCCATGCAATTTCTAATAGGTATTTTTGAACAACTCTACATCCAAAACTGAATGAACTTAGCAGAAAGCTAGATCTTTATCCAGAAAGCATGCTTATGTGATGTGTTATAAATCCACATGGTAGTTTTTGAGAAATTAAGGTTCAAAATATTTGTATGTCTGGTTGGTGGGTTCATGGGAGTCCCATGGGCACACTCCTTCAAATAATAGATCTGATTGGCCGAGGGATCTTTTTTTCTCCATTGGGCATCTCGCTCTTGTGGGAACACCCTTCTCCAGATAGTCCTGTGGGAGCTCTTGCTCTGATTTATTAGCCACGACATGATAAAAATGTTGCGGTCACAATTTCAGGACATGGGGCCTCGGTCAGAAAAGACTAAGAAATTTCGGAATTATTACAAAAAATATGAGCTCAGTGAACCACGGTAATATATAACAACCAAGATGCATGGGCTGAAGACCCATCTCAATCCTATCTTATGTTTGACACATCTAAAGTATCTTTGGAGATGTGGTTGATGTTAAGAAAGAGGTGTGGATGACCAATATTGTTTGCAGTTATCTTTGATCCTAATATGCACTATAAATTGTGAAGGTCCAGATTGAGTTTTGACAAAAATAAAAACAAAAGAGAGTTATGATAAATATTTAAGCTTCATGCTGGAATATACCCATTATCCATGAGTGTTCAATATAGTCTGGAACTCATGTTACTTTTTTTTTCTTTGTGTTCACAAGCACAGAGGCATCATTTATGAATTGTAACATTAAAACTCCGTAGAACCCTAAAAGCAGAACTTTTGAGCTGCTTATAAGACTGAATTGTTTAGATTTTTGTTACGTCTCTGCGTGTATTTTTTAATTTGTAAATTTCTTTAATATTTCATTCACTCGTGTGTTTCCTTTAATGTTTTTTGCATAATTGTGTGTAATCATTTGTGTAGAATGTTTATACAAACATGCTTGTCCCAATAAATGTGTAGTTATTAATGAAACATAGATATAATATAAGCATCTCATATGTAGATAAGAATCCAAGAGCGGCATGTTCCAGAGCACCTCCTGAGGCCAGCGTTTTTCAAATAATGGCCATGTTCAAAATCCGTGAGAAGAATCTTTGAAAAAAATTGTCAATTTTTGGTAGAATGATCTTGTCAATGTGCTTGGAGTACCAGCTCTTTGGAATCAACCTGAATATGTAGAGACAACAGGTCTTTCACACTATTAGAACATTCCACCCACAGAGGATAAAATGTCGTAAAAAACAAAAAAACTCAAGATGGCAAGCATTGGAATGTTGAAGCAGAATGTGTATGGGAACCAATATTAAACCGGAGTCAGACCATAGTCTTCAAAGGAGCTCAAAACATTTCAATGTTCTAAAGAAACTTAAAATCTATTTAAAACAGCATTAACATTATTCAATGTTCTCATCTGTACTCACAGGTGTGTCGGGCCGCTGTGTACTCCAACAAATACGTCTTCATCAATAACTTTGAGGTGTTTGTTTTTGTGCAGATACCTACAGAGAAACATAACCCACGTTATTTATTCCATGTCAAATTTATGTAAGGTTGTCTTCACCAACTACCAATCAAACACAGGGATGTCCTCAATATCTACCAGTCAGCCTGAGAGCTCACCTATGAATAACACACAGGGTTGTTTCTGATCAGAAATATGGCTCTGTCATATGGTTTCATAATTGAAGCATGAATTAAATGCACTTAACTATACAAGCCATTTTTACATGATGTTTATCTCACCGCATCAGGTTACCATGGAAACTCTGGGCAGCCTTCATCATTTACGATAGTAACTGAGGAGTGCAACACAATGTACTTTCTAGTGGAATATTTTCTTTATCTTGGGCGATCTGATAGTGAATCATTTTTGAACCTTCAAGGGAAAATGTATTTTTGTGGACACCTATTTTGCCATTGACATCCTGAAACACCTGGAGAATCTTCCTGGAGATCCATGGGAGCCATTTTGTGGATACATTTACAGGATAATCTTGAAATCTCTAAAAGGATCTCTTTCGCAATTGATTTCCAATATAGGCCTAGATTTACTCACGGTTAACAGACTGCATGTGCGGCACTGCATAATTCCCTACTGCACCAGCAGGCCTTTTAATATGATGGATTACATATGTTGATTGATACATTGTATTCCATTGCTTTGCGTCCACTTTGGGCCAAGTGAACGCCCACGCAAAATGGTAGTGAATAACCCACATTGTGCCATAAGAGAGGTTATGCTCTCATTCCCTGGCATGAGAGGCCTCAATTGCACCATATTAAATTACAGGGGTTTGTGTCTATAAGCCGCGCACACACTTTCGCTGTTATTTTATCATCATGTGATTTATTTTAGCCTGAATAGCGATTTTCCCCAAAAAGTGAAAGAGATTTCTATGGGGGGTACTCGGCCCACTGGGTTTGCTGTCTTGGCTGTGTTGGCCTCTGTTATTTTCACACATATTTTCTTTTTCAATTTTCCAATGGTCAAGGCAGAGTTCCAGAAGTGGAGAAGAAAGTCAGCTTGCAAGGATGCTTGATCAGGGTAATTGTCTGCGGGGAACAGCCATTACAACGCGGGTTTTAACACGCGTTGCTATTAAATCGCATGCGTTACAACGCATGCGATGTTACAACGCGTGGTAAAAGCACGCATACCATTACATCGCATGCGCTTTTACAACGCATGCGATGTAATGTGGCGGCGGCGGCTATCCAAGTCGTTGTGAGGAAACTCAGGCTGTTTCCTCACAACGACGTGAAGCAAGCAGGAAGGAGGAAGTGGGATCCGACGGCGACGCTGGAGAGGAGAGAAGTAAGGGGGTTTGCGCTTGGGGTGGGGGCTAATTTTTTGGGTTTAGGGTAGTGTAAAAGTAGTGCTCTGTGTGTTTTTTTTAACGTTTTAGTGTGTTTTTTTGTAGTGTAATGTAGTGTATTAGGGTTTAGGGTATTGTTGTAGTGATTTAGGGTTTAGGGTAGTTTTGTAGAGTTTGTGTAGTGTAGTGATTTAGTGTTTTAGGGTTTAGGGTAGTGTAGTAGTGTTTGTGTAGTGTAGTGTTTTAGGGTTTAGGGTAGTGTAGTAGTGTTTGCGTAGTGTAGTGTTTTAGAGTTTAGGGTAGTGTAGTAGTGTTTTAGGGTTTAGGGTAATGTTGTAGAGTTTGTTTAGTGTAGTGGTTTAGGGTAGTGTAGTGGAGTTTGAGTAGTGAAGTGCGTTAGGGATTATGGTAGTGCTGTAGTGTGCGTGTGTTGTGTTTTAGGGTAGTGTCAGCGGGTGTTGTAGGGTAGTGTAATGTAATTGTAGGGAGAGGACTGGGGGGCGGGCGAGGGTTGTGTAGGGGTAGGGTAGTAACTTACCTTGCAAACTAACCGCAAATATAGCTTTACCGCGCATGCCTTTGCGTTGTAATGGCATGCGTGGTAAAGGCATATTCGTGGTAATAGTTTGCGATGTAATGGCATGCGATGTCATTGACATCGCGTACTAATACCCGCGTTGTAATGGCATGCGTGGTATTACTATGCAATGTAATGACATACAATCATTGTCTGCACTGGAGTCGCACACAAGATCTCAGCTTTTGAAGATATAGAGGGGGTCCTCAGAGCTTAATTTCTAACACGGTAAGTACTGGAGCCCAAATTTTTGTTCAGAAGCCTCTGGCCACTGCTATCGAAGGTCAGGGTGCCGAATATCAAAGCTGAGTAGTCTTGATTCCACCTCATGCCTCTTTAATCCACTAGAAGTCACGGCCTGCCTTTTTATTTTTCTCTTGCAGGTTCTTTTCCATCTCTGCCTTTTCCCTTTCTTACTTTTTTCTCTTCCTCCTTCTTTTCCCCTTTTATGTTTTTCTCTCTCTCTCTAGCTCTGGTTCAAAGTTTGTTGAGGAAAAATAAATGCCGGTACCCAAAAATGAGTGCTGATGGACCCCACCTGAAACCACTGGCTCAAATTAAGCACTGAGGGGTCTTGTAGCATTTCGAAATCACAGGCGATATCTGGGACCCTCTGCCAACTCTCTGAGATAGCTGCTCATCAGGGGAGAAGAAAGAGCGAAGATCAAAAAGGACCCAAACAAAAGGAAGGGAGAGGGGAGGGGGGCATTCTACCATAAATCTTCTGCGACTGAATGAGCGTGTGAATTTCCTTGATATACAAGTAGCCGAGGGGTCTAAAGAGATTAACAGAGCTGCTGTGTCCTTGACAGCTATCTCCAGCAGATGGTCCCAGATTTCCACTACTCCATGATAACTTACCCAGGATTCAGAATTTCATGATGCTCTTGGCTGACTTGGGTAGAAGGGGCACATTGGATATAGGACGCGTTCCCTGGTTTGCAAATCTAAGATGTTCGAGCAAAAGATTCAAGTTTCAATTTTCATTCTGGAAGTACACCAGACCTTTAATCTGTACCACAACCCCCAAACTATTTGCTTGTAGGTGGCAGTGTGTGAAGCTGCAGGAGAACTCTAGGTTGCTAGAGTGACAATCTTGGACCAATTGCCCGTATCACTCCACCTTATTTATGTGTTCAACAGTTGTCAATTCTTGCTCATGTTGTATTTAGCACCTGCTCTAAAACGGCAAGCCGTTGACTTTGCTAATGCTTTTTAAATTGCTGTTTCAACTAAACGCACGTGTGGCCAGAAATCTTGCAATGGGTTTTCGATTAAAGAAGACCCATTCCAAGACAGCTTCCGGTGCATGCAAACGTGTCACAATGCAGATGGCTGCATAAGTCCAGATGAATGCAGAAGTGTGTATTGTAACACTCATATGCCTGTGCCATGACACATTGCGAACATTTTCTCATTTTAATTTACTGTTTTAACATGCCTGACGGCCATGTTAGAAAGGCAAATTAAAACTAAAAAACGTTATTAAAGTGGGTGCCAGCTCAAGAGATAGAAGTGAGCGAGTGACGTAGTAAGGTTGCTAAGGGCCCCTAGTGCGAGAACGGTAAATGCCCCGGCCAGCTCCTTTTCCAGTTGGCATATCTTGTCCTTCAGCTTTTCTTCAAATGTCACTACTTTATTTCCGACAACATAATCTAGGCCTGCCAGTGCCACCTTGTCACCCACCGCCAACTCCCAAAAAGTGTCAGGAACCCCATCTATTTCTGTGACTAGTTGTGAATGTTATTCTGATACCTGGTGCTATGGGAAGGGCCTTTTTCGTGTTGATCCAGTAAGGGTACTTGTTAACCAAACAGCTGATTACTGTACACACTGTCTCATTTTCCAATGTAGCTATGACCTGAAAACGCATTTGACAAGGTGGCAAACCATAATTCTTAGCAATGAAACTCTAACACTATGGACTTTTTGGAATTAAAAAAAGGATATAGTCTCACTTTTGAATCCTAAATGCATTTGCTTAATTTTGTTTTGAGAGGGACAATTGGTTGTCCTTCACTGAACCTCCACTCCACACCAGTAGTGTTGCTCATCTGACCTACCCCCTCAGAGGGGCTCACTTCCCTAGAATTCCCACTGCGCAGTGATGAAACTATCTTCTTTTATCGAATTTACATGCTAGTACATCGGCTGTTTGATTTGATTGATTTGATTTGATTTATCTATTTGTATAGCGCGCGATTGCCCAAGGGCGTCTTGGCGCTGAGATATACCACTGGGTCTGATGATGTTGACTACAGATGTGTGGAGAAGAGCCATGTTTTAACTTCCTTTCTGAAGGATTTCAGGGATGGACTAGTTTTTATCTCTAGTGGTAGTTGGTTCCATATTCTTGCTGCGTGTACCAGGAAGCTTCTTCCGCCCCAGTTAGTTTTCCGAAATCTAGGGACCCTGATGCATTTCGTTTGGCTGGATCTGAGTAATCTTGTTGGCTCATATAGTTGCAGATGTGTTTTTAGAAATTGTGATCCAATTCCGTTTAGTGCCTTGTACGTTAAGCATAATGATTTAAAGTGTATCCTACTTACAATTGGTAGCCAGTGCAGATTTTTTAGTTTATGGCTTACTTGTTCGAACTTTGGTATTCCTAGTATCAACCTGGCTGCTGCATTCTGCAGGCGTTGCAGTTTAAGTAGGATTTTCTTCCTTGCTCCGGCGTATAAGCCGTTCCCGTAATCCAGTCTGGACAAGGCTAGTGCTGTCACCACTGTCTTGCGTGAATCATACGGTAAGTACGGTAGAATCTTTTTAATCATTTTTAGAATGTACCAGAGTGACGAAGCTAGTTTGCTGGCTTGAGCGTCGAAAGAAAGGTTAGTGTCTAACATGATCCCTAGATTTTTTACCTTTTCTGACGAGTCTGGGCATCTTCCCATATCTTTAGGCCACCATATGGGGGACCATATGTTTGTGTCTCTTCCTAGTATCATGACCTCACTCTTGTCCCCGTTTAGCTTTAAGCAATTCATTTTCATCCATTGACTGATTTTTGTCATGCAGATTTGAAATTTTTCTGCTGTGTCCTGTACCTCTTTGCTTATTGACACCACAATTTGGGTGTCGTCGGCGTAGGATATAGGAGTGAAGCCGTTGTTCCTTATTATTTGTGCAAGTGGAGCTACATATAAATTAAAAAGAGTAGGGCTCATCGATGAGCCCTGCGGGACTCCGCATGGTAGATTGAACAGCTTGGATTTCGCTTCTCCTAATTCTACTGAGAAAGTTCTATTCTCTAGGTAGGAGGCTGTGAGAGCGCATGCTGTGTCATGTATGTATGCTGTTTTTAACCGTGTAATAAGGATTTCGTGGCTGACCGTGTCGAAGGCCGCCGATAAGTCGAGTAATATCAGGGCGGCCTTCGATCCATTGTCCATTATTTGCCTAAGCTCCTCCACTGCTGTAATCAGAGCCGTCTCCGTCCCGTGTTCTACCCGGAAATCGAACTGGGAGTGATCCAGCCAATCTCCGTCCGTCAGATGTTGTGATAGCTGTTTATTTAGCAGTTTCTCCAAGATTTTTGCGGCAAAAGGGATCCTGGCTATGGGTCTATAATTGCTGGGATTTTCGCAATCTAGGTTGGGTTTTTTCAGTAGTGGCCTGATAGATATCATCTTCCAATCATCTGGGAAGATATTGGTGTTGATAATTTTGGAGAATAATTTTTCCAAAATTCGGCTTAGTTGTATGGAACAAACCTGCATTATTTTGGGTGGGCAAGGGTCCATTGGGCTGCCTGAGTTGATAGTGTGTATCTCTTTCTCAATCTGTTCGGCTGTAGGTGGTGTAAATTTAAAAACTGATTGATCTTGTTGAATTGGTGGCTGTGATGTGTCTTCTTCTATTGTCTCAGTGTTCTGGTTTTTAAAAGAATCGTATACTGATGAAACTTTATTCACGAAGTATTCTCCTAGTATGTTGCAGAATTCTGATGACAGTGCTTCTGGGTTGTTGTTTTCGAACTTTGATAGTTTTTTGACAGTATCAAAGAGGGTTTTGCTGGAGTTTTTTGACTCGTTGATCTTTTTAACAAAGTATTTACTTTTTTCTGCTATTATTAGTTTTTTGTAGCTGTTTAGGGTATCTTTGTATTCTTGTCTGAGTTGGGTATCATAATTAGTTCTCCATTTTTTCTCGGCTCTTCTACATGTTTGTTTTTGTGTTTTTAGAGCTTCTGAGAACCAGGGTTGTGAGGGGGTTTTTCTTTTAAGAGTAGCCTTTTTTTGTGGGACTGTCTGATCGACTGCCTTCTCTATCCATTCATTAAATTGTTTGCAGGCTATATTACTGTTGTCGTCTAATGTAGGCTGGGATATTTGGAGTTTTTCTATAAATGCTTGGTTGTCAATTTTAGACCAGTCACGGTAGGTTGCTTGTTTAATATGTTCCACCGGCCTTCCAGTGTCCTCTTTAATTTCCAGTGTGAATCTTACTAGTTTGTGGTCTGACCATGGGATTGGGAGAGTGTCAATTTTGTCTAGGCCCTGACATGATGTGAAGATACCGTCTATCGTATGTCCGGCATTGTGGGTACCTATTAGTACTTTCTGTTCCAGGTCGAAGTTTGCCATTGCATCAATGAATGCTGCTATCTTGGGGTCTGAATTTTTCTCTAGATGCAGATTGAAATCACCTAAGATGGTATAGTCTGGACATGACACACTAGATTCAAGGCATGGACTTAACAAGTCTATTAAGGGAGTTTTTGCACTAGGTGGTCTATATATTAGTATTCCATTAAACGTGTAGTTGTTTGTGATTTTTATTTGGAAGGTTAATGTTTCGCAGTCTGGGGTGCTACCTTTATGTGATGTTTTAATTCTGAAACTTTCCTTCGCTATGATTGCTAACCCTCCTCCCCGTTTTATGTTCCTGTCAGCTCTGTAGAAAGAGTATCCCTCCGGGATCGCTAAGGCCAGATCAGCATCTGAAGCCTCATCTGCCCATGTTTCGGTAATGAATAAAATATATCAATGTTTTGTTCATCTATTATTTCGGCTGTCTGAATATTATGTTTGACCAATGACCTAGCATTAATCAATCCTGTTTTCAAAATATGGTTTCTATATCTTGGAATCTCGGTTTTATCCATATTTTTAACGGGAAGAAAGTCGAATGTGAGTGGGCAAGATAGACATTTCTTACCTTCTTTGTGTGGCTCTATTTGAGCGCATGTGATGTTTGGTCTCAGCCCTCGAAGTTCCTGGCTGGAGTATTTCCACTGTATTTTGTCGGGGTTATTTTGGACAGGGATATGGCCCTGGGCCCGGTCTTGGCGCGGACGGGCGCAGACGGGCTTACCTTTGGCTTACCTTCGGCGCGCCATCGTCGCGCCTGCTGCGCGCGTCCGCTGCGCGTTCGTGGAGGGCACATTTTCTAGTGGGATGGGAGGGGGCGTGGCCTGCGTCGGCGGGCGTGGCTTGTACTCGCTCCGATTTTGGCGCCAAGAACTCCGACCCGTCGCAGCCCTGAGATCGGCAGCGCGGGGAGTTTCTCAACAGGTGAGGTGGGGGAGTGTTCTGGGGTCTTGTGCAAAAGTTTTTTAAAAGTGATTTTCAATTAAAAGCTTATCCTTTAAAAACAGTGCAACCCGTTATCCAAACACAACAATTTTAAAAGTAATCTTTAAAATCAATCAATTACGTCTCCCGGCTATCTCGCCTCAGGAGTGGTTAATCTCTGACAGCGGCGTGTGTTCCTCTCGCTTTTAAGGTGTAGCGAAGGGGGCGTGGCCTGCATCGGTGGGCGTGGCTTGTACTCGCTCCGATTTTGGTGCCAAGAACTCCGACCCGTCGCAGCCCTGAGATCGGCAGCGCGGGGAGCTTCTCAACAGGTGAGGTGGGGGAGTGTTCTGGGGTCTTGTGCAAAAGTTTTTTTAAAAGCGATTTTCAATTAAAAGCTTATCCTTTAAAAACAGTGCAACCCGTTATCCAAACACAACAATTTTAAAAGTAATCTTTAAAATCAATCAATTACGTCTCCCGGCTATCTTGCCTCAGGAGTGGTTAATCTCTGACAGCGGCGTGTGTTCCTCTCGCTTTTAAGGTGTAGCGAAGGGGGCGTGGCCTGCGTCGGTGGGCGTGGCTTGTACTCGCTCCGATTTTGGCGCCAAGAGCTCCGACCCGTCGCAGCCCTGAGATCGGCAGCGCGGGGAGTTTCTCAACAGGTGAGGTGGGGGAGTGTTCTGGGGTCTTGTGCAAAAGTTTTTTAAAAGCGATTTTCAATTAAAAGCTTATCCTTTAAAAACAGTGCAACCCGTTATCCAAACACAACAATTTTAAAAGTAATCTTTAAAATCAATCAATTACGTCTCCCGGCTATCTCGCCTCAGGAGTGGTTAATCTCTGACAGCGGCGTGTGTTCCTCTCGCTTTTAAGGTGTAGTGAAGGGGGCGTGGCCTGCGTCGGTGGGCGTGGCTTGTACTCGCTCCGATTTTGGCGCCAAGAACTCCGACCCGTCGCAGCCCTGAGATCGGCAGCGCGGGGAGTTTCTCAACAGGTGAGGTGGGGGAGTGTTCTGGGGTCTTGTGCAAAAGTTTTTTAAAAGCGATTTTCAATTAAAAGCTTATCCTTTAAAAACAGTGCAACCCGTTATCCAAACACAACAATTTTAAAAGTAATCTTTAAAATCAATCAATTACGTCTCCCGGCTATCTCGCCTCAGGAGTGGTTAATCTCTCTGTGGGAAGGTACTTGCGGGGGGATCTTACTGAGCATTTTAGTACTACAAGGGGAGTACGTCAGAGCTGCATATACGCACCTTTTCTGTTCACTCTTTATATCAATGGCCTGGAATAGGCCATGCTCTCTGTGCAGGCTGATTGTCCGAGGGTGGATACAAGATTGGTGCTTGTCTTGTTATACGGTGATGATGCAGTGCTCATAGCGCGTAATGCGGTGGGACTCCAGTAATTATTAGATAAGTTTGCCTCCTTTATGGATAGCTTGGACCGGGAGGTCAATTTTACAAAATCATGTTATGGTCACTGGCCCTGGGTCAACTAGATCCTTAACATTTAAAGTGGGGAGCCACACCCTGTCAAAAGTTCCATCTTAGGGTGTTATACGATTTTAACATGAGCTGGCAACCACTAGTAGAGGGAAAGAGATGTGATCTGGTCAAATCAACAAGGCAATAGTTAGTTCTGCGCAGAGGTTGGGCTCATGGACAGTCTAAATGTGTTTCTAAGGTGCTATATGGCAGTGAGGCATGGGGGTTAAATAATGGCCGATAAGATCCAGCTTTCAGAAAATATGTTTTTAAGACGTATTCTGTCGGTCCCACACAGTACCCCTGCTTTCTCTGTACATGAAGAGCTTGGTTTAAGCTATATTGGTGACCTTGCTGCTCTAAGGCCCTTGCTGTGCTGGATCAAGATATGGATAGGGGAGGGCTCCCAACCGAACAGACTGATTTTATCTGACTTTTTGTCCCTCAATGACATGCAGAAAATCCCCTGGATTGCATATCTGAAGGCAGCTTTTCCCAGCATGGGTAAGGCAGAAATATTCCATAACCCTCAGTCTTAAAAGTGTGAAGGATTTCTTTTTTGAATGCCCTGTATTGCAAAGGGAACACAAAGAGCTGGTGAAACCCATGATAAAAGCCTATATGTTATTAAAAACTGTTCAAATTATGGATCCCTATCTATCTTTTTTATCTAATGAGAGGGATAGATCTCTTGTGGCAAGATTTTGGTTTAATTTTCTGCACCATCTTTTGGCCTCTCCCAATGGTTGGTCCTGCCCAGGCAGCCTGGGGCCTTGTGGCTGCTACAATATGTCTCCACAGTATATATTACATTTTGTGCTATTTTGTAAATATTTTAGTTTGCCCAGGAGAAGGTTTATCCTTCTGTTGCTGGAAGCTCTGAATTTTTCACAACCGCATCCGGGCGCTTATGTATTTGAGCTCCTGCCAAACGATCATCTCTTATTTGCTACCCCAGACTTCCTACATGCAGCCTTGAGATCAAGGCGATCCAGACCTGATAAATTTTGCAGTGATATATGAGGGATTTTAATTATACTGTAGGGTTATTAAAATGTTATCCTTTTTAACTCTTCATAGTGTTATAACAAGTAATGTAATTTTTATTTTTATAGTTTTATGAAATGCATGTTTTATGATTTTATCTGCTTTTATGGTTGTTTATTGTAAACGAATAAGGATTTCTATGATGATGAACCATCTTACTTGAAACCTAGGTGTGACTTCCGTTCGAGTATTTTTTTTAATTACCCATGTTTTAACCCCTTGTGCGCTCATGACGGAACCACGCCGTCATGAGCCACGAGCGGCGTGTGCTCATGACGGCGTGGTTCCGTCATGCTGCGGCCGTTGGCTCAAATTCCCCGCCTGTGCGGGCGAAATAGAGAGTGGGCGGAGTCGTGTCGGAACCACGCCGTCATGAGCACAGCTCGCCCGTGACTCATGATGGCGTGGTTCCGTCATGAGCATGGCGGCGCCGCGCTCACCTCTCACCCCCCCAGCACTGCGGCGGAATTCGCGCCGCAGCGAAGGGGTTAAGACCTTCAAAACAGATGAGTGCATGCATATTTCTGTCTGTGTATTTAAAAATCCAGGTGAAATCCGAAAGACATCTTACGATACCCAACTGAAAGCTCCTGTACCCAACTATTTACTAAATAACTCATTTATTAGGAGGGTGTAGCACCCCAAACAGCCCCTGAAGCTACACCCCTGAGTAAATGATGAGCAGTTGGCGAAGTACATTAATGCCTGTCCTGGGAGTTGACAGATCACCAATGACAGAATGTGAACAGCAAGCACACCTCGTAACAGCATGCTACATGCATGTAGGAATGAGTCAGACAAAATGACAAGTATCTACTAATAACAAGAAGTTTAAGAGTGATAAAATAAACTTTGAGAACATATACTGATACACTGTATCCTCTAAAAGTACTGTGAACGCAAACCTGACCTGGCAATTGAGTCAGACCAGCCGCGGGGGCGGGGGGGACTGGAAGGGAGGGGAGTACGCGTGGAAAACACTGCAGCTGCTTTTTTTTTTACAGGGGACTGATATTGCTGCTACGCTGCAAAACTGGCCCCGGTAACAAAAATGGCCTCCATGAGGTCCAAAACTGTCCCCCACCCTGGCGACTCACCGGAGAACCGCCTAGAGCCAGTCCGGCCCTGACTGTGAAAGCCTGCACTAAGAACTGTGAAAGTCTGCAGTGATGCGAGTGTGTGCATCCTGACCCTGCCTTTTCGTGGGTTGAGACTCAAGCTTGGAGATGGTGTTGTGTGAAGGGGCAATGAACACTACTAATTTGGCCCCTACTTTCCTGCTTCTGCCAATTCACCTCACTTTATTCAGGGACCACGTGGAGAGGCACATAATAATGACACATTTCTAAGCCAGTGCATAGTAGATGCTGCCAAAGATTACCACTGTTATAGCTGCCAAGAGGTCTCGTGTCATGTAATATTTTTAGACATTCTTGGCTTTTGAGCCAACATCACAGTACATTATGGTACTTGCAGTTTTTCTCTTAAAAGTATATGCATGAACTCACAAATCATAGTGTGCAGAAAGTTGTCGTTGGCTGAAAAGCCAGGGCGAGCTTACACATGATGTGGGACAAAGAGTAGCGGAAGATAGACACATTTTTGGATATCAACTTGTGACCTGGACCACAATTGACCAGTGTTAAAAACAAGGTAATTGTACTGGATCATTACAATACAAGCTGAAGCCAATAGGCAGCTTTAAATAATGAATGCTCCAACCTCTAGCTGGAATAAAGCCTGATTTATTTCTAAAGGAGTAAACCCGATTTTAACCCACCCTCTCCCTAATGCAGCAATAAGCATTGTTTATGTGCAGCCTCTTGCACTTCCGCTCCAAAGTTCGCGGTCCAGGATTTGATGGGGAACAAAATTACAAAGCATATGAACAGAGCCCCAAAATCATGTGCACGCCACCACCGAGCGTTGTACACTTCAGTCCTGTGCATGTATGGTTAAGTCCTGTCTTGCCATTTTAAACTTCAAAATGTCAAATGCTCCAAAATGCTGTTGGCTAAAGACCTGCACTGGCTTAATGGATGACATGACATGGGAGAACTTAGCATCTATGGCTACACATGAATATGCACAACACGACTATAGTCAAGGAGGCACTGAAATGCCATCTACACGTCTTTCTACGGTAAAGAGAGGTTGTGTTTTAATAGCAGAGCAGCAAGAATACATATAGTAGAGAGATTTAACTCAACCCAACTACTACCTGAAGTGTAATTAATATGTGTGCGCGCACTCACACACACACATATATGTTAGCAAGGTTATACTTGAAGTTCTAACTAAATGGACTGTGGAAAATGGACAGATGGTGGTGGGAAGTGCACAGCAGCCACATAGCCTCATTTCAAGTCTGACCCCTCAGCCAGTCCTGCCTTTTTAGGAAAAAGTATTATGCAACCTGCAATTTATCTTTTAAAGCTGTAAGCATGGGCCCACATGTCCTATCACGTGATGTGGTATTGATTCCAAAGCCAGAACTCAGATGACTGGTTTTACTTGTCACCCATGAGACAGGCCTATTTAGCAGCTGTGACTAAAGAAGTAGAAAGGAATCCACATTTCACAGGTTTTTAGTGATGCAAAGTGCAGTACATTCTCATAGCTGATAACATTATTTAGTGAGGCAAAGCTGTGCTGTACAAGACAAGGCTAAAATCTGGCACCGCAGGCCAGCCTTCAGGCGTTCCACTGTCAGTAAACCAAGTAATATTAAATAGGATAACAGTGATTAAAATATCAGACACAGACCCTCTAAATGTTGCAGTGATGAGCTGAGAAAATGACTGTATATTGGTCGTTCTGCTTCTTCTGCCTTCTGCTCTGCCTGCCTTTCACATCAGGGGCCATATTTTGAATAGTGATCGGGGCACAGTGGTCATGTGCACCCACTTTGTGTGCCCTCGGGGCACTACGGTATAACAGAAGGGGCCACATAAGCTTGTGTGGCCCCTTTTGTAAGACAATCACTATCGCTATATTGAGAGGGCGTTCACTCATTTGCATGGGGGCATGCCCAACTACATGAGGAAATCACTTTGCCTCTGCTCCCACACTCTATGCAGATGCCAGACACAGAGGCAAACAGGACCTTAGGTGACGCACTGTGTGTCACAAAAAAGCGGCGCACTGTCAGTGCGCCGTCTGAAGGCAGCACTCTCGAGGGGTGGCGTGGGTCCTGAGACATCCCCCTGCAGGTGGGTGCAATCACTTGGATGGGATCTCTGTCCCCTCTTTAAAGTGTAGGCAGGTGCTGTCTGCACAGACATAGCTGGAGCCGCTGCTTTAGCAAGCCTCTCATTAGATTACTGAATGTTCTGCTCCAGGCAGCGCGAGCTTGTGGCTGCCCTGAGGAAGCCTGGCTCTAGCGCCAGTGGCACCCGGTGCAATCATCTTTTTAGTGCCCACCTCTCACTACCACCGGGCAAAACTGCCCATCATCTCTCCATTGAACCTCTCTCAAATACATTTTATTTGTTTTAAAGCGCTAATAAAGGCGGGCTTTACTATCCACTCAGCTATCCACAAAACTACAGATCTTTTCTTTACAGCAGGCGTATTATTGTTAACCACAGCGCTCCCCCGGAGGTCAGTGCCCACCCCCCCTTCCAGGTCAGCGCCCAGAGCAGCCGCACAGGTCCCACCGCCCTAAAGCCGGCCCTGACCCCGAGGGCTGCGTATTATTTCTAATAGGGCACAATATCCCTGATGAGCTCGGAACACCTATTTATAGGTCCTCTGTAGCACGAACAATACTGGTCCAGAACAGCCCTACGGTACACACAAACACTTAGCTCACTATGCCAGCTGCGCTCCTGTTCCTGAATAGATTCAGTAGCTCCTTATCTGATATTGTATTGGCCCAGAACTTGGCAACGTACAGCACGTGCAGAGATCACTCAGTGAGTAAGTATGTAATTAGCTGATTGCTTTTTGTATGCCTACATCAATCAGCCAATTGCAAAGTCGAACGCTGCCACGCGGGGCGGCATACGCTGCACCACAAAATAAGCCTCCTCCGAACCCGCACTACTTGAAATTGTCACTATGTATCTAATCACGCTACTGATATGCTTCTGTATGATGCCTGGTATGCGCATTCAAATCCCCCCAATCTCCCGCAGTAGGCTCTGAAGTAGCAGTAGTAGCACAGGCAGTATGGTGGGCCACTACCCCTCAGAGCCCAGGAGCTACTGCACTGGCTGCACCATTTGTAGCTATGTCTCTTAGCGGGCAGCCCAGCAACACACTGCAGCTGCTGGACCCTAGTAAATAAAATAAAATGAAATACAATTTTTTAAATGAGGAGAAGGGGAGGGGCATCAGAGAGCATGCTAGGGAAGGGGGGCAAACACAGAGCACATATGCGGGGAGGGAGAGGAACAAATGGGTAAGAAAACGCGATAGGAAACACATGCACTCCCATTGGGTGAGAAAATGGGAATAGGACTTAGCTGCCATTGTAGCCAAAGTGTCAACTGATCAACCAGTCAAAATCGAGTCATGTCCTCCCACGTCTGGAAAAAAAAACGGGTGTGGAAAAACCACTGCTCTGAATCAGGCAGCACGACATTCCATGAGGTAATTCCACTCCACCTAACTCATAATCAGCCCTTGATCATATTCGACAAATTCACTGCGACAAGTACTCAGGACGCATACATCACCACATACCTCCCAACTCCCTGCTAGAAGGGCAATCCACAGCAGGGCAACATTGATTTGGGGTGTCCTTGTGCAGATTACTGGCAAAGGAAAAGAGTGATTCAGAAGGAGGGATGCAAATACGAATCGGAATTTATGTAGTAGTGCTGGATGTCGGGAGAAGAGAGGAGCTGTCCAGCTCAGGAAACATTGGCTGGCAGCACCCATCTCATAAAGACCCTCTGGCAGGGGTCTTCAAACTGGGGGGCAGGCCCCCCTAGGGAGACCTTAACTGATCCCAAGGGGAGGGGGCACCAGTCTCTGGCTAAAAGAAGCATCATGCAGATAACAGTGCTTTGAGTTAAGCTGAAAACAAATGGTCAGCAGTAAGCCACTCTGGAATGGGGTATCAGTAGCATGGTTTGTCATTTATATCTTGCTGGAAGTATGTGTCAAAAAGGAGGGGACTTCAAATATTCTTCAAACCTTCCCGCCCCCATTTCGGATAATCACACTGTGCATTACACCTAACCAGAAGAGTTTGTTTGACAATCATGTATTTGATTGCTTTTTTAAAAGGTTTAACATAATTGTAATGTTTAAATAAGTATAGACATATTTAAACATTGCCAATTTAATAGAATAATTGTGAAATAATATGGGAGGGCTACAATGTTTTTTTTAACTGGGGGTAGGACATTCAAAACGTTTGAAAACCACTGCCCTATGGTATGGCAAGCCATGAGATCGCACTGCATTAAAACAAGAAAGGGACAGAAGAGCACTGATGTGCAACATATGTTTAACAACCATCACAAAGATCTGTGGAAAGATTTACAACTTTGTGCTGCTTGTAAAGTTTTCACTTCTGGGAATCATTGAGAAAACTTTGCCTGTTGATCATTTATCCTGTGTAACACTAAAAATTATACTTTGCAGAAAACAGAGTTCTCCTCGCAGTTCCATTGCTCAAGCATAAGAAAATGTAAATTTGATGAGAAATATTCTGCATACGCGTTCCAACATTGAATTATGATGTAAATAAATTTGCAAGTACCATGAATCACACTTCGTGTATCATTTTTCATGCGACTAGATTCCGGAAGCCTCAAAATAATGCTGTGTTTACAGCCCACTTAAAAGGCAGTTTTCTACGGTTGTGGGCACTCATGTAGGAACAGACATGCAAAAAAACCATAAAGAGCTTATTTTGTGTGGGGAACTCATAAATGTAATTGGTGAGGACAGTAAACAGAAATATTGAACAAAGAGCACTCTTCCCATTTGATTTGATTTGACCTAGACTTTACCTGAATGGAATTTCAATAAATGAAAAATACTTTGGGGTAATAATCTGCAGTTAAGCAGAAATAAACATATTTAAGCTCAATGTGGCGGTTTCAAATAGGCCATGTAAGAGTATATAAAGAGGACTGTAGTACTCATTTGCATACATTTACATGCCTTTGTGACTCGACCTCAAACATCTAAAATGGCAATAGAATGGGAATTGTGAGAAAGTACACCTTTTGGCGTGGTCAGCCTATTTTTTTGTGGACTGGTGCTGCTTTTTTAAAAACTTTGCACACTGGGGCACTGATGTCCAGTCACTGGTGCATGTACTCTAACTCCTATAACTTGGTAACATTGGCTAATTCTCAGTTGGCATTTATAACTTTCTAATGAAGCCACGGTATATAGTGCACTTTTTGGACCTGCGGCATAGCACACGAGGACTGGACCTATTGTCTATAACTTGTTAGGAGACTTGAAGGACTGTAGCTGTGCCCACATGTACCTAGGACTAAGAAGTGGACTCCAAGGGTCAGTCGGCTGACTTCATGTGTGGCTACAGTGACATAGCAAGATGCATTAGGCCTTTTTTCTGAAGAGACCAGTAAACCAGTTATAAGTAGATCTTGCTAGTGGCCTCTGCTGGAGTGTGTCCTGGTCCATAAGAGCTGTACCTGATGTTGTCAAAAGCCTTAGAAGTGGCTAAAATGAACTTCCCCAGAAAGTCTGAAAAATATTGGATTTCTAAGACTCTTGGGGCTTCAGCTGGACATAGCGGCACAGGTGTCCAATTTCGATGCAACTTGGTTGAATACAGTTTCAGGCTTGCCCTGCTTTAGTATTTTTAGCTCCATCATTAAGACTAGGTCAAAAAGCACAAATCTTGACCGGGTGTAGGAATGAGAAGTATCTACCTGATGCAAGAAATGTGAGTTTCTCCTGTTCAGAGCTTTTCTCACCAAAACCAATGCCACACTGGGTCCTCATCCAGCAACTAGCCAGCTTTGAGAGGACTTTGCCGGATTTAACCTTCAAATTTCCCCCTTTGGAGCATTCCTACTTCAATAACAAAAGACTGAATCAGGAGGTAAAAACTTTGACTGGAATGACCCGCTTTGAGTATCCAACCTGTGCTCTGTTGCAGCCAGCCTGAAATTTGCCTCGGTCTTGGTCAATCATGAACAGTGATTTTTGGTTGCTGCTTTACTTTTTCTTGGTGCTTTTTGTCTCAAAGCTTTCAAAATTCATATCTTCGGTTCCCCTTCTAGGATTTTTGTTGTTTTGGGGTCATTTTTCTTATTAACTTTATCTTTAATCTCTTTAGAGATGGGCCGTAGGGGACTTTATTCAGTGATGTTTTGACTTTTTGACTGTTTTAGGATTCCTATATGCACATTTTTCTATATTAACCCTGCCTGGTCTGTGCCATAGCTACCAGGGGGTGTTTGACCTTACAGGATTTGGGGATTTATTAGTAGGGCTCGCATCCTTCTAAACTGATAATCCATTTTCTTACAGGAACATTCAGGGAATATTTATATACAATTATTGCAAATAGAAAGCACTGTGTCCTCTTTGTATTTTAACTAATACGGATTTAGACATTTTGTGGCCGATTGTCACAGGCATGTAAGAGTATGTACAAGGGTGCTCCTATAGTTCTCGTTACATGCTCATAAATGCCTTTGTGAATCACCTACATAATGAGAATAGCAGGGAGTAGTGTATCCAAATTATTGATCAGAGCTGAACTACCACCCTCCTCAATAGGAAGGAAAGACGAGGAGGTGAGTACTGCTGTAAGGGTTGTTTCTTTACCCATTAAGTCAGCTTCTAGCAGTAAACTCACAAAAAGGGGCATGTAAGTTCACTATGAGGTATGCAATATGGAAATTAATGCTGAACTTCATGTTTCTTTTCACTGTTATGTGTATTTGTGAAACGCACCATCACCTGCGAGAGTATCCTGGCACTAAGCAGGTGTGTGTGCTTAACCATGCTTATGGTAGGTTGGTTAATTGAAAAGCCAGGTCTTCAGCTTCTTGTGAAGTTCAAGAAGAGAGGAGGAAGTTCTGATGTGGAGTGGGAGGCTGTTCCACTCTTTAGGAGCGATGGAATAGAATACATGTCCTCCTTATCTGGTTCTGTGCATGTGTGGAATGTGTGTGAGTAGGAGCCTGTGGAGTAGTGGTGTGTATGTGGTTGGTGGAAGGAGATGCAACTGTTCAGGTAGGTGGGGCCTAAGTTGAATGTGCGTGAGGAATTTGAAACAAGCACTTTTGTGTTTTGGGAGCCAGTGGTGATTCCTGAGGTGAGGGGTGGTGTGATGCGAGTTCTGTTTGGGAGGTTGAGAATGAGTCTGGCTGCTGAGTTTGGGATATTTGGATAGTTTGTAGCCTTCTACTGAGTTACTGGGGATGCCGTTGTAGAGGTTGTTCCCAAGGCCCAACTTGCGATGACTAGGTTGTGAGTGACAGTTCTTCCTCAGCATCTTAAAGGGGTGGAAGTGGGATGCACTGTTGGCGTTGACTTGGGCATTCATGTCCAGTTTGCTGTTGATTATTTTTCTGTGGTTCCTGGCATGGGTGCTGGATGTGGGTGATGGAGCATGATTATTTAACAATGAGTTTGTTTGGTCAAATCCTGCTCATTGTGTATGAATTACTAAAACATACTTAAAGAAATATGACCTACATTGTGTCTCGGTGAACACTGAGAGTTTAAACTGCATTGCAAAAGCATGCACAAAGAGTCGCAAACTGGTGTAGTTGAGACATATACGACAAAAGAGAGAAAAACTACTAATGTGTTCTGATAATAATGTGAAAAATAATAATGAAATTGATGTGTTTTTAGAAAAATATGATTTGAAAGGATTGCTCAATTGAAATGAGACTTGCTATGTTTTCTCAACTGTAAATCTGAAACTGCAAAGAGAAGCTGACTGTTATTAATGAAATATGATTAGACTATGCTTATGAAAATGGTAAAATTATACTTATATTAGACTTCTTATGTGTTTATTTTTCTTAAATGTCTTAAGGTTAGCACGTTTCCATTAGAAAATGCAGATTTTTGTAGTTTCCCCAAGCAGGACTTAAAGTGTATTTTGATTTTTCATTGTAGGCCTTAGAGAAATGTATTTTGTCCTTCATTACTTCCTTCGAATAAGAATAAAATACTGACATGATTGCTCTTGTTACAAGTATTATCACCAAAGTTTATTTCTTACAGTTTGAATATTCTCTCTCATTGAATAAATTGTGTCAACCTTGTTGCAAGCTAACACAGAAGCGAGCGTGTGGACATGTTAAGTTGCAAGAGTGCTTCCTATTTACAAGGTGTTTTTGATATTGACAGTCTTAGAAATACAGCTAACAATGAACAAGGATATTACGTGAGGGTTCCGGACATTTTTGGGCTGATAAGGATCCTTCCACGATCACACCATGAATCGCAACCAATGGACGTCGTGAAAAATTGTGCAAAGCTACTTTGTGGACAGGAACTGGGAACATTTTTAGGTATAATTACCCCGTGGGAAAAGGACGTGTGCGGCTATTTTCCTTGCAAATCTTTAGTGTGACATGCTGTCAAGTCAAAACTCTGACTATCCTGAACTGAACTCTCCTGAGGTTTCCCCTGTACTTTATCAGTGGAGTTGGGCAGGCAATACCTTGCGGCTGAAGGTTTAGCAATTTAGTCTACTGCACACTGTGCTTTAGTCCATTCTTGCGTCTTGGTCCTGATAATCTACAGTTGAACTTTGGTTTGTATGATTCCTGAATTTGCATACTGAAATTGTAATGCACATTCTTTCTCTCTTCCTCTCTCTTCTCATGCCAGTTATTTGATTTGAGATGTTTTTTTACTTTGAACCTCAATTGAGTTGTGATTTTACCTGTATTCAATTGATTAACCAAGTAACGAACATTCTAATGTACTTTTGAGTATTTGACCATTCATCATAAAGTTTAGATAAAAGTGCCTTGATAAATATTCAGAGTTTGTCATTTTAATTGATGATATTATTGATAAGATATGGTTATTGATTATTGTTGTCAGCCATTTCTTCTCTACGGGTCCTTATGGAGAAATGACTTCCGTCTCTAATTATCTGAGTCCCTATTAACTCTTTCAAAGATCTATTGGAGGACCTCATGAGTAGTAAGTGCTTATAGAGTTTCTAGGTCCTAAACTCTCAGTTATAGTAAATTGTTTGCTGGTATTTGAATTTACGGTATGGTGGGTAACTTGTATCTATGCCCAACATTTTAAAACGCTTGCGCTGGATCATGGTTTTAGGTCCGAGTTCGGCCGGCCAACAGTTGGCGTGGTGTGGTGTTCTTGTTGAGCTTGAGACAGTTGGCTTATATCCAGTAAGCAACTATGGATATGCAGGCAGCGGACTAGTTTCTTATGTTGTTGGTCTTGTCCGAGAGGAAGAGTATGAGTTGTGTGTCATATGCATAGGAGAGAATGTTGATGTTGTGTGCGCGGATGACATTGGCCAGAGCGATCATTTATGCATTGAAGATGCAGAGCAATGAATCTTGAGGCACTCCGCAGATGAGTTTTCAGGTTCTGAGGGATAAGGTGCTAGGCTGATAGCTTGAGTTTTACCCATTAAGAAGGAGCAGATCCAGCCGGTCTTGGATGGTAATCTCGTACAGGAGCCTCATGAGAATGTTGTGTGACACCTTGTCAAATGCTGCATAGAGGTCAAGAAGAATGAGGGCTGCGGTGTCTCCCCTGTCACGGATCATGCGGATGTCGCCTATGCCGGTGATAAATGCTGTTTCTGTAATGTGGCTGAGCCTGAATCAGGACAGAGAGGCATTGAGGAGTTATTGATTGCTGAGGTGGTCGGTGAGGCATCAGCTGACTAGTTTTTCTAAGATCTTTGCCAAATTTGTAAGAGGGAGATGGGTCTGTAACTCATCAAAGAAGCATGGGTTTGTACTATAAGAGCAACCCCAGTCTGAGTTTGTATTGTAAGTCTTAAAAGGAATATGCAAATGGGGCCAGCTATCACTACCCATGGCTAGTGGAGTTCCCACTTTTCTTGTGTTTAGGCCCCAGCGTTATTTTCCATAGGCAATATTTCCTGGTGAGTGGAGCTAGGTGCAGAATATGATGTGCCATTTTCTTGTGATTTAACTTCAAAACTATTTACCTCCCAACTTGAAGGATGTAGTTGGTCTTTTTTTCCTTTAATAACTTTAAAGAGGTGAGATAGTCCTGATTTTAACATGGAAATATACACACAGGTAACCTGTGGATCCATAGGTAGAAATTATAATTTTCTCGAGGATGGCAGGAAGATCATGAAAAAAAACTTTGCATCTTGAAATACTACCCATGGGTCGCTTGCACAGAAGAGATGTATCTGAAATGGCTATGCTGCTGCGGTCAGAATCAAAAAGGCGCTCCTTTCAATCAGTGCTTAATTTGTAAAAAAAAATGAGTGCCAGGCTCTTGTCAGAAGGCCACTGCAGCTTACACCACGTATTGACCCTGCAATGGTGCCAATGACAGTAACAACCCAACTCCTAACCATCACACCCCTAACAAGTGTGACAATTTGGATAATTTCAGGCCCCCAACGCTATAAGATTGGCTTGGGCTGCAAGTGATATTCATTTTGAATGTATATTTAAATTAATAATTCACTGTTGTTGTGGTCGTCCCTAAGTTAGCCATACAGTGCTACCTTGTGGCAGACTGTCATAAGCGCCGGTGTTGACAATTAAGTGCCGGCGCTGAGCACCGAACAACGCCGGCTCAAATTAAGCACTGCTTTTAATGCGATCGCTGGATTTGGAAAGTGATGGGGACATGAAAGGGTCTTACTCATACCAAAAGAGCTGAGAATGAAAATCCCAGGGCAAGCTTTCGGGTGCCCAAACCTCCCACGCGGTATAAAGCTCGGTACTTCACTTCAGCGAGGAATCCGCTCGGGTCAGCAGGTTAAGGAATTAGCTTTTTGTGACAGACGTTTTAAGCACTTACATTCCAGCTGTGCAGCTCTAATTTCGTGCCGTAGACCACGGTTCAGTTGAAAAACGAGCTTATTTTTGCAGGTAATTGGTTCCAGGACAGCGCTGCCTAATATAGAAAGGGCCTCTGATGAGGAGCGCTTCAGGTTTGACGAATTTATCCGGCCTGTCTGTAAACTGTTCCTTGGCCCGGGAATTGAGACTGACTCAGCAGATGGTTGACATGGAGAAAAGTCTAGTGCCCGGGCACAGGAATGCATTGAGTGGTGCAAAATAACAACCAGCATGCGTCCCTGGCACCCGGCGATGGAATATCATAATAAAAGCGGCATCGACCATTTGCATAGCTGAAAACACAAACTGAAATGCCTCAAGGCGCTTAAACACTAGCCACGATGGTCACCCAAACTGGCACTACTTGTTTAGCGTCCTCAGAAGGATGAAATGATGCTAAGCCCTTGTGGGGTGCAGCCATGTAAACTGGAGGCTGCACATGCGCAACACTCAGCAGTGGGGGCTTAACCCGTGTACGCCATGATTATGAGTTAGGCGGAATGCCACAAGGATATGTCCCAGTGGCCAGAATGATCGTGCCGACGGGTATCTCTGTATGGAATTCCACCTATTTGTGAGTTAGACTTTTCGGAATGGGGAATAACTGTGCAAACACAGAATTACCATGCAGAATTACAACTGGCATTTCCTATTACAAGGGGTAAGGTTTCTATTTATTAACTGCTCTCAGCAGCTAGTAAATAGGAACAGTGCCTTCCCTGTGGGGAAGGGGTAGGGGGCGGTGGGGGAGTGGCTGCCGTTGGTTACCGGTGGGGCCACCAGCACTCATTTCAGGGCACCACCACGTATTCTTCCTCATTAAACATTTCCCAAGATCAAGAGAGGGAAAACACAGAAGAGGGAAGGAGGGGAAAGAGAAAGACAGAAAAAACATCACAAAAGGAGAAAGCAGGGACCTGCTGGAGTGAGATAAAAGGACAGGAAGTGTCTGGCTGTGGAATTAAAGAGGCCTGAGGACTACGCAACATTTAATAGCTCCAGCAGCGGGCTTCTGAGAAGCGGTTTGGCACCCACATTCATTAGTTTACAAATTAAGCACCGGGAAGGGTAGAGGAGAGAAAGAATAAGGGAAGAATAGTTTTGGTAGAGTTAGCAATTATAAAAAAAAAATTCAGGGACACCAGGACGAGAGTTGGCTGCTGCTGCAGCTCAAGACTCGCGTGTACTAGCCGTAATTACCAGCTGGTAAAATCCGCCCAGTGTTCCTGCACCCAGGAAACCCGAGTGTGGGAAAACTGGGCCAGTCGTGATCAGCCAGAGCAGAATTCCAGACAGGAATTACGCTCTGCCTGACTCATAATAGCATACCTCCCAACTCACATGGGGCCACTTTGTGACAATATCAGCTCCCGTAACACGGTGTCCCGGTGAGGAGCTGATATCACATAGTGGCAGGGGGACGAACTCACCTGCCAGCCGGTACCGACGTGAGGAGAACGGCTCCTCCTCACTCCTCTCTCTTGCTGACAACAGCTTGACACCAGCCATGAGGGGAACGGCTTACCAGCCCACTGCCCTGCAGGTCCCGCCAGACCACAACCCCCAGCAGGCACTGCCGGACGCTCACTGAGGACGTTATCGCGGCGCCAGGGATGCGATAAATAGCGAGCAGCCCTCCCGCAGCGCGGGACGCGCGTGAGCGCAGCCCGGGCCCATCCGAGCCCACCAGATACTGGAAAAGACTGGGCTGGGCCACCACCCTGTGACCCCACGCACCAAGGCAGACCTCAGCTACTAGAACAAGGTACTTTATTGAATATGTGTATTGTGAGGGTCCGCCTGTAAGTGATCGACAGTTGATAGAATGAACAAACGTAAGGTCGCGGGTCCGTTGACAGGGGGGGGGGGTTGCGGGGACCGTGGATGCTTTTCTGATCAGAGCAGAGTCGGTTCTGACTCATCAGATTCAGCTCACAGAAAAAAGACTCTCACTTGATACCTTTGCGGCCCAAAAACGGTCATTGATGGAAGGTATAGTTATGGCTAAATACCCCAGGGGTGTGCAGCAACTAGCGGACCACTCACGTTCTACTACACCAGGTTCTAGCTACAACAGGGAAATAGCCGAAATAGCCAATCCCCCAGTTTCATCATCAATGGTATCAGCGGAACCGGAGGCGATTACAGTCGCACACATCCATGCCACCAAATCTGCCCAAAATACCGCAGAGGACCCGATCCTGATTTTTCGACCATACTGGTGGAAGAGATATTGACTCCATCCATGGCACACAATGTAATTGCGCCTGGCTCGTGCCGTGGTGAGATTATTACCCGATCCAAAAGGGCCACCAGGGAAAGCACGATAATTTTATCGAAGTCTTTGACAGCAGGCAGTGGAGAACCGCCTGCAAAGCGCACAAGGGGAGGAGTTTCACAAAGGCAGAAGAAAAAACCCAGATCTAAGCACCAAACAACTGGGCATCCTGATAAATTTGACTCAGAACCTTATAGAGGACTGGCCGCGAATCAAACTCCCAACAGTAGCGTCAATATCCCGGTCTTGGATCTTGGGGATGACCCTGACCCTGATCAATGGAAAAGACTGGAGACTCTGATGACTGTTCTTTTGGGGCCCCTTCTATGCAAATTAGGGTAAATTGAAGGAAAACTGTTGCAACTCCTGAACTCCAGCAGCGCATCAGTTAATCAAGGAGCATGTAGGTGCGCATGTGTTGCTCAGGGGGAACTTAAAGCCTCCAAAGCCCCAGTTACATTACCAGTAAATGTGAATGAGGGGAGGGAAAACGGGGACAGTGAATACGCAACAGGAAAAGATGTTATGGGCAATAGGGTCCCACTTGTACAGCCGGAAGTAATCAGACCCAATACAAGCACTGTCAATAGGGGGCCGAGGGAACCCAGGATAGGGAGTGCAGGCAATCCCCTTATACAGCAAGCGGACACCGCAAGGACAAAAAGGGGAGACAATGCACAACAGCGATCCAAAGAGATGTCCTCACTAACCGCGCAGAGCACTCCAGGCCTACCAGTTTTAGACCTACCCCCAGCTTCATGTCCATATACAGTTGTTTTAACCGGTGTCACAGCATATATAAACCAAAAAGAGGAGCCCACGCCACAACTGATTAATAAGACAGCGCATTGGATGTGTAGGAATGCGGGGTTTAATATTAGAGATCACAGACACATTCTGATGGCAAGGAGAGTGTCCTGGATCGGTCGAACCAGGAAAGTCATCTTGGGGGAATGTGTGATTGTGACACTTAGACACCCTGACCTTGTGCGTAAGACTTTTGCTCAGAGTAGCGGGTTTTACCCAGCTGAAGTGGACTCAAGTGTTAGGCTGCTCCAGCTGGGTTTCTTTTATATGCCATTGGCCAATTCGAATCAACGATATGGCTATGTGGGTCAAAAGGAGGGTGCAACATGGTGGGTCAATACAGTGGCGACTAATAACACCTTGGCCCCATTAAGAGACCTAAACGATATTGACTGACTAAGTCTGATGAGGGAAGCTGACAGAGTTCGAGACACCCCCGTGACCAACATAGACTTAATGGGGAGGAAGAAGATATCATCTCGGGGATAGCTGAAGATCAAACTACTTGTGATCATCAGGATGTAAATGCCCACGCGGAATGTGTTTTAAGCAAGACAACCATTAGGACCTGTAGATCCCAGGCAACAGATAGTGCAGAAATGCTTAACGGGAGAGAAATAAAAATAGTCTGCTGGAATATAGCAGGCCTATCCTCTAAATTTGAGAATGAACAATGGCTACTGTATATACAGGAATTCCAGATAATTCGTTTACAAGAAACATGGGAACCTATAAATAACAATTTTTACCTAGAGGTAAACAAAACCTTCTTTTGCCCGGCGCGTAAGGCAGCGTCAGGGAGAGCCTGGGGAGGGCTGTTTACATATGCAGATGTCACATTACAGGGAAGATGGTCAGACTTGGCTTGGGGCTCAGAAGTTGTGCAGGGGCTCACATTTTTTAATAACGGTTATAGGTTACTTTTTATAAATGTTTATAACGCAACACCACAGGGTTCCGTAAGCCTGCAGGAACTGAATACTAGACTCAGACACAGGAGCGAGGGCTGACGGCACTGCAGCTGGTCTAAGTAGGTGATTTTAACTGTTATTTGTGCCCAAATCTGAGGGTATCTTATGGAGACTGGTCGTCCTGTACGCTCATGGACGGTCCACACATGGAACACACAAAGGAGGGAAGGGAACTCAGTGACATACTAAACACGCATGCTCTAACACACACAATGGATTTAATTGATGCTAATCAGGATAAAACGGTTCATCCCACATTTAAAGGTAGAAGATGTGCGTCATTTATTGATTATATTTTTGTCTCTGCATCACTCAAAAATTGCGTATATGGGTTTAGTATTGGCTACAGTGCCTTCAGTGATCACAATCCTCTTGCTGCCCTATCCCTTGTTGATGCATCCCGCCACCAGGAACCCCTTAGAGTAGGGGGGGGCTAGGGCTACGGACCAAGGCAGGAGGCTGCGATGGACGCAGGTCAATGGCGAGGACTTTTATAGATCTCTTTTAAAAGAAAGCGAGCAGGTCATCCTAAGGTGTCTAGACCTAGAAGTGGAAGGGGCTGAATTAGTTGAGGCTTTCAAGGCCGTCGCACAAATAGTTGATAGTCTGTTGAGAGCCCCAGCTCATAAGGTCAAAATGGACAACCCCAGATGGTTTGATCCACAATGCTCACGCGCTCTAAGAGAGCTGAAAGATGCTTTAAAACCTTCTCCAAGAAACAGGGACCGGGTGACCCTTTGTAGAAAAAAATATAAGCTAGCTGTCAAGGGGCGGAAAGATCAATAACAACGACAAGCTTGGGAAGACTTGGCAGAGGCAATGGCACTAAAGGACTCTACCGCTTTTTGGAGGGTCATAAATAGGCCCTGTTTTCATGATGCTAATAAACCTGGGTTAAGTAATAATATTCTGCCGGAGCAATGGCATGATCACATTCAAGGGCTTTACAATTACCATGCAAGCATGGATCCGTCGCAGAAGCAGAATAGGGAGCACAGCTTATCCCCACAAAGATTTTCACTGGGCGAGGTAAAAATAGGAATTGAAAGTTTAACCAGGAATAAGGCCCCAGGCCCAGATGGGATTCCACCCGACCTTTTTATAAGTAATTTGGATCTTTGGGCACCTATTCTGACTAGGGTCATAAACGCAGCGGTGGACACAGTAATGCCAGCATCTTGGTCCACAGCCACGAGTGTCCCCATTTTAAAAAAAGTTAACAAGGATAGCCCACAATGCTACCATCCAATTTCTCTCATTGATGTGCCAGCAAAGGTATTAGGGCGGGTGGTCTTAAACCGGCTGACAGATTGGGCCGAGGAGCACCAAGTCATAACTGATCTCCAATTTGGCTTCAGGCCAGGGAAATCTACCACCGACCAATGCCTTCACTTATACCTCATTTCAGCCAAATACACAGTGGTCAGCCCAGGGACGATGTATCTGGCATTTATGGATCTGACCGCGGGTCAATCATGGAAAAAATTATGGGCAATCATGGGCAGGCTTGGGGTGGACCCGGGGCTCATTAACATCTTAAAATCTTTGCACCTGAATACCACCGCTGTGGTTAGATACAGTCAGGATGGAAAAATAACAGAACCCTTTACGTGCTCTAGCGGGGTCAGGCAGGGTTGCATCTTAGCTCCCTTTTTGTTCACGCTATACATAAGTGGTCTGGACCGCGCATTAAGTACCCTGCAGGCAGATACCCCCAGGATAGGTACCCGCGGGATCCCTGTTCTGCTTTACGCAGACGATGCGGTACTACTTGCTCGCACCCCAAAAGGTCTACAGCTCTTAATAGATGGCTTTGTGTTATTTATGGAGAACCTGGACTTGTCCCCCAATCTTGCCAAATCTTACGTTATGGAAGTGGGGAAAAAGCCAGGTAAATCCTGTAACTGCACAATTGGATCACATCGTTTGGGAAAGGTACAGTCCTTTTCATATCTGGGGATTTTATTTGATGGCCGATTACATTTTAAATATTTATTATCAATAATGAACTTTGCACAAAGGCTAGGACGTTGGTCCCCAGAGCAGATTTTGAGATTATATAGCTCCATGTGTTGTGCTAAAGCGCTATATGGAAGTGAGGTGTGGGGATTCATTGAGGCTACACAATTGCAAATTGAAGAGAACATATACTTCCGGTGCCAGCTAAAAGTTCCCCAGAGTACGCCAGCTCATAGTGTCCATGAAGAATTGGGTGCTCAATACATCGCGGACAGGGTGGCAGTCAAACCCCTAGTCTGTTGGGTAAAGATCTGGTCAAACGAGGAGGAGGCTTTAAGCAGGCACGTCATAGAAGACTGTCTCTCTCTTGATCACAGGCTAAAAATCCCCTGGCTAAAATATGTGAAGGAGTCCTTTGAGAAAATGGGATGTGCAGATTTATTTACTAATCCTTCTAAAATGAGCATGCAGGATAAGGCCCTGGTCAAGGATCGGTTCTTCAAGTGTACCTTGATGCACCGGGAACACAGAGATTAGCCAAACCATTGGTGAGAGAACATTTAGCAGTCAAGTCTACTGAGGGCATCGAACCATACTTGTCCTGTTTAAGCAGTGCTCACAACAGCTTTTAATGACACGGTTCAGGCTAAACCTTTTGCATCATGTATTAGCAGAGCCGGCAGGGTTCACACCGTCAATAGAGATGAAGGGGCCCTGTGACTGCGACCACAGGTCTCCACAAGACACCCTTCATTTCGTTTTATTATGCCCATTTTATTCACACCCCAGAAGTCTTTTCCTAAAGGGTATTTTAAAGAAAGCTAGATTTAAACAAGCACGGGCGGCCTTGTCATTTTTAAAGTTGGCCCCAGATACTTTTACACTTTTTTGTAACACTAATTTTTTACGGGCTGCATCCAGATTAAGGATCACAAGGGGCAGCGGAAGTACATAATTCTCTCGATTGCCATTCCTTTTTATTGTCCCAAAAATAGTTCCTTTACTTTTCCATCTGGTAACTTTTTTAATCACGGTGTGCTACAGGCCCAAACTGAGTTTGAAGATGATTTAGATTGGCGAGGGATAGATCATATGTGATGTATATATCTTTTATCTATTTATTGAAATGTATCATGCAGAACTCAGTTTGATGAAAAGTTTGTACCTGTAACCTTTGTCCTTGATACATTGTTTCTTTTATGGTATTTGTACATGCCGAATAAAGATTGTTAATAAATAAATAAATAAATAAATATATATATATATATATATATATATATAGATAGATATATATAGATAGATATATATAGATATATATAGATATATACATACATAGTGGCAGGGAAAGCGAGCTGAAAACAACTGCAAATAGTGTTTTTCCAGCTTGTTTTCCAAGGCTTTGAAGGTGTGAAAATACTCAGGACATCGGCACCAGCCTCAGCAAGCTTTTTTGGGGGGAGAAGTGTGCTTAGGGGTGGGGCGGAGTTCAAAAGTGCCTCACAGGTACTTCTCGGAACAAGGCCCATTCCCCTTTAAGGGCCTGCCCCTCCTCACACGGTGAGATTGTTCTTCAAGTTGGCAGACGTGGTTGAGTGCTTGTGTTTTTTTCCAGAGTGATGAAGAGGTTAGGCATTTAGAGGTTGGCAAGGTTGTGGAGACTTTCATGTGTGTGGAAGAAGCCAAGAATGTGAAATTAATTAGTTGTTGTTGGAAAACGAGGCAGCATCTGTGAGGCCTGCACAAATAACATGACTACATTTGTCCTTCACTGGGAACCAAACACCCAATTGTAGCGCCTGACTCTCAGAGGGTAGCGTTGCAGAGCAGTCTGAGGCTTACTCAATGGAGGTGGTGTGGGCTAGTAATCGCCATTTGCAGGTGCACGAAAATAACACTCAATAATTGATTGTCGAGTCTGTACTTTGCTTTATAAAAGTAAGAGTACATTTATTAAACACACACACCACTCAATACTATGCACCAATTTACAAATATACATAAGCTGTTGGAATTACTTTGTGACATTGCATAACATCTCCACCCCTCCCGCAGGGGGGGTGGGGTCGAGTATCACCACTCCCATGTATGCACATCAACTTGCCACCAATGCAGTTAGTTGAACATAACCTGGAGCGAGGGCCCTGCGCACTGGCACCATCCCAGTGGCGACCCAACCCATTACCTCAACAAGCATTAAAAAGGGGTAAACCTGCCTTGGTGACACATGACCCTGACTGAGCATCTCCTACTGACCATAAAGTATGCACCTCTATATCTTAAGGGCTAGCAGTCTGGGGTCTTCACCTAAGCGCAGCATCAAGAATCCATGTTTACGCACACTTTAGAATGACAGTACTCATCACCTTGGTTGATCATTTGAATGCATTGCAATTACAGCCCCTAAGGGCATCACAGATGAAATCACAGGATTGCGCATATAATTTGAATGCATTGCAATTACAGCCCCTAAGGGCATCACAGATGAAATCACAGGATTGCGCATATACAGCCAGACACCCTAACAGGACTGTCTGGCAACATAGCCCCTCTTGGCTTATGACATCTCCTTACACATGTGCCTTACAGTCCCTTCAAAAGAAGTACTGCTGGCAACTACACTTCTCCTGCAGTGCCTCTTCACTTTAAAAGGAATCGCAGGTAAAAGCATGGGATTACGTAAATACAGCCAGACCCCCTAGCAGGAAGGTCCAGCAACATAACTCCATTTAGCTTAACATCACCTTACACAGGTACTTCACTTTACACATGTGACTTTCAGTCCACCTAAAAAGAAATAACCAATAGTAAATGCATTTCGGTGCAATTACACCACTTCACCTCCAGGGGATGCCCTTCTCCAGACATCCCCAACTCAGCCCTTCTGCTGAGCCCCTGAGGGGTTATTCTTTCAGATGCCCCGTGAAACTTAGGGGTGGACTGTTCTTCTTTATGCTGGGGGAGACTGCGGTGCTCCTGCAGCCCCCCCTGCACCCCTTTTCACAGATGAGGTTGACCCCCTCCTCTGGGGGCCACCAGGCACCAAAATGGCAGATTTATTCGTGCTGGGGGGGGGGGGGAAGACTGTGCTCCCCCAGCCGCTCCCCCAGCACCTTTTCACAAGTGAGGGTGACCCCCTTCCTCTGGGGGCCACAAAGCACCAAAACGGCAGATTTCCAAATGCCTGGCCAGGCATTATGGGGTGCTTCATGCTCCTCTTTACCAGCCCCCGCCACTGGGAACACTCTCCTCTGCCCTCAGGGTCTCTGATTCAGCAGGGTGCTGTCTTCACTGGCTCCCTGCGCCAGCCTCTAGCCAGGCTCTCCTTCTGGGACTCTATTCTCCCTGTGCAGAGGTCCCTGCTTCTGTGCACCAGTCCTGGGCTCTTCTTCTGGTGCTGATAGGGTCCTTGGGGCAGTCAGGGGGTCTCTCCTTCCAACTGCCCATTGCGCCAGGCTCCAGCACCTTCACCCTCAGCAGACCACACCTCAGAGAGCTCTTCTCTTCCTGTGCAAGCACTTTTTAAAAGTTGAGTAGGGGGCTGGCAGGAAGTCTCTGTTTGTCCTATCAAACAGCGACACATCACGTCCCTGCCCCTGCTCCCTCCTTCTTGTCCAGCCTCTGAGCTTGTTCAAAATGGTGTCGTCCATGGTTTCTGGCCAGATGTCTGAAGCCTCATCCCCCACGCTGCCTTCCCTCCTTGGTGCAGCCTGGTGCCTGGCACCCAGTGACAGCTGCTAATTGATGAACCTGTATCCCCTCCCATCTTCTCTTCGTGGAGAGGAGGCCCTAGCTTGTGGAAGAAAGGTTATCAATCCATCCAGCTGAGGTCAGCCCTCAGCCTGGGTCTGGTCCTGACTGGCTCACAGAAATATGACAGTTCTGGATGACCCAAAAGCAGTACAAATATGACTTTGGACTCTGCAGAATACTTCTCTTCACCTCCAATACAATGGACTTTAGTACATGTCTGGAAACTGTAGGCCTTGTGGAAGTTAATTTAGCCATGGGCCCCACATTCCCTTAGGGAAATAATGAAGTGAAAACACAGTAAGACACACTGACTTTCCCTGGCATGTTTCCAGTGTATAAAGCCGATTCCACCCAATACTGCATAAGTCCTGCCACACCATTCACTTTGTAGCTGCTCCTGGACTGCACACGCTAGGAATCTCCCCTGAGCTGCCCGTACACGTGTGCACACGCATGTACACATGTGTCTGCATGTAACCAGCCCGGTGTCCCTTACTCCAGCTGCTGCGCAGTGGCCTGGTCAAGCCAGGGGAACACCAGTAAAATCCCCATGCAGTCTCTTACATCCTGAGTTCACTGTGGGTGAGTCCCAACTTATGAGGCTCCCCCACAGTAAAAGCTCAACAATTAGGTGCTCAAAAATCAAAAAATCCGTCCGGCCCATAGTGTCAGAACCACCTTCTAACAGTTGTATATGTTAGGTGGTTAACATATTTACATCGTGACGCATCTCCATAGATGCGTCACGATGTAAATATGGCACAATGTGGCGCAGGGTTTACACCGCCGCTGCGTCACAAAAGTGATGCAACGGCGGCGTAAAAGTGGCGCATCTCCAATATAGATCTGCCCCATAGTATATAACACAATCCCAGATTTACAACACAGCGTAAATCTGGGAATGCATCAAAACAGTGTGCCTCCCCAGAAGTGGAGTAACAAGGAGAAATTAACTTTCTTTCTCCTAGTTTTTTCCTCTTTCTTTGTGTGCTGCATTCTGCATCACACAAGGAAAGGAGAAAATTCCTCTATTGATTGTTTTTGTGCAAAAAGGTATTCCTTCCTGCACAAAAACATTCCTTCCTACAACGCGGAAGCCCTTAGTGCAAGGGTGCCTGTGTTGGCGTAAGCAGCCATGTGTGCAATGCAGTGGAAGAGGACAGGAATGCGCTGTCTCTCTTGGATATGGCACATTTTTGCCCCCTTACTTTTGACGCTGGGCAGCACAGCAAAGTGCCGTGCACCACTGTCCTGCATCACATTATTGTAAATGAGGCCCTAAGTTCAGTATTACAACTACCAGGAGGCACTGGTTTTGAAATGCCCTGGACTGAAAATGATATTCGCGGACACAGAGAGCACCCAGTATACCATTTGTTATTGATTTATGTTTACAGATTTCATAGCAGAGACTTTCCACTCCATAAAGTTGTCATGTGAACGTGGTTAAGTATGTGATGTGGTTACAAGTATTACTTAATAGGAGTGCCTACTGAGAAGTGTGATTCTGAGCAACTCCAGTGCTTTATCAAGGATCTAAAATTGTCTCTGCACCTAAAATTATTTACACGTGAGATGTGATGCAATTGTAAATATGTGAAAACTCCTTGCTTGGGGGCATATCAGCAACAATAATTATCACTAAGCGCACTTAGCACTAGGATAATTATCGCCGGCTAACGTGGATTTTTATCGCTGAGATAGCGTGCTATTAGCAACGCTTATCTCAAAAGCGATAAAAATCCTAGCGCTAACTGCCTAACGTGAGATTATCGCTGGAAACCCAGCGATAATCTCACGAAATGTGGCATTAGCTTGTTGATAGGCCCCACAAACATAGAGCCATGATATCCACCTTCCATAGGATATCATGGCTAAGTCTGTCCTGAAGCAGGCGTAAGGAAAGTAGCGATAACAGGGGTTATCGCTACTTTTCTTGCCGCTATGCTTCATAGCTTGATGATAGGAGAAATGTCGCTTAGCAAAATTTTTCCGGTCATGTCAGGTCAGGAACGCCCACTTTGCATCTCATTAGAGATGCAAAGATGGCCGTTAAGAATTTGTGCGCTAATGCAAGGTTTCACGCGTTAGCGTGACCTTGCTAATTAGGCGATAAAATTATCGCCGCTTTCGGCCGAAAACGGCCGCAAAAGCGGCGATAATTTTCTATTGCCGCCTTGTAAATATGCCCCTTGGTTCGGCCATTCAAGTGCAATTACACTCATGCACTCCTGTAAATAAAAGTGGGAAGTGCTTAACAGTAGCAGTGTGTTTCAGGATGTGAAAGTAGTTATGTCTGTGGTCGTTTATAAATGTCTGAAAGTGCTGAAGTATTTGCCTGTTTAAACATGTGAATGTGCTTAAGGACGTGGACGTGTACAAATATGTGAAAGAGGCAACGTGTGCAAAAGAGTTTTAAGTCCGTGGAAGTGGTTAAGTGTGTGAAAACGTTTAAATGTGGGAAAGGCTTTTGACGTCTGGAAGCATATAAATGTGGCAAAAGGTCTGCAAAGTGGATGGATTTAAATGCGTGAAAGTGAACATGTGTGGGAAGTAGTTTACTAGAAGCAAGTGACAATCAACAAAATGAAATGGTGATTACCATGTCAGGAGTGCACCTCAAAGGGCACCTGCCCTTCTAAAACAAATGCCCAGCAGTCGAGAGCCACCGTTTGTCACCACCGCAATATCCTAGCAAGAAACACCGCCCCATCCCATAATGGACTGGAGCGGAGACTTATCTTGCAGATAAGATGGAGTTTAACACCGTCTCTTCACCAGCACCATCTGACAGAACTCAGCAACCCCACACAGCCCAACATTTTTAGGTCTACCTAGAAACAGCTTAAGTTGCCTGCCAGAGCGCATGTAATCACAAAAGAGAATTAAAAAGCAACTTAGAGATCTTTTAGATCTGCTCCTTTGTTGGTTTTCTTTTTTACAGGCATTTTATTCACATTATGAACACAGCGGCAAATACTACTGGAAGGAGTTTTTAATAAGGGTGGGCGCAGTGCTCCGCTCCGCCCGCGGAGTGTGCGTAGTGCTGCCTACTTCGCGCTTCGCAAAGTAGGCGTAGCAGGGGCAGACTACGCACACGCCGCGGCGGAGCAGAGTTGCCCGCCACCCGCCTCCCTCCAGCCCCGGGACGCGGCAGCTCAGGTAAATAATTTTCTTTATATGTAAGGTTTTAAGTAATTGTAAAATGAGGGCGGGGAGGCGGGCGGCGCGTAGTGGGGCTACGCGAAGTGTGCGGGTGGGCGTAGATTTGCCCCCACTACGTAATGCTTCACGTAGCCTCACTACGCCCACCACTACGCCCAGGGCTGGTTTTTAATTTTTAATTCCATGTCAAAATACATTCTTTAACAGGGAGAGACCTTATTACAAAGACTCTCTAGTTCAGGAGGAGCAGTTTTCATTGTCAACACTTGTAAAATTATAACTTATTCTGAGTTGTTTGTGAATTAAAACGTTTTCTTTGAAAACTAAACACACTAACTAAATATTGATGTACTAAGTGTTATTGAGTGTTTTGCAATTGTAATTGTATTCATATAGCGCTTACTACCCCTGACGAGGCGTTGAATCACTTTACGACGAGTAGCCCGCTACTCCGGAACCCAAGGTTAGCGCCAGGGCTCGAGTCGGGGTACCACGCGGGTGGACGGCGTCCCCCCACTTATTTTACCAGGTTTTTCCGGGTGGACGCCGTCCCCCCTGCCCAAAAGCTGGACAGCATTGTGTGAGCAGAGAGCCCGGGTGGGAGGGAAGTTTCCCGTAATTTGTAATTGGAGACTTTAAGAGGCACCGGTGGTGTGTGCAGGCTGGAGTGATTGGGAGGCGGAGCGAGCAGGCGTTGGCGGTTAACGCTTGGAATGTGTGTCCTTCTGTATCTTGTGCACTTTTGAGCACTTCGTTGTGCAACTGGGGCACCCCCTCGGGGGAGTGGGGGGGTTGCAAAGGACATCGAGGAACAGACCAGGGTTAGCAGTGCTGTGAAATGCCCCGTCATCTAAAGGCATATGAATAGTCATGAGATTCCTGTTGTGACGTCACTTCCGGTGACAGCGCCCCCCCCCCCCGCTTTTCATGAGATTCCTGTTGTGACGTCACTTCCGGTGACAGCGTCCCCCCACTTCTTTTTTTAGGACTTGTGCCCTGGTTAGCGCAGAGTTTCGAACTCACACCACCTCCCTCATCTAATTTAGGGTTGCTCTGCCTCTTGAATCTGAGGGTTAAGTGCTTAAGAGGAGCACTAGGTGCTTGGTTCTGGTCCAGTAGCTGGAGTGGCGTGTTGTGTTAGTTGGCTAGGACCAATATCAGCCAGCGATAGCAACAGCTGGAAACTGCAACAGAGCTCTTCATGTGATGCTGGGGGCAGAGCACTAGAATGTCATGGTTCACAGAGGAAGAGGGCTTTTCTAAGAAACAGTTTCTGCAGCCTTGTTTCAAAAGTAAGATTTGTTAAATAAGTATACAGTGTGACTTCAGCTAGAGCCTTAACAAAAGCAGAAGGGAATTTTTGTATAGCCCTCGTGGTGGAAAGCAAAACAACTGAAATACAGACAGCACTCTCACAACCCACAAACTAACTACCAGTCAAACACTACCAAAAAACACTCCAGCACAGTTCATGTACTAGTGGTCTTGGACTAGTGAGAACAGTCTCACACCCATCAGGGAAGCAGACACATAATACCAGAAACACTTTCACGCCTCTCACGGATGAATAGCAACATATTACTCACAGTACCCAATCCCCTCACGAAATAGCAATCTCCAGTACTGACAGAACTCTTGCACGCCTGGCACACTTCCTGTTCCACACTACTGCGCACTATTGACAGTGCACTCACTCCCCTACCAGACACACTAGCAGAAGAACTCTCACACCTCTCACACATTAGCAGCAAAGCCAGGCAGTAGTGCTGATAAGTGAAAAGTGTTTCTTCAGTGATTGGAGAGTTTGTGGGCCCGATTCACAGAACTAACTTAAGACAAAATCCTAAACTTACTACCATTTTGGTATTCACAGAAGGCACTTACTCATTCTGGTATTCACAGAAGGCACTTACTAATTTTGGTATTCACAGAAGGCACTTACTCATCAATGAGTAAATGCCTTCTGTGAATACCAAAATGAGTAAGTTACTCAAAATGAGTAAGTTACTCAAAATGAGTAAGTTACTCATTTTGGTATTCACAGAAGGCACTCACTCATCAATGAGTAAGTGCCTTCTGTGAATACCAAAATGAGTAAGTGCCTTCTGTGAATACCAAAATGGTAGTAAGTTTAGGATTTTGTCTTAAGTTAGTTCTGTGAATCGGGCCCTGTGTGTGTAGTACTAAGGACAAGCAAGTGCTAGAAAATGATGGCACACAGGTTTTGCCCCTATCCAAGGTTTACAAGGACCCATGTACAAGGCTTTACGGGTGGAGAAGGAGAAAGAAAGAAAGAAAGAAAGAAAGAAAGAAAGAAAGAAAGAAAGAAAGAAAGAAAGAAAGAAAGAAAGAAAGAAAGAAAGAAAGAAAGAAAGAAAGAAAGAAAGAAAGCAGAAAAAGGACAGGTGAGAGAGAGAAATAGAAGTAGAGTGCAGGTGTAAGAGAGCATGATGGGAGACAGAAAGGTGAGCAAGAAGCAAGTGTAACAATGAGGGGTGTAAGAAATGAGAGTCAAAAGACATTAAAGTATAAACTCAGAAGAGAAGTATGGAGGCTCTGAGTCATCGATGAGAGATTGAGAAGAGAGTAATAAAAGCTCAGGTGGTGAACCAGAGTAAGAGACAAAGTAATAGGGAGAAAAAATAAAGAACCAAGGATAATTACCACAAAGGGCAAAAGTTCAAAAAGGGTGACTGAGAGGAGGACAAAGAGAAAGAGACATAGACAGAGTAAGAGTTTAAGATAGTGGGGTTAACAAGATGTAATGAAAAAGAAAGATGAGGATTTGAACAAAAGTGAGAATGAGCCATAGGAATGAGGAAGACACAGAAGCAAGGGAGTGGATGAGACAGAAGGGGAGATAGACAGTGACAAAGAGACACATAGGAAGACAGAGAACCCAGCTAGTAAAGGTGCAACAGAGATATAATAGTGAACCAGAAGGGGTATCTGAGACTTGGCAGAGAGGGGCATTTTTAGTGTTTGCCTGGGAAACATTTAGGGTCTCATTTACAACAATTTGTTGCAGGACAGCACGGCACATCACTTCGCTGCACTGCCATGCGTCAAATTAAAAGGGTAGGAATGTGCCGTATCTAGTGCACAAATGGCTGCCTAGAACCAATACAGGCACCCTTGCACCATGGGGCAAGGGTGCCTGCGCTGATATCAAGTTGTTTATGTGCAGAAAGGGACACCTTCCTTCAAAAAAACAACTGTTACGCCACACCATGGGAGGCACAGGGTTTTGAGTATTCTCAGATTTACCCGATGTTTTAAATCTGGCAATGTGTCAAAAACCATGGGCGTTGAATGGGATGACCCACCGCAACCCCCATGGCACACCTCCCAAGGCAGTGTGAGGCAATGCAGCAACTTGCGCTGTATTGCCTTACAACTTTTCTACAAGGCCATTAAAAGCCATGCGTGGTTGCTTTCCGAGGCATCGTCGATATGGCTCTGCACTGTGCGTGGCCAGAACCTCACAAAAAGCAATGTTCCGGCAGTGCACAAGGCTTGTAAATAAGTCCCCAATCTTCAAACAAATCTCTCCCTCTGGCCCATTCCTCACCCCAAGTAATCAAGGTCTCCCTACTGCAATAAGAAGTATCCAGATTCTCAACACCAGGGTTGGATGCATGCATTTTAAAGGGATCTGTGTGGGGGCTCTGTACTGTTAACCGATAGTCCCAGTCAGGCATGACGCACGCCATATAATTATGTCTAACATAACATATCATAACACAATTGGATATTGGTTTCATCAGACAGGAGGTTTCCTGGTTTCTTCCAACCAAGCAAGCTGTAATAATTGTAATAAAGACACTCGGGGTGTGAGCTCCCTTCCGACTGCTTTTGCATGAGGTCTTCCACTTGCTGACTGAGGGACAGGTAACTATAAATCTCCCGGCTACATGAGCGCACCATCAGAAACGTACAAAAAAGTACACCTCAGCACGCAGAACTGGACCAGAAATCCAAAAACCAGCCCTGGCGGACACAGCGACTAGAACGGGGTAAAAGTGGCACAGTTGCGCCACGACAGCCGGTCCCTGCCCTGCAGCCTAGCAGAAGATGCCATGGTGACACGATGTCAGTCCTCCTGACAGCACGTATATATTGTGCGACTTTTCATAAAGTCCTAGCATGCGATGGTCCATCGTCCCTGGGAAAAGACCTGACAGCGCCTCAGACAGCGCCTACCTGGAGCATCAAGTGGAGCAGGAATTGGCCATAGCTGCCAACGGCATGACGTTCACGCGTTTTAGTTCCACGTGCCAACCGTCAGTTCAGCTCCCGCGGGAAACCTGATCGGGTCCGCTCCCTCCCAGCAGCCAGCCGCGCCGTGTACATTTCACGAGACTGTTTATTTATCTAGATGAAACATTGTTCAACTGTTAGCGCAAATCCAAGCTTAATTGCAGCCGATGTTTCTGTGTTTTTTCCCTCAGCTGGTCGTGCCATGCGTTTCACAGCACTGAGCGCTCAGATGCCCCGGCAGTCACGCTGTGCAAATATACACCGGGACGGGCTGCGCTTGGCATGGTCTCCTTCCCAATCCACGTTGGTCAGACACGACCAACAGTGGTGGGTTTGTGTCGCGTACAATGAAGACTTTATTATTCCCCATCTGCAGTTTCCCCTTTACCACCCCCATTCTTGGGGCTGGAGGAGGACCAGGGATGCTGGAGACGCGGCTTACACTTAGGACGGCGTCCTGTATCACTCGCTAAGGAGGCTCACTTTCTATTTAGTGCCCTTCTGGTTGTGTAGTATTGTGGTTTCATTTAAGAAACAACAAAGTGGTATGTTGCCAGGGAAACGGAGTAGCGTATGGTATTCAGGTGTGGACAATAAAATCTTTGATGTGCATAGCAAAAGTAAATAAATAATGCCCAGCTAGGGTTTCTATAACGAGGAAAGAGAAAAAAACATTCTTTTATTCGCAGAAATTATATCCTCCCTCCCCCAGTTTGACAATGTCACATCTCACGGCCTCTCTGCCCAATGACACCTGAACCGTCACCCCTCTTACCCTATCTCCAGAGAGCTTTACCTGTTCCCCCATCTCCTGGTTGCACCTTTTCCCCCATCCCTTGGTTGCACACCTGTACTCCACCAGAATTCCAGTCAACTGAGTCACTCCTGTTCACCAAAGGTCAGACACAGAGTCAATGCCCAGGGCGCCAACCTTTGGAGGGGAGCAAGGGGATGTCGTGAAACAGCCTTTACAATACTGTCTTAACCACGCATGCCTTTACCATGAATCCTTTACCAAGCAATGCCTTTACCAAGCAATGCCTTTACCATGCATCCTTTATCACACAACACTGTTATTACGCTAGGCCTTTACTACACTTGCCTTTACCATGTAGTAAGGAAAGTATATTTAAAGTAAGTGTGTGTTTGTGTGTGTATTTTTTATATCTATATATATATCTATATCTATATATATATCTATATATATATATATATATGTATATATATGTATATTTATATATATATATTCACTGAAAAAAGCAAATGTTAATGTAATGTAAAGTAATGTATATTTAGGTGAAATGTTCAGTAACAAAGTAATGTTTTAAAAAAAAAATCCACAGAAATTCACCAGTTGTACTTATAGTTATCTCAAGTAACTATAACCCATGCCCTAAGGTATATTAACTCGCACCTCTGCCATGCACAGTTTGTTTTCTCATCAATAATTTCGTTGCTGTGATATTGGCGATGCTGTCATAGAAGATGTCATGAGTGGTGCATTGGTGATGGTGTGAGTTATAGTTACCTTAGTGCACAAGTTATAGTTACTTAAGGTAACTGTGACTATAACTGGTGAATTTCTGTGTTGTTTTAGTTTGAAACGTTATGTTGTTACTGAACATTTCACCTAACTTCAACCTTTGTGCTTTTTCAGTGAATTGCTAGGATTTGTTTTTAACATAATGTAATATTTTGTTACAGTATGTAAAGCCAACCCCCGCTGCACAAGGCCTTTAGCCGTGCGTGGCGGGGATGGGGGTTGAACCGCAGGGCCAGACCTGCTTCCATCCCACCATAGGCAGCCAACTCCAAATTGCAGGTTTGGCTGCAGGGCATGACCTGCAACGAGGCCCTGCCGCCAACCCCCCTGCAAGCATGCCAACCCAACGCTGCTTACGCCTTTGGCAGTGAACAGTGAGGCGTTGGTCATAGGGCCTAGCCTACAGCCAGGCCTTGTGGCCAACCTCCCTGCAGGCTGCTAACCTTATGCCACACATACCCTTTAGTGATGCAGCGTAGGGTTTGCCATCAGGCCCCAGGGACCCCATCCCCTGGGGCCAAAATATATATGTTAATTGGAGGGGGTGTTTAGACCCCCCAAGCCTCATGAGGCTTCGGGACCCCATACACCAGAGCTGAATTCTAAGGGAAGGGAGCACACAGCCCCCCTTCCAGAGTCTTATCAGGCCCCACGGACTCCATCCCTTTGGGACGAATTGCAGAAAAAAAGGGAGGGGGCTGCACAGAGGCAGACAAGACTGCTGCCCCCGTCCCCCACTGCATTGCACAGTAGAACCCTTCTCATTCACTCACTGCTGCTCCTCTTGCAGCATCACTCCAACTCCACACACAACACCCCCCACACCTCACATCGCCTGCATGCTCCGCAGCACCATATCTCTTTGCAAACATGCCACCAAGGTGTGGGACCTATTTGACACGCTCCCTGGACATCCTCTATCTCACCAAAACTTGACTCAACCCATCATCCACCCCGCCATGTCAGTGGCCATTACCCCCAATTACAAGATTGTCTATCACAACAGGCTCCACAAACCTGGAGGAGGCCTCACAATCATCCACAAAGGCACTATCACCTGCACTATCCACGGATGAACCAACTACGCTCATGGAACACTTGCACTTCCAACTGCATCTCACATCCAACTTGCTTACCGCCCGCCCAGATTCCGCACCATCTTCAGCAACCTCCTCACCGACTTCATCAACAACTTCCTCCTGCTACCGCAAAATTGATTTCAATGACCCTACCAACAGCAATGCTGCGGATCGCCTAGAAAGCTTCAACAATACTGGACTCACGCAACGTGTAAAAGGCACGATCCACGTCGCTGGACACACATTCGTCTCAGTCTTTACAGCCAGCATCAAGATTACCTTCAGCCACCTCAGCCTGCTTACATGGACTGACCACTCCATCATACACTTCTACATCGCATCCTCCTGGTGACCACCTGATCTGAGCCCCCTGCCCAACCCAACAGACCATGGCAAAAACCTCAGCATCATCCTTGATGACAAACTCACGATGAACAAACAGGTCAATGCTGTGATCACATCCCGCTGTCACATCCTTAGAATGCTCCACAAGATTTTTAAATGGCTACGCATGCACACAAGACGCATGGCCACCCAAACGCTCATCACCAACAGATTCATCTACGGCAATGTACTCTACATCTGCATCTCCAAGTAACTCATGCAAAGGCTCCAGACCATCCAAAACACTGCTGCAAGACTCATCCTAGGTTTATCCTTAGAAGCTCACATATCACTCCCTACCTCATAAACTGCACTGGCTACCCATCCAGAAACGTCGCAAGTTAAATCTGCTCATCCATGCCTACAAGGCCCTCCACAACACAGGACCACTTGCCTCAATGACCGACTCCATCTATACCATCCCTCCAGACAACTACACTCCACCTCTCTATCCCTCGCATGATGACTATGCATCCGTAGAAGCAAGACAGGAGGGTGGCCTTCTCCTTCATCGCCACCAAAAACTGGAACAAACTTCATCAACACTTCAGCACTGCTACTCCAATCCTCAACTTCTGTAAGAAACTTTAGACTGGGCTGTTCAACTAGGAGCCCCGCCTGGCTCACACTTCTGCTCCAGCACCTGGATACCCTCATAGGTGATAAACCACACCATGCCGATCCACTTAACGTAACGTAATGTAACGTAACATAACATAACTTTAGTTCTATTACTCGGTATAGTACTGCATCGTAGTAAGATTATCACACAATGAGCGGCCCATAAACTGCAACACCTTGATTCAAAATCTGCCATGTATCAAAAAAGAAAGAACCAAACAAACAAATAAACACACAGACAAGTAATTATGGACTTGATGCGAGTGGGTCACAGAGAAGGTGCAATTGTTTGCACTCGCTAAAATGAGGCACCAAGGAGTTCGGAAATAACCAGGTGAAATAAATTGCACATATTCCATGTTTTTAAGGGAAAACATCCACATTGTGTTGCTTACTGCATGGTCAATTCCCCATTTTAAATTCCAGGAAGTTTGATCTGCCAAACTGTATCCAAGGATAAGGATTTACTCGCACCCAGATATTACAGAGTATGGTAAATTTCACACAGCTCGAAATTCGACCTCTGTTGAAGCAAGGCAGAGGTACATGACTCACACTACTAAACCCACTGGGAATAAAGTGAACAGTGGGCTTTCTCACTCCTTGATTCAGCTCAGGGAGAACGAGTTACCTTAAGGAGGATTTGCAAAATATGTAGCCTGTTTTATTATTCTGGACGTGGATTGTTTCTTTAACCTCTCCCATGCTCATGACGTCTCCCGACCGTCATGAGTCACGATGGGCGTGTGCGGACGACGGCTGGGAGACGTCATGACCACGCCCGCGATCGGAATGTCAGCACTGCGGGAGCGCTGCGGCGGAATTTGCGCCGCAGCGAAGAGGTTAATTGTATGTGTTGGGTGAAAATAAATCATTTATTATATTTTTATGGACAGAATTGCAAACAATACTATCTATAACCCAAGAGGGTTGATCTTGAAACTTTTCTACAGATAAAGGCTGTTAAGAAGGTGCCATTTAACATCACTAGTGGCTAGCTACTGCCCCATATCCTACAGCAGTAGGATATGGACCACAAAGTCAAAAAGTTACAGTGCGTTTCATATTTTCAGCCTAAGCAAAAGAGTACATCTATGGCAGTGCATCATGCAAGTTGTAAACATGGTGCACTACGTGCTTAATTTGAGCGGATGTTTTCTGCTGCTCTGCACCAGCACTTAATTTACAATAATGTTCCTCATAACAGTAAACCACATGGTGGCCTTGTTAGTCCATTTTTGAGGTGAGCACATCAACAGAGTGCTTAATATTCGATATGCATTGCACCTTACAAAATCAGCTGCCCAAGCTATTTTTAAGCTTTGTGGCATGGAATAGTCCGAATTGCCACACTAGTAGGAGTGTGATGGTTACTAGTAGTGTTGGCACCATTGACAGGATTTGGGTAGGGCAAGCTACATTGACCTCCTGCGAAGGGCCCTGGCACTCACAGCTTTACAAATTAGGCCCTAGATGCCCTACTCTTCTGTTCTTGCAAACTGATATTTCACAGTAACTCCGCAGGGAATGCGGGGCAGGAACCAGTTATTTCCCTCAACAGGAGTTGAAGGAAGCTTCTCGTTGTCATTCTTTTCCTATAATGTTCCTATTTTCACACCCTTACAGGGTCCTTCCTCTACAATATGTCACCTCATTGTCAAGTGTGGGGTGCTTGTGTTGTGTGATCCTTAGTCATAGACTGTGTTTGGGGGTAGAGGTAAAGAGAGGTTTTATAGTTCCGGAGAGGCAGGAGCTGCTCACCATTATGAATAGCATCCGGTCTGGCTCCCCACTTGATGTTATATCTCCTAAACACTGCAAGGGGGCCATAGAAAGTATGACTGATCAGATTGATCATCTCATCACTCTTTCTTTCCAGGAGTGCTATGTGCCTGATGCTTGGAAAAGGGCTCAAGTAATTCCTTTGAAGAAAAAAGCCTCAATGCATATTTCCCAGCTTCATAACCTGCGCCCTATTTCCCTCCTCCCTTTCTGTGCAAAAGTAGCAGAAAAGGTAGTTAATACACAAATCATGAAATTTGTGGAGGATAATTCTCTTCTCCATCCTACTCAGTCAGGATTCAGAGCGGGCCACTCCACGGAATCTGCGGTCCTCTTCTCTACTGAGTGCCTGAGACAATTAGTTGATGAGGGGCAGACGGCAGCGTTGGTTTTACTTGATCTAAGTGCAGCCTTCGATACGGTACTGCACTCAACGCTGTTGTCTCGCCTCTCGGACATGGGAGTGACGGGATCTGCACTGGAATGGATTAAATCCTTTTTAGCCAACAGGAGTTTCCAGGTGCACTGTCCCCCCTATAAATCCTCCCTCAGAAAGCTCAGACATGGAGTCCCTCAAGGCTCCAGTCTAAGCCCTACACTGTTTAATCTTTATATGGAGCCTTTGGCCCACATTGTGGAAGCCTTTGGAGTGGATATCGTCACATATGCTGACGATACCCAATTAATAATCAAACTCACCAATAACCAGTCAGATGTGGCCACTAATTTCTCTAACTGTATGCTCTCCGTGGCAGGGTGGATGAACAACAACTGTCTACGCCTTAACGGCGACAAAACTGAAATTCTAGTTGTTGGGAAATCCCCCTCTGCTTGGTCACAGGCCTGGTGGCCTACACAACTGGGGGAAACTCCTCAGCCGGCTGAGTCCGTTAGAAACCTGGGGATTATGCTGGACACGGAGTTTTCCTTTAAGCATCAGATTAATAAAATCATGGGCAAATGCTTCGGTATACTTAAAACTCTTCGGAAAATCCTCGAGTTACTCCCCATTAGTGCCAGAAAGACACTCATTCATGCCTTAGTCATGCCTCATTTGGACTATGGCAATGCTCTTCTTTTGGGGCTTAGCAAAAAAGGTATTCAACAACTCCAGTGTGTGCAAAATGCCGCCGCACGTATGGTGTTAAACCTCCCACGCAGAGCATCAGGAAAAAAGGCTCTTTATGAACTCCACTGGCTCCCCATTGAGGACCGAATTAGGTTCAAGGCTCTCTGTTTAGCTCATCGCATAGCTCAGGGTAAAGGCCCTGGCTATTTGCGTAACCTTCTCACCCTTCATCGCCCCGTTCGCAACCTTAGATCTATCTGCGGGAGCCATGCTGTTCCAACTCCCCCGGGTTCGCAAGACCAAGATTGGAGGCGCTTCTTTTAGGTTCTTGGCCTGCAAACACTGGAATAAGCTTCCTCTTGATCTTCGGATGGAGCCTTCTGAAGCAAGATTCCGTTTAAAACTGAAAACCCACCTATTCCCGGGTATAAATTAACTTCTTTGCATCTGGGATTGGGGCTTGCTCCCAGACTTTTGGTCTTAGGTGAGCAGCAGTAGCATTTGTCAGCGCGGGGACACACTATGGTAGTGTAACCAGGCGCTCTAGAAATGGTTTTATTATTATTATTATTATTATTATTATTAGAGGTAAGTGTTATTTTAGGATTTGGGGTTAGCTAGAGGTAAAGGGAGGAATGGGTGATTTAAGGGTCCAGGGTAGGTAGAAGTAAAGATAGGTAGGGGTAATTTTATGGTTCCGGGTTGGTAAACGGTAAAAGGAGGTAAGGGTGATTTTAGGGTTCGGGGTGAGTATAGGCAAGGGAGATAAGGGTAATTTAAGGGTTCAGGCATGAGTTGAGGTAAAGGAGTAATGGGGTAAAGGAGGGTTCAGGGTGGCCGGCGGTAAGTAAGGGGTAATTTGTAGTTCGGGTGGTTAGAGGTTAAGGAAGGTAAGGGTGATTTTAGGGTTTGGGATGGGTTGCTGTAAAGGAAGGTAAGGGTAATTTTAGGGTGTGGGGTGGGTAGAAGTAAAGGGAGTTAAGGACGATTTTAAGGTTTTTCGATGGGTAGAGGTAAAGGGAGGTAAGGGTGAATTTAGCATTTAGGGGTGGGTACATATAAAGGGAGGTAAAGATGATTTTAGGTTTCAGGCTGGGTAAAGGTAAAATGAGGTAAGGGTGAAACATAAACCTTCTGAAAACACAGTGTGTTTAATAATGAATAAAACATCCTCTAAATTATAAAAGAGGTAACCAACTAATAAGTAAATGTAACACAGTAGCAAATGTTAGTTCATGAAAACAAATTACTGTATGGTAACAGTCTTAATTGATAGAAGTATATTTACAGCTTCATCATCAATGAAAGCAACAGGAGGCCAAAACATATGCTTCGGAAGGTGGTCATATGCAACAAAGTTTAGTTACTGCTAGTCACTTCCTGTATGGTGTTTGAAATACCGGGAAGCGTGAGCTTAATCCCTGATGGATTCAAGTGCAAGCAGCGCGGAAGAACACTAATCAAGAATTAATTCAGTGCTTGCCCCATGCTCCAGGGCTTAGTAAAAACACACAAAGACGCAGTGAAGCCGAAACGCGCTCACCCACACTCACCAATGAAAAGGAAGAAAATAAGAGTAACAAAGAAGCAAGCCAATGGTAAAGATATTAGACCGGGATAAAAGCCCATTCTTAGAGGTTTTATTAAAGAAACAATAGATCATTGCAAGCGACAGCGCCTGCGCTGCCTCAGCCGAGGCTGATACTCCGTCCCAGGCGAAATCAAATAAAAAGTAAGTTAATTATAGAATTTTTGTTTGTACACATGCCATATAAAAAATAAATCGAGATGGAAAAAAGCTAACGAAAACAAATTTGCTAGTAAGTATGGCTGAAACTATTTGGGTAAAATTGACCACTGAATGTGTTCAAGAAAACCCATGCATCCAATGGTATCTGTTTCATAGTTCCAATAGACATAGAACCTATGCAACAAGCACAGCATGGTAGATATCTATTACTGAATGTCTCGGTCACTTCCTTTCTGTCAACCACAAGATTGCTACATTAACCACAGTACAAAATCAGACATTTGAGTCAACCACTGTGCGTGCTACTCTTTCGCGAAGCATGCATGCAGAGGGAAGAGTTGCATGGTTAGGGAAGAACACGGAACAACAGTTTGACTGCGTATGTAAACCAATCTGCAGAATGCCTGGAAACATGTCTCGTCAATTGAAAATTGAGAAGGAATGCAGAGCCCTGTCCTACATTCTGGCCTAGTCGGCATGGAGATTGCTGCCCACAAAAGAAAGTTGAGTGAATCCTCTCACTATCTCAGCACAAACCCTTCCGTCTTCTTTCCTCTGTTCTCTCTCCTTTCTCTGTCTTGCCTAACACACCCTTCTGGTCCCCCTTTTTAGGTCTGGCTTGTCAGCCCTACTGTCTCAAACACTGAATGTTATCAATGTTTTAAAAATACACAGAATGTGCCGCCTCCAGTGGGAGTCTTTCTTTCTCACCTCATGCTATTAGCTGCTGATGTATGCTTCCACCTATTTTGATATGCTTGCATTGCAATGCATAAGGGACTATTTAACCTATCAAAGTACACTGATATGTCAGTTTATTTTATTTTCTTGACTGCAGCTGTCTTTCTGGTGTTTGACTTTGGCAATGTTTGTTTCTTTGTGCCCCTTGTCCCTGTATGCACTTCTCTATGCCTGCCCTTTCTCTGTGTCTTCCTCTTCACACTGTGTTAACCCGTTTCATATCTGCATTGCTTCTACTGTCACACCAGTTCTGTGTGGAAAGTTAATACTTTTATTGAAGCTTCAGGAAGCCTGTTGATCTTAACTCATGGAGGTCTTGCGATATTCCAATTGTATATGTTTATTTTTCGCACAAAATGTTTGAATGTGTAATGTGAGGATCCTGGAAGTAACTATGTACCCCTTTTAAATATCGTCTCTCTCTTTCTCTCTCTCTCTCTCTCTCTCTCTCTCTCTCTCTCTCTCTCTCTATGCTGCAGAAAATATAATGCTATCGACTGAAAAAAAAGCAGGCAAAACACACACCATTCTTATGAGCAGGAACTCATCTGGCCAGGACACAAAGTACAACTGCTGCAAAACAGCAGATAACGGGATCTGCTGATAGGCTGTGGCAAGCAACATCACACAATATATTTTTAGTGCATTTGTAAAATTACGTTTGCCATATGGGCACTCCCTTATATCAATCTTTGAAGCCATTTGTAACAATACTACGCCCTCTTCTGGCCATTTGTGTTGGTGCTCCAAATCAGCAGCCTACAATGTCCTTAATGTAACACAACCCTTGAGTATTAAATAGATTAACAGAACAAAAAACAAGAAACACATTTAGGGAAAGGATGCTATTTAATTGAGGAAAGCTCATGTCCAGGTAAGAAAGATGATTGATGGATTTAAAGAGTCAAGGAAGGACACAGGAACAAGAGATTGAGACAAATGTATAAAGTGAGTGGTTAAAAAAGAGTGATGATAGAAAAGGGGGTGATTGATCGTAATAATGAATCAGAGAAAATAAGGAATGCTGTACAGTGGATAATTGTGGCGGAGATAGGCAGGAAAAGGAAAAGGAAATGATGTGGGCTTACATATTGCAGGAACTGATTTGGGAACTGATTTGGTTGAGGCAAAATTTGGGGTGGAATGCAAATTCAGAATGAACTGAGTGAGTGGATATGAGCTTGTGATGAAGACATTTGGAGATTCAGGGTAGAACGGGAATTTTCGAATGGGATTTCACAAAGCTGTTGATTTTTAGCTTCATTTGTTTCATTACTCACCTTCAACCATATAGAATACCGCCCATTTTCTTCTACAGGAGATGAGGTTCATTCCCTGGCAGATAGTAGGTTTGTAATGTCCTCATTGACAGCAGAGGTTTGATCCGGCTGAAACCCAAGTATCAAGTGCTGCAGCCTCTTGCTGACCAGCCTATTATACTCGGAGTACCTCACAATGTAGAACTCCTCACATCATCATGACATACAAACAGTGTGGGACAATCCATTTATTCACTGGTCAAAGGGGGAGGAAATAGAAGGAGCATGCGACCCAGTGGAGATATTTTTTGCCCGATATAGTTATGTATGCCACAGAATATAAAGTTCCTTTCACCCAAAAAGAAAATCTCATCACATAAAAAGATGGCTATAACTTAGTGGTAGGTTTCCCCTGCTTTGCACCCAATGTTTGCATGTCCCCTGAGCTCCGTGACATCACAGTGCTGCAGCTGTGACATCATAATGTGTCCATGTCAAGGACTCCATCTTTGCTGCTGATGGAAAGGGAGATAAGCTTTCTAGTGAATCTTAAACGAATATAATCTTTTCTCCTTTTCAATGAAATAAAATTCATGCAAATAATAAAAATTAAACTCCACCGATTTCCTCCACTAAAGTGCTAAAAGAAACATAATATTAGCCTCTTTAGGTCTCTTTTTTTAAACCTTCAAACTCTATGTATTACTTGTTAAGTTAAACAATAGCATGCATAGGAAGTATTCTTAATTCATGCTATACCTCTGAATCCCTTCATCAGGGCACCACAGGTCTATCTTTGCTTGCTTGGTCTATGTTTTGAGGGCGCCCTACCAGCATCCATTTTCAGCTACATGCCAAACAACTGCCAACACATCTTTAAAACTCACCAGGTGGCATTAGCAAATTTACTTTTTGAATGGTACAGATTTGAACAGTTAAAATAAATGCCTGATTATTAATTATTCATAAAGAAAAGTTTATAAATTAAAAGTCATAAATTATTCGTAAACTCAAGTAGTAAAATACACGCTCCAGCAAATTGCATCACTCCTTCATTTAACAAATTCACTTGTTAGCTTGAGAATCATTCCTGATGTCAATGTCGAAAATGGCGAAGAAAGTTTTGGTTGAGGCTTGAACTTTGCTGTTTTTTAAAGAATTCAGATCCACTGTGCTATTGGAGTGGTCTGCCTGGTAGCCTGGAAAACCTGCTTTCCTTCCTACAGTCTGTCCAATGTCGAGCAGTAATCGGTAACTACCCTGGGTGGGTCCCTGTCCTCCTATTTAGAACGTGCAACTTAAATTAGAGAGATAAAGTTGTTTCAAAGCATACTTTTTAAAACGTAAATAAACCCGATTTTTCTGAGGTGGCTCACATTGAAGAGGTGCATTTCAGCATTATCCTTTGAAGGTATTATACAATTTTCAGTTGCTACAGCCATTGGAAAGTTGGCAATAATTTAGCACCCATGGAATGATGGTGAACACAGTCTCTCCTCCAAAACTGGTAAGGAAGATCAAGATCTCCGGTGAGCTACATAACACCTGCAGCAGCATCCTCACAAGACCTAAGACAAAAAAAAGCAGGAAGGAGAAGATGGGGTGTTAGCCTTTTCTTCTTCTCCTAGCATATGGGCCTTTCTCATCACCCAGATTTGGCAATCTCAACCGCTTCTGCTTTTCCAGAAGGACCTGATGACCTTCCTTTACAAGAAACACACCATACTTGGGTAACTCTCCAGACAAAGGTCTCCAGTTGATAATGGCACAGGTTCTGCCTTCATCCTCTCTGTCATGCCTTCCTCAGTAGCCTGCCGCTTACCTGTGCCTTTGCACAGGATCCCACTGCTTCCAACTAGGGGGTATATTCTCAAGAATGTGTGATAACTACCGCAAAATTAGCTTAATGCAACTTTGCACATCGCAGTCCATCACGGGAAAATAACACCGTGGTAACGTGGTATTCTCAAGCCGGCGGTACCATACGATAGTGTCATGATAACGCGTCAAATGTCCGCGATAAAGTCAACGCGACGGCGCAAAAATACGAAACACAAACCCAAAAAAGCTGCGATGAGGCCAATAGCAATACAAAAATCAGCAAAAACCTGCGACAGGCCTGCAATTCCCACGCGTCATGCGGGAAAATGCACTATAAAAGCAGAACAAGAAAAACACACCAAAAACAAGATAAACTGCGTAGCAACATGGATGCACCCGGACTGAGTGCCCAGGTCAACGCGAACCCCACAAGCCCCATAGACCACCAGCAAGAAACCTCGGGCTCAAGGAAGGCCAAGGAGAAGAGGAAGAGGAAGACGGGGTACAGTCCGCATTACAACCGGATCGTCGTCACGGGGGTGACAGAACACTAACAACAACTGTCCGTCACCTCCGCCGTGTCATTGGCAACACAAACGTAAAAATGGCATCCCATCATGAATGCAGTCAGAGTGTCGAGGAGGCCAAGATGCGCTGGCATGACGTGAAAAGCGAAAACAAGCAGAAACCCGATGCCAACAGGAAGGCAGCTACGGTGAATGGAGCAAAGAGGACGCAGGAGGACAGAGAGAAGTGAGCCCTCCACACCGCGGATCGCGAACTGAAATCGCTAACCGTGAAGCCGCATTGGGAGGCTTCACGGGAGGCTGCAGGTAGCTCCAGCCAGCGGGGCTCGGAACCGCAAACCGCAAAGTACCGCGGACTGGGAGCTGAACTGCATTGCATTGGAAGCACCAGCGAGTCCCGGTAAGACCCCCAGTGAGTCGCGTGGGAGCCGAACCGGCGACAGAACAGAGCAGAGCCGTGGGGGTCAAGAACTGTGCTCCCAAGACCCCAGAGGCTCCAGGCCGGATCTTCCAGAGAGCCCACATGCCGCTGTGCGGTGGTTTTGAAGTTGTTGAGGCTGCCGTGAGGCCGCTTGCACCTCTCTACCTCACATCGCCACTGGCCCACTGCCGCAGCCCATGCTGCCGAAGCTCCCGTGAGGGTGCAAGTGACTCTTCGATCTACATCGCTTCCTACTCTCCCCTACCCGCTCCTTTCTACTACGCTGACAGATCATTGCTTCCAACCTGTCGAACGTGTGGGTGGAGAAGTGCGGGGGTAACAGCAGGAGAGCAGCAGGGGAGCAGCGGTGATCTCAATTCAAATTAGAGCGTGGCATTGGCTCTGGTGGCAGGGCAGACATCGAGCCCATTTGCGTGGTTGTGTGGGAGCCACAAGTGGGAGCCACAGGCAGCGAGAGCAAGAGTGAGAGCAAGAGTGGCGGGTGTGCCTGAGTTTTTATCAGTCTTCTCATGAACTGAGGTCTGCCACGCAAGTAGGTGACTGTAGGTGCTTTGTTTTGTAATATATTTGTTGCAATGGCAAAGCGATTAAGATGTAAGGAGAGAACTGTTGGTGTTACAGGTGGCGTAGCGGGAACATTAGATGCTTTTCTGACCAGTGCAGAATCAGTTCTTAATCGTGAAATTCTGATGACAGAAAAGAGAATTTCCTTGGACCCTGTCTCTCTGCAAAGGAGGTCTTCTTTGGGACATATTAGCCGGGCGAGTTCCCCAAGGCAAGCTGTCCGAACGGTCTTGGTCTCTCATGAAGCCTCCGGTCACTTCTCCGCTACGGACAGTGCTATCGATGACTTGCAACTCGTCAATAATGGGCCTATAGTCTCTATTTCTCCCTCATGCTTAGCGCAGTCACCCCCTGTAGATGAACAAGTGAGCTTGAGGACTGTTCCTTTGGCTGCGCAAGTGGACGAACAATCTCTACCCTTGGACTCATCCCCAGTGCTTTCCTTTTCCGCCCAAAGGTTTCAGGAACTAGCACTGGTACAAGAAGTCGATGTGTCCTGTAGAGCTACGAGGGCTAGGAACTATAAACACAAGACGTCCCCCGTTAAACAAAGGGGTGGTACAATTTTACAGGGCCCTGTGGCTGCGATCATATATCTCCACAGGATACCCTTCACTTTATATTTTTATGCTCTTTTTATGCCGGGCCAAGGAGACAGTATCTGAAAGATCTGCTCAAGAAACTTAAGTTTAAACATGTAAGGGTGGCATTACTGTTTTTAAAAATGTCTACTGATCACTTTACATTATTCTGTGTTCTAAACTTTTTGAAGGCATCAATGAGATTACGAAAAACTAGAGGAGTTGTCTATTAATCCATTGTAATGAACTTGAAGATTGTGTATTGCATTGACTGGTTGGGAGGTTCTTCTTTTAAATGTAATGCTCTTATGATTTAATTTTAAATCGAAATAAAGCTTATTGAACTGGAATGGAGGTGGGAGTGCTGCGCCACAGGAGGAGCTAGAGCAAATGGCGGCCACAGTCATCAGTGTGGCGACGGTGCAAGGAGTCAGGAGTCCGGACACAGCTGAACATGACCTGACAACATCAACAGGGTGAGTAACGAACAGGGACTGGAGAGACGGGGGGGCGGGCACAATGACACACATGTACAATGACATGTAGCACACCGCACACCCACAATGACCCTGTGTCATGTCCCTGATACCCGTGGCACACTGCAGCACACATACAAACAACAACTAGGCCCCTGTCCACCATATGCCCAAAGGGGTTCCCCCACACATCACCAATTCCACAACAAACACATGCATCCGTGCGAAACACAGCAAAGATGCGTATTTGTCAGCCACACCGACAATGCAAGTGACACTACATGACGAGCAGCATGGCTGGAGTACAAACACCATGACATTGAGCATGCCACGACACTGAGGTGGCTGAGTGTGGACCACATCTGGAAAGGAGCAGGTAACACTCTGACACATCCACGTGCACCTACAACCCATGTCGTCGAAAACACATATGTAGACAAACAATGCACAAGAGTGCAAAAACCGTCCAAGAGCACAAATGACCCAAGTCGCCAACATCACAGCACCTTAAAAGCACAAAAGTCAAAGGCACACCGCCTCCAAGGGATAAGGGGCAGCAAAATCACAGCTGCAGGGGCGACTCTCCCACAATGCAGCACACACACATAGCAATAACAGCACATCCACATGGACGACAATGTGGTACACAGTACAACACTTAAACTGCAGAACAGAGGACACAACTGGGTCTGCTTGTGCGTAGAAAAGAGCCAATCACATCTTACATAGCAGGAAACTGTGAGATGAAAATGAAATGTACGTGTACAACCTCACCTACGTCATGTAGTCCAAATGTCCACTGTCTCGCATCAAATTGTCCATTCCTCCTGAACAGTCACAATGTACATTGCCATGCAGTCTGTATGTAATCTTGAACAATGCGTCAACATACATGCCAACACAATGTTAACAAGCGTCTCCCCTTCACATTGCAGAGGGACAAACAACACCTCCAGCAGAGCAGGCCAGACAACTCAACAGTGATGTGCAAGAGGACCTCCACACCTCCGACACCGACGCCCTACAGCTGTACATGGACATCTCAGGCAATCGACCTCCAGGAGCAGGGCAGCCCAGCTGCATCGAGGATACCTCAGCCCCTGCACAGACCACACAGCTAAACGCACCCACCACCGCGGCTGGCTCCCAGCAGCCCACCGAAACACACATCGCATTCCAAGGCCAGGTGTCAGACTGCCAGAAGGGGGTGGCCGAACAGGTGCGAGTGGGGTTCTACCTCATGGGAGCCAAACTAGATCACATACGTGGGTGTCTAAGTCCCATCAGGGACCACCTACACTCCCCGACGAAGACACACACTGCGACAGAGACACATGCCATTGCACATTTCCAGCACTGAACCACACCCAGAGCCACGGGATAATCATCCACACCCCCACGCTGGACTGGCATATGCCGGCCCAGTTCACTCCTCTCACGTATTGAGCATGGGACAACAATGCCACCTGCGCAAGGTCTCACCCGCTGCCTGCAATGACATGGCTGCGTCCGCTTTACACAGCACATTGTCATGTTGTAGGGCCCGGGGCCCTAATGCATACATCATGAGAACACGGACACACTCAGAGGTTCATTGAACTGGCTACGGGCACGTGCGCCCGACACCTTTTATTGCCAGGGTCACATGTACAGTGACGCCTGTGCTGGATGTGTGTGGGGTGAGTGTAAGCCAGCCCTCATGGAGTCGATGGTGCTGGCAACAACTTGAACAGTGATCACAATTAAAGTGGAAACAGAAAACACAAGCATAACAGAAACAACTGTGAAGCATCATGGTGGTAGCTGGAGAAAGTACAGTGTTCACCCAATATGCAACCACAATGGTCCATGAGGTGTGGTGCACAGAGGCAGTGGCACCTGGCGAGCTGAGCAGGGTATCAGGCAGATGATGGCATCCACGACAGGTGTGAGCAACTCTGATAGTCTGGCAGTAAGACACCTCCAACTCTGGCACCTGTTGTTTGGACTTGGTCCTGGCGGTGGTGGCGTGTGCATCCTGCGGTGATGAGACATCTGGGCAGGTCAGGACTCAATTTAATGTGTGAGCCCAGGTGGACCACAGTTGAGGCCGGAGGCAGCGGACAGCACAGGGCCGCAGACACATAGCCTTGATGTGCCCCAGGCCATCGACACAGAGGCCATCCAATATTCATTTAGAAAGGGTCCATGACTTGAGCTGCACAAAGTTAGTGGCCCCGGATGCACTGTGGCCGGCACAGGCACACCACCACGGGACTGTTAGACCTGGCACCTTGGCGTGGGTCTCCCTTCCATTTTTTTGCTGTTGCCTCATGTGTTTTTACTGGTGTTAGATGCTTTGGGCACTGTGCCACTGCTATCCAGTGCCACAGTGCAAGTGCTCCCTATGGTAATTTGATGTATGGATTAGTGATTCCATGATTGGCTAGTTTGGTTTACCTGTCAGACCCTAGTACAGTGCACCAGGGGTGCCCAGGGCTTGTAAACCAAATGCTGCTGGTGGGCTTGCAGCACTGGTTGTGCCACCCACAGAAGCAGCCTGTAAAAGTGTGTCTCAGGTCTGCCACTGCAGAGCCTGTGTGCAGTTTGGTACTGCCATGCTGACTGGGCAAGTGCACCCACTTGCCAGTCCCTAAATCTTCCCTTTTCTGCATATTAGTCACCCCTATGGTAGGCCCAAGGGCAGGGTGCATTGTAAGCATAAGGTAGGACATGCCCTGGTGTGTGTGGCATGTCCTAATAGTGATTTACTGCCATTTTCGTTTTTCACTATTGCAAGGCTACATGTTCCCCATAGGCCAGAATGGGCAGTTTGATTATTACATCTTATAATCCTAACTGACTCATGGAGCTAGGTAGAAATTCGAGTTTAGTATGCCTGAACTCAGAATGATGAAATGCATCATTTAGTGAAGTTGGTTTTAACATTCTGTGTTTGAAAATACCACTTTTAGAAAGTAGGTATTTTCTTGTCTAACCATCCAAGTCTGCCTCTGCTAGGTTGTGTATTTCTTGTCTGGAGTTTGAGTGACAGGGGCTGGGGGATTCCAGGAGACAGGGTGAGTCAGCACAGGGCTCAATAGAGAGATCTGCATGTAGATGGGTGGGAGGAATTGCACCTGGGACCTGAATAGGGCTGTGCCTTCCCTCCACAATGCTGGCTCCACCTCCTGTGGTGCGTCTGATGTCCCTGGCCTGCACTGTGAAAGGAAAGAAGGAGTCATGTAAACAGAGTGCTCCAGGACTGACCAGAACTGGTTTGGACTAGGCAAAGGCCTCTCTGCCTTCAGAGAACAAAGAGAAACTGTGTATAAAAAGGGGGACCCAGACCCCAGAATTTTAGATCACTTTTGGGAAACAAGAAGAAACCTTTGCTGAGGAGAGGAACCAGAGAGACTGAGGAGAGACTATCCCTAAGCTTGAGGGATTGGCCTGCAGTGGTTGCCTAAACTGCCAAAGAGAGGAACTTTGTGTGTACTTTCATCAACTTGTGAATGATCTCCAAGGCCTTGAGAAAGAGCTTGCCTCCTGCTGAAGTCTCAGGGACAACAGACTTCAACCACCAGCTCCCCAAGAGTCTTTTGAAAGTGCCTGCTGATGTACGGGGCTTTCTGAGGGACTGCGTGTCGCAAGGAGCTGGAAGCACGACACATGAAGAAGAAGCGTGTCGCCGAACTGCCGCTGTCGCTTCACAACGCGAAAGCACCCCGCATCGCCGGGGAAGAGGATCGACGTTGCACCAGATGCCGCCGCATCATCGGAGAAGTGTGTCGCAGCCGCTGTCGTCGCATCGCTGGAAAAGCGTGTCGCCGCTGCAGTTGTCGCAGCATTGCCGAAGCGCCTCGCATCGCCGGAGAAGAGGATCGACGTTGCATCAGACGCAGCCGCATCACCGAGAAGCATGTCGCAGGGTCTGTCGTGGCTCAGAAGAATCGTTGAGTCGCCGCACGCCCATCGGGCGTGCACGCATCGTGTCGCATCAAGAAAAAGAAGCCATCTTTGTTGCATTGTACCGGATCTTCATCACATCACGGCGTTGCGAGCCGCATCGCCATAGAAGCGCAGTAAGAAACCGACGCATCACCTCCCCTCGCAGAGAAGAACCGACGCATCCACTACACATCAGTAGGGACCCGACGCAGCACCGTTCTTGCGTGTAAGGAACCAACGCATCACCTTCCCTGCATTTTAACATCTAAAGAGAACTAAGCTAATTCTACCATTTTAAGTACAGTATTTTGGATTTTTGTCGTTTGTGGTCTTGTGTTAAGTCTATATAAAAGATACTTATTTTTCATATACAACTTGTGTGGTGTCCATCTGTAGTGTTGTCACTGGATTACTGTATGTGTTCACAAATGCTTTACACACTGCCTCCGAGATAAGTCTGTCTGCTCATGCCAAGCTACCAAGGGGGTGAGCAGGGGTTATTTTAGGAGTGTACCCCCGTACCCTGACTAGACGCAAGGGCCCCTATTTGGTCAAATGTACCTACCTCTGCCAACTAGAGACCCCCAAATCTAACAGGGATGATGACTGCGGTGCAGTGAGATAGGGCCACGTGAGGTGATCGGGTCCTCGTCGATGTCCAAGGTGAATGTGGTGGCGGTTTGTGGGGGACAGTGGAAGGTGTCCTCCAGGGCATGATGCAGAGGGCAGAAGCCGGCCGGAAGCAGCAAATGGAGGAGTGGAATGCTACAGCCTCGTTTTTGCCACAAAGTCAGCATCACCGACATGATGAAGACAACCTCCAGTCCATAGACTCAGTCGCCACCAAAGTTCAACCAGAGAGTGTCCATGGATGTCAGGGAACAGACTTAGTGGCACCGGAGCTGAAAGGGGATGCAGTCTACGATGAGGCCAGTACAATGAGATAAAGTCTGCCATAAATACATCAAGACTGAGTTCACAATGTGTGACCTACTCAACCGCAGTGTAGGCCCGAGGCAGCGGTCAGCGTGGGCCAACCGCTGTTTGGCAAGCTCCTCCTGGAACTCTGACACATGACGTTGAAATGGCATGTGGGGATGACTTGGGGTTGACGGAGGTAGAAGCAACAGAGCTGAGCGGGTGTTTAGCCAGCGATGATGCCGTGCCCTGCCTGGTACAGACTGGATTGGATTGGTGTGAGGCCTGCTGGACCGTAGTGTAGGCCGAAGGCATGGTCATCAAGGGCCCACAGACACGTGTGGTTGGGATCCCATGTACAGACTTAGTGTCACCACATCAAAGGGAGTATAGTGACATAAAATCAGTCATTAAGTGTGTACTCTGCCGTTGCATAATCAAGACTCAGTTCCAAATGTGTGACCTACTTGACCGTAGCGTAGGCGGGAGGCAGCGGTAGAGTACGTCAACGAGAAAGAAGCAAAGCGGGCCTGTGTCACGGAGGCCATGATGGTCTGAGGAGGCTGCCAAGGTTGCGGCCATCGAGCTTGAAAGTAGCGCCGGCACGTGAGGGGCCCTCTTTGACACACGTCAGTGTCGTCAGGTGAGCAGTGAGGCCTGGCTGCGCAGGGGCGGGCATGACGGGTTCGGGTACCAGCGGCCCGGGGTGCAGCAGGCGCACAGAGTCGCAGGCCACACCGCTCATGGCGATGGCGTCAGCCTTGTGGTGGGTTGGGAGGCGCTGCCCTGGCAGACATGTTGGGCATTCCGGAAGAGAACCACGGCCAGAGCTACGTGCTTTTTCTTCACACCCCTACACGTGCCTGGGGTACGCCGGGCCAGCCCAATCCACACACGCTTACAGGGGGGGACGTAACAAGCTACATTTCCACAATCTTCCCCACTGGCTGGAGTGACATGGTTGTGTCCACTGTCCACTACACTTCATACACCAGCAGTGCATGTAGACATAGATATGTCTGTGGTCTGCATACTGCAGTCTGTCCAGCACATCTCCGCCACACTTGGCATTGTGTACATTCTCATTCATGGGTCACTTGCCTCCTTCGCACATGCCTGGTTCCCACCTCTTCACACATTCCACTATTGTGGGGCTGAGGTGCCATGCCGTTGATGGCTCATGTACATGGCTAACCAAGGTTGACACAGTAAGTTCTGCTGTCGTGTCTGGTGGGTTGGCATGTTGTTTTGCATGTTGTATGTGATTTTGTGACGTGTTCATTGACAGAGTTGTGAGTTGCATGATTGTGTGCTTGAGGTGTGTGGTGTGTTCATTTGGTACTTGCCAACGAGCAGTGCATTCCCATGGGGGCCATCCTGGAAGCGCTGGCTAATGTTGGACTGTCAGAAGATGAGGGAATCATGCACACTGCCTGGGTAGTTGGATACGGCATTGGTGAAGGCTCACCGGTGGTCCACTATTGCCTGTACATTGATGGTATGCGTGTGCTTTCTGTTGCGGTAATTGTGTGCAGTGTCGGCAGGGGGCACAAGTAGGACATGTGTGCAGTTGATTGCCCACAACACGTGTGGGAATCCAGCAATGTTGTATGGTCCATGCTTGGTCTCTAGCTGTTCCTGTGCTCTGTGGGGTACGTAAAGGTACTGGGGTAGCAAGCTGATGATGGCATCCAGGGCAGGTGTGAGGACCTTGGATGGGGCTGGCCGTGGGACTCCTCCGACTCTGGCGGACGTTGGTTAGGAGGTACCAGAGGCCAACAGGTGCAGCACAGTCAGCAGCTTTGTCTGAGGTAGGATGTTGGTTGTCCGCTGTGTTGGTACCGTCAGCCTGTGGGCAATGATGGTCCAGATGCGGAGGATGGTTGTCCTTTTGAGCCTGTAGTGGGCATTGACATTGTCTGGTGTTGGGTCTGTGCTGCTGGTGCATTTCCAGTAGGTCCGCTGTCTTTGTCTGCGCTGCCTCTGTGGTGGTCTGAGGGGGTGGGGCAGAAGGGGGTTACGGGGGAGTGGCAGTCCTGGGGTGGTGGCGTTGGGTGTTGTGGCCCTGTTGGGGCTCCGTGCTGCATGATCAATGGCCCATGGCATCTGTTGGTCTTCAGGTGTGGCTGTGGTCTGGGCTCCCTTGTCTGGTGCCGGTTGTCATCCGACTTTGCACCAGGTCAGAGCAGGTGTTAATTTCCTGCTGCTAACGCGCCTTAGCACATGTTTTGTGTTCTTATCACCGATCTGGCTGGTCATTGAGAATGTTGAGGTGTGGTGTTGTCGCGGCTTTTTGCTCGGGAATGCCTACTCTGCATCTCATTAGGGAAAGTTGCCGGGGTCATCCGTGGCGTTGTTTTTTGAGGATGCTATCGCCGGAAAACTGGTGATATCGGCTGTTAGAACCAGCTTGTGAATGAGGCAATACATTTATCGCGACTTTGGCAGCGCTAAAGTGCCGATAACTCCGCGATAGCTCCTTGAGAATATGCCCCTAGGTTTTCACAATATTAAGCCCCCTACGCACTTGGTATTAAAATAGGCTGTTATTTCACATCATTGCTCCTTTGTATGATGTCCTGTGTAAGTTATGTTTTTGGGAAATTTAACTTCAATCCAGATGTCAAAGGCGGTAAAAATATTACTTTGTGAGAAGCTGCACTTGGAAGTAACAATGGTAAAAAGAATAGAACACGTGTGTTCTTTTTATCAATCTTTTTTTAACATATGGCCTGTATGAAGGAGGTAATTGTACATAGGTGAGTATAAATGTACTATTCTTAACTTCACCTCTATGTACCACCAACTGAAGCTGAAGAGGACGCAAAACGCTGGATGCACGTAGTCTGCCGTACTGCATGGAGGTAAGGGAGTGACCAAATGAGAAAAAACAAGGACCCCCTGAACAATGGATAGTTCAATTCCTAGGACAGGGACTTGAAAAGTAATGACAAAAACTCCTAGGCAATATCAATAAAGTAAACAAATTACACAATATCTATGACAATAAGAAGACCAAGGAAGACGGAAAAAATATGTTCAAAGTTGTTACTATTTTAATAATTTCTTCTCATATTATTTAATCAAATGATATTTATACAAAACATTTAAAAAATGAAACAATATTTAACACATTACATTTAATCAATATGTATAAATAAAAGGTTAAAAAGTGGCAATATCTTTATTAACGCGTTTCGTCGTATACAACGCCTTCTTCAGGAAAGCCACACAATTATCTAAAAAAGAAAAAACATACTCAGATTTCATCAGTGGTTGCCCATATCTTGTTATGTATTCTCATGAAAAACATCTATTTAAACAAAACATATCTTTTTTTTAAAATATATCATAAAAAGCACAATATGTATCAATAGCAACAATCTATATATATGGTAAGGGAGTGACCGACACAGGAACTGGAGGGTGCTCGGGTGGGTTATGACCAATCGACAAGCACGTACGTGCAGCCGTGTAGCGAGGTCAAGGGAAGTCGAAGTCAGGTGTAGCAGCATCGTCAACATGGGTACTGTGTCACTGCGTGACAAGAAGGGAGAGAGTCTTCCCCCAGCGACAGCAACTGTTGAGGCTGAACAAACGGAAAGTAAATGACAACACAGCAAAATGAAAGAACTAAAACACGACCTGGATTAAGGTGGTGTGGTAACGGTTTTGAATTAAGTACCATGATCCAGCGAGAAGGGCTACAACGTGTAACATTGTGTCTCACTGGGAATTTTTACAACAATATGCAATCATGACTTAGAGCGGAGCATTAAGACTTTTAACAATCCTACTCAAGTTAAGTTTTTCAAACCAACTTTTCTTCTTCTAAAAAGTAACTAACAAGACAAAATAAATGTTTACGCTATGGAGGAAAGACAAGCAAAGTGGGAGTTGGCTGCAGAACGCACCTTTCAGGAGGGTACAAATGTAAGGGAACCGGACAACTTCGGGAATGGGAACCACAAAACACCGACACAACTCGTAAGGGATTTAGAACATGCATGACCTGTGGAGGCCAAACAATGATGGGAAATGACGTGCCTCACCAAATATCTGGAATGCAAAAGAATACCAAGGGGCTTGAGAATAATGCTACTACTCACTTATGAGGACATGGATGAGGACTTAATTAATGAATGGTGTGGAAATACAGAGGAATGCTCAGAAAGGCTGATGAAAATGCTCATTGTGCATGCAAAGAGAAAGATGAAATTACAATCAGAGAGAATTGAAATGATTAACAAGGAGCTGGAAAAATATAAATAAGAAATCACTATAAAAGATCAGCTTAGCAAAATGGAAAAATCACTACAAAAGTATGATGAAGAGATCATGGAGCGAAAGCTGGAAAATTCAAAAGGGACAGACTGGATTACCAGTATGGTCGAGTGTATACATTCACTAAAGAATGTGACAGCCTCAGAGCGAAAGAGAGATCAATCCCACTCACACGGGCAGCTCAAAGTAAAAGCGAAGTAAGCTCAGACGCAGGATCCAGTGCTGATAAAACACCAAGGGAAAAACTGGATTTTCACAAGGAGCTTCGGCTATTGCGAATGACTACGAGACAAGGAAGGAGAGGACGGTGATCACAGGGCCAACCAAAAGACGACACAGAACAAGAAGGGGCAAAAGGAAGTGGCAGAGGAAGAAACCGGAATCGGAAATAAATAAAGCTATAACCGATGCAAGCCAAAAGCCCTTGGTAGTCGATATTTCATTGGTTACATTGAATAATAATCAATTGCGATTACTTAATTTGGGTTTAACATTCTGCCCAATTTCCCATCCGGATTTCGTGGATACAAGGATTGAGATTTATAAATATGTGAGAAAACTAAAGTTACACAAATTCCATCAGAGGAAACACAGAGTGAGAGCGCAAGAAGTAGTGGAAGCCAATAGAATCTCCTCATTTCAAATTGCAGATATCCCGTATCTACTCAGTATTCAGGACCTGGACCAATCAAGCCAGACAGTGGACATGGTAACAGGGGATTCCACCACAGACCAGCCAATCGAAAGGCTACAGGACATGGGTTTTCAAACGGGTGAACATGTGAGTAGTGGTCTTAAACTGGGAAGCAAATTTTGCCCACAGGTCCCACCAGGGAATCGTCTGGGTCTCTTCCATGAACTGGTGCTTGATGTTTTAAACAACATCCAAAAGACCTTGATAACTGACTACAGGAGGGGTATTTTCACATCTCAAGATTGGAAGGACATCAACAAATTAAAGAATAATCCCACACTCATTATCAAACCCTCCGATTAAGGAGGGTTAAATTGTTCTATTGGACCAGGTAACCTATGTAACAGAACCACGGAGACAATTCAACAATCCTCACTACTACATCCGCTTAAAAACAAACCCAATGTTGAACGTACAGAGTTTACCAGGCGCCCATACACACTCTATATATATATAGGGGTAAGGGTGCTGCCCAACTCCTGACGGCAACACGGATTGTAATAACAGCCTGGAAGCAGGCCGAGCGACAAATGAAATGGGATGGTCGAGTCACTAAGGAAACCCCGCTTTGGGTAGGTAACTGGTTTCAGGAAATCGCAAAACTGCAAGGTTTCCAGCAATGGGACTTACTAGGCATTTCGCAACTTAAGGACATATTACACTGTAAAGAGCTGGTTACGTTCTCACATCCTCAGGTCGAATACAACATGAACAAGACTCAATTCTACAAATACATACAGCTGACCCATGCATGGGGAGCGCAACATGTAGACACCACTGACATTCCTGAATATGCACCACTGGAGGGGCGACTCCTGATGGGGGAGCTCGTAGAGAAGGCTATTTCCTGGACATATAGGACGCTCATTAATAACAAGCCAGACACTCTGCAGACACTGCGGGCAAAATGGGAGTCAGAGTTGGGTGAGATGGAAGACTTAGATTTGGAAATGGCACTGATGCACCCCCGAGAGGTGGCCATTAGGTCCAGGCTCCAACTGATCTAATTTAAATTTCTGCACAGAGCGTACTATGACAGGGCACGTCTGCACCGCATAGGGAGGGCGGAAACACCTGATTGTTTGCGCTGTAGGGCATCGGCAGGTACATTCTTTCACACAGTGTGGGACTGCTCTCAGATCCAATGGTATTGGATCACCCTGTTAGAGGAGCTGGGACTTGTCTGGGTGAGATGATTTCACTCAGTCCTCAGTTTGTTCTGCTGGGGATATCTACTGATATTGATCTCCCCAAACCAAAGTTAACCTTACTTCAATTAGGATTAGTGGTGGCGAAACGCGACTTGGCCAAGGCATGGGGGACAGTGGCGATCCCATCTCTGATCGAATGGAAAAAAAGTATGGACATGTATATGTTGGGGGAAAAAATGCCCCAAAAAGTTTTGGAAAATATGGAAGCCATGGCTAGCACATTATGGGCTTTCACTCTCTGATTCACAGTGACCCCCTGTGGTGGGTGTACGGGTTGCACAACCGGAAGGGGCCCACAATAATGCATGAGAATATGCTACAATTATTTGATTGTCCACCACTGTCGTCCATGTATGATGCTGCCGTCACATTGAATATGCTACTACATTTTGCTGCTCAACGATGTGTTTGTATTGTAATTAAGAAAATGTTAATAAACATATTTATTAAAAAAAATGAACTCAATGGAGGAAATAAAGGCAGAATATCATCTGAAACTGAAAGACTGGTTTGAAAGGAATTTGTTGGACTGGGAAGAACTTCAGTACCTTCACACAGAAAATTCAAGATTGGCCATTTTCTATCTTTTGCCAAAGATTCATGAGAGCACCGAGAACCCACCTGGAAGGCCAATAGTGAGTTTGATCAGATCACTATTAGAGAACAGCTCTACATTACTCGATTTGTTTGTACAGGAATAAGTAATTAGCCTACCCTCCTATCTGAGAGACAGTACAGACTTTTAAAAAAAAAATTGGATAACATCCCAAGAAAGAAAGAATACATCATGGTGACAATGGACGTTGTGTCATTGTATACTTCGATCGAACATGAGAAAATGATACATGCATGCACAAGCTTCATGAGAGTCCGACCAGTGGAATGGCTGGAACATACCCGCATGTTGCTGGATATGTTGGAGTACTGTCTCACGCATAATGTCTTTTTATTTGATGGGAAGTTCTATCAAAAGAAACAGGGAACAGCAATGGGCACCTCCTTCGCACCCACCTATGCAAATCGTTTCAAGGGGTGGTGGGAGAAGGAGGTAGCCTGGGCTGAAGAAAACAACACATACATGGAAAATGTAGCATTGTGGACCAGGTTTATTGATGACTTGTTTATTCTATGGGAGGGAAGTGAAAGGGATTTGGAGCTCTTCCTGACCAAATTGAACATCCATTATTGTAACCTGCGGTTCACATATACATGGAGCCGGCAACACTGTACCTTTTTGGATGTGGAATTGGAGGTCAAGGAGGACATGCTGACCACGAGAGTCCATAGAAAACCGACTGCAACCATCTCTCTTTTGCATGCCAATAGTGGTCACCCATGTGCACTATAATAGAGCATTCCTTACAGTCAAATGCTGAGAGCAAGGAGGATCTGCTCCACGGAAAAGCTATATGATGAAGAAGTGGCCAGACTGTTTGGGATGTTCAGACAGAGAGAATATCCAATAACCGTTCTCGAGGATGCAAATCGTAGGTTGAAAGCAAAGACAAGAAAATAGTCTCTTTACTCCCAAAGGGCCCAAGAGGAGAACAGCAACACCATTAAGAGGCTTTTTCTGGAATATGATTTGGCACAACCGAGAGTCACAGCAGTTTTTAAAAAACATTGGCGTGTCCTAAAAAATGATGAACACTTAACTGAAATCTTAGAAAAGGGCCCACAAATTACATCAAAGAAGGTGTGATCCCTAGGAGACATTTTGACCTCAAGCCATTTTGTCAACCAAAAAAATCAACAGGGGATAGGGTGATGGTTATACAGGAACCAGGAAGGCTTTGTAAAATGCAACTCATGTAAGGCCTGTAAGTATGGAACTAACAGCAAGAATTATCGTAGGATGGATGGGCGCACAATACCAATCCGAGAGAGAATAACATGGAGTTTGTCATCTACATACTAAGATGTGGATGCAATAAGCTGTACATTGGTAGCACTAAAAATAGGCTGAAATGAAGACTTACATCAGATAAGAGCAATCAGGAATGAGGATAAGACCTACCTAGTAGCTTGCCACTTTGAACAAATGCATAATCGATCTTTATCAACATTCTCCTATTGGGGCATCAAACACATCAAGGCCCACCCAAGAGGGGGAAATCGGGAGCATGAGCTGCGCAAACAAGAATCTCGATTGATTTTATTGATGGGGACTGAGACACCATGGGGTCACAACAAGGACGCAGAATTGTTTATACATTTATAACATCAGGAACATTTGGACTAGAGAAGGACTGTGACTTATGTGTCGAATTAGAAGATCCCATTTGTGGATTTACTAGGATTGTGTACTCACCTAAATGTGGGATTGTTTAGAGGATAAGTCTAATTTGAAAATGTAAAATGACTACATAAAACCAGAACTTTTGCACATCATCTTTAAGTCATAAAAGTTTGAGTTGAATGGGAGGAAAGAAGGTCAGAGACAGCACAATGCACTTTAAATTAATTAGCACTTTGTTATTTACGCTGCTTATTCGGACAGGGTAAGCTAATCTCCCTGGCAGTGAAATCTAAATTGATTTGCACTTCGGCACATATTCCATCAGTCTCTTAGGCGAGGCAGAATATTTGCACCTTGTACTTTAATGAATATTGCACTTTGGAATATGCTGCTTCCTGGGGTGGGAACGATAACCCCGGGTCACGTTGCACTTTACATGCCGCCCTTGTTCTAAGTAGGGTACTGCGTTAGCACTTTACTCCTTAAGTAACATCGGGGTGGGCAATGAGGCGTCCTGATTACAGATTTTGTAATAACAGGCACTCTCTCCCATGAGCTATCCCCCGTTTTAAGAAGAACTTAGGTCTCGCCTTGGCAGTGCATGCGTTGCATGCGCTGCCTCAGCGAGACTTAAAGTAATCTGTATGTTGGGTTAAATTTAATGTCATTTGTGTTTCCTATTGGCTTAGTTGTGGTAGTGATGGTGGTATCTGCTTTTCTGTTGGCTGTTGGTGATTTCCTAACTTCCGTGTAGTCCCCATACAGCGGCACCTAACTACAGTGTTATTTCAATCTGCTTGCACTTCTTTCAGTGCCATCTGTGTTTCACGCTGTAGCCTGCGTCTCACCCCCTCCCATTCCCCCTTGATTCTTCTGGCACCTGGCCTCAGGCATGTCAAATCTGCCCAGAGACGCCGGTGGTTTATGGTTGATATCTGTTAGATAACAAAGTGTTTTGAATACAGTGGCTCTGGCTCGCTGTTCTCTGCCTCTTAACTTACAGCCGATGGATACGGTCAAACATCAGAGCTAAGTCGGAAATGCGACATCAACCCGTACACACACGTTGAACAGCGCAAACGTTGACCACTGAAATCGATTTAACAAAACTCACAGCAATAATGATTCTATCATTAAAAGGAGCTATCTAGCTTTTTTCCATTTTTCCAAATGTGTTTGTCAGGAAAAATAAACATCATAGTGTCAGCTACGCGACTTGAAAATGGGGCATCTTTAATGTCTCAAATCTGTGCCTATTTTATTCGAAGGACTTCGGTTCCGACAAAAAAACAAGTTTCCTCAATCTTCCCACATTAGCATTTGGTGTCGCCGTGACGGTCAGCTGGCAGGCTTTCAAAGTTTTTTTTTTTGCAGTGCTGGAGCGCTGTCAGAGTGCCGCACAGCACCACTTCACAGCGCCTCACATCATCACTATGCACAGCGCTGGCCCTGTCCTCGAAGCACACCAGCATCTCCGGTATGACCGTACTATATAAATACAGCGGGGCCCGAGAGATGTCAACAGCCGACAGCTTGTTTAGTTATTTTTTTTAAATATCTTCGATCAATAGGATAACCTCATCTGCGCTCCCCGTCCAGCCGAGCCTGCAGATAACCCCTCCTGCCCCACCTAAGTGCTCAAGGGGCAAGTCATGATTCCTGTCCTCTGCTACGTCACATTCTGACATCCCTCCCAAGCGACCCACAGCTCTTGGGGCTGCTTCGTGCAACAGGCATCCGTGCAGGCTCTTTGGGCTGGAAGAAATCAGCTCTCCATTGCTGAAACTTGTGTGCGTCACTTTGCAGTAGCAGCAACAACAACACAAAGCCGATTTGAAAGCAGAAGTTACTAACACAATCTATGTAATCTATGTCACCATCTTTCTTAGTGAGGAATTAGCAGTTAAAAGCCAATTGCTCTGTTCGTAACCACATGCTGTGATTTGTTAGACTTCATGGCGCTTTCAGTTTCACAACACCAAACAACAGAGCGAGGAACAAAAAGGAGCAGTGTCTAGTTACTTACTGACCTATAGCCAAGCACCATTGGATCATAACAATACATTTATAAAGTGAAATATATGGTGGCAGGGATCCTGGCTAGCTAAGTCCAATGCAGGTAACAGCGGTTGCAATGTTCTGGTTACGTAATTTTATTTAGTAAGGCGCACAACAAATGTATTTGTTTGCTAATGCCCAAGCACAGCCATTCCCAGGGTTGCCATAACAACCCATTTAAACTTGTTATCATGCAGCAGTTGAGGGGACAGCAGCGCGCACAGTCATGGAAAATCGAACACATCGGCGCATGTTAAGGACACACTAAGGGTCACAAAGTAGGCGTGTTAAGGAGAGTAAATTATATTGATGTATGCAGCATATTTAATTTTGCACAGTTTCTTTTACTTCTCCTCCTATAGTTCGTCTTCCTTTACACAGCCATCTGAAACCACTCTCTCCCGTATTTATGTTCCAATCAACCTTTTTTACTTCTTCGATCTCCCATAGGTATCATGGATAAGCAAAGCAATGTGTGTACGAACTGCAGCGATATGTGTTACATAAATTGGTTATAGACGCGATACAGTGCAATTTTGCTCCATTCCCCAGACTCTCAATGTTGATACAATTTTTGTACTTAATCAAACACAACACTTATACATTCGACACTGCTGAGCTTTTTATTGGCAGGAGCTTCATAATCATTAAGTACCTTTCTTATGTCGCTTTATTCTCCGGTAGGTTAACCTTTTTCATGCACACATGAATGTGTTAATTGTTGGGATGAAGCTGCTCATGTTCGCTTGGCACATATATAACCCCCAACCACAAATGGGATTGTGCTATTTTCCACCTTCTGCTTTATCATTTCCAGAAAAAAAAATTGCCTCTCGATCAAATGAATAGAAAAATGTAATAAAAAGATGCGCTACAAGTGGTACAGCGCCGCGGAAGGCACTTTATAAAGGTAAACTGCCACCTTTCAGTTGGTGTTTGCTATTATTCGATATTATTGGTGTACTTAGAGCCACTGGAATTATGCGGCAGGTCTAGCAAATAATGCAGCACGGTTGAGTAAATTTTGCTTCAAGGAAAGGCAAAATGCTTCGTAATACAACACACTTTGGACACTTGGAGTTCCACTGTAGCATCATTGGCCATTGGTCAACGACACAGCCCTTGCTGCTCCATTGCACTTCCTGCCCCATTGCAGGCTCATGGATTAATGGGGCAATTTGTGGTGCTCCAGAAAGTTCGACTCCACCATTGTTGGCTATTGACAACAAGCAGCAGGGACACGCAGGCTCGCTGGATGCAAGCTCTCTACTTTCCGCACTGAAAATTGGGGCGCACTTAACAAAAGCTCCTTTTATGTATATTCGCACCTTAATTGATAACTGCGCCAGCCAAGGCCCCGTTGCCAGGCACCTTAATACAACATAGAAACACACTTATGAAAAACAAATTGCAATGTGGGGAAGTAAGGAACAAACGGAGATCAGCTCGCACAGGATTATATACTTGCGAGTCCGCTCATTGTATCAGCCTGCCAGTGTCAATATAGGCACAATAGATATATTTATTTCAAACTTAATCCTCCACTTACTTTACTCTCCTCCTTTTTGTTTTTATGTGTAATCTTTGTAATAAACAGTGGCCCAATTTGTGCAGCGCTTGCATCGCATCGGACACTGCTGCGCTTTTCACTGCGCTTTGTTCTGCAGTAGCTTTACCTTTTTGAGGCGCAGACACAAGCGTATGTTTTTGAAATTGTTTAGGTGCCGCTGCACAGTGCTTAGCTTTTACGGCGCTTCGTTTTTCAGTGCGCAGCTGCAGCGGTATACGATTGGGGTTGTATGTTTAAAGATGTAATTAATGTTGTGTGTGGCGATATATTCACCGGACAGCACAAAGCTATCCACAAACATTTCTTTTCCGGTAGGTTTGCCCTTTTAAAAGCGCCTACACAAGCATATGTTTTTTACACTGCTCAACTTTTTACAGCGCTTCGTTTTCTCGTAGGTTTTTACAGATGCGCACACATGAGCATATGTTGTTTGCACTGTTTAGGTAACGCTGGACACTGCAGAGCTTTTCACAGCACTTTGTTTTCAGGTAAGTTTTTCAAGGTGCGCACACGAGCGTAGGTTTACTTTACTATAGCATACCGTTCAACATTACTCACATATACCTTCTAATGGCTCATGTCTCCCACTCCTATACATCCCTTTTATCCTCAAAACAAAGCTTTTGCAGCACATTTACATACAGCTGGACATTACCACACCATCTCCACGCACTTCACATCATCTCCACGGATTTCCGCAACACCACTTGTTGTACTACTTTATTATTCCAAGTAGATAGCTATCTTTGTATTGCCTACTCGTCTACTTAAACAGAAAGAAACAACCTTGATCACCAACACTGCAGGTATAGGTGTCAAAGAAACTATCTGCAGATATAGGTGTAAGATCACCATCACTGCAAATATTGGTGTGACATCACTAGCACTTCAGATATAGGTGTGACACCTCTAAACTGCACATATAGGTGTGAGATCTCTATCACTGTACATATTGGTATAGGAGCACCGACTGCAGATATGCAGTGATAGATCACTTTCACTGCAGATATAAGTGTAAGATCTCTATCACTGTAGATATTGGTGTGAGGTCACCAATACTGCACATATAGGTGTACGGTCACTATCACTGAAGAAATATATGTGAGTTCACCATTGCTGCACATATAGGTGTAAAATAACCCTTACTGCTGATATAAGGATGAAATCACTATCACTAAACATATATAAGTGTGAGATCGCCAACATCACATATAAGTGTGAAATTACTATCACTGCAAATATAGGTGTGAGATCACTAGCTGCAGATATAGGTGTGAAATCAACATCACTGCAGATATAGGTATAAGATCACTATCACTGCAGCTAGATAGTTCCAACATGTTCAGTATACAAGAGTTTAATCTATTAGCATTATAAATGACAATGCCTTTTATTTATGTTTTTAAAACAAAAACACAAATAAAAGACATTGTCATTTACAATGTCAATAGCTGAAAGTGGTGTTAATGCGAGACCTATTGCATTGCAAATGCTTGTTATAAATTGCCATCTTTTATTATGTTACTCTTTGGGGCAAAAAGAAGGGTCCATGGAAATATTGCCCTCCATTGCATAGGCACTTTTCCCAGGATATTTTAAGAAGATGGACCTATTAGCAATTAGAGGGCGACAACCATGCATTTGCATTTTCTAAACCCCTCAGGAAATGAGACAAATAAGAATCGTAAATAAGGAGTATAAGATCACATGTGGCATCTGGGCATGTTGCACCTTGGGAATATCAGTATGGCATTGCCATTGGAGTACCTATGGCCCCAAAGAAATGAAAGGGATGATAACAAGGTCAAGCAGCGCACATGATGAAGAGTCGGTAGGGAAGACAATCTTGATTGCTTTGAGCTTTGACCTCTCTCTCTCTTTTTTATTCTCTTTCTTATATTCCGAATGGTTAGACAAACAATGAAGTACACTGATACTCAATATAAAATATAAGACTGACATTCATGAAATTAAAAACGTGCTCTACAAAGAAAATGATGATAAAAAGAAAGAAAAAAGAAAAGATAGATAAACATATTTGTAAAAAAGAATACAACACATATAAAAAGCATGGTGGAAGGGAATCACCGTGTAATATGCATGTATATATATTTCACAAAAACACAGTGATGTTTGAAGTTTGATGTGGTTAATTGCAAATGGCGGGGAACATGGACCAGAATAAGTAACTGAATGTTGTCGCTCTAGTGGTCATTCAAGGATCAACAAGACTGAGAAAGGACAGTGGATATATGGAACACAATGTTGAACCCACAGTGACCCAGTAGAAGGCAATTCGCCAAAACACATCGGTCTGATCTTTTAAATGGAATTGATCGTGCGTATGTGAAATTGAACTGAGAATGAATAAATTAACTTTTTTTAAAGAATTACCTGGAAAGCAGTAAAGTTGCAGTTTGTTCACCGGATGCTGCCAGATTCGGTGCTCGAGAGGTAGAACACCAGAAGGAGTTATATATATATCTCTTATCAAGGTACATATACGTGGAGTTAGGTATAGAAATGCTATACCTGCATACTTATCGATAGTTTGTACCACGATATTTTGATCACAATAGTGTAGCCATGTGATATTCTATACTCAATATTCAGGATCTACATAGGATTTGTCAGGTAGCAGGTGATTCACCCCAGATGGGCTGGAAAACCAGTCATTATTTATTTAGCACAGGGTTACAGACTCCTTCCCCTCTTAATCAGGTCTTACTTGGGTCATAGGCTGTTAAAGTCCAATCCCATCTCCTCGCCTGTGAGGCTCTTATACATTAAGGGCCAGATTTATCCAGCATTTTGTATTGTCCTTGCGTCAAGCAAGGCGGCACAAGGACAACACAATGGCTTCAGTAATATTTAAAAGTCACACAAGGGGCGATCTGCTCTCTCCCTTTCGTGCAAAGCACTGTTGCAACTTTCCTTGCAGCCTGTATTGCATGAAAAATTAGTAAATATGCCCCTAAAGACCATTGTAAGCAACTTTCTTGCAGGCTCAGTAAAGATACTGAGATCAACCTATGGTATCTACAAAAGGTAAATAATTGCCTGGGCCTGGACAATGAATCCCCCCCTTTCTCACCAGACTCAGCTTGAGTAAAAGTTTACTGGTGAAAACTGCTGTAGGAAGTTCTATTATCCAGTGCACTTAAAAGAACATCTTTCAACAAGTGACTTCCGGCGAGCTAATTTACAGGATGCACTGTACAAAATATCAAATGTTACTCATTCATAAAAGCAAGCGCGCAATTTTGAATGAAACTATTCAGCTGTTAGGTCGTGCTTAGCTTTTGACCTGTATTTCGTATCTTATCTAGGTTTCTAATATGCGTATTATTGTGCATTTTGTTTCCTGTAATTCCAAAGTTCTGTCAAAAGTCTTTGGTCCTAATTCTCAAAGGTAAACCTACACTTTTGTGTAAGTTTGCAATTGTTTGGTATTCACAAAGGTATTTTATGAGTCGTATCTTTACAACTGCAGAGTCTCCGCGCATAAAAAAAACTGTCCCATCTTTCTTATTTGCGGGGACTGCTGTCGTAAAGATACTACTTGTAAAACACCTTTGTAAATAGTAAACAATCGTAAACTTAAACAATAGTGTAAGCTTACCTTTGTGAATCAGGCCCTTTGTCATTGCAAATACTGAAATTGCAAATGAAATGTTTCTCCAAATGCAAATGGATAGTATCACATTTAGATATAAGCTATTTTACAAAGGTTAATACTCACAATGCATCCAGCTTGGAGCCATTAAAAGCGTGGCCTTGAACCCGCACCAAACCATTGTTGTAAAGTTTCCTGCAATACATAAAGGCAGAATGAGCATTGGTTACCACTTTGACTGGGCAGCTCATATATGTTTGGTGGCATCTGTGTGCTGCTCAAACTCCTAGGGAGGTTTACTAACAGAATATCAATGTTTAAAAGCGACCTGCCAAAATGCTGTGGTTACAATATCGAAATACCAGCATACCGCAAAGGTAAGTACACTTAGATTAGTATAGGTATCCCATATGAAATGCCACATATAGGAACCTTAATGTCGTATATATCTGCAAGGCACATTTATGCAGCATTAATATTAGCAAATCTATACTTAACTATATATAAACTTACATTCTCGATATTCTTTTAGTAAATATTTATGTCACAATACTTTGGCAAGTTGGTATTTTTGACTTCCATATTCTGGCCAACAACCCCCCAGGTATGGAGCATCCTTGAAGGGGTGGCTGAACCAGAGTGCAATTGCAAAGGTCTTTTGAGCAGACAAAGGAGTATTGCAAACATTGTCCAGTGTAGAAAAATAATGAACAAGTGAAAGCACACTCATATACATGTATACTATGAATATTTATGAAAGCGGAAATGCCTCAGCATGTGAGCAAATAGGAATTTACACATTTTTTCCAGGAGTGCTTCTGAAAACCGACGATTGCTACAACATTTTGAAAATCTTTGTGAAAGAAAAAAAAAAACACAGATCTTTTCTAAACATAGGAGGAAACCCACTAAAGATTTATATTTTTTTTATGACCCAGGACCTGTGTCCCCAGGTGTATATGGCAGCAATGGTAGATCCAAAAAACCCACATCTGCCTTGTGGACATCAGGTCTACCGTCTTCTCCCCCAACACCCATGAAGAAGTCCAAGCATTGGGCAATGGAGGTATTGGATTTAGGGCCTTATTTATGAAGGCTTGCAACACTTTTATGATGCAGTTGCATCACTCTTTGTGACACAGTGGTGACGTTAATAGTGCGCCACTTTGCATCATATTTACATAATGACGCATCTAAGCACATGCGCCACTTTGTAAAATGTCTCCGCTACATTATACCTGACATATGTATAATGTATGCATGGTGGGAGTTCCCATGTGAAAAAACCTGGTAGAAGTGGCGCAGTGAAATCTATCAGATTTCACTGTGCTATTTCTAGGGCGCTACTGCGTCACAACCTTATGCCTGCCTCACAGCAGGCGTAAGGGTTACGCAGTACAATGGGAATAAGCCTCTCCCATGCATTGCTGAAGTTGTGTCATGCTTACGACACAACTTCAGCAATGCGTGGGTTTTGCCTTGAGAAATACATTTTCTTGGCGTATCTGTCATTCCTTGCAACATGGTGTGCCATATAATAAATACGACCATCCATCGTGTCGCATGGAGGACGCACTGAAAAGTGTTGCATCGCTGATTCCACGCAGTAATGCAACACTTTTCAGAAATGAGGCCCATAGTGTCACACTTCTGTCAGCAGTGCCCAGGATGATGCATAGAACAGTCCCCTTGCCTTTGTCCTAGGCACCACTGACACAGATTTACTATATATTAATGTGGGCATTCATGCGATGCTAACCAGAACTTGACATCACAAAGCGAGTCAAATGGCAGTACCAATCAACTTTCTGCTAAAAATGTATTTTTGCATCAAAAATTGATGTGAGAGCAGCACCAAAACTCTTTGCATTGTGTAGCACCAAACCCACCAAACCCATGCTAATCCATTCAAAGTGATGTAACGTGGAGGAAACAGTGCAACCAACCATAACATTCCAAGAAAAGCCAGATCTACTAAAGCAGCATGAGCTGCCTGTGTGTGCGATGCTAGCACCAAATGGAAAAAGCTGCAAACAAGGGCCAGGTGTGGCATATCGCTTAATAAGTCCATGAGTCGCACATACTTTCTGTGGAATTACAAATTTTATGTGGTTTACCCTAGAATGATTGACTTACTGTAGCCATGTTTATTTGTGGATTTACTTCAAGTACAAATGCCACGCCTGACATTCACAGTGGTGCTGCGGCGCAATACTATGGGCCTGATTACGAGTTTCCATTATATTTCATTGGATATAATTGAACTCGCAATAAGACGGACAGGATATCCGTCATGTTTGTGATGGAGTAACCCGTCTGCCAAACTCATAATCAGGCCCTTAGTGTATTGCTAAAATGGAAATTTCATTAAGAGTGTGGTCAATGACATCTTTGCTGCACAATTATTTGCATTTTCCGCAGCGCAGTAGAATTTCATGCAGTGCTACACTCTTCTCGACAGTTTTTAGTAAATCTGGGCCTTTGAAATTGGCAAGGAGTATTCTATGAAAAACGGTATTAATGATCATCAAAACGGTTTAACCCTTTCGCTGCGGCGGGAATTCCGCCGCAGCGCTGGGGGGTGCGGGGGGGCAGCGCGGTGGCGCTGTGCTCATGACGGAGCCACTCCGTCATGAGCCACGGTTGAGCCGTGCTCATGACGGAGCAGTTCCGTCATGACGGAGCCCAGTTGCGTTGTCCCCCCGCACAGGCGGGGAAACAGCGCAGCGTGGGCGGAGCGGCCACCAACGGTCGTGGCATGACGGAACCGCTCCGTCATGAGCACACGGCAACCGTGGCTCATGACGGAGCGGTTCCGTCATGAGCAGGGAAGGGGTTAAATAATTGGGGGTCTGGAGAAGATTGCTTTAAAAAAATCTGCGAAGGGTAAAAAAATCCCACGGTCATGAGGCTCCATAAAATTTGCTACGTGGCAAATGCAAGTGTAAAGGATGGAAAATGAGAGGATAGCATGAAACCTGACTTGGTTTCCCATGTGTACATCAAACACACCAGCCCAGAGGTGCGGTCCCTGATTTTTCTGGTGACGCTGCATTGTAATTGATGGTCAGTTGCAAGCTAGGCAACTTTAGGATACTCACGATCCTTGCTTGTTCTGTTAAAAATGCCAACATTCCAGTTTTGTACAACAAATATACACTAATTTAACTAGACAATGCACATAGCAACAGGCTGTGAGGTCCATAGCAAATATGGTATGGATGTCAAGTCTGATAGTAAAATTACGCCTGCATCATATCTTACTGCAGAACCCTGCTGTAAAAGATGTGCTAAAGACGTGCATAAGCATGGGAATGTGAAAGGTGCAGAGTAATAGTGAACAGAGCCGCTTTGCATAGTTTCACCTGCATAAACATGTTACTTGTCCGTTTATAAAGAGGGCGGGCAGTGATGTGCTACCCAAATATGCTTGTAAAGTAAGGCAAGTGAGGGTTCACTTTCGGAAGTGAACCCACATTTGGGGTACTTTGCAGGCAGAATTATCCAGTACATTATTGCCCTTGTATATGACCAAGTGTCACTTTCAGACAAGTGAAGCTTATTATTGACTTATTGATTTATCATAGTGCCTTTATCCTTGAGCAAAGACGCCCACAGGCCACACTGACACTGTGCGTTGCTGGGTTGGAGAGAGCAGGCACAGGCTCGGAGTTTCCTTGGGAGCGCAAATCCACGGCGCTCAGGCCAATCCTGACTCTGCTCTCAAGACATGAGAGCAGCATCAGGATTGGCCAAAGTGGAGTCTGGGAGCCTGCGCCTGCGAGAAGAGGAGCAGAAGAGCGCAACGCGACCGGCTGCTGATTTTTAAAATTTCATTTTGTTCCCCCCCCCCCCCCCCCCCCGCCACTCTTTCACAGCACCAGCCGCTACTGCCAATAGCTGGTTATGTTTTGTGCATTTATATAGGGATAAAGTCCCAATCTGTAACCAGGCGGCTGTCCCGAATCTGCATAGATAAACATCTTGTCAATCAGATACATTGATCCCTCAAAAGCAAAAGCTGAGGCCCCCACAATAATTGAGATCAAACTGGCCGCGCGAAGCTTGAGCTCCAGACCCAGTACTTACAGCGTGAGGGACTCATTGCACAGACCACGGAATGCACTGGCCGGGACGGAAGTGATGTAAGGGTTATCAGCAATTTCCCTGCGAAAGGAAAATGAGAACCTTAGAACCATAACCACAGCAGCACCTTGTAGCGAAGGTGCTCGGTTGACATACAGACGGTTAACCCTATAAATACAAACATTGCAGCGATGCTTATGTAGGACCCTCACCTTCAATTGCCTCCTATTGCACAAGCAGACAAGCGAAGACAGGCCTTGAAGTACACATTTCAAAGCTCTGCACCAGTATGATGTTCAGGAGGAGAATTTGATGGCAGGTAAGGCCCGCCCTGTCTGGAGGGTTAGCCTATTTCCTGTACGGTCTCAGACTCGATTTACCCTTGCTTATTTCCTTACTCAGCATGAGTCATTGTCTGTTTCCATACTAGGGCTCCAACAAAAACAAATGTGTGAAAGCAATTGCCTGAAACAATTTGCAGAGCAGAGGTGTGTGAGTGGTGTCTAGCATAAGATTCGTACTGAAAGCATACCCTTCGCATACAAATTCCCATGCCTAGACAAATTCTGAAACAATCCACACATTGAATATCTGCTGTGCAGCCCAGCACAGATGCAATTTGTGGAATACATGGAGAAATAAGAACATATCTCCTTGTTAGCACCTGCTTCAAGAAGGCATTTGTTTTTGACACAAAGACGGGTCTGTCTATCTTAATGCTTGTGCTGATCTGTGAACTTTAACACCCTAGTAACACAACCTTAGCACAAAGTTGCACAATGCATAACAAAGTGCTATTTACCCATGCCTACTTCTTTATTTTGAACAACTCTTTGCCTGCTTCTTTTTTAAGTTTACAAAAACTAATGTGTGAAACCAATGGTCTAAAACAGGAGTTTAAAAGGCTGTGAAGCCCATGCTTAAAATGTATAATGTAGAGGACATTTATAGTCCTAAATTAGGATCAAGGGGCAGATTTATTATATTTTCTGCACAATGCAGTACAGCAACCAAAGTTGCTGCATAGCATTACACAAGAGGGAGACAGTAGAGCAGAGTCATATTTACTACGAATGGGATGGGCTGCTGTTATTTCCTGTGCTTGCACACTATTACAACTACCTAGCACCACACAAAATATTTGAAACAGAGGTATGTCTAGCATAGGATTTGCATTGAAAGTATACCATTTCAGAACAAAATCCTATGTCTAGACAATTTCTGAAACATTCCACAGATTGCAAGTGTGCTGTGCAGTGCAGCACACATACAGTGTGTGGGATGTGCCTTGTTAGGGCCAGCTTTTGATGTAAATTCTGGTCTGTCTATCTGAGTAGATCAGCCTTTGCATCAAAACTATGGGTGCTTGCGCAGGTCTGCCCAAGGAGCACCAAAGTAACGATCCCTTAATGCAAAGTGGCACAAGCAGCACAAAGTGCCAGTTGTTCTCTGAAAAGGGCACCTTTAGAGTGCAAAACACCTACTGTGCTATCAAGTAAATACCCTTGCAAGACTTTGTACTGCTTTGCGTTACATTGCCCTTTTGTCTTTGCAAAGTATTTAAAAGCTTAAGTTGATATTTTTTAAATGCAGAGAACCAGTGCAAATATTTGAAATGCCTCTACCAAAACAAAGATTTCAAAGCCATGTACAAGGCAGGTACTAAGGGCTAGATTATGAGTTTGGAGGTCCATTGGACCGCCAATCCAGCGGTCTGACTGACGAATTACAACTTCGGCAGTCAGAATGCCATGGGACTGCCACAACTGCCAGGAATCCATGCAGCGGTCTGGGGAGGCAATATGCTTGGTGGTACCAGTGCGGCATTGCCAAGCTTATTATGACTTTCCCCACTGTCATGAAAATGCTGGCATTTGGGAAAGAAAGAGGGACCTACAGGGCCCCCTGTGTCCCCTGTGCATAAAGGGGGGCACAGGTTATGCCCTCTGTCTGCATGCACCCCAGTTCCATGCCGTGCAGGAACTGCCTTTGGAGCTCCCATTGCGGCACATTTTTCATAGGCACTGGCGTGGGCTACCAAAGAACCCCCCGCCAGACGCAAGAAAACTCGTAATCTGGCTGGCGGTCTTCACATAGCTTTGGCATTGTGGGAGCGGGCAGTGGAGTGGCGGCCCCGCTACCACACCACCACAGACATAATCGGTCACTAAGGCAGATGCGTAAAGGCAGGGCATTAGAACAGGTGTTCCAAAACCAGATGCTAAGACAGGGGGTTCAAATATATAAAATACGGTTTTAAAAGGCAGGCAATGATGTAGTAGTTCAAACACAAGGTCCTTAAGCCAAGAGTTTTAAAGCTATTCTATCTCCTGGACCTTATCTCTTTGTTGCTTGTTTACTTCAGCTTTCTCTCTCCTTCAACTTTTTGATGAGCTGGAGCAATTAGCAGTGGCATTAAGTGGGCGTGAGATGCAATAATTCATATCCAGTAGCCTGGCGGAGACACTCAGACACCTCCCGCAGAGATACAGGAAGCCTGCAGGGAACGAGTTCGAGTCCAGGCTAATTCAGGCCTCCCTCTCTCTGATGGCGGGGAATTAATTTTCAATAATTCTTCCTGAATATGCCACAATGCTGTCGACAATGAGACACATTCAGGCCGCCCAGCACATTCAGTTAACTTTTCCGCAAAGGGGTGGCGAGGGCTCTTGTTTTCCTTCCTGGCCAGTCTGCATTAAGTGGTTCTCACTAATGCCTTTTGTCCGAATCGAGCGTCCTGCTGGGAGTGGTTGGCGGTCAACCGATCACAGCTGGACCCTTGCTTCCAGATTCAGCACGAAACATAAGACAGTGTTGTAATTTCACATGTTTTCAAGAGATGAAGTGAGATTTAAAAGTGTTTTGACACGATATATGTAAATGTCAGAATGTGTGTGTGCTTTGTGAGAAATGTCCTTTATTTATATCTGTGGGTATAATTACACAAATGCCCATTTATGTAGTGCACAAAACAAAAAGAATGTTTAAGCCAATTAATGATAAGTATTTTTTCTAATCAACTGAATCCGTTTCAGCAACCTTAAATAATGACCGGCTTTGTGGAAACCAGTAAGGATTCAAACAGTATGCCATGCCGGTTATACACAGGTCTTTACAGCTGATGCTTAACTCACTTAGCCAAAGTACCTAGTATGTGTTAATTGAAACCTGCAGGTTCAATAAGAATCTCTGAAAAACAAGCAGGGCACAAGTCCTTAAAAAAGAAGTGGGGGGACTAACCAAGCTAGGCAGTATGCAAGTGAAGCTATGACACGTGACATCACAGAGCATGGCATCATGGCGCGACTTTGTATGTGGCATCACAGGAAGTGACCTCAGAAGAAGTGACATCAAATATTAAGACCTCACACATATGTTTAGCAGGTCTATCATGAGTACATTTAAGCGCATTACAGGATTTAGCAAATGAGATTTTGAGTCACTGTTGTGCCAAACAAGTGGTGCAACCCAGACACAAAATCTGGGCCTCAACTAATACATTTAGGGGCTGATTTATGAGAGGCTTGTGCCGCTGGAGCATAACCTACTCTGACACTATGGCCGTGCAAATCTCTCAACCATATCTAAGAGGCCAGGCAAAGCCAGTCTCATAGATATGGAGTAAGAAAAAGCAGCACAAGTTACTGCGTTGCCTTACTCTGCGCCAGGTAGGTATTCCATGGGCGTTGCAGTGGGTTTTCCAATGCAACACCCAGGAGCTTTTACACTGCCCCAGCATTTTAAAATATCTTATGTGGTTAAGGCACCCGTGTGCAGATATCTCTGTGTGCCCAGTAAGTCCCAGGGAATAATAATAATGCTAAGATAACTCTGGAGGTTAATGCTTTTGATGGAGGGAGTTGTGGGATGTCTTGTCCCAGATTGCAATGAAAGTAGTATAGAAGGTTAATGTGTCTTTTGCAAAGCGCATCATGTAACATGCAGATGACAGATTTTTTTTATTTAGATAGGTGTGTTGCTTCTTTTAACATAGAGATCCTTTTGTAACTTGCAGTTCATAAATTGTAATCCTTCTAATATAGCACAGTGAGCTATGAAGGACATGTGACTCCCACACCTTATAACCCTCACTGTCTTATGTAACACATCTGTACATTGATTTACACACTTCCATGATTTATTGTCAATGTATAATGTTTATGTTATGTAAGCTCTCTGACACCCTGCATTGGGGTGAGTAGGGCTATAAAAGAAATAAAACAGTGGTATTTAAATATGTATTTGTGTAAATACTGGGACAGGCCAACATATCTGATATTCTTGCAGTGCATTCATATCTCTTATATACGGAGACGGAACAAAGTCAAAACTATGCGTCTCCTAAATACCTGTGAAGTGATAATAAGCTGTGTGCCTTTCTTTCCCCTCCATTGCATTTGCATCTAAGTGTGAGGCTCCAGACCGTGCCCAGCCAGGATCATAATGAAACAATTGGCGACATGAAGGCCCCTTAACTTTGGCCCTTATCTTTGGCCCAGATGAACGTGAAAATAAAAAAAGCCCCCTCCCTGCCTGCACGTTGCTGCTGGGAATGGAAGGCAGACAAGTTCATCATATTTCAGTGGGACCCAGCTTCTTAGCAGGGTGGATGGCATCTGCTCTCTGAAAATAGTGAATGGACGCCATCTTTTGGCATGTACCCACGTTTGTGCCCTGAAGACAAGCTTTAAACACACAGCGCAATCTTATATAAAATATGAATCAGTGACCTACACATTGCATGTATTGTGTGCAACAGATGCATCAACACTTTGAGTTGTTGTTTTGTTTAATGAATCAAACCTATGACCGGAGAATACACACAGGACACAGGTCTCTCTCTCGCTCGCTCTCTCCCTCTCTCTCTCTCTCTTTCTCTCTCTCTCTCTTTATATATATATATATATATATATATATATATATATATATATATATATATATATATATGATTTACAAAGGGAAATAATGCGCACTTACAGGAGTTCCATTAGAACAACTTTTAATGCAGTAATGCATCTTCATTACAGCTATATTTCAAAGCTCCATAATGCCTTTCGACTTTAGTCTTTATCAAATAGTAATTGCTCTCAGCTGCATTCAATGCTGTGCTTTAACTCCTCTGCAAAGCATTCTGGTATTATTTTCTGCTAAGTGCTGACTTTTAAAGTCTGTCTCCGTTTCGTTATTCTTATCATCCATTACCAAAATAATTTTTCTGAAATATAGCTGTAATGAAGCTTCTTTCCTACATTAAAAGTTGTTCTAATGGAACTTCTGAGAGTGCAGCATTATTTCCCTTTGTGAATCATAAACACTGGGGCTTTGGTATTTACCCTTAAATGCCACACCAGAAGCTAGAGTGCACTGCATTGGCAGGACCAGTGCACAATATCTATATATATCGAGGCACAACTAGAGCCAAATATTGGGGATAGGCTACTAAAAATTTCGGGGGGAGGGGGGCTGACTCTTCCATCAATATGCACAGTGGAGATGCAGGGGCTCTAAGAAGGGGTGAAAAACAACAAAGCCTCATTAACAAGCAAATGGTCTTTTAAAGACCTGTGAAGTACTCGGGTGCGGCTGTGTGGGTGCCCGGGAAGCTGTCTCAGCCGGGCTGACACACACAATGAGGGTGGGGGGGCCTAAGCCCTTTGAGCCCAATGGGCGTTGCGTGCCTGTAGATATATATATATATATATATATATATATATTCAGCTCAAGGGGGATTGTCCATTAAACAAGCTGCACTCGAGCACCGAAAAGCTTTCCCCAAAGAACTTTATTGCAGGTACAAACAGCCATTCCTTCCAGTAAATAAGGCATCGGTCCGCAGCCCTGACGTGTTTCGAGTTTCCTCTTTCTCAAAGGGAAATGCAGTCCACAAGCGCTTAGTTCACCACACCTCCTTTATGCACCAATATCGCCCGCCATGATTGGACAACTCTACATGAGATGAGGCGTTGCATTATGGGGGATGTAGTTCGTAATAATATCCTCAGATGGAAGCGCTGTACTATATGTGCCAAATTAGAGCTCCACATGAGCCCCAGAAAGCGCGACTGTTCATAATCCTCCTTCGCTGCCCCACATATGAAGCCCATATTATTGAGCTCCGTGGCCCTCGGTTATTGAGGTGGTGCAAGCTCAGCGGCAGGACGGCCGCTATCACATTCAGCTCAATATATATATATATTTGGAGGTTAGAATCTGTAAAAAAATAATAATACTAAGGCTGTTATGTTAAGTAAAGCTGCATTGAGGTGAGTAGCGCTATAAAAGAAATACAACAGTGGTATTTAAATAGGTATTTTTGTAAACACTGGGACAGAACAACACATCTGACATTCTTACACTGCATGCATATCTCATTTAATAACTCCTTATGTCTCTGGCCTTCGTGACTCTGCCCCTATTCTACTGCACCTGGTACCTCCAACGTGTCAGTTCCAGACGTCATTCTTTCCATTTCCTGCACGGATCATTATTATTATCCACCTGTGTAATCATGTAGGTTTGCACTGCTGTTTTGTGAGTTGACCATCTAGTACTGTGATTAGCAGATCCAATGCAATATCTGGGGGAGTGATTCTTGTCAGACAAGCAATCGTGATGGTTTCAGAAGGGGGTGGTTTGTGAGATGCCCTGAGCAGAAAATTACGGCGCCTGATATATATTTGACTTGACTGTGGGATCTCTAATTGTGAACGGCTGCTGTACCGTTATTACCCAATAGATGGCAGCAGATCCGAACGAAATTCCACACAGGATGGGAATTTCGATCATCCTCGGCTCTGTTTAGTGACGAGTTGACTATACTTTAACTATAGAAACACAATTATATACAAGTTATAGAAATGCATCCGAAAAACTATGGGGCAGATTTACAAGCCCCTTGCGCTGCCAGTACGTCACTTTTTGTGACGCACCGGCAGCGCATTTTTCTGCCCCATATTTACATGGACAGGAAAAGCACCCTGCTTGGTTTTTCCTGTCCTTGTAAATACGGCCTCTTTACACGCAGCACTTTGCTTGAAAGGGGCATTCCATGGGCGTTTCTGTAGGTGTTCCCACGCAACACCCATGGAACCAGACACATTTCCAGATTTACAAGAATTCGCAAATCTGGAAATGCTTCTGAATGAGCAACATTTCTCCTCGTTTTTCCCCTCTTTCAATCCCTGCTGCATTCTGCAGCACACATAGAAAGAGGAAATCACCTCTGGTGATTGTTTATGTGAAGGAAGGGACGCCTTCCTGCACATAAACAATCCTTGAAATAAAGACGTTTTACAAGTTCCATGTGTGCTAATGCAGCACACATAGAAGTTGTAAAACGGCATTTCTGATTGTTTATGTGCAGGAAGGGAACCCTTCCTGCACATAAACAATTATCCCCACGACGCAGCCACGCAGGCATCCTTGCACCATGGTGCAAGGGTGCCTGGTTCTGCGCATGGCAGTAGTTTGTGCGCCAGCGCAGAGGGAAGCACAGAGATATGACATATTGTTGTAAATATGTCGCATCCCTGTACTTTCAAACTAATACAGCACGGTGCAGCAAAATGACTTCCTGCACCGTGCTACGTTAGTTTATTGTAAATCTGCCCCTATATCTTCAAAAAGTCACTTATTCAGAAAGACGTAAAAACATTGGGGCTTATTTACGAGACCCTTGCGTTGCGGGTGCGTCACTTTAAATATGGGAAAAAGCAATGTAACAGCGGCGCAAGGGGCTTTTAAATATCCTCCATTATTTTTTACTCTCATTGATCACAGGAAAATTGCTAGCTACATGGCTGTTTATTCTTGTTCAACAGAGTGAAGTACAAAGTATCCTGCCCGCCAAACCCTTGAACCGCCTGCCTCATATAGAGACAGGCGAAGCACAAGTTTTCCCTAGATGCAGCCCCCATTGTCTGCTTTGACAGAAAACTTACTCAGAGACCCTGAACTGGCAGTGAGGAACAGAAAAGAATTATGACCCAACACCCTGGGTCAATAGTTTTTTTAAGAACTCCTGCTTTGGGAGTTTGTTCCTGAAAAACAAATACATTGAAAACGTTTGATGAATGTCCATCATAATCGATGGCCGCCACCCCCCAAACTTTTTATACATTGAATGTAATGGCCATGATTGCTGTTCCCTCCAATATACAAAGTGGACCGCTGGACCAGCGCTCATCTATAAATCTGACGCACAGTAGTCCATCAGGATAGTGGAATTCAGTCCTCTGCCACATTGTTGGATGGATGGGGTACTGTGCGTCAAACTCACATTCATGCCCTAAATTCTTTTTTTTTCGCTGCATGGTTTTTCATATCCTGCCTTGAGGGATTAGAAAAGGATAACTTTCAAAAGTGTAAAGTCACTAAGTTAAATTGGCTATATTTTTACACTTGTGTCATCATCAAAATGTTCTAGGGGTGTGCATATTTTTTATTTCATATGGTATTAGACAAATTCATAATTACACACTTCTTATAAGTATGAATAATATGTTTGTTGTGCAAAACTACACGTGTCAAAACTCTTGCTTTACAACCTTTTTCAGAAAAATCTTACTGCAAAATAGGTATACTGTTGTTTTCGAGCGCAAACAGTACATAAACATCTTCATTAATTTCACACCAATATTGCTGGAAATAAAAACAGCAAAAAGTAATATGCCGTTTTTTCTCCTCTCTGTGGGCCCGATTCACAGAACGAACTTAAGACAAAATCCTAAACTTACTACCATTTTGGTATTCACAGAAGGCACTTACTCATTTTGGTATTCACAGAAGGCACTTACTCATTGATGAGTAAGTGAATATCAAAATGAGTAACTTACTCATTTTGAGTAACTTAACCATTTTGAGTAACTTACTCATTTTGGTATTCACAGAAGGCACTTACTCATTGATGAGTAAGTGCCTTCTATGAATATCAAAGTGAGTAAGTGCCTTCTGTGAATACCAAAATGAGTAAGTGCCTTCTGTGAATACCACAATGGTAGTAAGTTTAGGATTTTGTCTTAAATTAGTTCTGTGAATCGGGCCCAATGTTTTAAAAACCTTTGGAATTTCAAGAGATGTGACATTTTTTTCGGAAGCTTAGTGAGGAGATGCATGCAGAAGTGTTGCCTCACAATTGCGCGCACACCTATGGGCATATTTATTTAAAAATCGCACAGCGCACCTTGATGTGCTGTGTGATAGGGAAAGGGCAGAAATGAACTGTATCTAACATTATAGAGCGCATTCCTGTCTTTTCCCTGTGCTAGCGCACAATATGTTGCCTAGCGCCAGTGCAGGCACCCTTGCACCAAGGTGCAAGGATGCTGCATTCTAAGCAGGAATGCTTTTGTGCAGGAAGGGACACTTTCCTGCACAAACACAATCCCTGAGGCATTTTCCTCTTTTTATGAGAAAGAGAAAGAGGAAAATACAAGGAGAAATAAAGATATTTCTCCTCGTTACGCCTATTTGTAGCAATTTGATAAATTCCCAGGTCTACCAATAATGGTAAACTGGGGATCACACCAAAATCCATGGGCATTCCACCCATGGAATGCCTCCCTGGGCAGAGTAATGCAATGCAATGATTTGTGCTGTTTTGCGTCTAGATTTATCAAGCCAGTTAGGCTTGCGTGGCCTTGCATGGCTTAATAAATCTAACTCAAGAGTTGTGTCACTCTTGCACTCCATTACGTGGAAACTCTTTGATAAATGTGAAAATTCAAGTTGTTCAGTTATAAATGTTTTTTATTTTATTCAGTCTCAGAAAATAGATTTTGAATGCTGGATCCTGTATGACCAGAAGTAAAAAGAGTGAAAATGTAATTGAAATAAAATCCTATCTTAGATCTTAAGACGCAAGCAGCCACTAACACCTAGGGGGAGATTTACAAAAATGTCATGCAACGCAGCGCAGCCCCCGCGTGGCTGCGCTGCGTTGCGCAGCAGGGAGGGAACAGGAGAGCCCCATAATTTTAAAGATATGGCTCTCTCCTCCCCTTTCACTTGCGCTGGTGCTGATTTCAGCTGCTGTGCGCCATGCACACACCATAGCGCCGCAGCGCTAGGGTGTGTGCATGACTGTAGCATAGGTTTTGTACAAGAAGGGTACCATTCCTGTACAAAATACTATGCTAGGCACAATTCAAAGCTTTTCCCACTTTGCATACGTGCTGCACAGTGCAGCATGCATGCAAAGTCAGAAAAGGAAGGAAAAATGAAAGCATTTCTCCTTCCTTGCGCGTAGTTGAAATGGGCATAGTTTTCTCACGCTAAACTCAATCTACTGTTTTTATTAAATTGGGTTTAGCGTTAGAATCCTTGGGTGGTTGCATGGGAATGCCCATGCACCACCCTTGGGACGCCCCCACGGCGCAAAGTAATGTGAAGCAGCGCGCTGCTTCGCATTACTTTTACGTTATGTCCAGCGCTAAACAAGTTTAGCGCTGGAAAGTTAATTAGAAAAAAAAGATTTTGCGCCGTTTTGCGTCACTTTTGTGATGCAAACACGGTGCAAAATCTTAGTAAATCTCTCCTCTAGTTCCAAGATGCAACGGAAAACAACAGACCATTTTTCCATAACAATTTAGTAGGTGTATAAAAGTTCTACATGTAAATGTAAATGTATGCGTCTTGTAAAGCGCACTGCTGCCCTGAGGCGTCCTGGCGCTGTAGACCGCTGGGGAACCCGTCCTGGCTATCCCTGTGAGATGATCCCTCCTGGGTATCTCCAAGGTGAAACCAGGCATCCCCGGCGAATGTGGGGGGCCGTTGTGGAGATGAGGCAAGCTAATGCCCAGAGTTGCCGAGAGTGATCCCTGGTTAGAGTAGGCACCGAGGCGAGAATTATCGAGTCCGCCGGCCCTGGACCACGACCCTGCCGCGTCGGGAATTGAACCCTGAGCGACTTAATGCAGAAAAGAGGTTTGTACTGGTCAGCTGGATCTTCTACTCCAGAAAATGTACTAGAATAGTCTTGTCTTGTCAATCACTAAACATCTAACAATTTTAATCCTCTGGTGTCCTGAGCAAAACTTCGAGCCTTGCAGCTTTTCTTGTTTAGGACTTTCACTCTGGTTGCTTTTACCAAGGATGTACTGTAGACTGCCGTAGGTATGCTATTCACCTGTGAAGGTTTGCTTGTGCTTCAAACATCTCACACCATCCTTAGATTGATGCTGGTGGTGAGCATGCCTTCACATTTGCCGTAGAACTCAATTGACTTAGCCAATATTTGGTAAACGTATTCGGTGACTGTGTACAGGAAGTACCAAAGTCTTTCTTGCAGTTGAGGATATTGTCCAGGGATTCCTGATGCAGGGTTAAGGCTCGGGGCTATAATTCAATCCATCCTCTCACTTGCATTAAACATATCCCAACTTGGAAATACTTAGATAAATGAAGGTCTGGCAGAATTTACTGGTTCTATGTAAAAAGACCCTACTTAAATTATAGGTACTGAAAATTATAGGTACTGAAAATGTAGCTCCAAAAAGAATGAAACAGAACTTTGAAATGTTGAAAATGTTTTGTTTGAGTTTTTTTGTTGCTGTTCTTGGAGGTATCCCATTACCTGTATTATGGGATTCAAAATTCTCTTCAACTTTTTATTTTATTTTGAAAAAATAGTCCTAAACCTGTCCAATTCCTATCTCCATTCTCCTTCTCTATGTCACAGATCCTATGATGTCTAATTATCAATTTCTCAACAATCTCCTTTTGGACCATTTTCTTTCTCTGTATAGTATCTGTCTTTTTAAGATGTCCACCAGTTGTCCAACATTTTCTGGCTGTCCTTTATCCCCCCTCTTTCACTCCTGCACTGTTATTACTTGGCTGCAAAACAGCCAGCATAACTTGCCTTACTGCATGCTGTCTTGTGGTTTGTTGATGCGCCTGATAAATAGCAGTGGGGGGATTACTTTTTTATTCTGTTGCAAGTGTAAGAGAATCTCAAAGTGAAGCTGACTTTTTGTGGTGTTCCTTACCCAGTGGCATAGCTAATCCTTAGGCCGCCAGAGGCGGCCCCTGCGTTTTCAGCCCCTCCATTTGCCGCCCGCTGCGGCCTGATCGAAGAGCGGGGAGGGGCTGCTGGAAATTCATGCAGCCGCAACGGCGGCAGGTAAGAACTGGGGGGGGGGGGTTAGGGGGCGTGCTGCTGATTATTACGGCCTCACGTAAGAGCGGGGGTAGAGGGGTGGCCGCTGCCTCCATAACTCGTGTCGTCCTTATACCATGGATAAAAAAGACAAAAGGCAAGAGGCATCTTGCAGTGAACCACAAACTGCTGAAAGATTATGGTTCGCCTATGATGTCAGTCAATCACTGGTCAATGGACTAGAAGGGCAGGCATGGACAGGGAAACTAGAAAATGAGCTGACACGAGCCCGTCATAAGGCCCATATTACAAGTTGGGTGGAATAGGGTAGGTACTTATCATACATGGAAAAAATATTTACCCACAGAGTGAGGTATGTACCACGTTCACTAAATATCTCCTATTCTCAACGTGAAAAGGTTATGTTATTTGATGTTATGTCAATCTGTGTAGCACACTAATGAACCAAGAGAGTATCCAAGCGCTAGGGATGGCATGTCGGTGTGGTGTCCCCAAGGTGGTTATACAAAGAGCCCAGTCTTCAGCATTCAGTCAGAACTAGAGAAGTGCAGGGGAGGCTTTGATGTGTTGAGGGAGGTCCTTCCCCATCTTGGGTGAACTGAAGGAGAATGAGGGACCTCCTGTTCTGCTTTTGCAGATGCAGGGAGTGAGGCACAGTGTAGGTGTCTTGTGACATGTTGATAGTGTATGAGGCGGTTAAGCTATTCTGGTGCTCGGTGCTAAATTGTGTAGGACTTTCTATGCATGCATGAGAAGTTCGAGCTGTTGTACATGGGGAGCCAGTGAAGCTTCCTAAGGTGTGGTGTTATGTGGGTGTAGCATGAGAGTTTCAGTATGCTTCTTGCCGGTGTTGAGACGAAATATCGAGTTGGAAATGTCAACTTACAACAATATTGAGTTGGAAATATCGTGATTCAGAATTTTCGACAGCAAAAATATTGTGGTCAAGAATATAGAATTTAAGGTAAGAAATATCGTTTAAAAAAAATAGAAGTCATTAACATTGTTTGCAAAAATAAAGTTGTGTAAAATATCGAATTTTTAATTAGTGTTATGTATTTTTTTTGTATAAGTATTGTTTATCTTTTTTAATCTTTGTGTTAAATTTTTAGTAGTTATCAATTTTATTTTAATTAAATTTTGCATTTATTAGTTCCATAGCGGGTTGCGGGTTTTTAGGGGAATAGAATGGGAAGTAATTAAATTATAATAAATGAATGATTATTTTTTTATTTCTTTAATTTTGATTTTATATTGTTAATTGTGGGAAGTAATTTATTTGTAATTAATTATTAATTGGTTGTTAGTCAATACTAATTAATTAAGTGATCATTAATGATGCTAATTGTGTAATTATTTTTAGGTGCGGGTTGTGGGGTTTATAGGGGTTAAGGGTGGGAAGTAATTTATGTTTGATTAATGATTAGTTAGTTGCAAATTTATATTAAATAATTGATTGAAAATTAATTATGGAAATTGTGTAATTAATTTTAGGTGCGGGGTGTGGGGTATATAGGGGTAAAGGGTAGGAAGTAATTTATGTTTAATTAATTAATAATTAGTTGTTAATTTATATTAACTAAACAATTGAAAATGAATTATGGTAATTGTGTGATTTTTGTTTGGGTGTGAGTTGTGGGGATTATGGGGTAAAGAGTGGTAAGTAATTTATTTTTAATCAATTAATAATTAGTTTTTAATTATTATTAATTAATTGATTGAAAATTAATTATAGAAATTGTGTAATTATTATTAGGTGCGAGTTGAGGGGTTTATATGGGTAGAGGGTGGGAACAAATGTATGTTTAATTAATTAATAGTTGTCAATTAATATTAACTAATTAATTAATAATTAATTATGGTAATTGTGTGATTCTTTTTTAGGTGTGAGTTATGGGGTTTATGAGATAAATGGAGGGAAGTAATTTATTTTTAATGAATTAATAGGTAGTTCTTATTTAATATTGATTAATAATTGAAAATTAAATATGGAATTTGCATAATGAATTTTAGGTGTGGGTTAAAGGGTTTATAGGGGTAAAGTGTAGGAAGTAATTTATGTTTAATTAAGAAATAATTGGTTGATCATTAATGTTAAATATTTAATTGATATTTAATTAGGCTAGTTGCTTATATTCTTTTGTGTGTGGGTTTGACTTTTTTAGGGGTAAAGGGTGGGGAATAAATTAATTTTACTTACCTTATAATTAGATTTTATATGTTATTTGTTTCTTAATTGAAAATAAGTTTTATTGTGTAATTGATTTTGTTACAGTTTAATTTTACTAGTGGTTTGTGGGGATTATAGGGGCAAAGTGTGGGAAGTTTATTATTTTTTATGAGTCTTAATTTGTTTTTTAATTAAGAATATATATATATATTTTTTTTTTTTATTGACATGTTTTTATTAGGGTTTTGCATACATTTCATCACATTGACCATTCTGAGGTATAAGCGTTAATCATTTCACTACAACATCATGGACCTGTGCGGAACTACAGGAAGTGGGTACTGTGGTCCATTAGCTGCTGTAATCGTCTGTGGTGGCCCGATAGACGTGCCTCCCTTAGGTCTGTCCTGTCTGGTCCCTGTGCATATCATCACGTTAGTGCCCATACCTTCCGTCACTATCGGAGTCTGTTCTGCCTCCCCAACTTGGTCGATGCAGCGTACCCTTCTTTCCCAGTGTCACTGGTATGTCATGTAACTAGGACTACGGCGTGTAACCCGCCAACCGGGGTGACTGCCGCCTGCGGGGCAGCTTGGGGAGGGCCCTAGGGAGGGGGCTGGGCCTCGAAACTGGGAAAAATAGGGGGGGGGGGAAAAGAAGGCCGGGAGCGAAGCATGGGAGGAGGGGACGGATGCAGGAATGGCGAAGGTGAAGTTTCCGTGGTAATGTGTGTGCGGACTGACGGTAAGTACGTGTGGTGTGCCCTGGGGCTCGCCTGGGGCGGGGGGGGGCAGAGGGGCCAATTGTTCGTCCCGAAGCAGGGGACTGGGTTCATGTTCGCCCATGTATCCAGGAGTGTTACCTGCCTAATGAGCTGTTCGCGTCCTCTGCTGGTCCGGGGCGGTCAGGGGAGGCCGGCGAGGCATGGGGGGCGGACTGTGTCATGTCCGGGACCTCTCCCGTCGCGAACGTTTGCTTAAAGAGGATGAGGAGCTGTGCCCACTCCATTGATATCGGGTGTTTGCGGGCGCCTCTCGCCTCCTCCTCCCTCAGTAGCTCTTCCTCTGCTGCGCCCCATTTGAGCACCGCGCCCGCCCATGCCGGACCGGACGGCCCCTCTGGGGCCCTCCAGTGCATCGCAATGCTCCTCTTCGCGAGGAGAACGGCCAAGGAAGTGAACTTCCATTGCACCTTCGTGGTTCTCCCCCTCGGGGCGATTCCCAGCGCACACTCCTCCCAGGTGAAGGCGGTCTGGATTTCGGTTGTAGCTCGAACGGCGTGGTATACCCCTCTCCAGAAACGTTGTATGGGTGGGCAGGTCCAAAACATATGTTTGAAATCGGCATCTACGAGGTGGCAGCGGGGGCATTCGAATTGTGTATCGGGGTAAAACCGGCGGAGTTTGTCCGGGGTAAAATAAGCCCGGTGTAAGATATTGAATTGGATATTTTTGAATCGTGCGTTCCTGGACACCTTTTTGGGGGACTCCAGGGCTTTACGCCATTCTGCATCATTGAATACTCGGCCCGCGTCGTCCTCCCACGTTTCCCGGAGTTTGTCCAGGGGGACGTCCGCCAGCTCCCGGATCGCATTAAGAATATATCTTTAATTGGTAATTAATTATGTTAATTATGTAAGTACATTGTTTTATAAAAATTTAGACATGGGTTTTGAATTGTGGGGTGTTATAGGGCAGGAAATAAAAGTAAATTTATGTAATAATGTTTTTGATTTTAAATAATTTCTAATTAAAAATATGTATTTGTTTGAATGTTTTATATTTGTATTTAATATAATATTTGTAGTTATTTGTCATATGCATTTAACATTATACTATGTTTTTTAAAATTTGTAATATTAAGGTGCCGATTTCGATCCGGGTAAAAAAATTTGCGTACGACTCGTATCCGTATATTTTCACGTACGAATCGTACAAGTACCGTACAAACTGCGAAGTACGATTCGTACGTGAAAAATACATACGAATTGCATCAGGAAAAGGGTCCGAGAGGGAGCCGTACATTTTTACGTCAGAATAGCGTCGGGAAAAGTGTCCGATAGGGAGCCGGACATTTTTACATGCAAATCGTAAAACAGAAGTCCGAGCGCGCAAGTACGATCCGTACCGCCCGTCCGAATACACAACCGCATGTAAAAGGCCCCGTACGGAGCGAACGCTGTAGCACACATGTACACGGGTAAACTTGTGCCCGGATACGAGTCGTACAGCCCCCCCTCACCCCGCACATGTCAGCACCATACGTACCCCCGTATGTCAGCACCGTACCCCAACACCGTAGCACAGCCCCGCACCTGTGCGCGCCGCACACCAGGCCCGTCTCCCAGCCCCGCACCTGTACGCCCCGTACCCCAGGACCGTACCCCAGCCCCCTGTATGTACTCGCCGTACCCCCAGCCCCCCGTATGTACGTGCCGTACCCCCAGCCCCCTGTATGTACGCGCCGTACCCCCAGCCCCCTGTATGTACGCGCCGTACCCCCAGCCCTCCATATGTACGCGCCGTACCCCCACCCCCATATGTACGCGCCGTACCACCAGCGCATAGCGCTGGGGGTACGGCCCGTACATACAGGGGGCTGTATTTCGAATTTCGAATTGCGAATTTCTTACTATAACATAGCAGTCGCGTTTGCAGCGTGGTGGAGAAAGGTGAGCCTGGCCTCCAAACACCTCTTAGCAATCCCACTGTGTGGGATTTACTGGAGGTAACAAGAGGGATAGTTACCCCTAACGTCAACCTTGGGGGCCAACTACCCCTTCTATTACCTCCAGTAAGTCCCACAGAGCAGGATTGCTAACTTCTCATAGCAGGCCACGCCTTCTTTCTCCCATTTTCTAGAGACTCACCTCCTGGTGCATTCTGGGTTGAGGGATTAAGTCCACTTGAATCCTGAGGCCAACTAGCCCACCAGGTACCTCCAGTAAGCGCCACAGAGCTGGATTGTAGAGAGGTGATCCGAGGCCACGCCCTTTTTTACACCACTCTGCAAATGCGACTCCTGGTGCACTGATGCTCGGAGGATGAAGTCCACTTGTGTCCTGAGGTACACGTGGCCCCCCTCCCAAGTGGTTAAAGCCCCTGGGAGGTGGTGATCCCTGGGGGTCCGCAACAGACCCCCGCATTTCAATATTTAGTGCCCCGCAGAGGTGGAGAGCCCTGTGGCAGTGTGAGGTGGCAGGAGCCCCCCCACACTTCTTCATTTTAATTTAAGCCCCGGAGAGGTGGCGGTCGCCGGGGGGGTTTCGGGGGCCCGTGAGGCCCCCAGACCCATATTAATAAATGCCCTGGGGAGGTGTCGGTCCCTGTGTCAGCATGAGGGGAGGCAAGACCCCCCCACACATTTTTTTAGAAGCTCCAGGGGGGATGCAGTTCCTGGGACTGCAGGGGGGGCTGCATGCCCCCCGCATATAATGAATAAAGCCCCGGGGAGGTGACGGTCTCTGGTGCTGCAGGCCCTGCGGGATCCCGCTAATTAATTACTCTTTGCCTACGGGACCTGGCCCACTCGGAGGCTTACAGATACCAAAGCGCGCGAGCCTGCGCTTCTTTTTTTATCTATTTTTTTCCCTATTCGCGCACCCAGCGCAAATTCGTCCGTTTTTAAAAACAAAAAAATGTTTTTGGGCCCTGGGGGCCTTATGGGACCTCCTGAGCAGGCCTAGGGGGTCAGGGGGTTTCTACCGTGCACCCTTTTCATGTTTTTCATCTTTTTTCCACCCTTTTTCTTGTGACTCGGTTACTGAGTCACAAGATGGCTGCCAACACTTCCTGGTTTGGAGTGTTGGCAGCCAATCAGAGTGAAGCTCTTGCCCGGGAGGGTTCACGAATCCTCCTCGGTGCTCAGATATATATTTTTTATTTTTTCAATTTCTCAGCAACTACTGAATGGATTTACACCATTTAAAAAAGCACTCTTTCTGGACCAAGACTTACCTTTTTGCCAAATTTGGTGTAATTCCATTCAGCACTTCGGGCTGTAGTCTGTTTCAAAATCCCTATGGAAATTAACATGGGGAAAACGCGTTTTGGGACCCCCCTTTTTTCTCTGTCCCTGCTTGATGAACCACCCCAAAACTTTAAAGACATGAGATGACCTGAGCGAACCATTAGTTTTGAAAATTTTGCAAAGATTCATCAAGCGGTGCCAAAGATATTGGTAAATCAAAAAACTCTTTGGTCCTAACTATAACTACCTTCTGGCGACCGCCAGTAGGTAATATATGCAGTGCTTAATTTGAGCCGGAGCTTTCCAGTGCTGAGCAGTGGCACTTAATTGGTTTCCGGTGCTCGCCACCGGCACCTAATTGTCAACACCACACTTAGGGCAGTCTGCCACAAGGTGGCGCTGCTCATGTAATTTAGAAATGAGCAGTATAAATGTTATTTAGGAAAACATTATACATAAAAAAATTACCAATACCTGCCTCCTCAGCCATTAACATTAGCTTTGGGGACCTGGAATAATCTGAAGTGTCGCATTTCCATGCAAGAGAGTTGGTTAGTAGTTGTTTGGGCAGCAATGACAGGGGCAATGGGTGGTGCAAGTTGCAGTGGCCTCCTGGTCAGAGCCCTGGCACTTAACATTTTGCAAACTAAGCAATATATATATATATATATATATATATATATATATATATATATATATATATATATATATATATATATATACTCTCAGCTGAATTCAATGCTGTGCTTTAACTCCTCTGCAAAGCATTCTGGTATTATTTTCTGCTAAGTGCTGACTTT